>NW_028270150.1:92890449-94280449 GCF_037043375.1 Chiloscyllium plagiosum
GAGTTCGAAACCCATCATGGCAGATGGTGGAACCTGAATCCAATAAAAATCTGGAATTAGGAGTCTACTGATGACCATGAAACTGTTGTCGATTGTCAGAAAAACCTATCTCGTTCACTAATGTCCTTTAGGGAAGGAAACTACCATCCTCCTGGGTCTGGCCTACATGTGACTCCAGACCCACAGTGATGTGGCTGACGTTTGACTGTCCTCTGGACATTCAGGGAGAGGTAATAAGGGGAACCCTCAACAGTGATGCTCACATCCCATAAACAAATAAAAAGAAAAACAGAGACAGGAGTTATGGAAGGGGTGAGGGGTACAGTGTGACATGAAAGTGGAGTTAAGTCCACAATCAGACCAGCTATGATTTACTGAGTGGGCAAGCAGGCTAGGTGGGCACAACAGCTTCTGCGTGATCCCATTTATGATTCTGATGATTTTCATCTTCCCAATCCTAGTGAGGAAAGAACTTAAAAATTGATTGGCACCGAAGTGGTGGTATGTTGAGTACTATTCTGTGAGGCTGTGTTGACTCGACAGGCCGATGGAACATGGCTAAGGCAGTCTATGGTCAGAGCTGCTGACCCAATCCTGGCCACCGTTAGAGATGGCTGCTGCTGAAGCTGCAAGGGGAGGGAAGAGAGTGCCTCCACGTTGAGGCACCTTGAACCATGTGGGTGCAAGACAAGGCCCAGCCATTTAGTGCAGGGATTGAAAGTGTGTGTGGGGGGGTGGGGCGCATGAGTGAGGTTACGATCTCCAGCAATGGCGTCACAGCCATTGTTGCCAGGGCTCCTTTGCATCCTGTAAACATAGAACATAGAACATTACAGCGCAGTACAGGCCCTTCGGCCCTTGATGTTGCACAGCCCTGTGAAACCAAAAAGTTGTGGAGGTGCAGTGCCTCTGGGATACTACATGGGACTCTCCCATTACCAGTAACAGGCTTGCAGCCTGAGGGAGCAGTGGTGACGTTTTGGTTGCAGTGGATAATCTTCTCTCATAACACCCTGACCCATGACCTCTCATATCACCCTGACCCATGACCTTCTCTCGTAACACCCTGACCCATGACCTTCTCTCGTAACACCCTGACCCATGACCTCTCTAACATCCATGACCTCTTCCACATAGCACCTTGACCCGTGACCTTGCCCTGACCCAAGACCTCCCCATCACATCATCCTGATCCATGACCTCTCTCACATATCACCCTGACCTGACCCATGACCTTCCCCATACATCACCCTGACCCCTTCCCAACACCCCGACTCATGACCTCACTCTGACCCCTTCCTCCTCCCATCAAGCTGACCCCAGACTCCCTGCACCACCATCTGGCTTTTCTCCCTTTTGTTGAACAAGCCTAGGGTTTTCCTGCACCACAGCAGACCTGGGAGCAAGCACATCTACCTTTCAGCCAAATGACTCTGAGGATACATCAGACAATGTTAAATAACGGAGCATCAATGGAAAATTCCAGATCCAAACATAAAGCACTCCCCAAGCAAGAGATCACTTGGAAGATCATGAGGAATGCATCCCTTAGTTCCTCACTTCCTCCTTTCCATAATCTCTGTTGAGGGTGGGGGGGTGGATTTTGAAGTAATCCCAACTCTCAATATTTTCTTCATTACAGTTTAATTAAGATTTTCCCTTTGACTAAGTTTGAGGTTCTCTGGTCCATTGGCAATTTGCCCTCAGTCTCTCCATAACAGACCAACATTTAGTGAGTGTACATTTAATGGGCCAAGTCTTCTTGTTGCTTACTCTATGGAATGTGACTTTGAACTGACCCACATTCTTCACCCCTGCTCTCTTTCAAATCCAGTTGCAGAAAACATTGTATTCTTAAAAACAACTGACGTGCTTTGCGAGTTATTTCTGGGGCTCCTTGTTTACGCCTTTGTCGGTCATTATCGCTGTCCCACAGCTTGAATATTTTGCCTTTTCATGTCGTAAGGTTTTTTCTTTTAGCTCGATGCTGTCTTTTACCTCACGTGACTGATCTTTGTGGCCTGACTGCACAATTTGAGCCTTTTGGCTTCCAGAGGAATGCTGTATGGCATCGTGCTGTTCCAAGTCCCCATGTAGTTACCTCACACCACCCCCCTATAGCTCAGTTCCCCACTCTCACTTCATTTCTCCTAACAGCTCTATCTGCCTCATTCCAGTTAAAAATCTAGATTTCCTATTTCCACTTACCCCTTGCCAAACCTCATACCAAACTCAGCAGTTGCTATTCGCAAAACATTCCTTTCCTGCCAAGTTGTTAGTTCATTCCCAACACTGGCCTAGCCCTCTGCTGGTGGGGCTGAAGGAAGTTGGCCTGCACTCATTCTAAAAAATGCATGGCCTTCGTTGTGAGAGTGATTCCAATCTCCCATTATACTCACGCCATTAATCCTGCACACCTCCATGGGATTGGTATTTCTGCACTCCAACGAGATCGCGCCTCATTGTTCTAAACTCCAGAGAGCACAGGCCGGGGCTCCTCATTCTCTCCTCATGAGCATCTGAACTTCCCAAGGTTGGTTCTTCTGTTCCAACCACATGCTTTCTCACGGGACAACGGCAACCTGCATTTTAACAGGCAACAGGTCGTAGAGCATTTCAGAGATGGTGAATTACCAGCGGAGAAGGGATTACAATCCGGGCCAGTGAGCGAAGGAGGTGACGGGTGAGTGGGGGTTGGGGCTGGATTTTAGCCGGGAGTCGGACCTGATTCCTGACCATGAAACCCACCCGTGGTGGCAGGGACTGAAGGAAGGGAGGGGTGGATGGAGATCATTGGCAGCCCAGCGTAAAAACCCCAACTGCCCGCACATCCCCACTCTCTCAGAAACCCAGTGAGAAAAGACTATAATGACCACTGTTTGAGACTGTCAGGACAGATGGACTGAATGAACAGCAGCATTCAGTCGATGGCATGTTCGATTCTTATCGCAGTGACTGAAGTCAACAGCAGGAAAATCCCAGAATTCTTCAAGCCTGGCATCCACGCACACTGGCGATAGACTACCAAGTGCCACTATCCAGTGAGGTGTCACTGCCAATATCTGACCTTTGCCCTCTCAGGTCATCTCAATCCATGTTCAGAGTGTGTTGCTGGAAGCGCACAGCAGGTCAGGCAGCATCCGATGACCAGGGAAATCGAATGTTCGGGCCGGAGCCCTTCATCAGAAATGAGTTCATGTTCACCTCAGCACTCCAGGGGACTGTCTCGCTTCCATCAGGACCTCTCCTGGTGAGGGCGGTGAGCTGTTGACCACCTTGGGCATGATAGCAGCAAGAGATGGAGACCACAAGTACTTAGTTCATTCAGTGACATGGCAACACCTCCTCCCTTGGTGAACTCACTGGCCAGGATGTGGGATTGTAGACGGCTCTTCAAAGGTTACGGCTGCCTTCCTACTCAGACATTTTCCAGTGTACCTGATCAGTGAAGGGGATTCTGGTCGTAAGCCATTTCCGACATCGTCTATCTGGCACCTCTCCAATTGAATGGCAGTGCTCCCACCATCAGATTTTCCCTCGGATCTGACAGCTCTGAATCTGCAGAGAAGACAGAAGTCAGTCGGTCAGTGCAGTGGTTGTGATTGTGCCGTCTCTGTGTGCTTACGCACAGTGTGTAGACTCTGTACTCTGAGACCTGCCCTTGAATGGAATTCAACTGTGTGTCTGACCCATTCAGCACCTCCGGCCCGGCCCATCCCCAGACATCGGAGGGTGGGACCTGGAGTGGTGAACCATGTCAGCAGTGGGCAAAGCCTCATTGACTGGTTGCCACCCTTTGGTTTGCTGTGGAACCAGATAGCACAGTGTTGCTGAGGAAAGGTTGGGCTAATAGCTATTCCCCTGCCTGTGCCCTCACATCAAGGGGAGCGGACTGCCTGTTAGTTCATGATGGAAGCTGATGATGATGATGATGATGTGAGAGCAGTTGATGGCACTCCGTATTCAGGGGCAGTTTGTAGAGTAAGTTCTACCTGCCCATTGACCAACCAAGACAGGAAGTTGCCCCTTTCTGTTGTGTGGTGAACCTCAACAGCAGCTTTTGGAAGATGCTACATACAAGCAAGAATCGACCACTCGGCCCTTGGGATGAAATCCTGTGACCAGAATTCATTTCTCTTCGATCAGTGTTTCAAGTTTCCATGTTAAGACACCTTCCTCATTCAATAAGACCAGGGCTGATCTGATTTCAACCTGAACTCCCCATTCCTGCATTTCACTGAAAGATCTTTCATACCCTTGGGCATCAAGAATCTAAATTTAGGGATTCAACATCCACTGCCTTTTAAGGTAGGGAATTCCAAAGATCAATTGGGTCAATGGACTGAGAAATGGCAGATGGAGTTTAGATTAGATTACTTACAGTGTGGAAACAGGCCCTTCGGCCCAACAAGTCCACACCGCCCCGCCAAAGCGCAACCCACCTATGCACCTACATTTACCCCTTACCTAACACTACAGGCAATTTAGCATGGCCAATTCACCTGACCCTGCACATCTTTGGACTGTGGGAGGAAACCGGAGCACCCGGAAGAAACTCACGCAGACACGGGGAGAACGTGCAAACTCCACACAGACAGTCGCCCGAGGCTGGAATCGAATCCAGGTCTCTGGCGCTGTGAGGCAGCAGTGCTAACCACTGTGCCACCGTGCCATGTGAGGTCATTGAATTTCAGTAAAACAAACGACGACTTATACAAGGAATAATAGGGCCCTGGGCAGTGTGATAGAACAGAGACCCAGGAGTTTGAGGAATGTAATTCTTTGAAATTTGCATCACAGGTAGACAAGATGGTGAAGAAGACATTTAGCATGTTTGTCTTTGTTGCTCAGACCTCTGGAGTTGATTTGATTTTGATTTGATTAATTATTGATACATGTGCCCAGGTGCAGTGAAACGTTTTGTTTTGCACACAGTACAGACAGATCATACCATACAAAGGTGATAGCACAGAGCGAGGAATACAATGTTACAGCTGCAGAGAAGGTGCACAAACAGTGAGAGCAACAGCAAATGTGAAATTTGAGAGGTCCATTCAGAAGTCTAATAACAGCTGGGGAAGAAGCTGTTCTTGAATCTGTTAGTACGTGTGTTTAAGCTTTTATATTTTCTGCCTGACGGAAGAAGTTGGAAGAGATTATAACGGGAGGGGTGGGTGGGTAGGGTCTCTTATGATATTGACTGCCTTTCCGTGATAAAATGAAATGTGGATGGAGTCACTGGATGGAAGGTTGGCTTGTGTGATGGACTGGGCTGTGTTCACAACTCTCTAGTCCTGGGCAGATGAGTTGCTTTCGCAAGTCATGATGCATCCAGATAGAATGCTTTCTAATGTGCACCTGTAAAGGTTGGTGAGGGTTCTCATGGGCATGCCAAATTTCCTTAGTCTCATGAGGAAATAGAGACGTCGTTGTGCTTTCTTGACCCCGTTTCACCAATGTGAGTGGTTCAGGACAGATTGTCGGTGATCGTCTCTCCCAGGAACTTGACGCTTTTGACCATCTCCACCTCAGCACTGTTGACCTAGACAGGGGTGTGCCCTCCTCCTTGGTTCCTGAAGTCAATGACCAGCTCTTGCATTTTGCTGACATTGAGGGGACGGTTTGTTGGGACATCATGCTGAGCTTGTACAAGATGCTGGTGAAGCCTCTCCTGCGGTATTGTGTCCAGTTCTGGTCGCCCTGTTAGAGGAAGGATATTGTTAAACTGGAGCGAGTTCGGAAAAGGTTTACCAGGATGTTGCTTGGATTGGAGGGTTTGAGATATAAAAATAGATGGGAAAGGCTGGAGTGTAGGAAGCTGAGGGGTGACCTTATTGGTTTATAAAACCAAGTGGGACATAGATAAGATGAATGACAAGAGTCTTTTCCCTAGGGTGGGGGAGTTCAAAACTAGGGGGCATATTTTTAAGGGTGAGAGGAGAAAGATTTAAAAAGGACCTGAGGGGCAACGTTTTTACACAGAGATTGGTTCATATATGGAATGAATTGCCAGAGGAAGTGATGGATGCGGCTACAGTTACAGCATTTAAAAGACATTTGGATAAGGACATGAACAGGAAATGTTTGGAGGGATATGGGCTAAGTGCGGCCAACTGGACTAATTTAGTTTGGGATTTCTGGTCGGCACAGACTAGTTGGACCGAAGGGTCTGTTTCCACGCTGTATGACTTTACGGCTCTCAGTCCTCCGGGAGGAAAAAACACGTTTCCTTATCTCTGTTTTAAAATGGACGCTTCTTGATTTTTAAACAGCAATCCGAGTTTGAGATTCTCCCACAAAGCCAAACATGGTTTCCACGTCAAGTCCCCTTCAGAATCGTATATGTTTCAATTCAGTCATCTCTGACTCTTCTATCCAGAGGATACTGGCCCAGTCCGGGCTTTCCTCAATCAGCTCATTCTAGGTACAGTGTTTGACTAGTTTGGTTAGCATGACCAATATTGTAGGATGCTATTTGATGCTGAATTGACTGCTAATCCTGAGTCAGAGATCGTTGTTATCTGGAGCTAATTAACTCCCCCCCCCTTCACCCTGGAATGCCAAATTCTGGGATGCAGTCATCCTGGTGAATAGCAAGTCACTTGCTCACAAAGAGAGTGCAGAATCTCTTGCGTGGCAGAGAAATGTTTAATCAGGCAGGATGATGGTGCATTTCCGTTCAGTCACAGATGGGGTCCCCCTTCCCCACTGCCAACTGAGGCCCCCTGCATGGTCATTTCAGCCAGGGATTAACCCAACATCACAAAGTTTGGGAGAGGGGTGGATGGGTGGTGGCAAAAGCATGATCATTGGGATTTGGTTTGCTCAAGAATTTTCAGACGTTGGCACTCGGTATCGAAGCCAGGAGCCCATCAGTGGGCTGCACCCTAATCAGAAACCCATGGGATGTCTACGCTAGGCTCGCTCGCCCCCCCTTCCCCCCTCCCCCCTCCCCCTCCCAAGGCTGTGGGTATGTGCAACGCTGCAGACGGCCACCGCCATTCCGGGGGGTGCTGCTGCTGAGCTCAGAATAACAGTCCACCTCGGGATTGGGCTGGCAGCTCTCAGTGGGTGCTACACAAATGCAGGTCCTTCTCCAGTAACTGAAGGAAGACTCGAGCATTGCAGGTGACTGAAACCCATCGTGTCCTGTGCTAAACCATGAGCCAGAGGAGGGGTGGGAGGGTCGGACGGTAGGGTTTAACTTCATTCCAGTGAAACAAACCTTGTCTCGTTAATAATAATGATTAATCCTTTTATCATTCAAACACATCTTGTGCACCAAGTCCATCAGGGAAGGAAACCTGCCATCATTACCAGGTCTGTCCTGTACATTAAGTGCCTTCAGGGGTGCTTACCACCATCCAGAAGGTTTGAAAACATGTTGAGTTGTGAACAGAGCCCAGTCCATCTTAAAAACCAGCCTTCCATCCATAGACTCCATCTACACTTCCCATTACCTTGGGAAAGCAGCCAGCATCATCAAAGACCCCTCCCACCCTGGTTATACTCTCTCCCACCCTCTTCTATCAGGCAGACGATACGCAAGCTTTAAACATGTACCAACAGATTCAAGAACAGCTTCTTCCCCGCTGTTATCAGGCTTTTGACAGGACCTCTCACGTATTAAGTTGATCCTTCTCTGAACCTTCGCTGTGGCCGTGGCGCTATATGCTGCATTCTATTCTAGCACCCTGATGTACTTATGTAAGGTCTGGGTAGGACGCAGAACAACACTTTTCACTGTATCTCGGTACGTGTGACAATAATCAAATCAAATCAAATCCTCTCCAGGACCGTCTGGGACAGGCAGTAAGCACTGACCTCACTTTCCCAGAACTGAAAAAGAGGAAAAATATTGCAACCAGCCAATATACACCCAGCATTTCAGCTCAGCCTCGCAGACAGTTGGCATCACGTGATTTCACAGTAAAACTGAAGATGATTTCCACACAGGCCAAGATGAGTGCATCTCTCCCAGAATCAGCTGGCACTGAAGTAATATACTTCTGGTAAACTAGAGCTAACTTAGAGACTCATTGTGAAGTCAACTCAACCCGTGATTGTTAAATTGGAACCAGAACTAAATATATCACATTCTATGTATATATAGAATATATTCCCAGATGTTACGGTCACTTGTAACTCCTTCCCATGTCTGTAAATATGATGAACTGTTGTTATCTTGATTGTCCAGCCCAGTTTGTTGACATAGGGTGTCAAGTTCCAACAAAAACAGATACTGGGAACATCTGTGTTGTGCATTTGTGAGAGAAAAAGAGAGCTTGAAATGTCAAGGCGGTCCTGACAATAACATTACTTACAGGGGCAGACATCCCCGGCAGAATGAGAGGTCCTCATTATTTTCGGTCTGGAGTAGATATTCAGAGGGCATTTTTCATGGCAATAGAGTCATAGAGATTGATAGCACAGAAAAAGGCTCTTCAGCGCAATGGGTCTGCGTTAGTCCAAATCTACCATCTGCTGTTCTAATCCCATTTTCTAGAACTTGGCCCACAGCCTTGGTATCACATCCAAATACTTTGTCAGTGTTACTCCTTACTCACTCCTTGTAGAGAGTGAGTTCCAGATTCCCACCACCCTCTGGGTGAAAAAGATTGTCCTCACATTCCTCCAAACGTCCTGCCCCTTACCTTCAATCTATGCACCCCCCCCCCCCCCCCCCTCTCCTCCGCCCCCGGTCATTCATAGCTCCATCTGTCCACCTTATCTATGCCCCTCATCATCTTATACATCTCAATCATGACCCCTCTCAATCTCTTCAACTCTGGACAGATCAGTCTGTCTGATCTCTCCGCATAACATGGGTGGCATGGTGGCTCAGTGGTTAGCACTGCTGCCTTACTGTGCCAGGGACCTGGGTTGGATTCCAGCCTCGGGCAACTGTTTGTGTGGAGTTTGCACATTCTGCCCGTGTCTGTGTGGGTTTCCTCTGGATGCTCTGGTTTCCTCCCACAGTCTAAAGATGTGCAGGTTAGACCATAAGAGTGGAAGTAAGGTCATTCGGCCCATCGAGTCCACTGCACTATTCAATCATGGCTGATGGGCATTTCAACTCACTCTCTCCGTAGCTCTTAATTCCCTGTGAGATTAAGAATTTATCAATCTCTGCCTTTAAAACATTTAATGTCCCAGCCTCACTGCGCTCTGTGGCAACAAATTCCACAGGCCCGCCACTCTCTGGCTGAAGAAATGTCTCCTCATTTCTGTTCTAAATTGACTCCCTCTAATTCTAAGGCAGTGCGCACAGGTCCTAGTCACCCTGCCTAACAGAAACAACTTCCCAGCGTCCACCCTTTCTAAGTCATGCATTATCTTGTAAGTTTCTATGAGATCTCCCCTTAACCTTCTAAACTCTCGGGGATACAATCCCAGGATACTCAGCAGTTCATCGTATGTTAGGCCTACTATTCCAGGGATCATCCATGTGAATCTCCGCTGGACACGCTCCAGTGCCAGTATGTCCTTCCTGAGGTGTGGGGCCCAAACTTGGACACAGTATTCCAAATGGGGCCTAACCAGAGCTTTATAAAGTCTCAGTAGCACATCGCTGCTTTTATATTCCAACCCTCTTGTGATAAATGACAACATTACATTTGCTTTCTTAACCATGGACTCAACGTGCAAGTCAACCTTTAGAGAATCCTGGTCTAGCATTCCCAGATCCCTTTGTACTTTGGCTTTATGAATTTTCTCACTGTTTAGAAAATAGTCCATGCCTATATTCTTTTTCCAAAGTGAGAGACCTTGCATTTGCTCATGTTGAATTTCATCAGCCATTTCTGGACTACTCTCCTAAACTGTCGAAATCTTTCTGCAGCCTCCCCACCTCCTCAGAACTACCTGCCTGTCCGCCTAACTTCATATCATCGGTGAACTTCACCAGAATGCCCCCAGTCCCTTCATCCAGATCATTAATATAAAACATGAACAGCTGCGGCCCAACACTGAACCCTGCGGGACACCACTTGTCACTGGCTGCCATTCCGAAATAGAACCTTTAATCCCAACTCTCTGCCTCCTGTCAGACAGCCAATCCTCAATCCGTGCCAGTAGCTCACCTCGAACACCATGGGCCCTCACTTTACTCAGCAGTCTCCCGTGAGGCACCATATCAAAGGCCTTTTGGAAGTCTGGATAGATGACATCCACTGGGTTTCCCTGGTCTAATCTACTTGTTACCTTTCAAAGAGTTAGAACAAGTTTGTTAGGCATGACCTCCCCTTACTAAATCCATGCTGATTTGTTCTAATCTAACCCTGCACTTCCAAGAATTTAGAAATTTCATTCTTAACGATGGATTCTAGAATTTTACCAACAACCGAGGTTAGGCTAATCGGCCTATAATTTTCCATCTTTTGTCTTGATCCTTTCTTGAAGAAGGGGTTTACAACAGCAATCTTCCAATCATCCGGGACTTTCCCTGACTCCAGTGACTTTTGAAAGATCACAACCAACGCCTCCACTATTTCCTCAGCCACCTCTCTCAGAACTCTAGGATGTAACCCATCAGGGCCAGGAGATTTATCAATTTTTAGACCTTTTAGCTTTTCTAGCACTTTTTTATTGTAATGGCGACCATACTTAACTCTGCCCCTTGACTCTCCTTAATTGTTGGGATATTACTCATGTCTTCCACTGTGAAGACTGCCACAAAGTACTTATTCAGTTCTCCAGCTATTCCCTTATCTCCCAGCATTAGCTTTCCTGCATCAATTTGGAACGGCCCAATTTCTATTTTGGCCTCTCGTTTGTTTCTTATGTATTGAAAGAAACTTTTACTGTCATTTCTAATATTACTGGATAGACTACCTTCATATTTGATCCTCTCCTTCTTTATCTCTCTCTCTCTGTTACCTTCTGTTTGTTTTTGTAACCTTCCCAATCCTCTGGCCACTTTATAGGCTCTCTCTTTTTTTAATATATTTCCTGACTTCCTTTGTCAGCCATGGCGGTCTAATTCCACCCACCTCCCCCCACCCCCCCACCCCGACAATCTTTCTTTCTGTGCTGTTTCCTCAATTACATCCAGAAACTCCTGTCATTGTTGCTCTACTGTCTTTTTTGGATTAGTGGTGCTGGAAGAGCACAGAAGTTCAGGCGGCATCCGAGGAGCAGTAAAATCGACGTTTCGGGCAAAAGCCCTTCATCAGGAATAAAGGCAGTGAGCCTGAAGGGTGGAGAGATAAGCTAGAGGAGGGTGGGGGTGGGGAGAAAGTAGCATAGAGTACAATAGGTGAGTGGGGGAGGGGATAAAGGTGATAGGTCAGGGAGGAGGGTGGAGTGGATAGGTGGAAAAGAAGATAGGCAGGTAGGACAAGTCATGGGGACAGTGCTGAGCTGAAAGTTTGGAACTAGGTGTGGGGGAAGGGGAAATGAGGAAACTGTTGAAGTCCACATTGATGCCCTGGGGTTGAAGTGCTCCGAGGAGGAAGATGAGGTGTTCTTCCTCCAGGCGTCTGGTGAGGGAGCGGTGGTGAAGGAGGCCCAGGACCTCCATGTCCTCGGCAGAGTGGGAGGGGGAGTTGAAATGTTGGGCCACGGGGCGGTGTGGTTCATTGGTGCGGGTGTCCCGGAGATGTTCCCTAAAGTGCTCTGCTCGGAGGTGAAAAGTCTCCCCAATGTAGAGGAGACCACATCGGGAGCAATGGATGCAATAAATGATATTAGTGGATGTGCAGGTAAAACTTTGATGGATGTGGAAGGCTCCTTTAGGGCCTTGGATGGAGGTGAGGGAGGAGGTGTGGGCGCAGGTTTTGCAGTTCCTGCAGTGGCAGGGGAAGGTGCCAGGATGGGAGGGTGGGTTGTAGGGGGGTGTGGACCTGACCAGATAGTCACGGAGGGAACGGTCTTTGCGGAAGGCGGAAAGGGGTGGGGAGGGAAATATATCCCTGGTGGTGGGGTCTGTTTGGAGGTGGCGGAAATGTCGGCAGATGATTTGGTTTATGCGAAGGCTGGTAGGGTCGAAGGTGAGCACCAGGGGCGTTCTGTCCTTGTTACGGTTGGAGGGGTGGGGTCTGAGGACGGAGGTCCGGGATGTGGACGAGATGCGTTGGAGGGCATCTTTAACCACGTGGGAAGGGAAATTGTGGTCTCTAAAGAAAGAGGCTATCTGGTGTGTTCTGTGGTGGAACTGGTCCTCCTGGGAGCAGTTATGGCAGAGGCAAAGGAATTGTGAATAAGGAATGGCATTTTTGTAAGAGATAGGGTGGGAAGAAGTGTAATCCAGGTAGCTGTGGGAGTCGGTGGGTTTGTAGAAAATGTCAGTGTCAAGTCGGTCGTCATTAATGGAGATGGAGAGGTCCAGGAAGGGGAGGGAGGTGTCAGATATGGTCCAGGTAAATTTAAGGTCAGGGATGGAATGTGTTGGTGAAGTTGATGAATTGCTCAACCTCCTCGCGGGTGCACGAGGTGGCGCCAATGCAGTCATCAATGTAGCGGAGGAAGAGGTGGGGAGTGGTGCCGTTGTAATTATGGAAGATCAACTGCTCTACGTAGCCAACAAAGAGACAGGCATAGCTGGGGCCCATACGTGTGCCCATGGCTACCCCTTTGGTCTGGAGGAAGTGGAAGGATTCGAAGGAGAAATTGTTGAGGGTGAGGACCAGTTCAGCCAAACAAATGAGAGTGTCGGTGGAAGGGTACTGTTGGGGATGTGTGGAGAGGAAAAAATGGAGGGCATGGAGGCCCTGGTCATGGTGGATGGAGGTGTAGAGGGATTGGATACCCATGGTGAAGATGAGGCGTTGGGTGCTGGGGAAACGGAAGTCTTGGAGGAGGTGGAGGGCGTGGGTAGTGTCTCGAATGTTTGTGGGGAGTTCCTGGACTAGGTGTGATAGGACAGTGTCGAGGTAGGTAGAGATGAGTTCAGTGGGGCAGGAGCATGCTGAGACAATGGGTCGGCCAGGGTGGTCAGGCTTGTGGATCTTGGGAAGGAGGTAGAACCGGGCAGTGCGGGGTTCCCAGACTATGAGATTGGAAGCTGTGGGTGGGAGGTCTCCTGAGGTGATGAGGGTCTGTATGGTCTGGGAGATGGTTTGGTGATGGGGGGTGGGGTCATGGTCGAAGGGGCAGTAGGAAGAGGTGTCCTCGAGTTGGCGTTTGGCTTCAGCGGTATAGAGGTCAGTGCGCCAGACTACCACTGCGCCCCCTTTATCCGCTGGCTTGATGGTGAGGTTGGGATTGGAGCAGAGGGATTGGAGGGCTGCGCGTTGTGAGGGTGAGAGGTTAGAGTGGGGGAGGAGGATAGACATGTTGAGGCGGTTAATGTCCCGGCGGCAGTTGGAAATGAAGAGGTCGAGGGCAGGTAATAGGCCAGCGCGGGGTGTCCAGGTGGATGCAGTGTGTTGGAGGTGGGCGAAGGGGTCCTCGGAAGGTGGGCGGGAGTCCTGATTGTGAAAGTAAGCTCGGAGGCGGAGGCAACGGAAGAATTGTTCGATGTCACGGCGTGTATTAAATTCATTGATGCGTGGACGGAGGGGGATGAAGGTGAGTCCTTTGCTGAGGACTGATCGTTCGTCCTCAGTGAGGGGGAGGTCTGGAGGGATGGTGAAAACTCGGCAGGGCTGGGAGCTGGGATCTGGTGTGGGTGTAGAGCTGGGAGTGGGGGTGGAACCTGTAACTGGAGTGGGTGTGTTGGTGGGGGGAATGGGGGTGGAGTCATGAGCAGGGGTAGTGTTCCCCTCGGGGTTCTGGGGGGTGGGGATAGTGACAGTGGGGTCTGTGGGGGGCATGTCAGCAGAATGCAGGTGAGTGGCGCTGGTTGGGGCGGAAGTGGTGGTGATCACGGCAGTAGGGGTGGTGGAAATCACTGAGCGTGTGACATCAGTGATGATGTGAGGGGCGGAAGTGATGTCACGTGTGATGTATGAGGAATTGTGAGGGATGGAAGTGGTTGTGGGAGTGGCCATGATGGGGCAGAAGTGACATCATCAATCAGCGTGGGGATGGCAGCTGCACCAGCCGCATGGCTAATGGAGTCCAAGTAGTTCCAGAGGCCGGGGGAATCTTCTGGAATGTTTGAGGAGCACTGGTTATGGAGGTGGGTAGATAAAAGTTTGTTGTACTTACAGTTTTTGATGTTTGAGATGGAATTGAAATACTGTTTGTTGAGAGTATGAATTCTCCTGAGGATGTAGTACAGAGTGGGTCCTTTGCAATTCTGAGAGAGTGTGGCCCTCAGCTGAGGCAGGGCTGACTGTAGAGAGGTTAGGTACCGGCGCATTGCTGCAAGCGTGGAGCGGAGGATCTTGAAGGAGAACTGTTGCTGGTGTTTTTGAATCTGTAGTCTGTACTGTTTGTCCTGTTTGGGTCCGAACTCTGCTGGTTTAAAGGTGGTCCGGAGTCCGTGTGGGATGAGTTGGTTACGGAGGCAGGTACTGAGGAAGCAAATGTGGCTGTGGTAGGGAATCTGTTTCAGGACATGGTTGAAGAGCTTCAGGGCTGAGGAAATGACCTGGGAGTTGCAGTGGGAGAGGGACTCCCTGAGATTCTTGTAGAGAGAGGAGGAAAACTTCTTCAAGGCAGGCATCCTTGCAAGAGGATTCGCAGTAGGGTTAAAATCAACGAGGTAAAAACAATGACTGCAGATGCTGGAAACCAGATTCTGGATCAGTGGTGCTGGAAGAGCAAAGCAGTTCAGGCAGCATCCAAGGAGCAGCAAAATCAACGTTTCGGGCAAAAGCCCTTCATCAGGAATAAAGGCAGAGAGCCTGAAGGGTGGAGAGATAAGCTAGAGGAGGGTGGGGGTGGGGAGAAAGTAGCATAGAGTACAATAGATGAGTGGGGGAGGGGATGAAGGTGATAGGTGAGGGAGGAGAGGGTGGAGTGGATAGGTGGAAAAGGAGATAGGCAGGTAGGACAAGTCATGGGGACAGTGCTGAGCTGGAAGTTTGGAACTAGGGTGAGGTGGGGGAAGGGGAAATGAGGAAACTGTTGAAGTCCACATTGATGCCCTGGGGTTGAAGTGTTCCGAGGCAGAAGATGAGGCGTTCTTCCTCCAGGCGTCTGGTGGTGAGGGAGCGGCGGTGAAGGAGGCCCAGGACCTCCATGTCCTTGGCAGAGTGGGAGGGGGAGTTGAAATGTTGGGCCACGGGGCGTTGTGGTTGATTGGTGCGGGTGTCCCGGAGATGTTCCCTAAAGCGCTCTGCTAGGAGGCGCCCAGTCTCCCCAATGTAGAGGAGACCGCATCGGGAGCAACGGATGCAATAAATGATATTAGTGGATGTGCAGGTAAAACTTTGATGGATGTGGAAGGCTCGTTTGGGGCCTTGGATGGAGGTGAGGGAGGAGGTGTGGGCGCAGGTTTTGCAGTTCCTGCAGTGGCAGGGGAAGGTGCCAGGATGGGAGGGTGGGACCAGATAGTCATGGAGGGAACGGTCTTTGCGGAAGGCAGAAAGGGATGGGGAGGGAAATATATCCCTGGTGGTGGGGTCTTTTTGGAGGTGGCGGAAATGTCGGCGGATGATTTGGTTTATGCGAAGGTTGGTAGGGTGGAAGGTGAGCACCAGGGGCGTTCTGTCCTTGTTACGGTTGGAGGGGTGGGGTCTGAGGGTGGAGGTGCGGGATGTCGATGAGATGCGTTGGAGGGCATCTATAACCACGTGGGAAGGGAAATTGCGGTCTCTAAAGAAGGAGGCCGTCTGGTGTGTTCTGTGGTGGAACTGGTCCTCCTGGGAGCAGGTACGGCGGAGGCGGAGGAATTGGGAATATGGGATGGCATTTTTGCAGGAGGTAGGGTGGGAAGAGGTGTAATCCAGGTAGATGTGGGAGTCGGTGGGTTTGTAAAAAATGTCAGTGTCAAGTCGGTCGTCATTAATGGAGATGGAGAGGTCCAGGAAGGGGAGGGAGGTGTCAGAGATGGTCCAGGTAAATTTAAGGTCAGGGTGGAATGTGTTGGTGAAGTTGATGAATTGCTCAACCTCCTCGCGGGAGCACGAGATGGCGCCAATGCAGTCATCAATGTAGCAGAGGAAGAGGTGGGGAGTGGTGCTGGTATAATTACGGAAGATCAACTGTTCTACTTAACCAACAAAGAGACAGGCATAGCTGGGGCCCATACGGGTGCCCATGGCTACCCCTTTGGTCTGGAGGAAGTGGGAGGATTCGAAGGAGAAATTGTTAAGGATGAGGACCAGTTCGGCCAAACGAATGAGAGTGTCGGTGGAAGGGTACTGTTGGGGACATCGGGAGAGGAAAAAACGGAGGGCTTGGAGGCCCTGGTAATGGCGGATGGAGGTGTAGAGGGATTGGATATCCATGGTGAAGATGAGGCGTTGGGGGCTGGGGAAACGGAAGTCTTGGAGGAGGTGGAGGGCGTGGGTGGTGTCTCGAATGTTTGTGGGGAGTTCCTGGACTCGGGGGGGGGGGGGGGGGGGCGATAGGACAGTGTTGAGGTAGGTAGAGATGAGTTCAGTGGGGCAGGAGCATGCTGAGACAATGGGTCGGCCAGGGTGGTCAGGCTTGTGGATCTTGGGAAGGAGGTAGAACCGGGCAGTGCGGGGTTCCTGGACTATGAGGTTGGAAGCTGTGGGTGGGAGATCTCCTGAGGTGATGCGGTTCTGTATGGTCTGGGAGATGATGGTTTGGTGATGGGGGGTGGGGTCATGGTCAAGGGGGCGGTAGGAAGTGGTGTCTTCGAGTTGGCGTTTGGCTTCAGCGGTGTAGAGGTCAGTGCGCCAGACTACCACTGCGCCCCCTTTATCTACCCCTTTATCTATCCCACATCATCTGACCCTATGTCGTTCAGAGCCATAGATTTAATTTCATTCTTAATTAACAAGGCAACCCCGTCCTCTCTGCCCACCTCCCTGTCTTTTCGATAAGTTGTAAATCTTTGGGTGTTTAACTGCCGGTCCTGAACCCCCTGCAACCATGTCTCTGTGATGCCTACCACATCATAATCATTCACAATGATTTCTCCTGTTAATTCATCGACTTTGTTATGAAAACTACGCACATTCAGGTAAAGCGCCTTAATGCTAATTTTCTTATCCTCATGTTTTCCAATGTCTCTAGCAGTATATCCTAAGTTAACTTTGCTTTTTGCTTCATTCCTAGTCTGCCTTGAACATAAAACCCTGCACACACGCTAACCTGCTGCTTATCTACTTGACTCCATAATCCCTGTTGCTTTCCTTTTCCCTTCCACCCCGACTCACAAGTTTAAAGTCCCAGTGACCACCCTATTTATCCTTTTCACTGGAACACTGGTTCCAGGTCGGTTCAGATGGAGACCGTCCCATCGGTACAGATCTCTCCGGTTCCAAAACTGATGCCAATGTCCCACGAAATGGAATCCCTCTTTCCCACACCAATCTCTTAGCCACGTGTTTACCTCCTTAATTTTCTTTTCCCTATGCCATTTAGCACTCGGACAGTAAACCAGAGATTGTGACCCTTAAGGACCTGTGCTTCGTACTTCCCAAACAGGTCCTCCACCCTACCTTTGCGTATGTTGTTCGTGCCAACGTGGACCACAACAATTGGATCCTCTCCCTCCCGCTCCGATATCCTTCCAAACCGGTCGGAGATGTCCTGTACCCTGGCAGGTAACACACCATGTGGGACTCCTGATCCGGCTTGCATGGGATACTATCTGACCCCTAATTATAGAATCGCCTATAACTATGACTTGTCTTTTTGCTTCCCCCCTCTTGAATGGCCTTCTGCTCCATGGTGCCTTGGTCAGTTGGCTCATCCTGCCTTTTTCCTCATCCATATAGGGAGCAAGTACCTCATACCTGTTGGACAAGGTCAAGGGCTGAGGCTCCTCCACTCCTGAACTCAGAATCCCCCTACCTGCCTCACTTGCAATCACACAGTGTTGTCCCTGATCACTAACTGAATGTGAATTACTTAATCTCCCAGGTGTGACTGCCTCCTGAAACAAAGCGTCCAGGTAACTCTCCCCCTCCCGGATGTGCCGCAGTGTTTGAAGCTCAGATTCCAGATCATCAACTCT
The DNA here is from genome assembly GCF_037043375.1 of Chiloscyllium plagiosum. Lineage (NCBI taxonomy): Eukaryota > Metazoa > Chordata > Chondrichthyes > Orectolobiformes > Hemiscylliidae > Chiloscyllium > Chiloscyllium plagiosum. Next base: position 92,908,433 of record NW_028270150.1, read on the forward strand.
GAGCCGGAGCTCTTCCAGCAACCAACACTTGCTGCAGATGTGGTCACTGCCGTTCACAATGGGATCAGCCAGCTCCCACATCATACAGCAACAGCACACCACCTGCCCAGCCATCTCTGCTTAGTTAATTAATTTATACAAATTTATGAGTTAAATAATTTCTCATACTTCTCTATGGTCTTATTCAACTAAACAAATAACAGGAAACTTTTAATCAATCACTCGATACACAAGAAATATCAGTTGAAACGCCTTACCTTAGGTTAGGTAAATTGGCCACGTTAACTCACCTATAGTATTTAAGGATGTCTAGGTTAGGTGCATTAGTCAGAGGTAAATGTAGAATACAGTAGGGGAATGAGTCTGGGTGGGTTACTCATTGGAGGGTCAGGGTGGACCTGTTGGACTGAATGGCCTGTTTCCATACTGTGGGGACTCTCAGTTCAAAACTTTACCTTGCTATCTATACCTGGCACACCATTCCCCTTCTTTGTAAGCTTATTACACATGTTTATGCCCACTTCTCTGGTTAGTTCGACGATAAAGCACCTCGCCCGAGAAACCCATTTTCACTTTTAAAAGGGCTCCAGAAAAGATTTACAAGGATGTTGCCAGAATTAGAGGGTTTGAGCTATAGGGAGAGGCTGAATAGGCTGGGGCTATTTTCCCTGGAGTGTCGGAAGCTGAGGGGTGACCTTATAGAGGTTTACAAAATTATGAGGGGTAGGAGTAGGGTAATTAGACAAGGGCTTTTTCCCAAGGTTAGGAAGTCCAAAACAAGAGGGCATAGGTTTAAGGTGAGATCGGAAAGATATAGAAGGGGTAACTTTTTCACACAGAGGGTTGTACGTGTATGGAATGAGCTGCCAGAGGAAGTGGTGGAGGCTGGTACAATTGCAACATCTAAAAGGTATCTGGATGGGTACATGAATAGGAAGGATTTAGAGGGAGATGGGCCAAATACTGGCAAATGGGACTACACACAGTCCAAAGATGTGCGGGTTAGATGAAATGACCATGCTAAATTGCCCAAAGTGTTCAGGGGTGTGTAGGTTAGGTGCATGAGGGAAAATGTAGAGTGATAGGGTAGGGGAATGAGTTTGATTGGGATACTCTTCAGTGGGTCGGTGTGGGATTGTTGGGCCAAATAGCCTGTTTCCACCCTGTATGGGATTTTATGGTTCTATGATTTTATGATTAATTTAGGACACCTGGTTGGAATAGACGAGTTGGACTGAGGGCAATCTGCTTTCTGTGCTGTACAACTCTATGACTGTTGGGTTGTCTAAGTTTACTTTAAAGCTGGTAAGCTGTGCGCCAAAAGAAACAAAGTGTTTGTTGCAACCGGCCAAGAGGGTGTTACAATGAGGGGTGTCTATCACTTCCATTCACCTTGGTTGTCACATTGGACAGCTACATCACTGCCCACAGGGGTTGTCGGCAGCAATAAACAGAGCGGAATGGCACTTGACATGCGGGGACAAAATCATTCTGGTGAGGCAGATAGAAGGCCCAGCCTGGTCTGGAGGAATGTGGGAACGTTGCAAATAATGGCCCCGCATGGTCAAGTTGGAGTGAATCCATTTCACGTTCTATGTCTGGGCAGCTTCAGGTCGCAAGAGAAATCCGAAGGTATTATAAACCTTGCCTCTTTCCTGCAGCATCTGGAAAGGAAGCCCAGTTTTCACGCTAACTTGCCCTGTTTTAATTAAAGAAAATAATTTGATCACTAGCAAGAATTTCCCTGTCATTACGTTTCCTACTTTGAAAGCAAAACAAATCAACCGCAGCGTTAAAGTTGTTTGTGAGTGCAGTTTGAACAATGAGGGCTGGTAATATTACAAGAGGAAATAACTGCACACAATTTGCTAAAAGGAAACAAATTAATGTCCAGGATGGATACGGCTGGGTGCAGGCCCCAACAGTTACTGTTGTCAATTCGTCTTGTACAGAATCATACAGCGTGGCAGGCCATTCAGCCCATCGAGTCCACAATCCCCCACCCCGAAGAGCATCTCAACCAGGGATGTGTAGGCTAGCTGGGTTAGCCATGGGAAGTGCAGGGTTACAGGGATAGGGTTGGGGGTTGGGTCTGTGTGGAATGCTGGTCAGAAGAGCAGTGTGGACTCTGACCTGCTTCCATACTGAAGGGATTCTCTGATTAACTACCAGCACAGGATCACCATCACCACTCTGCCATCTCCGAGTTAATCATTTCCACATTTTGTAAAATTATAATTAACACAAGAGTCATGAAAACATATCTGTTTGATTAAAACCTTGCATATTAGTCTGTCAGAAGTTGCAAAGTTTCCTATGAGCTGCACAGTCCTCATAATTCATCAATGAGAAAGTTATGAGTTTTGATAGAGATCAGGTCATTTGGAGGACAGTATCTTCAGGCACAGCGAAAAGTTACAGCACTCTGTTTATACAGAGGGCAGACAATAATCTATTTTGTTTCTGTTGCCTGATGGAACCGTGTTGAGAGACCGTCAAAGAAAATTTAACCTCAGTTAGGTACACCATACAATTATTATAACAATTGCCTCTTTAAGTGTGTTGCATTTGTACCTGGGTGATATAGCCATAATATTCTTAACATATTTCAATGTGTTACCTACTCCAGTGCACTTGGCTGCAAGGCAAGCTCGATTTCCAAGTTCAATTCAAGTTGCACATGTGGCTGCAACTTTAAGTCACAGGAGTCTGTGGGTGTGGTGAATCATTTCCCCCCAAATCGAAACATCAAATGATAAAATGATGCAACAAAGAGGCCATGCAGCCCGTTATGTCTGTGTTAGCATCTTGAAAGAATCTAGTGATTTCTCCACACACTTTCTCCGTTTCAAGCACAGATTCCATTCTCATTGCAAGTCATTATGAGCCTGTCACTAACATCCTTTCAGGCAGATCACCATAACTTGCAGCAATGAAATAAACTGATCTCATCCGTGTTTTTTTTTATTCTGAAACACGTTTATCTCAAACCTTCTGATTACTTCACACCCAAAAACAGTTTTTTTTTAAATGACCATGCATGACATTGAACACTGTATTAAAATCTTCCTTTAAGCTTCTCTGTGCCAAGGGAAACAGTCCCAGTTCTTTCACCTCTCAAAATAATTGAAGCTCCACATCCTTTCGCCAATACAGCAACTCTCCACTCGCTAACTTCTGTCCAAGCCCAAAAACTCGATACAATAATCTGGCTGAAACACTACCAGCTCATGTTCTGGGGAACCGGGTTCAGATTCAGTCACGGCAGATGGTGAAGTTTGAATTCAAAACAAAATAAAATCTGGAATTAAGAGTCGAACGATGACCATGCATCCATTATCAATTGTTGGGGAAAACCCCACCTGGTTCACTAATGTCCTTCAGGTCTGACCTACATGTGACCCCAGACCCACAGCAATATGGTTGACTCTAGGTTGGGCAATAAACGCTGGCCTCATCAGAGGCGCCCTCATCTCCTGAACGAATTCGAAAAAAAGCCTTAACTGATCGAATTGATCCGGCTCACACTGGGATCGACCCATGTTGGTAAACCCATTGGGAAATGTCTTGATGGATATGCAGTTGATTGAGAGTTTCTCCATCTTAGATTGTTTTCATTGTAAATGGAGAGAGAAAACTACCTTCAGCCCTCAGCTTGTTCTTTTACAGTAGTATTTAATAAAGCAACTGTGATGCCTGGTGGGAATTTCTGTTGGAGAAGGACTGGGTGATGTGAATTTTATTGAAACCCTTTGTACTCGATAACTCTATTAATAACGTAAACTGCATGGAGTTTGCACATTGTCCCCGTGTCTGCGTGGGTTTCCTTTGTGTGCTCCAGTTTCCTCCCACAGTCCACAGATGTGTAGGCCAGGTGAATTGGCCATGCTAAATTGCCCAGAGTGTTAAGGGATGTGTAGATTAGGTGGACTTGCCATGCTAAATTGCTCCATGGTATACAGGGATGTGTGGGTTAGGTGCATTCATCAGGGGTAAATGTAGAGTAATAGGGTAGGAGGAACGGGTCTGGGTGGGTTACTTTTCAGAGAGTTGGTGTGGAATTGTTGGGCCAAATGGCCTGTTTCCACACTGTAGGGATTCTATGATTCTGTGACTCTGCTGTTGCCTACTTGAAGGAACGCAGTGCATGTTGATTGGAATGTCACAAAGATCTAAGGATTAGATAACGAGGCAGATTACATAAACTACTGCCACATTCCCTGCAATGTAGAAACTTAAGTGGGAGGGGGGTGGAGTTTGATTAAAGTTTATGGATTTTGAAAGGATTAGACGAGAATTTTGGAGAGAAATCTTTTCTTCTGGTTAGAGTCTAGAACAAGGGAAGGGGGAATATCACGTGAGAACCAAACTCTGATGAAGAGTCATCCAGACTCGAAACGTTAGCTTGTTCTCTCTCCATGGACACTGCCTGACTCGCCGTGATCTCCAGCATTTGTTGTTTTCAGCATGGATTCCAGCATCTGCAGTAATTTGCACCCTCACTTCATACAGAGTTAGGAAGGTATAAATCTCTCCCAAAACCGCTTTACACTATCATGTTAATACTGAAGTAGATAGATCTTGCTCGACAAGGAAGTAAAAAGTGAAGGCAGTTAGAATGTAGATCAGTCAACACTCAATTGCCTAACACCCAATTATTTATATGCTCCTATCCAGTTAGGAGAAATGGGTGGTTTCTTTCTCCTTATCCCATTTCTTCACTGATCGTCACAGAGTTTGGATTTAAAAGGGAGCTCTGAGCGCCAGGAATATCTATCAGACTGGATGTGGCTCAGTGTCAGAAACAAGTCAACGAGATCCATAATTTAACGATGCAGATTGTCCAAGTGCAGGTCTGTAGCTGGAGTCACTTTCCACACAAGTTGTTCGTACTGGAGCTTCCCCACCCTCCGGATCAGTTATGGCTGGGTGGAGTGTCTTTTTCTGGAGTCAACGGTTCAGACATTTCTGTTAAGAACACTCTACCTGCGGAGATGAGGTCTTCCAGTGTGCTTTCAACACTGACATTTTAATTGGAGGGCCTTCAGAGAGAGAGAGAGAGAGAGTAAAATCATGCTTTTTCATGGCAGTTTCTGTTTGAAAAAAAATTCACATCCATTGGCTGTAATCTCAAAGTGTTGTAGACTCAATTACTCCATGTGAGGAGCATACACTCTTCACTAGTGCAACGTGTTGCTAGTCTGACCATTGCCCTCTTCTTTTGAAAATGGTCTTTTTCAAAAAGTTAAGAGACATACCCAGTTGATGTTAGAAATGATGGAGGAGCAGCGCTCCGAAAGCCAGCGCTTCCCATTAAACTTGTTGGACTATAACCTGGTGTTGTGTGATTTTTAACGATGTTAGAAATGAATGTCTTAGATAACACACCTTCATAACAAGGGCATTCGAGATAATCAAATCCAGATCAACCACGTACAGAAAAAGTCAATCCAAGAGCTTTCAATCTTCGGGATGGTCAGTCCAATATCATTGTCTATCCAGTATTGTCAAACCCACATTGAAATGTGGTTGCTGAGCCTCATTTCCAGCCTGCCTTATTTCAACGACCAAATGTCGGTTCATGTTCAATATCTTTAAGATATTAATTTCCGCAGTCAACTCGAATTCCACCCTTTTCTTAGACGGTTATAATTCCTTGAACAGAATCATAGATGGCCTTCATTGGTATGGTATTGGATCCAGCATGCTTCACTGCAAGAATGTACGCATAAAACTCTAAACTCTTGCAAAACTTGATATTGCCCAGTGTCTCAGTGGTTAGCACTGCTGCCTCACAACAGCAGGGACCCGGGTTCGATTCCAGCCTCAGGCAACGGTCTGTGTAGAGTTTGCACATTCTCCCCGGGTCTGTGTGGGTTTCCTCCGGACGCTCTGATTTCCTCCCACAGTCCAAAGATTTGCAGGTTAGGTGGATTGGCCATGAGAAATTTTCCAGTGTCAAGGAATGTGCAAGCTAGGTGGATGATGTGCACATGTGGTGTTAGGGGGCTGGGTCTAGGTGGGATGCTCTTCGGGGGGTCAGTGCAGAGTTGGTAGGCCGAATGGCCACATATCTGCACTGTAGGGGTTCTGAATACTGCCTAACGTGAAGAAACTAGACTTCAAGAATTCCCAACATAAATCCTGGTGGCTCCAGTCCACCTCTTGCTCCTTGGGAACTTCACCTTGGCGCCTACATATTCCAGGGCATCTCATGTCAAGAGCGCCAGATAACTGCCAGCTCTCTGCACCATCATGCTACATCTCTGACCCATTTACAGTGCACTGGAGCACACAAGAAACTGCCATTGAGCTTCAAGCATGCACTGTGCGTGGGGCTGGGGACTCAGCTCACCGATTGGAACAGTTGACTGCTCACTTGCACACTCTGAACCTTACCTGGTTGGTCTCAGTCTCAAAACAGAAAGTGGAGAGCCAGGGTGAACAGAGAGTGGTACAAGCTGAGAGTTGGGCTTGGGGACCACCATTCTCAATTTATGTGCACAACTTAAAATGTGAACTCAGAGCAAATCTATGTCTAAACCTTTTGTAAGCTGCAACAGTGGAGGGACAGAGAACATACAACAGGACTGCCTTAAGTTGTAAAATATTACACAACTTGCAGGACAGGCATATCGCTGTCAAATGATCCAAGTTTGATAAGTTTGGGAGGCTACATTTTAATAAGTAACATAAGGATGTCACAAACTACTTGGAAAGTACGAATTGAAATGGAGTCGTGCAGCAAGACCTGGGATTACAAATCGATATATCAGAAATGATGCCACATGCTAACAAAGCCATTCAAAACAGCGAAATAAAGCAGGGGGAATTGAACATGAGTGGGAGCATTGAGGAGGGGCGAAGTTGTTATATTAATATCAAACCTTGGTTAGTTCACACCTATAGCGCCATGTACAAGGCTGCTTTCCCCATGATTAAAAAAGATATCGAGGCACTGAGAGGTCACAGAAAAGTAAGGGTTTATGGGGATGATATGAGAGTGCTGTAGTTACACCAATCAGAACAATGTAATTACTCACAAAATTCCACACTGCAACAATTCTGCTCTTTATCTTTTCTTCAGAGACCCCCAAAATGGAAACGTCCTTACTGGAAAAGGTCCTCCGCAAACAATCAAGGCACAAGAGATTGGCATCGATCACCTACAAGTAATACCTGTTTATTTTAGCAAAAAACAACTTGATGTACTGGAATTACAAACACGGGGTAAGACAAATGTCTCTTTGTGAAACTTGTGTGTGTATGTATGTGTGTCTGTATGTGTGAGTGTGCATGCGTATGTGTATCTGTGTGTGTGTGTGTGTCTGTATGTGTGAGTGTGCAGGCCTATGTGTGTCTGTGTGTCTGTATGTGTGAGTGTGCAGGCCTATGTGTATCTGTGTGTGTGTGTGTGTCTGTATGTGTGAGTGTGCATGCCTATGTGTATCTGTGTGTGTGTGTGTCTGTGTCTGTATGTGTGAGTGTGCAGGCCTATGTGTATCTGTGTGAGTGTGTGTGTGTCTGTATGTGTGAGTGTGCAGGCCTATGTGTATCTGTGTGAGTGTGTGTGTGTCTGTATGTGTGAGTGTGCATCCTATGTGTATCTGTATGTGTGAGTGTGCATCCTATGTGTATCTGTGTGTGTGTGTGTGTGTCTGTATGTGTGAGTGTGCAAGCCTATGTGTATCTGTGTGTATCTGTATGTGTGAGTGTGCATCCTATGTGTGTGTGTGTGTGTGTGTCTGTATGTGTGAGTGTGCAAGCCTATGTGTATCTGTGTGTATCTGTATGTGTGAGTGTGCATCCTATGTGTATCTGTGTGAGTGTGTCTGTGTGTCTGTATGTGTGAGTGTGCATCCTATGTGTATCTGTGTGAGTGTGTCTGTGTGTCTGTATGTGTGAGTGTGCATCCTATGTGTATCTGTGTGAGTGTGTCTGTATGTGTGAGTGTGCATCCTATGTGTATCTGTGTGAGTGTGTCTGTGTGTCTGTATGTGTGAGTGTGCATCCTATGTATATCTGTGTGAGTGTGTCTGTGTGTCTGTATGTGTGAGTGTGCATGCCTATGTGTATCTGTGTGAGTGTGTTTGTGTGTCTGTATGTGTGAGTGTGCATCCTATGTGTATCTGTGTGAGTGTGTGTGTGTGTCTGTATGTGTGAGTGTGCATGCCTATGTGTATCTGTGTGAGTGTGTGTGTGTGTCTGTATGTGTGAGTGTGCATGCCTATGTGTATCTGTGTGAGTGTGTGTGTGTGCCTGTATGTGTGCGTGTGCAGGCCTATGTGTATCTGTGTGTGTGTGTGTGTCTGTATGTGTGAGTGTGCATGCCTATGTGTATCTGTGTGAGTGTGTTTGTGTGTGTGTTTGTGTGTCTGTATGTGTGAGTGTGCATGCCTATGTGTATCTGTGTGAGTGTGTGTGTGTGTCTGTATGTGTGAGTGTGCATGCCTATGTGTATCTGTGTGAGTGTGTGTGTGTGTGCTTGTGTGTGTATCTGTATGTGTGAGTGTGCATGCCTATGTGTATCTGTATGAGTGTGTTTGTGTGTGTGTTTGTGTGTCTGTATGTGTGAGTGTGCATGCCTGTGTGTGTCTGTATGTGTGAGTGTGCATGCCTATGTGTATCTGTGTGAGTGTGTGTGTGTGCCTGTATGTGTGAGTGTGCATGCCTATGTGTATCTGTGTGTGTGTGTGTGTCTGTATGTGTGAGTGTGCATGCCTATGTGTATCTGTGTGAGTGTGTTTGTGTGTGTGTTTGTGTGTCTGTATGTGTGAGTGTGCATGCCTGTGTGTGTCTGTATGTGTGAGTGTGCATGCCTATGTGTATCTGTGTGAGTGTGTGTGTGTGCCTGTATGTGTGAGTGTGCATGCCTATGTGTATCTGTGTGAGTGTGTGTGTTTGTGGGCGGCACGGTGGCACAGTGGTTAGCACTGCTGCCTCACAGCGCCAGAGACCTGGGTTCAATTCCCGCCTCAGGCGACTGACTGTGTGGAGTTTGCACGTTCTCCCCGTGTCTGCGTGGGTTTCCTCCGGGTGCTCCGGTTTCCTCCCACAGTCACAAAGATGTGCAGGGTCAGGTGAATTGGCCATACTAAATTGCCCGTAGTGTTAGATAAGGGGTAAATGTAGGGGTATGGGTGGGTTTCGCTTCGGCGGGTCGGTGTGGACTTGTTGGGCCGAAGGGCCTGTTTCCACACTGTAATCTAATCTAATCTAATCTAATCTAATCTAATCTGTATGTGTGAGTGTGCATGCCTATGTGTATCTGTGTGTGTGTCTGTGTGTCTGTATGTGTGAGTGTGCAGGCCTATGTGTATCTGTGTGTGTGTCTGTGTGTCTGTATGTGTGAGTGTGCAGGCCTATGTGTATCTGTGTGTTTGTGTGTCTGTATGTGTGAGTGTGCAGGCCTATGTGTATCTGTGTGTATCTGTATGTGTGAGTGTGCATGCCTATGTGTATCTGTGTGTGTGTGTGTGTCTGTATGTGTGAGTGTGCATGCCTATGTGTATCTGTGTGTGTGTGTGTCTGTGTCTGTATGTGTGAGTGTGCAGGCCTATGTGTATCTGTGTGAGTGTGTGTGTGTCTGTATGTGTGAGTGTGCAGGCCTATGTGTATCTGTGTGAGTGTGTGTGTGTCTGTATGTGTGAGTGTGCATCCTATGTGTATCTGTATGTGTGAGTGTGCATCCTATGTGTATCTGTGTGTGTGTGTGTGTCTGTATGTGTGAGTGTGCAAGCCTATGTGTATCTGTGTGTATCTGTATGTGTGAGTGTGCATCCTATGTGTGTGTGTGTGTGTGTGTGTCTGTATGTGTGAGTGTGCAAGCCTATGTGTATCTGTGTGAGTGTGTCTGTGTGTCTGTATGTGTGAGTGTGCATCCTATGTGTATCTGTGTGAGTGTGTCTGTGTGTCTGTATGTGTGAGTGTGCATCCTATGTGTATCTGTGTGAGTGTGTCTGTGTGTCTGTATGTGTGAGTGTGCATGCCTATGTGTATCTGTGTGAGTGTGTTTGTGTGTCTGTATGTGTGAGTGTGCATCCTATGTGTATCTGTGTGAGTGTGTGTGTGTGTCTGTATGTGTGAGTGTGCATGCCTATGTGTATCTGTGTGAGTGTGTGTGTGTGTCTGTATGTGTGCGTGTGCAGGCCTATGTGTATCTGTGTGTGTGTGTGTGTGTCTGTATGTGTGAGTGTGCATGCCTATGTGTATCTGTGTGAGTGTGTGTTTGTGTGTGTGTTTGTGTGTCTGTATGTGTGAGTGTGCATGCCTATGTGTATCTGTGTGAGTGTGTGTGTCTGTATGTATGAGTGTGCATGCCTATGTGTATCTGTGTGAGTGTGTTTGTGTGTGTGTTTGTGTGTCTGTATGTGTGAGTGTGCATGCCTATGTGTATCTGTGTGAGTGTGTGTGCCTGTGTGTATCTGTGTGTGTGTGCGCATGTGTGTGTATCAGTATTCGTGGGTGTGCATGCGTGTGTGTATCTGTGTGTGTGTATATCTGTGTGTGTGAGTGTGTGTATATCTGTGTGTGTGAGTGTGTGTGTATCTGTGTGAGTGTGTGTATCTGTGTGTGTGTGCGCGCATGTCTGTGTATCAGTATGCGTGGGTGTGCACACCTGTGTGTATCTGTGTGTGTGTGTGTATATCTGTGTGTGTGTGTGTGTCCGTGTGTGTGTGTGTGTCTGTGTGTGTTCATGGGTAAGACTCTCAAAACTGTAAATAACTTGTTCAGAATGAGCTCTGGAATCTGCCCTTCCAAAGCGATGGACTCCCTTGGATCCTGTCAGCTCCCTTGGCACCCCCCTGTCCTCCCCAAACCCCATGACGGTAATGATCACAATGAGGGGAGTGCTCCCCCCCCCCGGACTGTGCCCTCACTCTGGTGTTCCGGGTACGTGACAGAGCAGAATGACGATGGTTTTTCAGGCTGACTGCAGTATTTGTGCCCAGCGGCCACCATATAGCAGGTTTGAATCTCCCAAGTGACTTTATTCTTCCAGACCTTACACAATGATATTTTGTACGTTTATGCAAATGGGGAACAAAGTGGCTGGCTGCACTAAAGTATGGGAAACTAACTTTTTTCTTTGCACCGGGTTCAGTTCAATGAAAAATATTTTCGTAACAATTCAAAAGTAATCAGCAAAGGCCTGAGGATTCATACACAGCAACAGTTTCCAACATTGGGTCTCTCACATGGGTGGGAAAGATATAGCTTGAGTCTCTCTCTTCCACAGAGGGACTGCAGCAGGTTGATACGGGGATTGGCAGGACTGTCCTATGAGGAGAGATTGATTTATAGAACATAGAACATTACAGCGCAGTCCAGGCCCTTCGGCCCTCGATGTTGCGCCGACCTGTCATACCAACCTGAAGCCCATCCCACCTACATTATTCCATGTACGTCCATATGCTTGTTCAATGACGACTTAAATGTACTTAAAGTTGGCAAATCTACTCCCGTTGCAGGCAAAGCATTCCATACCCTTACTACTCTCTGAGTAAAGAAACTACCTCTGACATCTGTCCTATATCTATCACCCCTCAATTTAAAGCTATGCCCCCTCGTGCTCACCGTCACCATACTTGGAAAAAAGGCTCTCCCTGTCCACCCTATCGAACCCTCTGATTATCTTATATGTCTCTATTAAGTCACCTCTCAACCTTCTTCTCTTCAATGAAAACAGCCTCAAGTCCCTCAGTCTTTCCTCGTAAGACCTTCCCTCCATACCAGGCAACGTCCTGGTAAATCTCCTCTGCACCCTTTCCAAAGCTTCCACATCCTTCTTATAATGCGGTGACCAGAACTGTACACAATACTCCAAGTGCGGCCGCACCAGAGTTTTGTACAGCTGCAGCATAGCCTCATGGTTCTGGAACTCAATCCCTCTATTAATAAAAGCTAAAACACTGTATGCCTTCTTAACGACCCTGTCAACCTGGGTGGCAACTTTCAAGGATCTGTGTACATGGACACCGAGATCTCTCTGCTCATATACACAACCAAGAATCCTACCATTAGCCCAGTACTTTGCATTCTGATTACTCCGACCAAAGTGAATCACCTCACACTTGTCCACATTAAACTCCATTTGCCACCTCTCAGCCCAGCTCTGCAGCTTATCTATGTCTCTCTGTAACCTACAACATCCTTCGTCACTATCCACAACTCCACCGACCTTAGTGTCGTCTGCAAATTTACTAACCCACCCTTCTACGCCCTCATCCAGGTCATTTATAAAAATGACGAACAGCAGTGGACCCAACACCGACCCTTGCGGTAAACCACTAGTAACTGGACTCCAGGATGAACATTTCCCATCAACCACCACCCTCTGTCTTCTTTCAGCAAGCCAATTACTGATCCAAACTGCTATATCTCCCACAATCCCATTCCTCCGCATTTTGTACAATAGCCTACTTTGCTGAAATCCTTATACACCACATCAACTGGTCTACTCTCATCTACCTATATGGTCACCTTCTCAAAGAACTCAATAAGGTTTGTGAGGCACGACCTACCCTTCACAAAACCGTGCTGACTATACCTAATCAAATTATTCTTTTCTAGACGATTATAAATCCTATCTCTTATAACTTTTTTCAACACTTTACCAACAACTGAAGTAAGGCTCACTGGTCTATAATTACCAGGGTTGTCTCTACTCCCCTTCTTGAACAGGGGAACCACATTTGTTATCCTCCAGTCCTCTGGCACTATTCCTGTCGACAATGACGATTTAAAGATCAATGCCAAAGGCTCGGCAATCTCCTCCCTGACTTCCCAGAGGATCCTAGGATAGATCCCATCCGGCCCAGGGGACTTACCTATTTTCATACTCTGCAGGATTTCTAATACCTCTTCCTTGTGAACCTCAATCCCACCCAGTCTAGTAGCCTGTATCTCAGTATTCTCCTCAACAACATTGTCGTTTTCTAGAGTCGAAAAATATTCATTTACTGCTTCCCCTATCTCCTCTGACTCCACACACAACTTCCCACTATTATCCTTGATTGGCCCTAATTTTACTCTCGTCATTCTTTTATTCCTGACATACCCATAGAAAGCCTTAGGGTTTACCCTGATCCTATCCGCCAACAACTTCTCATGTCTCCTCCTGGCTCTTCTGAGCTCTCTCTTTAGGTCTTTCCTGGCTACCATGTAACCCTCAAGCACCCTAACTGAGCCTTCACATCTCATCCTAACATAAGCCTTCTTCTTCCGCTTGACCAGAGATTCCACTTCCTTCGTAAACCACAGCTTCTGCGCTCGACAGCTTCCTCCCTGCCTGACAGGTACATACTTATCTCGGACACATAGGAGCTTTTCCTTGAATAAGCTCCACATTTCTAATGTGCCCATCCCCTACAGTTTCCTTCCCCATCCCATGCTTCCTAAATCTGGCCTAATCGCATCGTAATTGCCTTTCCCCCAGCTGTAACTCTTGCCCAGTAGTATACACCTATCCCTTTCTATCACTAAAGTAAACATAACAGAATTGTGATCGCTATCACCAAAGTGCTCACCTACTTCCAAATCTAACACCTGGCTGGGCTTATTACCTAGTACCAAATCTAATGTGGCTTCGCCCCTTGTTGGCCTGTCTACATACTGTGTAGACTGGGTTTGTATTAGGAGAAAGTGAGGACTGCAGATGCTGGAGATAAGATTTGAAGAGTGTGATGCTGGAAAAGCACAGCTGGTCAGGCACCTTCCGATGAGCAGGGCGGTTGACGTTTCGGGCATAAGCTCTTCATCAGGAATGAGTGGGTGGCCCAAAGGTAAATGGGAGGGTGTTTGGGACTGGGGGGAAGGTAGCTGGGGGTGAAGGTGATAGGTTGGAGAGGGGGGTGGAGTGGATCGGTGGGAAGGAAGATGGACAGGTCAAGAGGACAGTGCCAAGTTGGAAGGTTGGATCTTGGATAAGGTAGGGGGAGGGGAAATGAGGAAACTGGTGAAATTCCCATGTGGTTGGAGGAGGATGAGGTGTTCTTCATTCAGGCGTCGGATGGTAAAAGTTTGGCAGTGGAGGAGGCCCAGGGCCTGCATGTCCTTGGCGGAGTGGGAGGGGGAGTTAAAGTGCACAGAAACACACCCTTCAGTCCATGTTGACCGTTACCCCAAACTAAACTAATCCCACCTCCCTGCGCTTGGCCCATATCCCTCCAAACCTTTCCTATTCATGTACTTATCCAAATGTCTTTTAAATGTTGTAACTAAACCCACATCCACCACTTCCTCTGGCAGTTCATTCCACACCCGAACCACTCTCTGTGCAAAAAAAAATTGGTCCTCATGTCGAGAGGAAAAGACACCTGCCATTCACCTTGACCACACCCCTCATGATTTTATAAATCTCTATAAGGTCACCCTTCAACTGCTTACACTCTAGTGAAAAAAGTCCCAGCCTATCCAACCTCTCCTTAAAACCCAAACACTTCAGTCCTGCATCCAACCTGGTAAATCTTTTCTGAACTCTCTCCAGCCTAATAATATCCTTCCTATAACTGGGCGACCAGAACTGGACCCAGTATTCCAGAGCAGGCCTCATCAACAATATGTACATCCTCAACAAAATGTCCTAACTCCTACACTCAAAGGTCTGAGCAAAGAAGGCAAGCGTGCTAAATGCCTTTTTAATGACCCTACCTACATGAGATTCAAATGTATATCTGTTCTCTAGAGTTTAGAAGGAATTGAATTGAATTTATTGTCATGTGAACTGAGGCACAGTGAAAAGCTTTGTCTTGCAAGCAATACAGACAGGTCACATTCTCGGCCTTTTGGCTCAGAATATGTGTAGTTTCTGTTCTTATCAGGTCACATAGTTACGTTACATAGATAAATAAATAATAGGTAAACAGCAGCAAAACCAAAAACACAGGTACAGGTGAATGTTAAGAGTTTGTGAGTCCATTCAGTATTCCAACAACAGTCTGGTAGAAACTGTTGTGAAACCGGCTGGTGGGTGTGTTCAGGCTTCTGTATCTTCTCCCCGATGGAAGAGGTTGTAGAAAAACATTGCCCTGTTGGGATGGATCTTTGAGAATGCTGGTGGCCTTTCCTTGACAGTGGGCCTGGTAGATGGATTCTATAGATGGGAGGTTGGCCTTTGTGATTTGAAACATATACAGTTCTACCAAAGCTGGACTGACTAGGTGCAGAGAGAATGTTATTTCCAGTTGGAGAGTCTTGAACGAGGTGTTGCAGTCTCAGGATATGGGGCAAACCATTTCGGACTGAGATGTGGGAAAACGTCATCACTCAAAGTGAACCTGTGCAATTCCTGACCACGGAAGGCTGTGGAGGCCAAGTCACTGAATATATTCAAGAAAGAGAGGGATACAAAGGGTGAGGGATGGTCTCGCACCTCCAGTTGCTGCTTGGTACAGCTGACAGGCGTGACTGGGGTGGGAGCAGAGAAGCATTTGGAAAATGGCAGGGACTTTTCATACAGTTATGAGAGAGAAAGGAGAGAGACAATGAGGGAGCGATCCCCTCAAAGTTCCCTGAAAGGACATCTGGTTTTAAGTCTTTGTATATTCTGGTGCTATAAAGCTCCCGTTATAATTTGAAGCTGTTTTATATTTGATGCTATGTTTGATGCTACTGTTAATGATAAATTGTGTCCTGAGTTTTTGAGAGTAGTCTTTTCAGAATTTCAAACTATATGTAAGTGAGCAAACAAAACGTAGGGCATCCTCTTAGAATGTAACATTCTGCTTGTCCTGCAATAGGAAGGATACTATTAAATTGGAGAGGGTGCAGTAAGAATTTACCAGGACATTACTGGGACTGGAGGGCTTGGATTCTAAGGAAATGCTGGGACATTTTTTTCACTGGAGCATTGAAGGCTGAGGGTTGATCTTACAGAGATTTATAAAATGGTGAGGGGCATGGATAAAGTGAATAGCCAAGGTCCTTTTTTCCCAGGATGGGGGGGAGGGGGAGGGGTTCAAAAATGTATATTTAGACTTAACATGAGAGGGGTAAGCTTTAAAAGGGACCCGAGGAGCAACCTTTTCCTTACAGTGGATTGTGAATGTGTGGAAAGAACTGTCACAGGAAGTGGCAGAGGCTGGTACAATTACAGCATTTGGACAGGGAGAGAGGGATATAGGAAAGGTTTAGATGGATATGGGTCAAATGCAGGCAAACGGGACTAGTTTTGTTTGGAAACCTGGTCAGCATGGATGAATTGGGCTGAAGGGTCTGTTTCCATGCTGTATGACTCTGTGGCTCCGTGACTCCGGCATATCTACTGACTGGGGCGTAGAGAGTACAATGACTGAACCCATTCCTTGCAACCAATGGGTAATCATTCCCACGTCCGTTTCTCCAAGATCAGTTGATACCCGAATTTAAAGCTTGTTACAAGTTCTGGTGAAATATTTGGTGTTCACTTCACCATTTTCAATTATTGCAATGTTTATAAACCAGAGCACATTTGTAATATTTTGTCAACAGCTTTGGAAACAGAAATTTGTTAAAATTAACTGTGCTTATGTTTTATTGTCTTAAGGTGTTTCAAGGAGAGTTTCTGATACTCGGGGATTGTTCTTACCACTCCCTCTTATCCCCAGGCAAGAAATTATACTAAGGTCTATTAAAAGATTACTAAGTGTAAAATAATTATTACCAGCACAATTACTATTACTATCGTTATCAACACCCTGGGGGTTATCATTGCCCAGAAACCCAATTGGATTCACCACATAAACACAGTGGCTACAAGAGCAGGTCAGAGGCTAGGAACACTGCGGTGAGTGACTCACCTCCTGACTCCCCAAAGCCAGTCCACCAACTACAAGGTACAGGTCAGGAGTGCGATGGAATACTCCCCACTTGCCTGGATGGGGTGCAGCTCCAACAACACTCAACACTTTGTCTCCAGCACCATCTTAATATTTGATTTTTTTGGAATTATCTCTCTACCATAAATAAACAGATCATAGGCCATCCCTTCACTTGCTATCCAGCTGTTGACATTTTACTCACACTGTCTGACATTTTTGATCACCTGCTAAGACTTGTTTATCAGCCTTTCAATATACCACTTGTACTTATCTTTTTAACACTCTTAATTACCTGGCATTAACTTGCAATGATCTCTCGGCCTATATATTCTGTGCCTATGTGCTTCCCCCCACTTTACCTGTCAAAGGAGCAGTGCTCCGAAAGCTTGTGATTTCAAATAAACCTGTTGGACTTTAATCTGGTTTCATGTGACTTTGCCCAGCCCAGCCCAGTCCAACACTGGTGCCTTCACATCACCCAAGAAGTTTGACACCATCCAAGAGAAAGCAGCCTGCTTCATTGGCACCACGTCAACTCCCACCACTACTGATGCTCAGTAGCAGCAGCGTATACTGTCCACAAGATGCACTGCAGCAATTCACCAAAGATCCTTAGACAGCACCTTCCAAACCCATGACCGCTTCCAGCTAAAAGGGCAAGGGCAACGGATAAATGGGAACACCACCCTGCTGCAAGTTTCCCTCCAAGCCACTCACCATTCTGACTCGGATATATACCGCTATTCCTTCAGTGTCGCTGAGTCGAAATCCTGAAACTCCCCCCCCCCCCCCCCCCCCCGCAACAGCATTGCAGATGCCCCGACACTAAAAAGGAGCTCATCACCAGCTTCTCAAGGGAAACTAGGGATAAGCAATTAATGCTGACCCAGTCAGTGACACTCATGTCCCACAAGTCAATAGAAAGCGTTAAATGCCTTCACAGTCTGACTTCAGGTTGCTCTTGAGTGATCACTGGTGACTGGAGCAGACTGCTAATACTCCCAAATGGAGTCAGACATGATGAAAGGTTCGATAAAATCAGCGAGAACAGCCAGACGTGGGAGCTGCAAATACTATTTGAGTAAATGCGAACAATGAACACCCGCAGAGCTTTGCTGTGACTGTAACCAGGCTGCGGGAGATATTTGGGATATTATTTCAATGAAAGCTTTATTCCCCCCCCCCCCCCACCCCCGACAATATGTGAGAAGTGGCTTTCTGTTCCGCTTCGGACAAAGCACTTGAGTTATTAAATGTTGGAGAGATTCGTTTATCCCAGATGTTTAGTCAGGAACATTGGGGAATTTGGCAACCAGCCAGGACCAGGGAAAATGCTGTTCCTCTACATTAAATCATTGAATTCATCCCCATGGAGGCTGCCTTTGGGCTTTCAAAACGTTGAACCTTCTCTGCGGAGTAGGCAAAGAAACATCTTGGGTCAGATTATAGTTTGCTACATCAAGTGCATGTAGAGTAAACGGAGAGTGTATAAACTCATGGAAACCCCCCCCCCCCCTCCCCCACCCCCAGCAAGTTCCACTCCAAGGCATTCACTATCTTGACCTGG
The DNA here is from genome assembly GCF_037043375.1 of Chiloscyllium plagiosum. Taxonomy (NCBI): domain Eukaryota; kingdom Metazoa; phylum Chordata; class Chondrichthyes; order Orectolobiformes; family Hemiscylliidae; genus Chiloscyllium; species Chiloscyllium plagiosum. The sequence goes on from NW_028270150.1 coordinate 92,926,799, forward strand.
AAATACATTGCTATTCCTTCAGTGTCACTGGGTCACAGCCCTGGGATTTCCTCCCTAACAACATTGCGGGTCTACCTACAGCATTTATTGCCTGTCCCTAGTTGTCCTTGCGAAAGCGGTGGTTCAAGAAGGCAACTCACCATCACCTTCTCAAGGGCAACTAGGGACGGGTAACAAATGCTGACCCAGTCATTGACCCATGAATGAAAGAAAAATACACACAGAGTCCATGCAGAGCTGATTTGTTGGAGGTAGATTACTGTGAGGTAGATTGTAAGTGGAATTAATATTGGAAGTTGCTTCTCCCGCTGGGTTTGTGCTCACTGTTAAATGCTTATTCCAGGCTTAGCAAAGTGATGGGCTGTTAAGGCGACCCGATAGTTGCAGACGGAATGTGATACAGAGAAACGTGAAGTGACGTGTCATGGGTGTGAAGAATGAGGACAGAGGAGTGATCTACAGTGGACCTGCTGGAGGTGAGCAGCGTAGAGGTTCCAAGCTCCCATCTCATCGCAATGGTAATAGTGTGACACAGTGTGAATCACTCACTGCCTCAGCTCTCAGAGAGCACATAATGTAGACAGGCTTCAACTCTTAAAGGCACGCTGTTCCTCTTAAAGGCACAGTCCCTCTTAAAGGCACGCTGTTCCTCTTAAAGGCACAGTCCCTCTTAAAGGCAGGCTGTCCCTCTTAAAGACAAGCTGTCCCACTTAAAGGCATGCAGCCCCTCTTAAAGGCAGACTGTTCCTCTCAAAGGAAGGCTATCTCCCTTAAAGGGAAACCACGTCGAATGCTTCTAGAATTTAAAACCAGAGTGAGAACACCTGCATTGATTGTTGCTTTACCGTCAAATTGCAGTGTCAGCTTGCCTTCACACCCTGGCAAGTTCAGACACCTCTGAAACCTATGCAGGCAATGTTAGAATCAAAGAAAGACTGATGAAAGAGCTGATAATGAGGTCTTTGTGTATTACATATGCAGATTACATTCAGGGCACAGGCAGCAGGTTGTACGTGCACCTTACCTTTTAAGAGAGTTCACCTTTAAGGTTCTCCATGTTGTAACTGTGCTGGGGAGCTAGTTTGCTCTGGGTTTTGCAAGATACACAAGCATCTCATGATTCATTGTAATGTCAGCTCTATAGCTCATACTGTGTTTTAATGTTTTAGATAGTTTCTGACCAACTTGTTCAGAAGTGTTGTTACAGACCTCTGGAAACCAGGCATCCTGGTCAAGGGTATGGGACACTACCGCCATGCCACAGTGAAAATCAATCTCTGGTGAGTGTTTAATTATTAGACTAACATCATTAACATGTTATCTGACTGTCCTTCCTATCATGATGGCACTTTGTTAGGTTTAGCAAGTTTCAAGTTGTCCTGGTGTCTTTAAAGCTGGTGAGGGAGCACCCACTGGTCATGTGGTCTCCACACCTCAATTAGATTGGTGACAATTTAATTTATGTTCTCCCACCTCATTTTTCTAACCTCAAATGCTCCACCAGCCATGGGCCCATTCTCTCCAAACCTTCCTGCAGTCTGCTATTATCCTTCAGTCTGTATGTCACAGTTCCAGATTGTGGAGCATCTGTAAGATTTTAATGTACATTCCACCTTATCATTCACTTGTGGGGTATCGGTGCTGCTGGCCGGTCACCACTTGCCCCTCGAGAAGGTGGGGGTGAGTTGACTTCTTGAACCGCTGCAGTCTACGGACTGTAGGTAGACCCACAGTGTACTCAGGGATGTCCAGGACTTTGAGTTAGCAATGGCCAAGAATTGGTGATATACTTGCAGGCCAGGATGGTGGGTGACTTGGAGGGAAACTTGCGGGTGGTGGTGTTCCCATGTAGCTGCTGCCCTTGGCTTTCTAGATGGAAGTGGTCATGGGTTTGTGAGGTGCTGTCCAAAGTTCTTTGATGAATCTCTGCAGTGCATCTTGTAGATAGTACACACTGATGCTACTGAGCATCTGTGGTGGAGGGAGTGGATGTGGTGGCAATCAAGCGGCTGCTTTGTCCTGGATGGTGTCAAGCTTCTTGAGTGTGGTTGGAGCTGCACCCAGCTCGCCAGCTCGCGGACACCTCCTCCTACTGCCCCCTTGACCATGACCCCACCTCCCACCACCAAACCATCATCTCCCAGACCGTCCAGAACCTCATCACCTCGGGGGATCTCCCATCCACCGCCTCCAACCTCATAGTCCCACAATCCCGCACCGCCCGCTTCTACCTCCTGCCCAAAATCCACAAACCTGACTGCCCCGGCCGACCCATTGTCACAGCCTGCTCCTGCCCCACCGAACTCATCTCCGCATACCTCGACACGGTCCTGTCCCCCTTAGTCCAAGAACTCCCCACCTACGTTCGGGACACTACCCACGCCCTCCACCTCCTCCAGGATTTTCGCTTCCCCGGTCCCCAACGCCTTATTTTCACCATGGACATCCAGTCCCTGTACACCTCCATCCCCCATCACAAAGGGCTTAAAGCCCTCTGCTTCTTCCTTTCCCGCCGTACCAACCAGTACCCTTCCACTGACACCCTCCTTCGACTGACTGAACTGGTCCTCACTCTGAAGAACTTCTCTTTCCAATCCTCCCACTTCCTCCAAACCAAAGGAGTAGCCATGGGCACCCGCATGGGCCCCAGCTATGCCTGCCTCTTCGTAGGATATGTGGAACAGTCCATCTTCCGCAACTACACTGGCCCCACCCCCTACCTTTTCCTCCGCTACATCGATGACTGTATCGGCGCCGCCTCGTGTTCCCACGAGGAGGTTGAACAGTTCATCCACTTTACCAACACCTTCCAACCCGACCTCAAATTCACCTGGACCGTCTCAGACTCCTCCCTCCCCTTCCTAGACCTTTCCATTTCTATCTCGGGCGACCGAATCAATCCGGACATTTACTATAAACCGACCGACTCCCACAGCTACCTAGACTACACCTCCTCCCACCCTGCCCCCTGTAAAAACGTCATCCCATATTCCCAATTCCTTCGTCTCCGCCACATCTGCTCCCAGGAGGACCAGTTCCAAGGACAGCAATTCCTCCCCAGACGTGGTCGACGATGCCCTCCACCGCATCTCTTCCACTTCCCGCCCCTCCGCCCTTGAGCCCCGCCCCTCCAACCGCCACCAGGACAGAACCCCACTGGTCCTCACCTACCACCCCACCAACCTCCATGTACAGCGTATCATCCGCCGTCATTTCTGCCACCTCCAAACGGACCCCACAACAGGGATATATCTCCCTCCCCTCCCCTATCAGCGTTCCGAAAAGACCACTCCCTCCGCGACTCCCTCGTCAGGTCCACACCCCCCACCAACCCAACCTCTACTCCCGGCACCTTCCCCTGCAACCGCAAGAAATGCAAAACTTGCGCCCACACCTCCTCCCTTACTTTCCTCCAAGGCCCCAAGGGATCCTTCCATATCCGCCACAAAATCACCTGCACCTTCACACACATCATTTACTGCATCCGCTGCACCCAATGTGGCCCCCTCTACATTGGGGAGACAGGCCGCCTACTTGTGGAACGTTTCAGAGAACACCTCTGGGACACCCGGACCAACCACCCCATGGCTCAACACTTCAACTCCCCCTCCCATTCCACCAAGGACATGCAGGTCCTTGGACTCCTCCATCGCCAGACCACAGCAACACGACGGTTGGAGGAAGAGCGCCTCATCTTCCGCCTAGGAACCCTCCAACCACAAGGGATGAACTCAGATTTCTCCAGTTTCCTCATTTCCCTTCCCCTCCCCCCACCTTGTCTCAGTCAAATCCCTCGAACTCAGCACCGCCTTCCTAACCTGCAATCTTCTTCCTGACCTCTCCGCCCCCACCCCCACTCCCACTCTGGCCTATCACCCTCACCTTGACCTCCTTCCACCTATCGCATTTCCAACGCCCTTCCCCCAAGTCCCTCCTCCCTACCTTTTATCTTAGCCTGCTTGGCACACTTTCCTCATTTCTGAAGAAGGGCTTATGCCCAAAACGTCGATTCTCCTGTTCCCTGGATGCTGCCTGACCTGCTGCGCTTTTCCAGCAACACATTTTCAGCTGCACCCATCCAGGCAAGTGAGGAGTATTCCATCACGCTCCTGACTTGTACCTCATAGATGGTGGACAGGTTTTGTGGAGTCTGGAGCTGAGTTACTTGCCACAGTATTCACAACTTCGGACCTGCTCTTGTAGCTGCTGTGTTTATATAGCTAGTCCAGTTGAGTCTCTGGTCAATGGTAACCTCAAGGATATTGACAGTGGGGGATTCACTGATGGTAACGCCATTGAACAACAAGGGGCAGAGGTTGGATTGTCTCTGATTGGAGATGGTCATTGCCTGGCATTTGTATGTCACAAATGTTACTTGTTACTTGTCAGTCTAAGCCAGATTTTTTCACATTGAACTTGGACTGTTTTAGTATTTGAGGAACCATGAATGATGCTGAACATTGTGCAATCATCCACAAACATCCCATTTCTGAAACTCATGATGGAGGGAAGGTCATTGGTGAAGCAGCTGAAGATGGTGGGCCGAGGACACCACCCTGAGGAACTCCTGTGGAGATGTCCTGATGCTGAGGTGACCGACCTCTAGCAATCACGCCCATTTTCCTATGCACCACGTCTGATTCCAACCAGCAGACAGTTTGCTCCCGATACCCATTGATTCCAGTTTATTTAAGGCTCCTTGATCGGTCCAATTGGCCTTGATGTCACAGGCTGTCACTCTCCCCTCCCCTCTAGAACTCAGCTCTTTTGTCCATGTTTGAACCAAGGCTGTAGTGAGGTCAGGAGCTGGGTGGTCCTGGTGGAACCCAAACTGGGCGTCACTGAGCAGGTTATTGCTGAGCAGAAGCTGCTCAATAGCACGGCTGATGTCACCTTCCATCACTTTACTGGTGATCGAGAATAGACTGATGGGGCGGGAATTGGCTGGGTTGGATTTGACCTGCTTTTTACTGTACAGGACATACCTGGGCAATTTTCCACATTGTCGGGTAGGATGCCAATGTTGTAACTGTATTGGAACAGCTTGGCTAGGGGAGCCACATGTTCTGGAGCACATGTCTTCTGTATTATTGCTGGAATGTTGTCAGGGCCCATAGCCTCTGCAGTGTCCAGTGGCTCCCACCATTTTGTGATATCATGTGGAGTGAATGGCTGAAGACTGGTATCTGTAATGCTGGGGCCCATTGGAGGAGGGTGAGATGGATCATCCACTCAGTACTTCTGACCAAAGCTTGCTGCAAACGCTTCACCCTTATCTTTTGCACTGATGTGCTAGAAACTTCCATCATTCAGGGTGGGCATATTTGTGGAGCCTCCTCCTCCAGTGAGTTGTTTAATTGTCCACCACCATTCATGACTGGATGTGGCAGGACTGCAGAGCTTAGAGCTGATCTGTTGGTTGTGGGATCGCCTAGCTGTGTCTATCACTTGCTGTTTATGCTGATGAGCATGCAACTGGTTATAATACAAATCAAAAAGATGCTGTGATTTAAAATCAAACTGCTGGGGAGTACTACAATATAGCTCCTGTCAGTCAGAAAAACAATCACTCTCGTAATTAATTTGCTTCCTCTGTTCCTTTTTTGTACTAAGTTTCAATGTTGCGACCAAGTGGCACAATGTTAAATACCTTTTTAAAGTTCAGATATACACCATCAAGTACAGTACCCTCATCAACCCACTCTGATCATCAACTCAATTACATTTGTCAAACACAATTTGCCTCATGGGCCAAACAAACTCCTACTCGTTCTTAAACCTTTCACTTTGCCAAGAAACCGTGCTCAGCGTACAAAGAGAATGGGGAAATAGACTGCTTTAGGTTATCATGAAGTCATTCAACACACAAACCAATCCTTCAGCCCAACTCAAGGCGTGAACCCAACATGCCAACCAGACATCCCAATCTGACCTAGTCCCATTTGCCAGCACTTGGCCCATGTCCCTCCAAACCCTTCCTATTCATATACCCATCCAGATGCCTTTTAAATGTTGGAATTGTACCAGCCTCCACCACTTCCTCTGGCAGCTCATTCCATACACACTTCTCCCATTTCAGTCCGCAGTTTATTCAACGCATGACAATGCCAACACAGTTTCAGCGAGAAGCATTTGGGAGCAGAAATCTGAATGCTTCTTCCTCTCTCTATTCACCACGTCAATTGCCACATCCTTACCAATCGATAACAACAAACATGGCATGAATCAAGAGCTGAATCCGTAGATTTATCTGGGACCTGTAGCTCAATGCTATATGGTTTAGTTCATACTGCATGCAATACTGGTTTCCCTGCTGTAGGACAGGTTTTGTGAAACTTGAAAGGGTTCAGAAAAGATTTACAAAGATGTTGCCAGGGTTGGAGGATTTGAGCCACAGGGAGAGGTTGAACAGGCTGGGGCTGTTTTCTCTGGAGCGTCAGAGGCTGAGGGGTGGCCTTGTAGAAGTTTATAAAATCATGAGGGGCATGGAGAGGGTAAATAGGCAAGGTCTTTTCCCTGGATAGGGAAGTCCAAAATGAAAGGGCATAGGTTTAGGGTGAGAGGGGAAAGATTTAAAAGGGACCTGAGGGGGTAACGTTTTCACACAGAGGGTGGTACGTGTATGGAATGAGCTGCCAGAGGAAGTGGTGGAGGCTGGTACAATTGCAGCATTTAAGAGGCACCTGGATGGGTATAAGAATAGGAAGGGTTTGGAGGGATATGGACCAAGTGCTGGCAATTGGGTCTAGATTAATTTAGGATATCTGGTCAGCATGGACGCGTTGGACCGAAGGGCCTGTTTCTGTGCTGGACAAATCTATATCTCTAAGGGCATTTAACTTAAACTTAAATCTGCAGAAAATGAAGCAAGGATTTGAAAATGTGCTTAGATGTATGCATTGATATAAATGTTCAAATTAAATTTTGGTTTTAATTTCTTAAATGTAGTTTATGATATTAGATGTTATGAGGGAATGAGTTTGAAATATTTGTTAAATAAAGAAGCAAAATCAAATTTTCAAGGCTGGAGAGATTGGTGATAATTCTCAGTTACCATAACATTTAAAAAAGTCTGGTAAAGAGGAACTTAATTGTCCGAAGGACATGGGCGGGGTATTTCGTTTGGTTAATTGAAATCCGGATATCGAATGCCAGATTAGCCAAGCATCGGGACCTTGCGATCTTGTCGGATAATCGAATGCCGGATAATTTAGGTTCCCCTGTACTGCAGCCTTAACCTTTAATGGAAAACAAGTGGATGATTGCTACAAATACATGCCTGAGCCTTGACTTTAATGGCAAGTTCCTCAGCGAGGGATGTTTAATGGACAATCAGCAGGAACCTCTTATTTCCTTTGCTCCACTACATTGTAGTTTGTAACATATTTACAGTGAGCGTCATTAACATCACCGCCACTTAATGACTTTAAAATCTGGGTCAACATCCAATTGAACGTTATCGCCGAGAGAGAATGAAAAGTAATGGGAAGAAAAATGGGTGAAGGAAGTGGCTTGGAAGGACAGAGGAATGCCACACTGAGGGAACTATCCGATGGATGAATTAAGTTAGTTACAAGATAAGATGGGACTTCCACAGTATTCACTGAGGAATATATTGCAACAGTTGTATGACACCATGATCCTTTGCTATAAATTCTGTGTCAGATGATTCTGCCCCACTAGCCACCTGATGTAGGAGCAGTGCTCCGAAAGCTAGTGCTTCCAAATAAGCCTGTTGGACTATAACCTGGGGTTGAGTGATTTTTAATTGTGGATAAACAGGGAGAAGCATTACAGAACCTTTCCTGAAATTAAGTGGATTGGTTGAATTGCACCCATCTTATAAATGGATTACACATGGTCCGTAGAAAGAGATAGTGATAAGCCGAATAACACTTTCTCAGATTTTAACGTTCCACATTTGGAAACGTAGCTATGAGATGAAAAATGAAAATTAAATATTGCTCAAAACTGAAAATTGGATTGGATATTCTTATATTCAACACAAAATATCAGAGTTGGGAATTTGTTTTCAAAAATGGTCACCTTAAAAAGAAATAGCCAAAACAGCAGATGTATCTTCCACAACTTAGTCTTGAATTGTGGGGAGATTGTCATCTTAAAACCCCAAAATTACCTCACATATTGTCGGAGATACTGTGATTGCTTCACTGTGTCACACTACACAGTTTCCATAATGAAAGTAGACCAGTTAACAATGGTCAGACTTGTTGACACCTTCAGTTTATAACTTTTCATTTTTAATAATATTTTGATCCAACAGTGAGGGCGTTGTCCACTTTTTAAATGTTTGTTCATGCGATGAGAGTGAGATTGGCAAGGCCAGCATTGACCTCCCGCACTGAATTGCCTTCTCGAACTCCTCCCTGCAGCGGCTTATCACAGCTCACTCGGCCATTTCAGAGGACAGTTAAGAGTCAACCACACGACTGTGAGTTTGGAGTCAAATGTAAGGACTGCAGATTACCGATTTACTTCCCCCATGGAGATTGGTCAACCAGATGGGTTTTCACCACCATCCATTCGTTCATAATGATGACCCTTTTATTCCCAATTTCTTAAACATTTGAATTTAAACGTCCCCAGCATTGACCCTGGGGGACTTGAACCCCAGTCCCCTGAATTTTCCATTCCCATTGTTCCCCGTTTCACAGCATTTTGACAGTCTCCCATGAAATTCCTAGAGTGCGGGACCAGATCATTCAGCACAAATCAGGCTAATTCTGGCCTTCTGAAGACCATCCCACCCAGACCCCCTCCCTATCCCCGCATTTCCCATGGCCAATCCACCAACCTGCACGTCTTTATGACTGTGGGAGGAAATCCAGGCAGATACCAGGAGAACATGTAAACTCCATACAGAAGATGGGATCGACCCCAGGAGCCTGGTGCAGTGGGGCAGCAGTGCTAACCAGTAGGCCACCGTGCCACCCAATGTGTTGATGGTACAGTAACATTTCTGTTGTCCAGTATGCACTGGGATTGGGTGGTGCTGGTAAAATGAAAGTACCAGTTAGCCAACTGCAGTTTATAGGAGAAAGTGAGGTCTGCAGATGCTGGAGATCAGAGCTGAAAATGTGTTGCTGGAAAAGCGCAGCAGCTCAGGCAGCATCCAAGGAACAGGAGAATCGACGTTTCAGGCATGAGCCCTTCTTCAGGAATTCCTGAAGAAGGGCTCATGCCTGAAACGTCGATTCTCCTGTTCCTTGGATGCTGCCTGAGCTGCTGCGCTTTTCCAGCAACACATTTTCAACTGCAGTTTATAGCAATAATAGGAATCAGAGGGAACCATTACTGCAACTTGGAGGGATTGAGAGCTTTCCTACCTTGGAGACTTTTCACTGTAAACAACAACATGAAAGTACTTACACTTCCAAGTGTTTTTTTTTATAATCACTCCAGACTGATGCCATTGGCATTTTATATAATAACAGTGAAGCCTGGGTTGAGGGGGTTGGAGATTAATCAGAGATTGCTGCTCTAGGGTGCCAAATAATATAAAACAACTATATTTTGGAGAGTGTTTATTACCCAAAGGAATTTTGTTTATCAGTAGCATTAACAATATAGCCTTATCATTGTTGCCTTACTCAGGCTGAAGTTAAAAATCACACAACACCAGATTATAGTCCAACAGGTTTATTTGGAAGCACACTAGCTTTCGGAGTGATGTTCCTTCTGCTTGAAAGGTAGTGGTCCCAAATGAACCTGTTGGATTATAACCTGGTGTTGTGCGATTTTTAACTTTGCGAAGTGAGGACTGCAGATGCTGGTGACTAGAGTCGAGAGCGTGGTGCTGGAAAAGCGCAGCAGGTCAGGCAGCATCCGAGGAGCAGGAAAATCGACGCTTTGGACAAAAGCCCTTCATCAGGAATGAGGCTGACAGCCTCGGAGGTGGAGAGATAAATTGGAGAGGGCGGGGGGTGTGAGTGTGTGTGGGGCTGGGGGGAAGGGAGCTGAGAGTGCAGTAGGTGGACGGAGGTGGGGGTAAAGGTGATTGGTTGGAGAAGTGGGTGGAGCGGATAGGTGGGAAGGAGCAGATGGGACGGGTCATGAGGACGGTGCTGAGTTGGAAGGTTGGAACTGGGATCAGGTGGGTGTAATAGGTGGATGGGGGATTTTTAACTTTGTCCACCTCAGTCCAACACAGGCTCTCCCATATCATTACTCAACGTATGGATGACTTGGCAAATAAATTCAACTACAGCTAGCCCCAAGTAATTGATATCTGCACAGGTAATATAGTTTTTGATTAATGTATTGATGCATTGGGCCTTTTAATTGTATTCCAGGTAATGGATATTAATCACTGCTCCTACATACATAAATAGGATGAGGACCTCTTGTGGTGCAGTGGTAGTGTTCCTATCCTTGAACAGGGAGACCCAGGTTCAAGTCCCACCTGCTACAGATGTGTGTAATAACGTGTCTGAACAGGGTGATGAGGAAAAAAAAAAGATTAACTAAAAAAAAAACAAGGGTAGGGGCTCTCTTGTGGCACAGTGGTGGTGTCCCTGGACCAAGAGACACAGGTTCAAGTCCTACCTCCTCCAGAGGTGTGTGATGACATCTCTGAACAAGTTGATTAGGAAAGTGCGCTAAATTTAAACATACATGTCCTGGGAGACTTCATGGTAGCGTCCCTACTCCTGCACTGGGAAACCTGGGTTCAAGTCTTAACTGGTTCACAGGCATCTCTGAACTGGTCCCTTAAAAAAAACACATACATGAGCACAGGTGAGTTACAGTGAAATAAAGACTTTTTAATTCAATCTGCATAGTGCATACTCTCTGTCGTATATAAAGGCGTCACTGGCTGTCTTAGTTCTTAACCAACAAGCCTGTGCTCTTGTGGGACAGAATGAAACCAAGTCCAAAAAGTAGTCTTCAAAAACACGACTTCCCAACACATCGGCAGTGACACCTGCATGGAGCAAGGGTACAGAGGCAGCGTGAAGTACATGGTTGCAGCTCTGTGTAGCAGCTGCTTGGCAGAGACTCAATATCGAACATCTGTCTTTGACTCATCTTCGTTGCTTTACAACAGAGTCATTACAGTACATAAGGCCCAGGCATTTGACAAGGTGCCACACGCTACAAGGAGGTCATGGTTTAAGTGGACAATATACAGACACGTGTCCAGGCAGATGATTGGCTGACTGACAGGAAACACAGTAGGCTTAACGGGGTTTTCTTCTGATTGGCCGAATGTGATGAGTGGGGCTCAGCTTTTTACATCAATGATTTAGTGGAGAGGGGAGGTTTAGATTTAGGTTTAGGCTTTAGTATCACGTCTACTCAAGCACAGTAAAAAGTGTACAATGTCACCATCTTAGGTATAAATGTACCTCAGCACAAAATCTTAGGTCTGAAATTAGAAAAATGAAGAAGTAAGTTAAAAAAGTTCATCTCTATAGTTCTTCTTAGTATAAAGTAGGAAAATAAAGACGTACTGTTAAAAGTTACAGTCTTTTATTAAGCCATGGGCCTGCAGTAGCTCCACACTGGGCTCTCCTCATGAAGGGCTCACACTCCTCTGCACTGGGCATGCTCTATCCCACACTGGGCTAGGTCCCACCCCGACCCAGCAACCACTTCACCACCGACCTCATCTAACTCCCATCTGGGGTCGCGCTAGGCCCCAGCCACTGCCACACTCCATCACCACCACTGCCTCCACGACCAAACTCTCTCCAGAAGGAAAGTATATTAAAAAAAATTAGAAAGAAAGAAAAGAGGTGGGAAATGAAGAAAGAAAAAGCGGACAGAATGGGTTCCAGGGCCCGGATGTTGCCTGCTCTGCATCACATCTTAGAACGTGAGAGGGAGTGGGGCTATCATGGTGCAGTGGTAGTGTCCATACCTCTAGGTCAGAAGGAGAAAGTGAGGTCTGCAGATGCTAGAGATCAGAGCTGAAAATGTGTTGCTGGAAAAGCGCAGCAGGTCAGGCAGCATCCAATGAGCAGGAGAATTGACCTTTCGGGCATGAGCCCTTCTTCAGGAATGAGGAAGGGCTCATGCCCGAAACGTCGATTCTCCTGCTCATTGGATGCTGCCTGACCTGCTGCGCTTTTCCAGCAACACATTTTCAGCTCTAGGTCAGAAGGCCAGGTTCAAATCCCAGTGCTCCAGGTGTGTATCATAACATGGCTGACCAGGCTCATGAGAGACATCTAGACAAGGAAACCAAAGCATGGTTGTTCATTATACAGATGACATGAAGGTAGGTGGGAAACTGAAGAGGACATAAGGTGGCTGCAGACTGATGTGATTAGGGAATGGGCAAAATATCTGACCGATTAATTACAATATGAGAAAATGTTGACTGTGGCAGGTCGTTTCAAAAGACAGGACGTGGCCCTAAAGAGGAAATCCTTGCAGCTTTCCGCAGTGTAGTGTTCTGGTGCATCAGCTCCCAAAATGTTACAATGCAGGTCCAGCATATAGTCAAGAAGGCAACTGGAGAACTAGCCCTTTCTTATGTGAGGGATTGAACATAAAAATAAAGATGTTAAGCTTCAGTGACACACTGTGTTGGTGAGACCACATCTTGAATACTGGGTGCAGTTTTGGTTTCCATATTCAGAGTCATAGAGTCATACAGCATGGAGAGAGACCCTTTGGCCCAACTCAGCCATGCTGACCAAGTTTCCCCAAATTAAACTCGTCCCACTTGCTTGCATTCGGCCTATACCCCTCTAAAGCTTTCCTATTCATGTACTTGTCCAAATGTCTTTTAAGTGAAGTAACTAGACCTGTACCTCCCACTTCCTCAGGCAGTTCATTCCACACACAGACCTCCTTCAGTGTGAAAAAGTTGCCCCTCTCACCTTAAAATTATACCCGCTAGTTTTAGATTCGCCTACCCTGGAGAAAAGACCTTAGTTACTTACCTTATCTATGCCCCTCAAGGTTTTTTTAATGAGGAAATATTGGACAGAATCATAGAATCCCCACAGTGTGGAAGCAGGCCATACGTCTCACTGAATCCACACTGACCCTCCGAACAGCATTCATGTGACAGTGATAAGTCGAAACAAATTTCTGAAAAACCTATACCTGTCAATGTGCATCCCTTTGTCCTCATACCAAGGTCAAAAATCACGCAACACTAGGTTATAGGTCAACAGGTTTATTTGAAAATACCAACATTCGGAGTGCTGCTCCTTCACCAGGTGTTAACGAGAGAGGTAGACCTTAGATACAGAATTTACAAGGAAAAGATCAAAGGGTCATATAACTCATGCAAACAAATTGAACACAAATAAGACGGTGCTTAAATCTTTAATCGGTTAGAATGGAGGTGCAGGTCTCAATGGATTAATGTGCAAATCCCAGACCTTCTTTCCAATAACTGCCTCGAGATAATTTAAGGTGTTGTCAAAATAAAGGAGGTGGTACCTCTGGTCAGACAGCGTATTTTAGGTGTGAGGTCTTGCTTGTGCCTTCACCTGGAGTCAGACTGGCTTTATTTCTAAAGCAGGAGTTAATAAAATGTCAGATTGACTGATTGTCTGCAGATTGTATGCTTTTTGAACAAAATAAAATGTATCTGCAAATGCAAATTCACTCCATTGACGTGTGTGTATGTGTGTGTGTGCGTGTGAGGGAGAGTGTGTGTATGTGAGGAGGAGAGATTGTGTGTGTGTGAGGGGGAGAGAGAGAAGGGAGAAAGTGTGCATATGTGTGTGTGTGAAAGAGATGGAGAGTGAGAGTATGTGTGTGCGAGGGAGAGAGTGTGTGTGCGAGAGAGAGTGTGTGTGTTTGAGAGAGAGTGTGCGAGTGTGAGGGCGTCTATGCATCTGAGAGAGTGTGAGTGAGTGGTTGTATGTATGAGAGAGTGTGTATATATGAGAGAGGGTCTGTGTGAGTGTGTTTGTGTGAGAGAGTGTGTGTGAGTGTTTGTGTGAGAATGTCAAGTGTGGTGCAACATGAACCCAAGATCCCAGTTAAGGCCATTCTGTGGAACAGGACCTGGCTCTCAGTCCCTGCTCGGAGACTCTGTGTTATTGTGTACCCCGAAGTCTGCCTTAGGGGATGTTCACCGGAAGATCAGAGGCCGAATGTCCCGTGTGGGAGGGAACAGCTTTACCTAGTCTACTGTCTCTGAGTTGGTCATAATCAAACTATCCCTCCTGAACGGTGGAGGTAATCAGGGTCAATATCTGAGTTGTTTGGAAGGACTTACTGCTGACTCCATCTGTGCTCAGAAGTCTCGGTAGCAAACAGGACTAGGAGCCACAGAGGATTGAGTCTTGGACAAGTTATGGCTCAGGATCTCCTTTCCTTATGTTTTTGATTTGCTTCCAATGTGTCTTTGGTAGAATCCTTGAAATCCCCCTTTGGCTCTCAGAATGATATCTAAATTTAACTCAGCAACAGCCCCACGCCGTCAAGATGGAAAAGGATCACCTTGTTGCTGATTGATGTCGACTCAGTCTGTGATGGATCGTTTCGAGTAGGTCAAAGGTGATGCAGGGACTATTGATGGAGGTGGAGAGCTAGGCCGTGACTATTCACAACCAGTTCAGTTCAAACAGCTATCGTTGTAAATGATGAGCAGATGGAATGGAATGCAATGGGACATAGTGCCGCCAGAGGGAGGTAAAGGAGAAATGGATCATACAAGGAGGCTGCATTGAATGAGGGTCTACTAGGAACACTCCTTTTACCTTCACTCGGTCCAGGAGTACAGTGTGCATCATCTGAACTGGAGGATGGGAGTGGCCCTCCACTCGCTCTCAGAACCAGGCCTGAAGCCTAAAGTGAGCTGGAACACTGCTGTCTATGGATGGGAAGGTGACCACACCATCTCTCTTTGACAGACCAGCACAACACCTTCCTGAGCACAATGGCGAAAGAAAAGGCATCACAGCAGATGTTCCACACCCGCCAAAATAATATTGAATTAGCATGATCCCAAAAATTAGGGAATTAGACAAATAACAGGTGAACTGCTACTGGTTGAGGGGGGAGTATTGGTCAAGACATTTAATAAACTTACTGTGCTTCTAAATTATACTATAGGATTATTGGTTTCCAACTGGTTGAGTCTTTGATTTAACAATTCATCCTAAACGACAATACTCCCTTAATAAGGAATTAGATTGTCAGTATAACACTGAAGTCCTGGGGTGATGTTCAAACTCACAAATGTCCCACTTAAATGAAAACAGAACAACCACTGATTCCAGCCGAATTCAATGGGCAATTCAGTTCCCCCTTCAATAGAACAAGCCTTCCTGTTTTCAGTCCTCTTGAAAGCAGCACTCTTTTTATTTTTGTAGATCAGTGCAATAATTGTTCTCAAAATACATTCGATACCTCCCAGCATCATCGCTCTGGCATCACATGACCGTTAATGTCCGCCTCTGCTTCATTAGAACAGGAAGTCATCATGTTTGTGCCTCTTGGGGAAGGGTACACTGCTGTCCCTCTGACCAGTGTGTTCCGTTCAAAGTTATGTCTCCACATAGATCAAACGAGAGAACCCTGACTATCCGAGGACTCTGAAATAGTTTGTCTCATCCCATATCCTCAGGGAGTGTTTTCACCCCAGATCTCCATTTCTCATCCTAGTCTGGCGATTGAAGTGGTTATTTTGTTAGATGTCACCGAATCTCAGCTCTTCTTGCATATGGTGTGGGTTAAGATAATTGCAGGGCTAACTACTTACTCTTTCACCAAAGCAAGCAGTGGGCTCGAATACTAAATGCGTACAATTGCAAGTTGGAACACCTTTCAGGAAGCCAAGAAGCAAATGTGGATGCATTGAGCTGCCTCCCACTGGTAGATAGGACATGTGGTACCGCCACCAGAAGAATCCGGAATGATTTTCAATTTTCTCGACACATTTCCGGCCACAGCTGACAATATCGGAATTTGGACTCAGCAAGATCCAGTCCAAGCAACACTGGAGGGGATGGGGGAAACCAAAGTGCCGTCACAACCAGAATAGAAACCTTTATTGCACCTGGAGAGAGCAGATCACAGTAGAGGACAACATAATATTATGGGGAGCAGGAGTGATTATCCCAAACAAAGGTCACCACCAGATATTGGCTGGACTCCACCAGGGTCATCCACGGGCTTCCACAGTGAAAATGTTGGCCAGAAGTTATGTCTGGTGGCCAGGATTGGATAGCCACAAAGGTGGGGCAGTGTCCAGAGTGCCAACAAGGACAAACATTACCACCAGCAGCTGCCCCACACTTGTGGGAATGGCTTAGTAAACCCTGGACTCAGTTATACGTTGACTCTAAAGGTCAGTGTTCTTACTCATTGTAGATGCCCACTCAAAGTAGTTTGGGCTCATTTGTCAAACACAGGGACAACAACAGGAAAACTGTGCACATTTTAGCAATACACAGACTCCCCGAAGTGTTAGTCACAGATAACAGGCCACCGTTTACCAGCAGGGATTTTGAATATTTCCTGAAGTTGAATGGTATTTGTCATATAAGGACAGCTCCACACCATCCATCGTCCAATGGTCTGAGGAAAGAGCAGTCCAAACATAGGAAGGCAGCAGAGGAGTTCCAGGAGGAAGCAGTAACAATGATGTAAATGACGACTTATCGCAAATACTATAAATACAAATATAGTTGTGAGAGCTGTGCCAATATTACAGGTTGGAGTGAAGGAGGAAGTGACCTCAAGGATTATGAATGGAGAGAGTCTACTTTCGTACTGAAATGACACAAAAGCAGACTAATTGTCTAAAAGTGCCGTATACACTGTGCAGAGCATATACATCGTTCGTTTAATCATGCTGCTGTGTCCCTATCTGAACATTTTATGATAAGTAAAAGCAAGATATTGCGGATGCTGGAAATATGAGAATAAAATGGAGAACACTGTAGCATATCAGCAGGTCTGGCAGCATTTGCCAAACAGAATTCACATTTCAAATCTAATATGTCTCTTCATCAGAAGTTGTGGTAAATCTGAGTAGAGAGCTCACTTGAGTGTTGCGGCTAATTGCGGGTGCCTTACTTTAGGGAGGATGTGAATTTTCAGGAATTTCTGACGGCTGCCTGGCTACCATCAGTGAGGCAACATATATATTACTTAATGAAAGTGTCAAACTTCTGCTAGTTCTCCTTTAAGCCACACACAGAGTCTTACAGTCTGACAGCACAGAGACAGACCCTTTAGCCCAAACTGGTCCACGCAGACTAAAATGTCTGTCCAAGCTAACCCCATTTCCCTGCACTCAGCCCATATCCTTCTCAACCTTTCCTTTCCATGGATTTGTCCAGAAGCCTTTTAAATGTTGTAATTGTACCAGCCTCCACCACTTCCACTGGCAGCTCATTCTATACACGCACAACCCTCTGTGTAAAAATCTTGCCCCTCGGGTTCCCTTTTAATCTTTCCCCTCCTGAACAGCATCTCCCACAGCTCAGTGAGCTGACAAGCCCCACATTTCTCTACCACCCCCGTGGACAAGTTGAAACTGCTAAAGAAGGAGGGAAAGGTAACTCTTGCTCCAATTTCTGTCCCCGGTCAGTAGATGCAGCAGAGACGAGAGATGAAATCATTTCTTGAATTGTTCAAAGTTCAATCAGTTTGAACTTTTTAATGCCAGTTTAATCTTAACTGAAGTGAGCAGAGAGGAAGCTGGGGAAACTCAGCAGGTCTGGGAGCATCTGTAGAGAGAGAGAGAGAGCTCTTGTTTCAATTCCACTTAGAGTCATAGGGTCATAGAGATGTACAGCATGGAAACAGACCCTTCAGTCCAAGTCGTCCATGCGGACCAGTCTAGCCCCCTTTGCCAACACTGAGCCCATACTCTCTAAACCCCTTCATATTCATATACGCATCCAGATGCCTTTTAAATATTGTAATTGTACCAGCCTCCACCACATCCTCTGGCAGCTCATTCCATACACGTACCACCCACTGTGTGAAAATGTTGTCCCTTAGGTCCCTTTCATATCTTTCCCCTCTCACCCTAAACCTATGCCCTCTAATTCTGGACTCCCTCGCCCCAGGGAAAAGACTTTGTCTGTTTACCCTATCTACGCTCCTCGTGGCTTTATAAACCTCTGTTAGGTCGTCCCGCAGCACTTCTTCGGAAATGAACAATTAACATTAAATTATATCTCTTGGCTTGTGTTAATACAGCACATGAGTGATTTACTGCTTTCGGGCTAGGAACGTCACAACAAACAGGCCGTCAAACATTGCCCCATGATCTGTGCTGTTTGATCAGATACTGTTTGATAGTGTTATTATGCCTAAGATTTTTAAAAGGTTATTTGTGGGACTTGGGGGCATTGCTGGCCCATCCCTACTTGTCCTTGACAGTTGCCCGCTTGAACCACTGCAGTCCACTCCCTGTGGGTTGACCCACAGTGCCGGTAGGGAGGGAATTCCGGGATTTTGACCCAGCGACAGTGAAGGAATGGTGTCATATTTCCAAGTCAGGGTGGTGAGTGGCTTGGAGGGGAGCTTGCAGCTGGCGGTGTTCCCAAGTACCAGCTACCATTGTCCTTCCAGGTGGAAGTGGTCGTGGGTTTGGAAGGTGCTGTCTTAGGACCTTTGGTGAACTGTGGCGGGAGTTGGTGTTTGTAGGTGTGGTGCCAATCAAGTGGGCTGCTTTGTCCTCGACGGTGTCAAGTCCCTCCTAGCAAACCTCTTTGAAATTATTCCAACTGATGATTAATATTTCTGCTGTGCTCATCCAGTTTCAGTAAGGCTACAAGTGAGCTGAATAGGAAATTCAGCCTCAGTCGCCTTGATTAAAGATCTCAAGGGTGATGGGATCTTTCTGTATGTGCACTTTAATGATTCTTGACACGTCCCACTATAAAAATGGACCCTTCCTTAAGATGCTAAAGGGAGGCCTCTGTGTTTCAGTAAAGCCGCATGTAAATGTGGTCAGGGTTGTGATGATCAGGACTCTGTGTGCCTACAGTGTGGAAACAGGCCATTCAGCTCATCGAGTCCACACAGACCCCCCAGACCCTATAGCCCTGCATTTCCCATGGGTAACCCGCCTAGCCTGCACATCCCTGGACACTGTGGGCAATTTAGCGAACCTGCACAGCTTTGGGCTGTGGGAGGAAACCGGAACACCTGCAGAAAACCAGCACAGACACGGGGAGAATGTGCAGACTCCACACAGACAGTTATCTGAGGGTGAGATCGAACCCTGGGTCCCTGGCATTGTGAGGCAGCAATGCTAACCACTGAGCCACCTGGCCACCCCAATTCAGTTAGAATATGGCTGATGGGTCTCTGTATTTTCCCTCCACGTCTATGAGATTACCCTCCTGTCTCACACACAGCAATACCAACAATGTGTTTTTTAACTCAATCATGTGACATGGGGGTCTCTGGCTGCACCAGCATTTATTGCCGATCCCAGAAAGCAGTTAAGAATCGACTGAGTTTCTCCTGGAGTCACATGCAGACCAGACCAAGTGAGGAGAGCAGATTTCCTTCCCTAAAGTACCAAGAACTGACAACAGTTTCATGGTCATCATGACATTCTTAATTTCAGATTTTTATTGAATTGAAATTCCACCACCTACCATGGTAGGATTTGGACCTCATTCCCCGGAATATTCTCTGGGGCACCAGATTAATAGACTACCAATGATACCTCTAGGCCTTTGCCTCCCAATAATATTCATCTTCACTTCCTGGAGAAAACAGAGAATCGCTGGGCGGATGGCATATTGCCATTGCATGGTGAATCATGAACAATACATTTCCAAAAGGAATGCTGCCTTACTGTCCTGCCCAACCCAGGACAGGACAGGAATTGTAACATATTATGGACAGACTTGACTCCTCCAATGTATATTTGGCGATAGTCCAGACTCTTGCTTGTACATTTTTTTTAAAAAAGGCAAGTGTATGATGTTGTTTTCCAATTGGTTCACTACTGAGCTTTAATCAAAATATAGCTTATTCTTACAATACAGTTAAAAGACAATAAAAACAAAACTTGGTGTAACTTTACTCTATTAAAATACTGAACAAGATAAGGCATTATTTAATCATTAATTAGTAACTGCTGCAATATCAGCAGCATCTATAAACACACCTTTGGCTAAGGCAATTCAGTAGCACCGTTATCGTTCTCATGGGCTGTCTCTCTCCAGTCCAGTAGAAAGAAATATCGAGAGAAACAATCCACACGTTTTGTTTTTAAGAATTCTCTCTCTGTCTAAGGCTTCCCCTTAGCAGCAGAGAACTCAAGCCTTCAGTTCCAGCAACTAACCACTGTACTAACTGAAAGCAAAACTAAAGCCTTTCCACGTGTCTGTGTGAATCTGAACCCCACTCACTCATGATTCTTTTGTCTTACTTTTAAAAAACACACACAAATTCAAAACTGATTACTTACTGCCTGTGTGAAGGAGAGTTTTCAGCTCCATTGTGATAAGGGAAACAGGGTAGAACACATCCTTTAATGGCATAGTGTCACCAAACAGGGAGAAATAGTGGAACCCAGAGTCCCAGCATGCATCTTTCCCTTCCCTCCCTTTTTAAAAACATTGGTGAGGCCTCTTCTGTGTCGAGTTCTAAGAGGTAAAAACAATGACTGCAGTTGCTGGAAACCAGATTCTGGATCAGTGGTGCTGGAAGAGCACAGCAGGTCAGGCAGCATCCGAGGAGCAGCGAAATTGACGTTTCGGGCAAAAGCCCTTCATCAGGAATAAAGGCAGAGAGCCTGAAGCGTGGAGAGATAAGCTAGAGGAGGGTGGGGGTGGGGATAGAGTAGCATAGAGTACAATAGGTCAGTGGGGAAGGAGATGAAGGTGATAGGTCAGGGAGGAGAGGGTGGAGTGGATAGGTGGAAAAGGAGCTGGGCAGGTCGGACAAATCCGGACAAGTCAAGGGGATCATGTTGCTGGTGGTTAGAAACTAGGATGAGGTGGGGGAAGGGGAAATGAGGAAACTGTTAAAGTCCACATTGATGCCGAGTGTTCCGAGGCGGAAGATGAGGCGTTCTTCCTCCAGGCGTCGGGTGGTGAGGGAGCGGCGGTGAAGGAGGCCCAGGACCTCCATGTCCTCGGCAGAGTGGGAGGGGGAGTTGAAATGTTGAGCCATGGGACGGTTTGGTTGATTGGTGCGGGTGTCCCGGAGATGTTCCCTAAAGTGCTCTGCTAGGAGGCGTCCAGTCTCCCCAATGTACAGGAGACCGCATCGGGAGCAACGGATACAATAAATGATATGAGTGGATGTTCAGGTAAAACTTTGATGGATGTGGAAGGCTCCTTTAGGGCCTTGGATGGAGGTGAGGGAGGAGGTATGGGCACAGGTTTTACAGTTCCTGCGGTGGCAGGGGAAAGTGCCAGGATGGGAGGGTGGGTTGTAGGGGGGCGTGGACCTGACCAGGTAGTCACGGAGGGAACGGTCTTTGCGGAAGGCGGAGAGGGGTGGGGAGGGAAATATATCCCTGGTGGTGGGGTCTGTTTGGAGGTGGCGGAAATGTCGGCGGATGATTTAGTTTATGCGAAGGTTGGTAGGGTGGAAGGTGAGCACCAGGGGCGTTCTGTCCTTGTTGCGGTTGGAGGGGTTGGGTCTGAGGGCGGAGGTGCGGGATGTGGACGAGATGCGTTGGAGGGCATCTTTAACCACGTGGGAAGGGAAATTGCGGTCTCTAAAGAAGGAGGCCATCTGGTGTGTTCTGTGGTGGAACTGGTCCTCCTGGGAGCAGATCCGGTGGAGGCGGAGGAATTGGGAATACGGGATAGCATTTTTGCAGGAGGTAGGGTGGGAAGAGGTGTAATCCAGGTAGCTGTGGGAGTCGGTGGGTTTGTAAAAAATGTCAGTGTCAAGTCTGTCATCATTAATGGAGATGGAGAGGTCCAGGAAGGGGAGGGAGGTGTCAGAGATGGTCCAGGTAAATTTAAGGTCAGGGTGGAATGTGTTGGTGAAGTTGATGATTTGCTCAACCTCCTCGCGGGAGCACGAGGTGGCGCCAATGCAGTCATCAATGTAGCGGAGGAAGAGGTGGGGAGTGGTGCCGGTGTAATTACGGAAGATCAACTGCTCTACGTAGCCAACAAAGAGACAGGCATAGCTGGGGCCCATACGTGTGCCCATGGCTACCCCTTTGGTCTGGAGGAAGTGGGAGGATTCAAAGGAGAAATTGTTAAGGGTGAGGACCAGTTCGGCCAAATGAATGAGAGTGTCGGTGGAAGGGTACTGTTGGGAACGTCTGGAGAGGAAAAAACGGAGGGCTTGGAGGCCCTGGTCATGGCGGATGGAGGTGTAGAGGGATTGTATATCCATGGTGAAGATGAGGCGTTGGGGGCCGGGGAATCGGAAATCTTGGAGGAGGTGGAGGGCGTGGGTGGTGTCTCGAACATATGTGGGGAGTTCCTGGACTAGGGGGGATAGGACAGTGTCGAGGTAGGTAGAGACGAGTTCAGTGGGGCAGGAGCATGCTGAGACAATGGGTCAGCCAGGGTGGTCAGGCCTGTGGATCTTGGGAAGGAGGTAGAACCGGGCAGTGCGGGGTTCCCGGACTATGAGGTTGGAAGCTGTGGGTGGGAGATCTCCTGAGGTGATGAGGTTCTGTATGGTCTGGGAGATGATGGTTTGGTGATGGGGGGTGGGGTCATGGTCAAGGGGGCGGTAGGAAGAGGTGTCCTCGAGTTGGCGTTTGGCTTCAGCGGTGTAGAGGTCAGTGCGCCAGACTACCACTGCGCCCCCTTTATCCGCTGGCTTGATGGTGAGGTCAGGATTGGAGCAGAGGGATTGGAGGGCTGCGCGTTGTGAGGGTGAGAGGTTGGAGTGGGGGAGGGGGGTAGACAGGTTGAGGCGGTTAATGTCCCGGCGGCAGTTGGAAATGAAGAGGTCGAGGGCAGGTAATAGGCCAGCACGGGGTGTCCAGGTGGATGCAGTGTGTTGGAGGTGGGCAAAGTCGTCCTCGAAAGATGGGCCGGAATCCTGATTGTGAAAGTAAGCTCGGAGGCGGAGGCGACGGAAGAATTGTTCGATGTCACGGCGTGTATTAAATTCATTGATGCGTGGACGGACGGGGACGAAGGTGAGTCCTTTGCTGAGGACTGATCGTTCGTCCTCAGTGAGGGGGAGGTCTGGGGGGATGGTGAAAACTCAGCAGGGCTGGGAGCTGGGAGCTGGGTGCTGGTGTGGGTGTAGAGCTGGGAGTGGGGTCGGAGCCAGTACGTGGAGTGGGTGTGATGGTGGGGGGAATGGGGGTAGAGTCATGAGCAGGGGTAGTGTTCCCCTCGGGGTTCTGGGGGGTGGGGATCGTGACAGTGGGGTCTGTGGGGGGCGTGTCAGCAGAATGCAGGTGAGTGGCGCTGGTGGGGTCGGAAGTGGTGGCAGACACGGCAGTAGGGGTGGCGGAAGTCACTGAGCGTGTGGCATCAGCGATGATGTGAGGGGCGCAAGTGGCTGTGGGAGTGGCCATGATGGGGGCAGAAGTGACATCATCAATCAGTGTGGGGGTGGTCGCTGCATCAGCCGCATGGCTAATGTCGAGTTCTGCTCACCTTGCAACAGGACGGATATTATTACGCTAGAGAAGGTTCAGATTTACCAGGATGTTGCCAGGTATGGAAGGTTTGAGTTATAAAAGAAAGGCTGGATAGATTGGGACCTTTTTCACTGGAGCGTAGGAGACTGAGAGGTGACCTTATAAAGATTTATAAAATCATGAGGGGTACAGACCGAAATAACAGGAAGTGTTTTTTTCCTAGGTTAGGGGACTTCAAGAGGAGGGGGCACATTTTTAAGGTGAGAGGAGAGAGATCTGAAAAAAGATATGAAAGGTTTGACACAGAAGGTGGTTCCTGTGTGGGATTAGCTTCCTGAGGAAGTGGTGGATGTGGGCACAGTTACACATTTAAAAGACATTTGGATAAGTACGTGAATAGGAAAGGGTTGGAAGGGTATGGGCCAGGAGCAAGCAGGTGGGATGAGTTTATTTTGGGATTATGTTCGGCCATGGACTGGTTGGTCCGAAGGATCTGTTTCCGTACTGTATAACTCTTATGTACATTTTCATGGGATAATTTGTACAACTGAATGGTTTCCAGACCATTTCAAAGGCCAGGCGAAGTAGGGACCGCAGATTTCCTTCCTGAAAGCAGACTGAGGAGTCCAATGGGATTTCACAATCATAAAACCATAAGAGTGGAAGTAAGGCCATTCAGCCCATCGAGTCCACTCCGCCATTCAATCATGGCTAATGGGCATTTCAACTCCACTTACCCATGCTCTCCTCATATCCCTTAATACCTTGCGAGATCAAGAACTTATCAATCTCTGTCTTGAAGACATTTAACATCCCAGCCTCCACTGCGCACCATGGCAATGGATTCCACAGGCCCACCACTCTCTAGCTGAAGAAATGTCTCCTCATTTCCATTCTAAATTGACCCCCTCTAATTCTAGTCTCCCTGCCTGACGGAAACAAATTCCCAGCATCCACCCTTTCTAAGCCATTCATTATCTTGTATTCTAAGTCGGGTCTAACTAGAACTTAATGAAGTCTCAGTAGCACCTCACTACTTTTACTTCACTACTTCCAACCTCTTGAGATAAATGACAACATTACATTTGCTTTCTTAACCATGGACTAAACCTGCAAGTCAACCTTTAGAGAATCCTCGACTAGCACTGCCAGATCCCTTTGTGCTTTGGCTTTATGAATTTTCTCACTGTTTAGAAAATAGCCCAAGCCTCATTCTTGAGAAATGATAGACAATCAACGATAAGTTCATGGCCTCTGATACTAAGACATGTTTCAATTCCAAGGCCTTGTCCATCAAATTTAATTTCTACAGTTACCATGACGGGATTTGAACCTGCATCCCTCTGGATGACCAGTCCAGTGTCAATACCACTGTCTTCTTGAGCCTGTCATGGCGGAGATGGTAATTGGTCTCGACAAGCCACAGGAATGATCCTGGGTTCTCCCAGGGGTGTGAGGGACCATTCTCCCTGTACTAGCTCTCACATTGATTCTGATGGAAGACCCTGGTCTTTACCTATAATGTGTCCTCATGAGGGCCATATCTGCCTCTGCCTAATGACTGGGCAATGGGAGGCACTGACTTGGCACCAGAAAGAACCAACATACCAGGGAACGGAGCATGACTCTGTTGTCCATCAAGAACTGAGCGACTTACTCGGTTAGTTCAGAGGGCAGTTAAGAACCAACCCCATTGCTGTGAGTCTGGAGTCACATGTAGGCCAGACTAGATCAGGACAGCAGGTTTCCTCCTTGTCACGTCTCTATATCCGAGGTCATAGCTTCAAGTCCCACTCTGGGACTAGGCTGGCACCTTACGTTCCCCTGAGTGTGCGAGGGCATTGTTTGAGATGAGGAGTCTTGAAGATTAGGAGTCAACAATTCTGCTGCCTGGTGAAGTGGATAGAAAAGGAGCAGGAATAGCAGTATCCAGGTCAATATTTATCCCCAACCAACAGCAGCACAAACAGATGAACTCATCATTCACCTCATTTGAGATTTAGGGGATAATGGCATGTGCAAATTGTCTGTGCAGTGCCTTGGGGTGGCTGGAGCTGTGAGGAGGTGTGGACAATTACAGCATTTAAAAGGCATCTGGCTGGGTACATGAATGGGAAGGTTTGGAGGAATATAGGTCAAATGCTGGCAAACGGGACTAGATCAGTTTCGGATATCTGATCAGTATGGACAGATTGGGCTGAAGGGCCTGTTTCCGTGCTGTATAACTGTATGACTGTATGTTAGAGGACTGGAGTGGAACATCGCTATGGGGAGGATAATTCCAACCCAACACTGTTACTTGTTTCTCACCGACTACAATGATTGGGTGTCGGGAGAAATTATTGGCAGTGGGCTCTTTGAGATAGCCATCACATGAATGTTGAATTTGATCTCTCATTCTTAGTCCAGTAATGTTGTTTCTACTGTAACTGTTACAATCAAAACATTATCCATTAGTCATTCACAATTGAGGAACCACTACTGTCTGACACAGAGGAAAGTGGAAAGTTTATTACATATTTCCCAACTCCCGTAATCCCAGGATCATTACAATGTCCAAATTTCGACAGAGTTCAAAATCACACAACACCAGGTTATAGTCTAACGGGTTTAATTGGAAGCACTAGCTTTCGGAGCGCCGCTCCTTCATCAGCTGGAAGAAGATCATAAGACATAGAATTTATAGAAAAATATCTCTGTGTCTTACGATCCTCATCTAAAGCTACCTGATGAAGGAGTGGCGCTCCGAAAGCTAGTGCTTCCAATTAAACCTGTTGGACTGTAACCTGGTGTTGTGTGATTTTTAATTTTGTCCACCCCAGTCCAACCCCGGCATCTCCACATCAAATCTCTACAGTGTGTTTACAGCCTCCCATTGTTCTTCCACCCTCACTGTGTTTTGTGCAGCCCACTGCCTCGCATTTGCAGTGGAAACCATTCTTTGCCCACACTCTCACTCAGCAGAAATGAAAGCCACTTCAGAAATACTTTCCTGAAGCTGAGACAGAACAGAAAATTACAAATGAAAGAGTTCCCCTTTTCTTTTGAGGGAGGGTGATGATGGGCAAAAATAACTTGGAAACCAAATATTCAAGCAAGGCCGAACGCAGGAAAACTGACAGTGGAATTAGAATTAGAAATCTTCCAGCGTGGAAACAGGCCATTCAGCCCAACAGGTCCACACCGACCCTCCGAGTAGTAGCCCATGCAGACCCATACCTCTATTATCACTCTGCGTTTCCCTTGACTAATCCCTGAACACGATGGGCAATTTAGCACGGCCAATTCACATAACCTGGAATCGAACCTAGGACCCTGGTGCTGTGAGGCAGCAGTGCTAACCACTGAACCACCATGCCCAAACCTAACTTGGTCTAGCTTAAACGTGACTCCAGGCTCCAGGCTTAACTGCCCTCAGCATTGACCTAGTAAACCACTCAGTTCTTGATGGGCAACAGATTCATGCTTCATTCCCTGGGATGTTGGTTCTTCCCAATGGTTCCTGGTCCCGAGACTTTGGCATGTTGGGTACATGTTGATAATTAAGCAGTCATTTACAGCCATAATGCATCAGCTTTGAGCGCAGTCCTTTAGTATTAGTACTCTGCACACTGACAATGTCAGGCCAGACAGAAATCTTAGTCTAAGGGGAATTAAAAGATCCCACCAGAAGACCATATCTCTACTCCCTGACCATCACTACAATCCACCCCTAGTTATTGAAGATAATTTTGTTTTGAACAGAAGTCTCAGTTTTATGGTCAATGACCACCGTGGGGTAGGTAGCCAAACGCATCCTCCCAGGCAGCGCATCGGAAAGCAAAAAGACACCAAATCCCATCACTTCCAGAAGGTCATGAAATAAGTGATTGGCACACACATCAAGAATGCATCTAAAAATATCAAATCAAAGACAAAGTAGAATTTCTTAGATGGGAGGAATTTTATAGTCAACAAATGAATCTTTCGAGGTTAGAGTGGCTGCTTAGAGATAGCTGGAAACTCAGCGCAATATTAAATACAAGGTTACATTTTGTTTATTTGCAAGGATAAGTGGACATTCTCAGAAGTTCAAAGATTTCTCATTCATTGTGGTTTGGAGGTGAACGGTGTTTCAACAGCATACTGTCTGGAGAAGCAAAGAGCAATTCTCAGACTTCCGCATTTAAGGCCGTGTGTGCAGTTCTGCAATCATTACTCCCACAAAGCCTGGGCCATTCATTCACAATACAGCGTGCTGTCACACTCCTGTGGTGCCAGACAGTTCCTGCCTTGTCACTCACTCTTGCCAGAGCAGTTCCTCATAGCCTCGTAGTGCTCAGTCACCAATAAAGCTCAGTCATTCGGTTGAACTCCCTTACAGCCAATGCACAAATACAAAAACATTAAAGGGCGCTTGGATGCCAAAACAAAAACACAAAAGACACAAACTAACATGGACAATAAGGCTCCTGCAAACCCCCGATTTACAGCAGCAAAAGACCAGTGCTGTGTAACTTTAACCCTCTTTACAAGTTGCATTGGCAGCTCCAAGACAGAAAGAGTAGGCAGGAAGAATGGTTGACACAACCCAAAGATATAAATTCACTTGGCTGAGTCCTCCACTGGCTTAATCCCCAATGTAGTGCAGAAAAGAAATGTTCACCAGGAATCTCCGCGGGATTCTCCGAGTGGTAGGAGATAAAAGGTGAACGCTGCAAACAACTGTTTCAAGTGAAAACAGAGACTGTTCTCCCACTGTGTCCGTGCAATTGCAGAAAGTAAGGCTCATGAACAGACAGTGGGGCTTTCATGGTTCAGCCAAGCCTGGCTGGAACTGCTCACCACTAACCCACACAGGGATTGGTGGAGTTGCTGATAGTGCCGGCAATTGTGAAAGGATATTGATAGATTGGCGACTTGGGGGCAGAAATGGCAGATGGAGCTTAATCCAGATTAGTGTGAGGTGATGCATTTTGGAGGATCGAATTGAGGTGTGAATTATACTGTAAATGGCAGAACCCTTAGGAACATTAACGTACAGATGGATGTGGGATGCAGGCCCACAGCTCCCTAAAAGGGCAACACAGGTGACCAAGGTGATTAAGAAGGCATGCTCGCCTTCATCGGCCTGGGCATGGAGTACAAGAGTAGGCAAACCATGTTGCAGTGATATAAAACCCTTGTTAGGCCCCATTCGGAGTATCGTGTGCAGTTTTGGTCACCATATTACCAGAAGGATGCGGAAACTTTGGAGAGAGTGAGGAAAGGGTTCACCAGGATGTTGCCTGGTCTCGAGGGCATTGGCTGTGAGGAAAGGTTAAAAAGACTAGGATTGTTTTCACTGGAAAGATGGCGGCTGAGAAGAGACCTGATCGAGGCCTGCAAAATTATGAGAGGCATGTACAGGGTGGATAGTCAGAGGCTTTTTCCCAGGGTTGAAGTTTCACTTACAAGGGGGCACAAGTTCATGGTGAGAGGGGGAATGTTGAAGGGAGGTGTGTGAGGGACGTTTTTCACAGAGAGAGTGGTTGGATCCTGGACCACACTGCCAGAGGAGGTGGTGGGAGGAGGCACATTGGCGACATTTAAGAAGCACCTGGATGGTTACATGAATAGGGAGAGAATAGAGGGATATGGACAGAATAAGGGCAGAGGGCTTGTTTTTTCTAGTTTAGTTAGGGCATTATGATCAGCATAGGCTTGTAGGGCCGAAGGGCCTGTTTCCTGTGCTGTTATAAGCCATTGTTCTTTGGTATAACCCCATTTGCTGTCCCAGAAGTCCCAATGTGATAGGTGTTATCTCCCATATGAGAGGGTTAGCAACACTGTTTGGGAAGCTCCTGTCAGGGCAGAGACTCCACAAGTTGGCATTGAAGGAGATTTACCAGCATGTGCCCAGCTGCTGGCATGAGGCAAGGTTAAGAACCAGAGAAGTAAACCAGCCCAGTGCGCGGTGCGGGACACGACGGCTTCAGCAATGCCAGGGTTGGCGATTGTTGACGGTAGACGCAAGATGGCGCCGAAGAATTACAACTGGGTTTGGTAGCGTGACGAAGGAACCTGAGGCTATTTTTGAAGATTCATTCACGGGATGAGGGCATCGTCGGCCAGGCCGACATTTATTACCCGTCCCCGAGGGCAGTTAAGAGTCAGTCACATTGCTGTGGGTATGGAGTCACATGTCAGCCAGACCAGGTAGGGATGGCAATTTCCCTCCCTGAAGGACATTAGTGAAGCAGATGGGTTTTTCCAAAAATTGGCAATGGATTCACGGTCATCGTTAGCCTCTTAATTCCAGACTGGTACTGAACATTACCTGGGTCTCTGGATTGACAGGCCAGCGATAATATCACTAGGCCATCATCTCTTCATGTCTGGCTGGCTGCTTCCTGTCAGTGACAGGTGGAAGGGATCCCACAGCACTGGGGTGGAAGGGATCAGACCCAGACTGATGGATAAGCACTTATGAAGGACTGCAGTGTTGGACTTTTAACCTATGTCTTTATTTTTCTACTTTCCTCTCCAGATTTTGTATCCAGGTACCTTTGACCCTAAGATGGCCTAGTGAATGGTGTCTTTATTACTACTGCGTCCCTGTGCTTGAGTCCGCATCACAATAAAACCTAATCCTGTTACTGGCAGGCCAGGCTGAGAGAGAGAGAGAGAGATAAATTTCCAATCAGGAAGGGAGTCAGGGGAAGAGGTGGGAAGGTGGAGCTGAGGATTGTCGGGTCCTGATGGAACAGCAGGGCAGACTCTGCTCCTTGTCATCAACAAGTACCAAACCATGGCTTGGTGAGACTGAATCACTCAGACACAAGGGGATGAAAACCAAAATCAATCTGCAAGCAAGTCGGTCCAACTGTTCTCAGGCAATCAGAAACAGGAGGAGATCGTTTGCCCCTTCAGATTCAACCAGATTACAGCCAAACTGACATTGATCTACCAATCGCTAACACAAGCATGCTCAGTGACTGAGCCTCCTCTGAAGTGGAGATTTCCAACCCACTGCGTGAAAAGAGCACTCCTCCTTGCGGCCTTAAATACCCTTCCTTACATACGTCTTCTGGTTCCAGACCTCTCCCACTGAACAGGGGCTGAGCATCCAGGCTTGTCGAGCTCCGCTTCAATGAGATTCCCTCCCATTCTTCTGAATTCTCGCAAGAGGCAAACCCATCTGGACTAAACAGCAATGGGCCTTTCTGACGAGCCTCAGCGGGTCTGAGCTCCAGCGCATTAGATGCGTTGATGTTGCTAACGTTCACATGGTCAGGAACCTGGTTGTCCGCTTGGACCGCTGACCGGACCAATGGCCATGGAGGAAGGTGGGGCAAGTAGCAGATGATGACTGATGTCCGTGGAACTGTGACTGAGTGCCCGCTCCCGGGAATACTAATTCCAGAGAGTTTGGTCATCTGTGAGGCGATAGAAGTTGTCCAATGTAAAAACATTTGGAAAAAAATGTCCACTGTTCTAGAAACAAAGGGTTAACTCTTCATGTTTCGAAGTTGCCCAATTATCAGCAAGGGAGAGAACGTCGAGAGAAAAATCAAGACATTTCAGAACTTCGGGGTCACACACAGAGTGTGCAGTGATAGCTTTCTTTCAGTGTGACCTTTGTTGCTTTGCTCAACTGGGTGTGACACACGGAGGAATCCATTACCATATTTCACAGCCCCCAGTCTCAGCCACAGAGTAATCCATTCAGTCAGGTTCTGTTTAAGCAATACCAAGCATAAACACATGTCCTGTATTGCCCTCGGCCTCCAGGCAAACATATTACATCGGCTAGTAGAACCAAGGGAGAAACACTGCAGGATCTGAGCAGCCAAAACTTTAATGGAAAGTGGAATGGTACAAAATCTAGAATGTAGTACAGGGATACATCACAACAAGGCCTCATGGCGAAAGAATAGGCTCAGGAATCCAGGTCTGTGGGAATGGGGACAGGGCACAGCTGGAAAGAATAGAGACAGGGCCAAGAGAGATGGAATAGGGACAGGGCCCAGGTCGGTGGAAATGGAGACAGGGCCCAAATAGTGGGAATGGGCACAGGCTCAGACAATGGGAATGGCAACAGGGCCCAGACAGACAAAATAGGGACAGGGCCAAGACAGATGGAATAGGGACAGGGCCCGGACAGATGGAATAGGGACACTGCCCATACAGTGCAAATAGGGACAGGGCCCATACAGTGCGAATAGGGACAGGGCCCAGACAGACAGAATAGGGACAGGGCCAAGACAGATGGAATAGGGACAGGGCCCATACAGTGCAAATAGGGACAGGGCCCATACAGTGCGAATAGGGACAGGGCCCAGACAGACAGAATAGGGACAGGGCCAGACAGATGGAATAGGGACAGGGCCCATACAGTGCGAATAGCGACAGGGCCCATACAGTGCGAATAGGGACAGGGCCCATACAGTGCGAATAGGGACAGGGCCCAGACAGATGGAATAGGGACAGGGCCCAGACAGATGGAATAGGGACAGGGCCCATACAGTGCGAATAGCGACAGGGCCCATACAGTGCGAATAGGGACAGGGCCAAGACAGATGGAATAGGGACAGGGCCCGGACAGATGGAATAGGGACAGGGCCCAGACAGATGGAATAGGGACAGGGCCCATACAGTGCGAATAGCGACAGGGCCCATACAGTGCGAATAGGGACAGGGCCCAGACAGATGGAATAGGGACTGGGCCCAGACAGATGGAATAGGGACAGGGCCCAGACAGATGGAATAGGGACAGGGCCCAGACAAATGGAATAGGGACTGGGCCCATACAGTGCGAATAGGGACAGGGCCAAGACAGATGGAATAGGGACTGGGCCCAGACAGATGGAATAGGGACAGGGCCCATACAGTGCGAATAGGGACAGGGCCAAGACAGATGGAATAGGGACAGGGCCAAGACAGATGGAATAGGGACTGGGCCCAGACAGATGGAATAGGGACTGGGCCCAGACAGATGGAATAGGGACTGGGCCTAGGCAGTGGGAATTTAGACAGGACCCAGACAGACGAAATAGGGACAGGGCCCATACAGTGCGAATAGGGACAGGGCCAAGACAGATGGAATAGGGACTGGGCCTAGGCAGTGGGAATTTAGACAGGGCTCAGACAGATGGAATAGGGACAGGGCGAGACAGTGGGAATGGAGACAGGGCCCAGACTCTGGAAATGGAATCAGAGTACAACTCTGGGAATTGAGACAGGATCCAGACAGTGGGAATTGAGACGGGATCCAAACAGTGGGAATAGGAACAAGGTCCAGACAGTGGGAATGGGGACAAGACCCAGACAGTGGGAATAGGGACAGGGCTCAGACAGTAGGAATAGAGACAGGGCCCAGACAGTAGGAACAGAGACAGGGCCCAGACAGTGGGAATAGAGGCAGGGTCTAGACAGTAAGAATGGAGACAGGGCCCAGACAGTGGAAATGAAGACCGGGCCAGTCAGTGGAAATTGAGACATGAACCAGACAGTGGAAATGGAGACAGGGCCCAGTCAGTAGGAATGGAGACATGGACCAGACAATGGGAATGGAGACAGGGCCCGCTCAGTTGGAATGAAGACAATTTCCAGACAGCCTTGGGTGACTGTGTGGAGTTTGCACATTCTTCCCGTGTCTGTGTGGGTTTCCTCCAGGTGCTTCAGTATCCTTCCATAGCCCAAAGATGTGCAGGTTGGGTGAATTGGCCATGCTAAATTGCCCATAGTCTTTGGTACATTAGTCAGAGTGAAATGGTTCTGGGTGGGTTAGTCTTCGGAGGATCGGTGTGGACTTGTTGGGCTGAAGGGCCTGTTTCCACACTGGAGGGAATCTAATCTAATCTAATATAAACAGTGGGAATGGAGACAGGGCCTAGTCAATGGAAATTGAGACATGGACCAGACAGTGGAAATGGAGACAAGGCCCAGAGAGTGGAAATGGAGACAGGGTCCAGACAATGGGAACGGGGACAAGGCCCAGACAGTGGGTATGGAGGCAGGGCCCAATCAGTGGGAGTGGAGACAGAGCCCAGACAGAGGAGTAGAGACAGGGCCCAGACAGTGGGAATGGGGACAAGGCCCAGACAGTGGGCATGGAGACAGGGCCCAGACATTGGGAATGGAGACAGGGCCCAGACAGTGGGAATGGAGACAAGTCCCAGACAGTGGGAATGGGGGAAGGCCCAGACAGTGAAAACAGAGACAAGGCCCAGTCAGTGGGAATGGAGACAAGTCCCAGACAGTGAGAATGGAGACTGTGCCCAGACAGTAGGAATGGAGACAGGGCCCAGACAGTGAGAATGGAGACAAGACCCAGACAGAGGGAATAGAGACAGGTCCCAGACAGTGGGAATGGGCCAAGGCCCAGACAGTGAGAATGGAGACAGGGCCCAGTCAGTGGGAATTGGAGACAAGGCCCAGACAGTGGATAGGGAAACAAGGCCCAGACAGTGGGAATGGGGACAAGGCCCAGACAGTGGGAATTGGAGACAAGGCCCAGACAGTGGGAATGGGAACAAGGCCCAGACAGTGGGAATTGGAGACAAGGTCCAGACAGTGGATAAGGAAACAAGACCCAGGCAGTGGGAATGGGAACAAGGCCCAGACAGTGGGAATTGGAGACAAGGCCCAGACAGTGGATAAGGAAACAAGACCCAGGCAGTGGGAATGGGAACAAGGCCCAGACAGTGGGAATTGGAGACAAGGCCCAGACAGTGGATAAGGAAACAAGACCCAGGCAGTGGGAATGGGAACAAGGCCCAGACAGTGAGAATTGGAGACAGGGCCCAGACAGTGGGAATGGGAACAAGTCCCAGACAGTGGATAAAGAAACAAGGCCCAGACAGTGGGAATGGGAACAAGGCCCAGACAGTGAGAATTGGAGAAAGGGCCCAAACAGTGGAAATGGGGTCTGGACCCAGACAGTGGGAATTGGAGACAGGGAACAGACAGTGGGAATGGGGACAAGGCCCAGACAGTGGGAATGTGGCAAGGCGCAGGCAGTAGGAATGGAGACAAGGCCCAAACAGTGGGAATTGGAAACAGGGCCCAGTCAGTGGGAATTGGAGACAAGGCCCAGACAGTGGAAATGGGGTCTGGACCCAGACAGTGGGAATTGGAGACAGGGAACAGACAGTGGGAATGGGGACAAGGCCCAGACAGTGGAAATGTGGTCTGGACCCAGACAGTGGGAAAGGAGACAGGGCCCAGTCAGTGGGAATTGGAGACAGGGGCCAGGCAGTGGGAATGGGAACAAGATCCAGACAGTGGGAATGTGGCAAGGCGCAGGCAGTGAGAATGGAGACAAGGCCCAAACAGTGGGAATTGGAAACAGGGCCCAGTCAGTGGGAATTGGAGACAAGGCCCAGACAGTGGATAGGGAAACAAGGCCTAGACAGTAGGAATGGGGACAAGGCCCAGACAGTGGAAATGGGGACAAGGCCCACACAGTGGGAATGGAGACAGGAGCCAGTCAATGGGAATGGGAACAAGGCCCAGACAGTGAGAATGGAGACAAGGTTCAGGCAGTGGGAATGGAGACAGGGCCCAGTACAGTGGAAATTGGAGACAGGGGCCAGGCAGTGGGAATGGGGACAAGATCCAGACATTGGAAATGGGACAAGTCGTAGACAGTCAGAATGGAGACTGGGCCCAGACAGTGGGAATGAGTCAAGGCCCAGTCAGTGGGAATGGAGACAAGGCCAAGACAGTGGGAATGGAGACAAGGCCCAGTCAGTGGGAATGGAGACAAGGCCAAGACAGTAGGAATTGGAGACAAGGCCCAGACAGTGGGAATGGAGACAGGGCCCAGTCAGTGGGAATGGAGACAGGGCCCAGACAGTAGGAATTGGAGACAAGGCCCAGACAGTGGATAGGGAAACAAGGCCCAGATAATGGGAATGGGGACAAGGCCCAGACAGTGGGAATTGGAGACAGGGGCCAGACAGTGGAAATGGGGACAAGTGCCAAACAGTGGAAATGGAGACGGGGCCAGACAGTGAGAATGGGGACGAGGTCCAGACAGTGGGAATGGGGACAAGGCCCAGACAGTGGGAATTGGTAACAGGGGCTAGGCAGTGGGAATGGAGACAAGGTCCAGACAGTCGAAATGGGGACAAGCCCCAGTCAGTGGATAGGGAAACAAGGCCCAGACAGTAGGAATGGAGACAAGGCCCAGACAGTGAGAATGGAGACAGGGCCCAGACAGTGAGAATGGAGACAGGGCCCAGACAGTGAGAATGGAGACAGGGCCCAGACAGTGGAAACAGAGACAGGGCCCAGATAGTGGAAATAGGGACAGGGCCAGACAGTGCGAATGGAGACTGGGCCCAGACAGTGGGAATGAGTCAAGGCCCAGACAGTGGGAATGGAGACTAGGCCCAGTCAGTGGGAATGGGGACAAGGCCCAGTCAGTGGGAATAGAGACAGGGCCCAGACAGTCGGAATTGGAGGCAAGGCCCAGACAGTGGATAGGGAAACAAGACCCAGACAGTAGGAATGGGGACAAGGTCCAGACAGTGAAAATAGGACAAGTCGTAGACAGTGAGAATGGAGACTGGGCCCAGACAGTGGGAATGGAAACAGGGCCCAGATAGTGGGAATGAGTCAAGGTCCAGACTGGGAGAATGGAGATAAGGCCCAGACAATGGAAATGGAGACAGGGCCCGGTCAGTGGGAATTGGAGACAAGGTCCAGACAGTGGATAGGGAAACAAGGCCCAGACAGTGGGAATGGCGACAAGGCCTAGACAGTGGAACTGGAGACTGGGCCCAGACAGTGGGAATGGAGACTGGCCCAGACAGTGGGAATGAGTCAAGGCCCAGTCAGTGGGAATGGAGACTAGGGCCCAGTCAATGGGAATGGAGACAAGGCCCAGACAGAGGGAGTGGAGACAAGGCCCAGTCAGTGGGAATGGAGACAAGGCCCAAACAGTGGGAATGAAGACAGTGCCCAGTCAGTGGGAATGGAGACGGGGCCCAGACAGTGGGAATGGAGACAAACCCCAGACAGTGGAATTGGAGACAAGGCCAAGACCATGGAAATGGGTACAAGGCCCAGACAGTGGAAATTGAGACAAGGTCCAGACAGTGAGATTGAAGACAGGCGCAGTCAGTGGGAATTCGAGACAGGGCCCAGTCAGTGGGAATGGAGACATGGACCAAACAGTGGGAATGGTGACAGTGCCCAGACAGTGGGAATGGAGACATGAACCAGACAGTGGGAATGGAGACTGGGCCCAGACAGTGGGAATGGAGACTAGGGCCCAGACAGTGGAATGCAGACAGGGCCCAGTCAGTGGGAATGGAGACTAGGGCCCGGACAGTGGGAATGGAGACATGGACCAGTCAGTGGGAATGGAGACAGGGCCCAGTCAGTGGGAATGGAGACAGGGCCCAGTCAGTGGGAATGGAAACAGGGCCCAGACAGTGTGAATAAAGACATGGACCAGATAGTGGGAATGGAGACATAGACCAGACAGTGGGAATGGAGACATGGACCAGACAGTGGGAATGGTGACAGTGCCCAGTCAGTGGGAATGGAGACTGGGCCCAGACAGTGGGAATGGAGACTAGGGCCCAGACAGTGGAATGCAGACAGGGCCCAGTCAGTGGGAATGGAGACTAGGGCCCGGACAGTGGGAATGGAGACATGGACCAGTCAGTGGGAATGGAGACAGGGCCCAGTCAGTGGGAATGGAGACAGGGCCCAGTCAGTGGGAATGGAAACAGGGCCCAGACAGTGTGAATAAAGACATGGACCAGATAGTGGGAATGGAGACATAGACCAGACAGTGTGATTGGAGACAGGGCCCAGACAGTGGGAATGGAGACATGGACCAGACAGTAGGAAAGGAGACATGGAGCAGACAGTGTGAATGGAGACATGGACCAGTCAGTGGGAATGGAGACATAGACCAGACAGTGGGAATGGAGACATGGACCAGACAGTGGGAATGGTGACAGTGCCCAGTCAGTGGGAATGGAGACGTGAACCAGACAGTGGGAATGGAGACTAGGGTCCAGACAGTGGGAATGTAGACAGGGCCCAGACAGTGGGAATGGAGACTAGGGCCTGGACAGTGGGAATGGAGACATGGATCAGTCAGTGGGAATGGAGACAGGGACCAGTCAGTGGGAATGGAGACATGGACCAGACAGTGGGAATGGAGACTAGGGCCTGGACAGTGGGAATGGAGACATGGATCAGTCAGTGGGAATGGAGACAGGGACCAGTCAGTGGGAATGGAGACATGGACCAGACAGTGGGAATGGAGACAGGGCCCAGACGGTGGGAATGGAGACGAGGGCCTAGACAGTGGGAATGGAGACATGGAGCAGTCAGTGGGAATGGTGACAGGGTCCGTACAGTGGGAATGGAGACTAGTGCCCAGACAGTGGGAATGGAGACATGGACCAGTCAGTGGGAATGGTGACAGGGCCCAGTCAGTGGGAATGGAGACTAGGGCCTGGACAGTAGGAATCGAGACAGGGCCCAGTCAGTGGGAATGGAGACAGGGCCCAGTCAGTGGGAATGGAGACAGGGCCCAGTCAGTGGGAATGGAGACATGGACCAGACAGTAGGAAAGGAGACATGGAGCAGACAGTGGGAATGGAGACATGGACCAGACAGTGTGATTGGAGACAGGGCCCAGTCAGTGGGAATGGAGACATAGACCAGACAGTGGGAATGGTGACAGGGCCCAGTCAGTGGGAATGGACACTAGGGCCTGGACAGTGGGAATCAAGACATGGACCAGTCAGTGGGAATGGAGACAGGGACCAGTCAGTGGGAATGGAGACATGGACCAGACAGTGGGAATGGAGACTAGGGCCTGGACAGTGGGAATGGAGACATGGATCAGTCAGTGGGAATGGAGACAGGGACCAGTCAGTGGGAATGGAGACATGGACCAGACAGTGGGAATGGAGACAGGGCCCAGACGGTGGGAATGGAGACGAGGGCCTAGACAGTTGGAATGGAGACATGGAGCAGTCAGTGGGAATGGTGACAGGGTCCGTACAGTGGGAATGGAGACTAGTGCCCAGACAGTGGGAATGGAGACATGGACCAGTCAGTGGGAATGGTGACAGGGCCCAGTCAGTGGGAATGGAGACTAGGGCCTGGACAGTAGGAATCGAGACAGGGCCCAGTCAGTGGGAATGGAGACAGGGCCCAGTCAGTGGGAATGGAGACAGGGCCCAGTCAGTGGGAATGGAGACATGGACCAGACAGTAGGAAAGGAGACATGGAGCAGACAGTGGGAATGGAGACATGGACCAGACAGTGCGATTGGAGACAGGGCCCAGTCAGTGGGAATGGAGACATAGACCAGACAGTGGGAATGGTGACAGGGCCCAGTCAGTGGGAATGGACACTAGGGCCTGGACAGTGG
The DNA here is from genome assembly GCF_037043375.1 of Chiloscyllium plagiosum. Taxonomy (NCBI): domain Eukaryota; kingdom Metazoa; phylum Chordata; class Chondrichthyes; order Orectolobiformes; family Hemiscylliidae; genus Chiloscyllium; species Chiloscyllium plagiosum. The sequence continues at coordinate 92,965,663 of NW_028270150.1, forward strand.
GAATCGAGACATGGACCAGTCAGTGGGAATGGAGACAGGGCCCAGACAGTGGGAATGGAGACATGGACCAGACAGTGTGATTGGAGACAGGGTCCAGTCTGTGGGAATGGAGACTAGTCCCAGTCAGTGGGAATGGAGACATGTCCGAGACAGTGAGAATAGAGACAAACCCCAGACAGTGGAATTGGAGGCAAGGCCAAGACCATGGAAATGGGTACAAGGCCCAGACAGTGGACATTGAGACAAGGTCCAGACAGTGAGATTGAAGACAGGCGCAGTCAGTGGGAATTCGAGACAGGGCCCAGTCAGTGGGAATGGGGACATGGACCAGACAGTGGGAATGGTGACAGGGCCCAGTCAGTGGGAATGGAGACATGAACCAGACAGTGGGAATGGAGACTAGTGTCCAGACAGTGGGAATGGTAACATGGACCAGACAATGGGAATGGTGACAGGGCCCAGTCAGTGGGAATGGAGACATGAACCAGACAGTGGGAATGGAGACTAGTGTCCAGACAGTGGGAATGGTAACATGGACCAGACAATGGGAATGGAGACAGGGCCCAGACAGTGGGAATGGAGACTAGGGCCTGGACAGTGGGAATGGAGACATGGACTAGTCAGTGGGAATGGAGACAGGGACCAGTCAGTGGAAATGGAGACATGGACCAGACAGTGTGAATGGCCACGTGGGCCTAGACAGTTGGAATGGAGACATGGAGCAGTCAGTGGGAATGGTGACAGGGCCCAGTCAGTGGGAATGGAGACATGAACCAGACAGTGGGAATGGAGACAGGGCCCAGACAGTGGGAATGAAGACGAGGGCCTAGACAGTGGGAATGCAGACTGGGCCCAGACAGTGGGAATGGAGACCAGGGCCCGGACAGTGGGAATGGAGACATGCACCAGTCAGTGGGAATGGAGACATAGACCAGACAGTGGGAATGGAGACATAGACCAGACAGTGCGAATGGTGACAGGGCCCAGTCAGTGGGAATGGTGACAGAGCCCAATCAGTGGGAATGGAGACAGGGGCCAGTCAGTGGGAATGGAAACAGGGCCCTGACAGTTGGAAAGGAAACATGGAGCAGACACTGGGAATGGAGACATGGACCAGACAGTGTGATTGGAGACGAGGGCCCGGACAGTGGGAATGGAGACATGGACCAGACAGTAGGAAAGGAGACATGGAGCAGACAGTGTGAATGGAGACATGGACCAGTCAGTGGGAATGGAGACATAGACCAGACAGTGTGAATGGAGACATGGACCAGTCAGTGGGAATGGAGACATGGACCAGTCAGTGGGAATGGAGACATAGACCAGACAGTGGGAATGGAGACATAGACCAGACAGTGGGAATGGTGACAGGGCCCAGTCAGTGGTAATGGAGACATGATCCAGACACTGGGAATGGAGACAGGGCCCAGACAGTCGGAATGCAGACAGGGCCCAGTCAGTGGGAATGGAGACATAGACCAGACAGTGGGAATGGAGACATGGAGCAGACAGTGGGAATGGAGACATGGACCAGACAGTGTGATTGGCGACAGGGCCCAGTCTGTGGGAATGGAGACTAGTCCCAGTCAGTGGGAATGGAGACAGGGCCCAGTCAGTGGGAATGGTGACAGGGCCCAGTCAGTGGGAATGGACACTAGGGCCTGGACAGTGGGAATCGAGACATGGACCAGTCAGTGGGAATGGAGACAGGGCCCAGTCAGTGGGAATGGAGACAGGGCCCAGACAGTGGGAATGGAGACATGGACCAGACAGTAGGAAAGGAGACATGGAGCAGACAGTGGGAATGGAGACATGGACCAGACAGTGTGATTGGCGACAGGGCCCAGTCTGTGGGAATGGAGACTAGTCCCAGTCAGTGGGAATGGAGACAAGTCCGAGACAGTGAGAATAGAGACAAACCCCAGACAGTGGAATTGGAGACAAGGCCAAGACCATGGAAATGGGTACAAGGCCCAGACAGTGGGAATGGAGACAAGGTCCAGACAGTGAGATTGAAGACAGGCGCAGTCAGTGGGAATTCGAGACAGGGCCCAGTCAGTGGGAATGGAGACAGGGCCCAGACAGTGGGAATGGAGACTAGGGCCTGGACAGTAGGAAAGGAGACATGGAGCAGACAGTGGGAATGGAGACAGGGTAAAAACAATGACTGCAGATGCTGGAAACCAGATTCTGGATCCGTGGTGCTGGAAGAGCACAGCAGTTCAGGCAGCATCCGAGGAGCTTCAGCAAAATCGACGTTTCGGGCAAAAGCCCTTCATCAGGAATAAAGGCAGTGAGCCTGAAGGGAGGAGAGATAAGTTAGAGGAGGGTGGGGGTGGGGAGAAAGTAGCATAGAGTACAATAGGTGAGTGGGGGAGGGGATGAAGGTGATAGGTCAGGGAGGAGGGTGGAGTGGATAGGTGGAAAAGGAGATAGGCAGGTAGGACAAGTCATGGGGACAGTGCTGAGCTGGAAGTTTGGAACTAGGGTGAGGTGGGGGAAAGGGAAATGAGGAAACTGTTGAAGTCGACATTGATGCCCTGGGGTTGAAGTGTTCCGAGGCGGAAGATGAGGCGTTCTTCCTCCAGGCGTCTGGTGGTGAGGGAGCGGCGGTGGAGGAGGCCCAGCACCTCCATATCCTCGGCAAAGTGGGAGGGGAAGTTGAAATGTTGGGCCACGGGGCGGTTTGGTTGATTGGTGCGGGTGTCTCGGAGATGTTCCCTAAAGCGCTCTGCTAGGAGGCGCCCAGTCTCCCCAATGTAGAGGCGACCGCATCGGGAGCAACAGATACAATAGATGATATTAGTGGATGTGCAGGTAAAACTTTGATGGATGTGGAAGGCTCCTTTAGGGCCTTGGATGGAGGTGAGGGAGGAGGTGTGGGCGCAGGTTTTACAGTTCCTGCGGTGGCAGGGGAAAGTGCCAGGATGGGAGGGTGGGTTGTAGGGTGGGCGTGGACCTGACCAGGTAGTCACGGAGGGAACGATCTTTGCGGAAGGCGGAGAGGGGTGGGGAGGGAAATATATTCCTGGTGGTGGGGTCTGTTTGGAGGTGGCGGAAATGTCGGCGGATGATTTGGTTTATGCGAAGGTTGGTAGGGTGGAAGGTGAGCACCAGGGGCGTTCTGTCCTTGTTGCGGTTGGAGGGGTGGGGTCTGAGGGCGGAGGTGCGGGATGTGGACGAGAGGCGTTGGAGGGCATCTTTAACCACATGGGAAGGGAAATTGCGGTCTCTAAAGAAGGAGGCCATCTGGTGTGTTCTGTGGTGGAGCAGATACGGCGGAGGCGGAGGAATTGGGAATACGGGATGGCATTTTTGCAAGAGGTAGGGTGGGAAGAGGTGTAATCCAGGTAGCTGTGGGAGCCGGTAGATTTGACCCGATGTGGTCTCCTCTACACTGGGGAGACTGGGTGCCGCCTAGCAGAGCGCTTTAGGGAACATCTCCGAGACACCCGCACCAATCAACCAAATCGCCCAGTGGCTCAACATCTCAACTCCCCCTCCCACTCTGCCGAGGATATGGAGGTGCTGGGCCTCCTCCACCGCCGCTCCCTCACCACCAGACGCCTGGAGGAAGAACGCCTCATCTTCCGCCTCGGAACACTTCAACCCCAGGGCATCAATGTGGACTTCAACAGTTTCCTCATTTCCCCTTCCCCCACCTCATCCTAGTTTCTAACCTCCAGCAACACTGTCCCCTTGACTTGTCCGGACTTGTCCGACCTGCCCAGCTCCTTTTCCACCTATCCACTCCACCCTCTCCTCCCTGACCTATCACCTTCACCTCCTCCCCCACTGACCTATTGTACTCTATGCTGCTCTAACCCCACCCCCACCCTCCTCTAGCTTATCTCTCCATGCTTCAGGCTCACTGCCTTTATTCCTGATGAAGGGCTTTTGCCCGAAACGTCGATTTTGCCTGTCCTCGGATGCTGCCTGAGTTGCTGTGCTCTTCCAGCACCACTGATTGGAGACAGGGCCCATTCAGTGGGAATGGAGACTAGTCCCAGTCAGTGGGAATGGAGACATGTCCTAGACAGTGAGAATAGAGACAAACCCCAGACAGTGGAATTGGAGACAAGCCCAAGACCATGGAAATGGGTACAAGGCCCAGACAGTGGACATTGAGACAAGGTCCAGACAGTGAGATTGAAGACAGGCGCAGTCAATGGGAATTCAAGACAGGGCCCAGTCAGTGGGAATGGAGACATGGACCAGACAGTGGGAATGGTGACAGGGCCCAGTCAGTGGGAATGGAGACATGGACCAGTCAGTGGGAATGGAGACAGGGCCCAGACAGTGGGAATGAAGACTAGGGCCTAGACAGTGAGAATGCAGACAGGGCCCAGACAGTGGGAATGGAGACTAGGGCCTAGACAGTGGGAATGCAGACAGGGCCCAGTCAGTGGGAATGGAGACTAGGGCCCGGACAGTGGGAATGGAGACATGGACCAGTCAGTGGGAATGGAGACAGGGCCCAGTCAGTGGGAATGGAAACAGGGCCCAGACAGTGGAAATGGAGACATGGACCAGACAGTGTGATTGGAGACAGGGCCCAGACAGTGGGAATAGAGACATGGACCAGACAGTAGGAAAGGAGACATGGAGCAGACAGTGGGAATGGAGACATGGACCAGACAGTGGGAATGGAGACATGGCCCAGTCAGTGGGAATGGAGACATGGACCAGTCAGTGGGAATGGAGACATGGCCCAGTCAGTGGGAATGGAGACATGGACCAGTCAGTGGGAATGGTGACGGGGCCAAATCAGTGGGAATGGAGACATGATCCAGACAGTGGGAATGGAGACAGGGCCCAGACAGTGGGAATGGAGACTGGGCCCAGACCATGGAAATGAGTACAAGCTCCAGACAGTGGAAATTGAGACATAGACCAGACAGTGGGAATGCAGACAGGGCCCAGTCAGTGGGAATGGAGACATGATCCAGACAGTGGGAATGGAGACTAGGGCCAAGACAGTGGGAATGCAGTCAGGGCCCAGACAGTGGGAATGGAGACTAGAGCCGTACAGAGTGATTGGAGACATGGACCAGTCAGTGGGAATGGAGTCAGGGCCCAGTCAGTGGGAATGGAGACATGGACCAGTCAGTGGGAATGGAAACAGGGCCCAGACCATGGAAATGAGTACAAGGTCCAGACAGTGGAAATTGAGACAAGGTCCAGACAGTGGGATTGAAGACAGGCTCAGTCAGTGGGAATACGAGACAGGGTCCAGACAGTGGGAATGGGGACAGGGCGCAGACCATGGAAATGAGTACAAGGCCCAGACAGTGGAAATTGAGACAAGGTCCAGACAGTGGGATTGAAGACAGGCTCAGTCAGTGGGAATACGAGACAGGGTCCAGACAGTGGGAATGGAGACAGGGCCCAGACAGTGGGAATGCAGACAAGGCCCAGACAGTGGGAATGGAGACATGGAGAAGGCTGTGTGAATGGAGACAGGGCCCAGTCAGTGGGAATGGAGACAGGGCCCAGTCAGTGAGAATGGAGACATGGAGCAGACAGTGGGAATGGAGACATGGACCAGACAGTGTGAATGGAGAGAGGGCCCAGTCAGTGGGAATGGAGACATGGACCAGACAGTGGGAATGGAGACAGGGCCCAGACAGTGGGAATGGAGACTAGGTCCCAGACAGTGGGAATGGAGACATGGACCAGTCAGTGGGAATGGAGACATAGACCAGACAGTGGGAATGGAGACAGGGCCCAGACAGTGGGAATGGAGACTAGGGCCCAGACAGTGGGAATGGAGACATGGACCAGTCAGTGGGAATGGAGACAGGGCCCAGTCAGTGGGAATGGAGACAGGTCCCAGACAGTAGGAAAGGAGACATGGAGCAGACAGTGGGAAAGGAAACTGGTCCCAGTCAGTGGGAATGGAGACAAGGCCCAGGCCATGGAAATGAGTAGAAGGCCCAGACAGTGGAAATTGAGACAAGGTCCAGACAGTGGGATTGAAGACAGGCTCAGTCAGTGGGAATTTGAGACAGGGCCCAGGCAGTGGGAATGGGCACAGGGCCCAGACAGTGGGAATGGAGACAGGGCCCAGACCATGGAAATGAGTACAAGGCCCAGACAGTGGAAACTGAGACAAGGTCCAGACAGTGGGATTGAAGATAGCCTCAGTCAGTGGGAATTCGAGACAGGGCCCAGAAGTGGGAATGGGGACAGGGCGCAGATCATGGAAATGAGTACAAGGCCCAGACAGTGGAAATTGAGACAAGGTCCATACAGTGGGAATGGAGACATGGAGAAGGCAGTGGGAATGGAGACATGCACTAGACAGTGGGAATGGAGACAGGGCCCAGTCAGTGGGAATGGAGACAGGGCCCAGAAGTAGGAATGGGGACAGGGCACAGATCATGGAAATGAGTACAAGGCCCAGACAGTGGAAATTGAGACAAGGTCCAGACAGTGGGAATGGAGACATGGAGAAGGCAGTGGGAATGGAGACAGGGCCCAGTCTGTGGGAATGGAGACAGGGCCCAGTCAGTGGGAATGGAGACATGGACCAGACAATGAGAATGGACCAGACAGTGGGAATGGAGACTAGGGTCCAGACAGTGGGAATGCAGACAGGGCCCAGACAGTGGGAATGGAGACTAGGGCCAAGACAATGGGAATGGAGACATGAACCAGTCAGTGGGAATGGAGACATGGACCAGTCAGTGGGAATGGAGACATGGACCAGTCAGTGGGAATGGAGACTAGGGCCAAGACAATGGGAATGGAGACATGAACCAGTCAGTGGGAATGGAGACATGGACCAGTCAGTGGGAATGGAGACTGGGCCCAGTCAGTGGGAATGGAGACATAGACCAGACAGTGGGAATGGAGACTAGGGCCAAGACAATGGGAATGGAGACATGAACCAGTCAGTGGGAATGGAGACATGGACCAGTCAGTGGGAATGGAGACTGGGCCCAGTCAGTGGGAATGGAGACATAGACCAGACAGCGGGAATGGTGACAGTGCCCAGTCAGTGCGAATGGAGACAGGGCCCAGACAGTGGGAATGCAGACAGGGCCCAAACAGTGGGAATGGAGACTAGGGCCCGAACAGTGGGAATGGAGACATGGACCAGTCAGTGGGAATGGAGACATGGACCAGTCAGTGCGAATGGAGACATGAACCAGTCAGTGGGAATGGAGACAGGGCCCAGACAGTGGGAATGCAGACAGGGCCCAAACAGTGGGAATGGAGACTAGGGCCCGAACAGTGGAATGGAGACATGGACCAGTCAGTGGGAATGGAGACAGGGCCCAGTCAGTGGGAATGGAGACAGGTCCCAGACAGTAGGAAAGGAGACATGGAGCAGACAGTGGGAAAGGAAACTGGTCCCAGTCAGTGGGAATGGAGACAAGTCCTAGACAGTGAGAATAGACACAAGGCCTAGACAGTGGGAATGGAGACAAGGCCCAGGCCATGGAAATGAGTAGAAGGCCCAGACAGTGGAAATTGAGACAAGGTCCAGACAGTGGGATTGAAGACAGGCTCAGTCAGTGGGAATTTGAGACAGGGCCCAGGCAGTGGGAATGGGCACAGGGCCCAGACAGTGGGAATGGAGACAGGGCCCAGACCATGGAAATGAGTACAAGGCCCAGACAGTGGAAACTGAGACAAGGTCCAGACAGTGGGATTGGAAGATAGCCTCAGTCAGTGGGAATTCGAGACAGGGCCCAGAAGTGGGAATGGGGACAGGGCGCAGATCATGGAAATGAGTACAAGGCCCAGACAGTGGAAATTGAGACAAGGTCCAGACAGTGGGAATGGAGACATGGAGAAGGCAGTGGGAATGGAGACATGCACTAGACAGTGGGAATGGAGACAGGGCCCAGAAGTGGGAATGGGGACAGGGCGCAGATCATGGAAATGAGTACAAGGCCCAGACAGTGGAAATTGAGACAAGGTCCAGACAGTGGGAATGGAGACATGGAGAAGGCAGTGGGAATGGAGACATGCACTAGACAGTGGGAATGGAGACAGGGCCCAGTCAGTGGGAATGGAGACAGGGCCCAGAAGTAGGAATGGGGACAGGGCACAGATCATGGAAATGAGTACAAGGCCCAGACAGTGGAAATTGAGACAAGGTCCAGACAGTGGGAATGGAGACATGGAGAAGGCAGTGGGAATGGAGACAGGGCCCAGTCTGTGGGAATGGAGACAGGGCCCAGTCAGTGGGAATGGAGACATGGACCAGACAATGAGAATGGACCAGACAGTGGGAATGGAGACTAGGGTCCAGACAGTGGGAATGCAGACAGGGCCCAGACAGTGGGAATGGAGACTAGGGCCAAGACAATGGGAATGGAGACATGAACCAGTCAGTGGGAATGGAGACATGGACCAGTCAGTGGGAATGGAGACATGGACCAGTCAGTGGGAATGGAGACTAGGGCCAAGACAATGGGAATGGAGACATGAACCAGTCAGTGGGAATGGAGACATGGACCAGTCAGTGGGAATGGAGACTGGGCCCAGTCAGTGGGAATGGAGACATAGACCAGACAGTGGGAATGGAGACTAGGGCCAAGACAATGGGAATGGAGACATGAACCAGTCAGTGGGAATGGAGACATGGACCAGTCAGTGGGAATGGAGACTGGGCCCAGTCAGTGGGAATGGAGACATAGACCAGACAGCGGGAATGGTGACAGTGCCCAGTCAGTGCGAATGGAGACAGGGCCCAGACAGTGGGAATGCAGACAGGGCCCAAACAGTGGGAATGGAGACTAGGGCCCGAACAGTGGGAATGGAGACATGGACCAGTCAGTGGGAATGGAGACATGGACCAGTCAGTGCGAATGGAGACATGAACCAGTCAGTGGGAATGGAGACAGGGCCCAGACAGTGGGAATGCAGACAGGGCCCAAACAGTGGGAATGGAGACTAGGGCCCGAACAGTGGAATGGAGACATGGACCAGTCAGTGGGAATGGAGACAGGGCCCAGTCAGTGGGAATGGAGACAGGTCCCAGACAGTAGGAAAGGAGACATGGAGCAGACAGTGGGAAAGGAAACTGGTCCCAGTCAGTGGGAATGGAGACAAGTCCTAGACAGTGAGAATAGACACAAGGCCTAGACAGTGGGAATGGAGACAAGGCCCAGGCCATGGAAATGAGTAGAAGGCCCAGACAGTGGAAATTGAGACAAGGTCCAGACAGTGGGATTGAAGACAGGCTCAGTCAGTGGGAATTTGAGACAGGGCCCAGGCAGTGGGAATGGGCACAGGGCCCAGACAGTGGGAATGGAGACAGGGCCCAGACAGTGGGATTGAAGATAGCCTCAGTCAGTGGGAATTCGAGACAGGGCCCAGAAGTGGGAATGGGGACAGGGCGCAGATCATGGAAATGAGTACAAGGCCCAGACAGTGGAAATTGAGACAAGGTCCAGACAGTGGGAATGGAGACATGGAGAAGGCAGTGGGAATGGAGACATGCACTAGACAGTGGGAATGGAGACAGGGCCCAGTCAGTGGGAATGGAGACAGGGCCCAGAAGTAGGAATGGGGACAGGGCACAGATCATGGAAATGAGTACAAGGCCCAGACAGTGGAAATTGAGACAAGGTCCAGACAGTGGGAATGGAGACATGGAGAAGGCAGTGGGAATGGAGACAGGGCCCAGTCAGTGGGAATGGAGACAGGGCCCAGTCTGTGGGAATGGAGACAGGGCCCAGTCAGTGGGAATGGAGACATGGACCAGACAATGAGAATGGACCAGACAGTGGGAATGGAGACTAGGGTCCAGACAGTGGGAATGCAGACAGGGCCCAGACAGTGGGAATGGAGACTAGGGCCAAGACAATGGGAATGGAGACATGAACCAGTCAGTGGGAATGGAGACATGGACCAGTCAGTGGGAATGGAGACATGGACCAGTCAGTGGGAATGGAGACTAGGGCCAAGACAATGGGAATGGAGACATGAACCAGTCAGTGGGAATGGAGACATGGACCAGTCAGTGGGAATGGAGACTGGGCCCAGTCAGTGGGAATGGAGACATAGACCAGACAGTGGGAATGGAGACTAGGGCCAAGACAATGGGAATGGAGACATGAACCAGTCAGTGGGAATGGAGACATGGACCAGTCAGTGGGAATGGAGACTGGGCCCAGTCAGTGGGAATGGAGACATAGACCAGACAGCGGGAATGGTGACAGTGCCCAGTCAGTGCGAATGGAGACAGGGCCCAGACAGTGGGAATGCAGACAGGGCCCAAACAGTGGGAATGGAGACTAGGGCCCGAACAGTGGGAATGGAGACATGGACCAGTCAGTGGGAATGGAGACATGGACCAGTCAGTGCGAATGGAGACATGAACCAGTCAGTGGGAATGGAGACAGGGCCCAGACAGTGGGAATGCAGACAGGGCCCAAACAGTGGGAATGGAGACTAGGGCCCGAACAGTGGAATGGAGACATGGACCAGTCAGTGGGAATGGAGACAGGGCCCAGTCAGTGGGAATGGAGACAGGGCCCAAACAGTGGGAATGGAAACACGGCCCAGACAGTGTGAATAAAGACATGGACCAGATAGTGGGAATGGAGACAGGGCCCAAACAGTGGGAATGGAGACATGGACCAGACAGTGGTTAGGGAAACAAGGCCCAGATGGTTTAAAGGGAGACAAGGCCCAGATAGTGGAATAGGGAAACAGAGCCCAGACAGTGGGAATGGAGACATGGACCAGACAGTGGGAATGGAGACAGGGCCCCGACAGTAGTTAGGGAAAAAAGGCCCAGACAGTGGAAAGGGAGACAGGGCCCAGACAGTGGGAATGGAGACAGGGCCCCGACAGTAGTTAGGGAAAAAAGGCCCAGACGGTGGACAGGGAGACAGGGCCCAGACAGTGGAAAGGGAGATACAGCTCCTGAGGATAGAGTGTTGTTCAAAGTTGGTGCCAATGTAGACAGGGCCCCAGGCTCTCATGTCTGTTGTGTTGCTGGGAGAAATTAATAAAAAAAGTGACTTGCACTTATATAGCACTTTTTCCAATCTTTTGTTATGCAAAATGCTTTCGAACCTTTTAAACCTTTGAAAAGTGCTGAAGTGTTCAAAACATGGCAGTCATTTTGAACAGCACCAGCTCCTCACAGCCTGCTCTGTGGTAAGTGAGAGTTGATCTGTCAATGAGGGGTTTGATATTGGAGATGCTCCCCTTCACATTTTCAAATGAGCGTTTTGCGATCTTTTATGATGACCTGTGAGAGTTTAATATTATCACCCAAAACAATAGGACCTCAACTGTACACCACAGTGAAGTGTCAACTCTCATTCTCCTCCTCGAATCTCCATCAACAGCAATGAGGAGGTAAAGTTGGCATGGGGGTCATTGAGAGTGCGGCATGCTGATAGTCTGAGTGACAGTGTGGCCGAGAGGAGGGAGGCTTCTGCCTGAGGTGAGATAGACATTTCGATGACAGTTCGTCCCAAAATCTCCTCTTGGAGAACAATGCTGGCGTGTTGCTTCTCTTCTCTTTGTTTTGAAACAGCAATCAGAAGCAAAGGCCACATTTGGTCAGCTGTTACTTAATGCACTATCCCTCTGAGGATGTGACAAGACAGTGAGCAGGATACTTTAGATGTTCCCCTTTCTTATAACTTCCGGCAATGTCTTCTGCAATGTTTTCAGAAGGACACGTTCCCTTCTACTTGTTACATCGTAAAGAACATCTATTCCCACCCATGTTTTGATCTCTGAATAATTCTGTTGTTTTATGTTCACAATGGACAACCAAACATTTACTGACATTCAAATGCGTATGCTAGTTTTACCCCTTTACTTAATCAATTGATATTTCCATTTTATTTTATGCTTCCATCTCCATTACTGAAAATACAGCCTCTCTTTTGTCATCAGTCACTTTAGATATGCAACTGTAAGATTATAACAGGTAGGAACAAAGTTAGCCATCTTCTCCACTACTCAACGAAATCATCGTTGATCTAATAATCTTTGACTCCACTTTCCTGGCTTTGCCACATAACCCTTGATCCCCTTTGTGATTGAAAACCAGTCTATCCCCGCCTTGAATATATTTAACACTCCAACCCCTCCAGCCCTGTGCAGGAAGAAATTCCATGGATTCACTTCCCTTCTGAGGGAAAAATATCCTCCTCATCTCTGTCTTCAATGTGTGACCCCTGACTCTGAGATTGCGCCCTCCAGTCCAAGGCAAAGGGGAAACAATTTCTCCACACAATTAGATTCCCTACAGTGTGGAAACAGTCCCTTCCGCCCAACAAGTCCACACCGACCCTCCCAACAGTAAATGACCCAGACACCATTTCCCTCTGACTAATGTACCTAACGCTACGGGCAATTTAGTGTGACCAATTCACCTGACCTGCACATCTTTGGACTGTGGGAGGAACTCGGAGCACCCGGAGGAAACCCACACAGACACGGGGAGAATGTGCAAACTCCACACAGTCAGTCACCCGAGGCTGGAATTGAACCTGGGACCTTGGTGATGTGAGGCAGCAGTGCTAACCACTGAGCCACCATGCCGCCCAATCAAGTTTCAATAAGTGCATCTCTCAATCTTCTAAACTCGAACAAGTACGCGCCCAATCTACTCAACATCTCTTAAAAGACAGTCCCTCCATATTTTAGTAAAATTCCTCTGGGCTACATCCAATGCCAGTAAATATTTCCTCAGTGATAGGCCCAAAACTGTTGTAATATGACTGTCATCAGGTCATTAGTGCCTTCTGTAGTTTTTGCAAAATGTCCCTACTTTTCTTCTTTGATATATTACTCACTGAACTTGGATGCTAGCTTTTTGCAATGGCCCCCTCCCTCATCATCAGTAAATGATTTTTTTTTATCCTGACAAGGGATGTGGACATTGCTGGTTAGGACAACATTTATTACCCATCCCTAACTACCCAGGGGGCAGTTAAGATTCAACCACATGGCTGTGTGTCTGGATCCACATGTAGGCCTAGACCAGTTTCCATCCCTGAAGGACATTAGTGAACCAGATGTTTTTTTTTCCTGACTTGGAGATAGTACGGACTGTAGTTGCTGGAAGTCCAGAGTCAATACAATGTGGAGCTGGAAAAGCACAGCAGGTCAGACAGTATCGGAGGAGCAGGAAAGTCAACGGTTTAGGCCAGGGCCCTTCATTAGGGCTAACAAAATGGACTCAGGGTCATCATTAGACTCTTAATTTGGGATTTTTTTTTGTTGAACTCAAATTCCATTACCTGCCATGGTAGTAATTGAACCTAGAACACTATCTGGGTGTCTCGATTAACAGTCTAGTGACAATACCACTAGGCCATAGTCTCTCCCATAGTATCTGAGGCACCAAAGCCAACAGTCCAGATTTCTGTATTCTTCTTGAACTACAAATGTTCCATGTGAACCCAAAGGCCCCCAACATCAGAATTGTGCTGTCTGAGTGCTGCCTGTCTATCTCATAGAGTCAGAGAGCATAGAAACAGACCCTTCGGTCCAACCAGCCCATGTCAACCATGTTCCCAAACTAAACTAGTTCCACCTGCCTGCACTTGGTCCGTATCCTTCCAAACATTTCTATTCACACACGTATCTAAATTTCTTCTAAACGTTGCAACTGTACCTGCATCTACCACTTCCTCCCGAACAATTATCCGTGTAATAAACGTTGCCCTTCATGTCTTTTTAAAATCTTTCTCCTCTCACCTTAAAAATATGGCCCCGAGTCTTGAACGTGCCCATCCTAGGGGAAAAGACACCTGTCATTCACCTTATCGATAACCTTTGTGATCCTATAAATTTATCAAATCACACCTCAACCTCCTATGTTTTAGTGAAAAAGTCCCAGTCTACCCAGCCTCTCCTTATCACTCAAACCCTCAATTCCTGCCCAAATCCTGGTAAATCTCTTCTGAACCCTGTTTAGCTTGATAATATCCTTCCTATGACAAGACGGCCAGAACTGCACACAGTGCTCCAGAAGAGGCCTCACCAGCATCCTGCACAACCTCAACACGACGTCCCAATTTTTATAATTAAAGGTCTGAGAATGAACGCAAGCTTTCTGAAAGCCTTCTCGACCATCTGATGCAAATGTCAAAGAATCAAGTACCTGAGTCCCTAGGTCACTCTGTTCTACAGCACTGCACATGACCTTACTTTTAATTTATAGTCCTGCTTCGGTTTGTTTTACCAAAATGTAACACCTCGCATTTATCCAAACAAAACTCCATCTGCCACTCCTCAGTCCACTGACCCAATGGATCAAGATCTCCTTGGAATCCTAGGTAAACTTCTTCACTACATGAATCGCTCTAATTTGATTTGTAGGTGCAGCAGATAATCAGGAAGGCAATTGGAATATTGGCTTTCCTTGCTGGAGGAATTGAATTTAAGAGCAGGGTGGTTCTGCTGCGATGGTACAAGGTTGGTGAAGCTGAACCTGGAGTATTGGGCTCAGTTCTGGTCTCCTTACCTGCGGAAGGATATACTGGGTTTGGAGGTGGTGCAGAGGAGGTGCACCAGGTTGGTTCCAGAGATGAGGGGGGTACCCGATGAGTTGAGGTTGAGCCCCTGGGACTTCACTCGCTAGAATTTAGAACAATGAAAGGCGATCTTATAGAAACCTATAAAATTATGTAAGGGATAGATAGAATAGAGGCAGGCAGGTTGTTTCTGGTGGTGGGTGAGACTAGGACGAGGGGACATGGCCTCAAGATTACGGGAAGTAGATTTTGGACAGAGATGAGGAGGAACTGCTTTTCCCAGAGAGTAGTGAATCTATGGAATTGTCTGCTTAAGGATGCTGGGGAGGCAGCTTCATTAAATATATCCCAGAGACAGCTGGATGGGCTTTTACATGGTAGGGCAATGAAGGGTTAGGGGATGATGCAGGTAGGAGGAGCTGAGATGATGGATAGATCAGCCACGATCATAATGACTGACAGAGCAGGCTCGATGGGCCAAATGGCCTCTTCCTGTTTCTGTTACTCTGAAATAATGAAACTGACCACTCTGCTGCCAATGTTGGTGTCATCTACAAACTTACAAACCATAACTTCCATATTCTCATCGAAACCATTGATAGAAATGACAAACAAAAGTGGACCCAACACCAATCCCTCTGAATCATGTTGTCTCTTGGTTTGAAATGACGTAAATGGGCTTTTTTCTAGCTGTGGCTGGTGGTTGCTGTGGTTTCTCTTCATAGTTTGAAGGGTGTGTGACTATCTCACTACTACTACAGTGGTTTATAGTAAAGCTTGAGTGCACTGGGTTATTCCAATATTGAGCTTCATACGTCTTCCTGCATGTGGGGAAACCTCAAGGCGACTGAAGTAATAGAAAGCACTTCTTCGATAAGGAAGTAGGATTGTATGTAGACATGCTTATAGCATTCCAATCACACACTGCATTTGACAAACTCCATTCCCTTCTGTCTAGGATACTATCAAATTTATTACACATCACCAATGTCA
Organism: Chiloscyllium plagiosum; assembly: GCF_037043375.1. NCBI lineage: Eukaryota > Metazoa > Chordata > Chondrichthyes > Orectolobiformes > Hemiscylliidae > Chiloscyllium > Chiloscyllium plagiosum. The sequence goes on from NW_028270150.1 coordinate 92,981,127, forward strand.
TCCTGGGCCATCTTAGTGTTGGAGAAAGTGAGGACTGCAGATGCTGGAGATCAGAGCTGAAAAATGTGTTGTTGGAAAAGCGCAGCAGGTCAGGCAGCATCCAAGGAGCAGGAGAATCGACGTTTCGGGCATAAGCCCTTCTTCAGGAAGACCTGATGTGAGAAACAAAACTCACATATTAATAAATTTCAGTCCGAGTCAAATTCTGAAGCAGTCAATTTTATTGATACGTACTTGCAAGAACGGGTGCCTAATGAGTAAGCGCCCCGATCTGAGGGTTACATTCTGATTTATGCTGCTCAGCTGCGTCTCTCGGTCCTCCCCTTACACCCCATTGGTTACTTTTGCTGTAGTGGATAGCTTATCACAAGCTCTAGCTTAACTCCGCCTTTGTCCAGCTTCTCTCCGCCTCTGTTTACTTCTCCCATTACTCTAAGCCTGTCGCTCCTCACTCTTATTTATCTCATTCCTTATATGTGACTATCCTGGCGTCGTTTGCTGTCTTCGTGCGATCATCCTGCCAAACTAAATTCCATCCGTTGGCCACATCCCTCCTGAGACTTGCACACTATTCTCCTGTTACTGGTACATCCCGCTACACGGTCGCTCTGTCCTATTAGTCATAGATAATTCTACCTGTTTTCGCTTCTCACTGTTTAGTATTTGCATGCGCAGCCTAATTTTATAATGTAAGCTTTTGCAGAAACAACACCTGTTCCTTTATTCTGTACAATTTTAACCCTATACCTTACACCTGATATCACTGAAGTTGATTTGATTTATTATTGTCACGTGGTACAGTGAAAAGTGTTGTTTTGCGTGCAGTACAGGCAGATCGTGCTGTACAAAGTGCATTAGGGTCAGGGAACCGAGCGAGGAATACAATGTTCCAGCTCCAGAGAAGGTGCGCAGAGAGTGAGATCAACATTAGATTTAACATTTGAGAGAACCAGTCAGAAGTCCAGTAACAATGGGGAAGAAGCTGTTCTTGGACCTGTTCGCACGTGCATTTAAGCGTTTGTATCTTCTGCCTGATGGAAGAGGTTGGAAGGGATTGTACCCCGGGGTGGGAGGAGGCTTTGATGATGTTGGACGCCTTCCTGAGGTGGTGAGGAGTGATGATGGAGCCAATGGAAGGAAGATTGGCTTGTGTGATGGACTGGGCTGTGTTCACAACTCTCTGTAGTTTCCTCTGGCAGAGCAGTTGCCATAGCAAGCCATGATGCACCCGGAAATTCTGGGAAGAGGCGTACCACACAGGATGGACGCTTCTTGGTATCGAGATAGGGAGTTATCATGATTGGGCTCTGGTGCATTCTGCCCACTCCTGAGTGATGCTGGGTTTGTCTGGGACATTGGCCCCATTGATATCCTCCCAGAGTCAGAATGTGTGAACTCAAGGACGTTTCCAGTGAAGACGAGAAGGAGGATGTCCAGTGATTACTAATTTGTGGAGGATGTTGCCTGTTAATGGCCAGGGAAGAGGGGTCAGCTACACACAAGTAAAAAGCCAACTGCTCATTCACAGCCACTAACCACCAGCGATCTACAATTCAGTCCCAGTCACACTGTAATATTCCACTCCCATTGATCCATACTGCTCTTTCACTCTCTCTTTAATTGTATCTCTTCACTTTTCTAAAAAAAAAAGGTATTAATTTATCTGGCTGACATTGTCACTTTGTGTACAGGATCAGTGGTGCTGGAAGAGCACAGCAATTCAGGCAGCATCCAAGGAGCTTCGAAATCGACGTTTCGGGCAAAAGCCCTTCATCAGGAATAAAGGCAGTGAGCCTGAAGCGTGGAGAGATAAGCTAGAGGAGGGTGGGGGTGGGGATAGAGTAGCATAGAGTACAATAGGTCAGTGGGGGAGGGGATGAAGGTGATAGGTCAGGGAGGAGAGGGTGGAGTGGATAGGTGGAAAAGGAGCTGGGCAGGTCGGACAAGTCCGGACAAGTCAAGGCAATCATGTTGCTGGAGGTTAGAAACTAGGATGAGGTGGGGGAAGGGGAAATGAGGAAGCTGTTGAAATCCAGATTGATACCCTGGGGTTGAAGTGTTCCGAGGCGGAAGATGAGGCGTTCTTCCTCCAGGCGTCTGGTGGTGAGGGAGCGGCGGTGGAGGAGGCCCAGCACCTCCATATCCTCGGCAGAGGGGGAGGGGGAGTTGAAATGTTGAGCCACTGGGCGGTTTGGTTGATTGGTGCGAGTGTCTCTGAGATGTTCCCTAAAGCGCTCTGCTAGGAGGCACCCAGTCTCCCCAATGTAGAGGAGACCGCATCGGGAGCAACGGAGACAATAAATGATATTAGTGGATGTGCAGGTAAAACTTTGATGGATGTGGAAGGCTCCTTTAGGGCCTTGGATGGGGGTGAGGGAGGAGGTGTGGGCGCAGGTTTTACAGTTCCTGCGGTGGCAGGGGAAAGTGCCAGGATGGGAGGGTGGGTTGTAGGGGGGCGTGGACCTGACCAGGTAGTCACGGAGGGAACGGTCTTTGTGGAAGGCGGAGAGGGGTGGGGAGGGAAATATATCCCTGGTGGTGGGGTCTGTTTGGAGGTGGCGGAAATGTCGGCTGATGATTTGGTTTATGCGAAGGTTGGTAGGGTGGAAGGTGAGCACCAGGGGCGTTCTGTCCTTGTTGCGGTTGGAGGGGTTGGGTCTGAGGGCGGAGGTGCGGGATGTGGACGAGATGCGTTGGAGGGCATCTTTAACCACGTGGGAAGGGAAATTGCGGTCTCTAAAGAAGGAGGCCATCTGGTGTGTTCTGTGGTGGAACTGCTCCTCCTGGGAGCAGATACGGCGGAGGCGGAGGAATTGGGAATACGGGATGGCATTTTTGCAAGAGGTAGGGTGGGAAGAGGTGTAATCCAGGTAGCTGTGGGAGCCGGTGGGTTTGTAAAAAATGTCAGTGTCAAGTTGGTCGTCACTGATGGAGATGGAGAGGTCCAGGAAGGGGAGGGAGGTGTCAGAGATGGTCCAGGTAAATTTAAGGTCAGGGTGGAATGTGTTGGCGAAGTTGATGAATTGCTCAACCTCCTCGCGGGAGCAAGAGGTGGCACCAATGCTGTCATCAATGTAGCGGAGGAAGAGGTGGGGAGTGGTGCCGGTGTAATTACGGAAGATCAACTGTTCTACGTAGCCAACAAAGAGACAGGCATCCTTGTTGGCCCCCAGCTATGCCTGTCTCTTTATTGGCCCCCAGCTATGCCTGTCTCTTTGTTGGCTACGTAGAACAGTTGATCTTCCGTAATTACACCGGCACCACTCCCCACCTCTTCCTCCGCTACATTGATGACTGCATTGGCGACACCTCGTGCTCCCGCGAGGAGGTTGAGCAATTCATCAACTTCACCAACACATTCCACCCTGACCTTAAATTTACCTGGACCATCTCTGACACCTCCCTCCCCTTCCTGGACCTCTCCATCTCCATCAGTGACGACCGACTTGACACTGACATTTTCTACAAACCCACCGATTCCCACAGCTACCTGGATTACACCTCTTCCCACCCTACCTCTTGCAAAAATGCCATCCTGTATTCCCAATTCCTCCGCCTCCGCCGTATCTGCTCCCAGGAGGAGCAGTTCCACCACAGAACACACCAGATGGCCTCCTTCTTTAGAGACCGCAATTTCCCTTCCCACGTGGTTAAAGATGCCCTCCAACGCATCTCGTCCACATCCCGCACCTCCGCCCTCAGACCCAACCCCTCCAACCGCAACAAGGACAGAATGCCCCTGGTGCTCACCTTCCACCCTACCAATCTTCGCATAAACCAAATCATCAGCCGACATTTCCGCCATCTCCAAACAGACCCCACCACCAGGGATATATTTCCCTCCCCACCCCTCTCCGCCTTCCACAAAGACCGTTCCCTCCGTGACTACCTGGTCAGGTCCACGCCCCCCTACGACCCACCCTCCCATCCTGGCACTTTCTCCTGCCACCGCAGGAACTGTAAAACCTGTGCCCACACCTCCTCCCTCACCTCCATCCAAGGCCTTAAAGGAGCCTTCCACATCCATCAAAGTTTTACCTGCACATCCACTCATATCATTTATTGTATCCGTTGCTCCCGATGCGGTCTCCTCTACATTGGGGAGACTGGACGCCTCCTAGCAGAGCGCTTTAGGGAACATCTCCGAGACACCCGCACCAATCAACCAAATCGCCCAGTGGCTCAACATTTCAACTCCCCCTCCCACTCTGCCGAGGATATGGAGGTGCTGGGCCTCCTTCACCGCCGCTCCCTCACCACCAGACGCATGGAGGAAGAACGCCTCATCTTCCGCCTCGGAACACTTCAACCCCAGGGCATCAATGTGGATTTCAACAGCTTCCTCATTTCCCCTTCCCCCACCTCATCCTAGTTTCTAACCTCCAGCAACATGATCCCCTTGACTTGTCTAGACTTGTCCGACCTGCCCAGCTCCTTTTCCACCTATCCACTCCACCCTCTCCTCCTTGACCTATCACCTTCATCCCCTCCCCCACTCACCCATTGTACTCTATGCTACTCTCTCCCCACCCCCACCCTCCTCTAGCTTATCTCTCCACGCTTCAGGCTGTCTGACTTTATTCCTGATGAAGGGCTTTTGCCCGAAACGTCGATTTCGAAGTTTTTCGGATGCTGCCTGAATTGCTGTGCTCTTCCAGCACCACTGATCCAGAATCTGGTTTCCAGCATCTGCAGTCATTGTTTTTACTACTTTGTGTACAGTGCAGCCTGACAGTACTTAATTCTAACTGATTGCTGATCTGATTGTGCACCCTATTAAAAACGATTTGTTTGATATATTGTGCTCACCGTACTTTTTTCTTTGGCATTTTCTGTGCTTTTAGCAGAAAAATGAACCAACATGTTTAATGCAGACAGAGCACACTGGAGAAACTCAGCAGATCCGGCAGCACCTGTGGAGAGAGAGAGAAACACAGTTAATGTTTTGGAATCCAGTCTGATTTTTCTTCGGAAGAGATTCCCTCTCAGAGTTGCTGCAGTCTCAGAGGCATTGGCACACTGGGACTTAATGGGGGCCAGGTAATATCAAGGATTACAGCGGCCCTCCTTCCAAGTGGTTATGAAGTATTTAACACTGGCGCTGTCAAAGAAAGGGTTAACTATGCTAATACCACACTAAATACTACTGAGCACGAGTAAGGAGCTATATTGTCATGATGTCAGGCCACATGCAACTGACACCACAATATGGAGGAACAGACATAGGCTTTTCAGCCCATTGGATCTGCCCTGCTGTTCAATGACATCATAGCTGACCTGATAATCCTCAACTCCATTTTCCTGAATTTTCCCTCAACTCCCTTCCGGATTAAAAATCTGTCTGCCTCGGCTTTGAATATACTCAATGACATGACCTCGACAGCCTTCTGTGGTAAAGAGTTACCCTGTGAGGGAAGAAATTCCTCCTCATACCTGTTTTACGTGAGCAACCCCTTACTCTGAGATTATGTACGCTGGCCCTGCACTATAAAGGCATGAGTGAACCCTTGTTCTACCATATTGTTGTAATAGTTAATAGGCAGCTTGAACGAGCCTTTGGTTTCTCTCAATATTTCCACCAATATTCCAAAGACTCCATCTTTGCCTAACGATTTGGTTTCCAATAGCAGTCCCATTCAGAATGGGAAAAATGGCTGATTTCCTTCAAGCCTGCCATCGAACCATAGAGTCAAACAGCATGGAAGCAGGCTCTTTGGTCCAACTTGTCCATGCTGACTCGATATCCTAAATTAATCTAGTCCCTTTGGCCTATATCCCTCTAAACCCTTCCTATTCATATACCCATCCAGATGCCTTTTAAATGTTGTAATTGTACCAGCCTCCACCACTTCCTCTGGCAGCTCATTCCATACACGTACCACCCTCTGCGTGCAAAAGTTGCCCCTTAGGTCCTTTCTAAATCGTATCCCTCTCCACGTTAAACCTACGTCCTCTAGTTTTGGACTTCCCCACCATGGGAAAAGGACCTTGGCTATTCACCCGATCCATGCCCCTCAGCCTCCGACGCTCCAGGGAGTAAAGCCCCAGCCTATTCAGCCTCTCCCTAGAGCTCAAACCCTCCAGCCCTGGCAAAATCTTGGTAAGTCTTTTCCGAACTGTTTAAAGTTTCACAACATCCTTCCTATAGCGGGAGACAAGAGTGTCCTGATCAATGTTACTCAATGCCCCAGTGACAGGGAGTTAAACCCAGGACCTGTTAAGATTCTGTATTTGACTACACGACCTATTTCGTTCCCAGAGGGATAAACCTGTTAAAAGCTAGTAATACTTGGAATGAAGTTAAAAATCACACAACACCAGGTTATAGTCCAACAGGTTTAATTGGAAGCACACTAGCTTTCGGAGCGTCGCTCCTTCATCAGGTGATTGTGGAGGGCTCAATCCTAACACATAACAAAAATTTACAGTGTGATGTAACTGAAATTATACATTGAAAAATTGATTGTCTGTTAAGTCTTTCATCTGTTAGAATACAGTGATAGTTTCACTTCTTTCGTGTGTAAATCACAAAACCTTTTTTTAAAAAGTTGGATTCTCAGGTTAGCTGTTAACAATGGTGATAGCTAGACAATTATCTCCCCACCCTTCAGGCTCTCTGCCTTTATTCCTGATGAAGGGCTTTTGCCCGAAACGTCGATTTTACTGCTCCTCGGATGCTGCCTGAACTGCTGTGCTCTTCCAGCACCACTGATCCAGAATCTGGTTACCAGCATCTGCAGTCATTGTTTTTACCAATATGTTGAAGGTGTTAGCCCCCTGTGTTCTCTGTCTATGCCATGATGTTTAGATTGATTCTAATCTAAAAAGTGAGATAACGGAGTTTTACATAAATTCATGCAATTTTTGAGCTCAGAGTTCGACATGAATGCATGCAGTTTTTGAGCAAAGTACAATGTAACCCTGTAAGTACACATTCACCCCACAAAATATATGTGTGCATGTGGGTCTTTATCTGTCTATGTGTGTGTATCTGTCTGGCTTGGGGGTTGTGAGTGTGAGAAATTGTGTGTGTGTGTGTGTAGTGAGTGCAAAGTGTCTTAAGTCTGTGAGGGGGTGCTTGTGTGAGTGTGTGTCTGTAAGGGTGTGTGTGGGTGTCTGTGCGTACGTGTGTCCGTTTGTATGTGTGTATAGGAGTGCCTGTGTATGTGTGAGAGTGTGTCTGTGTATAGTGCAGTGATGGTCCCCTATAATGTGACATGAACCCAAGGTCCAGGTTGATGCCCTCCCTATGGGTACTGAACTTAGCTATCAGCCTCTGCTCGGCCACTTTTCTCTGCTGCCTGTCCCGAAGGCCACCTTGGAGGATGGTCACCCGAAGGTCCGAGGCTGAATGTCCTGGACCACTGAAGTGTTCCCCAACTGGGAGGGAACCCTCCTGTCTGTTGATTGTTGTGTGGTGCCCATTCATCCGTTGTCGTAGCCTTTGCTCGGTTTCCCCAGTGTACCATGCCTCCGGGCATCCCTGCCTGCAACGTATAAGATAGACAACGTTGGCTGAGTCACATGAGTACCTGCCATGTACAAGGTGGGAGGTGTTCCCACGCGTAATGGTGGTATCTGTGTCCATACTCTGACACGTCTCATAGCGCCAGGACATTCGACTTGTGTGTTAGGATTGAGCCCTCCATTATCACCTAATGAAGGAGCGATGCTCCAAAAGCTAGTGATTAGATTACTTACAGTGTGGAAACAGGCCCTCCGGCCCAACAAGTCCACACCGCCCCGCCGAAGCACAACCAACCCAAACCCATATATTCACCCCTGACTAGGACACCTAACACTACGGGCAATTTAGCATGGCCAATTCACCTGACCTGCACATCTTTGGATTGTAGGAGGAAACCGGAGCACCCAGAGGAAACCCATGCAGACATGGGGAGAATGTGCAAACTCCACACAGTCAGTCGCCTGAGGCGGGAATTGAACCCGGGTCTCTGGCGCTGTGAGGCAGCAGTGCTAACCACCGTGCCACCATGCTGCCCATAGTGCTTCCAGTTAAACCTGTTGGATTATAACCTGGTGTTGTGTGATTTTTAACTTTGTACACCCCAGTCCAACACCGGCATCTCCAAATCATGACAACTATCGATACTTGGAATGAACATACTGGTCATACAGCAGCTCCATTTTGAAGTATACAGGTCAGACCAATGGAACCCATTCAGTAGTGTTACTGGTTTTCTGTCTGCATTGGGTTTAATACTAATGGTAAAGTGCAAGCTGATTTGATTTTTGACAAAGTTGACTTGTTATAATTGGATAATCAACGTTTCAGGCATAAGCCCTTCTTCAGGAATGAGGAGGGTGTGTCAAGCAGGCCAAGACAAAAGGTAGGGAGGAGGGACTTGGGGGAGGGGCTTTGGGAATGCAATAGGTGGAAGGAGGTTAAGGTGAGGGTGATGGGCCAGAGAGGGGTTGGGGGCGGAGCAGTCGGGAAGAAGATTGCAGGTCAAGAAGGCGGTGCTGAGTCCAAGGGTTGGGACTGAGAAAAGGTGGGGGGAGGGGAAATGAGGAAGCTGGAGAAATCTGCATTCATCCCCCATGGTTGGAGGGTTCCTAGGTGGAAGATGAGGCGCTCTTCCTCCAGGCGCCGTGTTGCCATGGTCTGGCAATGGAGGAGGCCAAGGACCTGCATGTCCTTGGCGGACTGGGAGGGGGAGTTAAAATGTTCAGCCACGGGGCTGTTGAGTTGGTTGGTGCGGGTGTCCCAGAGGTGTTCTCTGAAACGTTCCGCAAGTAGGCGGCCTGTCTCTGCTGCACCTGATGTGGCCTCCTATACATTGCAGGCAGTCTGCAAAACCAGCTACAATTCAACAATGACATTGGAAGCCACTGTGGCAGTGAGTACCCATTTTCTGTCGAGCTCTGAAAAATAACTAATGAGTGAAATAAGGCATCAGTTGTCCCTCAGTGCAGGTCATGCAGTACTTGTCCAAACTTGTCAAAGTACTGAATACTCAAGTTACACAATGTTCCCCATTACTACATGTGGTCATGATCCCTGGGGCACAAAGGGTGTGGCCAAGCAGAGGTCAGCAACAAAGTCGATCCCAAGTGCTTCCACACCTGAAGGCCTGGACTGTGAGTATAACACTGTGCCTTTGTTAAATCAGGTGTCGCATTCAGACAAAACGGCTTTCTCAGTGCGGGTGGTTAGAATGTGGAACTCCGTACCACATTGGAGAAGTTAAGGTGAACCGTGCAGGTGGCATTAAAAGGAAGTTACATCGATCGTAGGATGGGGAATCAAACGGAACAATATGAGTTAGTTGAAACTTCGTGTGGAGCCTAAATACCTGTTAGAATGCATGGCTTGTTTCTGAGCTCAAAACTCAATGTGATGCAATTAGTTACCTCTGTGTGTGGCATGTCCGTAATGACTGTTACCAATTTTTATTGGTGTACCGTAGAAAGCATTCTATCTGGGTGCATCACAGCCTGCTATGGCAACTGCTTTACCGAGGAGCATGAAAAACCACAGAGAGTTGTGAACGCAGGCCAATGCATCGTACAAGGCAACCTCCCACCCATTGACCCCCATCTGCACTTCACACTGCCTTGAGTAGGCAGCCAACATCATCCAAGACCCCTCCCATCCCAGTTGGACTCTCTTCCAATCTCTTCCATTGGACAGAAGATACAAAAGCTTAAACACCTGTACCAACAGGTTCAAGAGCCGTGTCTTCCTCACTGTGATTACACTTCTGAATGGACATCTCAAACTCTAAATTTAATGTTGATCTCGCTGTCTGTGCACCTTCTCTGCAGCCATATTCCTCGCTCTATTCTATTACCCTAAAGCACTTTGTGTGGTATGATCTGCCTATCCTGGACGTGAAACCAAACCTTTCGCTGTACCATGTGACAATGATAAATCAAATCAAATCAAACCAAATCAAATCAAACCAAATCAAATCAAATCAAACCAAATCAAATCAAATCAAACAGGAAGTGCTGATGCAGCAGGAAGCAATGTTTGAAGTAGCAACATATTTAAGGGCGATGCGTAGGAAGGAAACATTTGAGATTGGGCAAGAGCCAAAGAGATTTGTCAGGGTCTAGGATGGGTTGCTAGAGTGAAGCTGGCTGCTGAGGCGATGCCAGGGCATGTACCAGGGAGAAGAGAACCATTGACATTGCCAAAGTGAAGGGAGAGGAGAGGTTGGGTGGTCAGGGTCTGAACAGAAGGGGGCTCTAAAAGTTAGGAATAGCCATCAATAACAGGAGAAATGACCCAGGGACTGAGGGGGAGGGTAGATAAAGCAGAGAGCACCATGGTATGTTGAAGGGTAGTGCAACAACCAGGAGGGAATGAGGAATGCAGCCACTGGAGATTCAGAGTTGGTAAAGCACTGCGCTGGAAATGGCACAACAGGTCACGCAGCATCTGAGGCGCAAGGGAGTCGATGTTTCGGGCATAAACCCTTCATCAGGCCAGGGCTGAAGAAGGATCCTGCCCGGAAAGTCGATTGTCTTGCTCCTCGGATGGGGGAAGGTAGCATAGAGTACAATAGGTGAATGGGGATGGGGATGGGGGTGATAGGTCAGGGGGAGGGTGGGGGAAGGTAGCATAGAGCACAATAGGTGAATGGGGGGTGGGGATGGGGGTGATAGGTCAGAGAGGAGGGTTGGGGAAGGTAGCATAGAGTGCAATAGGTGAATGGGGGTGGGAATTGGGGGTGATAGGTCAGAGGGGAGGGTGGGGGAAGGTAGCATAGAGTACAATAGGTGAATGGGGGTGGGGATTGGGGGTGATAGGTCAGAGGGGAGGGTGGGGGAAGGTAGCATAGAGTACAATAGGTGAATGGGGGTGGGGATTGGGGGTGATAGGTCAGGGGGAGGGTGGGGGAAGGTAGCATAGAGTACAATAGGTGAATGGGGGTGGGGATGGGGGTGATAGGTCAGGGGGAGGGTGGGGGAAGGTAGCATAGAGTACAATAGGTGAATGGGGGTGGGGATGGGGGTGATAGGTCAGAGGGGAGGGTTGGGGAAGGTAGCATAGAGTACAATAGGTGAATGGGGGTGGGGATTGGGGGTGATAGGTCAGGGGGGGGTGGGTGAAGGTAGCATAGAGTACAATAGGTGAATGGGGGTGGGGATGGGGGTGATAGGTCAGAGGGGAGGGTTGGGGAAGGTAGCATAGAGTACAATAGGTGAATGGGGGTGGGGATGGGGGTGATAGGTCAGAGGGGAGGGTTGGGGAAGGTAGCAAAGAGTACAAGAGGTGGATGGGGGTGGGGATGGTGGTGATAGGTCAGGGGGGGGGTGGGTGAAGGTAGCATAGAGTACAATAGGTGGATGGGGGTGGGGATGGTGGTGATAGGTCAGGGGGAGGGTGGAGTGGATAGGTGGGAAGGGAGATCGGCAGGTAGGACAGGTCATGGGGACAGTGCTGAGCTGGAAGGTTGGGGTAAGGTGTGGGTGGGGGGGAGGGGTGGAACCTCTGACCTATCACCTCCATCCCCACCCCCACTCACCTATTGTGCTCTTTGCTACCATCCCCCACCCCCAACTCCCTCTCATTTATCTCTCCACTCTGCAGGCTCCCTGCCTCTATTCCTGATGAAGGACCTTTGCCGGAAACATCAATTTTCCTGCTCCTCGGATGCTGCCTGACTTGCTGTGCTTTTCCAGCACCACTCTGATCTAAACTCTGGTTTCCAGCATCTGCAGTCCTCACTTTTGCCCGATGAATGAATTAGCTTTGTTGTCACATGTACTCAAATGAACACAGTGAAGAGTTTATAACTCACCACTTACAGTGCCATCTTAGGTATCAGTTACAGAATAGAGAAATGAAGGAAAAATACAGTTACATTACAGCTATACATAGTAAGACCACAGGTCAAAAAAAACAAGAAGTGAAGTTTAAGTGAACAAGAAGTAAACATCACAGACTCTCTCCAAAGTCCCTCTGCAGCAACAGACCAGCGTAGGGACTTGCATGATCACTGGCTGTCACTATGTTCCACACAGGATCACTGGTCGCTGGCATCCACATTCTGAACACCTATATCCCCACTCTGGGCACTGGCATCCTCACCCTGGGCACTGGCATCCTCACTCTGGGCACTTACATGGAGACAGGGAGACAGTGTTCCCCATGGGGAATGGGAGACAGTGTACCCCACGGGGACAGGGAGACAGTGTTCCCCATGGAGACAGGGAGGCAGTGTTCCCCATGGAGACAGGGAGACAGTGTTCCCCATGGAGACAGGGAGACAGTGTTCCCCATGGAGACAGGGAGGCAGTGTTCCCCATGGAGACAGGGAGGCAGTGTTCCCCAAGGAGACAGGGAGGCAGTGTTCCCCATGGGGACAGGGAGACAGTATTCCCCATGGGGACAGGGAGACAGTGTTCCCCATGGAGACAGGGAGACAGTGTTCCACATGGGAGCAGGGAGACAGTGTTCCCACTGGAGACACGGAGATAGTGTTCCCATGGGGACAGGGAGACAGTGTTCCCCATGATGACAGGGAGACAGTGTTCCCCATGGAGACAGGGAGACAGTGTTCCCCATGAAGACAGGGAGACAGTGTTCCCCATAGGGACAGGGAGACAGGGTTCCCCATAGGGACAGGGAGACAGTGTTCCCCATGAAGACAGGGAGACAGTGTTCCCCATAGGGACAGGGAGACAGGGTTCCCCATAGGGACAGGGAGACAGTGTTCCCCATGAAGACAGGGAGACAGTGTTCCCCATAGGGACAGGGAGACAGTATTCCCCATGGAGACAGGGAGACAGTGTTCCCATGGGGACAGGGAGACAGTGTTCCCCATGATGACAGGGAGACAGTGTTCCCCATGGAGACAGGGAGACAGTGTTCCCCATGGGGACACGGAGACAATGTTTCCCCATGGGGACAGGGAGAGAATGTTCCCCGTGGAGACAGGGAGGCAGTGTTCCCCACAGAGACAGGGAGAGAGTGTTCCCCGTGGAGACAGGGAGAGAATGCTCCCCATGGGGACAGGGAGACAGTGTTCCCCATAGGGACAGGGAGACAGTGTTTCCCAAGGGGACAGGGAGACAGTGTTCCCCATGGGGGCAGGGAGACAGTGTTCCCCATGGGGACAGGGAGACAGTGTTCCCCATATGGACAGGGAGACAGTGTTTCCCAAGGGGACAGGGAGACCGTGTTCCCCATGGTAGAGAGGGAGACAGTTTGCCACATAGGGACAGGGAGACAGTGTTCCCCATGGAGACAGGGAGACAGTGTTTCCCATGGGGTCAGGGATACAGTGTTCCCCATGGGGACAGGGAGACAGTGTTCCCCATGGGGGCAGGGAGACAGTGTTCCCCATGGGGACAGGGAGACAGTGTTGCCCATAGGGACAGGGAGACAGTGTTTCCCAAGGGGACAGGGAGACCGTGTTCCCCATGGTAGACAGGGAGACAGTTTGCCACATAGGGACAGGGAGACAGTGTTCCCCATGGAGACAGGGAGACAGTGTTTCCCATGGGGTCAGGGATACAGTGTTCCCCATGGGGACAGGGAGACAGTGTTCCCCATAGGGACAGGGAGACTGTGTTCCTCATGGGGTCAGGGAGACAGTGTTTGGCCCGGGCCTGGGAGACAGTGTTCCCCATGGGGGCAGGGAGACAGTGTTCCCCATGGAGACAGGGAGGCAGTGTTCCCCATGGGGACAGGGAGACAGTGTTCCCCATGGGGACAGGGAGACAGTGTTCCACATGGAGACAGGGAGACAGTGTTCCCCATGGAGACAGGGAGGCAGTGTTCCCCATGGGGACAGGGAGACAGTGTTCCCCATGGGGGCAGGGAGACAGTGTTCCCCATGGGGACAGGGAGACAGTGTTCCCCTTGGGGGCAGGGAGACAGTGTTCCCCATGGAGACAGGGAGGCAGTGTTCCCCATGGGGACAGGGAGACAGTGTTCTCCATGGGGGCAGGGAGACAGTGTTCCACATGGAGACAGGGAGGCAGTGTTCCCCATGGGGACAGGGAGACAGTGTTCCCCATGGGGACAGGGAGACAGTGTTCCACAGTGAGACAGGGAGACAGTGTTCCCCATGGGGACAGGGAGGCAGTGTTCCCCATGGAGACAGGGAGACAGTGTTCCCCATGGGGACAGGGAGACAGTTTTCCCCTCGGGCCAGGGAGACAGTGTTCCCCATGGAGACAGGGAGACAGTGTTCCCCATGGAGACAGAGAGACAGTGTTCCCCATAGGGACAGGGAGACAGGGTTCACCATAGGGATAGGGAGACAGTTTTCCCCTCGGGCCAGGGAGACAGTGTTCCCCATGGGGGCAGGGAGACAGTGTTCCCCAAGGGGGCAGGGAGACAGTGTTCCCCATAGGGACAGGGAGACAGGGTTCCCCATAGGGACAGGGAGACAGTGTTCCCCATGGAGACAGGGAGACTGTTTGCCCCATGGAGACAGGGAGACAGTGTTCCCCATGGGGGCAGGGAGACCGTACTCCCCATGGAGACAGGGAGACAGTTTGCCCCATAGGGACAGGGAGACAGTGTTCCCTATGGAGACAGGGAGACAGTGTTCCCCATGGGGTCAGGGTGACAGTGTTCCCAATGGAGACAGGGAGACAGGGTTCCCCATAGGGACAGGGAGACAGTGTTCCCCATGGAGACAGGGAGACAGGGTTCCCCATAGGGACAGGGAGACAGTGTTCCCCATGGAGACTGGGAGACAGTTTGCCCCATGGAGACAGGGAGACAGTGTTCCCCATGGGGGCAGGGAGACCGTATTCCCCATGGAGACAGGGAGACAGTTTGCCCCATAGGGACAGAGAGACAGTGTTCCCCATGGAGACAGGGAGACAGTGTCCCCCATGGGGTCAGGGAGACAGTGTTTCCCATGGGGACAGGGAGACAGTGTTCCCCATAGGGACAGGGAGACAGTGTTCCCCATGGGGACAGGGAGATAGTGTTCCCCATGGAGACAGGGCGACAGTGTTCCTCATGGGGTCAGGGAGACAGTGTTTGCACCGGGCCAGGGAGACAGTGTTCCCCATGGAGACAGGGAGACAGTGTTCCCCATGGAGACAGGGAGACAGTGTTTCCCATGGGTGCAGGGAGACAGTGTTCCCCATGGAGACAGGGAGATAGTGTTCCCCATGGGGACAGGGAGGTGGTGTTTCCTATGATGACAGGGAGACAGTGTTCCCATGGGGACTGGGAGACAGTATTCCCCATGGAGACAGGGAGACAGTGTTCCCCATGGGGACAGGGAGACAGTGTTCCCCATGGAGACAGGGAGACAGTGTTCCCCACGGGCCAGGGAGACAGTGTTCCCCATGGAGACAGGGAGACAGTGTTCCCCATGGGGACAGGGAGGCAGTGTTCCCTATGATGACAGGGAGACAGTGTTCCCCATGGGGGCAGGGAGACAGTGTTCCCCATGGAGACAGGGAGACAGTGTTCCCCATGGGGAGAGGGAGACAGTGTTCCCCATGGGGGCAGGGAGACAGTATTCCCCATGGAGACAGTGAGACAGTGTTCCCCATGGGGGCAGGGAGTCAGTATTCCCCACGGGGACAGGGAGACAGTGTTCCCCATGGGGGCAGGGAGACAGTACTCCCCACGGGGACAGGGAGGCAGTGTTCCCCATGGAGACAGGGAGACAGTGTTCCCCATGGGGACAGGGAGACAGTGTTCCCCATGGAGACAGGGAGACAGTGCTCCCCATGGAGACAGGGAGAAGTGTTCCCCATGGAGACAGAGAGACAGTGTTCCCCATGGGGACAGGGAGACAGTGTTCCCCATGGAGACAGGGAGACAGGGTTCCCCATGGGGGCAGGGAGACAGGGTTCCCCATCTGGACAGGGAGACAGTGTTCCCCATGGGGGCAGGGAGACCGTATTCCCCATGGAGACAGAGAGACAGTGTTTCCCATCGAGAAAGAGAGACAGTTTGCCCCATAGGGACAGGGAGACAGTGTTCCCCATGAAGACAGGGAGACAGTGTTCCCCTTGGGGGCAGGGAGACAGTGTTCCCCATGGAGACAGGGAGGCAGTGTTCCCCATGGGGACAGGGAGACAGTGTTCTCCATGGGGGCAGGGAGACAGTGTTCCACATGGAGACAGGGAGGCAGTGTTCCCCATGGGGACAGGGAGACAGTGTTCCCCATGGGGACAGGGAGACAGTGTTCCACAGTGAGACAGGGAGACAGTGTTCCCCATGGGGACAGGGAGGCAGTGTTCCCCATGGAGACAGGGAGACAGTGTTCCCCATGGGGACAGGGAGACAGTTTTCCCCTCGGGCCAGGGAGACAGTGTTCCCCATGGAGACAGGGAGACAGTGTTCCCCATGGAGACAGAGAGACAGTGTTCCCCATAGGGACAGGGAGACAGGGTTCACCATAGGGATAGGGAGACAGTTTTCCCCTCGGGCCAGGGAGACAGTGTTCCCCATGGGGGCAGGGAGACAGTGTTCCCCATGGGGGCAGGGAGACAGTGTTCCCCATAGGGACAGGGAGACAGGGTTCCCCATAGGGACAGGGAGACAGTGTTCCCCATGGAGACAGGGAGACTGTTTGCCCCATGGAGACAGGGAGACAGTGTTCCCCATGGGGGCAGGGAGACCGTACTCCCCATGGAGACAGGGAGACAGTTTGCCCCATAGGGACAGGGAGACAGTGTTCCCTATGGAGACAGGGAGACAGTGTTCCCCATGGGGTCAGGGTGACAGTGTTCCCCATGGAGACAGGGAGACAGGGTTCCCCATAGGGACAGGGAGACAGTGTTCCCCATGGAGACTGGGAGACAGTTTGCCCCATGGAGACAGGGAGACAGTGTTCCACATGGGGGCAGGGAGACCGTATTGCCCATGGAGACAGGGAGACAGTTTGCCCCATAGGGACAGAGAGACAGTGTTCCCCATGGAGACAGGGAGACAGTGTCCCCCATGGGGTCAGGGAGACAGTGTTCCCCATGGGGACAGGGAGACAGTGTTCCCCATAGGGACAGGGAGACAGTGTTACCCATGGGGACAGGGAGACAGTGTTCCCCATGGGGACAGGGAGACAGTGTTCCCCATGGGGACAGGGAGATAGTGTTCCCCATGGAGACAGGGCGACAGTGTTCCTCATGGGGTCAGGGAGACAGTGTTTGCACCGGGCCAGGGAGACAGTGTTCCCCATGGAGACAGGGAGACAGTGTTCCCCATGGAGACAGGGAGACAGTGTTTCCCATGGGTGCAGGGAGACAGTGTTCCCCATGGAGACTGGGAGATAGTGTTCCCCATGGGGACAGGGAGGTGGTGTTTCCTATGATGACAGGGAGACAGTGTTCCCATGGGGACTGGGAGACAGTATTCCCCATGGAGACAGGGAGACAGTGTTCCCCATGGGGACAGGGAGACAGTGTTCCCCATGGAGACAGGGAGACAGTGTTCCCCACGGGCCAGGGAGACAGTGTTCCCCATGGAGACAGGGAGACAGTGTTCCCCATGGGGACAGGGAGGCAGTGTTCCCTATGATGACAGGGAGACAGTGTTCCCCATGGGGGCAGGGAGACAGTGTTCCCCATGGAGACAGGGAGACAGTGTTCCCCATGGGGAGAGGGAGACAGTGTTCCCCATGGGGGCAGGGAGACAGTATTCCCCATGGAGGCAGTGAGACAATGTTCCCCATGGGGGCAGGGAGTCAGTATTCCCCACGGGGACAGGGAGACAGTGTTCCCCATGGGGGCAGGGAGACAGTACTCCCCACGGGGACAGGGAGGCAGTGTTCCCCATGGAGACAGGGAGACAGTGTTCCCCATGGGGACAGGGAGACAGTGTTCCCCATGGAGACAGGGAGACAGTGCTCCCCATGGAGACAGGGAGACAGTGTTCCCCATGGAGACAGGGAGACAGGGTTCCCCATGGGGGCAGGGAGACAGGGTTCCCCATCTGGACAGGGAGACAGTGTTCCCCATGGGGGCAGGGAGACCGTATTCCCCATGGAGACAGAGAGACAGTGTTTCCCATCGAGAAAGAGAGACAGTTTGCCCCATAGGGACAGGGAGACAGTGTTCCCCATGAAGACAGGGAGACAGTGTTCCCCTTGGGGTCAGGGAGTCAGTGTTCCCCATGGGGACAGGGAGACAGTTTTCCCCTCGGGCCAGGGAGACAGTGTTCCCCATGGAGACAGGGAGACAGTGTTCCCCATGGAGACAGGGAGACAGTGTTCCCCATAGGGACAGGGAGACAGGGTTCACCATAGGGACAGGGAGACAGTTTTCCCCTCGGGCCAGGGAGACAGTGTTCCCCATGGGGGCAGGGAGACAGTGTTCCCCATGGGGGCAGGGAGACAGTGTTCCCCATAGGGACAGGGAGACAGTGTTCTCCATGGAGACCGGGAGACAGTTTGCCCCATGGAGACAGGGAGACAGTGTTCCCCATGGGGGCAGGGAGACAGTGTTCCCCATGGGGACAGGGAGACAGTGTTCCCCATAGGGACAGGGAGACAGTGTTACCCATGGGGACAGGGAGACAGTGTTCCCCATGGGGACAGGGAGACAGTGTTACCCATGGGGACAGGGAGACAGTGTTCCCCAAGGGGACAGGGAGACAGTGTTCCCCATGGGGACAGGGAGATAGTGTTCCCCATGGAGACAGGGCGACAGTGTTCCTCATGGGGTCAGGGAGTCAGTGTTTGCACCGGGCCAGGGAGACAGTGTTCCCCATGGAGACAGGGAGACAGTGTTCCCCATGGAGACAGGGAGACAGTGTTTCCCATGGGTGCAGGGAGACAGTGTTCCCCATGGAGACAGGGAGACAGTGTTCCCCATGGAGACAGGGAGACAGTGTTCCCCATGGGGACAGGGAGGCAGTGTTCCCTATGATGACAGGGAGACAGTGTTCCCCATGGGGGCAGGGAGACAGTGTTCCCCATGGAGACAGGGAGACAGTGTTCCCCATGGGGAGAGGGAGACAGTGTTCCCCATGGGGGCAGGGAGACAGTATTCCCCATGGAGACAGTGAGACAGTGTTCCCCATGGGGGCAGGGAGACAGTATTCCCCACGGGGACAGGGAGACAGTGTTCCCCATGGGGGCAGGGAGACAGTATTCCCCACGGGGACAGGGAGGCAGTGTTCCCCATGGAGACAGGGAGACAGTGTTCCCCATGGGGACAGGGAGACAGTGTTCCCCATGGAGACAGGGAGACAGTGTTCCCCATGGGGACAGGGAGAAGTGTTCCCCATGGAGACAGAGAGACAGTGTTCCCCATGGGGACAGGGAGACAGTGTTCCCCATGGAGACAGGGAGACAGGGTTCCCCATGGGGGCAGGGAGACAGGGTTCCCCATAGGGACAGGGAGACAGTGTTCCCCATGGGGGCAGGGAGACCGTATTCCCCATGGAGACAGAGAGACAGTGTTTCCCATCGAGAAAGAGAGACAGTTTGCCCCATAGGGACAGGGAGACAGTGTTCCCCATGAAGACAGGGAGACAGTGTTCCCCTTGGGGTCAGGGAGTCAGTGTTCCCCATGGGGACAGGGAGACAGTTTTCCCCTCGGGCCAGGGAGACAGTGTTCCCCATGGGGGCAGAGAGACAGTGTTCCCCATGGGGGCAGGGAGACAGTGTTCCCCATAGGGACAGGGAGACAGTGTTCTCCTTGGAGACCGGGAGACAGTTTGCCCCATGGAGACAGGGAGACAGTGTTCCCCATGGGGACAGGGAGACAGTGTTCCCCATGGAGACAGGGAGACAGGGTTCCCCATAGGGACAGGGAGACAGTGTTCACCATGGAGACCGGGAGACAGTTTGCCCCATGGAGACAGGGAGACAGTGTTCCCCATGGGGGCAGGGAGACCGTATTCCCCATGGAGACAGGGAGACAGTTTGCCCCATAGGGACAGGGAGACAGTGTTCCCCATGGAGACAGGGAGACAGTGTTCCCCATGGGGTCAGGGAGACAGTGTTCCCCATGGGGACAGGGAGACAGTGTTCCCCATAGGGACAGGGAGACAGTGTTACCCATGGGGACAGGGAGACAGTGTTCCCCATGGGGACAGTGAGACAGTGTTCCCCATGGGGACAGGGAAACAGTGTTCCCCATGGAGACAGGGAGAAAGTGTTCCCCATGGAGACAGGGAGACAGTGTTTCCCATGGGTGCAGGGAGACAGTGTTCCCCATGGGGACAGGGAGGCAGTGTTCCCTATGATGACAGGGAGACAGTGTTCCCATGGGGACAGGGAGACAGTATTCCCCATGGAGATAGGGAGACAGTGTTCCCCATGGGGACAGGGAGACAGTGTTCCCCATGGAGACAGGGAGACAGTGTTCCCCACGGGCCAGGGAGACAGTGTTCCCCATGGAGACAGGTGACAGTGTTCCCCATGGGGACAGGGAGGCAGTGTTCCCTATGATGACAGGGAGACAGTGTTCCCCATGGGGGCAGGGAGACAGTGTTCCCCATGGAGACAGGGAGACAGTGTTCCCCATGGGGGCAGGGAGACAGTATTCCCCATGGAGACAGGGAGACAGTGTTCCCCATGGGGGCAGGGAGACAGTATTCCCCACGGGGACAGGGAGGCAGTGTTCCCCATGGAGACAGGGAGACAGTGTTCCCCATGGGGACAGGGAGACAGTGTTCCCCATGGACACAGACAGACAGTGTTCCCCATGGGGACAGGGAGACAGTGTTCCCAATGGAGACAGTGAGACAGGGTTCCCCATGGGGGCAGGGAGACCGTATTCCCCATGGAGACAGAGAGACAGTGTTTCCCATCGAGAAAGAGAGACAGTTTGCCCCATAGGGACAGGGAGACAGTGTTCCCCATGAAGACAGGGAGACAGTGTTCCACATGGGGTCAGGGAGTCAGTGTTCCCCATGGGGACAGGGAGACAGTGTTCCCCATAGGACAGGGAGACAGTGTTACCCATGGAGACAGGGAGACAATGTTCCCCATAGGACAGGGAGACAGTGTTCCCCATGATGACAGGGAGACAGTAATCCCCATGGCGACAGGGAGATAGTGTTCTCCATGGGGGCAGTGAGACAGTGTTCCCCATGGGTGCAGGGAGACAGTGTTCCACATAGGGACAGGGAGACAGTGTTCCCCATGGAGACAGTGTTCCCCATGCGGACAGGGAGGCAGTGTTCCCCATGGAGACAGGAAGACAGTGTTCCCCATGGGGACAGGGAGACAGTGTTCCCCATGGGGACAGTGAGACAGTGTTCCCCATAGGGACAGGGAGAACAGTGTTCCCCATGGAGACAGTGTTCCCCAAAGGGGCAAGGAGACAGTTTTCTCCCCCGGGCCATGGAGACAGTGTTCACCATGGGGACAGGGAGACAATGTTCCCCATGATGACAGGGAGACAGTGTTCCCCATGATGACAGGGAGACAGTGTTCCCCATGGAGACAGGGAGACAGTGTTCCCCATGGGGTCAGGGAGTCAGTGTTCCCCATGGGGACAGGGAGACAGTGTTCCCCATAGGACAGGGAGACAGCGTTACCCATGGAGACAGGGAGACAGTGTTCCCCATGGGGACAGGGAGACAGTGTTCCCCATGATGACAGGGAGACAGTAATCCCCATGGCGACAGGGAGATAGTGTTCCCCATGGGGTCAGGGAGACAGTGTTTCCCATGGGGGCAGTGAGACAGGGTTCCCCATGGGGG
The DNA here is from genome assembly GCF_037043375.1 of Chiloscyllium plagiosum. NCBI lineage: Eukaryota > Metazoa > Chordata > Chondrichthyes > Orectolobiformes > Hemiscylliidae > Chiloscyllium > Chiloscyllium plagiosum. Next base: position 93,002,737 of record NW_028270150.1, read on the forward strand.
CAGGGAGACAGGGTTCCCCATAGGGACAGGGAGACAGTGTTCCCCATGGGGGCAGGGAGACCGTATTCCCCATGGAGACAGAGAGACAGTGTTTCCCATCGAGAAAGAGAGACAGTTTGCCCCATAGGGACAGGGAGACAGTGTTCCCCATGAAGACAGGGAGACAGTGTTCCCCTTGGGGTCAGGGAGTCAGTGTTCCCCATGGGGACAGGGAGACAGTTTTCCCCTCGGGCCAGGGAGACAGTGTTCCCCATGGGGGCAGAGAGACAGTGTTCCCCATGGGGGCAGGGAGACAGTGTTCCCCATAGGGACAGGGAGACAGTGTTCTCCTTGGAGACCGGGAGACAGTTTGCCCCATGGAGACAGGGAGACAGTGTTCCCCATGGGGACAGGGAGACAGTGTTCCCCATGGAGACAGGGAGACAGGGTTCCCCATAGGGACAGGGAGACAGTGTTCACCATGGAGACCGGGAGACAGTTTGCCCCATGGAGACAGGGAGACAGTGTTCCCCATGGGGGCAGGGAGACCGTATTCCCCATGGAGACAGGGAGACAGTTTGCCCCATAGGGACAGGGAGACAGTGTTCCCCATGGAGACAGGGAGACAGTGTTCCCCATGGGGTCAGGGAGACAGTGTTCCCCATGGGGACAGGGAGACAGTGTTCCCCATAGGGACAGGGAGACAGTGTTACCCATGGGGACAGGGAGACAGTGTTCCCCATGGGGACAGTGAGACAGTGTTCCCCATGGGGACAGGGAAACAGTGTTCCCCATGGAGACAGGGAGAAAGTGTTCCCCATGGAGACAGGGAGACAGTGTTTCCCATGGGTGCAGGGAGACAGTGTTCCCCATGGGGACAGGGAGGCAGTGTTCCCTATGATGACAGGGAGACAGTGTTCCCATGGGGACAGGGAGACAGTATTCCCCATGGAGATAGGGAGACAGTGTTCCCCATGGGGACAGGGAGACAGTGTTCCCCATGGAGACAGGGAGACAGTGTTCCCCACGGGCCAGGGAGACAGTGTTCCCCATGGAGACAGGTGACAGTGTTCCCCATGGGGACAGGGAGGCAGTGTTCCCTATGATGACAGGGAGACAGTGTTCCCCATGGGGGCAGGGAGACAGTGTTCCCCATGGAGACAGGGAGACAGTGTTCCCCATGGGGGCAGGGAGACAGTATTCCCCATGGAGACAGGGAGACAGTGTTCCCCATGGGGGCAGGGAGACAGTATTCCCCACGGGGACAGGGAGGCAGTGTTCCCCATGGAGACAGGGAGACAGTGTTCCCCATGGGGACAGGGAGACAGTGTTCCCCATGGACACAGACAGACAGTGTTCCCCATGGGGACAGGGAGACAGTGTTCCCAATGGAGACAGTGAGACAGGGTTCCCCATGGGGGCAGGGAGACCGTATTCCCCATGGAGACAGAGAGACAGTGTTTCCCATCGAGAAAGAGAGACAGTTTGCCCCATAGGGACAGGGAGACAGTGTTCCCCATGAAGACAGGGAGACAGTGTTCCACATGGGGTCAGGGAGTCAGTGTTCCCCATGGGGACAGGGAGACAGTGTTCCCCATAGGACAGGGAGACAGTGTTACCCATGGAGACAGGGAGACAATGTTCCCCATAGGACAGGGAGACAGTGTTCCCCATGATGACAGGGAGACAGTAATCCCCATGGCGACAGGGAGATAGTGTTCTCCATGGGGGCAGTGAGACAGTGTTCCCCATGGGTGCAGGGAGACAGTGTTCCACATAGGGACAGGGAGACAGTGTTCCCCATGGAGACAGTGTTCCCCATGCGGACAGGGAGGCAGTGTTCCCCATGGAGACAGGAAGACAGTGTTCCCCATGGGGACAGGGAGACAGTGTTCCCCATGGGGACAGTGAGACAGTGTTCCCCATAGGGACAGGGAGAACAGTGTTCCCCATGGAGACAGTGTTCCCCAAAGGGGCAAGGAGACAGTTTTCTCCCCCGGGCCATGGAGACAGTGTTCACCATGGGGACAGGGAGACAATGTTCCCCATGATGACAGGGAGACAGTGTTCCCCATGATGACAGGGAGACAGTGTTCCCCATGGAGACAGGGAGACAGTGTTCCCCATGGGGTCAGGGAGTCAGTGTTCCCCATGGGGACAGGGAGACAGTGTTCCCCATAGGACAGGGAGACAGCGTTACCCATGGAGACAGGGAGACAGTGTTCCCCATGGGGACAGGGAGACAGTGTTCCCCATGATGACAGGGAGACAGTAATCCCCATGGCGACAGGGAGATAGTGTTCCCCATGGGGTCAGGGAGACAGTGTTTCCCATGGGGGCAGTGAGACAGTGTTCCCCATGGGGACAGGGAAACAGTGTTCCCCATGGAGACAGGGAGAAAGTGTTCCCCATGGAGACAGGGAGACAGTGTTTCCCATGGGTGCAGGGAGACAGTGTTCCCCATGGGGACAGGGAGGCAGTGTTCCCTATGATGACAGGGAGACAGTGTTCCCATGGGGACAGGGAGACAGTATTCCCCATGGAGATAGGGAGACAGTGTTCCCCATGGGGACAGGGAGACAGTGTTCCCCATGGAGACAGGGAGACAGTGTTCCCCACGGGCCAGGGAGACAGTGTTCCCCATGGAGACAGGTGACAGTGTTCCCCATGGGGACAGGGAGGCAGTGTTCCCTATGATGACAGGGAGACAGTGTTCCCCATGGGGGCAGGGAGACAGTGTTCCCCATGGAGACAGGGAGACAGTGTTCCCCATGGGGGCAGGGAGACAGTATTCCCCATGGAGACAGGGAGACAGTGTTCCCCATGGGGGCAGGGAGACAGTATTCCCCACGGGGACAGGGAGGCAGTGTTCCCCATGGAGACAGGGAGACAGTGTTCCCCATGGGGACAGGGAGACAGTGTTCCCCATGGACACAGACAGACAGTGTTCCCCATGGGGACAGGGAGACAGTGTTCCCAATGGAGACAGTGAGACAGGGTTCCCCATGGGGGCAGGGAGACCGTATTCCCCATGGAGACAGAGAGACAGTGTTTCCCATCGAGAAAGAGAGACAGTTTGCCCCATAGGGACAGGGAGACAGTGTTCCCCATGAAGACAGGGAGACAGTGTTCCACATGGGGTCAGGGAGTCAGTGTTCCCCATGGGGACAGGGAGACAGTGTTCCCCATAGGACAGGGAGACAGTGTTACCCATGGAGACAGGGAGACAATGTTCCCCATAGGACAGGGAGACAGTGTTCCCCATGATGACAGGGAGACAGTAATCCCCATGGCGACAGGGAGATAGTGTTCTCCATGGGGGCAGTGAGACAGTGTTCCCCATGGGTGCAGGGAGACAGTGTTCCACATAGGGACAGGGAGACAGTGTTCCCCATGGAGACAGTGTTCCCCATGCGGACAGGGAGGCAGTGTTCCCCATGGAGACAGGAAGACAGTGTTCCCCATGGGGACAGGGAGACAGTGTTCCCCATGGGGACAGTGAGACAGTGTTCCCCATAGGGACAGGGAGAACAGTGTTCCCCATGGAGACAGTGTTCCCCAAAGGGGCAAGGAGACAGTTTTCTCCCCCGGGCCATGGAGACAGTGTTCACCATGGGGACAGGGAGACAATGTTCCCCATGATGACAGGGAGACAGTGTTCCCCATGATGACAGGGAGACAGTGTTCCCCATGGAGACAGGGAGACAGTGTTCCCCATGGGGTCAGGGAGTCAGTGTTCCCCATGGGGACAGGGAGACAGTGTTCCCCATAGGACAGGGAGACAGCGTTACCCATGGAGACAGGGAGACAGTGTTCCCCATGGGGACAGGGAGACAGTGTTCCCCATGATGACAGGGAGACAGTAATCCCCATGGCGACAGGGAGATAGTGTTCCCCATGGGGTCAGGGAGACAGTGTTTCCCATGGGGGCAGTGAGACAGTGTTCCCCATGGGTGCAGGGAGACAGTGTTCCCCATGTGGGCAGGGAGACAGTGTTCCCCATGGGGACAGGGAGACAGTGTTCCACATAGGGACAGGGAGACAGTGTTCCCCATGGAGACAGGAAGACAGTGTTCCCCATGGGGACAGGGAGACAGTGTTCCCCATGGGGACAGTGAGACAGTGTTCCCCATAGGGACAGGGAGAACAGTGTTCCCCATGGAGACAGTGTTCCCCATAGGGGCATGGAGACAGTTTTCTCCCCCGGGCCATGGAGACAGTGTTCCCCATGGGGACAGGGAGACAGTGTTCCCCATGATGACAGGGAGACAGTGTTCCCCATGGAGACAGCGAGACAGTGTTCCCCATGGGGACAGGGAGACAGTGCTCCCCCCGGGCCAGGGAGAGTGTGTTCCCCATGGAGACAGGGAGACAGTGTTCCCCATAAGGACAGGGAGACAGTGTTCCCCATGGAGACAGGGAGACAGTGTTCCCCATGGGGTCAGGGAGACAGTGTTCCCCATGGGGACAGGGAGACAGTGTTCCCCATGGTGACAGGGAGACAGTGTTCCCCAAGGAGACAATGAGACAGTGTTCCCCATGGGGTCAGGGAGACAGTGTTCCCCATGGGGATAGAGAGACAGTGTTCCCCTTGGGGGCAGGGAGACAGTGTTCCACATGGAGAAAGGGAGGCAGTGTTCCCCATGGGGACAGGGAGACAGTGTTCCCCATGGGGACAGGGAGACAGTGTTCCACATGGAGACAGGGAGACAGTGTTCCCCATGGGGACAGGGAGACAGTGTTCCCCATGGAGACAGAGAGACAGGGTTCCCCATGGGGGCAGGGAGACCGTATTCCCCATGGAGACAGAGAGACAGTGTTTCCCATCGAGAAAGAGAGACAGTTTGCCCCATAGGGACAGGGAGACAGTGTTCCCCATGAAGACAGGGAGACAGTGTTCCCCATGGGGTCAGGGAGTCAGTGTTCCCCATGGGGACAGGGAGACAGTGTTCCCCATAGGACAGGGAGACAGTGTTACCCATGGAGACAGGGAGACAATGTTCCCCATAGGACAGGGAGACAGTGTTCCCCATGATGACAGGGAGACAGTAATCCCCATGGCGACAGGGAGATAGTGTTCTCCATGGGGGCAGTGAGACAGTGTTCCCCATGGGTGCAGGGAGACAGTGTTCCCCATGTGGGCAGGGAGACAGTGTTCCCCATGGGGACAGGGAGACAGTGTTCCACATAGGGACAGGGAGACAGTGTTCCCCATGGAGACAGTGTTCCCCATGCGGACAGGGAGGCAGTGTTCCCCATGGAGACAGGAAGACAGTGTTCCCCATGGGGACAGGGAGACAGTGTTCCCCATGGGGACAGTGAGACAGTGTTCCCCATAGGGACAGGGAGAACAGTGTTCCCCATGGAGACAGTGTTCCCCATAGGGCCAAGGAGACAGTTTTCTCCCCCGGGCCATGGAGACAGTGTTCCCCATGGGGACAGGGAGACAATGTTCCCCATGATGACAGGGAGACAGTGTTCCCCATGGAGACAGGGAGACAGTGTTCACCATGGGGTCAGGGAGTCAGTGTTCCCCATGGGGACAGGGAGACAGTGTTCCCCATAGGACAGGGAGACAGCGTTACCCATGGAGACAGGGAGACAGTGTTCCCCATGGGGACAGGGAGACAGTGTTCCCCATGATGACAGGGAGACAGTAATCCCCATGGAGACAGGGAGATAGTGTTCCCCATGGGGTCAGGGAGACAGTGTTTCCCATGGGGGCAGTGAGACAGTGTTCCCCATGGGTGCAGGGAGACAGTGTTCCCCATGTGGGCAGGGAGACAGTGTTCCCCATGGGGACAGGGAGACAGTGTTCCACATAGGGACAGGGAGACAGTGTTCCCCATGGAGACAGGAAGACAGTGTTCCCCATGGGGGCAGGGAGACAGTGTTCCCCATGGGGACAGTGAGACAGTGTTCCCCATAGGGACAGGGAGAACAGTGTTCCCCATGGAGACAGTGTTCCCCATAGGGGCATGGAGACAGTTTTCTCCCCCGGGCCATGGAGACAGTGTTCCCCATGGGGACAGGGAGACAATGTTCCCCATGATGACAGGGAGACAGTGTTCCCCATGATGACAGGGAGACAGTGTTCCCCATGGAGACAGGGAGACAGTGTTCCCCATGGGGACAGGGAGACAGTGCTCCCCCCGGGCCAGGGAGAGTGTGTTCCCCATGGAGACAGGGAGACAGTGTTCCCCATGGGGGCAGTGAGACAGTGTTCCCCATGGGGACAGGGAGACAGTGTTCCCCATAAGGACAGGGAGACAGTGTTCCCCATGGAGACAGGGAGACAGTGTTCCCCATGGGGTCAGGGAGACAGTGTTCCCCATGGGGACAGGGAGACAGTGTTCCCCATGATGACAGGGAGACAGTGTTCCCCAAGGAGACAATGAGACAGTGTTCCCCATGGGGTCAGGGAGACAGTGTTCCCCATGGGGACAGAGAGACAGTGTTCCCCTTGGGGGCAGGGAGACAGTGTTCCACATGGAGACAGGCAGGCAGTGTTCCCCATGGGGACAGGGAGACAGTGTTCCCCATGGGGACAGGGAGACAGTGTTCCACATGGAGACAGGGAGACAGTGTTCCCCATGGGGACAGGGAGGCAGTGTTCCCCATGGAGACAGGGAGACAGTGTTCCCCATGGGGACAGGGAGACAGTGTTCCCCATGGAGACAGCGAGACAGTGTTCCCCATAGGGACAGGGAGACAGGGTTCACCATAGGGACAGGGAGACAGTTTTCCCCATGGGGACAGGGAGACTGTTTGCCCCATAGGGACAGGGAGACAGTGTTCCCTATGGAGACAGGGAGACAGTGTTCCCAATGGGGTCAGGGAGACAGTGTTCCCCATGGAGACAGGGAGACAGGGTTCCCCATAGGGACAGGGAGACAGTGTTCCCCATGGAGACCGGGAGACAGTTTGCCCCATGGAGACAGGGAGACAGTGTTCCCCATGGGGACAGGGAGGCAGTGTTCCCTATGATGACAGGGAGACAGTGTTCCCCATGGGGGCAGGGAGACAGTGTTCCCCATGGAGACAGGGAGACAGTGTTCCCCATGGGGAGAGGGAGACAGTGTTCCCCATGGGGGCAGGGAGACAGTATTCCCCATGGAGACAGTGAGACAGTGTTCCCCATAGGGACAGGGAGAACAGTGTTCCCCATGGAGACAGTGTTCCCCAAAGGGGCAAGGAGACAGTTTTCTCCCCCGGGCCATGGAGACAGTGTTCACCATGGGGACAGGGAGACAATGTTCCCCATGATGACAGGGAGACAGTGTTCCCCATGATGACAGGGAGACAGTGTTCCCCATGGAGACAGGGAGACAGTGTTCCCCATGGGGTCAGGGAGTCAGTGTTCCCCATGGGGACAGGGAGACAGTGTTCCCCATAGGACAGGGAGACAGCGTTACCCATGGAGACAGGGAGACAGTGTTCCCCATGGGGACAGGGAGACAGTGTTCCCCATGGGGACAGGGAGACAGTGTTCCCCATGGAGACAGGGAGACAGTGTTCCCCATGGGGACAGGGAGAAGTGTTCCCCATGGAGACAGAGAGACAGTGTTCCCCATGGGGACAGGGAGACAGTGTTCCCCATGGAGACAGGGAGACAGGGTTCCCCATGGGGGCAGGGAGACAGGGTTCCCCATAGGGACAGGGAGACAGTGTTCCCCATGGGGGCAGGGAGACCGTATTCCCCATGGAGACAGAGAGACAGTGTTTCCCATCGAGAAAGAGAGACAGTTTGCCCCATAGGGACAGGGAGACAGTGTTCCCCATGAAGACAGGGAGACAGTGTTCCCCTTGGGGTCAGGGAGTCAGTGTTCCCCATGGGGACAGGGAGACAGTTTTCCCCTCGGGCCAGGGAGACAGTGTTCCCCATGGGGGCAGAGAGACAGTGTTCCCCATGGGGGCAGGGAGACAGTGTTCCCCATAGGGACAGGGAGACAGTGTTCCACATGGAGACAGGGAGACAGGGTTCCCCATAGGGACAGGGAGACAGTGTTCACCATGGAGACCGGGAGACAGTTTGCCCCATGGAGACAGGGAGACAGTGTTCTCCTTGGAGACCGGGAGACAGTTTGCCCCATGGAGACAGGGAGACAGTGTTCCCCATGGGGACAGGGAGACAGTGTTCCCCATGGAGACAGGGAGACAGGGTTCCCCATAGGGACAGGGAGACAGTGTTCACCATGGAGACCGGGAGACAGTTTGCCCCATGGAGACAGGGAGACAGTGTTCCCCATGGGGGCAGGGAGACCGTATTCCCCATGGAGACAGGGAGACAGTTTGCCCCATAGGGACAGGGAGACAGTGTTCCCCATGGAGACAGGGAGACAGTGTTCCCCATGGGGTCAGGGAGACAGTGTTCCCCATGGGGACAGGGAGACAGTGTTCCCCATAGGGACAGGGAGACAGTGTTACCCATGGGGACAGGGAGACAGTGTTCCCCATGGGGACAGTGAGACAGTGTTCCCCATGGGGACAGGGAAACAGTGTTCCCCATGGAGACAGGGAGAAAGTGTTCCCCATGGAGACAGGGAGACAGTGTTTCCCATGGGTGCAGGGAGACAGTGTTCCCCATGGGGACAGGGAGGCAGTGTTCCCTATGATGACAGGGAGACAGTGTTCCCATGGGGACAGGGAGACAGTATTCCCCATGGAGATAGGGAGACAGTGTTCCCCATGGGGACAGGGAGACAGTGTTCCCCATGGAGACAGGGAGACAGTGTTCCCCACGGGCCAGGGAGACAGTGTTCCCCATGGAGACAGGTGACAGTGTTCCCCATGGGGACAGGGAGGCAGTGTTCCCTATGATGACAGGGAGACAGTGTTCCCCATGGGGGCAGGGAGACAGTGTTCCCCATGGAGACAGGGAGACAGTGTTCCCCATGGGGGCAGGGAGACAGTATTCCCCATGGAGACAGGGAGACAGTGTTCCCCATGGGGGCAGGGAGACAGTATTCCCCACGGGGACAGGGAGACAGTGTTCCCCATGGAGACAGGGAGACAGTGTTCCCCATGGGGACAGGGAGACAGTGTTCCCCATGGACACAGACAGACAGTGTTCCCCATGGGGACAGGGAGACAGTGTTCCCAATGGAGACAGTGAGACAGGGTTCCCCATGGGGGCAGGGAGACCGTATTCCCCATGGAGACAGAGAGACAGTGTTTCCCATCGAGAAAGAGAGACAGTTTGCCCCATAGGGACAGGGAGACAGTGTTCCCCATGAAGACAGGGAGACAGTGTTCCACATGGGGTCAGGGAGTCAGTGTTCCCCATGGGGACAGGGAGACAGTGTTCCCCATAGGACAGGGAGACAGTGTTACCCATGGAGACAGGGAGACAATGTTCCCCATAGGACAGGGAGACAGTGTTCCCCATGATGACAGGGAGACAGTAATCCCCATGGCGACAGGGAGATAGTGTTCTCCATGGGGGCAGTGAGACAGTGTTCCCCATGGGTGCAGGGAGACAGTGTTCCACATAGGGACAGGGAGACAGTGTTCCCCATGGAGACAGTGTTCCCCATGCGGACAGGGAGGCAGTGTTCCCCATGGAGACAGGAAGACAGTGTTCCCCATGGGGACAGGGAGACAGTGTTCCCCATGGGGACAGTGAGACAGTGTTCCCCATAGGGACAGGGAGAACAGTGTTCCCCATGGAGACAGTGTTCCCCAAAGGGGCAAGGAGACAGTTTTCTCCCCCGGGCCATGGAGACAGTGTTCACCATGGGGACAGGGAGACAATGTTCCCCATGATGACAGGGAGACAGTGTTCCCCATGATGACAGGGAGACAGTGTTCCCCATGGAGACAGGGAGACAGTGTTCCCCATGGGGTCAGGGAGTCAGTGTTCCCCATGGGGACAGGGAGACAGTGTTCCCCATAGGACAGGGAGACAGCGTTACCCATGGAGACAGGGAGACAGTGTTCCCCATGGGGACAGGGAGACAGTGTTCCCCATGATGACAGGGAGACAGTAATCCCCATGGCGACAGGGAGATAGTGTTCCCCATGGGGTCAGGGAGACAGTGTTTCCCATGGGGGCAGTGAGACAGTGTTCCCCATGGGTGCAGGGAGACAGTGTTCCCTATGTGGGCAGGGAGACAGTGTTCCCCATGGGGACAGGGAGACAGTGTTCCACATAGGGACAGGGAGACAGTGTTCCCCATGGAGACAGGAAGACAGTGTTCCCCATGGGGACAGGGAGACAGTGTTCCCCATGGGGACAGTGAGACAGTGTTCCCCATAGGGACAGGGAGAACAGTGTTCCCCATGGAGACAGTGTTCCCCATAGGGGCATGGAGACAGTTTTCTCCCCCGGGCCATGGAGACAGTGTTCCCCATGGGGACAGGGAGACAATGTTCCCCATGATGACAGGGAGACAGTGTTCCCCATGGAGACAGCGAGACAGTGTTCCCCATGGGGACAGGGAGACAGTGCTCCCCCCGGGCCAGGGAGAGTGTGTTCCCCATGGAGACAGGGAGACAGTGTTCCCCATGGGGACAGGGAGACAGTGTTCCCCATGATGACAGGGAGACAGTGTTCCCCATGGAGACAGCGAGACAGTGTTCCCCATGGGGACAGGGAGACAGTGCTCCCCCCGGGCCAGGGAGAGTGTGTTCCCCATGGAGACAGGGAGACAGTGTTCCCCATAAGGACAGGGAGACAGTGTTCCCCATGGAGACAGGGAGACAGTGTTCCCCATGGGGTCAGGGAGGCAGTGTTCCCCATGGGGACAGGGAGACAGTGTTCCCCATGGGGACAGGGAGACAGTGTTCCACATGGAGACAGGGAGACAGTGTTCCCCATGGGGACAGGGAGACAGTGTTCCCCATGGAGACAGAGAGACAGGGTTCCCCATGGGGGCAGGGAGACCGTATTCCCCATGGAGACAGAGAGACAGTGTTTCCCATCGAGAAAGAGAGACAGTTTGCCCCATAGGGACAGGGAGACAGTGTTCCCCATGAAGACAGGGAGACAGTGTTCCCCATGGGGTCAGGGAGTCAGTGTTCCCCATGGGGACAGGGAGACAGTGTTCCCCATAGGACAGGGAGACAGTGTTACCCATGGAGACAGGGAGACAATGTTCCCCATAGGACAGGGAGACAGTGTTCCCCATGATGACAGGGAGACAGTAATCCCCATGGCGACAGGGAGATAGTGTTCTCCATGGGGGCAGTGAGACAGTGTTCCCCATGGGTGCAGGGAGACAGTGTTCCCCATGTGGGCAGGGAGACAGTGTTCCCCATGGGGACAGGGAGACAGTGTTCCACATAGGGACAGGGAGACAGTGTTCCCCATGGAGACAGTGTTCCCCATGCGGACAGGGAGGCAGTGTTCCCCATGGAGACAGGAAGACAGTGTTCCCCATGGGGACAGGGAGACAGTGTTCCCCATGGGGACAGTGAGACAGTGTTCCCCATAGGGACAGGGAGAACAGTGTTCCCCATGGAGACAGTGTTCCCCATAGGGCCAAGGAGACAGTTTTCTCCCCCGGGCCATGGAGACAGTGTTCCCCATGGGGACAGGGAGACAATGTTCCCCATGATGACAGGGAGACAGTGTTCCCCATGATGACAGGGAGACAGTGTTCCCCATGGAGACAGGGAGACAGTGTTCACCATGGGGTCAGGGAGTCAGTGTTCCCCATGGGGACAGGGAGACAGTGTTCCCCATAGGACAGGGAGACAGCGTTACCCATGGAGACAGGGAGACAGTGTTCCCCATGGGGACAGGGAGACAGTGTTCCCCATGATGACAGGGAGACAGTAATCCCCATGGCGACAGGGAGATAGTGTTCCCCATGGGGTCAGGGAGACAGTGTTTCCCATGGGGGCAGTGAGACAGTGTTCCCCATGGGTGCAGGGAGACAGTGTTCCCCATGTGGGCAGGGAGACAGTGTTCCCCATGGGGACAGGGAGACAGTGTTCCACATAGGGACAGGGAGACAGTGTTCCCCATGGAGACAGGAAGACAGTGTTCCCCATGGGGGCAGGGAGACAGTGTTCCCCATGGGGACAGGGAGACAGTGTTCCCCATAGGGACAGGGAGAACAGTGTTCCCCATGGAGACAGTGTTCCCCATAGGGGCATGGAGACAGTTTTCTCCCCCGGGCCATGGAGACAGTGTTCCCCATGGGGACAGGGAGACAATGTTCCCCATGATGACAGGGAGACAGTGTTCCCCATGATGACAGGGAGACAGTGTTCCCCATGGAGACAGGGAGACAGTGTTCCCCATGGGGACAGGGAGACAGTGCTCCCCCCGGGCCAGGGAGAGTGTGTTCCCCATGGAGACAGGGAGACAGTGTTCCCCATGGGGGCAGTGAGACAGTGTTCCCCATGGGGACAGGGAGACAGTGTTCCCCATAAGGACAGGGAGACAGTGTTCCCCATGGAGACAGGGAGACAGTGTTCCCCATGGGGTCAGGGAGACAGTGTTCCCCATGGGGACAGGGAGACAGTGTTCCCCATGATGACAGGGAGACAGTGTTCCCCAAGGAGACAATGAGACAGTGTTCCCCATGGGGTCAAGGAGACAATGAGACAGTGTTCCCCATGGGGACAGGGAGACAATGAGACAGTGTTCCCCATGGGGACAGAGAGACAGTGTTCCCCTTGGGGGCAGGGAGACAGTGTTCCACATGGAGACAGGCAGGCAGTGTTCCCCATGGGGACAGGGAGACAGTGTTCCCCATGGGGACAGGGAGACAGTGTTCCACATGGAGACAGGGAGACAGTGTTCCCCATGGGGACAGGGAGGCAGTGTTCCCCATGGAGACAGGGAGACAGTGTTCCCCATGGGGACAGGGAGACAGTGTTCCCCATGGAGACAGCGAGACAGTGTTCCCCATAGGGACAGGGAGACAGGGTTCACCATAGGGACAGGGAGACAGTTTTCCCCATGGGGACAGGGAGACTGTTTGCCCCATAGGGACAGGGAGACAGTGTTCCCTATGGAGACAGGGAGACAGTGTTCCCAATGGGGTCAGGGAGACAGTGTTCCCCATGGAGACAGGGAGACAGGGTTCCCCATAGGGACAGGGAGACAGTGTTCCCCATGGAGACCGGGAGACAGTTTGCCCCATGGAGACAGGGAGACAGTGTTCCCCATGGGGACAGGGAGACAGTGTTCCCCATGGGGGCAGGGAGACCGTATTCCCCATGATGACAGGGAGACAGTTTGCCCCATAGGGACAGGGAGACAGTGTTCCCCATGGGGACAGGGAGACAGTGTTCCCCATGGGGTCAGGGAGACAGTGTTCCCCATGGGGACAGGGAGACAGTGTTCCCCATAGGGACAGGGAGACAGTGTTACACATGGGGACAGGGAGACAGTGTTCCCCAAGGGGACAGGGAGACAGTGTTCCCCATGGGGACAGGGAGATAGTGTTTCCCATGGAGACAGGGCGACAGTGTTCCTCATGGGGTCAGGGAGACAGTGTTTGCACCGGGCCAGGGAGACAGTGTTCCCCATGGAGACAGGGAGACAGAGTTCCCCATGGAGACAGGGAGACAGTGTTTCCCATGGGGACAGGGAGGCAGTGTTCCCTATGATGACAGGGAGACAGTGTTCCCATGGGGACAGGGAGACAGTATTCCCCATGGAGACAGGGAGACAGTGTTCCCCATGGGGACAGGGAGACAGTGTTCCCCATGGAGACAGGGAGACAGTGTTCCCCACGGGCCAGGGAGACAGTGTTCCCCATGGAGACAGGGAGACAGTGTTCCCCATGGGGACAAGGAGGCAGTGTTCCCTATGATGACAGGGAGACAGTGTTCCCCATGGGGGCAGGAAGACAGTGTTCCCCATGGAGACAGGGAGACAGTGTTCCCCATGGGGACAGGGAGACAGTGTTCCCAATGGGGGCATGGAGACAGTATTCCCCATGGAGACAGGGAGACAGTGTTCCCCATGGGGGCAGGGAGGCAGTGTTCCCCATGGGGGCAGGGAGACAGTATTCCCCATGGAGACAGAGAGACAGTGTTCCCCATGGGGGCAGGGAGACAGTGTTCCCCATGGGGGCAGGGAGACAGTATTCCCCACGGGGACAGGGAGGCAGTGTTCCCCATGGAGACAGGGAGACAGTGTTCCCCATGGGGACAGGGAGACAGTGTTCCCCATGGAGACAGGGAGACAGTGTTCCCCATGGGGACAGGGAGACAGTGTTCCCCTTGGAGACAGAGAGACAGTGTTCCCCATGGGGACAGGGAGACAGTGTTCCCCATTGAGACAGGGAGACAGGGTTCCCCATGGGGGCAGGGAGACAGCGTTCCCCACAGGGACAGGGAGACAGTGTTCCCCATGGGGACAGGGAGACCGTATTCCCCATGGAGACAGAGAGACAGTGTTTCCCATCGAGAAAGAGAGACAGTTTGCCCCATAGGGACAGGGAGACAGTGTTCCCCATGAAGACAGGGAGACAGTGTTCCCCATGGGGTCAGGGAGTCAGTGTTCCCCATGGGGACAGGGAGACAGTGTTCCCCATAGGACAGGGAGACAGTGTTACCCATGGAGACAGGGAGACAGTGCTCCCCATGGGGACAGGGAGACAGTGTTCCCCATGATGACAGGGAGACAGTAATCCCCATGGCGACAGGGAGATAGTGTTCCCCATGGGGTCAGGGAGACAGTGTTTCCCATGGGGGCAGTGAGACAGTGTTCCCCATGGGTGCAGGGAGACAGTGTTCCCCATGTGGGCAGGGAGACAGTGTTCCCCATGGGGACAGGCAGACAGTGTTCCCCATGATGACAGGGAGACAGTGTTCCCCATGATGACAGGGAGACAGTGTTCCCCATGGAGACAGGGAGACAGTGTTCCCCATGGGGACAGGGAGACAGTGTTCCCCCCGGGCCAGGGAGAGTGTGTTCCCCATGGGGACACGGAGACAGTGTTCCCCATAAGGACAGGGAGACAGTGTTCCCCATGGAGACAGGGAGACAGTGTTCCCCATCGGGGCAGTGAGACAGTGTTCCCCATGGGGACAGGGAGACAGTGTTCCCCATAAGGACAGGGAGACAGTGTTCCCCATGGAGACAGGGAGACAGTGTTCCCCATGGGGTCAGAGAGACAGTGTTCCCCATGGGGACAGGCAGACAGTGTTCCCCATGATGACAGGGAGACAGTGTTCCCCATGATGACAGGGAGACAGTAATCCCCATGGCGACAGGGAGATAGTGTTCTCCATGGGGGCAGTGAGACAGTGTTCCCCATGGGTGCAGGGAGACAGTGTTCCCCATGTGGGCAGGGAGACAGTGTTCCCCATGGGGACAGGGAGACAGTGTTCCACATAGGGACAGGGAGACAGTGTTCCCCATGGAGACAGTGTTCCCCATGCGGACAGGGAGGCAGTGTTCCCCATGGAGACAGGAAGACAGTGTTCCCCATGGGGACAGGGAGACAGTGTTCCCCATGGGGACAGTGAGACAGTGTTCCCCATAGGGACAGGGAGAACAGTGTTCCCCATGGAGACAGTGTTCCCCATAGGGCCAAGGAGACAGTTTTCTCCCCCGGGCCATGGAGACAGTGTTCCCCATGGGGACAGGGAGACAATGTTCCCCATGATGACAGGGAGACAGTGTTCCCCATGATGACAGGGAGACAGTGTTCTCCATGGAGACAGGGAGACAGTGTTCACCATGGGGTCAGGGAGTCAGTGTTCCCCATGGGGACAGGGAGACAGTGTTCCCCATAGGACAGGGAGACAGCGTTACCCATGGAGACAGGGAGACAGTGTTCCCCATGGGGACAGGGAGACAGTGTTCCCCATGATGACAGGGAGACAGTAATCCCCATGGCGACAGGGAGATAGTGTTCCCCATGGGGTCAGGGAGACAGTTTTTCCCATGGGGGCAGTGAGACAGTGTTCCCCATGGGTGCAGGGAGACAGTGTTCCCCATGTGGGCAGGGAGACAGTGTTCCCCATGGGGACAGGGAGACAGTGTTCCACATAGGGACAGGGAGACAGTGTTCCCCATGGGGTCAGAGAGACAGTGTTCCCCATGGGGACAGGCAGACAGTGTTCCCCATGATGACAGGGAGACAGTGTTCCCCATGATGACAGGGAGACAGTAATCCCCATGGCGACAGGGAGATAGTGTTCTCCATGGGGGCAGTGAGACAGTGTTCCCCATGGGTGCAGGGAGACAGTGTTCCCCATGTGGGCAGGGAGACAGTGTTCCCCATGGGGACAGGGAGACAGTGTTCCACATAGGGACAGGGAGACAGTGTTCCCCATGGAGACAGTGTTCCCCATGCGGACAGGGAGGCAGTGTTCCCCATGGAGACAGGAAGACAGTGTTCCCCATGGGGACAGGGAGACAGTGTTCCCCATGGGGACAGTGAGACAGTGTTCCCCATAGGGACAGGGAGAACAGTGTTCCCCATGGAGACAGTGTTCCCCATAGGGCCAAGGAGACAGTTTTCTCCCCCGGGCCATGGAGACAGTGTTCCCCATGGGGACAGGGAGACAATGTTCCCCATGATGACAGGGAGACAGTGTTCCCCATGATGACAGGGAGACAGTGATCTCCATGGAGACAGGGAGACAGTGTTCACCATGGGGTCAGGGAGTCAGTGTTCCCCATGGGGACAGGGAGACAGTGTTCCCCATAGGACAGGGAGACAGCGTTACCCATGGAGACAGGGAGACAGTGTTCCCCATGGGGACAGGGAGACAGTGTTCCCCATGGGGACAGGGAGACAGTGTTCCCCATGTGGGCAGGGAGACAGTGTTCCCCATGGGGACAGGGAGACAGTGTTCCACATAGGGACAGGGAGACAGTGTTCCCCATGGAGACAGGAAGACAGTGTTCCCCATGGGGGCAGGGAGACAGTGTTCCCCATGGGGACAGTGAGACAGTGTTCCCCATAGGGACAGGGAGAACAGTGTTCCCCATGGAGACAGTGTTCCCCATAGGGGCATGGAGACAGTTTTCTCCCCCGGGCCATGGAGACAGTGTTCCCCATGGGGACAGGGAGACAGTGTTCCCCATGGAGACAGGGAGACAGTGTTCCCCATGATGACAGGGAGACAGTGTTCCCCATGGAGACAGGGAGACAGTGTTCCCCATGGGGACAGGGAGACAGTGCTCCCCCCGGGCCAGGGAGAGTGTGTTCCCCATGGAGACAGGGAGACAGTGTTCCCCATGGGGGCAGTGAGACAGTGTTCCCCATGGGGACAGGGAGACAGTGTTCCCCATAAGGACAGGGAGACAGTGTTCCCCATGGAGACAGGGAGACAGTATTCCCCACGGGGACAGGGAGACAGTGTTCCCCATGGAGACAGGGAGACAGTGTTCCCCACGGGCCAGGGAGAACGTGTTCCCCATGGAGACAGGGAGACAGTGTTCCCCATGGGGACAGGGAGGCAGTGTTCCCTATGATGACAGGGAGACAGTGTTCCCCATGGGGGCAGGGAGACAGTGTTCCCCATGGTGACAGGGAGACAGTGTTCCCCATGGAGACAGTGGTCCCCATGGAGATAGGGAGACAGTGTTCCCCATGGAGACAGGGAGACAGTGTTCCCCATGGGGGCAGGGAGACAGTGTTCCCCATGGGGACAGGGAGACAGTGTTCCCCATGGAGACAGTGGTCCCCATGGAGATAGGGAGACAGTGTTCCCCATGGAGACAGTGAGACAGTGTTCCCCATGGAGACAGTGGGACAGTGTTCCTCATGGGGGCAGGGAGACAGTGTTCCCCATTGGGACAGGGAGACAGTGTTCCCCACGGGGACAGGGAGTCAGTGTTCCCCATGGGGACAGGGAGACAGTGTTCCCCATGGAGACAGTGGTCCCCATGGAGATAGGGAGACAGTGTTCCCCATGGAGACAGGGAGACAGTGTTCCCCATGGGGGCAGGGAGACAGTGTTCCCCATGGAGACAGGGCGACAGTGTTCCCCATGGGGACAGGGAGACAGTGTTCCCCATGGAGACAGGGAAAACAGTGTTCCCCATGGGGACAGGCAGACAGTGTTCCCCATGGGGCCAGGGAGACAGTGTTCCCCATAGGGACAGGGAGACAGTGTTCCCATGGAGACAGTGTTCCCCATGGGGACAGGGAAACAGATTTCCCCCCGGGCCAGGGAGACAGTGTTCCCCATGGAGACAGGGAGACAGTGTTCCCCATTGGGGCAGGAAGACAGTGTTTCCCATGGGGACAGGGAGACAATGTTCCCCATGATGACAGGGAGACAGTGTTCCCCATGATGAGAGGGAGTCAGTGTTCCCCATGGAGACAGGGAGACAGTGTTCCCCATGGGGACAGGGAGACAGTGTTCCCCATGGAGACAGGGAGACAGTGTTCCCCACGGGCCAGGGAGACAGTGTTCCCCGTGGAGACAGGGAGACAGTGTTCCCCATGGGGACAGGGAGGCAGTGTTCCCGATGATAACAGGGAGACAGTGGTCCCCATGGAGATAGGGAGACAGTGTTCCCCATGGAGACAGGGAGACAGTGTTCCCCATGGAGACAGGGAGACAGTGTTCCCCATGGGGGCAGGGAGACAGTGTTCCCCATGGGGACAGGGAGACAGTGTTCCCCATAGGGACAGGGAGACAGTGTTCCCCATGGAGACAGGGAGACAGTGTTCCCCATGGAGACAGGGAGACAGTGTTCCCCATGGGGGCAGGGAGACAGTGCTCCCCATGGGGACAGGGAGACAGTGTTCCCCATAGGGACAGGGAGACAGTGTTACCCATGGGGACAGGGAGACAGTGTTCCCCATAGGGACAGGGAGACAGGTTTCCCCCCGGGCCAGGGAGACAGTGTTCCCCATGGAGACAGGGAGACAGTGATCCCCATGATGACAGGGAGACAGTGTTCCCCATTGGGACAGGGAGACAGTGTTCCCCATGGGGACAGGGAGACAGTGTTCCACATGGGGACAGGGAGACAGTGTTGCCCATGGGGACAGGGAGACAGTGTTCCACATGGGGACAGGGAGACAGTGTTCCCCATAGGGACAGGGAGACAGTGTTCCACATGGGGGCAGGGAGACCGTGTTCCCCATGGAGACAGGGAGACAGTTTGCCACATAGGGACAGGGAGACAGTGTTCCCCATGGGGACAGGGAGACAGTGTTTCCCATGGGGTCAGGGAGACAGTGTTCCCCATGTGGACAGGGAGACAGTGTTCCCCATGATGACAGGGATACAGTGTTCCCCATGGAGACAGGGCGACAGTGTTCCCCATGGGAACAGGGAGACAGTGTTCCCCATGGGGACAGGGAGACAGTGTTCCCCATGGGGATAGGGAGACAGTGTTCCCAATGGAGACAGGGAGACAGCGTTCCCCATGGGGACAGGGAGACAGTGTTCCCCATGGAGACAGGGAGACAGTGTTCCCCATTGGGGCAGGAAGACAGTGTTCCCCATGGGGACAGGGAGACAATGTTCCCCATGATGACAGGGAGACAGTATTCCCCATGATGGCAGGGAGACAGTGTTCCCCATGGAGACAGGGAGACAGTGTTCCCCATGGGGACAGGGAGACAGTGTTCCCCATGGAGAAAGGGAGACAGTGTTCCCCACGGGCCAGGGAGACAGTGTTCCCCATGGAGACAGGGAGACAGTGTTCTCCATGGGGGCAGGGAGACAGTGCTCCCCATGGGGACAGGGAGACAGTGTTAACCATGGAGACAGGGAGACAGTGTTCCCCATAGGGACAGGGAGACAGTGTTAACCATGGAGACAGGGAGACAGTGTTCCCCATGGAGACAGGGAGACAGTGTTCTCCATGGGGGCAGGGAGACAGTGCTCCCCATGGGGACAGGGAGACAGTGTTCCCCATTGGGACAGGGAGACAGTGTTACCCACAGGGACAGGGAGACAGGTTTCCCCCCGGGCCAGGGAGACAGTGATCCCCATGGGGACAGGGAGACAATGTTCCCCATGGAGAAAGGGAGACAGGGTTCCCCATGTTGACAGGGAGACAATGTTCCCCATGGAGACAGGGAGACAGTGTTCCCCATGCTGACAGGGAGACAGTGTTCCCCATTCGGACAGGGAGACAGTGTTCCCACACTGGGGCAGGGAGACAGTGTTCCACATGGGGACAGGGAGACAGTGTTCCCCATAGGGACAGGGAGACAGTGTTCCACATGGGGACAGGGAGACAGTGTTCCCCATAGGGACAGGGAGACAGTGTTCCCCAAGGGGGCAGGGAGACCGTGTTCCCCATGGAGACAGGGAGACAGTGTTCCCCATGGGGACAGAGAGACAGTGTTTCCCATGTGGTCAGGGAGACAGTGTTCCCCATGGGGACAGAGAGACAGTGTTCCCCATGATGACAGGGAGACAGTGTTCCCCATGGAGACAGGGCGACAGTGTTCCCCATGGGAACAGGGAGACAGTGTTCCCCATGGGGATAGGGAGACAGTGTTCCCAATGGAGACAGGGAGACAGTGTTCCCCATGGGGACAGGGAGACAGTGTTCCCCATGGAGACAGGGAGACAGTGTTCCCCATGGGTGCAGGGAGACAGTGTTCCCCATGGGGACAGGAGACAGTATTCCCCATGGGGACAGGGAGGCAGTGTTCCCCATGGAGACAGGGAGACAGTGTTCCCCTTGGAGACAGAGAGACAGTGTTCCCCATCGGGATAGGGAGACAGTGTTCCCCATGGAGACAGGGAGACAGGGTTCCACATGGGGGCAGGGAGACAGGGTTCCCCATAGGGACAGGGAGACAGTGTTCCCCATGGGGACAGGGAGACCGTATTCCCCATGGAGACAGAGAGACAGTGTTTCCCATCGAGAAAGAGAGACGGTTTGCCCCATAGGGACAGGGAGACAGTGTTCCCCATGAAGACAGGGAGACAGTGTTCCCCATGGGGTCAGGGAGTCAGTGTTCCCCATGGGGACAGGGAGACAGTGTTCCCCATAGGACAGGGAGACAGTGCTACCCATGGAGACAGGGAGACAGTGCTCCCCATGGGGACAGGGAGACAGTGTTCCCCATGATGACAGGGAGACAGTAATCCCCATGGCGACAGGGAGATAGTGTTCCCCATGGGGTCAGGGAGACAGTGTTTCCCATGGGGGCAGTGAGACAGTGTTCCCAATGGGTGCAGGGAGACAGTGTTCCCCATGTGGGCAGGGAGACAGTGTTCCCCGTGGGGACAGGCAGACAGTGTTCCCCATGATGACAGGGAGACAGTGTTCCCCATGATGACAGGGAGACAGTGTTCCCCATGGAGACAGGGAGACAGTGTTCCCCATGGGGACAGGGAGACAGTGCTCCCCCCGGGCCAGGGAGAGTGTGTTCCCCATGGGGACAGGGAGACAGTGTTCCCCATGGGGGCAGTGAGACAGTGTTCCCCATGGGGACAGGGAGACAGTGTTCCCCATAAGGACAGGGAGACAGTGTTCCCCATGGAGACAGGGAGACAGTGTTCCCCATGGGGGCAGTGAGACAGTGTTCCCCATGGGGACAGGGAGACAGTGTTCCCCAAAAGGACAGGGAGACAGTGTTCCCCATGGAGACAGGGAGACAGTGTTCCCCATGGGGTCAGGGAGACAGTGTTCCCCATGGGGACAGGCAGACAGTGTTCCCCATGATGACAGGGAGACAGTGTTCCCCATGATGACAGGGAGACAGTGTTCCCCATGGAGACAGGGAGACAGTGTTCCCCATGGGGACAGGGAGACAGTGTTCCCCCCGGGCCAGGGAGAGTGTGTTCCCCATGGGGACAGGGAGACAGTGTTCCCCATGGGGGCAGTGAGACAGTGTTCCCCATGGGGACAGGGAGACAGTGTTCCCCATGGGGGCAGGGAGACAGTGTTCCCCATGGGGGCAGTGAGACAGTGTTCCCCATGGGGACAGGGAGACAGTGTTCCCCATAAGGACAGGGAGACAGTGTTCCCCATGGAGACAGGGAGACAGTGTTCCCCATGGGGTCAGGGAGACAGTGTTCCCCATGGGGACAGGTTGACAGTGTTCCCCATGATGACAGGGAGACAGTGTTCCCCAAGGAGACAATGAGACAGTGTTCCCCATGGGGTCAGGGAGACAGTGTTTCCCCGGGCCAGGGAGACAGTGTTCCTCATGGGGGCAGTGAGACAGTGTTCCCCATGGGGGCAGTGAGACAGTGTTCCCCATGGGGGCAGGGAAACAGTGTTCCCCATGGGGACAAGGAGACAGTGTTCCCCATAGGGACAGGGAGACAGGTTTCCCCCCGGGCCAGGGAGACAGTGTTCCCCATGGAGACAGGGAGACAGTGTTCCCCATGGGGGCTGGGAGACAGTGTTCCCCATGGGGACAGGGAGACAGTGTTCCCCATAGGGACAGGGAGACAGGTTTCCCCCCGGGCCAGGGAGACAGTGTTCCCCATGGAGACAGGGAGACAGTGTTCCCCATGGGGGCAGGGAGACAGTGTTCCCCATGGGGACAGGGAGACAATGTTCCCCATGGAGACAGGGAGACAGTGTTCCCCATGATGACAGGGAGACAGTGTTCCCCTTGGAGACAGGGAGACAGTGTTCCCCATGGGGACAGGGAGACAGTGTTCCCCATGGGGACAGGGAGACAGTGTTCCCCATGGAGACAGTGGTCCCCATGGAGATAGGGAGACAGTGTTCCCCATGGAGACAGGGAGACAGTGTTCCCCATGGGGGCAGGGAGACAGTGTTCCCCATGGGGACAGGGAGACAGTGTTCCCCATGGAGACAGTGGTCCCCATGGAGATAGGGAGACAGTGTTCCCCATGGAGACAGTGAGACAGTGTTCCCCATGGAGACAGTGGGACAGTGTTCCTCATGGGGGCAGGGGGACAGTGTTCCTCATGGGGGCAGGGAGACAGTGTTCCCCATTGGGACAGGGAGACAGTGTTCCCCACGGGGACAGGGAGACAGTGTTCCCCATGGGGACAGGGAGACAGTGTTCCCCATGGAGACAGTGGTCCCCATGGAGATAGGGAGACAGTGTTCCCCATGGAGACAGGTAGACAGTGTTCCCCATGGGGGCAGGGAGACAGTGTTCCCCATGGAGACAGGGAGACAGTGTTCCCCATGGGGACAGGGAGACAGTGTTCCCCATGGAGACAGGGAAAACAGTGTTCCCCATGGGCACAGGGAGACAGTGTTCCCCATGGGGCCAGGGAGACAGTGTTCCCCATAGGGACAGGGAGACAGTGTTCCCATGGAGACAGTGTTCCCCATGGGGACAGGGAAACAAGTTTGCCCCGGGCCTGGGAGACAGTGTTCCCCATGGAGACAGGGAGACAGTGTTCCCCATTGGGGCAGGAAGACAGTGTTTCCCATGGGGACAGGGAGACAATGTTCCCCATGATGACAGGGAGACAGTGTTCCCCATGATGAGAGGGAGTCAGTGCTCCCCATGGAGACAGGGAGACAGTGTTCCCCATGGGGACAGGGAGACAGTGTTCCCCATGGTGACAGGGAGACAGTGTTCCCCACGGGCCAGGGAGACAGTGTTCCCCATGGAGACAGGGAGACAGTGTTCCCCATGGGGACAGGGAGGCAGTGTTCCCTATGATGACAGGGAGACAGTGTTCCCCATGGGGGCAGGGAGACAGTGTTCCCCATGGAGACAGGGAGACAGTGTTCCCCATGGGTGCAGGGAGACAGTGTTCCCCATGGGGACAGGGAGACAGTGTTCCCCATGGAGACAGGGAGACAGTGTTCCCCATGGAGACAGGGAGACAGTGTTCCCCATGGGGGCAGGGAGACAGTGCTCCCCATGGGGACAGGGAGACAGTGTTCCCCATAGGGACAGGGAGACAGTGTTACCCATGGGGACAGAGAGACAGTGTTCCCCATAGGGACAGGGAGACAGGTTTCCCCCCGGGCCAGGGAGACAGTGTTCCCCATGGAGACAGGGAGACAGTGTTCCCCATGATGACAGGGAGACAGTGTTCCCCATTGGGACAGGGAGACAGTGTTCCCCACGTGGGCAGGGAGACAGTGTTCCACATGGGGACAGGGAGACAGTGTTCCCCATGGGGACAGGGAGACAGTGTTCCACATGGTGACAGGGAGACAGTGTTCCCCATAGGGACAGGGAGACAGTGTTCCCCATGGGTGCAGGGAGACCGTGTTCCCCATGGAGACAGGGAGACAGTTTGCCACATAGGGACAGGGAGACAGTGTTCCCCATGGGGACAGGGAGACAGTGTTTCCCATGGGGTCAGGGAGACAGTGTTCCCCATGTGGACAGGGAGACAGTGTTCCCCATGATGACAGGGAGACAGTGTTCCCCATGGAGACAGGGCGACAGTGTTCCCCATGGGAACAGGGAGACAGTGTTCCCCATGGGGACAGGGAGACAGTGTTCCCCATCGGGATAGGGAGACAGTGTTCCCCATGGGGACAGGGAGACAGTGTTCCACATGGTGACAGGGAGACAGTGTTCCCCATAGGGACAGGGAGACAGTGTTCCCCATGGGTGCAGGGAGACCGTGTTCCCCATGGAGACAGGGAGACAGTTTGCCACATAGGGACAGGGAGACAGTGTTCCCCATGGGGACAGGGAGACAGTGTTTCCCATGGGGTCAGGGAGACAGTGTTCCCCATGTGGACAGGGAGACAGTGTTCCCCATGATGACAGGGAGACAGTGTTCCCCATGGAGACAGGGCGACAGTGTTCCCCATGGGAACAGGGAGACAGTGTTCCCCATGGGGACAGGGAGACAGTGTTCCCCATCGGGATAGGGAGACAGTGTTCCCAATGGAGACAGGGAGACAGCGTTCCCCATGGGGACAGGGAGACAGTGTTCCCCATGGAGACAGGGAGACAGTGTTCCCCATTGGGGCAGGAAGACAGTGTTCCCCATGGGGACAGGGAGACAATGTTCCCCATGATGACAGGGAGACAGTATTCCCCATGATGGCAGGGAGACAGTGTTCCCCATGGGGACAGGGAGACAGTGTTCCCCATGGGGACAGGGAGACAGTGTTCCCCATGGAGACAGGGAGACAGTGTTCCCCATGGGGTCAGGGAGACAGTGTTCCCCATGGGGACAGGCAGACAGTGTTCCCCATGATGACAGGGAGACAGTGTTCCCCATGATGACAGGGAGACAGTGTTCCCCATGGGGTCAGGGAGACAGTGTTCCCCATGGGGACAGGGAGACAGTGTTCCCCATGATGACAGGGAGACAGTGTTCCCCATGGGGACAGGGAGACAGTTTTCCCCATGATGACACGGAGACAGTGTTCCCCATGGGAACAGTGAGACAGTGTTCCCCATGGAGACAGTGATCCCCATGGGGACAGGGAGACAGTGTTCCCCATGGAGACAGGGAGATAGTGTTCCCCATGGGGGCAGGGAGACTGTGTTCCCCATGGGGACAGGGAGACAGTGTTCCCCATGGAGACAGTGGTCCCCATGGAGATAGGGAGACAGTGTTCCCCATGGAGACAGTGAGACAGTGTTCCCCATGGAGACAGTGGGACAGTGTTCCTCATGGGGGCAGGGAGACAGTGTTCCCCATTGGGACAGGGAGACAGTGTTCCCCACGGGGACAGGGAGACAGTGTTCCCCATGGGGACAGGGAGACAGTGTTCCCCATGGAGACAGTGGTCCCCATGGAGATAGGGAGACAGTGTTCCCCATGGAGACAGGGAGACAGTGTTCCCCATGGGGGCAGGGAGACAGTGTTCCCCATGGAGACAGGGAGACAGTGTTCCCCATGGGGACAGGGAGACAGTGTTCCCCATGGGGACAGGGAGACAGTGTTCCCCATGGAGACAGGGAAAACAGTGTTCCCCATGGGCACAGGGAGACAGTGTTCCCCATGGGGCCAGGGAGACAGTGTTCCCCATAGGGACAGGGAGACAGTGTTCCCATGGAGACAGTGTTCCCCATGGGGACAGGGAAACAAGTTTGCCCCGGGCCTGGGAGACAGTGTTCCCCATGGAGACAGGGAGACAGTGTTCCCCATTGGGGCAGGAAGACAGTGTTTCCCATGGGGACAGGGAGACAATGTTCCCCATGATGACAGGGAGACAGTGTTCCCCATGATGAGAGGGAGTCAGTGCTCCCCATGGAGACAGGGAGACAGTGTTCCCCATGGGGACAGGGAGACAGTGTTCCCCATGGTGACAGGGAGACAGTGTTCCCCACGGGCCAGGGAGACAGTGTTCCCCATGGAGACAGGGAGACAGTGTTCCCCATGGGGACAGGGAGGCAGTGTTCCCTATGGTGACAGGGAGACAGTGTTCCCCATGGGGGCAGGGAGACAGTGTTCCCCATGGAGACAGGGAGACAGTGTTCCCCATGGGTGCAGGGAGACAGTGTTCCCCATGGGGACAGGGAGACAGTGTTCCCCATGGAGACAGGGAGACAGTGTTCCCCATGGAGACAGGGAGACAGTGTTCCCCATGGGGGCAGGGAGACAGTGCTCCCCATGGGGACAGGGAGACAGTGTTCCCCATAGGGACAGGGAGACAGTGTTACCCATGGGGACAGAGAGACAGTGTTCCCCATAGGGACAGGGAGACAGGTTTCCCCCCGGGCCAGGGAGACAGTGTTCCCCATGGAGACAGGGAGACAGTGTTCCCCATGATGACAGGGAGACAGTGTTCCCCATTGGGACAGGGAGACAGTGTTCCCCACGTGGGCAGGGAGACAGTGTTCCACATGGGGACAGGGAGACAGTGTTCCCCATGGGGACAGGGAGACAGTGTTCCACATGGTGACAGGGAGACAGTGTTCCCCATAGGGACAGGGAGACAGTGTTCCCCATGGGTGCAGGGAGACCGTGTTCCCCATGGAGACAGGGAGACAGTTTGCCACATAGGGACAGGGAGACAGTGTTCCCCATGGGGACAGGGAGACACTGTTTCCCATGGGGTCAGGGAGACAGTGTTCCCCATGTGGACAGGGAGACAGTGTTCCCCATGATGACAGGGAGACAGTGTTCCCCATGGAGACAGGGCGACAGTGTTCCCCATGGGAACAGGGAGACAGTGTTCCCCATGGGGACAGGGAGACAGTGTTCCCCATCGGGATAGGGAGACAGTGTTCCCAATGGAGACAGGGAGACAGTGTTCCCCATGGGGACAGGGAGACAGTGTTCCCCATGGAGACAGGGAGACAGTGTTCCCCATTGGGGCAGGAAGACAGTGTTCCCCATGGGGACAGGGAGACAATGTTCCCCATGATGACAGGGAGACAGTATTCCCCATGATGGCAGGGAGACAGTGTTCCCCATGGGGACAGGGAGACAGTGTTCCCCATGGGGACAGGGAGACAGTGTTCCCCATCGGGATAGGGAGACAGTGTTCCCAATGGAGACAGGGAGACAGTGTTCCCCATGGGGACAGGGAGACAGTATTCCCCATGGAGACAGGGAGACAGTGTTCCCCACGGGCCAGGGAGACAGTGTTCCCCATGGAGACAGGGAGACAGTGTTCCCCATGGGGACAGGGAGGCAGTGTTCCCTATGATGACAGGGAGACAGTGTTCCCCATGGGGGCAGGGAGACAGTGTTCCCCATGGAGACAGGGAGACAGTGTTCTCCATGGGGGCAGGGAGACAGTGCTCCCCATGGGGACAGGGAGACAGTGTTAACCATGGAGACAGGGAGACAGTGTTCCCCATGGAGACAGGGAGACAGTGTTCTCCATGGGGGCAGGGAGACAGTGCTCCCCATGGGGACAGGGAGACAGTGTTCCCCATTGGGACAGGGAGACAGTGTTCCCCATGGGGGCAGGGAGACAGTGTTCCCCATAGGGACAGGGAGACAGTGTTAACCATGGAGACAGGGAGACAGTGTTCCCCATGGAGACAGGGTGACAGTGTTCTCCATGGGGGCAGGGGGACAGTGCTCCCCATGGGGACAGGGAGACAGTGTTCCCCATTGGGACAGGGAGACAGTGTTACCCACAGGGACAGGGAGACAGTGTTCCCCACGGGGACAGGGAGACAGTGATCCCCATGGAGAAAGGGAGACAGGGTTCCCCATGTTGACAGGGAGACAATGTTCCCCATGGAGACAGGGAGACAGTGTTCCCCATGCTGACAGGGAGACAGTGTTCCCCATTCGGACAGGGAGACAGTGTTCCCACACGGGGGCAGGGAGACAGTGTTCCACATGTTGACAGGGAGACAGTGTTCCCCATAGGGACAGGGAGACAGTGTTCCACATGGGGACAGGGAGACAGTGTTCCCCATAGGGACAGGGAGACAGTGTTCCCCAAGGGGGCAGGGAGAACGTGTTCCCCATGGAGACAGGGAGACAGTGTTCCCCATGGGGACAGAGAGACAGTGTTTCCCATGTGGTCAGGGAGACAGTGTTCCCCATGGGGACAGAGAGACAGTGTTCCCCATGATGACAGGGAGACAGTGTTCCCCATGGAGACAGGGCGACAGTGATCCCCATGGGAACAGGGAGACAGTGTTCCCCATGGGTGCAGGGAGACAGTGTTCCCCATGGGGACAGGAGACAGTATTCCCCATGGGGACAGGGAGGCAGTGTTCCCCATGGAGACAGGGAGACAGTGTTCCCCATGGGGACAGGGAGACAGTGTTCCCCATGGGGACAGGGAGACAATGTTCCCCATGGAGACAGGGAGACAGTGTTCCCCATGGGTGCAGGGAGACAGTGTTCCCCATGGGGACAGGGAGAGAGTATTCCCCATGGGGACAGGGAGACAGTGTTCCCCATGAATTAGGGAGACAGTGTTCCCCATGGGGGCAGGGAGACAGTGTTCCCCATGGAGACAGGGAGGCAATGTTCCCCATGGGGACAGGGAGACAGTGTTCCCCATGGGGACAGGGAGACAGTGTTCCCCATAGGGACAGGGAGACAGTGTTCCCATGGAGACACTGTTCCCCATGGAGACAGGGAAACAGTTTTCCCCCCGGGCCAGTGAGTCAGAGTTCCCCATGGAGACAGGGAGACAGTGTTCCGCATGGGGACAGGGAGACAGTGTTCCCTATGGGGACAGGGAGACATTGTTCCCCATGGGGACAGGGAGACAGTGTTCCCCATGATGACATGGAGACAGTGTTCCCCATTGAGACAGGGAGACAGTGTTCCCCATGGGGGCAGTGATACAGTGTTCCCCATGGGGACAGAGAGACAGTGTTCCACATAGGGACACGGAGACAGTGTTCCCCATAGGGACAGGGAGAACAGTGTTCCCCATGGAGACAGTGTTCCCCATAGGGACAGGGAGACAGTTTTCTCCCCCGGGCCATGGAGACATTGTTCCCCATGGGTGCAGGGAGACAGTGTTCCCCATGGGGACAGGGAGACAGTGTTCCCCATGAATTAGGGAGACAGTGTTCCCCACGGGGACAGGGAGACAGTGTTCTCCATGGGGACAGGGAGACAGTGTTCCCCATGGGGACAGGGAGAGAGTATTCCCCATGGGGACAGGGAGACAGTGTTCCCCATGAATTAGGGAGACAGTGTTCCCCACGGGGACAGGGAGACAGTGTTCTCCATGGGGACAGGGAGACAGTGTTCTCCATGGGGACAGGGAGACAGTGTTCCCCATGATGACAGGGAGACAGTGTTCCCCATGGGGGCAGGGAGACAGTGTTCTCCATGGGGACAGGGAGACAGTGTTCCCCATGATGACAGGGAGACAGTGTTCCCCATGGGGGCAGGGAGACAGTGTTCCCCATGGGGACAGGGAGACAGTGTTCCTCCCGGGCCAGGGAGACAGTGTTCCCCATGGAGACAGGGAGACAGTGTTCCCCATGGGGGCATGGAGACAGTGTTCCCCATGGAGACAGGGAGACGGTGTTCCCCATGGGGGCATGGAGACAGTGTTCCCCATGGGGACAGGGAGACAGTGTTCCCCATAGGGACAGGGAGACAGTGTTCCCCATGGAGACAGGGAGACAGTGTTCTCCATGGGGTCAGGGAGACAGTGTTCCCCATGGGGGCAGGGAGACATTGTTCCCCATGATGACAGGGAGACAGTGTTCCCCATGGGGTCAGGGAGACAGTGTTCCCCATGGGGACAGAGAGACAGTGTTCCCCATGATGACAGGGAGACAGTGTTCCCCATGGGGACAGGGAGACAGTGTTCCCCATGATGACACGGAGACAGTGTTCCCCATGGGAACAGTGAGACAGTGTTCCCCATGGAGACAGTGATCCACATGGGGACAGGGAGACAGTGTTCCCCATGGGGACAGGGAGACAGTGTTCCCCATGGAGACAGTGTTCCCCATGGGTACAGGGAGACAGTGTTCCCCATGGAGACAGGGACACAGTGTTCCCCATGGAGACAGGGAGACAGTGTTTCCCATGGGGTCAGGGAGACAGTGTTCTCCATGGGGACAGGGAGACAGTGTTCCCCATGATGACAGGGAGACAGTGTTCCCCATGGAGACAGGGAGACAGTGTTCCCCATGGGGACAGGGAGACAGTGTTCCTCCCGGCTCAGGGAGACAGTGTTCCCCATGGAGACAAGGAGACAGTGTTCCCCATGGAGACAGGGAGACAGTGTTCCCCATGGGGGCAGGGAGACAGTGTTCCCCATGGGGACAGGGAGACAGTGTTCCCCATAGGGACAGGGAGACAGTGTTCCCCATGGAGACAGGGAGACAGTGTTCTCCATGGGGTCAGGGAGACAGTGTTCCCCATGGGGTCAGGGAGACAGTGTTCCCCATGATGACAGGGAGACAGTGTTCCCCATGGGGTCAGGGAGACAGTGTTCCCCATGGGGACAGAGAGACAGTGTTCCCCATGATGACAGGGAGACAGTGTTCCCCATGGGGACAGGGAGAACGTGTTCCCCATGATGACACGGAGACAGTGTTCCCCATGGGAACAGTGAGACAGTGTTCCCCATGGAGACAGTGATCCACATGGGGACAGGGAGACAGTGTTCCCCATGGGGACAGGGAGACAGTGTTCCCCATGGAGACAGTGTTCCCCATGGGGACAGGGAGACAGTGTTCCCCATGGAGACAGGGAGACAGTGTTCCCCATGGAGACAGGGAGACAGTGTTTCCCATGGTGTCAGGGAGACAGTGTTCCCCATGGGGACAGGTTGACAGTGTTCCCCCTGATGACAGGGAGACAGTGTTCCCCATGGAGACAGTGATCCCCATGGGGACAGGGAGACAGTGTTCCCCATGGAGACAGGGAGACAGTGTTCCCCATGATTAAAGGGAGACAGTGTTCCCCATGGAGACAGGGAGACAGTGTTCCCCATGGAGACAGGGAGACGGTGTTCCCCATGGGGGCATGGAGACAGTGTTCCCCATGGAGACAGGGAGACAGTGTTCCCCATGGAGACAGGGAGACAGTGTTTCCCATGGTGTCAGGGAGACAGTGTTCCCCATGGGGACAGGTAGACAGTGTTCCCCCTGATGACAGGGAGACAGTTTTCCCCATGGAGACAGTGATCCCCATGGGGACAGGGAGACTGTGTTCTCCATGGGGACAGGGAGACAGTGTTCCGCATGGTGACAGGGAGACAGTGTTACCCATGGGGGCAGTGAGACAGTGCTCCCCATGGGGGCAGGGAGACAGTGTTCCCATGGAGACAGGGAGACAGTGTTCCCCATGGAGACAGGGAGACAGTGTTCCCCATGGGGATAGCGAGACAGTGGTCCCCATGGAGACAGGGAGACAGTGTTCCCCATGGGGCCAGTGAGACAGTGTTCCCCATGGGGGCAGGGAGACAGTGTTCCCCATGGAGACAGGCAGACAGTGTTCCCCATGGGGCAGGGAGACAGTGTTCCCCATGGGGACAGGGAGACAGTGTTCCTCTTGGAGACAGGGAGACAGTGTTCCCCATGGGGACAGGGAGACAGTGTTCCCCATGGAGACAGGGAGACAGTGTTCCCCATGGGGACAGGGAGACAGTGTTCCCCATGGAAACAGGGAGACAGTGTTCCCGATGGGGACAGGGAGACAGTGTTCCCCATGATGACAGGGAGACAGTGTTCCCCATGGGGTCAGGGAGACAGTGTTCCCCATGGGGACAGGGAGACAGTGTTCCCCATGATGACAGGGAGACAGTGTTCCCCATGGGGACAGGGAGACAGTTTTCCCCATGATGACACGGAGACAGTGTTCCCCATGGGAACAGTGAGACAGTGTTCCCCATGGAGACAGTGATCCCCATGGGGACAGGGAGACAGTGTTCCCCATGGAGACAGGGAGACAGTGTTCCCCATGGGGGCAGGGAGACAGTGTTCCCCATGGAGACAGGGAGACAGTGGTCCCAATGGGGGCAGTGAGACAGTGTTCCCCATGGGGGCAGGGAGACAGTGTTCACCATGGGGACAGGGAGACAGTGTTCCCCATGGAGACAGTGATCTCCATGGGGACAGGGAGACAGTGTTCCCCATGGAGACAGGGAGACAGTGTTCCCCATGGGGACAGGGAGACAGTGCTCCCCATAGGGACAGGGAGACAGGTATCCCCCCGGGCCAGGGAGACAGTGTTCCCCATGGGGGCAGGGAGACAGTGTTCCCCATGGGGACAGGGAGACAATGTTCCCCATTGGGACAGGGAGACAGTGTTCCCCATGGGGACAGGGAGACAGTGTTCCCCATGGAGTTAGTGTTCCCCATGGGGAGAGGGAGACAGTGTTCCCCACGGAGACAGGGAGACAGTGTTCCCCATGGAGACAGTGTTCGCCATGGCGTGATGGAGACAGTGTTCCCCACAGAGACAGGGAGACAGTGTTCCCCATGGGGACAGGGTTACAGGGTTCCAAATGGTGACAGGGAGACAGTGTTCCTCATGAGGACTGGGAGACAGTGTTCCCCACGGGGACAGGGAGACAGTGGTCACCATGGGGACAGGGAGACAGTGTTCCCCATGGAGACAGGGAGACAGTGTTCCCCATGGGGACAGGGAGACAGTGTTCCCAATGGAGACAGGGAGACAGTGTTCCCGATGGGGACAGGGAGACAGTGTTCCCCATGATGACAGGGAGACAGTGTTCCCCATGGGGTCAGGGAGACAGTGTTCCCCATGGGGACAGGGAGACAGTGTTCCCCATGATGACAGGGAGACAGTGTTCCCCATGGGGACAGGGAGACAGTTTTCCCCATGATGACACGGAGACAGTGTTCCCCATGGGAACAGTGAGACAGTGTTCCCCATGGAGACAGTGATCCCCATGGGGACAGGGAGACAGTGTTCCCCATGGAGACAGGGAGACAGTGTTCCCCATGGGGGCAGGGAGACAGTGTTCCCCATGGAGACAGGGGGTCAGTGGTCCCCATGGGGGCAGTGAGACAGTGTTCCCCATGGGGGCAGGGAGACAGTGTTCCCCATGGGGACAGGGAGACAGTGTTCCCCATGGAGACAGTGATCCCCATGGGGACAGGGAGACAGTGTTCCCCATGGAGACAGGGAGACAGTGTTCCCCATGGGGACAGGGAGACAGTGTTCCCCATGGGGACAGGGAGACAATGTTCCCCATTGGGACAGGGAGACAGTGTTCCCCATGGGGACAGGGAGACAGTGTTCCCCATGGAGTTAGTGTTCCCCATGGGGAGAGGGAGACAGGTATCCCCCCGGGCCAGGGAGACAGTGTTCCCCATGGGGGCAGGGAGACAGTGTTCCCCATGGGGACAGGGAGACAATGTTCCCCATTGGGACAGGGAGACAGTGTTCCCCATGGGGACAGGGAGACAGTGTTCCCCATGGAGTTAGTGTTCCCCATGGGGAGAGGGAGACAGTGTTCCCCACGGAGACAGGGAGACAGTGTTCCCCATGGAGACAGTGTTCGCCATGGCGTGATGGAGACAGTGTTCCCCACAGAGACAGGGAGACAGTGTTCCCCATGGGGACAGGGTTACAGGGTTCCAAATGGTGACAGGGAGACAGTGTTCCTCATGAGGACTGGGAGACAGTGTTCCCCACGGGGACAGGGAGACAGTGGTCACCATGGGGACAGGGAGACAGGGTTCCCCATGATGACAGGGAGACAGTGTTTCTCCCGGGCCAGGGAGACAGTGTTCCCCATGGAGACAGGGAGACAGTGTTCCCCATGGGGCCAGTGAGACAGTGCTCCCCATGGGGTCAGGGAGACAGTGTTCCCCATGGGGGCAGGGAGACAGTGTGTCTCCCGGGCCAGGGAGAGAGTGTTCCCCATGGAGACAGGGAGACAGTGTTCCCCAAGGGGGCAGGGAGACAGTGTTCCCCATGGGGACAGGGAGACAGTGTGTCTCCCGGGCCAGGGAGAGAGTGTTCCCCATGGAGACAGGGAGACAGTGTTCCCCATGGGAGCAGTGAGACAGTGTTCCCCATGGGGGCAGGGAGACAGTGGTCACCATGGGGACAGGGAGACAGTGTTCCCCATGGAGACAGGGAGACAGTGTTCCCCATGGGGACAGGGAGACAGTGTTCCCAATGGAGACAGGGAGACAGTGTTCCCGATGGGGACAGGGAGACAGTGTTCCCCATGATGACAGGGAGACAGTGTTCCCCATGGGGTCAGGGAGACAGTGTTCCCCATGGGGACAGGGAGACAGTGTTCCCCATGATGACAGGGAGACAGTGTTCCCCATGGGGACAGGGAGACAGTTTTCCCCATGATGACACGGAGACAGTGTTCCCCATGGGAACAGTGAGACAGTGTTCCCCATGGAGACAGTGATCCCCATGGGGACAGGGAGACAGTGTTCCCCATGGAGACAGGGAGACAGTGTTCCCCATGGGGGCAGGGAGACAGTGTTGCGCATGGAGACAGGGAGACAGTGTTCCCCATGGTGGCAGTGAGACAGTATTCCCCATGGAGACAGTGATCCCCATGGGGACAGGGAGACAGTGTTCCCCATGGAGACAGGGAGACAGTGTTCCCCATGGGGACAGGGAGACAGTGTTCCCCATGGGGACAGGGAGACAGTATTCCCCATGGAGACAGTGATCCCCATGGGGACAGGGAGACAGTGTTCCCCATGGGGACAGGGAGACAGTGTTCCCCATGGAGACAGGGAGACTGTGTTCCCCATGGGGGCAGTGAGACAGTGTTCCCCATGGGGGCAGGGAGACAGTGTTTCTCCCGGGCCAGGGAGACAGTGTTCCCCATGGGGGCAGTGAGACTGTGTTCCCCATGTGGGCAGGGATACAGTGTTCCCCATGGGGACAGGAAGACAGTGTTCCCCATGGAGACAGTGATCCCCATGGGGACAGGGAGACAGTGTTTCCCATGGAGACAGGGAGACAGTATTCCCCATGGGGACAGGGAGACAGTGTTCCCCATAGGGACAGGGAGACAGGTTTCCCCCCGGGCCAGGGAGACTGTGTTCCCCATGGAGACAGGGAGACAGTGTTCCCCATGTGGTCAGGGAGACAGTGTTCCCCATGGGGACAGGGAGACAGTGTTCCCCATGGGGACAGGGAGAGTGTATTCCCCATGGGGACAGGGAGACAGTGTTCCTCTTGGAGACAGGGAGACAGTGTTCCCCATGGGGGCAGGGAGACAGTGTTCCCCATGGAGACAGGGAGACAGTGTTCCCCATGGGGACAGGGTTACAGGGTTCCAAATGGTGACAGGGAGACAGTGTTCCTCATGAGGACTGGGAGACAGTGTTCCCCACGGGGACAGGGAGACAGTGGTCACCATGGGGACAGGGAGACAGGGTTCCCCATGATGACAGGGAGACAGTGTTTCTCCCGGGCCAGGGAGACAGTGTTCCCCATGGAGACAGGGAGACAGTGTTCCCCATGGGGGCAGTGAGACAGTGTTCCCCAAGGGGGCAGGGAGACAGTGTTCCCCATGGGGGCAGGGAGACAGTCTTTCTCCCGGGCCAGGGAGAGAGTGTTCTCCATGGAGACAGGGAGACAATGTTCCCCATGGGGGCAGTGAGACAGTGTTCCCCAAGGGGTCAGGGAGACAGTGTTCCCCATGGGGGCAGGGAGACAGTGTTTCTCCCGGGCCAGGGAGACAGTGTTGCGCATGGAGACAGGGAGACAGTGTTCCCCATGGTGGCAGTGAGACAGTATTCCCCATGGAGACAGTGATCCCCATGGGGACAGGGAGACAGTGTTCCCCATGGAGAAAGGGAGACAGTGTTCCCCATGGGCACAGGGAGACAGTGTTCCCCATGGGGACAGGGAGACAGTATTCCCGATGGAGACAGTGATCCCCATGGGGACAGGGAGACAGTGTTCCCCATGGGGACAGGGAGACAGTGTTCCCCATGGAGACAGGGAGACAGTGTTCCCCATGGGGGCAGTGAGACAGTATTCCCCATGGAGACAGTGATCCCCATGGGGACAGGGAGACAGTGTTCCCCATGGAGACAGGGAGACAGTGTTCCCCATGGGGACAGGGAGACAGTGTTCCCCATGGGGACAGGGAGACAGTATTCCCCATGGAGACAGTGATCCCCATGGGGACAGGGAGACAGTGTTCCCCATGGGGACAGGGAGACAGTGTTCCCCATGGAGACAGGGAGACAGTGTTCCCCATGCGGACAGTGAGACAGTGTTCCCCATGGGGGCAGGGAGACAGTGTTTCTCCCGGGCCAGGGAGACAGTGTTCCCCATGGGGGCAGTGAGACTGTGTTCCCCATGTGGGCAGGGATACAGTGTTCCCCATGGGGACAGGAAGACAGTGTTCCCCATGGAGTCAGTGATCCCCATGGGGAAGGGGAGACAGTGTTTCCCATGGAGACAGGGAGACAGTATTCCCCATGGGGACAGGGAGACAGTGTTCCCCATAGGGACAGGGAGACAGGTTTCCCCCCGGGCCAGGGAGACTGTGTTCCCCATGGAGACAGGGAGACAGTGTTCCCCATGGGGGCAGGGAGACAGTGTTCCCCATGGGGACAGGGAGACAGTGTTCCCCATGGGGACAGGGAGAGAGTATTCCCCGTGGGGACAGGGAGACAGTGTTCCTCTTGGAGACAGGGAGACAGTGTTCCCCATGGGGGCAGGGAGACAGTGTTCCCCATGGAGACAGGGAGACAGTGTTCCCCATGGGGACAGGGTTACAGGGTTCCAAATGGTGACAGGGAGACAGTGTTCCTCATGAGGACTGGGAGACAGTGTTCCCCACGGGGACAGGGAGACAGTGGTCACCATGGGGACAGGGAGACAGGGTTCCCCATGATGGCAGGGAGACAGTGTTTCTCCCGGGCCAGGGAGACAGTGTTCCCCATGGAGACAGGGAGACAGTGTTCCCCATGGGGGCAGTGAGACAGTGTTCCCCAAGGGGGCAGGGAGACAGTGTTCCCCATGGGGGCAGGGAGACAGTGTTTCTCCCGGGCCAGCGAGAGAGTGTTCCCCATGGAGACAGGGAGACAGTGTTCCCCATGGGGGCAGTGAGACAGTGTTCCCCAAGGGGTCAGGGAGACAGTGTTCCCCATGGGGGCATGGAGACAGTATTCCCCATGGAGACAGTGATCCCCATGGGGACAGGGAGACAGTGTTCCCCATGGGGACAGGGAGACAGTGTTCCCCATGGAGACAGGGAGACAGTGTTCCCCATGCGGGCAGTGAGACAGTGTTCCCCATGGGGGCAGGGAGACAGTGTTTCTCCCGGGCCAGGGAGACAGTGTTCCCCATGGGGGCAATGTGACTGTGTTCCCCATGTGGGCAGGGATACAGTGTTCCCCATGGGGACAGGAAGACAGTGTTCCCCATGGAGTCAGTGATCCCAATGGGGACAGGGAGACAGTGTTTCCCATGGAGACAGGGAGACAGTATTCCCCATGGGGACAGGGAGACAGTGTTCCCCATAGGGACAGGGAGACAGGTTTCCCCCCGGGCCAGGGAGACTGTGTTCCCCATGGGGACCGGGAGACAGTGCTTCCCATGGGGGCAGGGAGACAGTGTTCCCCATGGGGACCGGGAGACAGTGTTCCCCATGGGGCAGGGAGACAGTGTTCCCCATGGGGGCAGGGAGACAGTGTTCCCCATGTGGACAGGGAGACAGTGTTCCCCATGGGGACAGGGAGACAGTGTTCCCCATAGGGACAGGGAGACAGTGTTCTCCATAGGGACAGGGAGACAGTGTTCCACATGGGGACAGGGAGACAGTGTTCCCCATGGGGAACACGGAGACAGTGTTCCCCATGGGGACAGGGAGACAGTGTTCCCCATGGGGACAGGGAGACAGTGTTCCCCATAGGGACAGGGAGACAGTGTTCCCCATGGGGACATGGAGACAGTGTTCCCCATGGGGGCAGGGAGACAGTGTTCCCCATGTGGACAGGGAGACAGTGTTCCCCATGGGGACAGGGAGACAGTGTTCCCCATGGGGACAGGGAGACAGTGTTCCCCATGGGGGCAGGGAGACAGTGTTCCCCATGGGGACACGGAGACAGTGTTCCCCATGGGGACAGGGAGACACTGTTCCCCACAGGGACAGGGAGACAGTGTTCCCCATGGGGGCAGGGAGACAGTGTTCCCCATGTGGGCAGGGAGACAGTGTTCCCCATGGGGACAGGGAGACAGTGTTCCCCATGGGGACAGGGAGACAGTGTTCCCCATAGGGACAGGGAGACAGTGTTCCACATAGGGGCAGGGAGACAGTGTTCCCCATGGGGACAGGGAGACAGTGTTCCCCATGGAGACAGGGAGACAGTGTTCCCCATGGGGACAGGGAGACAGTGTTCCCCATGGGGACAGGGAGACAGTGTTCCCCATAGGGACAGGGAGACAGTGTTCCACACAGGGACAGGGAAACAGTGTTCCCCATGGGGACAGGGAGACAGTGTTCCCCATAGGGACAGGGAGACAGTGTTCCCCATGGGGGCAGGGAGACAGTATTCCCCAAGGGGACAGGGAGACAGTGTTCCCCATGGGGGCAGGGAGACAGTGTTCCCCATGGGGACAGGGAGACACTGTTCCCCATAGGGACAGGGAGGCAGTGTTTCCCATGGGGGCAGGGAGACAGTGTTCCCCATGGGGACCGGGAGACAGTGTTCCCCACGGGGCAGGGAGACAGTGTTCCCCATGGGGGCAGGGAGACAGTGTTCCCCATGTGGACAGGGAGACAGTGTTCCCCATGGGGACAGGGAGACAGTGTTCCCCATAGGGACAGGGAGACAGTGTTCTCCATAGGGACAGGGAGACAGTGTTCCACATGGGGACAGGGAGACAGTGTTCCCCATGGGGGCAGGGAGAAAGTGTTCCCCATGTGGACAGGGAGACAGTGTTCCCCATGGGGACAGGGAGACAGTGTTCCCCATAGGGACAGGAAGAGAGTGTTCCACATCGGGGCAGGGAGACAGTGTTCCCCATGGGGCAGGGAGACAGTGTTCCCCATGGGGGCAGGGAGACAGTGTTCCCCATGTGGACAGGGAGACAGTGTTCCCCATGGGGACAGGGAGACAGTGTTCCCCATAGGGACAGGAAGACAGTGTTCCACATCGGGGCAGGGAGACAGTGTTCCCCATGGGGCAGGGAGACAATGTTCCCCATGGGGACAGGGAGACAGTGTTCCCCATGGGGGCAGGGAGACAGTGTTCCCCATGTGGACAGGGAGACAGTGTTCCCCATGGGGACAGGGAGTAGTGTTCCCCATAGGGACAGGGAGACAGTGTTCCCCATAGGGACAGGGAGACAGTGTTCCCCATAGGGACAGGGAGACAGTGTTCCCCATGTGGACAGGGAGACAGTGTTCCCCATGGGGACAGGGAGACAGTGTTCCCCATAGGGACAGGGAGACAGTGTTCTCCATAGGGACAGGGAGACAGTGTTCCACATGGGGACAGGGAGACAGTGTTCCCCATGGGGAACACGGAGACAGTGTTCCCCATGGGGACAGGGAGACAGTGTTCCCCATGGGGACAGGGAGACAGTGTTCCCCATAGGGACAGGGAGACAGTGTTCCCCATGGGGACAGGGAGACAGTGTTCCCCATGGGGGCAGGGAGACAGTGTTCCCCATGTGGACAGGGAGACAGTGTTCCCCATGGGGACAGGGAGACAGTGTTCCCCATGGGGACAGGGAGACAGTGTTCCCCATGGGGGCAGGGAGACAGTGTTCCCCATGGGGACACGGAGACAGTGTTCCCCATGGGGACAGGGAGACACTGTTCCCCACAGGGACAGGGAGACAGTGTTCCCCATGGGGGCAGGGAGACAGTGTTCCCCATGTGGGCAGGGAGACAGTGTTCCCCATGGGGACAGGGAGACAGTGTTCCCCATGGGGACAGGGAGACAGTGTTCCCCATAGGGACAGGGAGACAGTGTTCCACATAGGGGCAGGGAGACAGTGTTCCCCATGGGGACAGGGAGACAGTGTTCCCCATGGAGACAGGGAGACAGTGTTCCCCATGGGGACAGGGAGACAGTGTTCCCCATGGGGACAGGGAGACAGTGTTCCCCATAGGGACAGGGAGACAGTGTTCCACACAGGGACAGGGAAACAGTGTTCCCCATGGGGACAGGGAGACAGTGTTCCCCATAGGGACAGGGAGACAGTGTTCCCCATGGGGGCAGGGAGACAGTATTCCCCAAGGGGACAGGGAGACAGTGTTCCCCATGGGGGCAGGGAGACAGTGTTCCCCATGGGGACAGGGAGACACTGTTCCCCATAGGGACAGGGAGGCAGTGTTTCCCATGGGGGCAGGGAGACAGTGTTCCCCATGGGGACCGGGAGACAGTGTTCCCCACGGGGCAGGGAGACAGTGTTCCCCATGGGGGCAGGGAGACAGTGTTCCCCATGTGGACAGGGAGACAGTGTTCCCCATGGGGACAGGGAGACAGTGTTCCCCATAGGGACAGGGAGACAGTGTTCTCCATAGGGACAGGGAGACAGTGTTCCACATGGGGACAGGGAGACAGTGTTCCCCATGGGGGCAGGGAGAAAGTGTTCCCCATGTGGACAGGGAGACAGTGTTCCCCATGGGGACAGGGAGACAGTGTTCCCCATAGGGACAGGAAGAGAGTGTTCCACATCGGGGCAGGGAGACAGTGTTCCCCATGGGGCAGGGAGACAGTGTTCCCCATGGGGGCAGGGAGACAGTGTTCCCCATGTGGACAGGGAGACAGTGTTCCCCATGGGGACAGGGAGACAGTGTTCCCCATAGGGACAGGAAGACAGTGTTCCACATCGGGGCAGGGAGACAGTGTTCCCCATGGGGCAGGGAGACAATGTTCCCCATGGGGACAGGGAGACAGTGTTCCCCATGGGGGCAGGGAGACAGTGTTCCCCATGTGGACAGGGAGACAGTGTTCCCCATGGGGACAGGGAGTAGTGTTCCCCATAGGGACAGGGAGACAGTGTTCCCCATAGGGACAGGGAGACAGTGTTCCCCATAGGGACAGGGAGACAGTGTTCCCCATGTGGACAGGGAGACAGTGTTCCCCATGGGGACAGGGAGACAGTGTTCCCCATAGGGACAGGAAGACAGTGTTCCCCATAGGGACAGGGAGACAGTGTTCCACATGGGGACAAGGAGACAGTGTTCCCCATGGGGGCAGGGAGACAGTGTTCCCCATAGGGACAGGGAGACAGTGTTCCCCATGGG
Organism: Chiloscyllium plagiosum; assembly: GCF_037043375.1. Lineage (NCBI taxonomy): Eukaryota > Metazoa > Chordata > Chondrichthyes > Orectolobiformes > Hemiscylliidae > Chiloscyllium > Chiloscyllium plagiosum. The sequence goes on from NW_028270150.1 coordinate 93,044,102, forward strand.
GACAGGGAGACAGTGTTCCCCATAGGGACAGGGAGACAGTGTTCCCCATAGGGACAGGGAGACAGTGTTCCACATGGGGACAGGGAGACAGTGTTCCCCATGGGGGCAGGGAGACAGTGTTCCCCATAGGGACAGGGAGACAGTGTTCCCCATGGGGACAGGGTAACAGTGTTCCCCATGGGGGCAGGGAGACAGTGTTCCCCATGGGGGCAGGGAGACAGTGTTCCCCATGGGGACAGGGAGACAGTGTTCCCCATAGGGTCAGGGAGACAGTGTTCCCCATAGGGTCAGGGAGACAGTGTTCCCCATGGGGGCAGGGAGACAGTGTTCCCCATGTGGACAGGGAGACAGTGTTCCCCATGGGGACAGGGAGACAGTGTTCCCCATAGGGACAGGGAGACAGTGTTCTCCATGGGGACAGGGAGACAGTGTTCCCCATGGGGACAGGGAGACAGTGTTCCCCATGGAGACAGGGAGACAGTGTTCCCCATGCGGACAGTGAGACAGTGTTCCCCATGGGGGCAGGGAGACAGTGTTTCTCCCGGGCCAGGGAGACAGTGTTCCCCATGGGGGCAGTGAGACTGTGTTCCCCATGTGGGCAGGGATACAGTGTTCCCCATGGGGACAGGAAGACAGTGTTCCCCATGGAGTCAGTGATCCCCATGGGGACAGGGAGACAGTGTTTCCCATGGAGACAGGGAGACAGTATTCCCCATGGGGACAGGGAGACAGTGTTCCCCATAGGGACAGGGAGACAGGTTTCCCCCCGGGCCAGGGAGACTGTGTTCCCCATGGAGACAGGGAGACAGTGTTCCCCATGGGGGCAGGGAGACAGTGTTCCCCATGGGGACAGAGAGACAGTGTTCCCCATGGGGACAGGGAGAGAGTATTCCCCGTGGGGACAGGGAGACAGTGTTCCTCTTGGAGACAGGGAGACAGTGTTCCCCATGGGGGCAGGGAGACAGTGTTCCCCATGGAGACAGGGAGACAGTGTTCCCCATGGGGACAGGGTTACAGGGTTCCAAATGGTGACAGGGAGACAGTGTTCCTCATGAGGACTGGGAGACAGTGTTCCCCACGGGGACAGGGAGACAGTGGTCACCATGGGGACAGGGAGACAGGGTTCCCCATGATGGCAGGGAGACAGTGTTTCTCCCGGGCCAGGGAGACAGTGTTCCCCATGGAGACAGGGAGACAGTGTTCCCCATGGGGGCAGTGAGACAGTGTTCCCCAAGGGGGCAGGGAGACAGTGTTCCCCATGGGGGCAGGGAGACAGTGTTTCTCCCGGGCCAGCGAGAGAGTGTTCCCCATGGAGACAGGGAGACAGTGTTCCCCATGGGGGCAGTGAGACAGTGTTCCCCAAGGGGTCAGGGAGACAGTGTTCCCCATGGGGGCATGGAGACAGTATTCCCCATGGAGACAGTGATCCCCATGGGGACAGGGAGACAGTGTTCCCCATGGGGACAGGGAGACAGTGTTCCCCATGGAGACAGGGAGACAGTGTTCCCCATGCGGGCAGTGAGACAGTGTTCCCCATGGGGGCAGGGAGACAGTGTTTCTCCCGGGCCAGGGAGACAGTGTTCCCCATGGGGGCAATGTGACTGTGTTCCCCATGTGGGCAGGGATACAGTGTTCCCCATGGGGACAGGAAGACAGTGTTCCCCATGGAGTCAGTGATCCCAATGGGGACAGGGAGACAGTGTTTCCCATGGAGACAGGGAGACAGTATTCCCCATGGGGACAGGGAGACAGTGTTCCCCATAGGGACAGGGAGACAGGTTTCCCCCCGGGCCAGGGAGACTGTGTTCCCCATGGGGACCGGGAGACAGTGCTTCCCATGGGGGCAGGGAGACAGTGTTCCCCATGGGGACCGGGAGACAGTGTTCCCCATGGGGCAGGGAGACAGTGTTCCCCATGGGGGCAGGGAGACAGTGTTCCCCATGTGGACAGGGAGACAGTGTTCCCCATGGGGACAGGGAGACAGTGTTCCCCATAGGGACAGGGAGACAGTGTTCTCCATAGGGACAGGGAGACAGTGTTCCACATGGGGACAGGGAGACAGTGTTCCCCATGGGGAACACGGAGACATTGTTCCCCATGGGGACAGGGAGACAGTGTTCCCCATGGGGACAGGGAGACAGTGTTCCCCATAGGGACAGGGAGACAGTGTTCCCCATGGGGACAGGGAGACAGTGTTCCCCATGGGGGCAGGGAGACAGTGTTCCCCATGTGGACAGGGAGACAGTGTTCCCCATGGGGACAGGGAGACAGTGTTCCCCATGGGGACAGGGAGACAGTGTTCCCCATGGGGGCAGGGAGACAGTGTTCCCCATGGGGACACGGAGACAGTGTTCCCCATGGGGACAGGGAGACACTGTTCCCCATAGGGACAGGGAGACAGTGTTCCCCATGGGGGCAGGGAGACAGTGTTCCCCATGTGGGCAGGGAGACAGTGTTCCCCATGGGGACAGGGAGACAGTGTTCCCCATGGGGACAGGGAGACAGTGTTCCCCATAGGGACAGGGAGACAGTGTTCCACATAGGGGCAGGGAGACAGTGTTCCCCATGGGGACAGGGAGACAGTGTTCCCCATGGAGACAGGGAGACAGTGTTCCCCATGGGGACAGGGAGACAGTGTTCCCCATGGGGACAGGGAGACAGTGTTCCCCATAGGGACAGGGAGACAGTGTTCCACACAGGGACAGGGAAACAGTGTTCCCCATGGGGACAGGGAGACAGTGTTCCCCATAGGGACAGGGAGACAGTGTTCCCCATGGGGGCAGGGAGACAGTATTCCCCAAGGGGACAGGGAGACAGTGTTCCCCATGGGGGCAGGGAGACAGTGTTCCCCATGGGGACAGGGAGACACTGTTCCCCATAGGGACAGGGAGGCAGTGTTTCCCATGGGGGCAGGGAGACAGTGTTCCCCATGGGGACCGGGAGACAGTGTTCCCCACGGGGCAGGGAGACAGTGTTCCCCATGGGGGCAGGGAGACAGTGTTCCCCATGTGGACAGGGAGACAGTGTTCCCCATGGGGACAGGGAGACAGTGTTCCCCATAGGGACAGGGAGACAGTGTTCTCCATAGGGACAGGGAGACAGTGTTCCACATGGGGACAGGGAGACAGTGTTCCCCATGGGGGCAGGGAGAAAGTGTTCCCCATGTGGACAGGGAGACAGTGTTCCCCATGGGGACAGGGAGACAGTGTTCCCCATAGGGACAGGAAGAGAGTGTTCCACATCGGGGCAGGGAGACAGTGTTCCCCATGGGGCAGGGAGACAGTGTTCCCCATGGGGGCAGGGAGACAGTGTTCCCCATGTGGACAGGGAGACAGTGTTCCCCATGGGGACAGGGAGACAGTGTTCCCCATAGGGACAGGAAGACAGTGTTCCACATCGGGGCAGGGAGACAGTGTTCCCCATGGGGCAGGGAGACAATGTTCCCCATGGGGACAGGGAGACAGTGTTCCCCATGGGGGCAGGGAGACAGTGTTCCCCATGTGGACAGGGAGACAGTGTTCCCCATGGGGACAGGGAGTAGTGTTCCCCATAGGGACAGGGAGACAGTGTTCCCCATAGGGACAGGGAGACAGTGTTCCCCATAGGGACAGGGAGACAGTGTTCCCCATGTGGACAGGGAGACAGTGTTCCCCATGGGGACAGGGAGACAGTGTTCCCCATAGGGACAGGAAGACAGTGTTCCCCATAGGGACAGGGAGACAGTGTTCCACATGGGGACAAGGAGACAGTGTTCCCCATGGGGGCAGGGAGACAGTGTTCCCCATAGGGACAGGGAGACAGTGTTCCCCATGGGGACAGGGAGACAGTGTTCCCCATAGGGACAGGGAGACAGTGTTCCCCATAGGGACAGGGAGACAGTGTTCCACATGGGGACAGGGAGACAGTGTTCCCCATGGGGGCAGGGAGACAGTGTTCCCCATAGGGACAGGGAGACAGTGTTCCCCATGGGGACAGGGTAACAGTGTTCCCCATGGGGGCAGGGAGACAGTGTTCCCCATGGGGGCAGGGAGACAGTGTTCCCCATGGGGACAGGGAGACAGTGTTCCCCATAGGGTCAGGGAGACAGTGTTCCCCATAGGGTCAGGGAGACAGTGTTCCCCATGGGGGCAGGGAGACAGTGTTCCCCATGTGGACAGGGAGACAGTGTTCCCCATGGGGACAGGGAGACAGTGTTCCCCATAGGGACAGGGAGACAGTGTTCTCCATAGGGACAGGGAGACAGTGTTCCACATGGGGACAGGGAGACAGTGTTCCCCATGGGGGCAGGGAGAAAGTGTTCCCCATGTGGACAGGGAGACAGTGTTCCCCATGGGGACAGGGAGACAGTGTTCCCCATAGGGACAGGAAGAGAGTGTTCCACATCGGGGCAGGGAGACAGTGTTCCCCATGGGGCAGGGAGACAGTGTTCCCCATGGGGGCAGGGAGACAGTGTTCCCCATGTGGACAGGGAGACAGTGTTCCCCATGGGGACAGGGAGACAGTGTTCCCCATAGGGACAGGAAGACAGTGTTCCACATCGGGGCAGGGAGACAGTGTTCCCCATGGGGCAGGGAGACAATGTTCCCCATGGGGACAGGGAGACAGTGTTCCCCATGGGGGCAGTGAGACAGTGTTCCCCATGTGGACAGGGAGACAGTGTTCCCCATGGGGACAGGGAGTAGTGTTCCCCAAAGGGACAGGGAGACAGTGTTCCCCATAGGGACAGGGAGACAGTGTTCCCCATAGGGACAGGGAGACAGTGTTCCCCATGGGGGCAGGGAGACAGTGTTCCCCATGTGGACAGGGAGACAGTGTTCCCCATGGGGACAGGGAGACAGTGTTCCCCATAGGGACAGGAAGACAGTGTTCCCCATAGGGACAGGGAGACAGTGTTCCACATGGGGACAAGGAGACAGTGTTCCCCATGGGGGCAGGGAGACAGTGTTCCCCATAGGGACAGGGAGACAGTGTTCCCCATGGGGACAGGGAGACAGTGTTCCCCATAGGGACAGGGAGACAGTGTTCCCCATAGGGACAGGGAGACAGTGTTCCACATGGGGACAGGGAGACAGTGTTCCCCATGGGGGCAGGGAGACAGTGTTCCCCATAGGGACAGGGAGACAGTGTTCCCCATGGGGACAGGGTAACAGTGTTCCCCATGGGGGCAGGGAGACAGTGTTCCCCATGGGGGCAGGGAGACAGTGTTCCCCATGGGGACAGGGAGACAGTGTTCCCCATAGGGTCAGGGAGACAGTGTTCCCCATAGGGACAGGGAGACAGTGTTCCACATGGGGACAGGGAGACAGTGTTCCACATGGGGACAGGGAGACAGTGTTCCACATAGGGACAGGGAGACAGTGTTCCCCATAGGGACAGGGAGACAGTGTTCCACATAGGGACTGGGAGACAGTGTTCCCCATAGGGACAGGGAGACAATGTTCCCCATAGGGACAGGGAGACAGTGTTCCACATGTGGACAGGGAGACAGTGTTCCCCATGGGGACAGGAAGACAGTGTTCCACATGGGGGCAGGGAGACAGTGTTCCCCATGGGGCAGGGAGACAGTGTTCCCCATGGGGACAGGGAGACAGTGTTCCCCATAGGGACGGGGACACAGTGTTCCCCATAGGGACAGGGAGACAGAGTTCCACATAGGGACAGGGAAACAGTGTTCCCCATGGGGACAGGGAGACAGTGTTCCCCATGGGGGCAGGGAGACAGTGTTCCCCATGGGGACAGGGAGACAGTGTTCCCCATGGGGACTGGGAGACACTGTTCCCCATAGGGACAGGGAGGCAGTGTTCCCCATGGGGGCAGGGAGACAGTGTTCCCCATAGGGACAGGGAGACAGTGTTCCCCATAGGGACAGGGAGACAGTGTTCCCCATGGGGGCAGGGAGACAGTGTTCCCCATGTGGACAGGGAGACAGTGTTCCCCATGGGGACAGGGAGACAGTGTTCCCCATAGGGACAGGGAGACAGTGTTCCCCAAAGGGACAGGGAGACAGTGTTCCACATGGGGACAGGGAGACAGTGTTCCCCATGGGGACAGGGAGACAGTGTTCCCCATCGGGGCAGGGAGACAGTGTTCCCCATAGGGACAGGGAGACAGTGTTCCCCATGGGGACAGGGAGACAGTGTTCCCCATAGGGACAGGGAGACAGTGTTCCACATGGGGACAGGGAGACAGTGTTCCACATGTGGACAGGGAGACAGTGTTCCACATAGGGACAGGGAGACAGTGTTCCCCATAGGGACAGGGAGACAGTGTTCCACATAGGGACTGGGAGACAGTGTTCCCCATAGGAACAGGGAGACAATGTCCCCCATAGGGACAGGGAGACAGTGTTCCACATGGGGACAGGGAGACAGTGTTCCCCATGGGGACAGGAAGACAGTGTTCCACATGGGGGCAGGGAGACAGTGTTCCCCATGGGGCAGGGAGACAGTGTTCCCCATGGGGACAGGGATCAGTGTTCCCCATAGGGACAGGGAGACTGTTCCCCATAGGGACAGGGAGACATTGTTCCCCATAGGGACAGGGAGACAGTGTTCCACATAGGGACAGGGAAACAGTGTTCCCCATGGGGACAGGGAGACAGTGTTCCCCATGGGGGCAGGGAGACAGTGTTCCCCATGGGGACAGGGAGACAGTGTTCGCCATGGGGACAGGGAGACACTGTTCCCCATAGGGACAGGGAGGCAGTGTTCCCCATGGGGACCGGGAGACAGTGTTCCCCATGGGGCAGGGAGACAGTGTTCCCCATGGGGGCAGGGAGACAGTGTTCCCCATGTGGACAGGGAGACAGTGTTCCCCATGGGGACAGGGAGACAGTGTTCCCCATAGGGACAGGGAGACAGTGTTCCCCATAGGGACAGGGAGACAGTGTTCCACATGGGGACAGGGAGACAGTGTTGCCCATGGGGGCAGGGAGACAGTGTTCCCCATGGGGACAGGGAGACAGTGTTCCCCATGGGGGCAGGGAGACAGTGTTCCCCATAGGGACAGGGAGACAGTGTTCCCCATGGGGACAGAGAGACAGTGTTCCCCATGGGGGCAGAGAGACAGTGTTCCCCATGGGGACAGGGAGACACTGTTCCCCATAGGGACAGGGAGGCAGTGTTCCCCATGGGGACAGGGAGACAGTGTTCCCCATGGGGGCAGGGAGACAGTGTTCCCCATGGGGACAGGGAGACACTGTTCCCCATAGGGACAGGGAGGCAGTGTTCCCCATGGGGGCAGGGAGACAGTGTTCCCCATGGGGACCGGGAGACAGTGTTTCCCATGGGGCAGGGAGACAGTGTTCCCCATGGGGACAGGGAGACAGTGTTCCCCATGGGGGCAGGGAGACAATTTTCCCCATGGGGGCAGGGAGACAGTGTTCCCCATAGGGACAGGGAGACAGTGTTCCCCATGGGGACAGGGAGACAGTGTTCCCCATGGGGGCAGGGAAACAGTGTTCCCCATGGGGACAGGGAGACACTGTTCCCCATAGGGACAGGGAGGCAGTGTTCCCATAGGGGCAGGGAGACAGTGTTCCCCATGGGGACCGGGAGACAGTGTTCCCCATGGGGCAGGGAGACAGTGTTCCCCATGGGGGCAGGGAGACAGTGTTCCCCATGTGGACAGGGAGACAGTGTTCCCCATGGGGACAGGGAGACAGTGTTCCCCATAGGGACAGGGAGACAGTGTTCCCCATAGGGACAGGGAGACAGTGTTCCACATGGGGACAGGGAGACAGTGTTCCCCATGGGGGCAGGGAGACAGTGTTCCCCATGGGGACAGGGAGACAGTGTTCCCCATGGGGGCAGGGAGACAGTGTTCCCCATAGGGACAGGGAGACAGTGTTCCCCATGGGGACAGGGAGACAGTGTTCCCCATGGGGACAGGGAGACACTGTTCCCCATAGGGATAGGGAGGCAGTGTTCCCCATGGGGACAGGGAGACAGTGTTCCCCATGGGGGCAGGGAGACAGTGTTCCCCATAGGGACAGGGAGACAGTGTTCCCCATGGGGACAGGGAGACAGTGTTCCCCATGGGGGCAGGGAGACAGTGTTCCCCATGGGGGCAGGGAGACAGTGTTCCCCATGGAGACAGGGAGGCAGTGATCCCCATAGGGACAGGGAGACAGTGTTCCCCATAGGGACAGGGAGAGAGTGTTCCACATGGGGACAGGGAGACAGTGTTCCACATGGGGACAGGGAGACAGTGTTCCGCATCGGGACAGGGAGACAGTGTTCCCCATGGGGCAGGGAGACAGTGTTCCCCATGGGGACAGGGAGACAGTGTTCCCCATGGGGGCAGGGAGACAATTTTCCCCATGGGGGCAGGGAGACAGTGTTCCCCATAGGGACAGGGAGACAGTGTTCCCCATGGGGACAGGGAGACAGTGTTCCCCATGGGGGCAGGGAGACAGTGTTCCCCATGGAGACAGGGAGGCAGTGATCCCCATAGGGACAGGGAGACAGTGTTCCCCATAGGGACAGGGAGAGAGTGTTCCACATGGGGACAGGGAGACAGTGTTCCACATGGGGACAGGGAGACAGTGTTCCGCATCGGGACAGGGAGACAGTGTTACCCATAGGGACAGGGAGACAGTGTTCCACATGGGGACAGGGAGACAGTGTTCCCCATGGGGACAGGAAGACAGTGTTCCACATCGGGGCAGGGAGACAGTGTTCCCCATGGGGCAGGGAGACAGTGTTCCCCATGGGGGCAGGGAGACAGTGTTCCCCATGTGGACAGGGAGACAGTGTTCCCCATGGGGACAGGGAGACAGTGTTCCCCATAGGGACAGGGAGACAGTGTTCCCCATAGGGACAGGGAGACAGTGTTCCACATGGGGACAGGGAGACAGTGTTGCCCATGGGGGCAGGGAGACAGTGTTCCCCATGGGGACAGGGAGACAGTGTTCCCCATGGGGGCAGGGAGACAGTGTTCCCCATAGGGACAGGGAGACAGTGTTCCCCATGGGGACAGAGAGACAGTGTTCCCCATGGGGGCAGAGAGACAGTGTTCCCCATGGGGACAGGGAGACACTGTTCCCCATAGGGACAGGGAGGCAGTGTTCCCCATGGGGACAGGGAGACAGTGTTCCCCATGGGGGCAGGGAGACAGTGTTCCCCATGGGGACAGGGAGACACTGTTCCCCATAGGGACAGGGAGGCAGTGTTCCCCATGGGGGCAGGGAGACAGTGTTCCCCATGGGGACCGGGAGACAGTGTTCCCCATGGGGCAGGGAGACAGTGTTCCCCATGGGGACAGGGAGACAGTGTTCCACATGGGGGCAGGGAGACAATTTTCCCCATGGGGGCAGGGAGACAGTGTTCCCCATAGGGACAGGGAGACAGTGTTCCCCATGGGGACAGGGAGACAGTGTTCCCCATGGGGGCAGGGAGACAGTGTTCCCCATGGGGACAGGGAGACACTGTTCCCCATAGGGACAGGGAGGCAGTGTTCCCCATAGGGGCAGGGAGACAGTGTTCCCCATGGGGACCGGGAGACAGTGTTCCCCATGGGGCAGGGAGACAGTGTTCCCCATGGGGGCAGGGAGACAGTGTTCCCCATGTGGACAGGGAGACAGTGTTCCCCATGGGGACAGGGAGACAGTGTTCCCCATAGGGACAGGGAGACAGTGTTCCCCATAGGGACAGGGAGACAGTGTTCCACATGGGGACAGGGAGACAGTGTTCCCCATGGGGGCAGGGAGACAGTGTTCCCCATGGGGACAGGGAGACAGTGTTCCCCATGGGGGCAGGGAGACAGTGTTCCCCATAGGGACAGGGAGACAGTGTTCCCCATGGGGACAGGGAGACAGTGTTCCCCATGGGGACAGGGAGACACTGTTCCCCATAGGGATAGGGAGGCAGTGTTCCCCATGGGGACAGCGAGACAGTGTTCCCCATGGGGGCAGGGAGACAGTGTTCCCCATAGGGACAGGGAGACAGTGTTCCCCATGGGGACAGGGAGACAGTGTTCCCCATGGGGGCAGGGAGACAGTGTTCCCCATGGGGGCAGGGAGACAGTGTTCCCCATGGAGACAGGGAGGCAGTGATCCCCATAGGGACAGGGAGACAGTGTTCCCCATAGGGACAGGGAGAGAGTGTTCCACATGGGGACAGGGAGACAGTGTTCCACATGGGGACAGGGAGACAGTGTTCCGCATCGGGACAGGGAGACAGTGTTACCCATAGGGACAGGGAGACAGTGTTCCACATGGGGACAGGGAGACAGTGTTCCCCATGGGGACAGGAAGACAGTGTTCCACATCGGGGCAGGGAGACAGTGTTCCCCATAGGGACAGGGAGACAGTGTTCCACATAGGGACAGGGAAACAGTGTTCCCCATGGGGACAGGGAGACAGTGTTCCCCATGGGGGCAGGGAGACAGTGTTCCCCATGGGGACAGGGAGACAGTGTTCGCCATGGGGACAGGGAGACACTGTTCCCCATAGGGACAGGGAGGCAGTGTTCCCCATGTGGACCGGGAGACAGTGTTCCCCATGGGGCAGGGAGACAGTGTTTCCCATGGGGGCAGGGAGACAGTGTTCCCCATGTGGACAGGGAGACAGTGTTCCCCATGGGGACAGGGAGACAGTGTTCCCCATAGGGACAGGGAGACAGTGTTCCACATAGGGACAGGGAGACAGTGTTCCCCATAGGGACAGGGAGACAGTGTTCCACATAGGGACTGGGAGACAGTGTTCCCCATAGGAACAGGGAGACAATGTTCCCCATAGGGACAGGGAGACAGTGTTCCACATGGGGACAGGGAGACAGTGTTCCCCATGGGGACAGGGAGACAGTGTTCCCCATAGGGACAGGGAGACAGTGTTCCCCATAGGGACAGGGAGACAGTGTTCCACATGGGGACAGGGAGACAGTGTTCCACATGGGGGCATGGAGACAGTGTTCCCCATGGGGACAGGGAGACAGTGTTCCCCATAGGGACAGGGAGACAGTGTTCCCCATGGGGACAGGGAGACAGTGTTCCCCATGGGGACAGGGAGACACTGTTCCCCATAGGGACAGGGAGGCAGTGTTCCCCATGTGGACAGGGAGACAGTGTTCCCCATGGGGGCAGGGAGACAGTGTTCCCCATGGGGACAGGGAGACACTGTTCCCCATAGGGACAGGGAGGCAGTGTTCCCCATGGGGGCAGGGAGACAGTGTTCCCCATGGGGACCGGGAGACAGTGTTCCCCATGGGGCAGGGAGACAGTGTTCCCCATAGGGACAGGGAGACAGTGTTCCCCATGGGGACAGGGAGACAGTGTTCCCCATGGGGGCAGGGAGACAGTGTTCCCCATGGGGACAGGGAGACACTGTTCCCCATGGGGACAGGGAGACAGTGTTCCCCATGGGGGCAGGGAGACAATTCTCCCCATGGGGGCAGGGAGACAGTGTTCCCCATAGGGACAGGGAGACAGTGTTCCCCATGGGGACAGGGAGACAGTGTTCCCCATGGGGGCAGGGAGACAGTGTTCCCCATGGGGACAGGGAGACACTGTTCCCCATAGGGACAGGGAGGCAGTGTTCCCCATGGGGGCAGGGAGACAGTGTTCCCCATGGGGACCGGGAGACAGTGTTCCCCATGGGGCAGGGAGACAGTGTTCCCCATGGGGGCAGGGAGACAGTGTTCCCCATGTGGACAGGGAGACAGTGTTCCCCATGGGGACAGGGAGACAGTGTTCCCCATAGGGACAGGGAGACAGTGTTCCCCATAGGGACAGGGAGACAGTGTTCCACATGGGGACAGGGAGACAGTGATCCCCATGGGGGCAGGGAGACAGTGTTCCCCATGGGGACAGGGAGACAGTGTTCCCCATGGGGGCAGGGAGACAGTGTTCCCCATAGGGACAGGGAGACAGTGTTCCCCATGGGGACAGGGAGACACTGTTCCCCACAGGGACAGGGAGGCAGTGTTCCCCATGGGGACAGGGAGACAGTGTTCCCCATGGGGGCAGGGAGACACTGTTCCCCATGGGGACAGGGAGACACTGTTCCCCATAGGGACAGGGAGGCAGTGTTCCCCATGGGGGCAGGGAGACAGTGTTCCCCATGGGGACCGGGAGACAGTGTTCCCCATGGGGCAGGGAGACAGTGTTCCCCATGGGGACAGGGAGACAGTGTTCCCCATGGGGGCAGGGAGACAGTTTTCCCCATGGGGGCAGGGAGACAGTGTTCCCCATAGGGACAGGGAGACAGTGTTCCCCATGGGGACAGGGAGACAGTGTTCCCCATGGGGGCAGGGAGACAGTGTTCCACATGGGGACAGGGAGACAGTGTTCCCCATGGGGGCAGGGAGACAGTGTTCCCTATGGGGACAGGGAGACAGTGTTCCCCATGGGGGCAGGGAGACAGTGTTCCCCATAGGGACAGGGAGACAGTGTTCCCCATGGGGACAGGGAGACAGTGTTCCCCATGGGGACAGGGAGACACTGTTCCCCATAGGGATAGGGAGGCAGTGTTCCCCATGGGGACAGCGAGACAGTGTTCCCCATGGGGGCAGGGAGACAGTGTTCCCCATAGGGACAGGGAGACAGTGTTCCCCATGGGGACAGGGAGACAGTGTTCCCCATGGGGGCAGGGAGACAGTGTTCCCCATGGGGGCAGGGAGACAGTGTTCCCCATGGAGACAGGGAGGCAGTGATCCCCATAGGGACAGGGAGACAGTGTTCCCCATAGGGACAGGGAGAGAGTGTTCCACATGGGGACAGGGAGACAGTGTTCCACATGGGGACAGGGAGACAGTGTTCCGCATCGGGACAGGGAGACAGTGTTACCCATAGGGACAGGGAGACAGTGTTCCACATGGGGACAGGGAGACAGTGTTCCCCATGGGGACAGGAAGACAGTGTTCCACATCGGGGCAGGGAGACAGTGTTCCCCATAGGGACAGGGAGACAGTGTTCCACATAGGGACAGGGAAACAGTGTTCCCCATGGGGACAGGGAGACAGTGTTCCCCATGGGGGCAGGGAGACAGTGTTCCCCATGGGGACAGGGAGACAGTGTTCGCCATGGGGACAGGGAGACACTGTTCCCCATAGGGACAGGGAGGCAGTGTTCCCCATGTGGACCGGGAGACAGTGTTCCCCATGGGGCAGGGAGACAGTGTTTCCCATGGGGGCAGGGAGACAGTGTTCCCCATGTGGACAGGGAGACAGTGTTCCCCATGGGGACAGGGAGACAGTGTTCCCCATAGGGACAGGGAGACAGTGTTCCACATAGGGACAGGGAGACAGTGTTCCCCATAGGGACAGGGAGACAGTGTTCCACATAGGGACTGGGAGACAGTGTTCCCCATAGGAACAGGGAGACAATGTTCCCCATAGGGACAGGGAGACAGTGTTCCACATGGGGACAGGGAGACAGTGTTCCCCATGGGGACAGGGAGACAGTGTTCCCCATAGGGACAGGGAGACAGTGTTCCCCATAGGGACAGGGAGACAGTGTTCCACATGGGGACAGGGAGACAGTGTTCCACATGGGGGCAGGGAGACAGTGTTCCCCATGGGGACAGGGAGACAGTGTTCCCCATAGGGACAGGGAGACAGTGTTCCCCATGGGGACAGGGAGACAGTGTTCCCCATGGGGACAGGGAGACACTGTTCCCCATAGGGACAGGGAGGCAGTGTTCCCCATGTGGACAGGGAGACAGTGTTCCCCATGGGGGCAGGGAGACAGTGTTCCCCATGGGGACAGGGAGACAGTGTTCCCCATAGGGACAGGGAGGCAGTGTTCCCCATGGGGGCAGGGAGACAGTGTTCCCCATGGGGACCGGGAGACAGTGTTCCCCATGGGGCAGGGAGACAGTGTTCCCCATAGGGACAGGGAGACAGTGTTCCCCATGGGGACAGGGAGACAGTGTTCCCCATGGGGGCAGGGAGACAGTGTTCCCCATGGGGACAGGGAGACACTGTTCCCCATGGGGACAGGGAGACAGTGTTCCCCATGGGGGCAGGGAGACAATTTTCCCCATGGGGGCAGGGAGACAGTGTTCCCCATAGGGACAGGGAGACAGTGTTCCCCATGGGGACAGGGAGACAGTGTTCCCCATGGGGGCAGGGAGACAGTGTTCCCCATGGGGACAGGGAGACACTGTTCCCCATAGGGACAGGGAGGCAGTGTTCCCCATGGGGGCAGGGAGACAGTGTTCCCCATGGGGACCGGGAGACAGTGTTCCCCATGGGGCAGGGAGACAGTGTTCCCCATGGGGGCAGGGAGACAGTGTTCCCCATGTGGACAGGGAGACAGTGTTCCCCATGGGGACAGGGAGACAGTGTTCCCCATAGGGACAGGGAGACAGTGTTCCCCATAGGGACAGGGAGACAGTGTTCCACATGGGGACAGGGAGACAGTGATCCCCATGGGGGCAGGGAGACAGTGTTCCCCATGGGGACAGGGAGACAGTGTTCCCCATGGGGGCAGGGAGACAGTGTTCCCCATAGGGACAGGGAGACAGTGTTCCCCATGGGGACAGGGAGACAGTGTTCCCCATGGGGACAGGGAGACACTGTTCCCCACAGGGACAGGGAGGCAGTGTTCCCCATGGGGACAGGGAGACAGTGTTCCCCATGGGGGCAGGGAGACACTGTTCCCCATGGGGACAGGGAGACACTGTTCCCCATAGGGACAGGGAGGCAGTGTTCCCCATGGGGGCAGGGAGACAGTGTTCCCCATGGGGACCGGGAGACAGTGTTCCCCATGGGGCAGGGAGACAGTGTTCCCCATGGGGACAGGGAGACAGTGTTCCCCATGGGGGCAGGGAGACAGTTTTCCCCATGGGGGCAGGGAGACAGTGTTCCCCATAGGGACAGGGAGACAGTGTTCCCCATGGGGACAGGGAGACAGTGTTCCCCATGGGGGCAGGGAGACAGTGTTCCCCATGGGGGCAGGGAGACAGTGTTCCCCATGGGGACAGGGAGAGAGTGTTCCCCATGGAGACAGGGAGGCAGTGTTCCCCATAGGGACAGGGAGACAGTGTACCCCATAGGGACAGGGAGACAGTGTTCCACATGGGGACAGGGAGACAGTGTTCCACATGGGGACAGGGAGACAGTGTTCCGCATCGGGACAGGGAGACAGTGTTACCCATAGGGACAGGGAGACAGTGTTCCACATGGGGACAGGGAGACAGTGTTCCCCATGGGGACAGGAAGACAGTGTTCCACATCGGGGCAGGGAGACAGTGTTCCCCATAGGGACATGGAGACAGTGTTCCACATAGGGACAGGGAAACAGTGTTCCCCATGGGGACAGGGAGACAGTGTTCCCCATGGGGGCAGGGAGACAGTGTTCCCCATGGGGACAGGGAGACAGTGTTCGCCATGGGGACAGGGAGACACTGTTCCCCATAGGGACAGGGAGGCAGTGTTCCCCATGGGGACCGGGAGACAGTGTTCCCCATGGGGCAGGGAGACAGTGTTTCCCATGGGGGCAGGGAGACAGTGTTCCCCATGTGGACAGGGAGACAGTGTTCCCCATGGGGACAGGGAGACAGTGTTCCCCATAGGGACAGGGAGACAGTGTTCCACATAGGGACAGGGAGACAGTGTTCCCCATAGGGACAGGGAGACAGTGTTCCACATAGGGACTGGGAGACAGTGTTCCCCATAGGAACAGGGAGACAATGTTCCCCATAGGGACAGGGAGACAGTGTTCCACATGGGGACAGGGAGACAGTGTTCCCCATGGGGACAGGGAGACAGTGTTCCCCATAGGGACAGGGAGACAGTGTTCCCCATAGGGACAGGGAGACAGTGTTCCACATGGGGACAGGGAGACAGTGTTCCCCATGGGGGCAGGGAGACAGTGTTCCCCATGGGGACAGGGAGACAGTGTTCCCCATGGGGACAGGGAGACAGTGTTCCCCATAGGGACAGGGAGACAGTGTTCCCCATGGGGACAGGGAGACAGTGTTCCCCATGGGGACAGGGAGACACTGTTCCCCATAGGGACAGGGAGGCAGTGTTCCCCATGGGGACAGGGAGACAGTGTTCCCCATGGGGGCAGGGAGACAGTGTTCCCCATGGGGACAGGGAGACACTGTTCCCCATAGGGACAGGGAGGCAGTGTTCCCCATGGGGGCAGGGAGTCAGTGTTCCCCATGGGGACCGGGAGACAGTGTTCCCCATGGGGCAGGGAGACAGTGTTCCCCATGGGGACAGGGAGACAGTGTTCCCCATGGGGGCAGGGTGACAGTTTTCCCCATGGGGGCAGGGAGACAGTGTTCCCCATAGGGACAGGGAGACAGTGTTCCCCATGGGGACAGGGAGACAGTGTTCCCCATGGGGGCAGGGAGACAGTGTTCCCCATGGGGGCAGAGAGACAGTGTTCCCCATGGGGACAGGGAGACAGTGTTCCCCATGGAGACAGGGAGGCAGTGTTCCCCATAGGGACAGGGGGACAGTGTTCCCCATAGGGACAGGGAGACAGTGTTCCACATGGGGACAGGGAGACAGTGTTCCACATGGGGACAGGGAGACAGTGTTCCGCATCGGGACAGGGAGACAGTGTTCCACATGGGGACAGGGAGACAGTGTTCCCCATGGGGACAGGAAGACAGTGTTCCACATCGGGGCAGGGAGACAGTGTTCCACATAGGGACAGGGAAACAGTGTTCCCCATGGGGACAGATAGACAGTGTTCCCCATGGGGGCAGGGAGACAGTGTTCCCCATGGGGACAGGGAGACAATGTTCGCCATGGGGACAGGGAGACACTGTTCCCCATAGGGACAGGGAGGCAGTGTTCCCCATGGGGACCGGGAGACAGTGTTCCCCATGGGGCAGGGAGACAGTGTTTCCCATGGGGACAGGGAGACAGTGTTCCCCATGGGGGCAGGGAGACAGTGTTCCCCATGGGGACAGGGAGACAGTGTTCCCCATGGGGGCAGGGAGACAGTGTTCCCCATAGGGACAGGGAGACAGTGTTCCCCATGGGGACAGGGAGACAGTGTTCCCCATGGGGGCAGGGAGACAGTGTTCCCCATGGGGACAGGGAGACAGTGTTCCCCATGGAAACAGGGAGACAGTGTTCCCCATGGGTACAGGGAGACAGTGTTCCCCATGGGGGCAGGGAGACAGTGTTCCCCATGGGGACAGGGAGACAGTGTTCCCCATGGAGACAGGGAGGCAGTGTTCCCCATAGGGACAGGGAGACAGTGTTCCCCATAGTGACAGGGAGACAGTGTTCCACATGGGTACAGGGAGACAGTGTTCCACATGGGGACAGGGAGACAGTGTTCCGCATCGGGACAGGGAGACAGTGTTCCCCATAGGGACAGGGAGACAGTGTTCCACATGGGGACAGGGAGACAGTGTTCCCCATGGGGACAGGAAGACAGTGTTCCACATCGGGACAGGGAGACAGTGTTCCCCATAGTGACAGGGAGACAGTGTTCCACATGGGGACAGGGAGACAGTGTTCCACATGGGGACAGGGAGACAGTGTTCCGCATCGGGACAGGGAGACAGTGTTCCCCATAGGGACAGGGAGACAGTGTTCCCCATGGGGACAGGGAGACAGTGTTCCCCATGGGGACAGGGAGACACTGTTCCCCATAGGGACAGGGAGGCAGTGTTCCCCATGGGGACAGGGAGACAGTGTTCCCCATGGGGGCAGGGAGACAGTGTTCCCCATGGGGACAGGGAGACACTGTTCCCCATAGGGACAGGGAGGCAGTGTTCCCCATGGGGGCAGGGAGTCAGTGTTCCCCATGGGGACCGGGAGACAGTGTTCCCCATGGGGCAGGGAGACAGTGTTCCCCATGGGGACAGGGAGACAGTGTTCCCCATGGGGGCAGGGAGACAGTTTTCCCCATGGGGGCAGGGAGACAGTGTTCCCCATAGGGACAGGGAGACAGTGTTCCCCATGGGGACAGGGAGACAGTGTTCCCCATGGGGGCAGGGAGACAGTGTTCCCCATGGGGGCAGGTAGACAGTGTTCCCCATGGGGACAGGGAGACAGTGTTCCCCATGGAGACAGGGAGGCAGTGTTCCCCATAGGGACAGGGAGACAGTGTTCCACATGGGGACAGGGAGACAGTGTTCCACATGGGGACAGGGAGACAGTGTTCCGCATCGGGACAGGGAGACAGTGTTACCCATAGGGACAGGGAGACAGTGTTCCACATGGGGACAGGGAGACAGTGTTCCCCATGGGGACAGGAAGACAGTGTTCCACATCGGGGCAGGGAGACAGTGTTCCCCATAGGGACAGGGAGACAGTGTTCCACATAGGGACAGGGAAACAGTGTTCCCCATGGGGACAGATAGACAGTGTTCCCCATGGGGGCAGGGAGACAGTGTTCCCCATGGGGACAGGGAGACAATGTTCGCCATGGGGACAGGGAGACACTGTTCCCCATAGGGACAGGGAGGCAGTGTTCCCCATGGGGACCGGGAGACAGTGTTCCCCATGGGGCAGGGAGACAGTGTTTCCCATGGGGACAGGGAGACAGTGTTCCCCATGGGGGCAGGGAGACAGTGTTCCCCATGGGGACAGGGAGACAGTGTTCCCCATGGGGGCAGGGAGACAGTGTTCCCCATAGGGACAGGGAGACAGTGTTCCCCATGGGGACAGGGAGACAGTGTTCCCCATGGGGGCAGGGAGACAGTGTTCCCCATGGGGATAGGGAGACAGTGTTCCCCATGGAGACAGGGAGACAGTGTTCCCCATGGGTACAGGGAGACAGTGTTCCCCATGGGGGCAGGGAGACAGTGTTCACCATGGGGACAGGGAGACAGTGTTCCCCATGGAGACAAGGAGGCAGTGTTCCCCATAGGGACAGGGAGACAGTGTTCCCCATAGTGACAGGGAGACAGTGTTCCACATGGGGAAAGGGAGACAGTGTTCCACATGGGGACAGGGAGACAGTGTTCCGCATCGGGACAGGGAGACAGTGTTCCCCATAGGGACAGGGAGACAGTGTTCCACATGGGGACAGGGAGACAGTGTTCCCCATGGGGACAGGAAGACAGTGTTCCACATCGGGGCAGGGAGACAGTGTTCCCCATGGGGCAGGGAGACAGTGTTCCCCATGGGGACAGGGAGACAGTGTTCCCCATAGGGACAGGGAGACAGTGTTCCCCATTGGGGACAGGGAGACAGTGTTCCCCATGGGGACAGGAAGACAGTGTTCCACATGGGGGCAGGGAGACAGTGTTCACCATGGGGCAGGGAGACAGTGTTCCCCATGGGGACAGGGAGACAGTGTTCCCCATAGGGACAGGGAGACAGTGTTCCCCATAGGGACAGGGAGACAGTGTTCCACATAGGGACAGGGAAACAGTGTTCCCCATGGGGACAGGGAGACAGTGTTCCCCATGGGGGCAGGGAGACAGTGTTCCCCATGGGGACAGGGAGACAGTGTTCCCCATGGGGACAGGGAGACACTGTTCCCCATAGGGACAGGGAGGCAGTGTTCCCCATGGGGGCAGGGAGACAGTGTTCCCCATGGGGACCGGGAGACAGTGTTCCCCATGGGGCAGGGAGACAGTGTTCCCCATGGGGGCAGGGAGACAGTGTTCCCCATGTGGACAGGGAGACAGTGTTCCCCATGGGGACAGGGAGACAGTGTTCCCCATAGGGACAGGGAGACAGTGTTCCCCATAGGGACAGGGAGACAGTGTTCCACATGGGGACAGGGAGACAGTGTTCCCCATGGGGGCAGGGAGACAGTGTTCCCCATGGGGACAGGGAGACAGTGTTCCCCATGGGGGCAGGGAGACAGTGTTCCCCATAGGGACAGGGAGACAGTGTTCCCCATGGGGGCAGGGAGACAGTGTTCCCCATAGGGACAGGGAGGCAGTGTTCCCCATAGGGACAGGGGGACAGTGTTCCCCATAGGTACAGGGAGACAGTGTTCCACATGGGGACAGGGAGACAGTGTTCCACATGGGGACAGGGAGACTGTGTTCCGCATCGGGACAGGGAGACAGTGTTCCCCATGAGGACAGGGAGACAGTGTTCCACATGGGGACAGGGAGACAGTGTTCCCCATGGGGACAGGAAGACAGTGTTCCACATCGGGGCAGGGAGACAGTGTTCCCCATGGGGCAGGGAGACAGTGTTCCCCATGGGGGCAGGGAGACAGTGTTCCCCATGTGGACAGGGAGACAGTGTTCCCCATGGGGACAGGGAGACAGTGTTCCCCATAGGGACAGGAAGACAGTGTTCCCCATAGGGACAGGGAGTCAGTGTTCCACATGGGGACAAGGAGACAGTGTTCCCCATGGGGGCAGGGAGACAGTGTTCCCCATAGGGACAGGGAGACAGTGTTCCCCATGGAGACAGGGAGACAGTGTTCCCCATGGGGGCTGGGAGACAGTGTTCCCCATGGGGGCAGGGAGACAGTGTTCCCCATAGGGATAGGGAGACAGGTTTCCCCCCGGGCCAGGGAGACAGTGTTACCCATGGAGACAGGGAGACAGTGTTCCCCATGGGGGCAGGGAGACAGTGTTCCCCATGGGGACAGGGAGACAGTGTTCCCCATGGGGACAGGGAGACACTGTTCCCCATAGGGACAGGGAGGCAGTGTTCCCCATGGGGGCAGGGAGACAGTGTTCCCCATGGGGACCCGGAGACAGTGTTCCCCATGGGGCAGGGAGACAATGTTCCCCATGGGGGCAGGGAGACAGTGTTCCCCATGGGGACAGGGAGACAGTGTTCCCCATGGGGACAGGGAGACAGTGTTCCCCATAGGGACAGGGAGACAGTGTTCCCCATAGGGACAGGGAGACAGTGTTCCACATGGGGACAGGGAGACAGTGTTCCCCATGGGGGCAGGGAGACAGTGTTCCCCATGGGGACAGGGAGACAGTGTTCCTCATGGGGGCAGGGAGACAGTGTTCCCCATAGGGACAGGGAGACAGTGTTCCCCATGGGGACAGGGAGACAGTGTTCCCCATAGGGACAGGGAGACAGTGTTCCACATGGGGACAGGGAGACAGTGTTCCACATGGGGACAGGGAGACAGTGTTCCACATCGGGGCAGGGAGACAGTGTTCCCCATAGGGACAGGGAGACAGTGTTCCACATAGGGACAGGGAGACAGTGTTCCCCATAGGAACAGGGAGACAATGTTCCCCATAGGGACAGGGAGACAGTGTTCCACATGGGGACAGGGAGACAGTGTTCCCCATGGGGACAGGAAGACAGTGTACCACATGGGGGCAGGGAGACAGTGTTCCCCATGGGGCAGGGAGACAGTGTTCCCCATGTGGACAGGGAGACAGTGTTCCCCATGGGGACAGGGAGACAGTGTTCCCCATAGGGACAGGGAGACAGTGTTCCCCATTGGGACAGGGAGACAGTGTTCCACATGGGGACAGGGAGACAGTGTTGCCCATGGGGGCAGGGAGACAGTGTTCCACATGGGGACAGGGAGACAGTGTTCCCCATGGGGGCAGGGAGACAGTGTTCCCCATAGGGACAGGGAGACAGTGTTCCCCATGGGGACAGGGAGACAGTGTTCCCCATGGGGGCAGGGAGACAGTGTTCCCCATGGGGACAGGGAGACACTGTTCCCCATAGGGACAGGGAGGCAGTGTTCCCCATGGGGGCAGGGAGACAGTGTTCCCCATGGGGACCGGAAGACAGTGTTCCCCATGGGGCAGGGAGACAGTGTTCCCCATGGGGGCAGGGAGACAGTGTTCCCCATGTGGACAGGGAGACAGTGTTCCCCATGGGGACAGGGAGACAGTGTTCCCCATGGGGGCAGGGAGACAGTGTTCCCCATAGGGACAGGGAGACAGTGTTCCCCATGGGGACAGGGAGACAGTGTTGCCCATGGGGGCAGGGAGACAGTGTTCCACATGGGGACAGGGAGACAGTGTTCCCCATGGGGGCAGGGAGACAGTGTTCCCCATAGGGACAGGGAGACAGTGTTCCCCATGGGGACAGGGAGACAGTGTTCCCCATGGGGGCAGGGAGACAGTGTTCCCCATGGGGACAGGGAGACACTGTTCCCCAGAGGGACAGGGAGGCAGTGTTCCCCATGGGGGCAGGGAGACAGTGTTCCCCATGGGGACCGGAAGACAGTGTTCCCCATGGGGGCAGGGAGACAGTGTTCCCCATGTGGACAGGGAGACAGTGTTCCCCATGGGGACAGGGAGACAGTGTTCCCCATAGGGACAGGGAGACAGTGTTCCCCATAGGGACAGGGAGACAGTGTTCCACATGGGGACAGGGAGACAGTGTTCCCCATGGGGGCAGGGAGACAGTGTTCCCCATGGGGACAGGGAGACAGTGTTCCCCATGGGGGCAGGGAGACAGTGTTCCCCATAGGGACAGGGAGACAGTGTTCCCCATGGGGACAGGGAGACAGTGTTTCCCATGGGGGCAGGGAGACAGTGTTCCCCATGGGGACAGGGAGACAGTGTTCCCCATAGGGACAGGGAGACAGTGTTCCCCATGGGTACAGGGAGACAGTGTTCCCCATGGGGGCAGGGAGACAGTGTTCCCCATGGGGACAGGGAGACAGTGTTCCCCATGGAGACAGGGAGGCAGTGTTCCCCATAGGGACAGGGAGACAGTGTTCCCCATAGGGACAGGGAGACAGTGTTCCACATGGGGACAGGGAGACAGTGTTCCACATGGGGACAGGGAGACAGTGTTCCGCATCGGGACAGGGAGACAGTGTTCCCCATAGGGACAGGGAGACAGTGTTCCACATGGGGACAGGGAGACAGTGTTCCCCATGGGGACAGGAAGACAGTGTTCCACATCGGGGCAGGGATACAGTGTTCCCCATGGGGCAGGGATACAGTGTTCCCCATGGGGACAGGGAGACAGTGTTCCCCATAGGGACAGGGAGACAGTGTTCCCCATAGGGACAGGGAGACAGTGTTCCCCATGGGGACAGGGAGACAGTGTTCCCCATGGGGGCAGGGAGACAGTGTTCCCCATGTGGACAGGGAGACAGTGTTCCCCATGGGGACAGGGAGACAGTGTTCCCATAGGGACAGGGAGACAGTGTTCCCCATAGGGACAGGGAGACAGTGTTCCCCATGGGGACAGGGAGACAGTGTTCCCCATGGGTGCAGGGAGACAGTGTTCCCCATGTGGACAGGGAGACAGTGTTCCCCATGGGGACAGGGAGACAGTGTTCCCCATAGGGACAGGGAGACAGTGTTCCCCATAGGGACAGGGAGACAGTGTTCCACATGGGGACAAGGAGACAGTGTTCCCCATGGGGGCAGGGAGACAGTGTTCCCCATGGGGACAGGGAGACAGTGTTCCCCATGGGGGCAGGTAGACAGTGTTCCCCATAGGGACAGGGAGACAGTGTTCCCCATGGGGACAGGGAGACTGTGCTCCCCATGGGGCCAGGGAGACAGTGTTCCCCATGGGGGCAGGGAGACAGTGTTCCCCATGGGGACAGGGAGACAGTGTTCCCCATGGGGACAGGGAGACAGTGTTCCCCATAGGGACAGGGAGACAGTGTTCCACATGGGGACAGGGAGTCAGTGTTCCACATGGGGACAGGGAGACAGTGTTCCACATAGGGACAGGGAGACAGTGTTCCCCATAGGGACAGGGAGACAGTGTTCCACATAGGGACTGGGAGACAGTGTTCCCCATAGGGACAGGGAGACAATGTTCCCCATAGGGACAGGGAGACAGTGTTCCACATGGGGACAGGGAGACAGTGTTCCCCATGGGGACAGGAAGACAGCATTCCACATGGGGACAGGGAGACAGTGTTCCCCATGGGGCAGGGAGACAGTGTTGCCCATGGGGACAGGGAGACAGTGTTCCCCATAGGGACAGGGAGACAGTGTTCCCCATAGGGACAGGGAGACAGTGTTCCACATGGGGACAGGGAGACAGTGTTCCCCATGGGGACAGGGAGACAGTGTTCCCCATGGGGACAGGAAGACAGTGTACCACATGGGGGCAGGGAGACAGTGTTCCCCATGGGGCAGGGAGACAGTGTTCCCCATGTGGACAGGGAGACAGTGTTCCCCATGGGGACAGGGAGACAGTGTTCCCCATAGGGACAGGGAGACAGTGTTCCCCATTGGGACAGGGAGACAGTGTTCCACATGGGGACAGGGAGACAGTGTTGCCCATGGGGGCAGGGAGACAGTGTTCCACATGGGGACAGGGAGACAGTGTTCCCCATGGGGGCAGGGAGACAGTGTTCCCCATAGGGACAGGGAGACAGTGTTCCCCATGGGGACAGGGAGACAGTGTTCCCCATGGGGGCAGAGAGACAGTGTTCCCCATGGGGACAGGGAGACACTGTTCCCCATAGGGACAGGGAGGCAGTGTTCCCCATGGGGGCAGGGAGACAGTGTTCCCCATGGGGACCGGGAGACAGTGTTCCCCATGGGGCAGGGAGACAGTGTTCCCCATGGGGGCAGGGAGACAGTGTTCCCCATGTGGACAGGGAGACAGTGTTCCCCATGGGGACAGGGAGACAGTGTTCCCCATAGGGACAGGGAGACAGTGTTCCCCATAGGGACAGGGAGACAGTGTTCCACATGGGGACAGGGAGACAGTGTTCCCCATGGGGGCAGGGAGACAGTGTTCCCCATGGGGACAGGGAGACAGTGTTCCCCATGGGGGCAGGGAGACAGTGTTCCCCATAGGGACAGGGAGACAGTGTTCCCCATGGGGACAGGGAGACAGTGTTACCCATGGGGGCAGGGAGACAGTGTTCCCCATGGGGACAGGGAGACAGTGTTCCCCATAGGGACAGGGAGACAGTGTTCCCCATGGGTACAGGGAGACAGTGTTCCCCATGGGGGCAGGGAGACAGTGTTCCCCATGGGGACAGGGAGACAGTGTTCCCCATGGAGACAGGGAGGCAGTGTTCCCCATAGGGACAGGGAGACAGTGTTCCCCATAGGGACAGGGAGACAGTGTTCCACATGGGGACAGGGAGACAGTGTTCCACATGGGGACAGGGAGACAGTGTTCCGCATCGGGACAGGGAGACAGTGTTCCCCATAGGGACAGGGAGACAGTGTTCCACATGGGGACAGGGAGACAGTGTTCCCCATGGGGACAGTAAGACAGTGTTCCACATCGGGGCAGGGATACAGTGTTCCCCATGGGGCAGGGATACAGTGTTCCCCATGGGGACAGGGAGACAGTGTTCCCCATAGGGACAGGGAGACAGTGTTCCCCATGGGGACAGGGAGACAGTGTTCCCCATGGGTGCAGGGAGACAGTGTTCCCCATGTGGACAGGGAGACAGTGTTCCCCATGGGGACAGGGAGACAGTGTTCCCATAGGGACAGGGAGACAGTGTTCCCCATAGGGACAGGGAGACAGTGTTCCCCATGGGGACAGGGAGACAGTGTTCCCCATGGGTGCAGGGAGACAGTGTTCCCCATGTGGACAGGGAGACAGTGTTCCCCATGGGGACAGGGAGACAGTGTTCCCCATAGGGACAGGGAGACAGTGTTCCCCATAGGGACAGGGAGACAGTGTTCCACATGGGGACAAGGAGACAGTGTTCCCCATGGGGGCAGGGAGACAGTGTTCCCCATGGGGACAGGGAGACAGTGTTCCCCATGGGGGCAGGGAGACAGTGTTCCCCATAGGGACAGGGAGACAGTGTTCCCCATGGGGACAGGGAGACTGTGCTCCCCATGGGGGTAGGGAGACAGTGTTCCCCATGGGGGCAGGGAGACAGTGTTCCCCATGGGGGCAGGGAGACAGTGTTCCCCATGGGGACAGGGAGACAGTGTTCCCCATAGGGACAGGGAGACAGTGTTCCACATGGGGACAGGGAGTCAGTGTTCCACATGGGGACAGGGAGACAGTGTTCCACATAGGGACAGGGAGACAGTGTTCCCCATAGGGACAGGGAGACAGTGTTCCACATAGGGACTGGGAGACAGTGTTCCCCATAGGGACAGGGAGACAATGTTCCCCATAGGGACAGGGAGACAGTGTTCCACATGGGGACAGGGAGACAATGTTCCCCATGGGGACAGGAAGACAGCATTCCACATGGGGACAGGGAGACAGTGTTGCCCATGGGGGCAGGGAGACAGTGTTCCACATGGGGACAGGGAGACAGTGTTCCCCATGGGGGCAGGGAGACAGTGTTCCCCATAGGGACAGGGAGACAGTGTTCCCCATGGGGACAGGGAGACAGTGTTCCCCATGGGGGCAGGGAGACAGTGTTCCCCATGGGGACAGGGAGACACTGTTCCCCATAGGGACAGGGAGGCAGTGTTCCCCATGGGGGCAGGGAGACAGTGTTCCCCATCGGGACCGGGAGACAGTGTTCCCCATGGGGCAGGGAGACAGTGTTCCCCATGGGGGCAGGGAGACAGTGTTCCCCATGTGGACAGGGAGACAGTGTTCCCCATGGGGACAGGGAGACAGTGTTCCCCATAGGGACAGGGAGACAGTGTTCCCCATAGGGACAGGGAGACAGTGTTCCACATGGGGACAGGGAGACAGTGTTCCCCATGGGGGCAGGGAGACAGTGTTCCCCATGGGGACAGGGAGACAGTGTTCCCCATGGGGGCAGGGAGACAGTGTTCCCCATAGGGACAGGGAGACAGTGTTCCCCATGGGGACAGGGAGACAGTGTTTCCCATGGGGGCAGGGAGACAGTGTTCCCCATGGGGACAGGGAGACAGTGTTCCCCATAGGGACAGGGAGACAGTGTTCCCCATGGGTACAGGGAGACAGTGTTCCCCATGGGGGCAGGGAGACAGTGTTCCCCATGGGGACAGGGAGACAGTGTTCCCCATGGAGACAGGGAGGCAGTGTTCCCCATAGGGACAGGGAGACAGTGTTCCACATGGGGACAGGGAGACAGTGTTCCGCATCGGGACAGGGAGACAGTGTTCCCCATAGGGACAGGGAGACAGTGTTCCACATGGGGACAGGGAGACAGTGTTCCCCATGGGGACAGTAAGACAGTGTTCCACATCGGGGCAGGGATACAGTGTTCCCCATGGGGCAGGGATACAGTGTTCCCCATGGGGACAGGGAGACAGTGTTCCCCATAGGGACAGGGAGACAGTGTTCCCCATGGGGACAGGGAGACAGTGTTCCCCATGGGGGCAGGGAGACAGTGTTCCCCATGTGGACAGGGAGACAGTGTTCCCCATGGGGACAGGGAGACAGTGTTCCCATAGGGACAGGGAGACAGTGTTCCCCATAGGGACAGGGAGACAGTGTTCCCCATGGGGACAGGGAGACAGTGTTCCCCATAGGGACAGGGAGACAGTGTTCCCCATAGGGACAGGGAGACAGTGTTCCACATGGGGACAAGGAGACAGTGTTCCCCATGGGGGCAGGGAGACAGTGTTCCCCATGGGGACAGGGAGACAGTGTTCCCCATGGGGGCAGGGAGACAGTGTTCCCCATAGGGACAGGGAGACAGTGTTCCCCATGGGGACAGGGAGACTGTGCTCCCCATGGGGGTAGGGAGACAGTGTTCCCCATGGGGGCAGGGAGACAGTGTTCCCCATGGGGGCAGGGAGACAGTGTTCCCCATGGGGACAGGGAGACAGTGTTCCCCATAGGGACAGGGAGACAGTGTTCCACATGGGGACAGGGAGTCAGTGTTCCACATGGGGACAGGGAGACAGTGTTCCACATAGGGACAGGGAGACAGTGTTCCCCATAGGGACAGGGAGACAGTGTTCCACATAGGGACTGGGAGACAGTGTTCCCCATAGGGACAGGGAGACAATGTTCCCCATAGGGACAGGGAGACAGTGTTCCACATGGGGACAGGGAGACAATGTTCCCCATGGGGACAGGAAGACAGCATTCCACATGGGGACAGGGAGACAGTGTTGCCCATGGGGGCAGGGAGACAGTGTTCCACATGGGGACAGGGAGACAGTGTTCCCCATGGGGGCAGGGAGACAGTGTTCCCCATAGGGACAGGGAGACAGTGTTCCCCATGGGGACAGGGAGACAGTGTTCCCCATGGGGGCAGGGAGACAGTGTTCCCCATGGGGACAGGGAGACACTGTTCCCCATAGGGACAGGGAGGCAGTGTTCCCCATGGGGGCAGGGAGACAGTGTTCCCCATCGGGACCGGGAGACAGTGTTCCCCATGGGGCAGGGAGACAGTGTTCCCCATGGGGGCAGGGAGACAGTGTTCCCCATGTGGACAGGGAGACAGTGTTCCCCATGGGGACAGGGAGACAGTGTTCCCCATAGGGACAGGGAGACAGTGTTCCCCATAGGGACAGGGAGACAGTGTTCCACATGGGGACAGGGAGACAGTGTTCCCCATGGGGGCAGGGAGACAGTGTTCCCCATGGGGACAGGGAGACAGTGTTCCCCATGGGGGCAGGGAGACAGTGTTCCCCATAGGGACAGGGAGACAGTGTTCCCCATGGGGACAGGGAGACAGTGTTTCCCATGGGGGCAGGGAGACAGTGTTCCCCATGGGGACAGGGAGACAGTGTTCCCCATAGGGACAGGGAGACAGTGTTCCCCATGGGTACAGGGAGACAGTGTTCCCCATGGGGGCAGGGAGACAGTGTTCCCCATGGGGACAGGGAGACAGTGTTCCCCATGGAGACAGGGAGGCAGTGTTCCCCATAGGGACAGGGAGACAGTGTTCCCCATAGGGACAGGGAGACAGTGTTCCACATGGGGACAGGGAGACAGTGTTCCACATGGGGACAGGGAGACAGTGTTCCGCATCGGGACAGGGAGACAGTGTTCCCCATAGGGACAGGGAGACAGTGTTCCACATGGGGACAGGGAGACAGTGTTCCCCATGGGGACAGGAAGACAGTGTTCCACATCGGGGCAGGGATACAGTGTTCCCCATGGGGCAGGGATACAGTGTTCCCCATGGGGACAGGGAGACAGTGTTCCCCATAGGGACAGGGAGACAGTGTTCCCCATAGGGACAGGGAGACAGTGTTCCCCATGGGGACAGGGAGACAGTGTTCCCCATAGGGACAGGGAGACAGTGTTCCCCATGGGGACAGGGAGACAGTGTTCCCCATGGGGGCAGGGAGACAGTGTTCCCCATAGGGGCAGGGAGACAGTGTTCCCCATGAAGACAGGGAGACAGTGTTCCACATGGGGACAGGGAGACAGTGTTCCCCATGGGGACAGGGAGACAGTGTTCCCCATGGGGACAGGGAGACAGTGTTCCCCATAGGGGCAGGGAGACAGTGTTCCCCATGGGGACAGGGAGACAGTGTTCCCCACGTGGTCAGGGAGACAGTGTTCCCCATGGGGACAGGGAGACAGTGTTCCCCATAGGGGCAGGGAGACAGTGTTCCCCATAGGGACAGGGAGACAGTGTTCCACATGGGGACAGGGAGACAGTGTTCCCCACGTGGTCAGGGAGACAGTGTTCCCCATGGGGACAGGGAGACAGTGTTCCCCACGTGGTCAGGGAGACAGTGTTCCCCATGGGGACAGGGAGACAGTGTTCCCCATAGGGGCAGGGAGACAGTGTTCCCCATGAAGACAGGGAGACAGTGTTCCACACTGGTTATAATCCGACAAGTTTTTTTGGAAGCACTATCTTTCAGAGTGCTGCTCATTCATCACCTGATGTAGGAGGGGTGCTCTAAATGCTAGTGCTTCCAAATGAACCGGTTGGACTATAACCTGGTGTTGTGTGACGTTTAAGCTTGTATTCCCGAGGAGACGGTCTTTTCCAGGTATTCCTTCTGTTTTTGCATCAGGTTGTGAAACATGGTGTGCCAGGCAGTACTGTGTCGTGCTGAATCCTGGCGGGACGCTGTCCAAGTGTCGGTGTGTTGGCATTGGAAGCTTATCCAGCATTGAGTCGGCCTCTTCCAGAATGGGAGGGAGAACATTGAAATGTGCGACTGAATTGAGAAGCGTGACCTCGGTATGACCTGCATTGTCAGATCTGAGCAGGCAACAGAACATTTCCTGAAACAAACCCTGTATGACCATGGTCATGTATGACTTTCAGTATCTCTCCTGAAAACGCACAGTGTAACATCCTGTCTAAACAATTAAACGCTGTTTATAATATTCCCAGCAAGAAGACTTGATGGTGAGCATGCTTTCTTTTGTTGCTGTGGTCTCTGTGCAATGAATAGCACAGAGGTTGATGAAAGGTTTCTCTGCTTTCGGTTGAAATTGCATTGCTAATGAATTGCAATTTCCCGCTGTATGATATCAGCATATACACATTTTTTTTTGAGATTACCGGCATGTTCCATTGACCATTGAAGTTACTTGACTGTCAATTAGACGCTTTATGTAATTCCTGAACCTTCACCATCCGTTAAAGCAACAGCGACCCCAGTTTTGATTCCACCCTCGCACAACTGTGCAGAGTTTTCACATTCTTTCCGCGTGGGATTCCTCCGGGTGCTCCGGTTTCCTCTCACAGTCCAAAGATGTGCAGGCCACGTGGATTGGCCATGCTAAGTTTCCCTGTAATGTCCAGAGATGTGTAGGTTAGATGGCTTAGCAATGGGAAATGCTGGGATACAGGGATAGGATGGGTGGGGGGAGGGGAGGGGGTGGTTGGCGTATCCGAGTGGGATGCTCTTTGGCAGGTCAGTGCGACTTGTTGGGTTGATTGGCCTCTCTCTGCACTGTAGGTATTCTATGATTTGCTTGATGTACGTGTAATGTGTTTTCCATCCAGCCTGTGGTGTGACGTTGATGCAGCACAGTGTCATGCAGCAACACGTCCACTCACTTTGACTATTCTCTACTCTCGATTGTCACAAGTTGTAGAACCATAGTCACAGAGGGCAGCAGTCAGTAATGGTCCAGTAAACAGTGTGTGTGTGCGTGTGTGTGAGTGCGTGAGTGTGTGTGTGAGTGCATGTGTGTGTGAGTGCGTGTGTGTGTGTGCATGCGTGTGTGTGCGTGTGCGCATGTGTGCATGTGTGTGTGCATGTGTGTGTGCGTGTTTGTGCGTGTATGAGTGTGTGTGTGTGCATGTGTGCGTGTGTGTATGGGCATGTGTGTGTGTGTATGTGTGCATGTGTGTGTATGCGCGCATTTGTGTGCGTGCGTGTGTGTGCATGTGTGTGTGTGCGTGTGTGCATGTGTGTGCACGCGTGTGTATGTGTGCGTGCGTGTGTGTGTGCGTGTGTGCGCATGTGTGTGTGCATGTGTGTGCGTGCATGTGTGTGTGCACGTGTGTCTGTATGTGTGTGTGTGCGTGTGTGTGCGTGTGTGCATGTGTGAGTGTGTGCGTGTGTGTGTGTGTGCACGTGTGTCTGTATGTGTGCGTGTGTGTGTGCGTGTGCGTGTGTGCATGTGTGAGTGTGTGCGTGTGTGTGTGTGCACGTGTATGTGAGTGTGTGCGTGTGTGTGTTTTCATATAGCTGTGTGTGCACAGGCATGTGTGCTTGTGTTTGTGTGCGTGTGCAAGGGTGCGTGTGGTTGTGTGCGGGCGTGCATGCATTTGTGTTTGTGCAGGTGTGTCTGTGCACGTGTCTGTGTGGGTGTCTACTTGTGCACATGCCTGTGTGTGCGTGAGTATATGTATGCGTCTGTGTGAGAGTGTGTATGGCACGCTGAGTAAGCACCATGATCCACGCAGACCCTTAAGATAAGTGTCATGTGAGTGAGCACAGCGAAGGGCTAGAAAAGGGGCCCTGTGTCAATCCTTGATCTGCACGTGTACTCCAGCGCTCAAAGTGACCTGTGCCAAGCATGGACACATGCCCCCGAGCTGCAGTGTGTCAAAGGGCTTCAGTTCTTGTTTGTGCCAGACTGGAATGATTAATTGTTTTGTAATTCATATGTACAAACTTCAAATATGATCCATTGTGTCTCCACTGTCAACCTATTTGGTAAGATCCTTTAGTCCATCCTTGCTAATTAACGTTTCATACTCTCGTATTTCCCAATTGAGAGTTCAATATCAAACTGTATGATCGTAAGCCAATAGCTGCAAATCCAAAGATGATTACTTTGATGTTCTGCATTTTCATTTCCACCTTAACACCTTAAATTCCCTTATCAGAACTTCGAGCTATCATGAGTGGCATGGATAGGGTGAATAGATCTTTTCCCAGGGTAGGGGAGTGCAAAACTAGAGGGCATAAGGTTTAGGGTGAGAGGGGAAAGATTTAAAAGGGGCTCAACTTTTTCACGCAGAGGGTGGTGCGTGTGTGGAATGAGCTGCCAGAGGAAGTGGTGGAGGCTGGTGCAATCACAGCATTTAAAAGGCATCTGGATGGGCATAAGAATAGGAAGGGATTAGTGGGACATGGGCCAAATGGTGGCAAACGGGCCTAGGTCAGATTGGGATATCTGGTCGCCGTGGACAGGATGGACTGAAGGGGTCTGTTTCTGTTTAGTGTGATTCAATGACTCTATGGTGTGAGAGTTGGTCTGAGAGTTGGCATGTGGTGAGGCTGCTGGTTTCTCGATGCCTACTTCTGTTAACAACGGCTCGAAGAGATAGGGCTGGGGTGGTCATGGAGCATGTTGGCAGGAGGGGGACAAGAAACAGCATTAACAATGGCGCAGACAAAAGTGTGTGTGAGAGAGAGAGAGACTGACTTGTGCGTTGGGGATTTGCACTATCTAGTTTCCTGGGGAACTAGGGGAGAATTACAAGTGACGTAGCAATGAGACAAGTTGACGAGGTGAAAAATTTGTGGAAATAACATGACCCCTGCTCAATGTCCAGATTCCAAAGTCTGCATTGAAGGCTTGAGGGGAAAGTTGCTAACATTTCTCTGGATATCACGACTCAGACAAAATCCATTCTGTCTGTATCTTCCCACCAACTCCCCCTATTTCTCACAGCAGGAGAGTGGAAAATTGTAAATTATAAATTGTGCAGTGAGGTTTTGACAAAAGGGGAAGCGGTGACATCCTATAATAATCGCTGGAAAAGCTAAAATATCACGTATTGGGTGCGTGCTGTGTGTGAAACAGTGAGCAAGCCAGACACTGCTGAATCCTGCTGCATTCACCTGAGGGTTAAAAATGGATCTGTAATCCTGCTTCAACGTGTTTTTCGAGCAAAACTGGCAGTGCAATAGGTCATCTGAAATTTTTGGTAAAAGAAACTTCTAAAGCAGAAGTGAAATCCCATGACTTCAGATGAGCCCCAGTCACATGGGGGAGGGAGTTTGCAGGCAGTAGTTCTGGATAAAAGGCATGACTTTGCTGTTGGTCCAGTCAGACGGAGGCCGGTGAGGCTGAAGGGTGTGTGAGTGCAGCAGAGGTAGGGACCCTTGTCAGCCTCGTTGGTCTCACTGAGTGAAGGGAGTTCCTGGCTTTGTGCGCCGGAGATCTCCTCTCGCCGGGCGAAGATGTCGCATTACCTGAAAGGAGGGGTTGTCATCGGGCACCAAATGCTGGAAGGGAAGCATCATTACGAAGTGCAAGATGTCCTCCACTGCAAGAGTGCCCATTCCCTGTTCAGGTATGAACCATTCCCTCACCTTCCAGACTGACCACCAAGGCAAAGGAGGGCAAGGGAGAGTTTGATTCTCCTGGGATGGTTTGACTGTTGTCAGAGGTGCTTCTCTATTTAAAGCTGCTAAATGGGATGCTGCTTCTGTCAGTCACCTGCATTGAAGCAGTGAATTTGACCTGTCGTTAAAATCTACATCGTGGAATGTATTTATCCAGACAGTAAAGCCCATATGTGGGAACGCGTTAAAATGATCACCTATTTGAAATGAGGTGATATATTTTAATGACCGTGGACTGGAGAAATATCTCAGACTTACGACAGCAACGGAAAATGCTGGATAAGCTCAGCAGCTCTGGCAGCGCGTGTGGAGAGAAGTCAGAGTTAACGTTTCTGGTCGAGTCAGGAAAGGTCACCAGACCCGAAACGTTAAGTGTGATTTCTCTCCACAGATTGGGGGGGTGGCACGGTGACTCAGTGGTTAGCACCAGGGTCCCAGGTTTGATTCCAGTGTTGGGTGACTGTCTGTGTGGAGTTTGTACGTTCTCCCCGTGTCTGCGTGGGTTTCCTCCGGGTGCTCCGGTTTCCTCCCACAGTCCAAAGATGTGCCGGTCAGGTGAATTGGCCATGCTAAATTGCCCACAGAATTAGGTGCATTAGTCAGAGGGGAATGGGTCTGGGTGGATTACTCTTCGGAGGGTCGGTGTGGACTGGTTGGGCCGAAGGGCCTGTTTCCACACTGTAGGGAATCTAACCGTGCTTCCAGACCCGCTGAGCTTTTCCAGCAAATTTCATGGCAGATTTACAACATCTGCAGTTCTTTCAGCTTTAATCTCAAATTTAAAACAGTCTCTCTGGCAAATGTTTTTTTAAAAAATGCATTTTAGGAAAAAAGAAGGGCAGACACAATTTCACGCAGGCTGGATTTGTAACTCGATTTGACTTTGGTCCTGATCCTTGCCTTTGCACATTCCCCAGAGCACCAAGCCCCATCCCACAACCCAGAACCATGGAGATAACTACTGAGCTTTCCTGGTCGCAGCCTCACCCTCGAGTTCCCAGTGGGTTTGAACCCAACCCAAGCGCAGTCACCAACACATAAGCGTAGAGCCACGGGCTGTCATTACCTTCACGACAAAGAGACGGAGCACGAAGCTGTGCTATCCTATCGAAAGTAGGCATGTGTGGCAATTGGGATGACAGGGAGGGTCTGCTTTCTGTCCAGCTAACCATTAACAGAAAGATTCACAGGTGCCACAAAGCTCTTTCCTGGAGAAAGTTGGGTGCATCATAATCTGCAAAGGAAGACTACGGACAGAGTAATGGGAAGGCGTTTGGACGTTGCTCGTGATGTGAGATGGCCTCCATCTCTACTGTAACAACGGTGTGGTTCTCAGTCTCCTTTGGTCGCCACGGTATGTTGTCATTGATTCCGCAGGCTTTGCAGCTAACTGGAGTCTGTTATCCCTGGGGTTATCCTGCTGTTTACCGTCACCAAAGGCTTCCCATCCTTCCTGAGGCTCCCAGAATCATAGAACATAGAACATAGAACATAGAACAATACAGCACAGTACAGGCCCTTTGGCCCTCGATGTTGCGCCGATCCAAGCCCACCTAACCTATACTAACCCACTATCCTCCATATACCTATCCAATGCAATCGGTGACATATTCCCAGCAAAGGTCAAACCAGAGATTCGTGAAGGTTTGCATCTTTGTTTACAGCTGGAAAAGACACAGCGAAAGGCTTGTAGCTGAACAGGACAACAACTAATAGTTTCATGGGGGATGTTAGTTGGTGTTCATGGTTGGTTAATGTTGTTAAAAATACACAACAATTGACCATTGCTTGATTTAAGGATGAATCGATGTTCTTAAGTTTTCATCTGTTATCAGTTACTTCAACCAATTGCCTTCAATGGTGTCGCCCTATCTTGGACAAAGTTAAAAATCACACACCACCAGGTTCCTAATGAAGGGCTTATGCCCAAAATGTTGATTCTCCTGTTCCTCGGATGCTGCCTGACCTGCTGTGCTTTTCCAGCAACATACTCTCGACTCTGATCTCCAGCATCTCACTAACACCAGGTTATAGTTCAACAGATTTATTTGGAAGTACACGCTTTCATCATAGATTGGATTGGATGCATCTTAGATTGGATTCCCTACAGTGTGGAAAAGGCCCTTCGGCCCAACCAATCCACACCGACCCTCCAAAGAGTAACCCACCCAGACCCATTTCCCTACATTCACCCCTGACTAATGCACCTAACACTATAGTGTAATTGAGCATGGCCAATTCACCTAACCTGCATATCTGTGGACTGTGGGAGGAAACCGGAGCACCCGGAAGAGACCTGTACAGTCACGGGGAGAATGTGCAAACTCCACACAGACAGGCTGGAATTGAACCCTGGTCCCTGGCGCTGTGAGGCAGCAGTGCTAACCACTGAGCCACTGTGCACTGCTCCTTCAGCAGGGAAAAGAATTGTCTTACTTTCATGAGAGTAATATCTGGTTCTGTGGGCAAGGGTTTGAACCAATCTGGCAAGGGTCATGCATCAGAATAATGCTCAACATAGAGAAATGTGACACACCATGCCCAGATAGGAACAGTGTGCACAGTTACCGGGCAAAGCTAAGAGACTGGCACTAAGTCAAAATGGTCAGAGCACTCGATGTAGACATGATGGGCTGAATGGCCTCTTTCTGCACCGTACCAATTTGGTGATCCTGACTGTGACAGAGAAGACCAGAAGTAGGAGGCAACAGAAAGGGGAAGGAGCACTTTTTCACACGTCTCAAGCAGCACTCGGAGTGTACGTGCATAAGGAGTTGAGTAAAGTTAAGAAGCTTGTTGAGTTACAGGTACAAGTCACCACATGTAAAAGGAATATCATGGCAACAACAGAGATCTGCCACAGACTACAGCAGAAAGGAGAGCTTAAACGTTCAACCTGACCAAAGACCAGGTCAAGAAAGTGACGGCATTATGCTGATTCAGAGACAGGATCCATTTTGTTTCGAATAAGGAGCACAACTGGATGTTCAATGTGGTGGAGAAAGATAGACTCTGGTGCCAATGGGAATGTCAATTATATTAATACAGACTGACACATGCTCAGGGAGGAACCTTGGAAATTACACTGAGGGTGTGGAGTTTCTGAACTGCTTATACGGCAACGTTCTGGACAGAGGATGGAGCTAGGTCCAGTTCTGGGGAATGAAGTGGGATAGTCAAGCCTGTTTACACTGGGAAGGGGAATCCAGATGTTTAGAACAGTTATGGAAATGGACAAGGTAAAATCAGCTCAAGGAGGGCGAATTTCAGTGAGTCCAGCCCAGAGAAAACAGAGACAAAGATTATCAGGTAAAACAGTGACTGAGTCATGGGATAGAGTAGGAAGTTTTAAAGAGGGACCATTTAAATAATTGGCAGCTGTCAAAGAAGAAAAGTCGATTCCATCCCTGATGAAATACAACATGGATGGCTATGGGAAGGCTAGAAATATCAAAGAATTTGACCAAAATCTTTTTGACTCTTCCTTGAATACGTGGCTATCCATTGATGTTCACAGGGCTTGGTAATTGGAGCATTGTTATCGCTGATACCTACAAATGCTTAGACCCGGGTGTGCGGAGCTTAACTTTCAAGATGAGAAGTGATGTGGATGTTGGAAACATCGCAAATTATTGTGGAGTGTAGTAATGCAATTCACAAGATGATAGACAGGCTGGAGAATGAGGAAGGAAGTGATGCTACATTTCGAGAAAGCATTGGCCAGACCACATTTGGAGAATTGCGTTCAGCTCTGGGCACCTTATTTAAGGAAGGATTTGATTTGATTTGATTTATTTACTGCGATGTGTATTTTGTTGCACAATTACCATGAAAAGTGTTGTATGGAGTCGGTGTGGTGTTTGCACGTTCTCCCCGTGTCTGGGTGGGTTTCCTCCGGGTGCTCCGGTTTCCTCCCACAGTCCAAAGATGTGCAGGTCAGGGTGAATTGGCCATACCAAATTGCCCCATAGTGTTCAGGGATGTATCGGTTAAGTACATTAGTCAGGGGGAAATGTGGAGTAATCGGGTTGGGGAATGGGTCTGGGTGGGTTACTCTTTGGAGGGTCGGTGTGAACTTTTTGGGCTGAAGGGCCTGTTTCTACGCTGTAGGGTGTCTATGATTTGATGATTCTATAGTGTCACCATTCTCTGGCATCATTCCAAAACACAGAAAAATAAACCAAAACATAGAATATAAAGGTAGGAAAATCAAGAAATAAAGTCCTTCTTGTTAAATGCTCTGCCATGGGCCAGGTGGCTGGGCCTAAGTCCCCATCGCCATGCCACCGCTGGAACAAAGGTCATCACTCTTCGGTGATCTCAGCCTACACAATGCCCTCACCACTATGAGTCCTCACTGGGTCTTGTCAAAGCAGATGCCACTGGGTATTGCATCAGCTACTGGGCCTATTTGAGTCAATGCTTCTGGGCCTACTCAAGTCTGTACTGCTGGGGCTACTTAAGTCTGTATTGCTGGGCCTACTCGAGTCCATGTTTTTGGGCCTACTCAAGTCTGTACTGCTGGGCCTACTCAAGTCCACGCCTTTGGGTCTACTCAAGTCTGCACTGCTGGGACTACTTGAGTCCACGCTTCTGAGCCTACTTAAGTCTGTACTGCTGGGCCTACTCGAGTCAACGCTTTTGGGCCTACTGAAGTCTGCAGAGAGTCAATGCTTTTGGGCCTACTCAAGTCTGCACTGCTGAGTCTACTCAAGTCTGGATTGCTAGGCCTACTCAAGTCTGTACTGCTCAAGTCCACACTTTTGGGCCTATTGAAGTCTGCACTGCTCGAGTCCACGCTTCTGGGCCTACTCGAGTCTGCACCGCTGGGCTTACTTGAGTCCACGCTTCTGGGCCTATTCAAGTCTGCACTGCTGGGCCTACTCAAATCACAGCCTACTTTCTGTGACCTCTTAAACAAGAGGTAAGTAAAATAAAAGAGGAAAGAAAAAGAAAACAAAAATTAGAAGTGAAAAGAAAAATGAATGGAGCATATGAGCCCCGGGTTCAGGAGCCCTACTCCTCCGCCATCTTACCGAATGATGTTAACGGATGTTAAAGCCCTGATGAGAGTGCAAGGGAGATTTACTGAAATGATAGCAGGAATGAAGGATTTTGGATAAAAGGAAAGATTAGAGAGATTGGGCTTGTTCTCCTCGGAGCAGAGATTAAAAGGTGGCCTTTTTAAGGTGTTCAAAAGAATTAACCATTTTGATAGATTAACGAAGGATATTCTATCCGCTAGTTGGTACGTCAGTAACTAGGGGTCACAAATTCAAGACTGTCAGCAAGATAGCTAGGAATGAACTGAGGAGAAACTTCTTTGCTCAGAGAGTTGTTAGGATGTGTCACGCACTGCCTGGGAGAGTGGTGAAGGCAGATTCCACAGGAGGCTTCAAAAGACAGCTGGAGATACAATTGAAAATGCTGAAGTTAGAGGGCTATGGAGATAGGAATGGAGAATGGGGCTGGTTGGGTGCCATTAGTGGGTTGTTACTGGTCACAGCCCATTTGTGTGGAGGTTGGTGTAAGCCATGAGAGAAGGTGTTCAGGGCCGAAAATCTTTCATCTCGATAGTGAAGCCTAGAAGGCTGTAGAACTCCTGAGTGGAAAATGAGGTGCTGTTCTTCCAGTGTGCGCTGAGCTTCACTGGAGCACTGCAGCCAGCCTGAGTCAGAGACGTTGGCCAGGGAGCAGAGTAGGGTGTTAAAGTGGCAGGCAACTGGAAGAACCACTTGCTTACTGTACCTTGTGGGAATAAAGCCAAAAACTTAACCCTACGCACAGACTTGAGTAGGCCTAAAAGCATGGACTCGAGTAGGCCCAGCAGTGCAGACTTGAGTAGGCCCAGCAGTGCAGACTTGAGTAGGCCTAAAAGCATGGACTCGAGTAGGCCCAGCAGTGCAGACTTGAGTAGGCCCAGCAGTGCAGACTTGAGTAGGCCCAGCAGTGCAGACTTGAGTAGGCCTAAAAGCATGAACTCGAGTAAGCCCAGCAGTGCAGACTTGAGTAGGCCCAGCAGTGCAGACTTGAGTAGGCCCAGAGCATGGACTCGAGTAGGCCCAGCAGTGCAGTCTTGAGTAGGCCCAGAAGTGCAGACTTGAGTAGGCCCAGAAGCATGGACTCGAGCAGTGCAGACTTGAATAGGCCCAGCAGTGCAGACTTCAGTAGGCCCAGAAGTGTGAACTCAAGTAGGCCCAGCAGTGCAGATTTGAGTAGTCCCAGGAGCATGGACTTGAGTAGGCTCAGCAGTGCAAACTTGGGTAGGCCCAGTAGCATGGACTCGAGTAGGCCCAGCAGTGCAGACTTGGGTTGGCCCAAAAGCATGGACCTGAGTAGGCTCAGCAGTGCAGACGTGAGTAGGCACAAAAGCGTAGACTTGAGTAGGCCCAGCAGTGCAGACTTAAGTAGGCCCAGCAGTGCAGACTTGAGTAGGCCCAGAGCATGGACTCGAGTAGGCCCAGCAGTGCAGACTTGGGTAGGTCCAATAGCATGGACTCGAGTAGGCCCAGCAGTGCAGCCTTGAGTAGGCCCAGAAGCATGGACTTGAGTAGGCCCAGCAGTACAGACTTGAGTAGGCCCAATAACATGGACTCGAGAAGCCCCAGCAGTGCAGACTTGAGTAGGCCCAAAAGCGTAGACTCGAGTAGGCCCAGCAGTGCAGTCTTGAGTAGGCCCAGAAGTGCAGACTTGAATAGGCCCAATAGCATGGACTCGAGTAGGCCCAGCAGTGCAGACTTGGGTTGGCCCAAAAGCATGGACCTGAGTAGGCTCAGCAGTGCAGACGTGAGTAGGCCCAAAAGCGTAGACTTGAGTAGGCCCAGCAGTGCAGACTTAAGTAGGCCCAGCAGTGCAGACTTGAGTAGGCCCAGAGCATGGACTCGAGTAGGCCCAGAAGCATGGACTTGAGTAGGCCCAGCAGTGCAGACTTGAGTAGGCCCAATAGCATGGACTCGAGTAGGCCCAGCAGTGCAGTCTTGAGTAGGCCCAGAAGTGCAGACTTGAGTAGGCCCAATAGCATGGACTCGAGTAGGCCCAGCAGTGCATACTTGGGTTGGCCCAAAAGCATGGACCTGAGTAGGCTCAGCAGTGCAGACGTGAGTAGGCCCAAAAGCGTAGACTTGAGTAGGC
This sequence comes from Chiloscyllium plagiosum, assembly GCF_037043375.1. Taxonomy (NCBI): domain Eukaryota; kingdom Metazoa; phylum Chordata; class Chondrichthyes; order Orectolobiformes; family Hemiscylliidae; genus Chiloscyllium; species Chiloscyllium plagiosum. The sequence goes on from NW_028270150.1 coordinate 93,084,630, forward strand.
CCAGCAGTGCAGACTTAAGTAGGCCCAGCAGTGCAGACTTGAGTAGGCCCAGAGCATGGACTCGAGTAGGCCCAGAAGCATGGACTTGAGTAGGCCCAGCAGTGCAGACTTGAGTAGGCCCAATAGCATGGACTCGAGTAGGCCCAGCAGTGCAGACTTGGGTAGGTCCAATAGCATGGACTCGAGTAGGCCCAGCAGTGCAGCCTTGAGTAGGCCCAGAAGCATGGACTTGAGTAGGCCCAGCAGTACAGACTTGAGTAGGCCCAATAACATGGACTCGAGAAGCCCCAGCAGTGCAGACTTGAGTAGGCCCAAAAGCGTAGACTCGAGTAGGCCCAGCAGTGCAGTCTTGAGTAGGCCCAGAAGTGCAGACTTGAGTAGGCCCAATAGCATGGACTCGAGTAGGCCCAGCAGTGCAGACTTGGGTAGGTCCAGTAGCATGGACTCGAGTAGCCCCAGCAGTGCAGACTTGAGTAGGCCCAAAAGCGTGGACTCGAGTAGGCCCAGCAGCTGAAGCGAGACACAACGGCGTATTCCAGTCAGAGCATCTGTGTCTGTGTCATTCTGTATTCTTTGCGAATTTGCTTTACTCTGGGATTTGTTCTACTGCTAACGCAAATACATTGCTTAAAAAATATCGCAGGACTGCTTGTATCACTGGGTTGTACAATGGCATTAGGTAAAACTCCATGAACTATCGATTGAATAAATATCTGCCCCCTGACTCTGTCACCGTTCACTGAACATACGTGCATGTGGAGAATCTGAGCGACGAGAGACCTGAAAGTCCACGACGTTGCTCATGTCGAAAAAGTTGCGAGGAGGCAATAGGGGAGCCGAGTTAGCAAGGTAGCGGAGAAGGGTAGATTCCTGTGGAGTTTTCCTGGATAAATAGATAGTGGACAATATAATGACTGGAACATTGCTCAATGAAAATTCCGAATGTTCTTCCTCAGATATCCTCTTGCCTCACAGTAATGGCTTCGATAAACTAACCAGCATGAACCATGCCTTGTGGTATTATCTGTTAGACATAAACAATAGAGATAGCAGGGCAGCCATGATGATACACTGGTAAATCAGGCTGAAGAGCTCGCTCCTGTGCCTAATTCTTTACGTACCAGCAGGAGGCACTGGGGACACGTGCTGTTTGCTCTTCCGCCAGAGGGTGTGTTAATGATTGTCAATTAATTTAAAATTCTCAGCCACATTTTCAAACCCCTCAATATCTTCCTGGCCCCCACTCCTTTTCTTTGTAATCTGCTCCAACCTTGCTAGATATCCACATCCCTTCAATTCAGCTTTATCGTGGCAGAAACTTAAATACCAGGAACAGGGATAGGCCATCTGGTCATTCAACATCACAGAATAGTGTGGAAGGAGGCCATTCATTCCACCCAGTCCATACCAACTCTCCGAAGAGCACCCCACCGAGCCCCACCCCTCTACCGTATCCTTGCACTTCCCAGGGTTAATTTACCTTATCTGCACGTCCCTGGACACTATGGGCAATTGAGCGCGGCCAGTTCACCTAACCTGCACTTTGGATAATGGAAGGAAACCCCCGCAGACACAGGGAGAATGTACAAACTCCACACAGACGGTTGTCTGAGGGTGGAGTCAAACCCGGGTCCCTGGTGCTGTGAGGCAGCCGTACTAACCACTGAGCCACCGTGCTGTCCACAGCCCATTGTGATATAACACCGTCACTCCATTCCACATAACAGCAGCACCATTTAAACCAATGGTACAAGAATCACATTATACCCATACAAGTCAGGAGGGTTCGCGTTATACAAATGATGGCTTCAATTCTTCAATCACCTTATAGCCAACTTGCGTTGAACAAACACATGTTATAGTCGAACCGCCATCTCAATGCCTCATCTGATATTGGAGCTTTCCTTAATTGAACCATTGTTATTGGTATGCGTTTAGTGAATGTGGAAGTACAGATGTCCATGCATCTTCCAGCGGAGTCATTTCCTCTTCCTTGTTTTTGAGGCTTTGCTATGGACAATGTGTCCACTGTAGGGCCATTCATTCTCTCAAACTGAACCATCTAAACCTCAACAAACAACCTGCCTTCTGGACAGCACCCGTTCACTAAAGCCTTCACCCGTTCTTTCAGTGGCTTGTGTTCTTTCTCAACAGGCGACTGAGAAGCTAAAGCTCCTGCTGCAGACCTCCCACTAGCCCAAGTGGCGGCTAGAGGCCACCGTTTTGTTTCAGCCCAGCTTTGCGAGTTTATCTTACAATACGGGTAGTGTACAGTGAACCCCCAGCTCCCAAACAGTTCAGGTTGTCATGCGATCATGCACCCCTGAAGAATTGGTCTGTTCTCCTTACATTCTGAAGACTTAATTTGTTACTCAACATGAAGCTGCATTGATTGTGTGACTGTGTTTTAGGAGGGGCGACTGGTTGCTGCAGGTGAATGACAAAAAGGCATCTGACTTCCCACCGGAGATCCTAGCTGAGTTACTCCGGGGCAACTCCGCACAGCTGGTGAGTAACAAAATGGGGAACGCCATTCAACTGGGAGGAACCAAAAGAGAAACTCCACACAACTGGGAGAGTCGCAGGTCGATAGGATAGTGAAGGCGGCGTTTGGTATACTTTCCTTTATTGGTCAGAGTATTGAGTACAGGAGTTGGGAGGTCACGTTGCGGCTGTACACAACATTGGTTAGGCCACTGTTGGAATATTGCGTGCAATTCTGGTCTCCTTCCTATCGGAAAGATGCTGTGAAAGTTGAAAGGGTTCAGAACAAATTTACAAGGATGTTGCCAGGGTTGGAGGATTTGAGCTACAGGGAAAGGCTGAACAGGCTGGGGCTGTTTTCCCTGGAGCGTCAGAGGCTGAGGGGTGACCTTATAGAAGTTTATAAAATTATGAGGGGCATGGATAGGGTAAATAGGCAAAGTCTTTTCCCTGGGGTAGGGGAGTCCAGAACTAGAGGGCATAGGTTTAGGGTGAGAGGGGAAAGATATAAAAGAGACTTAAGGGGCACCACACGCTGAGAGTAACAGGCAGAGAGAGAGGGGAACACCACACGCTGAGAGTAACAGACAGAGAGAGAGGGGAACACCACACACTGAGAGTAACAGACAGAGAGAGGGGAACACCACACACTGAGAGTAACAGACAGAGAGAGAGGAACACCACACACTGAGAGTAACAGGCAGAGAGAGAGGGGAACACCACACGCTGAGAGTAACAGACAGAGAGAGGGGAACACCACACACTGAGAGTAACAGACAGAGAGAGGGGAACACCACACGCTGAGAGTAACAGACAGAGAGAGAGGAACACCACACACTGAGAGTAACAGACAGAGAGAGGGGAACACCACACGCTGAGAGTAACAGAGAGATGGGAACACCACACGCTGAGAGTAACAGGCAGAGAGAGGGGAACACCACACGCTGAGAGTAACAGACAGAGAGAGGGGAACACCACACTCTGAGAGTAACACACAGAGAAAGAGGGGAAGACCACACACTGAGAGTAACAGACAGAGAGAGGGGAACATCACACACTGAGAGTAACAGACAGAGAGTGGGGAACACCACACTCTGAGAGTAACAGACAGAGAGAGAGGGGAACACCACACACTGAGAATAACAGACAGAGAGAGGGGAACACCACACACTGAGAGTAACAGACAGAGAGAGAGGAACACCACACTCTGAGAGTAACAGACAGAGAGAGGGGAACACCACACACTGAGAGTAACAGACTGAGAGAGGGGAACACCACACACTGAGAGTAACAGGCAGAGAGAGAGGGGAACACCACACGCTGTGAGTAACAGACAGAAAGAGGGGAACACCACACACTGAGAGTAACAGACAGAGAGAGGGGAACACCACACGCTGAGAGTAACAGAGAGATGGGAACACCACACGCTGAGAGTAACAGGCAGAGAGAGAGGAACACCACACTCTGAGAGTAACAGACAGAGAGAGGGGAACACCACACGCTGAGAGTAACAGAGAGATGGGGAACACCACACACTGAGAGTAACAGGCAGAGAGAGAGGAACACCACACTCTGAGAGTAACAGACAGAGAGAGGGGAACACCACACACTGAGAGTAACAGGCAGAGAGAGGGGAACACCACACTCTGAGAGTAACAGGCAGAGAGAGAGGAACACCACACTCTGAGAGTAACAGACAGAGAGAGGGGAACACCACACACTGAGAGTAACAGGCAGAGAGAGGGGAACACCACACACTGAGAGTAACAGACAGAGAGAGGGGAACACCACACTCTGAGAGTAACAGACAGAGAGAGGGGAACACCACACTCTGAGAGTAACAGACTGAGAGAGGGGAACACCACACACTGAGAGTAACAGACAGAGAGAGGGGAACACCACACACTGAGAGTAACAGACAGAGAGAGGGGAAGACCACACACTGAGAGTAACAGACAGAGAGAGGGGAACACCACACACTGAGAGTAACAGACAGAGAGAGAGAGGAACACCACACTCTGAGAGTAACAGACAGAGAGAGGGGAAGACCACACTCTGAGAGTAACAGACAGAGAGAGGGGAACACCACACTCTGAGAGTAACAGACAGAGAGAGGGGAACACCACACGCTGAGAGTAACAGACAGAGAGAGGGGAACACCACACACTGAGAGTAACAGACAGAGAGAGGGGAACACCACACACTGAGAGTAACAGGCAGAGAGAGGGGAACACCACACTCTGAGAATAACAGACAGAGAGAGAGGAACACCACACTCTGAGAATAACAGACAGAGAGAGGGGAACACCACACACTGAGAGTAACAGACAGAGAGAGGGGAACACCACACACTGAGAGTAACAGGCAGAGAGAGGGGAACACCACACACTGAGAGTAACAGGCAGAGAGAGGGGAACACCACACTCTGAGAATAACAGACAGAGAGAGAGGAACACCACACACTGAGAGTAACAGACAGAGAGAGGGGAACACCACACACTGAGAGTAACAGGCAGAGAGAGGGGAACACCACACACTGAGAGTAACAGGCAGAGAGAGGGGAACACCACACTCTGAGAATAACAGACAGAGAGAGAGGAACACCACACTGTGAGAGTAACAGACAGAGAGAGAGAGGAACACCACATTGTGAGAGTAACAGACAGAGAGAGGGGAACATCACACACTGAGAGTAACAGACAGAGAGAGGGGAACACCACACACTGAGAGTAACAGGCAGAGAGAGGGGAACACCACACACTGAGAGTAACAGGCAGAGAGAGGGGAACACCACACTCTGAGAATAACAGACAGAGAGAGAGGAACACCACATTCTGAGAGTAACAGACAGAGAGAGGGGAACACCACACTGTGAGAGTAACAGACAGAGAGAGAGAGGAACACCACATTGTGAGAGTAACAGACAGAGAGAGGGGAACATCACACACTGAGAGTAACAGACAGAGAGAGGGGAACACCACACTCTGAGAGTAACAGACAGAGAGAGGGGAACATCACACACTGAGAGTAACAGACAGAGAGAGGCGAACACCACACACTGAGAGTAACAGGCAGAGAGAGGGGAACACCACACTCTGAGAATAACAGACAGAGAGAGAGGAACACCACATTCTGAGAGTAACAGACAGAGAGAGGGGAACACCACACTGTGAGAGTAACAGACAGAGAGAGAGAGGAACACCACATTGTGAGAGTAACAGACAGAGAGAGGGGAACATCACACACTGAGAGTAACAGACAGAGAGAGGGGAACACCACACTCTGAGAGTAACAGACAGAGAGAGGGGAACATCACACACTGAGAGTAACAGACAGAGAGAGGCGAACACCACACTCTGAGAGTAACAGACAGAGAGAGAGGAACACCACATTCTGAGAGTAACAGACAGAGAGAGGGGAACACCACACTGTGAGAGTAACAGACAGAGAGAGAGAGGAACACCACATTCTGAGAGTAACAGACAGAGAGAGGGGAACATCACACACTGAGAGTAACAGACAGAGAGAGGGGAACACCACACTCTGAGAATAACAGACAGAGAGAGAGGAACACCACATTCTGAGAGTAACAGACAGAGAGAGGGGAACACCACACTGTGAGAGTAACAGACAGAGAGAGAGAGGAACACCACATTCTGAGAGTAACAGACAGAGAGAGGGGAACATCACACACTGAGAGTAACAGACAGAGAGAGGGGAACACCACATTCTGAGAGTAACAGACAGAGAGAGGGGAACACCACACTCTGAGAATAACAGACAGAGAGAGAGGAACACCACATTCTGAGAGTAACAGACAGAGAGAGGGGAACACCACACTCTGAGAATAACAGACAGAGAGAGAGGAACACCACATTCTGAGAGTAACAGACAGAGAGAGGGGAACACCACACTGTGAGAGTAACAGACAGAGAGAGAGAGGAACACCACATTCTGAGAGTAACAGACAGAGAGAGGGGAACATCACACACTGAGAGTAACAGACAGAGAGAGGGGAACACCACACTCTGAGAATAACAGACAGAGAGAGAGGAACACCACATTCTGAGAGTAACAGACAGAGAGAGGGGAACACCACACTGTGAGAGTAACAGACAGAGAGAGAGAGGAACACCACATTCTGAGAGTAACAGACAGAGAGAGGGGAACATCACACACTGAGAGTAACAGACAGAGAGAGGGGAACACCACATTCTGAGAGTAACAGACAGAGAGAGGGGAACACCACACTCTGAGAATAACAGACAGAGAGAGAGGAACACCACATTCTGAGAGTAACAGACAGAGAGAGGGGAACACCACACTCTGAGAATAACAGACAGAGAGAGAGGAACACCACATTCTGAGAGTAACAGACAGAGAGAGGGGAACACCACACTCTGAGAGTAACAGACAGAGAGAGGGGAACACCACATTCTGAGAGTAACAGACAGAGAGAGGGGAACACCACACTCTGAGAGTAACAGACAGAGAGAGGGGAACACCACACTCTGAGAATAACAGACAGAGAGAGAGGAACACCACATTCTGAGAGTAACAGACAGAGAGAGGGGAACACCACACTCTGAGAATAACAGACAGAGAGAGAGGAACACCACATTCTGAGAGTAACAGACAGAGAGAGGGGAACACCACACTGTGAGAGTAACAGACAGAGAGAGGGGAACACCACACTCTGAGAGTAACAGACAGAGAGAGGGGAACACCACACTGTGAGAGTAACAGACAGAGAGAGAGAGGAACACCACATTCTGAGAGTAACAGACAGAGAGAGGGGAACATCACACACTGAGAGTAACAGACAGAGAGTGGGGGGAACACCACACTCTGAGAGTAACAGACGGAGAGAGATGGGAACACCACACACTGAGAGTAACACAGAGTGTGAAGTTGTGAGTCTCACAGTCACTTGAGGTGTGTTTCCCTGACAACTGAGAGTGTGAGTTTGTTGAGCTACTGTGCGACTGGCAGTAGAAAATGATGAATTCATGCATTTTAGACACACACCATTGTCACTCCGCTCACAAGTATAAAAAAAGACTTGCAAACCAAATTGTATTCTGACAATTTCCAGACTGTTCATCGTCCTGAGCGCAGTGAGGATACCCACGTCCCTGAGAATCTCGGTGACACTGTATATTGGCCGTACGACAAGCAGAAGATGGAGCTGCTGTTCAGTTTGGAGATGACGCGATCCTGTGAGGGCCTGGTGGAGCCAGCCCCAGCTGAGAACCATGATCCTTTACTGGCAGGGGACAGCGGGAGGTTACACGGTGAACACACCGGTGCGGAAACTTTCTGTAAAGCTCCCAGCGACAGGCTCGGTGGAGAGGAGGCTGCAGGCGCTATGTGCGGCAGTGTGAAACCACACGGACTGCTGGTGGCTTTGAATCGGGCTTCCCTCTGCAGAGTGCAGGGGCGTGGCCCATCTTGGTCCTCAGCGCTCACGTGTCCCGTGTGCCAGAAGAAAGAATGTGACATACACAGTGTTATTGTCAACTCGGAGGTGAAATCGGAACTCTATTATCTGGAAGGTGAGCAATTCCTTTTACAACTAATCTCTGAGCTCAGTAATTCAGCAAAGTGAGCTCGCGTAGGTTTGTCTAGGTGGGCCGAAGGGCCTTTATTGATCTGTGCTACTATGATTCAGTACCTTAAGTTTTATTTGATGTTTGCTCCCAATATCTTTAGCAGCTGGTAAGTTATAGGGATTGAACGCCAGGCTAGTGTGAATGTTGACATTGGTTTGACCTTAAGCTGCACACAGAAGGATTGTAGAGTAGGGTCACACTCTTATCTTCCATCAGGTCTCCATCCCATGTGACCAGACTTCATTTGGAGTGGCTCAGTGGTTCGCACTGCTGCCTCACAGCGCCAGGGACCCAAGTTCAATTCCAGTCTCGGGTGACTGTCTGTGTGGGGTTTGCACCTTCTCCCCGTGTCTGCGTGGGTTTCCTCCGGGCGCTCCGGTTTCCTCCCACAATCCAAAGCACATGCAGGTCAGGTGAATTGGCCATGCTGATTTTCCCCATGGTGTCCAGGGATGTGCACGCTAGGTGGGTTAGCCATGAGAAGTGCAGGGGAGTGAGTCTGGGTGGGATCCTCTTTGGAGGGTCAGTGCGGACTCGATGGACCAAATGGCCTATCTCCACAATGTGGGGACTTATTATGACCTGGCTCCATCTACACCCCTTCAGTATTGTCTGAGTGTCAGTACAGTTACAACTTTAGGGTAACTAACTCTGGACAAGTTTGTAACTAGTGGTGTTCATAGCCACCTGGGTTATAACTCAACGTATATAATTGCCAATTGCCCCAGTCAGAAATGTAGAGCCTATCACCACCTTCATCCTTTAGCTGACTTTTTCAAGGAATACTTGTCCAAATCTTGACCACTCCTGAGTGACTGGGAGACGTGACAAAGGACATAGAGGAAGATAGTCAACCAGTTGGAAATAAGGGGAAGGCAGTGGCGATATCTCTGGGCTAGTAATCTTGGCTAATGTCGTGGTCAGAGGTTCGAATCCACAATCCCCTGAACACCGCCCCCCCATCCCCCCTCCCCAACACCCCCAGTGTCAACTGGTGGAATATAATGTCAATAAATCTGGAACATGATTAATATCAGTTAATATTAATAAAAACCATCTGGCTCATTAATGTCCCTCAGGGAAGGAAATCTGCCATCCTTACCTGGTCTGGCCTGACTCCAGCAAAGTCAGTTGACTCTTAACTGCCCTCTGAAATGGTTCTACTCAAGTCCAACCCACTCAGTTCCAGGGTAATTAGGGATAGGTTGGTTGTGTCACCATTAGTCTTACCAGACCATAGGGGCTGCTCTCTCCATGAGAGAGTGAAGTGACTGGTGGAGGTTTAAGCTGAGGGCCACCATACCTCAGGCGAGGGAAGAGGTTGTAAAGGAGAGTCCTTCATGGTAACGTCAAACCGGTGATGGGAATTGAACCCACACTGTTCTGTAAACTAACGATCCAGCAAACTGAGCTAAACCGATTTTTAGGGATAGGTGATAAACATGGGAACACTGAAACAGGAGTAGGCCATTCTGCCCATCGAGCGTGTTCTACCATTCAGTGAGATCATGGCTGTTCTGTGGCCTAACTATCTATATACCTGCCTTTGACCCATTTCCCTTAATAGCTTTTGCTTAACAAAAAATTATCCATCTTAGATTTAAACTTAACAACTGATCTAGCATCCACTACCATTTGTGGAAGAGAGTTCCAGACATCTCCCACCCTGTGTGTGTAGTAGGACTTGCAAACCTCTCTCCGGAACGCTCTGGCCCTCATTCCCAAACCATGCCCCAATTTCTAGAATCCACAGCTAGTGGAAATAATTGATCCTTGTCTACCCTGTCCTTTCCTGTTCCTATCTTGAAGCTTTCAATCAGATCACTCCTTAACCTCCGAAATTCTAGAGAAGATCAACTGTGCAATCTCTCCTCATAACTTCACCCCCTGAAGTCCTGGTATCATTCTTATAAAGCTTCATCGTAGTCCCTCTAAGGCCGGTCTATCCTTCTGAAGGTGTGCTCCCCAGATCTGCTCACTGTACTCCAAGGGGGCTCGAATTTGAGGTTTGTACAACTGCAGTATAAGGTCTGCATCCTCCCACTCCTGTAGAAAGGCCGGCAGTCCATTAGCTTACTTGATTATCTTCTGCACCCGTTTGTGGTATCTTAAAGATCTATGCACCTGAATTGCCAAGTCTCTGTGGACATCCGCTGCGTTTATCTTCATGCCATTTAGAAAGTACCCAGTACTATCCTTTTTACCCTGGTCCAAAAATGGATAATCTCACGTTCAATTCCATCTGTCAAAGTTTTGCCCATTCGCCTGTCTATCACTAGCAGAGAGTCATAGAGTCCTATAGCGCAGAGACAGACCCTTTGACCCAGACTGGTTCATGCTGACCAAAATATCCATCCACGCTAACCCCATTTCCCTGCACTGGGCCCATATCCTTCTAATCCTTTCCTAGCCATATATTTGATCAAATGCCTTTGAAATGTTGTTAATGTACCTGCCTCAACCACTTCCACTGGCAGCTCATTCCATATGCGTACCACCCTCTGTGTAAAAACATTGTCCCTCAGGTTACCTTTTATTCTTTCCCCTCTAACTTTAAACTGATGCCCTCTCGCCCTCGATACCCCAACCCTGGGAAAAACACTGAGTACATTCACTCAATCCATGCCTCTCAAAATCTTATAAACCTCTATAAGATCCCCCCTCAGTCTCCTACGCTCTAAAGAAAAAAGCCCTATCTTGTCCAATCTCTGCCTATAACTCAGATCATTGAGTCCTGGGGCAACATCTTTGTAAATTTCATCTGCTGTCTCTCCAGTTTAGTAACATCCTTCCTGCAGTAAGGTGACCAAAACTGAACACAATACTCCAACGTCCTGTATAACTGCAACATAACTTCCCAACTTCTATATTCAATGCGCTTTTAATTTTATGCTAGAATCTACACTGTCTACACCTAACGTTGTGTCATCAGCAAATTTGGGTATTTGACTTGATATATGCTGTTATCCATGTCAATAAGTAACGTGACTAATTGAGGCCCTAAGGCAGTGAGGCACCACTGGGTCTCATCCTGCCAATTTCAGTCACAAACACAGTAGTTGCTGGGAAAAGCTCAGTAGGTCTGGCAGCATTCAGGGCCGGTGACCCTCCCTCAGACTCCTGTCAATTTAAGTACCTCCCCTGGTTATTAGAGAGGACTTAGGGAAAGTTATAGATAAAGGAGAACTAGTAGCAGTAAACTGTCATTTCGCCAGTAATGGATACTGGTAGAGACGGCAGACACCACAAGGAGGCGGTAGTAGGGTGATGTTCACAAGAGAGCTCTGCACACCCACCCTCAGTGCAGCATCCACTCCCCCCACTGGATAACCAGTGAACTGCGCAGGTCCTGAGGAGAAAGACATGCCCTGTACCCACCCTGCCACATCAGGGCAGTGGCACCACCTCAAACCTCACCCACCTCTGCCAGTCTCCTGCTGCTCTGTTGACACAAGGTTCCTCCCGGTCTTTCCTCCGGCCTCCAAACTGCACTATGGACCTTTTCCTGGCATCACCAGTCCCTCGATGGTCCTCTGGTTCCTCTACCGGGGATCAGAGTCAGGTCCTTGAGCACAATTGCACTCAACCGCTAATTACCTTTCACCCCAAGACCATTCCTGGGAATGCTTGGAGGCTTTTTAGAAGGATCAGGTGAAAGTCACTCTACTTACACGACAGAAGTGAAGCATTAGAAAGTCTTCAGTTTGTCCGAAGCTGAGGATAGCGAACGTAGCTTGTGTGAAAAAGGCATCATGATTTGGAGATGGAGGTGTTGGACTGGGGTATACAAAGTTAAAAATCACACAACACCAGGTTATAGTCCAACAGGTTTATTTGGAAGCACTAGCTTTCGAAGCGCTGCCCCTTCATCAGGTGGTTGTGGAGAATAAGATTGTAAGACACAGACAGCCCCACACAGGGAAACTCACACCTTCGGTGCATTACCTGGGCTGACATGACACCAATTGCTCAAGTTCACTTGACAATGTAACTTGTAAAAAGAGTTTTGTGATGTACATATGAAAGAACTGAAACCAATATGGTCATTCGAAAAGATGAGAAACTGACCAAACAATCCAGGTCTTTTTCAATATATAATTTCAGTTACATTACACTGTAAACATTTGCTATAAATTCTGTGTCTTTCAATCTTATTCTCCACCATCACCTGATGAAGGAGCAGCGCTCCGAAAGCTAGTGCTTCCAAATCAACCTGTTGGACTATAACCTGGTGTTGTGTGATTTTCTTAACCTTGTGAAAATGAGAGAAGACCTTAGAGAATGGAAAAAATAAATTGTCATTATCTTGTTTATTTCCCAAAAATCACCGTTACCGTTCAGAGCAAAAGAATCATTGATCAGTTGAGTTAAACGTGCATAGCATTTATAAAGGAAATCTACCCTTTGACTGAAATATGGCTACTCTGAAACACAAACCCCATATTGTAGTCCCTTTGGCACAAAACATCCTGGGGCTTGTCACTTCCAATCCATTCTTTCACACCTTGTGTGGATCACTAGCAAGATCAATATTTATTTCTTGACCCTAACTGCCCTTGAACTGAGTGCCTTGCAGAGGGGCAGTTGAGGGTCCCCTGTATTGCTGTGAGCCTGGAGTTACATGTAGGCCCAGACCAGGTCAGGATAGCAGTTTTCCTTCCCTGAAGGATGTGAGTGAGCCAAATGGGTTTTCACAGCAACTGACCATCGCTTCATGGTCACCTTCGCTCTCCACGTGGGTTTGACATGCCACCAGCAGTCTTTGGTGGATTCGAACCCAAGTCCCAGTAAGTTGCTGTACACGATGTCACCACCTCCACTCTCTTGTCAGCAGTAATTGGGTTGTGTCTCTCGACAGAACAAGTGCCCCCCGGTGATTGCTGTGGGATGATCATGAAGGTAATGAACAGCGAATACCCACTCCTAATTCACAACGAGAGAGACCAGTACCTCCGGCCTGGCAACTGCTACCAAACCATAGTGCTGAGCCAGCAGGTTCCTGAGTCTGGTAGGTGACTTCGTTCAAAATGGATGCTGCTCTGCTGCAGCACCTTCTACTTGGCTAATGTCGCTCTGCATTCTTAGTCGGTCTTATTTATATCCTCGCTTCCTGTCCAAATGACTACCAGCTGAGACAGAGATGAAGATCTCTTCTCTCGAGGTAACCTCCTCTGGCCTTGGGTGTGCAGAATCCTGACAGGGACCCTGGACTGTATTAGATTCAGCAAATTCTGCAAGCATCAGGCAAGTCAGAGGTGACATGGACTAGGTGTCCTCCTGTCCTTGGAAAATCAATGTACGGTCAGCATCTCTCTGTCTCTGCAAGTTACATACAGACCATCAGTGTGTCTGGGAAGGACTGTTGTACACAGTCAGTGTGAACCTGCACTTCTCAGCCCAAATCAAAGTCTGAGGCTCCCCCATCGCTTTACCCTGAATCTAATACTGGCAACCACGCTGTCCCTGAATGTTGGCCATGTCTCGAACCAAAGAGAACGTAAGAACTAGGAACAGGAGTAGGCCGTCTGGCCCATCGACCCTGCTCAGCCATTCGACAAGATCATGGCAGATCTTTTCATGGACTCAGCTCCACGTACCCGCAAGGTGGAAGTGGGTACTGCAGATGCTGGAGATCAGAGTCTAGATTAGAGTGTGGTGCTGGAAAGGCACAGCCAGTCAGGCAGCATCTCAGGAGCAGTGAAATCGACGTTTCGAACAAAAGCCCTTCATCAGGAATCAGGTGGTGGAGACGGGGGGGGGGGGGGGTTTCCCGATGAAGGGCTTTTGCTTGAAACGTCGATTTGCCCGCTCCTCAGATGCTGCCTGACCTGCTGTGCTTTTCCAGCGCCACTCTAATCTTGACTCCACTTACCCGCCCTCACACTGTGTCCCTTAATTCCTTTACTGTTCAAAAAAGTACCTATCCGAGCTTTAAAAATGCTCACAGAAGTCATGTCGACTGCTTCACTGAGGAAGGAATTCCACACATTCCCAACCCTCTGGGGGAAGAGGTTCCTTCACAGTTTAGTCCTAAATCTGCTCCCTCTAATCTTGAGGCTATGTCCTTCCATCCACCAGTGCAAACATCCTCTCTTATTTCTAACATTACCTATTCCTTTCATAATTTTAAATGTTCCCCCCTCATTTTCTAAATTCCAATGAATATAATCCCAGTCTACTCAGTCTCTCCCCATACGCCAACCTCCTTAAATCCAGAATTAACCTCGTGAATTCCTCTGCACCCCATCTCCCCAGTACCAGGACATCGCTTGTCAAAGTGAAATGGATTACTTACTATGTCTGACTCATTAACTTAGCAAAGTAATCAAAAGTTACTGAATCCCAGCTCCGAGACTGACACATCTTGCTGGTTTAAAAATAAAATTATCAGCACTCGCCGACCCGAACTGATGTCACTCCTTGACGATTTGGTAATTGAGGCTCCTATTGCCAGAGCACTCTATCCTCAAACCCTGCCCAGCCTCAATTACATTCCTTTAATCCCCTTTGTAACACCCTCTCATTGACTGAGGATAGAAGAGAGATTCTGTCAAACAAATTGTATCAGTTGCTAAAACCAGCGAGTGAAAGACAAATTGCCTCAGTTATGTCCACTTTTATTCCCTTCACAGCCCAGCTGACAATCTTTTATTACAAGTCCAACAAGATTCTCAAGCCATATTGCGGGATGCCTGTGGTGCTCAATTTTTCAAAAACAAATTATTTCCTGGCATGTCAGACAGAAGGGAGCGACGTCCTGCTCAAGATCGAGGTGAGGGAGCCACTGTTGTTCTCCGGTTTGTTGCGGCCAGCTGGCTATGGGTGGAGAAAGCTCATTGCTGTCATGAAATAGTCTGCAATATTAAGATACGAGAGCACAGGCGATTAAAAACCATGGAAGCTGTCTCATGACAGAATACTGGCATCTGACACAAGCCCCAGCCACACTGCCCAGGTCAGAGTTGACAATGTCACATCAACACCCTCTGATCACCTCTTCACACACGCATATTCATACTCACGCTCACTCACATATACAAACACTCACATACACACACCCACTCGCAATCACACACAGTCACATTCTCACTCATACACAGACACACACGCTTATACTCACACACTCACTCACACACAGACACTCACACTCTCACTCACACACTCACACATGCACTCGCACATACACATGCTTACAAACATAAACACACTCATCCATACACACAGACACACACTCACACACTCAGCCACTCTCACAGACTCACACAAACACACCCAAATGCACACATGTACTCTCACACACATGTACTCTCACACACCCACATACTCTCTCTCACACACCCACAAATATACACATGCTATTGCTCATGCACACGTGTGTACGCACATAGTATTTCTCACACATACACAGAGACGGTCACATAGACACTGACATTTTCCCACTCCCACATGCACACACAGACACACGCACACTCAGACACACAAACTCACATAGACAAACGGACACACACACTCACACACTTGTACTCTCAAACACACATTCTCTCATTCTCATGCTCACATATGCCCGTGCACACTCACATGCACACCCATACTCTCACAACTGTACACTCACACCCGTACACTCACACCCGTACTCTCACACCCGTACTCTCACACCCGTACTCACACCTGTACCCTCACACCCGTACCCTCACACCCGTACTCTCACACCCGTACTCACACCTGTACCCTCACACCCGTACCCTCACACCCGTACCCTCACACTCGTACCCTCAAACCCGGACACTCGCACCCGTACTCTCGCATCCGTACTCTCGCACCCATATTCTCACACCCATCCCCTCACACCTGTACCCTCACACCCGTACCCTCACACCCGTACTCTCTCACCCGTACTCTTACACCCATACCCTCACACCCATACCCTCACACTCGTACTCTCACCTCCATACTCACACCTCCATACTCACACACCCGTACTCTCTCACTCGTACCCTCACACCCGTACTCTCACACCCATAATCTCACACCCGTACCCTCACACCCGTACCCTCACACCCGTACCCTCACACCCGTACCCTCGCACCCGTACCCTCGCACCCGTACCCTCGCACCCGTACACTCGCACCCGTACTCTCTCACTCGTACCCTCACACCCGAACTCTCACTCCCATGCTCTCTCACCCGTACTCTTACACCCGTACCCTCACACCCGTACCCTCACATCCGTACCCTCACACTTGAACTCTCACCCCCATACTCACACACCCGTACTCTCTCACTCGTACCCTCACACCTGTACCCTCACACCCGTACCCTCACACCCATAGCCTCACACCCATATTCACACACCCATACCCTCACACCCATACTTTCGCACCCGTACCCTCACACCCGTACTCTAACACCCGTACTCTCACACCCATACTCTCACACCCGTACCCTCACACCCGTACCCTCACACCCGTACCCTCACACCCATACTCTAACACCCGTACACTCACACCCGTACTCTCACACCCGTACTCTCGCACCCGTACCCTCACACCCATACTCTCGCACCCGTACGCTCACACCCGTACTCTAACACACGTACCCTTACACACGTACTCTAACACCCGTACTCTCACACCCGTACTCTCTCACTCGTACCCTCATACCCGTACCTTCATACCCGTACCCTCACACGTGTACCCTCACTCCCATATTCTCACACCCATAATCACACACCCATATTCACACACCCATACCCTCACACCCATACTCTCGCACCCGTACTCTAACACCCGTATACTCACACCCGTACTCTCACACCCGTACCCTCACACCTATACCCTTACACCCGTACTCTCACACCCATACCCTCTCACCCGTACTCTTACACCCGTACACTCACACCCGTACTCTCACACCCGTACCCTCACACCTATACCCTTACACCCGTACACTCACACCCCTACCCTCTCACCCATACCCTCACACCCGTACCCTCACACCCGTACTTTAACACCCGTACTCTCACACCCGTACCCTCGCACCCATACTCTCGCACCCGTACCCTCACACCCGTACGCTCACACCCGTACTCTCGCATCCGTACACTCAAACCCCTACCCTCACACCTGTATCCTCACACCCATAACTTCACACCCATACTCTCACACCCGTACCCTCACACCCGTACCCTCACACCCGTACCCTCACACCCGTACTCTCACACACGTACCCTCACACCTGTACCCTCACACCCATAACTTCACACCCATACTCTCACACCCGTACCCTCACACCCGTACCCTCACACCCGTACCCTCACACCCGTACTCTTACACCCGTACTCTTACACGCGTACACTCAAACCCCTACC
This sequence comes from Chiloscyllium plagiosum, assembly GCF_037043375.1. Lineage (NCBI taxonomy): Eukaryota > Metazoa > Chordata > Chondrichthyes > Orectolobiformes > Hemiscylliidae > Chiloscyllium > Chiloscyllium plagiosum. The sequence goes on from NW_028270150.1 coordinate 93,102,093, forward strand.
CTCACACCCGTACTCTCGCACCCATATTCTCACACTCATACCCTCACACCTGTACCCTCACACCCATAACTTCACACCCATACTCTCACACCCGTACCCTCACACTCGTACCCTCACACCCGTACTCTCACACCCGTACTCTCACACCCGTACCCTCACACCCGTACTCTCGCACCCATATTGTCACACCCACACCCTTACACCCGTACCCTCACACCCGTACTCTCTCACTCGTACTCTTACACCCGTACTCTTACACCCGTACACTCACACCCATACCCTCACACTCGTACTCTCACCTCCATACTCTCTCACCCGTACTCTTACATCCGTACCCTCACACCCATACCCTCACACTCGTACTCTCACCTCCATACTCACACACCCGTACTCTCTCACTCGTACCCTCACACCCGTACTCTCACTCCCGTACACTCGCACCCGTACTCTCACACCCGTACTCTCACACCCGTACTCTCGCACCCGTACACTTACACCCGTAACCTCACACCAGTACTCTCTCACTCGTACCCTCACACCCGTACCCTCACACCCGTACCCTCACACCCATATTCTCACACCCATACCCTCACACCCTTATTCACACACCCATACCCTCACACCTGTACCCTCACACCCATATTCTCACACCCATAATCACACACCCATATTCACACACCCATACCCTCACACCCATACTCTCTCACCCGTACTCTTACACCCGTACACTCACACCCCTACCCTCTCACGCGTACCCTCACACCCATACCCTCACACCCGTACCCTCACACCCGTACTCTCACACCCATACCCACAAACCGTACCCTCACACCCATACCCTCACACCCATACCCTCAAACCCATACCCTCAAACCCATACCCTCACACCTGTACTCTTACACCCGTACCCTCACACCCATACCCTCACACCCGTACTCTCACACCCATACCCTCACACCCATACCCTCTCACGCGTACCCTCACACCCATACCCTCACACCCGTACTCTCACACCCGTACCCTCACACCCGTACCCTCACACCCGTACCCTCACACCCATACTCTAACACCCGTACACTCACACCCGTACTCTCACACCCGTACTCTCGCACCCGTACCCTCACACCCATACTCTCGCACCCGTACGCTCACACCCGTACTCTAACACACGTACCCTTACACACGTACTCTAACACCCGTACTCTCACACCCGTACTCTCTCACTCGTACCCTCATACCCGTACCTTCATACCCGTACCCTCACACGTGTACCCTCACTCCCATATTCTCACACCCATAATCACACACCCATATTCACACACCCATACCCTCACACCCATACTCTCGCACCCATACTCTCGCACCCGTACTCTAACACCCGTATACTCACACCCGTACTCTCACACCCGTACCCTCACACCTATACCCTTACACCCGTACTCTCACACCCCTACCCTCTCACCCATACCCTCACACCCATAACTTCACACCCATACTCTCTCACCCGTACCCTCACACCCGTACCCTCACACCCGTACCCTCACACCCGTACTCTCACACCCGTACTCTCACACCCGTACCCTCACACTCGTACCCTCACACTCGTACCCTCACACCCGTACTCTCACACCCGTACTCTCACACCCGTACCCTCACACCCGTACTCTCGCACCCATATTGTCACACCCATACCCTTACACCCGTACCCTCACACCCGTACTCTCTCACTCGTACTCTTACACCCGTACTCTTACACCCGTACACTCACACCCATACCCTCACACTCGTACCCTTACACCCGTACCCTCACACCCGTACTCTCTCACTCGTACTCTTACACCCGTACTCTTACACCCGTACACTCACACCCATACCCTCACACCCGTACCCTCACACTCGTACCCTCACACCCGTACTCTCACACCCGTACTCTCACACCCGTACCCTCACACCCGTACTCTCGCACCCATATTGTCACACCCACACCCTTACACCCGTACCCTCACACCCGTACTCTCTCACTCGTACTCTTACACCCGTACTCTTACACCCGTACACTCACACCCATACCCTCACACTCGTACTCTCACCTCCATACTCTCTCACCCGTACTCTTACATCCGTACCCTCACACCCATACCCTCACACTCGTACTCTCACCTCCATACTCACACACCCGTACTCTCTCACTCGTACCCTCACACCCGTACTCTCACTCCCGTACACTCGCACCCGTACTCTCACACCCGTACTCTCACACCCGTACTCTCGCACCCGTACACTTACACCCGTAACCTCACACCAGTACTCTCTCACTCGTACCCTCACACCCGTACCCTCACACCCGTACCCTCACACCCATATTCTCACACCCATACCCTCACACCCTTATTCACACACCCATACCCTCACACCTGTACCCTCACACCCATATTCTCACACCCATAATCACACACCCATATTCACACACCCATACCCTCACACCCATACTCTCTCACCCGTACTCTTACACCCGTACACTCACACCCCTACCCTCTCACGCGTACCCTCACACCCATACCCTCACACCCGTACCCTCACACCCGTACTCTCACACCCATACCCACAAACCGTACCCTCACACCCATACCCTCACACCCATACCCTCAAACCCATACCCTCAAACCCATACCCTCACACCTGTACTCTTACACCCGTACCCTCACACCCATACCCTCACACCCGTACTCTCACACCCATACCCTCACACCCATACCCTCTCACGCGTACCCTCACACCCATACCCTCACACCCGTACTCTCACACCCGTACCCTCACACCCGTACTCTCACACCCATACCCTCACACCCATACCCTCTCACGCGTACCCTCACACCCATACCCTCACACCCGTACTCTCACACCCGTACCCTCACACCCATACTCTCGCACCCGTACGCTCACTTCTGTACTCTAACACCTGTACCCTCACACCCGTACTCTCACACCCATACTCAAACATCCGTATTCTCGCACCCATACTCTCACACCCATACCCACAAACCGTACCCTCACACCCGTACTCTAACACCCGTACTCTAACACCCGTACCCTCACACCCGTACTCTAACACCCGTACGCTCACACCCGTACGCTCACACCCGTACTTTCACACCCATCCTCTCGCACCCGTACACTCACACCCGTACTCTCACACCCGTCCTCTCGCACCCGTACACTCACACCCGTACTCTCACACCCGTCCTCTCGCGCCCGTACACTCACACCCGTACGCACACACCCGTACTCTAACACCCGTACTCAAACAGCCGTACTCAAACAGCCGTACTCTCGCACCCGTACCCTCACATCCGTACACTCACACCCGTACACTCACACCCGTACTCTCGCACCCGTACCCTCACACTCGTACCCTCACACCCATACTCTCGCACCCGTACGCTCACACCCGTACTCTAACACCCGTACTCTAACACCCGTACTCATACCTGTACTCTCACACCCGTACCCTCACACCCGTACCCTCACACCCGTACTCTCTCACCCGTACTCTCGCACCCATAACCTCACACCCGTACCCTCACACCCGTACCCTAACACGCGTACCCTCACACTCATATTTTCACACCCATAATCACACACCCATATTCACACACCCATACCCTCACACCCATACCCTCACACCCATACTCTCGCACCCGTACCCTCACACCCGTACTCTAACACCCGTACGCTCACACCCGTACTCTCACACCCGTACTCAAACACCCGTACGCTCACACCCGTACTCACACACCCGTACTCTCACACCCGTACTCAAACACCCGTACTCTCGGACCCATACTCACACACCCGTACCCTCACACCAGTATCCTCACACCCGTACTCTAACACCCGTACACTCACACCCGTACGCTCACACCCGTACTCACACACCCGTACTCTCACACCCGTACTCTCATACCCGTACACTCCCACCTGTACACTCCCACCCGTACCCTCACACCCATTCTCTCACACCCGTACTCTCACACCCGTACTTTCTCACCCGTACTCTCACACACCCGTACTCTCACACCCGTACTCTCACACCCGTACTCTCACACCCATACTCTCACACTTGTACGCGTAGACCCGTACTCACACACCCGTACTCTCGCACCCGTACCCTCACACCTGTGCACTCAGACCCATACAGTCACACCCGTACTCTAACACCCGTACACTCACACCCGAACCCTCACACCCGTACCCACACACCCGTACTCTCACACCCGTACTCACACACCCGTACACTTGCACCCATACTCTCACACCCGTACCACACACCCATACTCTCACACCCGTACACTCACACCCGTACACTCCAACCGTACCCTCACACCCATTCTCTCACACTCGTACTCTCACACCTGTACACTCACACCCCTACCCTCTCACCCATACCCTCACACCCATACTCTCGCACCTGTAACCTCACAACCGTACTCTAACACCCGTACACTCACAGCCGTACTCTCACACCCGTACCCTCACCCTGTACTCTCGCACCTGTACCCTAACACCCGTACGCTCACACCCGTACTCACACACCCGTACGCTCACACCCGTACTCAAACACCCGTATTCTCGCACCCATACTCACACACCCGTACCCTCACACCAGTATCCTCACACCCGTACTCTAACACCCGTACTCTAACACCCGTACACTCACAACCGTACTCTCACACCAGTCCACTCGCACCCGTACACTCGCACCTGTACCCTCACACCCGTACTCTCACACCCGTACTCACACACCCGTACTCATACACCCGTACCCTCACACACGTACTCTCACACCTGTACACTCACACCCGTACTCTCGCACCCATACCCTCACACCCGTACTCTCACTCCCATACTCTCTCACCCTTACTCTTACACCAGTACCCTCACACCCGTACCCTCACACCCATACTCTCACACCCGTACCCTCACACCCATACTCTCGCACCCGTACGCTCACACCCGTACTCTAACACCCGTACTCTAACACCCGTACCCTCACACCCATACCCTCACACCCGTACCCTCACACCCGTACCCTCACACCCATACTCTCGCACCCGTACCCTCACACCCGTACTCTCACACCCGTACTCATATCCGTACTCTCACACCCGTACACTCGCACCCGTACCGTCACACCCGTACGCTCACACCTGTACTCTCACACCCGTACTCTCACACCCGTACTCATACCCGTACTCTCACACCCGTACCCTCACACTCGTACGCTCACACCCGTACTCACACACCCGTACCCTCACACCCGTACTCTAACACCCGTACTCTCACACCCGTACTCATACCCGTACTCTCACACCCGTACACTCGCACCCGTACCCTCACGCTCGTACCCTCACACCCGCACTCACACACCCGTACCCTCACACCCATTCTCTCACACCCGTACCCACACACCCGTACTCTCACACCCGTACTCACACACCCATACACTTGCACCCATATTCTCACACCCGTACCCACACACCCGTACTCTCACACCCGTACTCTCACACCCGTACACTCGCACCCGTACTCACACACCCGTACTCACACACCCGTACTCTCACACCCATACACTCACACCCATACCCTCCCACCCGTACGCTTACACCCATACTCTCGCACCCGTACCCTCACACCCGTACGATCACACCCGTGCTCTCACACCCGTACCCTCACACCCGTGCCCTCACACCCGTACCCTCACACCCTTACCCTCGCACCTGTACTCTCACACCCGTACCCTCACACCCGTACCCTCACGCCCGTACTCACACACCCGTACTCACACACCCGTACTCTCACACCCGTACTCACACACCCGTATCCTCACACCCGTACACTCCCACCCGTACACTCCCACCCGTACACTCCCACCCGTACACTCCCACCCGTACTCTCACACCTGTACCCTCACACCCATTCTCTCACACCCGTACTCTCACACCCGTACTTTCTCACCCGTACTCTCACACACCCGTACTCTCACACCCGTACTCTCACACCTATACTCTCACACTTGTACGCGCAAACCCGTACTCTCACACCCGAACCCTCACATCCGTACTCACACACCCGTACTCTCGCACCCGTACCCTCACACCTGTGCACTCAGACCCATACAGTCACACCCATACTCTCACACCCATACCCTCACACCCGTACTCTCGCACCCATATTGTCACACCCACACCCTTACACCCGTACCCTCACACCCGTACTCTCTCACTCGTACTCTTACACCCGTACTCTTACACCCGTACACTCACACCCATACCCTCACACTCGTACTCTCACCTCCATACTCTCTCACCCGTACTCTTACATCCGTACCCTCACACCCATACCCTCACACTCGTACTCTCACCTCCATACTCACACACCCGTACTCTCTCACTCGTACCCTCACACCCGTACTCTCACTCCCGTACACTCGCACCCGTACTCTCACACCCGTACTCTCACACCCGTACTCTCGCACCCGTACACTTACACCCGTAACCTCACACCAGTACTCTCTCACTCGTACCCTCACACCCGTACCCTCACACCCGTACCCTCACACCCATATTCTCACACCCATACCCTCACACCCTTATTCACACACCCATACCCTCACACCTGTACCCTCACACCCATATTCTCACACCCATAATCACACACCCATATTCACACACCCATACCCTCACACCCATACTCTCTCACCCGTACTCTTACACCCGTACACTCACACCCCTACCCTCTCACGCGTACCCTCACACCCATACCCTCACACCCGTACCCTCACACCCGTACTCTCACACCCATACCCACAAACCGTACCCTCACACCCATACCCTCACACCCATACCCTCAAACCCATACCCTCAAACCCATACCCTCACACCTGTACTCTTACACCCGTACCCTCACACCCATACCCTCACACCCGTACTCTCACACCCATACCCTCACACCCATACCCTCTCACGCGTACCCTCACACCCATACCCTCACACCCGTACTCTCACACCCGTACCCTCACACCCGTACCCTCACACCCGTACCCTCACACCCATACTCTAACACCCGTACACTCACACCCGTACTCTCACACCCGTACTCTCGCACCCGTACCCTCACACCCATACTCTCGCACCCGTACGCTCACACCCGTACTCTAACACACGTACCCTTACACACGTACTCTAACACCCGTACTCTCACACCCGTACTCTCTCACTCGTACCCTCATACCCGTACCTTCATACCCGTACCCTCACACGTGTACCCTCACTCCCATATTCTCACACCCATAATCACACACCCATATTCACACACCCATACCCTCACACCCATACTCTCGCACCCATACTCTCGCACCCGTACTCTAACACCCGTATACTCACACCCGTACTCTCACACCCGTACCCTCACACCTATACCCTTACACCCGTACTCTCACACCCCTACCCTCTCACCCATACCCTCACACCCATAACTTCACACCCATACTCTCTCACCCGTACCCTCACACCCGTACCCTCACACCCGTACCCTCACACCCGTACTCTCACACCCGTACTCTCACACCCGTACCCTCACACTCGTACCCTCACACTCGTACCCTCACACCCGTACTCTCACACCCGTACTCTCACACCCGTACCCTCACACCCGTACTCTCGCACCCATATTGTCACACCCATACCCTTACACCCGTACCCTCACACCCGTACTCTCTCACTCGTACTCTTACACCCGTACTCTTACACCCGTACACTCACACCCATACCCTCACACTCGTACTCTCACCTCCACACTCTCTCACCCGTACTCTTACATCCGTACCCTCACACCCATACCCTCACACTCGTACTCTCACCTCCATACTCACACACCCGTACTCTCTCACTCGTACCCTCACACCCGTACTCTCACTCCCGTACACTCGCACCCGTACTCTCACACCCGTACTCTCACACCTGTACTCTCACACCCGTACTCTCGCACCCGTACACTTACACCCGTAACCTCACACCAGTACTCTCTCACTCGTACCCTCACACCCGTACCCTCACACCCATATTCTCACACCCATACCCTCACACCCTTATTCACACACCCATACCCTCACACCTGTACCCTCACACCCATATTCTCACACCCATAATCACACACCCATATTCACACACCCATACCCTCACACCCATACTCTCGCACCCGTACCCTCATACCCGTACTCTCTCACACGTACTCTTACACCCGTACACTCACACCCATACCCTCACACGCGTACCCTCACACCCATACCCTCACACCCCTACCCTCTCACGCGTACCCTCACACCCATACCCTCACACCCGTACCCTCACACCCGTACTCTCACACCCATACCCACAAACCGTACCCTCACACCCATACCCTCACACCCGTACTCTTACACCCGTACCCTCACACCCGTACCCTCACACCCATACCCTCAAACCCATACCCTCACACCTGTACTCTTACACCCGTACCCTCACACCCATACCCTCACACCCGTACTCTCACACCCATACCCTCACACCCATACCCTCTCACGCGTACCCTCACACCCATACCCTCACACCCGTACTCTCACACCCGTACCCTCACACCCATACTCTCGCACCCGTACGCTCACTTCTGTACTCTAACACCTGTACCCTCACACCCGTACTCTCACACCCATACTCAAACATCCGTATTCTCGCACCCATACTCTCACACCCATACCCACAAACCGTACCCTCACACCCGTACTCTAACACCCGTACTCTAACACCCGTACCCTCACACCCGTACTCTAACACCCGTACGCTCACACCCGTACGCTCACACCCGTACTTTCACACCCATCCTCTCGCACCCGTACACTCACACCCGTACTCTCACACCCGTCCTCTCGCACCCGTACACTCACACCCGTACTCTCACACCCGTCCTCTCGCGCCCGTACACTCACACCCGTACGCACACACCCGTACTCTAACACCCGTACTCAAACAGCCGTACTCAAACAGCCGTACTCTCGCACCCGTACCCTCACATCCGTACACTCACACCCGTACACTCACACCCGTACTCTCGCACCCGTACCCTCACACTCGTACCCTCACACCCATACTCTCGCACCCGTACGCTCACACCCGTACTCTAACACCCGTACTCTAACACCCGTACTCATACCTGTACTCTCACACCCGTACCCTCACACCCGTACCCTCACACCCGTACTCTCTCACCCGTACTCTCGCACCCATAACCTCACACCCGTACCCTCACACCCGTACCCTAACACGCGTACCCTCACACTCATATTTTCACACCCATAATCACACACCCATATTCACACACCCATACCCTCACACCCATACCCTCACACCCATACTCTCGCACCCGTACCCTCACACCCGTACTCTAACACCCGTACGCTCACACCCGTACTCTCACACCCGTACTCAAACACCCGTACGCTCACACCCGTACTCACACACCCGTACTCTCACACCCGTACTCAAACACCCGTACTCTCGGACCCATACTCACACACCCGTACCCTCACACCAGTATCCTCACACCCGTACTCTAACACCCGTACACTCACACCCGTACGCTCACACCCGTACTCACACACCCGTACTCTCACACCCGTACTCTCATACCCGTACACTCCCACCTGTACACTCCCACCCGTACCCTCACACCCATTCTCTCACACCCGTACTCTCACACCCGTACTTTCTCACCCGTACTCTCACACACCCGTACTCTCACACCCGTACTCTCACACCCGTACTCTCACACCCATACTCTCACACTTGTACGCGTAGACCCGTACTCACACACCCGTACTCTCGCACCCGTACCCTCACACCTGTGCACTCAGACCCATACAGTCACACCCGTACTCTAACACCCGTACACTCACACCCGAACCCTCACACCCGTACCCACACACCCGTACTCTCACACCCGTACTCACACACCCGTACACTTGCACCCATACTCTCACACCCGTACCACACACCCATACTCTCACACCCGTACACTCACACCCGTACACTCCAACCGTACCCTCACACCCATTCTCTCACACTCGTACTCTCACACCTGTACACTCACACCCCTACCCTCTCACCCATACCCTCACACCCATACTCTCGCACCTGTAACCTCACAACCGTACTCTAACACCCGTACACTCACAGCCGTACTCTCACACCCGTACCCTCACCCTGTACTCTCGCACCTGTACCCTAACACCCGTACGCTCACACCCGTACTCACACACCCGTACGCTCACACCCGTACTCAAACACCCGTATTCTCGCACCCATACTCACACACCCGTACCCTCACACCAGTATCCTCACACCCGTACTCTAACACCCGTACTCTAACACCCGTACACTCACAACCGTACTCTCACACCAGTCCACTCGCACCCGTACACTCGCACCTGTACCCTCACACCCGTACTCTCACACCCGTACTCACACACCCGTACTCATACACCCGTACCCTCACACACGTACTCTCACACCTGTACACTCACACCCGTACTCTCACTCCCATACTCTCTCACCCTTACTCTTACACCAGTACCCTCACACCCGTACCCTCACACCCATACTCTCACACCCGTACCCTCACACCCATACTCTCGCACCCGTACGCTCACACCCGTACTCTAACACCCGTACTCTAACACCCGTACCCTCACACCCATACCCTCACACCCGTACCCTCACACCCATACTCTCACACCCGTACCCTCACACCCATACTCTCGCACCCGTACCCTCACACCCGTACTCTCACACCCGTACTCATATCCGTACTCTCACACCCGTACACTCGCACCCGTACCGTCACACCCGTACGCTCACACCTGTACTCTCACACCCGTACTCTCACACCCGTACTCATACCCGTACTCTCACACCCGTACCCTCACACTCGTACGCTCACACCCGTACTCACACACCCGTACCCTCACACCCGTACTCTAACACCCGTACTCTCACACCCGTACTCATACCCGTACTCTCACACCCGTACACTCGCACCCGTACCCTCACGCTCGTACCCTCACACCCGCACTCACACACCCGTACCCTCACACCCATTCTCTCACACCCGTACCCACACACCCGTACTCTCACACCCGTACTCACACACCCATACACTTGCACCCATATTCTCACACCCGTACCCACACACCCGTACTCTCACACCCGTACTCTCACACCCGTACACTCGCACCCGTACTCACACACCCGTACTCACACACCCGTACTCTCACACCCATACACTCACACCCATACCCTCCCACCCGTACGCTTACACCCATACTCTCGCACCCGTACCCTCACACCCGTACGATCACACCCGTGCTCTCACACCCGTACCCTCACACCCGTGCCCTCACACCCGTACCCTCACACCCTTACCCTCGCACCTGTACTCTCACACCCGTACCCTCACACCCGTACCCTCACGCCCGTACTCACACACCCGTACTCACACACCCGTACTCTCACACCCGTACTCACACACCCGTATCCTCACACCCGTACACTCCCACCCGTACACTCCCACCCGTACACTCCCACCCGTACACTCCCACCCGTACACTCCCACCCGTACTCTCACACCTGTACCCTCACACCCATTCTCTCACACCCGTACTCTCACACCCGTACTTTCTCACCCGTACTCTCACACACCCGTACTCTCACACCCGTACTCTCACACCTATACTCTCACACTTGTACGCGCAAACCCGTACTCTCACACCCGAACCCTCACATCCGTACTCACACACCCGTACTCTCGCACCCGTACCCTCACACCTGTGCACTCAGACCCATACAGTCACACCCATACTCTCACACCCATACCCTCACACCCGTATGCTCACACACGTACTCTCTCACCCGTACCCTCACACCTGTACACTCACACCCGTACTCTCACACCCCTACTCATAACCGTACTCACACACCCGTACTCACACCCCTACTCTCACACCCGTACTCACACACCCGAACTCTCACACCCGTACTCACACACCCGTACCCTCACACCCGTACACTCACATGCCCGTACTCTCACACCCGTACACTCCCACCGTACCCTCACACCCATTCTCTCACACCCGTACTCTCGCACCCGTACTCTCGCACCCATACTCTCGCACCCATATTCTCACACCCATACCCTCACACCCGTACCCTCACACCCGTACCCTCACACCCGTACACTCACACCCCTACCCTCTCACGCGTACCCTCACTCCCATACCCTCACACCCGTACTCTTACACCCGTACTCTTACACCCGTACACTCACACCCCTACCCTCACACCTGTACTCACACACTCGTACTCTCGCACACGAACTCTCACACCTGTACTCTCACACCTGTAAACTCACATGCATACCCTCTCATCCGTACCCTCACACCCGTACCCTCACACCCTACCCTCACACCCGTACCCTCACACCCGTACTCTCACACCCGTACCCTCACACCCGTACCCTCACACCCGTACACTCACACCCGTACTCTCGCACCCGTACTCTCGCACCCATATTCTCACACCCGTACCCTCACACCCATACCCTCACACCCATACTCTCTCACTCTTACTCTTACACCCGTACCCTCACACCCATACCCTCACACTCGTACTCTCACCTCCATACTCACACACCCATACTCTCACACCCATAGCCTCTCACCCGTACACACACACCCGTACTCTTACACCCGTACCCTCACACACGTACCCTCACACTCGAACTCTCACCCCCATACTCACACACCCGTACTCTCTCACTCGTACCCTCACACCCGTACCCTCACACCCATACCCTCACACCCATATTCTCACACCCATACCCTCACACCCAAATTCACACACCCATACCCTCACACCCATACTCTCGCACCCATACTTTCGCACCCGTACTCTAACACCCATACTCTAATACCCTTACACTCACACCCGTACACTCACACCCGTACTCTCACACCCGTACTCTCGCACCCGTACCCTCACACCCATACTCTCGCACCCGTACGCTCACACCCGTACTCTCGCACCCGTACTCTGACACCCGTACTCTCACACCCGTACTCTCTCACTCATACCCTCAAACCCGTACCATCACACCCGTACCCTCACACCCATATTCTCACACCCATATTCACACACCCATATTCACACACCCATACCCTCACACCCGCACTCACACACCCGTACTCTCACACCCATACTCACACACCCGTACCCTCACGCCCATACTCTCACACCCGTACTCACACACCTGTACTCTCACACCCGTACTCTCACACCCGTACCCTCACGCCCGTACTCTCACACCCGTACTCACACACCCGTACTCTCACACCCGTACTCACACACCCGTACCCTCACACCCATACTCACACACCCGTACCCTCACGCCCGTACTCTCACACCCGTACTCTCACACCCGTACTCACGCCCGTACTCTCACACCCGTACACTCCCACCTGTACACTCCCACCTGTACACTCCCACCCGTACACTCCCACTCGTACCCTCACACCCATTCTCTCACACCCGTACTCTCACACCCGTACTTTCTCACCCGTACTCTCCCACACCCGTACTCTCACACCCGTACTCTCACACCCATACTCTCACACTTGTACGCGTAGACCCGTACTCTCACACCCGAACCCTCACATCCGTACTCACACACCCGTACTCTCGCACCCGTACCCTCACACCTGTGCACTCAGACCCATACAGTCACACCCGTACTCTAACACCCGTACACTCACACCCGAACCCTCACACCCGTACCCACACACCCGTACTCACACACCCGTACACTTGCACCCATACTCTCACACCCGTACCCACACACCCGTACTCTCACACCCGTACACTCACACCCGAACCCTCACACCCGTACCCATACACCCGTACTCTCACACCCGTACTCTCACACCCGTACTCACACACCCATACACTTGCACCCATACTCTCACACCCGTACCCACACACCCGTACTCTCACACCCGTACTCTCACACCCGTACACTCGCACCCGTACTCACACACCCGTACTCACACACCCGTACTCTCACACCCATACACTCACACCCATACCCTCCCACCCGTACGCTTACACCCATACTCTCGCACCCGTACCCTCACACCCGTACGATCACACCCGTGCTCTCACACCCGTACCCTTACACCCGTGCCCTCACACCCGTACCCTCACACCCTTACCATCGCACCTGTACTCTCACACCCGTACCCTCACACCCGTACCCTCACGCCCGTACTCACACCCGTACTCACACACCTGTACTCTCACACCCGTACTCACACACCCGTACCCTCACGCCCGTACTCACACACCCGTACTCACACACCCGTACTCTCACACCCGTACTCTCACACCCGTACTCACACACCCGTACACTTGCACCCATACTCTCACACCCGTACCCACACACCCGTACTCTCACACCCGTACACTCACACCCGAACCCTCACACCCGTACCCATACACCCGTACTCTCACACCCGTACTCTCACACCCGTACTCACACACCCATACACTTGCACCCATACTCTCACACCCGTACCCACACACCCGTACTCTCACACCCGTACTCTCACACCCGTACACTCGCACCCGTACTCACACACCCGTACTCACACACCCGTACTCTCACACCCATACACTCACACCCATACCCTCCCACCCGTACGCTTACACCCATACTCTCGCACCCGTACCCTCACACCCGTACGATCACACCCGTGCTCTCACACCCGTACCCTTACACCCGTGCCCTCACACCCGTACCCTCACACCCTTACCATCGCACCTGTACTCTCACACCCGTACCCTCACACCCGTACCCTCACGCCCGTACTCACACCCGTACTCACACACCTGTACTCTCACACCCGTACTCACACACCCGTACCCTCACGCCCGTACTCACACACCCGTACTCACACACCCGTACTCTCACACCCGTACTCTCACACCCGTACTCACACACCCGTATCCTCACACCCGTACACTCCCACCTGTATACTCCCACCCGTATACTCCCACCCGTACACTCACACCCGTACACTCCCACCCGTACACTCCCACCCGTACACTCACACCCGTACTCTCACACCCGTACTTTCTCACCCGTACTCTCACACACCCGTACTCTCACACACCCGTACTCTCACACCCGTACTCTCACACCTATACTCTCACACTTGTACGCGCAGACCCGTACTCTCACACCCGAACCCTCACATCCGTACTCACACACCCGTACTCTCGCACCCATACCCTCACACCTGTGCACTCAGACCCATACAGTCACACCCGTACTCTAACACCCGTACACTCACACCCATACCCTCACACCCGTACCCACACACCCGTACTCTCTCACCCGTACTCTTACACCCGTGCCCTCACACCGGTACCCTCACACCCGTACACTCACACCCGTACTCTCGCACCCGTACCCTCACACTCGTACTCTCGCACCCGTACCCTCACACCCGTACGCTTACATCCATACTCTCACACCCATACCCTCACACCCGTATGCTCACACACGTACTCTCTCACCCGTACCCTCACACCTGTACACTCACACCCGTACTCTCACACCCCTACTCATAACCGTACTCACACACCCGTACTCACACCCCTACTCTCACACCCGTACTCACACACCCGAACTCTCACACCCGTACTCACACACCCGTACCCTCACACCCGTACTTTCTCACCCGTACTCTCACACACCCGTACTCTCACACCCGTACTCTCACACCTATACTCTCACACTTGTACGCGCAAACCCGTACTCTCACACCCGAACCCTCACATCCGTACTCACACACCCGTACTCTCGCACCCGTACCCTCACACCTGTGCACTCAGACCCATACAGTCACACCCGTACTCTAACACACGTACACTCACACCCGTACCCTCACACCCGTACCCACACACCCGTACTCTCACACCCGTACTCTTACACCCGTGCCCTCACACCGGTACCCTCACACCCGTACACTCACACCCGTACTCTCGCACCCGTACCCTCACACTCGTACTCTCGCACCCGTACCCTCACACCCGTACGCTTACATCCATACTCTCACACCCATACCCTCACACCCGTATGCTCACACACGTACTCTCTCACCCGTACCCTCACACCTGTACACTCACACCCGTACTCTCACACCCCTACTCATAACCGTACTCACACACCCGTACTCACACCCCTACTCTCACACCCGTACTCACACACCCGAACTCTCACACCCGTACTCACACACCCGTACCCTCACACCCGTACACTCACATGCCCGTACTCTCACACCCGTACACTCCCACCGTACCCTCACACCCATTCTCTCACACCCGTACTCTCGCACCCGTACTCTCGCACCCATACTCTCGCACCCATATTCTCACACCCATACCCTCACACCCGTACCCTCACACCCGTACCCTCACACCCGTACACTCACACCCCTACCCTCTCACGCGTACCCTCACTCCCATACCCTCACACCCGTACTCTTACACCCGTACTCTTACACCCGTACACTCACACCCCTACCCTCACACCTGTACTCACACACTCGTACTCTCGCACACGAACTCTCACACCTGTACTCTCACACCTGTAAACTCACATGCATACCCTCTCATCCGTACCCTCACACCCGTACCCTCACACCCTACCCTCACACCCGTACCCTCACACCCGTACTCTCACACCCGTACCCTCACACCCGTACCCTCACACCCGTACACTCACACCCGTACTCTCGCACCCGTACTCTCGCACCCATATTCTCACACCAGTACCCTCACACCCATACCCTCACACCCATACTCTCTCACTCTTACTCTTACACCCGTACCCTCACACCCATACCCTCACACTCGTACTCTCACCTCCATACTCACACACCCATACTCTCACACCCATAGCCTCTCACCCGTACACACACACCCGTACTCTTACACCCGTACCCTCACACACGTACCCTCACACTCGAACTCTCACCCCCATACTCACACACCCGTACTCTCTCACTCGTACCCTCACACCCGTACCCTCACACCCATACCCTCACACCCATATTCTCACACCCATACCCTCACACCCAAATTCACACACCCATACCCTCACACCCATACTCTCGCACCCATACTTTCGCACCCGTACTCTAACACCCGTACACTCACACCCATACTCTCGCACCCATACCCTCACACCCATACTTTCGCACCCGTACCCTCACACCCATACTCTAATACCCTTACACTCACACCCGTACACTCACACCCGTACTCTCACACCCGTACTCTCGCACCCGTACCCTCACACCCATACTCTCGCACCCGTACGCTCACACCCGTACTCTCGCACCCGTACTCTGACACCCGTACTCTCACACCCGTACTCTCTCACTCATACCCTCACACCCGTACCATCACACCCGTACCCTCACACCCATATTCTCACACCCATATTCACACACCCATATTCACACACCCATACCCTCACACCCGCACTCACACACCCGTACTCTCACACCCATACTCACACACCCGTACCCTCACGCCCATACTCTCACACCCGTACTCACACACCTGTACTCTCACACCCGTACTCTCACACCCGTACCCTCACGCCCGTACTCTCACACCCGTACTCACACACCTGTACTCTCACACCCGTACTCACACACCCGTACCCTCACACCCATACTCACACACCCGTACCCTCACGCCCGTACTCTCACACCCGTACTCTCACACCCGTACTCACACCCGTACTCTCACACCCGTACACTCCCACCTGTACACTCCCACCTGTACACTCCCACCCGTACACTCCCACTCGTACCCTCACACCCATTCTCTCACACCTGTACTCTCACACCCGTACCTTCTCACCCGTACTCTCACACACCCGTACTCTCACACCCGTACTCTCACACCCATACTCTCACACTTGTACGCGTAGACCCGTACTCTCACACCTGAACCCTCACATCCGTACTCACACACCCGTACTCTCGCACCCGTACCCTCACACCTGTGCACTCAGACCCATACAGTCACACCCGTACTCTAACACCCGTACACTCACACCCGAACCCTCACACCCGTACCCACACACCCGTACTCTCACACCCGTACTCACACACCCGTACACTTGCACCCATACTCTCACACCCGTACCCACACACCCGTACTCTCACACCCGTACACTCACACCCGAACCCTCACACCCGTACCCACACACCCGTACTCTCACACCCGTACTCTCACACCCGTACTCACACACCCATACACTTGCACCCATACTCTCACACCCGTACCCACACACCCGTACTCTCACACCCGTACTCTCACACCCGTACACTCGCACCCGTACTCACACACCCGTACTCACACACCCGTACTCTCACACCCATACACTCACACCCATACCCTCCCACCCGTACGCTTACACCCATACTCTCGCACCCGTACCCTCACACCCGTACGATCACACCCGTGCTCTCACACCCGTACCCTTACACCCGTGCCCTCACACCCGTACCCTCACACCCTTACCCTCGCACCTGTACTCTCACACCCGTACCCTCACACCCGTACCCTCACGCCCGTACTCACACCTGTACTCTCACACCCGTACTCACACACCCGTACTCACACACCCGTACCCTCACGCCCGTACTCACACACCCGTACTCACACACCCGTACTCTCACACCCGTACTCTCACACCCGTACTCACACACCCGTATCCTCACACCCGTACACTCCCACCTGTATACTCCCACCCGTACACTCCCACCCGTACACTCACACCCGTACACTCCCACCCGTACACTCCCACCCGTACACTCACACCCGTACTCTCACACCCGTACTTTCTCACCCGTACTCTCACACACCCGTACTCTCACACACCCGTACTCTCACACCCGTACCCTCACATCCGTACTCACACACCCGTACTCTCGCACCCATACCCTCACACCTGTGCACTCAGACCCATACAGTCACACCCGTACTCTAACACCCGTACACTCACACCCGTACCCTCACACCCGTACACTCACACCCGTACTCTCTCACCCGTACTCTTACACTCGTACTCTCGCACCCGTACCCTCACACCCGTACGCTTACATCCATACTCTCACACCCATACCCTCACACCCGTATGCTCACACACGTACTCTCTCACCCGTACCCTCACACCTGTACACTCACACCCGTACTCTCACACCCCTACTCATAACCGTACTCACACACCCGTACTCACACCCCTACTCTCACACCCGTACTCACACACCCGAACTCTCACACCCGTACTCACACACCCGTACCCTCACACCCGTACACTCCCACCGTACCCTCACACCCATTCTCTCACACCCGTACTCTCGCACCCATACTCTCGCACCCATATTCTCACACCCATACCCTCACACCCGTACCCTCACACCCGTACCCTCACACCCGTACACTCACACCCCTACCCTCTCACGCGTACCCTCACTCCCATACCCTCACACCCGTACTCTTACACCCGTACTCTTACACCCGTACACTCACACCCCTACCCTCACACCTGTACTCACACACTCGTACTCTCGCACACGAACTCTCACACCTGTACTCTCACACCTGTAAACTCACATGCATACCCTCTCATCCGTACCCTCACACCCGTACCCTCACACCCTACCCTCACACCCGTACCCTCACACCCGTACTCTCACACCCGTACCATCACACCCGTACCCTCACACCCTACCCTCACACCCGTACACTCACACCCGTACTCTCGCACCCGTACTCTCGCACCCATATTCTCACACCCGTACCCTCACACCCATACTCTCTCACTCTTACTCTTACACCCGTACCCTCACACCCATACCCTCACACTCGTACTCTCACCTCCATACTCACACACCCATACTCTCACACCCATAGCCTCTCACCCGTACACACACACCCGTACTCTCACACCCGTACTCTCACTCCCATACTCTCACCCTTACTCTTACACCCGTACCCTCACACACGTACCCTCACACTCGAACTCTCACCCCCATACTCACACACCCGTACTCTCTCACTCGTACCCTCACACCCGTACCCTCACACCCATACCCTCACACCCATATTCTCACACCCATACCCTCACACCCAAATTCACACACCCATACCCTCACACCCATACTCTCGCACCCATACTTTCGCACCCGTACTCTAACACCCGTACACTCACACCCATACTCTCGCACCCATACCCTCACATCCATACTTTCGCACCCGTACCCTCACACCCATACTCTAATACCCTTACACTCACACCCGTACACTCACACCCGTACTCTCACACCCGTACTCTCACACCCGTACTCTCGCACCCGTACTCTAACACCCGTACACTCACACCCATACTCTCGCACCCATACCCTCACACCCATACTTTCGCACCCGTACCCTCACACCCATACTCTAATACCCTTACACTCACACCCGTACACTCACACCCGTACTCTCACACCCGTACGCTCACACCTGTACTCACACACCCGTACCCTCACGTCCATACACTCACAGCCATATTCACACCCGTACTCTCACACCCGTACACTCCCACCCGTAAACTCCCACCCGTACCCTCACACCCGTACTCACACACCCGTACTCACACACCTGTACCCTCACACCCGTACCCTCACAACCGTACTCACAGCCGTACTCTCACACCCGTACACTCCCACCTGTACACTCCCACCCGTACCCTCACACCCATTCTCTCACACCCGTACTCTCACACCCGTACTTTCTCACCCGTACTCTCACACACCCGTATTCTCACACCCGTACTCTCACACCCATACTCTCACACCCGTACGCGCAGACCCGTACTCTCGCACCCGTACTCTCACACCTGTACACTCAGACCCATACACTCACACCCATACTCTCACACCCATACTGTCACACCCGTACTGTCACACCCCTACTCATACCCGTAACCTCACACCCGTACACTCACACCCCTACCCTCACACCCATACTCACACACCCGTACCCTCACACCCGTACTCACACACCTGTACTCTCACACCCATACTCACACACCCGTACCCTCACGTCCATACACTCACAGCCATATTCACACCCGTACTCTCACACCCGTACACTCCCACCCGTAAACTCCCACCCGTACCCTCACACCCATTCTCTCACACCCGTACTCTCACACCCGTACTTTCTCACCCGTAATCTCACACACCCATACTCTGACACCCGTACTCACACACCCGTACCCTCACACCCGCACCCTCACACCCGTACCCTCACAACCGTACTCACACCCGTACTCTCACACCCGTACCCTCACACCCATACTCTCACATCCGTACGCGCAGACCCGTACTCTCGCACACGTACTCTCACACCTGTACCCTCACATCCGTACTCACACACCCGTACCCTCTCTCACACCCGTACTCACACACCCGTACTCACACACCCCTACCCTCACACCCGTACCCTCACACCCGTACGCACACACCCGTACCCTCACACCCGTACTCACACACCCGTTCTCTCACACCCGTACTCTCACACCCGTACTCTCACACCCGTACTCACACACCCCTACCCTCACACCCGTACCCTCACACCCGTACGCACACACCCGTACCCTCACACCCACACTCACACACCCGTACCCTCACACCCATACCCTCACACCCGTATGCACACACCCGTACCCTCACACCCGTACCCTCACACCCGTACCCTCACACCCGTACCCTCACACCCATACCCTCACACCCGTATGCACACACCCGTACCCTCACACCCGTACCCTCACACCCGTACCCTCACACCCGTACCCTCACACCCGTACCCTCACACCCCTACTCCAGATGTGTTTTATCTACCTTTCCGACAGGATTGCTTTCGTAGCCACAGCTGTCAGATGTCTCGTTCACAGTTTGAAACCTGACAGGTTTGGTTTTTGGTTTCTAAGACAAGTGACAATGGAATGTATTACATGACAATCCTTACACAATACTTGTCAATGTATAAGTCACTTTATCTTCCCTGTGATAAACCATTGCATTTAAAACCATCGACATTATTGGGGTATATTACATCATGAGGGGCAGAGATGGGTTGAAAGCGGATAGCCTCTTTCCCAGGGCTGGGGGATTGAAAACTAGAGGGCAAAGGTTGAAGGTGAGAGGGGAAAGATTTCAGAAGAGCACAAGGGTAACTACTTCACACAGAGGGTGGTGCGTGTATGGAATGGGCAGCCAGAGGAAGTGATTGAGGCACAATTGCAACATTTTGAAAAGATTTGGATTGGTACATGCGTGGGAAAGGTTTTGAGGGATGCAGACTAAATCCAAGCAGTTGGAGCCAGCATGGTCAACATGAAACCAGTTTGGGCCATGGTTGGTTTATCCCTCTCCTTGAATCTTTCCTCCTTACTGGGACATGCTTTTGCCGAGCACCATGACTTACCTCCTTTCAAGTCTGCCACTGCCATAACTCCTAACCTGACCAGTCCAGTCTCTTTTAACTAACGTTATCCTTCATTTCACTGCAATTCCCTCCGTTCAAGTTAAACACAACAACCCAAGTTTCTCACTCTTAATGTGAACGTTAAATCCTGTCCTGTTATGATCACTACTTCCAAGGTGATCTTTGACCTTGAGGTGAATTATTCAGCCTCCCTCATTACCCATTACCAGATCTAAAAGAGCCTGCTTCCTGATTGGCTTCATATTTCTGGAGGTAATTATTCCTAATGCATTCTCTGAATCTCTTGATGCAGCTATCCTTTCCAATTTGATTTACCCAACCAACATGAAGATTGAAGTCCCCCAGAATAATCATTCTAGTTTTCTTACATGCCTTTAATATTTGTCGAATTTTGTGTTTTCCTGCTGTGGGGTTACTCTTTGAGAGACTAATCTGCACGTTCCCTTATTGCATCTCGCCTCTATCCATACCATCTGAGCCGAGATAACCTCACACAAGTGTTCTCATGTCATCCCTTATTAACATCGCTGCCTTACCACCTTTTTCCTTCCCCCCCCCCCCCCCCACCCTCCCGATTTTCCAAAAGATCAAATATCCCTGAATGTTATGTTCCCAGTTTTGATCGCCTCATGAGCATTAAGATACGAAACCTTTAGGCTTGCCCAGTTGCCATGTTTAATTCATTCCAAAGCTGTGGCTGTGTTTCTCTCATCCTGTCGTTGCATTTTATGTTCTTTCTTTTACTGTCCTTTTTTCCCTTTCCTTCCTCAGCCTGCTAAGGTACCCATCCCCTTGCTGTTCAAGTTTAAACCCATCCCAACCACCCCACTCGCAAATACTTGCCTGAGCGCAACAGTGCCAGTCCTAACCGGGTGGACCCTATCCGATGTACTGGTCCCACCTCTCCCAGAACTGGTCTCAATGTCCCAGGAATCTGAAACCGTCCCCCATCGCACCCTATTTGCAGTCACATACTCAACTGACATATCCTGCTATTTCTACTCTGATGAGCACATGACACTGTCGTAACCCTGAGATCACTGCTTTTGAGGTGTTCCTTTTCAACTTACTTCCCAGCTCCCTTTTAGGTCCTCAACTCTCTTTGTTTTGTGAACCCATATCTATTGGTAGCAATGTGTACCACAACCACAGGCCATTCACCCTCCCGGTTCTATAGCCGCTCTGAGATATCCTTGGGCCTAGAAGCAGAGGAGCAAGATAGCATTCTGGAGTATTGTTTGTGGTCACAGAAATACCTGTCGATTCTCCTGACCATCAAACCCTTGTGGGGAGAGGCGATGGCGATGGTGGCGTTATGGCCAGACTATTAATTCAGCTAAAGTTCTGGGGACCCAGGTTCCCGAATCCCAGCATGGTGGGACTTGAACTCAGTGAATCCCTTGTGCAGTTTATTTGGAAGACAGCACCTTCCCTGTAGCACTCCCTCTGCATTGCAACATCAGCACTCAAACATCATTGCTGCAATCACAACGGTACAAACATAATTATTGCGTTTTACATCATGAGGGGTCTTTCCTCTAGGGTGGTGAGAGTTTAAAACCAGGGGGCGGATTTTTAAGGTTTTATAAAAGACATGAGGGTCAATCTTTTTGACACAGAAAGTGGTTTGGGTGTGGAATAAAAATTTCAGAGGAAGTGCTGGAAGTTGGAACAGTTACAACATTTGAAAATCATTTGGATAAGTACATGAGGAAGGAAAAAGGGTACGATCATTTACCTCCCTCTGTCACCCAGCTCCATTTACACTGTAGATGGAAGTGGCCGTGGGTTTGGAAGGTGCTGTCTAAGGACCCTTGGTGTATGCCTGCAGTGCACCTTGGAGATGATGTGCACTGACCTGGTAATGAATGGCTCTGACTCCTTAGCAGGCCTGGGTCTGGAGTCACATGTAGGCCAGACCGGGTGAGTATGGTAGGTTCCGTCCCTAAAGTCAGCGGTGATCCAGATGGACTCAACATAGATTCACGGTCATCATTGGACCCTTAATGCCAGATTCCTAGTTAGTGAATTCAAATCCCACCACCTTCGGATTAACATGGCAGCAATAATTGTGTGTGTGTGTATGTGAGCGAGCAAGTGTGCGTGAGAGTGAGTATGTGTGTGAGAATGAGTGTATGTGTCTGAGAGAGTGTTTGTGTTTGTGTGAAAGTCAGTGTGTGCATGTGAGAGAGTGTGTGTGAGAGTGACTGATTGTGTGTGTGAGGGTGTGTATATGTGAGAGAGTGAGTGCGTGTGTAAGACTGAGTGTGTGTGAGAGTGAGAGAGTTTGTGTGTGTGTGAGTGTGTGCACGTGAGTGTGTGTATGAATGTGTCTGTGTTTATTTGAGAGAGATTGTGTCTGTGTGAGAGTGTGTGTGTGTGTGTATGTGAATGTGTATGTGAGTGAGAGAGTGTGTGGGTGTGAATGAATGGGTGTGTGAGAGCGTGTGTGCATGTGTGTGTGTGAGTGTGTGTGCATGTGTGTGTGTGGCATTGTGTGTGTGGGTGTGTCACTGTGTGTGTGAGAGTGTGTATGCGTGTGTGTGTCTGAGTGTGTGTCAGTGTGTTTGTGTCAGTGTGTGTGTGTGAGAGTGTGTGTGTATGTGTGTCAGTGTGTATATGAGAGAGTGTGTATGAGTGTTTATGTCAGTGTGAGTGTCTGTGTGTGTGTGAGTGGCTGTGTTTGTATGAGTGTATGTCAGTGTGTGTGTGTCTGTGTGTATGAGTGTGTATGTGTGTGAGTATGTCAGTGTGTGTCTGTGTGTGCATGAGTGTGTTTGTGTGTGTATGTCTGTGTTGTGTGTGTGTCTTTGTGTGTGTGTGTGTCAGTGTGTCTGTGTGTGTATGAGTGTGTATGTCTGTGTGTGTGTATGTCAATGTATGTGTGTGTGTCTGCATGTGTATGAGTGTGTATAGCTGTGTGTGTATGTCAGTGTATGCCTGTGTGTCTGTGTGTGTATGAATGTGTATGTCTGTGCATGTGTATGTCAGTGTATGTGTGTGTATATGAGTATGTATGTCAGTGTGAATGTGTCTGTGTGTGCATGTCAGTGTATGTGTGTGTGTCTGCGTGTGTATGAGTGTGTATGTCTGTGTGTGTATGTCAATGTGTGTGTGTCTGTGTGTGTATATGAGTGTGTATGTCTGTGTGTGTCAGTGTATGTGTGTGCGTATGAGTGTGTGTGTATGTCAGTGTATGTGTGTGTGTTTGTGTGTATATATGAGTGTGTATGTCTGTGTGTGTCAGTGTATGTGTGTGCGTATGAGTGTGTGTGTGTGTATGTCAGTGTATGTGTTTGTGTGTATATATGAGTGTGTATGTCTGTGTATGTGTGTGTCAGTGTATGTGTGTGCGTATGAGTGTGTGTGTGTATGTCAGTGTATGTGTGTGTGTGTCTGTGTATGTATGTCAGTGTGTGTATGAGTGTGTATGTCTGTGTGTGTATGTCAGTGTGTGTGTGTCTATGTCAGTGTATGTGTGTGTGTATACGAGTGTGTGTGTGTATGTCAGTGTATGTGTGTGTGTATGAGTGTGTGTGTATACGAGTGTGTATGTCAGTGTGTGTGTATGAGTGTGTATGTCAGTGCATGTGTGTGTGAATGAGTGTGTGTGTACGAGTGTGTATGTCAGTGTGTGTGTGTATGAGTGTGTATGAGTGTGTATGTCTGTGTGTGTGTGTGTGTATGAGTGTGTGTGTACGAGTGTGTATGTCAGTGTATGTGTATGTGTATGAGTGTGTGTGTGTACGAGAGTGTAGAGTGTATGTCAGTGTGTGTGTGTGTATGAGTGTGTATGTCAGTGTGTGTATGAGTGTGTACCTGTGTCTGTGTATGAGTGTATGTCTGTGTGAGTGTGTATGAGTGTGTATGTCAGTGTGTGTATGAGTGTGTAACTGTGTCTGTGTATGAGTGTATGTCTGTGTGAGTGTGTATGAGTGTGTATGTCAGTGTGTGTATGAGTGTGTACCTGTGTCTGTGTATGAGTGTATGTCTGTGTGAGTGTGTATGAGTGTGTATGTCAGTGTGTGTATGAGTGTGTACCTGTGTCTGTGTATGAGTGTATGTCTGTGTGAGTGTGTATGAGTGTGTATGTCAGTGTGTGTATGAGTGTGTACCTGTGTCTGTGTATGAGTGTATGTCTGTGTGAGTGTGTATGAGTGTGTATGTCAGTGTGTGTATGAGTGTGTACCTGTGTCTGTGTATGAGTGTATGTCTGTGTGAGTGTGTATGAGTGTGTATGTCAGTGTGTATGAGTGTGTACCTGTGTCTGTGTATGAGTGTATGTCTGTGTGAGTGTGTATGAGTGTGTATGTCAGTGTGTGTATGAGTGTGTACCTGTGTCTGTGTATGAGTGTATGTCTGTGTGAGTGTGTATGAGTGTGTATGTCAGTGTGTGTATGAGTGTGTACCTGTGTCTGTGTATGAGTGTATGTCTGTGTGAGTGTGTATGAGTGTGTATGTCAGTGTGTGTATGAGTGTGTACCTGTGTCTGTGTATGAGTGTATGTCTGTGTGAGTGTGTATGAGTGTGTATGTCAGTGTGTGTATGAGTGTGTACCTGTGTCTGTGTATGAGTGTATGTCTGTGTGAGTGTGTATGAGTGTGTATGTCAGTGTGTGTATGAGTGTGTACCTGTGTCTGTGTATGAGTGTATGTCTGTGTGAGTGTGTGCGTGTGTCTTTGTCAGAGAGAGAAAGGTAGCAGAATTGAAAGGCCGAATGGCCTCCTTCTGCTCCTAGCCTCTCTGTCCCTATGATGATAACTGTTGATTTCTGACAGTCGGCTCGGGGGAACTGACGGGAAGAATATTTTTCGTCCTCAGGAATGTACCTCGCGGTCTCTGAGAAAGATCACTGAGTACAGTCCACAGTGGAGGTTCATCTTCTACATGAAGGAGCGGCAAGACGCCACCCTGAGCTTTGAGTCTGCTCGGTACCGAGGCTGGTTCATCAATAACCAATGGAGCCAGCAGGTGGCAGGCATGAAGAGAACCCTGCAGGAACCCTTGAATGCAGACTTCATCTTTATCTTGGTTAAACTCTGAGGCACCCTACTGCAGCACTCCGATGAGAATGGATCTGAGCGATGGGAATTTTTCAATTAGGTAGTCTCACATTGCCACAGAGAAGGGGCACAACAGTGTGTCTCTGGGGGATCCTGGTGAACACCGGTGTTTCACTGCAGGATCCTGGTGAACACCGGTGTGTCTCTGGGCGTTCCTGGTGAACACCGGTGTGTCTCTGGGGGATCCTGGTGAACACCGGTGTGTCTCTGGGGGATCCTGGTGAACACCGGTGTGTCTCTGGGGGATCCTGGTGAACACCGGTGTGTCTCTGGGGGATCCTGGTGAACACCGGTGTTTCACTGCAGGATCCTGGTGAACACCGGTGTGTCTCTGGGCGTTCCTGGTGAACACCGGTGTGTCTCTGGGGGATCCTGGTGAACACCGGTGTTTCACTGCGGGATCCTGGTGAACACCGGTGTGTCTCTGGGGGATCCTGGTGAACACCGGTGTGTCTCTGGGGCATCCTGGTGAACACCGGTGTTTCACTGCAGAATCCTGGTGAACACCGGTGTGTCTCTGGGGGATCCTGGTGAACACCGGTGTGTCTCTGCATGATCCTGGTGAACACCGGTGTGTCTCTGGGGGATCCTGGTGAACACCGGTGTGTCTCTGCATGATCCTGGTGAACACCGGTGTGTCTCTGGGGGATCCTGGTGAACACCGGTGTGTCTCTGGGGAATCCTGGTGAACACCGGTGTGTCTCTGCATGATCCTGGTGAACACCGGTGTGTCTCTGCATGATCCTGGTGAACACCGGTGTGTCTCTGGGGAATCCTGGTGAACACCGGTGTGTCTCTGCATGATCCTGGTGAACACCGGTGTGTCTCTGCATGATCCTGGTGAACACCGGTGTGTCTCTGGGGAATCCTGGTGAACACCGGTGTGTCTCTGCATGATCCTGGTGAACACCGGTGTGTCTCTGGGGAATCCTGGTCAACACCGGAATGTCTCTGGGCGTTCCTGGTGAACACCGGTGTGTCTCTCGGGGATCCTGGTGAACACCGATGTGTCTCTGGGCGTTCCTGGTGAACACCGGTGTGTCTCTGGGCATTCCTGGTGAACACCGGTGTGTCTCTGGGTGTTCCTGGTGAACACAGGTGTGTCTCTGGGCGTTCCTGCTGAACACCAGTGTGTCACTGTGTGATCCTGGTGAACACCGGTGTGTCACTGCGTGATCCTGGTGAACACCGGTGCGTCTCTGGGTGTTCCTGGTGAACACCGGTGTGTCTCTGGGTGTTGCTGGTGAACAACGGTGTGTCTCTGGGGAATCCTGGTCAACACCGGAATGTCTCTGGGCATTCCTGGTGAACACAGGTGTGTCTCTCGGGGATCCTGGTGAACACCGGTGTGTCTCTGGGCGTTCCTGGTGAACACATGTGTGTCTCCGGGTATTCTGGTGAACACTGGGGTGTCTCTGGGGAATCCTGGTGAACACCAATGTGTCTCTGGGGAATCCTGGTGAACACCAGTGTGTCTCTGGGGAATCCTGGTGAACACCGGTGTGTCTCTGGGGGATCCTGGTGAACACCGGTGTGTCTCTGGGGGATCCTGGTGAACACCGGTGTTTCACTGCAGGATCCTGGTGAACACCGGTGTTTCACTGCAGGATCCTGGTGAACACCGGTGTGTCTCTGGGCGTTCCTGGTGAACACCGGTGTGTCTCTGGGGCATCCTGGTGAACACCGGTGTGTCTCTAGGGGATCCTGGTGAACACCAGTGTGTCTCTGGGGAATCCTGGTGAACACCGGTGTGTCTCTCAGGGATCCTGGTGAACACTGGAGTGTCTCTGGGCATTCCTGGTGAACACCTGTGTTTCTCTGGGGGATCCTGGTGGACACCAGTGTGTCTCTGGGGGATCCTGGTGAACACCGGTGTGTCTCTGTGGGGGAAGTGCTGGGCCCTCCAGTAGCAGCACTGAGGGAAACTCTAACATTATCTGCTATGACTTGCTTTGTTCCCAAAAGCACCATTGCTTTGATGACATATGTGATAAAGCTTTGCACCATCATACTAGCCCAGAGCTCTCAATGGAACGGTAGTTATGTCCTCCATGTAGATTGGTAGTAGCATGTTGGGACTGTGCAGAACTCACAATACAATGTGGTCTGCAGAGGTGTTTGTGAGTTCTAAAACTCCAACAATCCGTTATCTGATAGCCAGAACCCTTCACAAAATAAAAATGTCTCAAACTGTGACTCAGAGACTTTGGAGAATTTCAACTGACTTACGTTAATAGTGTCACACCTCATGGGGTCATACACTTGAAATGTAGCCCCTGCCATTCTCAGAGTCATTGCAAAAGTTCACATTTTTAAAAGAGATCGGCAAAATCCCCAGACTACCTGATTTTCCGACACAAGTTGAGAGAAAGTACAGACCGGGATTGTGAACTTAACAAGAAATCACTGTTTATTACATGTTATTGCATTCTAGTTATAAGTATGTAATTATAAACAGATGGTATATAACACTGCTACAGAACTCTGTAGCCCCTACAAACACACACTCACACACACACACACCATACGCACTCGTACACACACACACCATACACACACACACGCATGCACTCACACACACATGCACACACACACCATACACACACTCACACACACACATGCATGCACTCACAAAAACACACACACACTCACACACACATGCACTCACACACACATGCACGCACACACCATACACACACACCATACACACACTCACACACACACACATGCACTCACACACATGCACACACACACACACCATACACACACCATACACACACTCACACATACATGCACTCACACACACACACATACACACACGCACTCACACACATACACACACACCATACACACACCATACACACACTCACACATACATGCACTCACACACACACATACACACACCACACACACTCTCACAAACACACACACATACTCACACACATGCTCACACACACACGCTCACATGCACACACAGATACACACAGACAGTTTTGATTTGCAACATGTGCTGAAGGGATACTAAATTGCTTTACTTCTAGCTGAAAGTGGCTTACTGCAAAGAGCTGACAGAGAGAGTGGGAGTATTTAGCTGATGGTTTCTCTTCTGATCTAAGCTTGCCTCTCTCTCTCTGTCTGTCTTACTTCCAGCCCAAGTAGTTCAGCCAAGTGACAGAAAATCACACAGTTATTAATCCACATACCAACCAGCTTCACTTATACACAATCCCCTTGCTTCCAGTTCGTCTGCACATCACTGGGATCTGCAGCTGCATAAACAGTGGTCGCGGCAGACGTCAAATTCCTTGCTTTCAAAACATGCAGCCGTCCTTGCAAATCCATCGGTCTGAAAATAATTCTTTCCCATTTCAGACTATAGCCAAATAAAAGTACACAGTCTGTCCAGTGGTTAGCAGGAGCGGTCAGAGAACCCCAACCTACTCTAATCCCTTTTCAATTATAAAGTTTGGCTCAACATGGAACTGACCCCAGTGTCCACCTTTCCTTCACTGACACCAGAACCTATATCTCCCCAACCTCAACACAGTCCGACCTGACCCCACCAATCACTGTCCCCAGAGATGCCAAACTCCTCACCCTTGGATTGAGTCCACCTCGTGTCGGCTATGGACAATATAACCCCTTCAGTCCCAAAACAGATCCCAAGACACCCTTGAGCCTCCTACCTATCCAAAGGCCTCACCTTACCTTGCCACCCTACACTATACCCACCTGGCACCATACCTTGACACTATACACTATACCCACCTGACACCGTACCTTCACACCCTACACTATACCCACCTAGCACCATACCTTAAAACCCTACACTATACCCACCTGGTACCATACCTTGAACCATACACTATACCCACCTGGCACCATACCTTGACACCCTACTCTATACCCACCTGATACCATACCTTGACACCATACACCATACCCACCTGGCACCATACCTTCCACACTCAGTTGCTGAAGCAGTCTCTTTCGGACCCTTCAACTCGACACTAAAACAGCTACTGCTGCACTGAGGGGTATGGTTTCAGTGCCAATCCATTCCTGTGCCCCAGGTTCCTGAACTGAACTGTGTTGCTTCAGATGGTAAAGCTACTGCCAAAGTAAGTGGGTCAGACTCACAACCGATATTCTGACCCAGGTTGGAAGATTCAAGCTTTTGGGGCTGGAATTAAAATCACGACCTTTGTCAAAGCGACGCTGCTGGCCTGCAGTTCCTACTTAGTGCCTTGTCAGGTCGGATGTACAGCACAGAAATCAGGCCACTCAGCCCATCTAGTCTCTGCTGGTGTTGATGCGCCACTCCATCTTCCTCTGAACTCTCCCCATGTAAAACTACCAGCATAACCCTCTATTCTCTTTACCCGAGTGAGTTTGTGCAACTTCTCCTTGATCATTTACTTCAACCACTTCCTCAGGCAGCGACTTGCTCCCTCTTCCCACTCATTGGGTAATGGTCTGAATTCCTGATTGCATTTCTTGTTGACCTTACCATAATGATGATCTCCAGTTACTCTCTCAACTGCAAAACGAACCATTCTCTCCATATCTGCAAATCATCTCAGACATAAGCCCGTCATCAGGAATATGGGCTTGTGCCCAAAATGTTGACCTTCCTGGTCCTCGGATGATGCCTGGCCGGCTGTGCTTTTCCAGCACCACACTTGTCGACTCCATTGGAAGCAGGCCCAGTCCGTTCAATATTTCCTCATAAAGACAACCATTCATTCCAGGTATCAATCAGCTAAACCTCCTCTAACAGTTTTACATCCTCCCTTAAATAGGGAGAGCAAAGCTGCACACAGTGTGATCTCCCCACTGTCCTGGATAACTGCAGCACAGCACCCTTACTGTAATGTTTGATTCCACTCATAATAAAGGTGTAGTCTTCCACTAACCTTCTTGGTTGCATGTTGTACCTATGTACTAACTTATCAAGACTCACGCAGCAGAACACCCGTCTGCAAATCAGAACTCCACAGTCATTCTCTGTATAAACAATCCTCTCTTTTTTTTTTAAATTCTTCCTGCCAATGTGAACTATTTCACATTTTTTTCACACTATTCTCTGCCAGAGTTTCACCCACTCAATCAACCTGCCTGCAATCTCCTTATATTGTCTTCACACTGTGCTTTCCTCCAACTCTTGACGGTGCCTGTGAATCTGCTCTCTCAGTTATCAACGCAACTTGTAAACAATCAGCCGTTTTCCTACTTTCATGTCTGCTGTCATCCTAGTAAGTCTCTCTTCCATTTACGCCACTGCACCAATATCCTTTTCACAGTGAGACGACCAGAACTTTGTTCAATACTCTGTAAGTATTGTCGAACCAAGCTTTGATACGGGTTTCACATTAACTTCTCTGTTTCTCAAATCTATTCCTCTAGAGATAAAGCCTAGTGTTATTTTTCTGGCTTTGCTAATCTACAACACATTTAGCGATGGGTATATTTATATGTTCAGAGCCCTCTGTTCTCCAAAACCACCTCGAGTCTGACCATCCAAGTGATATGTGCTCTCCTTTCTCTTCCTAGCATTAGATACCACCTCTCGGTTCTCTGTGTTAAAACTTTGCCAATCATTTGCTTATCCTGCAGGTTTATTAATGCCTCCTTATCATTTGTTGGTGTCTGCCTCTGCATTAACCATCCCTCGAAATTGTGGGAAATTGGCACTTTGGCCTGTTGCGACCGGTGAATACAAGGTGTCTGTGGTCATGACTCCACAACGCATTATTTTAATTTAAACTTCTGGAAATTTGGGTTGTGGTTTGATTTTCGTTATGGTGCCACCTAATGGCTGTCAATTTTAATTTGGTTCAACTCGCTCTTTTATTTAATTAAAATAGAAAAGTTGTGAATTTCATTCAAGAGTTGAAATGGTTAATGTGAATCATGATGAGCAGCGAACCCAGCGCCAACCCTTATGGAATATTATGTTCCTAATTATCTCTACAAGTGATTCCTGGTCATTATAATACAGGCTCCTTCCAAATTCTTTCAAGTGTCTTCATTCTTCCATCCATGTTGCATTGACGTAGTAACAGGGATCTTAATATGCAGGTAGCTCTGGGAAGATTTGAGTCATAGGACTGAGGAGTTTATTAAATGGTTCCATGCTCCTGGCCTGACTGCTGGCACACAGGAAGGGATCAAATACTTGCATACACTCCTCTTCCAGGTTAGTGCTCCCAAGAACAGTGTGAAGTGACCCTTCCTCTGTTTACAGGGACTGACAATCGCACATCCAAGTATCCGTGACACCTCCCTCCAAACCCTCCCACACTCACACACACACATGCTCACATTCATACGGATGCACACACACTCACTCTCACACTCTCTCACCCTCACATTGGCACACACACACTCACACACATTCATTCTCACACTAACTGTGACACTCACACTGTCACACACACTCATATTCATACACATACACATACACAGCCAAACACTCATTCTCACACTCTCTCACACTCACACTGACACTCACACTGTCACATACACATACCCATATTCATACAAATACACCTGCACCCTCACATCCGCACATTCATACATTCTCTCACAGTCTCACACTCACGCTAATGCTCACACTGACACACACCCTCACACTCACACATTCACATACTCACCTTCACACACACACACATACACTCATTCACAAGCAATCATATTCCCACACTCACACACACTGACATTCATCCATGCACATACCTACTCACTCACACAGGCACAAACACACACACTCTCACACTTGCTCTCCAATCAAGGGTAACCACTCAGGGCACAAGTCTAATCAAAATGCTTGAGTTTCGAGCAATGCCCAGAGGAATTGGCTTTCAACTGATGAGAGAATGAAGGTATGTGACAGGGAGGTCAGGCTAGATACATCTGGTGGAGTCTTTTGAATAAATGGCCAGGGAAAAGCTGTGGATGTTATTGAGATATACTTCCAGAAAGCATTTGTTAACGTACCTCATAAGAGACGTTTTG
Organism: Chiloscyllium plagiosum; assembly: GCF_037043375.1. Taxonomy (NCBI): domain Eukaryota; kingdom Metazoa; phylum Chordata; class Chondrichthyes; order Orectolobiformes; family Hemiscylliidae; genus Chiloscyllium; species Chiloscyllium plagiosum. The sequence goes on from NW_028270150.1 coordinate 93,136,894, forward strand.
GCTAAATTTGAAGCCATAGAACCGAAAGACAACTCATTAATATGCTTGAGAAGTGGTCTCAGCCACTGGCCTCACACAGTAAGGATAATGGAGGAGGAACACACATTGCCAGTCTCCCTCAGGAAACTCAACAATTTACACATACTCAACGCTCACTAATCTAAATTTGCCGATGACATACAGATGGGCGACACTGTAAGAGTTGCGAATGGAAATGTTCAATGACAAAGAGTTTATTTTTGGATTAAGCCAACGGGTGAAAGTGTGGTCAGTCCCCCACCTCCAACTCACCAACAACCTCCCCCCCCCCAAAACCAGGTTCGAAGATGTGGAAGGGGATAGAGGCCTATTTACTTTGACCCAAGTCAAGATTTTATGGGCTTAAAAATGTGTTGCTGGAAAAGCGCAGCAGGTCAGGCAGCATCCAAGGAGAAGGAGAATCGACGTTTCGGGCATAAGCCCTTCTTCAGGATTTTATGGGGTCAATGAGAGTGTGAGTCTACTCCCCTCCATGGACTTGGGCCAATGGAGCTACACAGAATATTCACCAAACGGGTTCACTCAATAATGTAAAGGGCAGATGGTTTGCTGATGGTTTCATGTGGGAGGAGCAGATTATACCGAATGGCTTCCTTCAGAAAAAGAAATCACTGGGGCAGACAATCCCCTGGGGAGTTGCGATATGTTCCAGGTCCCCCATCTCGTGAAGCACATTCACTCTCAACAGAGCCAAGCGGGGAACTGTCTGAACTCCAAGGGGGAAAGTACGGTGGCGAGATAACACAAAATAGGATTACATTCCCTGGAGCTTAAAGAAGTTTGTGGGTGATTTCAACAAAGTTTGCAAGATATTAAGGAGAACAATAGGTTCTGTATATCTGGGAGAAAGTGAGGACTGCAGATGCTGGAGATCAGAGGCAAGTCTGTGGTGCTGCAAAAGCACAGCAGGTCAGGCAGCATCTGAGGAGGCATAAGCATGGCCTGAAATGTCGATTCTCCTACTCCTCGGATGCTGCCTGACCTGCTGTGCTTTTCCAGCACCACACTCTCTGTTCTGTATATCTACCTTAATTTGTTTGTCTGGGGAACCAGATTTTTTGGGAGTAATATTAAGGAGCATTTCGCCTGGTAGAAATTTCAAATTCACTTCCACAAACAACAATGGGTCAGTTGCTTATTTTAAGTTTTTGCCATCAAAATGTTCTGCCTCTCAGAAGTTAAGAGAAATGGGATGAGCAGATAAATGGAGTTAGATCAGAGATTAGCTGTGATCTTATTGAATGTTGGAATAGGGCTGAGGGGCTGAATGGCCTCCTCCCTTTTTAAGGTCCCAGAGTTCCTAGAATCCTCTGTGGGATGTGTCCTCCCATTGAGAGCACATAACCCTCTTCCTCCTCCCAGTCCCCCAGGTTTGTCCTATTTGGTGTGACCTCTTTTCATTCTCTCAGACATGGTTAACCAGGACATTGTCCCCAGATCCTGCACTCCAGCCCTAAGTGGGAGCAACTTGCTTCGGATATCTCCTTTTTAATGAGCAGGGAAAGAACGTTGTCACCAACTGGGCCCTTTCATGTAGGTCATTGATACTTCAGGCTCCAACATTTGGTCCATAGCGTTGGCATCACAAGTGCATATCTAAACACTATTTCAATGTGATGGGATTGTCTGCCTCTCCCACCCTTACAAGCAGTGAGTTCCAGATTCCCACTACCTCCTGGGTGAAAACAGTTTTCCTCACCTCTGCTCTAAGCCTCCTGTCCCTTCCCTTCAATCTATGCCCCTGTTCATTAACCCCTCCAACAAGGGTAAAGGTTTCTTCTTGTCCGCCCTATCTATGTGCCTGATAATCGGATACACCTCAATCACTTCCCCTCACGATCTCCTCTGCCCGAAGGTGCATAGTTGCTGAGTTGTCGTTTCCTCTCACGGATGCCCATGCTGACGGCGACCGGTGGGACAACGTGCACATAAAACATCTTCCTCAAGATGATGGCCTGCTCCCTCTCAATCGAAGGTTGGATTCCTGACTTGAGCTTTTTTGCGGTTTTCTAACGAGAAAACGGATGTTGCAGATTGCAATTCAACCAGCTGCCCAATTAGAGCAATCAGAGATGTCAAGACTGCGTCCATATATCCCGACAGTCAAGAAGGGATTAACACAAGCAAACAAAAGTCTGGGGTGCCTTTATGCCTTTATTTGTCTCGAAGCATTACAGCAGATTTAGGCCACAATGAAGGGAGTCTATTATTTGAAATCAACGCTCCATGGTGTCCAATGGATTTGATGGCATGGGTCAGCCTTAGTTTGAGAAATGAACATTTTAGGGACCTTGAATTCATTCACCTTTACTGATCCTCACTGTATAAAACTGGAGAGGGAAGTCGTGTGGGCCAGATTCTGTCATCCTCCCTGACTCCAGGCAAATAATGGACAGGATTCAGTGGTTGTCGCTGGGTGGTCAGAGAATCAACAGGGTAGAAGTGGGTACTGCAGATGCTGGAGATTAGAGTCAAGATTAGAGTGGGGCTGGAAACGCACAACAGGTGGGGCTGCTCCTCGGATGCTGCCTGACCTGCTGTGCTTTTCCAGCACCACTCTAATCTTGACTCTGGTCATGAAATCAGCTACATATCCTGTTCTGTCACTGCTGTCGGTTTACAAAGTACTAGTTCCCTGTGTTCACATCAAGGTGAACTGCCAATGGGAACTAGTGGCTAATACCTGTGATGACATATTGGGAAGTCTACACTGAATATTTTACAATAAGATTGCTTGTCTCTTGGCATCGGGGGGCCCTGATTAACAGCTTCACAGAGGAATGGTACTCTTTATTGGGATCCAATGTGTAGGCTCATTGAAGTTGAGTAAGTCTGGACTAAACAGTCAAAACTTTGTAAAATTTGAGCTAATTCTGTTACCAGATATTAACTGTAGTAATTGAACTGCATGAAAAGCTTCAGTACACAATTCCATAACTTCCAAAGGCAGACCAAGTACAATTAGCAACGTCTGGGATTGGTTGAGTCTACATCTCCGTGCTCAATGTATCTGTGGTGAAAGCTGGATTTTTAATCCCCTTCTCAAACTCAATCTCCTCAGAAACCACTGCAGGTACATCTTTGGTCTTTTGGAATTCATCGTCCTCGGCGTCACCTGATTTTCTGCTATTGAGGAATAAACAACGATATTTCACTTTATTTCAGAATGCACAATTATTACACAGTAAACACCGACACATACCCATGGCCACAATTTCAATTCAACACGTCATCAGCAGTCTATTATCCTACAATCCCAGTTTTCCCATAATTCTCACTGATCCCAATAATCTTCACTGATCCTCACAATCATCTCTGATTCTCAGAATCTCCACAAATGCCCATAATCCACAATGATCCCACAATCCCCCATGGATCCCATAATCCAAGTTGATTCTCAGGCTCCCCACTGATCTCAAAAATCCCCATTAATCCCCAATTTTCTCATAATCCTCAGCAATTCCCAAAATCCTCAGTGATCCCCATAATCCCCATTGATTCTCAGAGTCCCCAGTGATCTAAAAAGCTGGAAAAGCACAGCGTGTCGGGCAGCATCCGTGGAGCAGGAAAATCAGTGAGCCCCATCCTTCCCACTGATCCCCATAATCCACCCTGATCCCTGCAATCCTCACGGATCCTCGCAATCCACAATGAGCTCCAGAGTCCACACCGATTCCTGAAATCTCCACTGGTTTCCCTAATCCGCAATGATCCCCAGAGTCTACACGGAGCCCCTGGAGACCTCACTGTCACCCATTTCGTTTGCTGATTCTCACAATCCTCATTAAACCCCCCTCCCCCCCCCCCCCCCAATGATTCCCCCAAGCTGTCCCCCGAAAGCCCTCAGCAATCTCTGCACCCATTTGTGCCAGCCCACAGCATCTCTGCACTTACTGTCTTCTTGCCCGAATGCCACCGATGATCAGGATGGTTAATCCAATGCAAACCAGGCCAATGATAACGCCAAAGATGATCAGCCACACTGCCACAGTGGCCTCCTTTTGCGGTGCCAGCGTTGGCGGAATGCCAATAAACTCAAGTGTCTTATCATTTAACAGAAAAGCACTGTTAAACCGCTCCCTGTTCTTCCTGTGACAGGGCACAACATAAGACAGGAGTGGTGTTAGTGACTCTCAAACAGCGTGTTCGAAATTACTCCTCATGATGATTAATTATTCGGAATACGGGATACCGCCAATCCTTCAATAAAGGGATCTAGCCCATTACATTCTGTGACAGGATACAGAGATCTTTTAGCAATGCTTAGATCTTCCAGCCGCTGTCTTACCACAAGCCTTCAACCTCCTAGTTTAGAGACATCAATTTGAAAGGGGATGAGAATTTGATGTGAACATTTTGAACGTTTGTACATTATTAATATCTAGGGTAAGTTTTGATTATTAAACTCAGACCTAGTACATTTTCATTCGGAATTTGTTCCCTTTTTCCAAGTTTCCATATCTCCAATGAAAGGCAATTCAACCACTGCACCCGGCCTAGGCATCAACAGTGTTACCATCACTGAATTCCCCCACTATCCATACCCTGGAAGTTACTGTTGATTAGACATTTAACTGCGCTCACCACACAAATGCAGTGGCGACAAGAGCAGGTCAGACACTATGAATACTGCAGTGAGTAACTCACCTCCTGACTCCCCAAAGCGTATTCACCATCCACAAGGCACAAGGCAGGAATGCGATGGAATACTCTCCACTTGCCTGGATGGGTACAGCTCCAACAACACTCAAGAAACTTGACCACATCTAGGACTAAGCAACCCACTTGAATGGCACCACACCCACAAGCATCCACTCCCTGCACGCCACCGACACTCAGGAGCAGCAGTGTGTACTATCTACAATTCACTGCAGCAATTTGCCCAGGCTCCTTCGACACCAGCTTTCAAACCCATGACCAGTTCAGGATGAGGCCAGCAGATTCATGGGCACACCACCACCTGGAAGTTCCCCTCCAAGGCACTCACTATTCTGACGTGAAAATATATTGTCGCTCCTTCACTGTCACTGGGTCAAAATCCTAGATACCCTTCGAAGGGCATTGCAGGTGGTCATTCACTCCAAGGACCTCAGGGGTTCAGATAGTGACTCTCCATCACCTTCTCAAGGGTTATCAGGACAACTCCAAGCATACTGATGTAAAGGGGAAACTTTTTATTTACTATGTGAGTAGACAACACTGATTGGTTGGCATATAGCCTTTAATTGGTAGAGGTTTTGCGATGGAGAATGCATCAGTTAGATGATGAGTGACAATTAACTTTCAAATTTAAACCAGACTGGTTGACTCAGATTGGTCAAGGCATTCAGAAATGAACAACAGATTGGCTGTCACCTACTTTGTTTTGTTTCGACAGAAGTAATTTGCATAATGGCCTTACTGTCTACAAGAAACGGAAGTCTGTCTATTAATATATGCGTTTTCCAATATATACAAGTGCACCAGACTGCAAGCCTGACTATCTTAAACTGATTGTCAACATAATTCTTAGCATACACAGGATTGTTCACCAAATGTTGTCCAACCAGGCTTCGCATTGAATATTGAACACCATGTTTGGAGCTTTGCTAACCTAGTCTGCTTTGTACTTTCCTTTGTTCACAAATCGCAAAATGTTGTCTTCAAACCCCAAAAGGATGTTCTGATATCACACAAATGTGTGATGCGGTTAATGAATTTCAGTGCCGGTGTAATGGCAGGAATGTCAGCTATGCATCCCAAAGGCGAGTAGATCATGTCAAATAGCACAACACTTTGCTGTTCATGACAAGAACATACCCAAGTGGCTTGTGCTTGCAAAACTCAAAACATGGTGTCTAACATTCAATGTGATTCCATGATTGGACATCATTTGTTAAACAACCAAAGTCTGCTAAGAATTACAATTATAATAACTTTAGGATTCTCTGTGAAGCTTACATTGGGGTGCTCCTGTATGTACCAGAAGCTAAATATATGATATATAAGGCCCTGTGCTTTACAAATTGAAAAAGCATGTGCACACACTGCACTTGTTTCAACTTGACAATGTAGGTGACAGCCATTGTAGGGCTCATTCCACAGAGTAATTCCATCTTCAATCAGAGTCAACTTGCCCGGTTCACGTTTTAGTACAGTTTGGCAGTGAACTGTTAGTCATCAGCTATCTGGTGTATTCTCCATGACAGCAACCTGACCAATCAGAGTCTAATTCCCAATCAATGAGCACAGTTGCATAAATTTGGCCATGAATGTTGGTTTTCCCCTTTATTGATATTCTTGTGAATTGTCTGAATGAGTTTAAGATGAGAAACTTCTACCTGAGGTGCCTTTTTAAAACAATATTCAATCTCTGTACTGGTAACTGAGTAAATACTACATTGTTAGCCACTTCAATGCCAAAGCGTTTTCGGTGATACCTGATAGCTTGTGACACCTCTGCCTTTGGAATAATTTCAGAGAGGTTCTTTGGATTCACAACAATGAAATAAAAGGAGATCCTTTCTGTTTCATCGAATATATAAACATTTTCCATCCTGTGCAGAAGATAATAATAATTATTATTATAAAGGCAACACAATGGGGGACACTTCTAGGTAATGAGCAGGTACATTTGAGAGACCTATGCGCAAAGTGGGTCCAAACTGCGCTATTGGATGCGGTGTCAAATCCGGGCCCCATTCCCGAAGATCTTCAAACCCCTGTTCACCTATTCAGGAAATATTGCTGAACAAAGAGACCTTGGAGTGCAGGTTCATAGCTTCTTAAAAGTGGAGTTGCACATAGATAGGATAGTGAAGAAGGTGTTTGGTACGCTTTCCTTTGTTGGTCAGAGTGTTGAGTACAGGAGTTGGGAGGTCATGTTGCGGCTGTACAGGACGTTGGTTAGGCCACTGTTGGAATATTGCGTGCAATTCTGGACACCTTCCTATCGGAAAGATGTTGTGAAACTTGAAAGGGTTCAGAAAAGATTTACAAGGATGTTGCCAGGGTTGGAGGATCTGAGCTAAGGGAGAGGATGAATAGGCTGGGGCTGTTTTCCCTGGAGCGTCGGAGGCTGAGGGGTGGCCTTATAGAAGTTTATAAAATCATGAGGGGCATGGATAGGGTAAATAGGCAAAGTCTTTTCCCTGGGGTGGGGGAGTCCAGAACTAGAGGGCACAGGTTTAGGGTGAGAGGGGAAAGATATAAAAGAGACCTAACAGGTAACTTTTTCACACAGAGGGTGGTACGTGTATGGAATGAGCTGCCAGAGGAAGTGGTGGAGGCTGGTATAATTACGACATTTAAGAGGCATTTGGATGGGTATATGAGGGATTGGAGGGATATGGGCCGGGTGCTGGCAGGTGGGACTAGATTGGGTTGGGATATCTGGTTGGCATGGACGGGTTGGACCGAAGGGTCTGTTTCCATGCTGTACATCTCTATGACTCTATGAGTGACCAAATCTCCTGAAGAGAAGCCCCCTAGTGCCCCCAGTCCCAGCAGAACCTGTGTTATGCACTTGCCAGTGTTGGACTGGGGTAGAATAAGTCAGAAGTTACACAACACCAGGTTACAGTCCAGCAGGGCTCCACCTGGCGTAGGGGCAGCGCTCCTAAAGCTTGTGATTTTTCAAATAGACCTGTTGGACTGTAACCTGGTGCCATGAGACTTCTGACATTCCCGATGAAGGGCTCATGCCCGTAACGTCGACTCTGCTGCTCCTCGGATGCTGCCTGACCTGCTGTGCTTTTTCAACACCCCATTCTCGACACTGACTTCTGATTTTGTCCTGGCATCACATTTACCCCAGCTCAGGGATATCGGGCAGTGGGCTGAGTGCCGGTGTGTCGGAGTTGGCACAGCACAAGTAGACACCAGGCTCGGTGGGGGGTGGCTGGGGGTGGGGGCAAGTTGGGGCAGAGGGATCCTGTTGCCCTGTTCTGCAGTCGATAGGAAAGCTGACGGGGAGAATATGTGGGGAAATCCTGGAGGGCCCAATACAGCCTGTTAACCAACGCGCAACACAATAGCTCCGAGCCAGAGCGGCTACAGAGCGGCGTGGACAGAGCTGCCAGCTTGCTCCGGGGATGGTGGGAATGCCCTCCCAATTGCCATTGAGCCTCAACTGCTACCCCTCCCCCAACCTCCCAAAACAGAGGAACAGGGCATCAGAGGGCCCGGTTTCCGTGGTAGGCACAGTGTTTACAGTGTAGGTGCAGGAGCAGGCCATTCAGCCCCTGCAGCCTGCTCTCCCCCTTTTGGCAAGACTGCGGCCTCATCTCTATCTTTCCGCGGAGCCCAGATTCCACAATCTCAACCTTACAAATGTTCACTAAGCCTGACTTTCTTGGCTTAAAAGACTGAGAGAAAAGACATTTCTGCTTCTCTCCATCCCCCCGCACCTCATCACTAGACGGGCATTGAAGAGAGCTGCGCTTATTCATAATGTCCATTACTGTTGCAGAGTCTCAGAGTTTAACAGCACTGAAAGAGGCTCTTCAGCCCATAACGTCCATACTATTCACAACTAGTCACAACTATTCCAATCCCATTGACGTGACATTGCTTCTCGGTGAAGCTGAGACAGGGTACATCTTCCTTAAACCCTCACTTCCTCCTCGTTTCCCAATGATTCCCACTTACTTCCATATTTATTTGTTTCCTTCGGTTGCTCCCCCAGCCCCCACCAGTTTGTTTACCACTGTAACGATGTCGATGGTGCACCGAGTACCGTGGGGGCGTGGGGGGAGGGGTGCTTGGGAGAGAGAAATAGATTCACTCACTCGAAGCTGATGAGCTGATTTCTCGACTCCTCCCAGTACTTCCTCATGGAAAAGGCGACGGTTGATCGGAAAAAGTACTTCTCGCTCACATCCCAGGGGTACTGAGGTCAAACAAGAAGCCTTTGTGTTAATATTCACCCAGAGCGGAGGATGCAGCTCTTTATCCCTGGGTCTAAGCTCAGCACATATCGTCCAATATCACAAATGCTTTGGGGGAACACTTTACAGAAATAAGCTGCCATTGATTAGTTTTCTTACTTTTCATGGCCCAGAGCCTGAATTTAACGACCAAATATTAGTGACTGTGCAATGAGGCAACTGTAAAGACATAAATCTGACTCGTCCAAACTATGAAAGCTAAACATTTCACTCAGCGATAATGTTAGCGTTGTTTCTGTTCCCATTGGTAACAGCACCAATTCGAGTGTTCACATTGGCGATACGACTGCAGCAGTTGGGAATCTGTATCGCTAGGTGCCTCAGTGACTAGGCCATTTGTATTTGCCTCATGGTCGTGGGTTCAAATCGCACTCCAAATATGGCAGCATATCACCCCACTCCGGTACTCCCTGTGCAACACTGAGGGAGACCTGCACTGTCGGAGATGCAAGGTGTTAAAATGCCTGCCTTCTCAGGTGATGGTGAAAGTGGTTCTGTTTTGAACAAGAGTAGCTAACTTTGTCCTGCATTTACCAGGCCAATGTTTACCCCTCGACCAAAGTCAGATCGCAGAATCCCTCCAGTGTGGAAGCAGGCCATTGAGCCCATCGAGTCCAAACCGCCCCTCTGAAGGGCATCCCACCCAGACCCATCCCCTTATCTATCCCTGTAGGAGCAGGCCCCTCCTCCATCCCTGTAGCTCCCACGGCTAGTCCGCCTAGCCTGCACATCCATGAACACTATGGCCAATCCACCTAGCCTGGACACCATTGGATTATGGGACGAGACCCACGCAGACACGGGGAGAACGTGCAAACTGCACACAGACAGTCATCCAAAAGGGGAATTGAACCCAGGTCCCTGGTGCTGTGAGGCAGCAGTGCTAACCACTGAGCCACCGTGCCGCCAATAAACAAAGGCGAGAGTTATACAATTAAAAGTAGGGCCTTGGGCAGTGCTGTAGAACAGGCAGACCTAAGGGTTCAGGTACACAATTATTTGAAGTTTGCATTGCGTCCAGACAGGATGGTTAAGAAGGCGTCTAGCACACTTGCCGTCATTGCTCAGACCTTTTAGTACAGGGATTAGGACGCTATGTTGAGGTTGTACAGGATGGCAGTGAGGCCTTTCCTGGATGATTAGATTAGATTACTTACAGTGTGGAAACAGGCCCTTCGGCCCAACAAGTCCACACCGACCCGCCGAAGCGTAACCCACCCAGACCCATTCTCCTACATTTACCCCTTCACCTAACACTACGGGCAATTTAGCATGGTCAATTCACCTAACCTGCACATTTTTGGATTGTGGGAGGAAACCGGAGCACCCGGAGGAAACCCACGCAGACACGGGGAGAATGTGCAAACTCCACACAGAGAGTCGCCTGAGGCGGGAATTGATCCCGGGTCTCTGCTGCTGTGAAGCAGCAGTGCTAACCACTGTGCTACCGTGCCGGCACGACTGTGTGCAGTTCTGGTTATGTTGTCCCAGGTAGAATATTGTTCAGCCGGAGAGGGTTCAGAAGAGATTTACCAGGATCTGGCCAGGAATGGAGGGTCTGAGTTATAAGGAGAGGCTGGATGTGCTGGGACCTTTTTTCACTGGACTCTGGGAGGTTGAGGGGTGACCTTATAGAGGCTTATAAAAGGGACACAGATAAGGTGATTGACAATGGTTTTTTTCCCCTGGGGTAGGGGAGGTCAAGACCATTTTTAAGGTGAGAGGAGAAAGATTTAGAAAAGACATGAGGACATTTTCTTTTACATAGAGTGGTTTTTGTGTGCAATGTGCGTCCACAGGGAAGTGGTGGATGTGGGAACAGTTACAATGTTTAAAAGATATTTGGATAAGTACGTGAATTGGAAAGGTTTGGAGGGATATGGACCAAGCGCAGGCAGGTGGGATTGGTTTGGTTTGGGATTATGGTCTGTTTCCGAGCTGTATGACCCCATGACATGTTGAACATACAGGGTAACACCTGGATCAAAATCATTCTGGTAGTGGGGTTTAATCCTTAGAAAATCATACCCTCCAGCCCCAGCACCAAACCCAATCTAATCTTTCCTGTTTGAAAAGACGGGTTTAAAATGATTTCCTTTCCTTACTTCTTGTTCTCCTGAATTCCCAATCACCCATTGCAAAAGCAAAAGCAAAAGCATTAATTTCCAGCAAGTGACCTATTATTGGCTTAATACCTTATCGATTTTGCAGGCAATCCTAAAGTGAGGATATTAAAGACATGGCCATCACATGATAACACCATAGCAACCTGTGAGTCATATTATATAGCCTAATATATAAGGCCCTGCCCATCCAGTATTGTCAGAAGGACATACTTAGAGCATAGGACATAGAACAGTACAGCATAGGATAGGCTCTTTGTGCCAAATGTGATGCCAAATTTAACTAATCCCTGGTCCATATTCCTCCATTCCTTGCACCTACCACTCTCTGTGTAAAAAAACTTGCCTCTGACATCTCCTTTGAATTGTCCCCCTCTCCCCTTGAAAGCTTGTTCCTCAGTATGAGAGGGGGTCACAATAATTCGTGCATGAGGGAACAGTCACAGCTCTCAGAGGGTTAATTGCGATGTCATTTATGCTGACAAGGTTAAGCTTTTAACCATCAATAGCAATCCTGCACCATAAAAAAATGACCATCAAGGTAATAAAATTTGTCAGCAGAACTCGCAGCCTGCAGGTTAACCATGAGATGGCAACTTCATGTTAGCAAGAACAATAATGATCCAAGTTAATCGCCTCTGAATAATGATCAAAAAGGGGAAAGTGATACTGCTTTCCGGTGAGGCACTCCACAGTGTATATTGTAAGTGAATCAATTACACTGAATCACTGTCATTGCAGAGGGATAGTCTAGTCAGTCAATGGCCATCATGAAGAGACACTTTCAGAGAGTAAGACATGAGGGTGAAGAAAGTATTGAACCCATTGGGTTTAGAGTGACAGATTATGTACAGCTTTCTGCACAATCGCAGAGAAATAAAATCACGATTCGTTTGTATAGATACAGAAATTGCTGGGGAAGCTCAGCAGGTCGTGACGGCATCACTGAAAAGAAAATAGACTTAACGTTTCAAGACCAGTGACCTGTTCTGAGAAAGAATCACCAGGCTCTTTATGTAATTCTGCTTTCAGACCAGAGATGCTGCCAGACCTGTTGAGTTCCACCAGCAATGATTCTTTCAGATTTCCAGCATTGGCAGTGCTTAGATTTAATTTACTGTATGGACATTCATAGCTAAATATTTTAAAACAAGACTGTGTGATGGACCATTAATCAACCCTGAGATACCCACTCCTATACCCACTGTCTACCCTGTTCATTCACCCACTCCTATACCCACTGTCTACCCTATTCACTCACCCACTCCTATACCCACTGTCTACCCTATTAACTCACCCACTCCTATACCCACTGTCTACCTTGTTCATTCACCCACTCCTATACCCACTGTCTACCCTGTTCATTCACCCAATCCTACACCCACTGACTAACCTGTTCATTCACCCACTCCGATACCCACTGTCTACCCTGTCCATTCACCCACTCCTATACCCACTGTCTAACCTGTTCACTCACCCGCTCCTATACCCACTGTCTACCCTGTTCATTCACCAACTCCTATACCCACTGTCTACCCTGTCCATTCACCCACTCCTATACCCACTGTCTACCCTGTTCATTCACCCACTCCTATACCCACTGTCTACCCTGTCCATTCACCCACTCCTATACCCACTGTCTACACTGTTCGCACACCCACTCCAATACCCACTGTCTACCCTGTTCATTCACCCACTCCTATACCCACTGTCTACCCTGTTCACTCACCCACTCCTATACCCACTGTCTACCCTGTTCACTCACCCACTCCTATACCCACTGTCTACCCTGTTCATTCACCCACTCCTATACCCACTATCTACCCTGTTCATTCACTCACTCCTATACCCACTGTCTACCCTGTTCATTCACCCACACCGATACCCACTGTCTACCCTGTTCACTCACCCACTCCTATACCCAGTGTTTACCCTGTTCATTCACCCATTCCTATACCCACTTTCGACCCTGTTCATTCACTCACTCCTATACCCACTGTCTACCCTGTTCACTCACCCACTCCTATACCCACTGTCTACCCTGTTCACTCACCGACTCCTTTACCCACTGTCTACCCTGTTCACCCATTCACTCCTATACCCACTGTCTACCCTGTCAACTCACTCACTCCTATACCCACTGTCTAACCCTGTACACTCACCCACTCCTATACCCAGTGTTTACCCTGTTCATTCACCCACTCCTATACCCACGGCCTACCCTGTTCACTCACCCACTCCTATACCCACTGTCTACCCTGTTCACTCACCCACTCCTATACCCACTGTCTACCCTGTTCACTCACCCACTCCTATACCCACTGTCTACCCTGTTCACTCACCCACTCCTATACCCACTGTCTACCCTGTTCACTCACCCACTCCTATACCCACTGTCTACCCTGTTCACTCACCCACTCCTATACCCACTGTCTACCCTGTTCACTCACCCATTCCTATACCCTCTGTCTACCCTGTTCACTCACCCACTCCTATACAAAGTCTACCCTGTTCAATCACTCACTCCTATACCCACTGTTTACCCTGTTCATTCACCCGCTCCTACACCCACTGTCAACCCTGTTCATTCACTGACTCCTATACCCACTGTCTACCCTGTTCACTCACCCACTCCTATACCCACTGTCTAACCCTGTTCATTCACCCACTCCTAAACCCACTGACTACTCTGCTCATTCTCCCACACCTATACAAAGTCTAACATGTTCATTCACCCACTCCTATACCCATTGTTTACCCTGTTCACTTACCCACTCCTGTACCCACTGTCTACCCTGTTCATTCACCCACTCCTATACACACTGTCTACCCTGTTCATTCACACACTCCTATACCCTCTGTCTACCCTGTTCATTCACCCACTCCTATACCCACTGTCTACCCTGTTCACTCACCCACTCCTATACCCACTGTCTACCCTGTTCACTCACCCACTCCTATACCCACTGTCTACCCTGTTCACTCACCCAATCCTATACACACTGTCTACCCTGTTCACTCACCCACTCCTATACCCACTGTCTACCCTGTTCACTCACCCACTCCTATACACACTGTCTACCCTGTTCACTCACCCACTCCTATACCCACTGTCTACCCTGTTCATTCACCCACTCCTATACAAAGTCTACCCTGTTCATTCACCCACTCTGATACAAAGTCTACACTGTTCACTCACCCACTCCTATACCCACTGTCTACCCTGTTTATACACCCACTCCTATACCCTCTGTCTACCCTGTCCACTCACTCACTCCTATACCCACTGTCTACCCTGTTCACTCACTCACTCCTATACCCACTGTCTACCCTGTTCACTCACCCACTCCTATACCCACTGTCTAACCCTGTTCAATCACTCACTCCTATACCCACTGTCTACCCTGTTCATTCACCCACTCCTATACCCACTGTCTACCCTGTTCAATCACTCACTCCTATACCCACTGTCTAACCCTGTTCAATCACTCACTCCTATACCCACTGTCTACCCTGTTCACTCATTCACTCCTATACCCACTGTCTACCCTGTTCATTCACCCACTCCTATACCCACTGTCTACCCTGTTCAATCACTCACTCCTATACCCACTGTCTAACCTTGTTCAATCACTCACTCCTATACCCACTGTCTACCCTGTTCATTCACCCAATCCTACACCCACTGACTAACCTGTTCATTCACCCACTCCGATACCCACTGTCTACCCTGTTCACTCACCCACTCCTGTACCCACTGTCTACCCTGTTCATTCATCCACTCCTATATCCTCTGTCTACCCTGGTCACTCACCCACTCCTATATCCACTGTCTACCCTGTTCACTCACCCGCTCCTATAACTACTGTCTACCCTGTTCATTCACCCACTCCTATACCCACTGTCTACCCTGTTCATTCACCCACTCCGATACCCACTGTTTACCCTGTTCATTCACCCACTCCTACACCCACTGTCTACCCTGTTCATTCATCCATTCCTATAAACAATATCTACCCTGTTCATTCACTCACTCCTATACCCACTGTCTACCCTGTTCATTCACCCACACCTATGCCCACTGTCTAACCCTGTTCACTCACCCACTCCTATACCCAGTGTTTACCCTGTTCATTCACCCACTCCTATATCCACTGTCTACCCTGTTCACTCACCCACTCCTATACCCACTGTCCACCCTGTTCACTCACTCATTCCTATACCCACTTTCGACCCTGTTCATTCACTCACTCCTATACCCATTGTTTACCCTGTTCACTCACCCACTCCTATACCCACTGTCTACCCTGTTCACTCACTCACTCCTATACCCACGGCCTACCCTGTTCATTCACTCACTCCTATACCCACTGTCTACCCTGTTCACTCACCCACTCCTATACCCACGGCCTACCCTGTTCAATCACTCACTTCTATACCCACTGTCTACCCTGTTCATTCACCCACGCCTATACCCTCTGTCTACCCTGTTCATTCACCCACTCCTATACCCACTGTCTACCCTGTTCACTCATCCACTCCTATACTCACTGTCTACCCTGTTCACTCACCCGCTCCTATAACTACTGTCTACACTGTTCATTCACCCACTCCTATACCCACTGTCTATCCTGTTCATTCACCCACTCCTATACCCACTGTCTACCCTGTTCATTCACCCAATCCTACACCCACTGACTAACCTGTTCATTCACCCACTCCTGTACCCACTGTCTACCCTGTTCATTCAACCACTCCTATACCCACTGTCTACCTTGTTCATTCACCCACTCCTATACCCACTGTCTACCCTGTTCACTCACCCACTCCTATACCCACTGTCTACCTTGTTCATTCGCCCACTCCTATACCCACTGTCTAACCTGTTCACTCACCCGCTCCTATATTCCCTGTCTACCCTGTTCATTCACCCACTCCTATACCCACTGTCTACCCTGTTCATTCACCCGCTCCTATACCCACTGTCTACCCTGTTCATTCACCCACTCCTATACCCACTGTCTACCCTGTCCATTCACCCACTCCTATACCCACTGTCTACCCTGTTCACTCACCCACTCCTATACCCATTGTATACCCTGTTCATTCACCCACTCCTATACCCACTGTCTACCCTGTTCATTCACCCACTCCTATACCCACTGTCTACCCTGTCCATTCACCCACTCCTATACCCACTGTCTAACCTGTTCACTCACCCGCTCCTATACCCACTGTCTACCCTGTTCATTCACCCACTCCTATACCCACTGTCTACCCTGTCCATTCACCCACTCCTATACCCACTGTCTACCCTGTTCATTCACCCACTCCTATACCCACTGTCTACCCTGTCCATTCACCCACTCCTATACCCACTGTCTACCCTGTTCGCACACCCACTCCAATACCCACTGTCTACCCTGTTCATTCACCCACTCCTATACCCACTGTATACCCTGTTCACTCACCCACTCCTATACCCACTGTCTACCCTGTTCACTCACCCACTCCTATACCCACTGTCTACCCTGTCCATTCACCCACTCCTATACCCACTGTCTAACCTGTTCACTCACCCACTCCAATACCCACTGTCTACCCTGTTCATTCACCCATTCCTATACCCACTGTCTACCCTGTTCACTCACCCACTCCTATACCCACTGTCTACCCTGTTCATTCACCCACGCCTATACCCACTGTCTAACCAGTTCATTCACCCACTCCTACACCCACTGTCTAACCTGTTCACTCACCCGCTCCTATACCCACTGTCTACCCTGTTCATTCACCCACTCCTATACCCACTATCTACCCTGTTCATTCACTCACTCCTATACCCACTGTCTACCCTGTTCATTCACCCACACCTATACCCACTGTCTACCCTGTTCACTCACCCACTCCTATACCCAGTGTTTACCCTGTTCATTCACCCATTCCTATACCCACTTTCGACCCTGTTCATTCACTCACTCCTATACCCACTGTCTACCCTGTTCACTCACCCACTCCTATACCCACTGTCTACCCTGTTCACTCACCGACTCCTTTACCCACTGTCTACCCTGTTCACCCATTCACTCCTATACCCACTGTCTACCCTGTCAACTCACTCACTCCTATACCCACTGTCTAACCCTGTACACTCACCCACTCCTATACCCAGTGTTTACCCTGTTCATTCACCCACTCCTATACCCACGGCCTACCCTGTTCAATCACTCGCTCCTATACCCACTGTCTATCCTGTTCATTCACCCACTCCTATACCCACTGTCTACCCTGTTCACTCACCCACTCCTATACCCACTGTCTACCCTGTTCACTCACCCACTCCTATACCCACTGTCTACCCTGTTCACTCACCCACTCCTATACCCACTGTCTACCCTGTTCACTCACCCACTCCTATACCCACTGTCTACCCTGTTCACTCACCCACTCCTATACCCACTGTCTACCCTGTTCACTCACCCACTCCTATACCCACTGTCTACCCTGTTCACTCACCCATTCCTATACCCTCTGTCTACCCTGTTCACTCACCCACTCCTATACAAAGTCTACCCTGTTCACTCACCCACTCCTATACCCACTGTCTAACCCTGTTCATTCACCCACTCCTATACCCACTGACTACTCTGCTCATTCTCCCACACCTATACAAAGTCTAACATGTTCATTCACCCACTCCTATACCCATTGTTTACCCTGTTCACTTACCCACTCCTGTACCCACTGTCTACCCTGTTCACTCACCCACTCCTATACCCACTGTCTACCCTGTTCACTCACCCATTCCTATACCCTCTGTCTACCCTGTTCACTCACCCACTCCTATACAAAGTCTACCCTGTTCACTCACCCACTCCTATACCCACTGTCTAACCCTGTTCATTCACCCACTCCTATACCCACTGACTACTCTGCTCATTCTCCCACACCTATACAAAGTCTAACATGTTCATTCACCCACTCCTATACCCATTGTTTACCCTGTTCACTTACCCACTCCTGTACCCACTGTCTACCCTGTTCATTCACCCACTCCTATACCCACTGTCTACCCTGTTCACTCACCCACTCCTATACACACTGTCTACCCTGTTCATTCACACACTCCTATACCCTCTGTCTACCCTGTTCATTCACCCACTCCTATACCCACTGTCTACCCTGTTCACTCACCCACTCCTATACCCACTGTCAACCCTGTTCACTCACCCACTCCTATACCCACTGTCTACCCTGTTCACTCACCCACTCCTATACACACTGTCTACCCTGTTCACTCACCCACTCCTATACCCACTGTCTACCCTGTTCACTCACCCACTCCTATACACACTGTCTACCCTGTTCACTCACCCACTCCTATACCCACTGTCTACCCTGTTCATTCACCCACTCCTATACAAAGTGTACCCTGTTCATTCACCCACTCTGATACAAAGTCTACACTGTTCACTCACCCACTCCTATACCCACTGTCTACCCTGTTTATACACCCACTCCTATACCCTCTGTCTACCCTGTCCACTCACTCACTCCTATACCCACTGTCTACCCTGTTCACTCACTCACTCCTATACCCACTGTCTACCCTGTTCACTCACCCACTCCTATACCCACTGTCTAACCCTGTTCAATCACTCACTCCTATACCCACTGTCTACCCTGTTCATTCACCCACTCCTATACCCACTGTCTACCCTGTTCAATCACTCACTCCTATACCCACTGTCTAACCCTGTTCAATCACTCACTCCTATACCCACTGTCTACCCTGTTCAATCACTCACTCCTATACCCACTGTCTAACCCTGTTCAATCACTCACTCCTATACCCACTATCTACCCTGTTCATTCACCCACTCCTATACCCACTGTCTAACCCTGTTCACTCACTCACTCCTATACCCACTGTCTTACCCTGTTCATTCATCCTCTCCTATACCCACTTTCTAACCCTGTTTATTCACCCACTTCTATATCCACTGTCTAACCCTGTTCACTCACTCACTCACTCACTCCTATACCCACTGTATACCCTGTTCATTCACCCACTCCTATACCCAGTCTACCCAAGTTCATTCACCCACTCCTATACCCACTGTCTAACCCTGTTCACTCACTCACTCCTATACCCACTGTCTACCCTGTTCAACCACTCACTCCTATACCCACTGTCTACCCTGTTCAATCACTCACTCCTATACCCACTGTCTAACCCTGTTCAATCACTCACTCCTATACCCACTGTCTACCCTGTTCATTTACCCACTCCCAGACCCACTCTCTAACCCTGTTCACTCACTCACTCCTATACCCACTGTCTTACCCTGTTCATTCATCCTCTCCTATACCCACTTTCTAACCCTGTTCACTCACTCACTCCTATACCCACTGTCTAACCCTGTTCACTCACTCACTCCTATACCCACTGTCTAACCCTGTTCACTCACTCACTCCTATACCCACTGTCTACCCTGTACATTCACCCACTCCAATACCCACTATTTACCCTGTTCACTCACTCACTCCTATACCCACTGTCTACCCTGTTCAATCATTCACTCCTTTACCCACTGTCTAACCCTGTTCAATCACTCACTCCTATACCCACTGTCTACCCTGTTCATTCACCCACTCCCAGACCCACTGTCTAACCCTGTTCACTCACTCACTCCTATACCCACTGTCTTACCCTGTTCATTCACCATCTCCTATACCCACTTTCTAACCCAGTTCACTCACTCACTCCTGTACTCACTGTCTAACCCTGTTCATTCACCCACTTCTATACCTACTGTCTAACCCTGTTCACTCACTCATTCCTATACCCGCTGTATACCCTGTTCATTCACCCACACCTATACCCACTATCTACCCTGTTGACTCACCCACTCCTTTCCCCACTGTCTACCCTGTTCACACATCCACTCCTATACCCACTGTATACCCTGTCAACTCACCCACTCCTATACCTACTGTCAACACTGTTCACTCACTCATTCCTATACCCACTGACTACCCTGTTCATTCACCGACTCCTATACCCACTGTGTACCCTGTTCATTCACCCACTCCTATATCCACTGTCTACCCTGTTCACTCACCCACTCCTATACCCACTGTCTACCCTGTTCATTCACCGACTCCTATACCCACTGTCTAACCCTGTTCATTCACCCAATCCTACACCCACTGTCTACCCTGTTCACTCACCCACTCCTATACACACTGTCTACCCTGTTCATTCGCTCACTCCGATACCCACTGTCTACCCTGTTCACTCACTCCCTCCTATACCCACTGTCTACCCTGTTCATTCACCCACTCCTATACCCACTGTCGACCCTGTTCATTCACCCACTCCTATATCCTCTGTCTACCCTGTTCACTCACCCACTCCTATAACCACTGTCTACCCTGTTCACTCACCCGCTCCTATAACTACTGTCTACCCTGTTCATTCACCCACTCCTATACCCACTGTCGACCCTGTTCAATCACCCACTCCTATATCCTCTGTCTACCCTGTTCACTCACCCACTCCTATACACACTGTCTACCCTGTTCATTCACTCACTCCGATACCCACTGTCTACCCTGTTCACTCACCCACACCTATACCCACTGTCTACCCTGTTCATTCACCCACTCCTATACAAAGTCTACCCTGTTCATTCACCAACTCATATACCCACTGTCTAACGCTGTTCACTCACCCACTCCTATACACACTGTCTACCCTGTTCATTCACTCACTCCGATACCCACTGTCTACCCTGTTCACTCACCCACTCCTATACCCACTGTCTACCCTGTTCATTCACCCAATCCTATACAAAGTCTACCCTGTTCATTCACCCACTCCTATACCCACTGTCGACCCTGTTCATTCACCCACTCCTATATCCTCTGTCTACCCTGTTCACTCACCCACTCCTATACCCACTGTCTACCCTGTTCACTCACCCGCTCCTATAACTACTGTCTACCCTGTTCATTCACCCACTCCTATACCCACTGTCTACCCTGTTCACTCACCCACTCCTATACACACTGTCTACCCTGTTCACTCACCCACTCCTATACCCACTGTCTACCCTGTTCATTCACCCACTCCTATACAAAGTCTACCCTGTTCACTCACCCACTCCTATACCCACTGGCTACCCTGTTCATTCACCCACTCCTAAACAAAGTCTACCCTGTTCATTCACCCACTCCTATACAAAGTCTACCCTGTTCATTCACCCACTCCTATACCCACTGTCTATCCTGTTCACTCACCCACTCCTATATCCACTGGCTACCCTGTTCATTCACCCACTCCTATACCCACTGTCTACCCTGTTCACTCACCCATTCCTATATCCACTGTCTACCCTGTTCACTCACCCACTCCTATACCCACTGTCTACCCTGTTCACTCACCCACTCCTATACCCACTGTCTACCCTGTTCATTCACCCACTCCTATACACACTGTCTACCCTGTTCATTCACTCACTCCGATACCCACTGTCTACCCTGTTCACTCACCCACTCCTATACCCACTGTCCACCCTGTTCACTCACTCACTCCGATACCCACTGTCTACCCTGTTCACTCACCCGCTCCTATAACGACTGTCTACCCTGTTCATTCACCCACTCCTATACCCACTGTCTACCCTGTTCA
Source organism: Chiloscyllium plagiosum (assembly GCF_037043375.1). Lineage (NCBI taxonomy): Eukaryota > Metazoa > Chordata > Chondrichthyes > Orectolobiformes > Hemiscylliidae > Chiloscyllium > Chiloscyllium plagiosum. Next base: position 93,158,679 of record NW_028270150.1, read on the forward strand.
TTCACCCACTCCTATACCCACTGTCTACCCTGTTCACTCACTCACTCCGATACCCACTGTCTACCCTGTTCACTCACCCGCTCCTATAACTACTGTCTACCCTGTTCATTCACCCACTCCTATACCCACTGTCTACCCTGTTCACTCACTCCCTCCTATACCCACTGTCTACCCTGTTCATTCACCCACTCCTATACCCACTGTCTACCCTGTTCATTCACCCACTCCTATACCCACTGTCTACCCTGTTCATTCACTCACTCCGATACCCACTGTCTACCCTGTTCACTCACTCCCTCCTATACCCACTGTCTACCCTGTTCATTCACCCACTCCTATACCCACTGTCGACCCTGATCATTCAACCACTCCAATACCCACTGTCTACCCTGTTCATTCACCCACTCCTATATCCTCTGTCTACCCTGTTCACTCACCCACTCCTATACCCACTGTCTACCCTGTTCACTCACCCGCTCCTATAACTACTGTCTACCCTGTTCATTCACCCACTCCTATACCCACTGTCTACCCTGTTCACTCACCCGCTCCTATAACTACTGTCTACCCTGTTCATTCACTCACTCCGATACCCACTGTCTACCCTGTTCACTCACCCGCTCCTATAACTACTGTCTACCCTGTTCATTCACCCACTCCTATACCCACTGTCTACCCTGGTCATTCACCCACTCCTATACAAAGTCTTCCCTGTTCATTCAACCACTCCTATACCCACTGTCTACCCTGTTCATTCACCCACTCCTATACCCACTGTCTACCCTGTTCATTCACCCACTCCTATACAAAGTCTACCCTGTTCATTCACCCACTCCTATACAAAGTCTACCCTGTTCACTCACCCACTCCTATACCCACTGGCTACCCTGTTCATTCACCCACTCCTATATCCACTGTCTACCCTGTTCACTCACACACTCCGATACCCATTGTCTACCCTGTTCACTCACCCACTCCTATACCCACTGTCTACTCTGTTCACTCACCCACTCCGATACCCACTGTCTACCCTGTTCATTCACCCACTCCTATACCCACTGTCTACCCTGTTCACTCACCCACTCCTATACCCACTGTCTACCCTGTTCACTCACTCACTCCGATACCCACTATCTACCCTGTTCACTCACCCACTCCTATACCCACTGTCTACCCTGTTCACTCACCCACTCCTATACCCACTGTCTACCCTGTTCATTCACCCACTCCTATACCCTTTTTCTACCCTGTTCATTCACCCACTCCTATATCCACTGTCTACCCTGTTCACTCACCCACTCCTTTTCACACTGCCTACCCTGTTCATTCACTCACTCCGATACCCACTGTCTACCCTGTTCATTCACCCACTCCTATACCCACTGTCTACCCTGTTCACTCACCCACTCCTATACCCACTGTCTACCCTGTTCACTCACCCACTCCTATACCCACTGTCTACCCTGTTCATTCGCCCACTCCTATACCCACTGTCTACCCTGTTCATTCACCCACTCCTATACCCACTGTCTACCCTGTGCACTCACCCACTCCTATACCCACTGTCTACCCTGTTCATTCACCCACTCCTCTACCCTTTTTCTACCCTGTTCATTCACCCACTCCTATATCCACTGTCTACCCTGTTCACTCACCCACTCCTATACACACTGTCTACCCTGTTCATTCACTCACTCCGATACCCACTGTCTACCCTGTTCATTCACCCACTCCTATACCCACTGTCTACCCTGTTCACTCACCCACTCCTATACCCTTTTTCGACCCTGTTCATTCACCTACTCCTATACCCACTGTCTACCCTGTTCATTCACCCACTCCTGTACCCTTTTTCGACCCTGTTCATTCACCTACTCCTATACCCACTGTCTAACCTGTTCACTCACCCACTCCTATACCCACTGTCTACCCTGTTCACTCACCCACTCCTATACCCACTGTCTACCCTGTTCATTCACCCACTCCTACACCCACTGTCTACCCTGTTCATTCACTCACTCCTATACCCACTGTCTACCCTGTTCATTCACCCACTCCTATACCCTTTTTCTACCCTGTTCACTCACCCACTCCTATATCCACTGTCTACCCTGTTCACTCACCCACTCCTATACACACTGTCTACCCTGTTCATTCACTCACTCCGATACCCACTGTCTACCCTGTTCACTCACCCACTCCTATACCCACTGTCTACCCTGTTCATTCACCCACTCCTACACCCACTGTCTACCCTGTTCATTCACCCACTCCTATACCCACTGTCTACCCTGTTCATTCACCCACTCCTATACCCTTTTTCTACCCTGTTCATTCACCCACTCCTATATCCACTGTCTACCCTGTTCACTCACCCACTCCTTTTCACACTGCCTACCCTGTTCATTCACTCACTCCGATACCCACTGTCTACCCTGTTCATTCACCCACTCCTATACCCACTGTCTACCCTGTTCACTCACCCACTCCTATACCCACTGTCTACCCTGTTCACTCACCCACTCCTATACCCACTGTCTACCCTGTTCATTCACCCACTCCTATACCCACTGTCTACCCTGTTCATTCACCCACTCCTATACCCACTGTCTACCCTGTGCACTCACCCACTCCTATACCCACTGTCTACCCTGTTCATTCACCCACTCCTCTACCCTTTTTCTACCCTGTTCATTCACCCACTCCTATATCCACTGTCTACCCTGTTCACTCACCCACTCCTATACACACTGTCTACCCTGTTCATTCACTCACTCCGATACCCACTGTCTACCCTGTTCATTCACCCACTCCTATACCCACTGTCTACCCTGTTCACTCACCCACTCCTATACCCTTTTTCGACCCTGTTCATTCACCTACTCCTATACCCACTGTCTACCCTGTTCATTCACCCACTCCTGTACCCTTTTTCGACCCTGTTCATTCACCTACTCCTATACCCACTGTCTAACCTGTTCACTCACCCACTCCTATACCCACTGTCTACCCTGTTCACTCACGCACTCCTATACCCACTGTCTACCCTGTTCATTCACCCACTCCTACACCCACTGTCTACCCTGTTCATTCACTCACTCCTATACCCACTGTCTACCCTGTTCATTCACCCACTCCTATACCCTTTTTCTACCTTGTTCACTCACCCACTCCTATATCCACTGTCTACCCTGTTCACTCACCCACTCCTATACACACTGTCTACCCTGTTCATTCACTCACTCCGATACCCACTGTCTACCCTGTTCACTCACCCACTCCTATACCCACTGTCTACCCTGTTCATTCACCCACTCCTACACCCACTGTCTACCCTGTTCATTCACCCACTCCAATACCCACTGTCTACCCTGTTCATTCACCCACTCCTATACCCTTTTTCTACCCTGTTCACTCACCCACTCCTATATCCACTGTCTACCCTGTTCACTCACCCACTCCTATACACACTGTCTACCCTGTTCATTCACTCACTCCGATACCCACTGTCTACCCTGTTCACTCACCCACTCCTATACCCACTGTCTACCCTGTTCATTCACCCACTCCTACACCCACTGTCTACCCTGTTCATTCACCCACTCCAATACCCACTGTCTACCCTGTTCATTCACCCACTCCTACACCCACTGTCTACCCTGTTCATTCACTCACTCCTATACCCACTGTCTACCCTGTTCACTCACCCACTCCTATACCCACTGTCTACCCTGTTCATTCACCCACACCTAAACCCACTGTCTACCCTGTTCACTCACCCAGTCCAATACCCACTGTCTACCCTGTTCATTCACTCACTCCTATAAACACTGTCTAACATGTTCACTCACCCACTCCTATACCCACTGTATCCCCTGTTCATTCACCCACTCCTATATCCACTGTCTACCCTGTTCATTCACCCACTCCGATACCCACTGTCTACACTGTTCACTCACCCACTCCTATACCCACTGTCTACCCTGTTCATTCACCCACTCCTATACCCACTGTCTACCCTGTTCACTCACCCACTCCTATACCCACTGTCTACCCTGTTCACTCACCCACTCCTATACCCACTGTCTACCCTGTTCACTCACCCACTCCTATACCCACTGTCTACCCTGTTCACTCACCCACTCCTATACCCACTGTCTACCCTGTTCACTCACCCACGCCTATACCCACTGTCTAACCTGTTCACTCACCCACTCCTATACCCACTGTCTACCCTGTTCATTCACCCACTCCTATACCCACTGTCTACCCTGTTCATTCACCCAATCCTATACCCACTGTCTACCCTGTTCACTCACCCACTCCTATACCCACTGACTACCCTGTTCATTCACCCACTCCTATACCCACTGTCTACCCTGTTCACTCACCCTCTCCTATACCCTCTGTCTACCCTGTTCACTCACCCACGCCTATACCCACTGTCTAACCTGTTCACTCACCCACTCCTATACCCACTGTATCCCCTGTTCATTCACCCACGCCTATACCCACTGTCTAACCTGTTCACTCACCCACTCCTATACCCACTGTATCCCCTGTTCATTCACCCACTCCTATATCCTCTGTCTACCCAGTTCATTCACCCACTCCTATACCCACTGTCTACCTTGTTCACTCACCCACTCCTATATCCACTGTCTACCCTGTTCACTCACCCACTCCTATACCCACTGTCTACCCTGTTCATTCACCCACTCCAATACCCACTGTCTACCCTGTTCACTCACCCACTCCTATACCCACTGTCTACCCTGTTCACTCACCCACTCCTATACCCACTGTATCCCCTGTTCATTCACCCACTGCAATACCCACTGTCTACCCTGTTCATTCACACACTCCTATACCCACTGTCTAACCTGTTCACTCACCCACTCCTATACCCACTGTCTACCCTGTTCATACACGCACTCCTATACCCACTGTCTACCCTGTTCATTCACCCACTCCTATAACCACTGTCTACCCTGTTCACTCACCCACTCCTATACCCACTGTCTACCCTGTTCACTCACCCACTCCTATACCCACTGTCGACCTTGTTCATTCACACACTCCTATACCCACTGTCTACCCTGTTCACTCACCCACTCCTATACCCACTGTCTACCCTGTTCATTCACACACTCCTATACCCACTGTCTACCCTGTTCACTCACCCACTCCTATACCCACTGTCTACCCTGTTTACTCACCCACTCCTTTACCCACTGTCTAACCCTGTTCATTCACCCACTCCAATACCCACTGTCTACCCTGTTCATTCACCCACTCCAATACCCACTGTCTACCCTGTTCACTCACCCACTCCTATACCCACTGTCTACCCTGTTCACTCACCCACTCCAATACCCACTGTCTACCCTGTTCACTCACCCACTCCTATACCCACTGTCTACCCTGTTCACTCACCCACTCCTATACCCACTGTCTAACCCTGTTCATTCACCCACTCCAATACCCACTGTCTACCCTGTTCACTCACCCACTCCAATACCCACTGTCTACCCTGTTCACTCACCCACTCCTATACCCTCTGTCTACCCTGTTCACTCACCCACTCCTATACCCACTGTCTACCCTGTTCACTCACCCACTCCTATACCCACTGTCTACCCTGTTCACTCACCCACTCCTATACCCTCTGTCTACCCTGTTCATTCACCCACTCCTATACCCACTGTCTACCCTGTTCACTCACCCACTCCTATACCCACTGTCTACCCTGTTCACTCACCCACTCCTATACCCACTGTCTACCCTGTTCACTCACCCACTCCAATACCCACTGTCTACCCTGTTCACTCACCCACTCCTACACCCACTGTCTACCCTGTTCATTCACCCACTCCTATACCCTCTGTCTACCCTGCTCATTCACCCACTCCTATACCCACTGTCTACCCTGTTCACTCACCCACTCCAATACCCACTGTCTACCCTGTTCACTCACCCACTCCTACACCCACTGTCTACCCTGTTCATTCACCCACTCCTATACCCTCTGTCTACCCTGTTCATTCACCCACTCCTATACCCACTGTCTACCCTGTTCACTCACCCACTCCTATACCCACTGTCTACCCTGTTCACTCACCCACTCCTATACCCACTGTCTACCCTTTTCTCTCACCCACTCCTATACCCACTGTCTAACCCTGTTCATTCACCCACTCCAATACCCACTGTCTACCCTGTTCACTCACCCACTCCTATACCCACTGTCTACCCTGTTCACTCACCCACTCCTATACCCACTGTCTAACCCTGTTCATTCACCCACTCCAATACCCACTGTCTACCCTGTTCACTCACCCACTCCTATACCCACTGTCTACCCTGTTCACTCACCCACTCCTATACCCACTGTCTACCCTGTTCACTCACCCACTCCAATACCCACTGTCTACCCTGTTCATTCACCCACTCCTATACCCACTGTCTACCCTGTTCATTCACCCACTCCTATACCCACTGTCTAACCCTGTTCATTCACCCACTCCTATACCCACTGTGTACCCTGTTCATTCACACACTCCTATACCCACTGTCTACCCTGTTCACTCACCCACTCCAATACCCACTGTCTACCCTGTTCAATCACCCACTCCTATACCCACTGTCTACCCTGTTCACTCACCCACTCCTATACCCACTGTCTACCCTGTTCACTCACCCGCTCCTATACCCACTGTCTACCCTGTTCACTCACCCACTCCTGTACCCACTGTCTACTCTGTTCACTCACCCACTCCAATACCCACTGTCTACCCTGTTCACTCACCCACTCCTATACCCACTGTCTACCCTGTTCACTCACTCACTCCTATACCCACTGTCTACCCTGTTCACTCACCCACTCCAATACCCACTGTCTACCCTGTTCACTCACCCACTCCGATACCCACTGTCTACCCTGTTCACTCACTCACTCCTCTACCCCTGTCTATTCTGTTCATTCACCCACTCCTATACCCATTGTCTACCCTGTTCATTCTCCCACTCCTATACTCACTGTCTACCCTGTTCACTCACCCACTCCAATACCCACTGTCTACCCTGTTCACTCACCCACTCCAATACCCACTGTCTACCCTGTTCAATTACCCACTCCAATACCCACTGTCTACCCTGTTCACTCACCCACTCCTATACACACTGTCTACCCTGTTCACTCACCCACTCCTATACCCACTGTCTACCCTGTTCACTCACCCGCTCCTATACCCACTGTCTACCCTGTTCACTCACCCACTCCTATACCCACTGTCTACCCTGTTCACTCACCCACTCCTATACCCACTGTCTACCCTGTTCACTCACTCACTCCTATACCCACTGTCTACCCTGTTCACTCACCCACTCCAATACCCACTGTCTACCCTGTTCACTCACCCACTCCGATACCCACTGTCTACCCTGTTCACTCACTCACTCCTCTACCCACTGTCTATTCTGTTCATTCACCCACTCCTATACCCACTGTCTACCCTGTTCATTCACCCACTCCTATACCCACTGTCTACCCTGTTCACTCACCCACTCCTATACCCACTGTCTACCCTGTTCACTCACTCACTCCTCTACCCACTGTCTATTCTGTTCATTCACTCACTCCTATACCCACTGTCTACCCTGTTCATTCACCCACTCCTATACCCACTGTCTACCCTGTTCACTCACCCACTCCTATACCCACTGTCTACCCTGTTCACTCACTCACTCCTCTACCCACTGTCTATTCTGTTCATTCACCCACTCCTATACCCACTGTCTACCCTGTTCATTCACCCACTCCTATACCCACTGTCTACCCTGTTCATTCACCCACTCCTATACCCACTGTCTACCCTGTTCATTCACTCACTCCGATACCCAATGCCTACCCTGTTCACTCACCCACTCCGATACCCAATGCCTACCCTCTTCACTCACCCACTCCTATTCCCTCCTATAAATTGCTGCTCAGTGGTTGGCACATCTGCCTCACAGCACCTGGGATTCTGTTTTGCTTCCAAACTCGGACAACTGTGTGTAGAGTTGCACATTCTCCCTGTGTCTGCGTGGATTCCCCCTGGATGGAGAAAGTGAGGACTGCAGATGCTGGAGGTCAGAGTTGGGAGTGTGGTGCTGGAAAAACACAGACAGTCAGGCAGCATCCAAGGAGGAGGAGAGTCAACATTTCGGGCAGAAGCCTTTCACCAGCTGTTTCCCCAGGGTGCTCTGGTTTCCTCCCACATCCGAAGATTCAGGTTGGGTGGATTGGCCACACTGAATTGCGCCCATAGTATCCAAGAGTGCAGATGGATTAGCTATGGGAAATGCAGGGATAGGGTGGGTCTAGGTGGGATGCTCTTCAGGTGGGCTGAATGGGCTTTCACACTGTCAGAATTCTAGGTTGTGGCTAGTGGAGTCTCACAGGGATTAGACTTGGAGCCTGAAATATTTCACATCTATACTCATGACTTAAAGAGATACGTTAGCTTGGAGGCACATTTGCTGATGACAAAAAGATGTGCAGGAAAACAAGTTGTAAGGAGTCGAGATAGAGGAAGTGAGTGATGAAACATTTCACAGATGTGGGAAAGTGGGGCGTGGCCAGTGGGTAAATTGAAAGTAGAATATTATCTAAATGGGGAGAGACTGTGTGATGTTGCAAGACGTGAGTGGTCTTGCACGAGTCACATAGAGAGAGCAGGCAGGCACAGTGAGTCAGTCGGAAAGGCAAATGCATTTTGGCCTTTACGGCAATGAAGTGAGGTATCCTTCCATTGCTGTACATTGGTGCAGCACTATGTACAGATTTGGTTTCCTTATTTCGGGTGATGTGTGTCGGAGCAGATGCTGGTATCTCTACTGAAAATAACAAATGCTGGAGACCACGGCATCAGGGACCGTGCAGGGAGAGAGAGCAAGCTAACGTTTCGAGTCCCTGATGAAGAGACCTCTCGACTCGAACTGTGAGCTTGCTCTCTCTCCCAGCATGCTCCCTGCTGCTGGTATCTCTGGTGAAGGAGAGGTCCACCTGCTTTGGAAGGGGTTCAGATGCTCTCTTCTGGGATGAGGCGATTGTCGTCCGAAGAAAATGTTACACTCTCTGGCGCTGAGAGAGGGAATCTTAAAATCTGCTCTTGTGGGGGAATCTCAAATGAGGCGGCACCATTAGATCAGCTAGCATCTTACTGATTGGTGGATCAAATCTAAGGAGTTTGTATGACCTGCTCCTGACCCTATGTTTATTATCATAATCTTATGAAAATAAAATCAACCTTACAGCATTTTGTCCAAGGGCTGCCTTCAAACTAATCCGCACTTTAATCGCATCCTTTTTATCTGAAAATAGAAAGAAGGAAGATAAAGAACCACCAGTTTGATTCAGAATCAAGCACAAGTGCTTGAAAATTAACTTTAAAGTCTGAAACATACATTTTTATAAATGCAATGATCCATGATTTATTTATTTAAAAGCACAGCGTGCTAAACCCTTTCATCGCTGCAGCCATTACATTAACCAGAGCGTTTGTGGTCACTCCCACAGTGAAAGTTTGGAACCATCTTCGCCTTTCCCAGTTCCCTTTGGTTAGCTCAATTCCCCTTACTAGTTCTAACCTGCCTCCCCCTGATCTGAGTCAGGGGCACATACATTAGGACCAGGAGTCGGCACTCATCCACTGGTCTTCCCCTGCAATCTCCTGCCAGCACACCAACCCCCCTCCCCCTCACCTCCCTCACCTCCAAACAGTCCTTCCAGGTGAGACAGAGGTTCACCTACCTCTCCTCCAACCAAGTTTACTGCGTCTGGTGCTCCTGATGTGGTCTTCTCTACCTCGGGAAGACCAAACGTATACTAAGGGAACGTTTCGCCGAGCATCTCAGCTGGGCATGTAATGGCCAGCCTTATCTCCTGTTTATCACCCACTTCAATTCCCCTTCCCACCACCCCCAACCCCCCCCCCACCCCACCCCACCCTCTGCCTCCTCCACTGCCACAGTGAATCGGACCGCAAATTGGAGGAACATCACTTTGTCTTCTGCTTGGGCAGCCCACAGCCCAGAAGACTCACCTTTGAGTTCTCCGATTTCAAATAACCTCCCTTCCCAGCATCCCCCCTGTTCCTATCTTCCATTCCTCTCATCGGCCAACCAGGTCATACCCTCTACCTGGGTTCACCTATCACTACCTCACCACCCCTTTCCTCAGAGGACAACTCACCCATTCTGGGAATTAGTCAAGTGAACTCATTTCATCAAAGTTTCTGGATTTCCAGCCTCTCCAGTAGCCTTGGTTTCAGTCAGCCTACTTGGAGACCACGCCTTTGCACCCTAACCATTGGATTCCCCTTCTTAAACCTCTGACTGGTCACTCTTCTGTAAGATATTCTGTAAAACCTAACGCCTTAACCAAACTTTTCCCTAATTCTTGAATGGCTTAATGTTATCCATCGCTTTTTAACCCTTCTGTGGAAGTGAGGTGTTCTCTTATGTTAAAGGGGCTATATAAATATTAACTTGTTGTTACATTAAACATCTTCGCCTTTAATGGTGCTCACTTCCATAATTAAATGTGTTCACGATGGGGAACCAGGAGGTGTCAGCCATTCCAGATGATGGTGGCCTGTACGAACGTTTCTCATTCTCTCCTTCAGCTCTTTGTCCACTACACTGATCACTGTCCTGATACCTCACTGCGCAAGTGTGTGGGTGTGGGTGGGCGTGTGTGAGTGTGGGTGGGTGTGGGTGAGTGAGGGTGGGTGTGGGTGGGTGTGTGTGGGTGGATGTGGGTGTGGGTGGATGTGGGTGGGCGTGTGTGGGTGGATATGGGTGGGTATGGGTGTGGGTGGGTGTGTGTGAGTGTTGGTGTGTGTGTGTGAGTGTGGGTGGGTGTGGGTGAGTGAGGGTGGGTGTGGGTGGATGTGTGTGGGTGGGTGTGGGTGTGGGTGAGTGAGGGTGGGTGTGTATGGGTGTGGGTGGGTGGGTGTGGGTGTGGGTGAGTGTGGGTGGGCGTGTGTGAGTGTGGGTGAGTGAGGGTGGGTGAGGGTGGGTGTGGGTGGGTGTGTGTGGGTGGGTGTGGGTGTGGGTGGGTGTGGGTGGGCGTGTGTGGGTGGGTATGGGTGTGGGTGGGTGTGTGTGAGTGTTGGTGTGTGTGAGTGAGTGTGGATGGGTGTGGGTGAGTGAGAGAGTGTGGGTGAGTGTGGGTGAATGACTGTGAGTGAGGGTGCGTGTGGGTGGGTGTGACAGAATGTGGGTGAGTGTGGGTGAATGAGTGTGGGTGTGTGTGAGTGTAAGTGGGTGTGTGTGGGTGTGTGTGTGAGTGTGGGTGGGTGTCTGCGAGTGTGGGAGGGTGTGGGTGGGCGTTGGTGGTGTGGGTGGGTGCGTGTGATTGTGGGTGAGGGTAGGTGAGTGTGGATGGGTGTGGGTGAGTGTGTATGGGTGTGTGAGAGTGTGGGTGGGTGTGGGTGAGTGTAGGTTGGTGTGGGTGAGTGTGGGTGAGTGTGGGTGAGTGTGGGTGAGTGTGGGTGAGTGTGGGTGGGTGTGGGTGGGTGTCTGCGAGTGTGGGAGGGTGTGGGTGGGCGTTGGTGGTGTGGGTGGGTGCGTGTGATTGTGGGTGAGGGTAGGTGAGTGTGGATGGGTGTGGGTGAGTGTGTATGGGTGTGTGAGAGTGTGGGTGGGTGTGGGTGAGTGTAGGTTGGTGTGGGTGAGTGTGGGTGAGTGTGGGTGAGTGTGGGTGAGTGTGGGTGAGTGTGGGTGGGTGTGGGTGAGTGTGTGTGGGTGTGTGTGAGTGCGGGTAGGTGTGGGTGGATGGGTGTGTGTTTGTGGGTGAGTGTGGGTGGGTATGGGTGAGTGTCTGTGGGTGTGGGTGAGTGTAGGTGGATGTGGGTGAGTGTGGATGGGTGTGTGTGAGTGTGGGTGTGTGTAGGTGGGTATGAGTGTGGGTGGGTATGGGTGTGGGTGAGTGTGGGTGGGTGTGTGCGGGTGTGTGTGGGTGGGTATGGTTTAGTGTGGGTGGGTGTGGTTGAGTATGGGTGGGTGGGTGTGGGTGGGTGTGAGTGAGTATGGGTGAGTGTGGGTGGGTGTGGGTAAGTGTGGGTGGGTGTGTGTGGGTGGGTGTGGGTGGATGTGGATGAGTGTGGGTGGATGTGGATGAGTGTGGGTGGATGTGGGTGAGAGTGGGTGATTGTGTGTGAGTGTGGGTGAGTGTGGGTGTGGTTGTGTGTGGGTGGCTGGGTGTGGGTGGATGTGGGTGAGTATGGGTAGGTGTTGGTAGGTGTGGGCAGATGTGGGTGGGTGTAGGAGAGTGTGACTGAGTGTAGGACATTGTAGCTAGTTGTGTGTGAGTGTGAGTGAGCGTGAGTGAGTGAGTCTGAGTGTGACTGAGTGTGAGTGAGTGTGGGTGAATATGACTGCGTGTGCATGGGTGTAGGTGAATGTGGGCGATTGTGGGTGAGTGTGGGTGAGTGTGACTGAGTGTGACTGAGTGTGACTGAGTGTGACTGAGTGTGGGTGGATGTGGATGAGTAGTGGTGTGTTCAGGTGAGTGTGGGTGAATGAGTGTGGGTGGGTGGGTGTGGGTGGATGGGTGTGGGTGGGTGTGGGTGAATGTGACTGAGTGTGGGTGAATAAGTGTGAGTGTGGGTGGGTGTGGGTGGGTGTGGGTGAGTGTGGGTGAGTGTGTGTGGGTGTGCGTGAGTGAGGGTGAGTGAGGGTGAGTGAGTGTCAGTACGGGTTGATGCGGGTGAGTGTAGGTGAGTGAGGGTGGGTGAGTGAGGGTAGGTGTGGGTGAGTGAGGGTGAGTGTGGGTGAATGAGTGTGAGTGTGGGTGGGTGTGGGTGTGTGTGTGGGTGTGGGTGGATGAGTGTGGGTGAGTGTGGGTGGGTGTAGGTGAGTGAGGGTGGGTGTAGGTGAGTGTAGGTGAGTGAGGGTGGGTGTGGGTGAGTGAGGGTGAGTGTGGGTGGGTGTAGGTGAGTGAGGGTGGGTGTGGATGAGTGTGGGTGAGTGAGTGTCAGTGCGGGTTGATGCGGGTGAGTGTAGGTGAGTGAGGGTGGGTGAGTGATGGTGGGTGTGGGTGAGTGTGGGTGGGTGTGGGTGAGTGTGGGTAGGTGAGTGTAGGTGAGTGAGTGTCAGTGCGGGTTGATGTGGGTGAGTGTAGGTGAGTGAGGGTAGGTGAGTGAAGGTGGGTGTGGGTGGGTGAGTGAAGGTGGGTGTGGGTGAGTGTGGGTGGGTGTGGGTGAGTGTGTGTAGGTGAGTGAGGGTAGGTGAGTGAGGGTGGGTGTGGGTGAGTGTAGGTGAGTGAGGGTGGGTGAGTGAAGATGAGTGTAGGTGGATGTGGGTGAGTGAGGGTAGGTAAGTGAGGGTGGGTGTGGGTGAGTGTGGGTGGGTGTGGGTGAGGGTAGGTGAGTGTGGGTGGGTGTGGGTGAGTGTGGGTGAGTGAAGGTGGGTGTGAGTGAGGGTGGGTGTGAGTGAGGGTGGGTGAGTGAGTGTGGGTGAGTGTAGGTGAGTGTGAGTGAGGGTGGGTGTGAGTGAGGGTGGGTGTGGGTGAGTGAGGGTAGGTGTGGGTGAGTGAGGGTAGGTGTGGGTGAGTGTAGGTAGGTGTGGGTGAGTGAAGGTGGGTGTGGGTGAGTGTAGGTGAGTGAGGGTGGGTGAGTGAAGGTGGGTGTGGGTGAGTGTGGGTGGGTGTGGGTGAGTGAGGGTAGGTGTGTGTGGGTGAGTGTGGGTGGGTGTGAGTGAGTGAGGGTAGGTGAATGAGAGTGGGTGTGGGTGAATGAGGGTAGGTGAGTGAGGGTGGGTGTGGGTGAGTGTGGGTGAGTGAGTGTGGGTGTGTGTGTGGGTGAGTGTGGGTGAGTGAAGGTGGGTATGGGTGTGTGTAGGTGAGTGAGTGTGGGTGTGTGTGGGTGAATGTGGGTGAGTGAAGGTGGGTGTGGGTGTGTGTATGTGAGTGAGTGTGGGTGGGTGTGGGTGAGTGTGGGTGAGTGAAGGTGGGTGTGGGTGTGTGTATGTGAGTGAGTGTGGGTGTGTGTGGGTGAGTGTGGGTGGGTGTGGGTGAGTGAGGGTAGGTGAGTGAGGGTGGGTGTGGGTGAGTGTGGGTGAATGAAGGTGGGTGTGGGTGTGTGTAGGTGAGTGAGTGTGGGTGTGTGTGGGTGAGTGTGGGTGAGTGAAGGTGGGTGTGGGTGTGTGTATGTGAGTGAGTGTGGGTGTGTGTGGGTGAGTGTGGGTGGGTGTGGGTGAGTGAGGGTAGGTGAGTGAGGGTGGGTGTGGGTGAGTGTGGGTGAGTGAAGGTGGGTGTGGGTATGTGTAGGTGAGTGAGTGTGGGTGTGTGTGGGTGAGTGTGGGTGGGTGTGGGTGAGTGAGGGTAGGTGAGTGAGGGTGGGTGTGGGTGTGTGTGGGTGAGTGAAGGTGGGTGTGGGTGTGTGTAGGTGAGTGAGTGTGGGTGAGTGAGTGTGGGTGTGGGTGAGTGTCGGTGAGTGAGTGTGGGTGAGTGTGAGTGTGGGTGAGTGAGTGTGGGTGGGTGTGGGTGAGTGTGAGTGTGGGTGAGTGTGAGTGTGGGTGAGTGAGTGTGGGTGTGTGTGGGTGAGTGTGGGTGAGTGAAGATGGGTGTGGGTGTGTGTAGGTGAGTGAGTGTGGGTGTGTGTGGGTGGGTGTGGGTGGGTGTGGGTGAGTGAAGGTAGGTGAGTGAGGGTGGGTGTGGGTGAGTGAAGGTAGGTGAGTGAGGGTGGGTGTGGGTGTGTGTAGGTGAGTGAGTGTGGGTGAGTGAGTGTGGGTGTGGGTGAGTGTCGGTGAGTGAGTGTGGGTGAGTGTGAGTGTGGGTGAGTGAGTGTGGGTGGGTGTGGGTGAGTGTGAGTGTGAGTGTGGGTGAGTGTGAGTGTGGGTGAGTGTGAGTGTGGGTGAGTGTGAGTGTGTCAGCCAAACCTGATCTGGATTACCAATGTCAGGCTTACGCCATACAGAATCATTCCAAAATGTTTTTATTTATTCCTTCCAGGGCATCACTGGCAAGGTAGGCATTTTCTGCCAGTCCCTAGTTGCTCTTGAACTGAAAGGCCATTTCAGAAGGCAGTTAAGCATCAACCACCTTGGGCACCCATTACTTATGCCCAATGTGGTTGACTCTTAACTGCCTTCTGAAATGGCCTTTCAGTTCAAGAGCAACTCGGGACTGGCAGAAAATGCCTACCTTGCCAGTGATGCCCTGGAAGGAATAAATAAAAACATATTGGAATGATTCTGAATGGCTTAAGTAACCCTGAGGTCTCTTCTCACTCAGAATCATCTTCCACCACTGAGTGGTCCCTCTCTCCTCCTTAGCCTCTCAATTTGAATGGTCCCACCATTCTCTCTTGTTCAGGGTCATAAGAAGTAGGAGCAAGATGTGGCCACTTGGCCTGCTTGAGTTCGCCCCCTCATTCCAACCTCAACCTCCACTATCCTCCTCAACCCTTCACCTCCCCCGTCGACCGAGAGGAGAAAAATTTTGGCGAAGCGTTGGAAGCTGTCACAAGCCGCCATTTTCTAAAATTCTTTCCTCACGTTTTAATTAAAAACAACAAAATTGTCCCCAAAGGGATGGCTAACTTAGTGGGTTCTCGACTTACATGGGCTCCAGTTGACATCCCACCCAACGGTCCGGCCATTCTCTGCGTTGTTTTTCTTCAGCCAGACATACAAGGGTTGGAAATAGTTGAGCAGTGGCGTGGAATTCATTCTGGTTTGAGAGGTTACCTTCTCGAGAGCTCTCGTCCAGGATTCAGACTTCCCTAATTTCAGCATATCACTGCACGAGAGAGAAAACAAGGCAACTAGATCAGACTGCCCGCCTCCTGCTTTGTCACTTCCTGTAAACACTGAAGGAGCCAGAACTGAATAGCTTCTGTGCACGGTATCTGTCTCAATCTTACAGCCGATGAGCTGAACGCAGTGAAGAATGATGTCACAAATTATCTTGTCACTCAGTTGGACGCTCGTGACATAATCGCACATTGTGTAATAACAAATTTGCATTGATGTAGGTTTTTTTTTAACTAGAGGAAAGCCTGAGATGCTCCACTGATGTGAAACCATTCTCGCAAAGCTGACCCGAGCTCAAAGCAGAGTTGGCAGGCTCTGAAATCTGGCAATGGCTTAATTGTTCCATTGACTCTGCACAACAACATCTGGGATAAAAAAGCACCGATCAGAGCATTGAGTACAGGAGTTGGATTGTCATGTTACAGCTGTACAAGACATTGGTAAGGCCACATTTGGAGTACTGCACCTAATTCTGGTCGCTCTGTTATCGGAAGGATGTTATTAAACAGGAAAGAGTGCAAACAGGATTTATAAGAATGTTACCAAGACTGGACGGTTTGAGTTCTAAGAAGAGGCTAGATAAGCTGGGAGCTTTTTCCCCTGGAGTGTGGGAGGCTGAGGAATGGCCTTATCAAGGATAATAAAATCATGAGGGCCATCGATAAGGTGAAGAGCCAAGGTCTTTTCCCCGGGGTAGGGGGAGTCCAAAATGAGACGGCAGGTGAAAGGGGAGAGAGTTAAATGGGACCCAAGGGATAACCTTTTCACACAATAAGTGATGTGCGTATGGAACGAGCTTCCGGAGGAAGTGGTTGAGGCATGCGCAATTGCAACATTTAGAAGGCATTTGGAAAGGTAGGTGGATAAGAAAGGTTTAGAGGGGTATGGGCCAAACGCAGGCAGCTGGGGCTAGCTCAGTTCAGGAAACCTGGTCGGCTGGGCTGAAGGGCCTGTTTCAATGCTCTGTGACGCTTTGATTTTTATCCGATCTGATTGCTTTACGCAGTGACTCTGGCACGTTGCCTGGAATTTCCTGAGTTGAGTGTCCTTGTGTTACGCCAGATACAACAGGATGGGCAAGGAATTGAAAACTTGCCTGAGCTTCTTGCCCGCTTCTGTGGAGTTGGTGATCGCACATTTGTGCAGTTCTCCTTTGTGGCCAGCGACTTTACACAGCGCTTCGTGAAACTGGAACTGGTAGATTGTCCTTGTGTAGTATCTAAAGGGAAGGACAGGGAAGGCGTTATCGTAGACTGCAAGGGAACAGTAGCCCACAGTAACCAACACGTTCATCAGCTGCAGTGTGCACTGGGGAAACACGCCAATCCCTTACAATAATCCACCCTCAGGGCCCAGCAACTGGGATTTCTCTGCTATTATAGGAGGTAGAAAAGATTCAGGGGAAGGAGAGTAGTTAGCACTGCTGCCTCACACAGCCAGGGACCTGGGTTCGATTCCACCCTCAGGAAGCTGTTTGCATGGAGTTTGCACATGCAAAGTTGCCCATGGTGTGCAGGTTAGGTGGATTAGCCATGGAAAATGCAGGGTGAAAGGGTCAGGGGGGATAGGGTTGGGTGGGTTGCTCTTCGGAGGGCCAGTGTGGACTTGATGGGCCGAATGGCCTGCTTCCACACTGTAGGGAATCTACAATTCTATGACTAGAACATGACAGTATTCCAGGAGCATTATTCCTTTAAGGAATAGGCTATTTAGCCTGCTCTGCCATTCACTAGGATCCAACATTCCTCATGGAGAAAGTGAGGACTGCAGGTGCTGGAGATCAGAGTCGAGAGTGTGGTGCTGGAAAAGATCAGGCAGCATCTGAGGAGCAGGAGAGCCAACCTCACCGCCCCGTGTCTGATCACTTCAACTCCCTCTCCCACTCTACCGAGGATATGCAGGTCCTGGGCCTCCTCCATCACCACACTCTCATCACCCAATGCCTGGAGGAGGAATGCCTCATTTTTCGTCTTGGGACCCTCCAACCACACGGCATCAATGTGGATTCCACCAGTTTCCTCATTTCCCCTCCCTCCACCTTACCCCAGTTCCAACCTTCCAACTCAGCACCGCCCTCATGACCTGTCCATCTTCCTTCCCACCTATCTGCTCCACCCTCCTCTCCGACCTATCACCTTTACCCCCACCTTCATTTACCTATCACACTCTCAGCTACCTTACACCCACCCCCACCCCCCCCCCCCCCTTCCTATTTATCCCTCCACCCCCTTGGCTCACAAGCCTCATTCCTGATGAAGGGATTTTGACCGAAACGTCGGTTCTCCTGCTCCTCGGATGCTGACTGACCAGCTGTGCTTTTCCAGCAGCACACTCTTCGATTCTGACCTCCAACACCTGCAGTGCTCACTTTCTCCCTGATCAACAAACCTATCTATCTTAGTCTTAAATTGATACAAAGACTCTGCCCCATAGCAGAAAACCCACAATTCTCTCCCCAGAAAGCTTATTACTTTGATAAAGTAAGCACGACCAGTGATGTGGGGTTTGCATCCATGAGGGTACCTTTACTTAATGTGACAATGCTCACACCATCCTTCATAAAATGAGAAACTAGGCTCAAACAGCATAGTGTTGAAGGATACGACAGATGTTTATTACATATTAAACAAAAGTATCGTATTCACAATCACCCACATGACTTGCCAAGTACTATGCTGTTTGGTTACAAGGAAAACATGCTTCCATTAGTGCGTCATGCTTTAAGTGATCCGAGTTAAGATGGAGTCTGAGATCTTTCTACCCTCAGGTTGCTGCTACAATATAGCGGTGATTTCATGAGCATATCTCTTAAAGATACTCTGAAATACTGACCACCAGACAGAACTCAATGGCCAGTGGGGAAAGGGGATGGAATTGAGAGCAGACCTCAGCTCAGGTCAGATGCCCTAGGTCTCACAGGCAGGTAATGACTTTTCATTCATTACCCTATTGGATAGACAAAGAGAAGCTGAAAATGACAAATTGTCAGGAGGGGTATTCTCCTGTCTGGAGGGCGAATGGGGTCAAGGTGTGCAGTCTCTGAATGAGAGCTAGACCATTTTGAATTGAGGTGAGGAGGAACCTCTTCTTTCAGAGGGTGGTATATCTTTGGAATTCTATACCCTTAAGGTGTGCGCAGGCTCAATCATTGAGTATATGCAAGAGAGATAGCAACGGATTTCGAGATATTAAAGGTATCGGTGGATTTGGGATTGAGCTCCTATCAATGAGCTCCAAACTCCTATTCTGCAACTGTTATAAGTCACCAAAATGCATGTTTATACATTGAACTGTGTTCTTGCAGTGAGCTACACTCACAACATCATGGAATATACATCCCAACAGTCTGGGGAGTGCTCGCTCGAACATCCAATATCGAGAAAAGAAACCATGTTGATAATGTTTGAGAAATATTTGGACAGCAGCGTGTTTTCACAGGCCACATCTACAGTCATGGAGACATCAAGGTTAACCACGATAAGTGAATGGCTCACGTTTCAGCCAGAAATCTGACGGACTGCTTTCAAGTGACCCCTACCACAACAGTTGCTAATACCAGGGAAGTCTCAGTTCCCACACTGGTGGTGGACACTGCAGGGGAGTTTACACGTACCTGATGAAGGAGTAATCATTGGAAACATGGTAGAGAGCGGCTGGATCGCAGTAGGTTTCATCGTGCGGTAGAGGCTCAACAACACCAACAATCCTCCGCCTAAGAAGAAGAACAAATAATGAGATTCCTCACTGAAAGAGATTTCCACTCCCTGACCCTTCCTTATATCTTTGTGTTGTGTCCCTTCGCGCAGTTATCCCATATTCTTTCAGACGCTGTTATAGAATTAGCTTCCATCACTCTTTCAGGCAGTGCACCACCGATCATAAACATTTAGTCTACGAAATCTCCACTCTGTGTCTAGTGATAAATTATTCTGACTCTGGTGTCCTCTGGTTGTCGACACTGGTGTCAGTGAAAACAATTTCTCCTCAGTTCTTTTCCCAAAATACTTCACAATCTTGAACCTCTTTATTAAATCTCCCTGTAACCTTCTCGGTGATAAGGAGAATGGCCTTCAGCTTCTCCAGTCATTCCAAAGACTCGAGAGCCCTGTCTCTGGTTTTGATTTTATAAGTTTCCCCTTCTGTACTCTCTCCAAGGCCTTACCCTCCTTCTTAAACTGCAGTGACCAGAATTTGATACAGTATTCCAGCTGGCCAGTATTTAATCTTGGTTCAGTATAACTTCCCTTCCCTCAGAATCTGTTTAAAATTGGATCGCATAGACTCTTTGACAACATCTGACCTTGCCCTGGCATTGTCAAAGATTTGTGGACACATACACAAACACACTTTCTTACACTGCGCTCCTTTTAAAATGGTACCATTTAGTTTAGGAACGAGAGATGGAGCAAGGTGTATGTTATATACCATGTGTCGGGGTATGTTATATTCTGTGTGACTATATGTTTATGTGTGTGTTTTAATGTTGTCCCTCAGACCAGGTTTTCCATTTGTTGAGGTTGTGTCTAACCTGTGACCTAGCTTCATTTTTCTGCTTTTCCCCATTTCTGTTCATACATTCAGAAACAGAAGCCATCTCTGCTTAAACCGTCAAATTGTTACAGCATCCGGTGACACCTACTAAAGCAAGTTTGAAGCTCTTAGTACCTTTTAAATGAAAAAGGATTTCCTAATTGCATTCCTGATAAATGGAGATCTCATTTTATTGGAAGGTGAATCTGATCCTTGATGTCACAACCTGCAAAAATCATTTCTCTCGATCTACCTGTTCCTCATAAAATCTTCAATACTTGATTATATTACCTAGAGCCAACAAATCTCGATCAAGTATAACCCTAGTTTATGTGATATCTTTCCTGGCAATTTAACTCTTGGAATCTGGATATCATTCCAATACATCTGCACTGTACTCTTTCCAAAGCCAATATATTCTTCCTAAGGTGTGGTGCCCAGAGCTGGCATCTATTAAAAGTTCCCTGACAGAGCTGATTTGTATTATACTCCAATCGATATAAAAACTCAGTTTATTCTGCTTCTCCTTATTCCTCCATTGAAAATGCATCTCTTCATATTTCTCTGTCTTAAGATTTATCTATCTGCATCCATCCATTTTACAGATCTTTCTAGGTTCTCCTGAAGTCTGTTATCTTTTCCACTGTGTAATACATTTCTAAGTTTCTCAACAACTGCAAACTTTGAGCTGATATACATTAACTCAGGTTTATTGTTGATCAGAATAGAAGTGACTATAGCAGCCCTTATAGGATAACCTCTTTTTACATCCCTCCAGCCAGATAAATACATTTCTGCTTTCGTTCCCTCCTTCGGTCCTCTGGACTTTCAATTCTTCTAACATGTCCATTACTAATGCAGACAATAGAAGTCCCTATGTAAATGATGGCATTATCTTTATCGACTCTCCTAAGTACATCAACTAGTACTCAATGTATTCAAGTGGAGCAGTGTGAGTTGCTTTCATTTATTTATTCTCAGGATGTGGGTGTCATTGACCAGACCAGCATTTCTTGCCCATCCCTAATGGCCCAGAGGGCAGTTAAGAGTCAACCATATTGCAGTGGGTGTGGAACCACATGTAGGCCAAACCAAGTAAGGATGGCAGTTTCCTTCCCTAAAGGACGTTATTGAATCACAAGGGTTTTTCCCAACAACTAGCAATGGATTCATAGTCATCAGTAGACTCTTCATTCCAAATGTTTATTTGATTCAAATTCCAACATCTGCCATGGTGGGATTTGAACCGGAGTCTCTGGATTAACCATCCAACGATAACACCACTAGACCGTCGCCTCCCCAGTTGAGTACTGGATCCCAAGGGCTCTTACCTATTGTCCAACCTTCCATCTGGGACCTTGCAAAAGGCTTTACTAAAAGTTGCAAACAGAGGATGACACCAGAATTGAAAGCTCTTTTTTTGTGTGCAGGTTCAGAGAAGTCAGTCAATAGGATTTTTAACAAGGATTCACCCCTAAAATAGATCAGCTATCATTCTACAGCCACAGGAAGGGAAATTCTTGACAAACCGTGTAGATCATGGCAGAAAACTGCTCTCAGTCAAAATCCAGGCCTACACTTCTCTCCCTGCATTTTTAACAAGGAGTTCACTTTTACAATTCAGCTTCAGCATGGAGACCAACCAAATAAGCAAGTTAAAGTCAGTCGTCAGGTGCAAAATGTCAGCATTACTGGGCGAAAGAAAGTGCTTGCGTTTCCATAACACCTTTCAAAACCTCAGGATGCTCGGAAACACTTTCCATTCAATTGCGTTTCCTTCCATAGTCCCAGAGGAACCATTTTGTTGTTTTGTTGTCATAGTCTTACCAGACCACAGGGGCTGCTCTCATTTTGAGAGAAGTAACTGGTGCTGATTTAACCTGAGGGCCATCAGATCCCAGGCGAGGGAAGAGGAATTCTTCACTGTAACCTCAAACCAGTGATGGGAATTGAACCCACACTGTCGGCATCACACTGCTCTGTAAACCAACAATCCAGCCAACTGAGCTAAACGAATTCCTGAGGTGAATCATAGGGCTGTTCTAGAGAGAGGGAGAGATGATGATGACTTGAAGCTTTGCTCACTCAGGGCGTACTGGGGTTAGGCGTTCCCTCTTGATTATCCGGGATATTGGATCAAACAACAAATACCTACTCCCATAGGTGCCAGTAAATAAAACGTTTGTAAGACTCCAACACTCACAGCATGGTCCAACCTTCAGCATTCCACGTTGCGCTAGAGAATTGCACTCACTCCAACCTTTCCCGAACAGAAAGCCTGATGTGAAAGCTGCTGACTTCGTAACCATCTGCTCTTTACCTGCTTTGACTTCAGTCAAACAGTAAAGGCAGAAACATCCCTTGGCTATTGTCACGATGAGATTATTAATGACAGCTCAGAGTCAAATACTTACTTCATTTCCCAATACTTTTTCATCCACTGATCTTTGGGTATGTTTCCTCGGAACATTTCCCAACGCCACTGCTCCATCATGTATGTGAAAGGCAGGGTACCCACAATAGTCAGTGCTTGCTTCAACAGGAAGTTGATGTCAATCTCTATGATAGAAGTAATCACAACTGTTACAACTCCTTCTCAATTCTTAGTCTCGCTAATTCATACTTATAGTCTTACGGATGAGGCATTGGCCTCTTAAACCAGGGATTATGGGTTTCATTCCCATTTGAGGTGCTGTGTGATCTGGGTAGCACAGTGGCTCAGTGGTTAGCACTGCTGCCTCACAGCGCCAGGGTCACATGTTCGATTCCAGCCTCGGGCGACTGTCTGTGTGGAGTTTGCACATTCTCCCTGTGTCTGTGTGGGTTTCCTGTGGGCTCTCTGGTTTCCTCCCACAGTGCAAAGATGTGCAGGTCGGGTGCATTAGCCATGCTAAATTGCTCCTAGTGCCCACAGATGTGCAGGCTATGTGAATTAGCCACGGGAGAGGCAAGGTTATAGGTGGAGGGTTGTGGGTCTGGGTAGGTTGCTGTTTGGGGGGATTGGTGTGGGTTGAATGACCTGCTTCCACACTGTAGGGTTCTATGCCAAGATTAAGAGCATAATAAATAGCAATGTAATTCCTCCTGCCTCCCTCCATTTGTTTTGCCCAATAACATCTAGACTGAGATTTATTTCACACTGGGCAATCTGCCATTTTCCTATTTGTAACTTTGACGAGAGACGTTTCATGAGGAGTCAAATAATATTATCCTATTCTCTTGAGGTGTACAGTGAGAGATGAAGTGGGACAGTGAAATTGACATGCGTTCCTTTTAAATAAGAGGCTAGCTACAATGTCCAACTGCAAAGTATGCATAGGTCGTTCTGCGTCAGCGCCCAATTGGGTGACACCATCTAGGCTTATTCACCAGGCAAGGATGGACTAACAGGCTGTTGGAGTTCCGTTAAAGTGGTACAGAATCATTGGAGTATCAGAGAATTGCTGGAAAAATGGTAGATTGTTGAATTAATAGAGAATTGTTAGTGTATCATACAGTAGCTGAAGTAATAGAGAACTAATGCAGTGATGAAGAACACTTGGAGCAGTAGAGGGCTGTTGAAGTAATAGGAGGCTGTTGGAATAATAGGGGACTATTGGGGGGATGTGACTAAGGTTATTTTATTTGGTCTCCCAACGGTGCCTGTGTAGTCACCTTTGCAATCGTTTCTACGCATTTTATCAGTTGCAAAGTTGTTCGAACCTCCACGTAGTTCCCCCTGGAAACGACCTGTGAGAGGATGCTCAATAACAGAGGAGTGGTTTTAATTGTTTAAGAGGTTATATTGGCGTGGATCTTATCATTGGTTTTATCACTGATTTTATCATTGGTTTTACCTTTGGTTTTATCCAGTGCTGCATAGCCACTGACAGTTTTAGCGTTCTCCTTCTGTTACATGAGCAGTACTCTACTCAGGTCGGCTATTACGACCAGAGAAAAGATACGAGACGGCTGGTGACCTATCAGTCAATGTTAGTAACCTATTTTTGGCAGCGGCGATTATGTCGAATTCCAAAATTTCCGGTTGGATGGGAGACCGGGAAAATAACCGCCCCGCACGGTTGTTATTGGCAACACCGTGTGCTAAATGTGTTAGCCAAATAAAGACTAGACTATCCGTTTCTACGCAAACGGAAGAGACCATAATAGTCACTCCAGCACGGCTGCCCTCTGGCAGGCACGAGGAAGCCGGTAATAAAGTTTAGGGGACTCAGGATCAAGTTCGAATTGAAGGATTCACAGAGAAGGCCCCTCTAGAATCTTGTTCTTTTAATAGCCGAACAATTTTTAATTCGAATTTTAAAGGGCCCTTTGATTTTAGTCAAATTGGAGAACCAGAGAAAAGTGAGAGTAGGGTTATTCATCCGGTTGTTAATGAGAAAGATAAAATAGAAATTATAATAGAATATCCGTTAGATAATTTTATATGTAAATTCTGTAATAACATTTATAATACGACGGGAATGTTGAGAAAACATTTTAAATTGTGTAAAGGGATCAAAGCTGTGAGAGTTAAATGTAGTAAGTGCGGCTGGGAGGGTAGTTACCACTCAGTCGCATGTCACTACCCTAAATGTAATAGCAATATAAAAGAGAGGAAAGAAATTTGCCCGCTTAAATTTACAACAGCTATAGGTTTAGGACAGCACGAGAGGCACGTGCACCCTAATTTGAGAAATGCTAAAAGAAATAAGGAGAAAAAAGGTAATTTGGAAAAAGTAGAGAAAGGTAAAAGTGATCCAACTCCGAAATAAAAATGTTACAACAATTAGAACAGGAATTTATAGGTTGTAAAAATATTAATAAACTTATAGCTGAAAAATTGAAAACTAAGACGTCAAAACAAATTTCTGATAAAAGAAGATTGTCAGTTAAACATAATAAGATTGGCGATAAAGTTGCGGGCACAAGTCAGGAAGTAGTCCCCAGTAATGACAATAGAAGTGAGGAGAATAGCGATCTAGATTTAAGTACTCCAACAGAGAAGATAGTAATAGATGAACATAACCATCAAGGAAATAGTAATATCAATGGGAATGTAGAGTCTAAAGATGGATCATTAATAGAGTTAGTAGAGATGATAGAGGACAAAATATGTAAAAGCAAATGTATAATAAATGACTATGACAGCATTATGGATATGATAATTGGTAAATTAGGGACCAATGATGTGAGCAATAGGTCAAAGAAATTGAAATGTAAAAAGGGATTCATTACTAAGCAGAAGGATAGTAGACAAGAATGTAAGACGAGGGTAAATAACACTAAAAGAAGATATAGGAGGAAAAAAAGAAAGTTTAAAGAAACACAGGTTTTATATAAGAATAAAAGACAATATTTAGCTAGAACTACGACGGGAGCTCTGGCTAAATGCGAATGTCTGCTTAGCAAGGAGGAATGGGAGGATTATTTTAAAAATAGATTATCTAATCCTAATGAAAAAAGAAATTTGAGAGGTTTTGTCAAATACAAAGGGCAAATTGAGGGATCATTGTGTGGCATGCAGACCGGCCCTATAACGGTAGAGGACGTCAATCAGGCTGTTTAAACTGTGGCGGGGCCGGACCAGATGACGCCTAAAGAAGTGATTAGAATATTTAATAAAGATAATACGATAATCCCCAGAATTTACACCATTTGGTTGAAAATAGGCAATATCCCTGATGTAGTAAAAATAAGGAGAACAGTATTAATCCCCAAAGTTAGTGAGGAGGTTAATAATTGGAGACCCATCACAATAGGTCCAATTTTGCTTAGGCTTTTTACGAAAATTATAGCTAATAGGTTAAGTAAAGCTATAAATTTAAATAAACGGCAAAAAGGTTTTATGGCAGGAGTAGCAGGTTGTGAAGAGAACATTAAAATTTTGGAGAATATCATTAGTGGAGCTAAGAAAAAGAAAATCGACTTAGCTTTGTGGACCTGGCTAAAGCCTTTGATACCGTTGGGCACAAATTGATAATACATGCCCTCAAGAGAATTCAACTCCCTCCAGTTTTTATTAAATTAATTATGAGCTTATATAATAATAACTTTACTAAGATCGAAGGTTTTAATTGTAAAACGAAGCAGATCAAAATTTTAAGAGGGGTTAAACAAGGTGATTCTTTATCACCGATTCTTTTTAATATAGTTATGAACCCCCTTATAAGTACTAATGAAGAAAGAAAAAAAAGGAATATTTTTGGGTCAAGATAAAGAGAGCTATCATTGTGCAACCTTAGCGTTTGCTGATGATATAGCTTTGATCAGCCAATCCTATGAAGGAATGGCATACAATTTAAAACTGATAGAAACATTTTGCAATAACACTGGGATGGAGGTTAATGTAAGAAAAAACTGAAGGATTCTACTTTGCTTATAAAAATAAAACCTTTATTTATAATAATAGGGCAAATTGGAAATTTAATGAGGGAAATATACAGTTTATAGATCCAGGAAGCACTGATAAATATCTAGGTGCAAAATTTGAGCCATGAGTTGGGGTAAGCCAAGTGAATTGGGAAGACCAATTAGGTATTTGGATAGATAATCTTAAAGGATCTCTTTTAAAACCTGTACAGAAACTGGAACTCTTAAAAGTGTATTTTATCCCTAGACTTTATTACTATTTAATTTTATCGGAAGTATCATTAAACTTATCTTAATAAACTTGACAATATAATTAAAAGTGCAGTAAAAGAAATATTGTGGGCAGCACGGTGGCACAGTGGTTAGCACTGCTGCCTCACAGCGCCAGAGACCCGGGTTCAATTCCCGACTCAGGCGACTGACTGTGTGGAGTTTGCACGTTCTCCCCGTGTCTGCGTGGGTTTCCTCCGGGTGCTCCGGTTTCCTCCCACATCACAAAGATGTGCAGGGTCAGGTGAATTGGCCATACTAAATTGCCCGTAGTGTTAGGTAAGGGGTAAATGTAGGGGTATGGGTGGGTTTTGCTTCGGCGGGTCGGTGTGGACTTGTTGGGCCGAAGGGCCTGTTTCCACACTGTAATCTAATCTAAAAAAAAATCTAATTACATCTCCCTCAATCCATCACCCGATGGGTGTTTATATACTAAGACCCGTGATGGGGGCCTTGCGTTGAATAAATTGTCTACATTTATTCCGATTGCTATTTTAAGTATGAAATGCTGTACAAATCCAAGGGTGAAATTTTACATGCCTCATTTTCATTCGAGGGTGTTAGTATCGCTACAAAAATGCAAAAACTTAGTAAATTGAAAGTTTTAGAGAAGATTTGGAAGCCAAATATAAATTGACAATTGGAAGAAATGGATATCACCGATGAGGAGAATAATGGTATAGAGGAATTTAGTAATAAGAACTATACCAACTGGCGGTCTATAGAACTTCAGAAATGGATGGCCTTGCCCTGTCAAGGGGTGGGCACCCATTATTTCAAGAACGATAATATCTCCAATAATTGGTTGACAAAAACTCAATATATGAAGACGTCCAAAGTAATAAATTCAATTTTATTACGAATGAACTTCTAACCTACAAGGGCATCTCTAGCTTATGGAAGGCCATTTAACATCAAGAATTGTCGGCGATGCAATGATAATTCAGAAACGATTGCGCATATTTCAGGATGGTGCCCCTATGCAAAAAAAATGAGGATTAAGAGACAGAAGAGAATAATGGAAGAATTAATAAAGTTTATCAAGATAAAAGGATGGATAACATACGTGGAACCACGCATAAAAGATAACACTGGGAAATTATGGATTTTGGATTTAATTTTTAAGAAGGAAAATCATGTTATCGTGGTAGACGTAACGATTAGAATGGACATGCAAATTAACTCACTGGAACAGGCTTGGGAAGAAAAATATAAACATCTAGAAAAGGAAATAATGGTCCTCACAAAAAGGAACAAGAATATCCTTTTATGGATTTGTGATGGGATCCCGAGGAAAATGGTTTGAAAAGAACAATGAACGAATGAAAGACCTCGGGATCGAGAAATTTAAAACCTTTGCTCAAAACATCACAAATCTTGCGCTATCTTTGACTCTCGAGCTTTTAAGAATTTTTATGGACTCATAGGATTCTCCATTTGACAAAATTTAATAATTTTTTAAATTTTAGATTGTTTTAAATAAGGTTTTAGGTTAATTTTAAACTAGTATTAATTTTAAATTAGTATTTTATGATTTTAATATTTTATTAATAAAAGTGAATTATTTTAAGCCACTGATTAAGGGTGGTGGGCAATATTGGTGTAATATAATTAAAGTGCACGCAACACATAACAAACGATGAGTGGTAATATAATCGAAAAACCCAGCTCATTCCTCGTGTTATTGATGATTCTGGTTTACAACATCTTATCCCATTCCCTTTAAGATCATCTGGCTGTGGTTAGCTAGATAGGGGTATACGTTCGTCGACGAGCGACGATAAAACTCGAAAAGGACACGATCCATTCATATGGTGAGTGCATGAAATGTAGCAAGCTATTGAAATAATAGAGAGCTGTTTTTGTGTTAAAGTGTGCTTGGAGGAATAGAGGACTATTGGCGTAATAGGGGGCTGTTGTTGTATTCTAATGTGGTTGGAGTCACCGAAGGCTATTAGATAACAGAAGCCACTTTAATTACCTACCATTTGTTTCAATGAAAGAACTGGAAAGAAGACCCAGTGATTTCAGATATTTGGGAGTTGCTGCTGAGAGTGACATGATCTCCCCAACACCCTCATGGAAGCCTTCATTGGCCCCATCGCGTAATAAGTAGGGTAGGTTAGCGTACTCCATGTCGTACTGTATGTGACCCATTTCATGGTGGACAGTTAGGAAGTCTTCCATGTTCACTTTGGTGCACATTTTAATCCTGCAGTTAAAAAACAAAAGATAGTTCTTGCATTTTGCACATCAAATTCCTGAATTTAGAATGGATCGTCTTATCAGCAAAGGTTAAACAAGTTGGGATTCTACACATTGGAGTGGAGAAGAATGAGAGGTGATCACGTTGAAACGTATCAGATTCTTAAGGTGACAGGGTCAATGCTGAGAGGATGGTTCCCCTCATGGGAGAGTCTAAGACCAGAGAACACAGCCTCAGAATAAAGGGACGCCAGGTTAAGACTGAGATGAGGCAGAATGTCTTCTCTCAGAGGGTTGTGAGTCTTTGGAATTCCTTGCCACAGAGAGAGCTGTGGGGGCAGAGTCCTTCTGTATGTTTAAGCCTGAGACAGAATTCTTACTGAGTCGGGGAATCAGCCACGATCCTGCTGAACTGCAGTGAAGGCTCAAACACTCCTGTTTCTATTTCTTATGGTCTTAAAAGCATGTCTAAGGGCTTTGAAAGTAAATTAGCTGAGGAAGGGAGGAGACAGGGAATACTAGCAGGAGGTGATTTTGTTGACTGGATGGTTACAGAAGGAATATTATCTAAGTGTAAGCTGGTAACCCATCCTCTTCAGCCTCTGGCAAGATTGTGGGAGGCAGCAGCCAGGGAGCAGAGCCTGTGGTGGGAGGCAGACAATGGGATATGGTTTTTTCAATGTGACCTCCTTCTCTTGCACTGAATCTGGGAGTTTGCACTAGGTACCCAGCGTACACGAGGGAAACGTGGTCATTTGGATGAGATACGACTGAGCGTACATCGAAGCAATGCCACTGCAATGTGTGTTAAGTGTGTTGGCATGGTAATAGTCACAAGGTAAGCTGGCCAACCCAGCACTTTCCCAGACTCTTAACTGTCGCAGTTCTGCACGACCTGTACCTGAAATCCACTCTGTTGCCCATATCCCACGCCGTTGGATGACAGACAACTTTACGACCATCAGTAGGCTTCTCAATCATGGAATACTTCCAGAAGTTCTGATTCATAGGCTGAAGGCTCAATGATTGAAAGAAAGTATCTGCCCTCTGAAACATTTGTTTCGGATCCCATCCCTATAATGACAAGGACCCAATTCTTGCAATTGTAGCAAGGCATTCAAATGACAAGCAATCAATCAGTCGTCTTATATCTTACTACATCGGATTGGAACATGCCAATATAAAAATGAAGTATTCAGTATTTGAAGCAATCAGCTTTAAAACAATTGAACTAGAGACGTAAGACAGCAGTTTATAATTGTAATGCTACATTGGAACAGTCACATCGCCTCCAGTTCTAGTACAAATGGGGAGTAATATAAGCAATATAATATCTGGGCAAGTACATTTACAATATTCCCCAGGGAGGTTTGACCATTGATTAAGTTTGGAAAGATAATCTTGTCACTAAGAGGCAGATCCATAAATACAAACACCACTGCCAGTAACTGTCCAATTAGATAGTCCAAGCGTTGGGTATCTCACCATTCATCTGCATTGATTAGCTCTATAGTCTTAACTGGTTAAATAGCAAAAGCAGCCATTATCTTAGCAACTGTTGATGAAGGTTATAATATTTTATTATTTAGGCATTTGGCTTCTGAAGTAGAAGTCAGAGAGTTTTTGCTTTTTTTTTTGCTTCTGTGAAGGTGAGATCTTTCTCAAAGGGTCCGAAACCCATTTGGATCCGAACAACATTGGCAAGAAATCGTGTGACCCAAGTAAAACTACTGGACAAATCAACTCGTGAATTCTTGGAATGTTTACGAAGTCGACCTTTCATGACCTACAGGAGGAGAGGCCAAAGGCGAGAAGCAAGCTCAATTCCGAAGAAAAGATACATATCAGCAGAAGGTGAGTGTATTTTGTTTTGGCAGTCTCCAGGCCATCAGAGCTGGAAAACATTCAGGTCTGTTTTAGCACTCCCAGCAGATAGGGTTAGAAAAGAAAACTTGAGACTTTCTCAGAGTTCAATGAGGAAATGTCAATGAATTAGCCTGTGGCTGTTGTGTGTCCAAATTAGAAATATCAATAGAGAGAGCCAGGTCTGGGAAAGATACAGGAATTCACCAAAGCAACGTTCTTTCAACATTGTTAGTTGTGACTAAGAAGTGTTAAAATGGGAGTGATACTTCACTGAGGTTTGAGAGTCTGTAACAAATATTGATGGGAAATTGGGCTGAATGTTTCTTTTTGCTGTTTGTGGGATCAGACTTGTCCATATTCCCACCAGCTGGGATCACAGCAATGTAAAGGCCACAACAGCTAAATGGCCCTTTCTGGTTGCATACTTTGAAAGTGCTTCTCTTCTATTTGCGTTACTGATAAAACATAAACCTTCGACAATATCGTACTTGGTATCTTTAATAACTAGTCTTCAATTAACGATATTCAATTATAGTTTAGTTGTAACATCCTGTAGGAAGAGCACAGCAGCCAATGTACCTGTTTCATCATTTCAGATGTCACATCGATGTCTTCCTGGTCTGGGTATGGAATTGACCAAGGATACAGGTTTCCCCAAAATCTTCCCCACATGTCACCTGAAGAGGAAGTAGAATTTAGTCAAAATGCCTGCAAGGTAGCTGAGCATTAAGCAATGTCAGCTGGATGTTTTGTAGAATATTTACAAGACCTTGGGCTAAATTCAGGAAAGGCGATATACTGTAGAGGGTCTGGTAAGGTAAGACAAAGTAACAATATCGCTTGATGTACTGAGACTGCATACTGCAAGAAGATTACCTTTCAACTAGCCCTGCACTTATCCCTCTGTACTCCCAAATCCTCTTCAGAGTTGGGCTCAGGTTCAAGAAAAAAGAATAGACTAACATTTATCCAACACCATTCATGACCTGAAGACATTGCAAAGTGTTTTGCAGCCAATATGATCATCTCATTTACAATCCTGTCATTGCTAAGGTGTGGGAACCACAGCAGCTGAATTTCACATAGCAAGATTGACACCATTTGAGGGCTAGCTATTGGTCAAGACAGCAGGGCGACCTCTTCAAAGGATAGTTCCAAACTGATGCCGTTCACCTGACGGGCCCTGCTCTGCCAGCTCAGTGGCACCTCAACTGCATTGAGGTTAAAGCTGAGGTTGTGTATTCGGAGTGGGGCCCAATCCAACAACCTTTAGAGGCCCGTGCCCCAGAGGAGAGCCCGAATTGGCCTGTCACACGGTTAATTGTTGTACCTACATCTACCAGGAGCTGTTCATATCACCCCATTGTTGTAGAGACACGGTCACATATTGTCACCGGCAACAGGCATCATGGTGAAACAGGGCAGGAACTGGTGACGTCGAGTGAAAGCATAGGGAATTTACGCACTGGGTATTACTGAGTGGTACAGAGTAGCACGGTGCTATTCCAGCAGATTACTGACAGCAGCACAAACTCTATTCCTGATGAAGGGCTTTTGCCCGAAACGTCGATTTTCCTGCTCCTCGGATGCTGCCTGACCTGCTGTGCTTTTCCAGCACCACTCTGATCTAAACCCAATCATGTCATTCCTTGAGGGGCTTTCTTGCTGCTGTTCCCTCTCCCGAGTGCCTCCTTCACCACCAATGTGCCAATGAGTCTTCACAACACCCAACATTAGTGAAAGTCCTTTTGGTGTTGTATTCCTTAGATCAGTAACCACTGAGCCACCTCGGAGTTGCGTCACAAAGAACTTTAAAGCAGATTCTAGACTCACACAGGGGTCTTCAGTAAGTTGCAAATGGGAAATGTGCATGCAAGGGCAACAATTCATCCACGCGATGTCACAAGAGCAGGAGCCAGACCATTCTGGGACTGTGACAGGAATTAGAAAATGATCTTACCCAGTAAGTGAGCGGGGAGACATCCTGTAGAGCTGATACGTTCTGGCCCAAAGGTATCTCGGAGTTTTGCTCTCACATACGCATGCAGTTCCTTGTACAGGGGCATTATCTACAGGGGTCACAGAAACAAGTTGTTGACAGCAGTTACATTTAGCAAGGACCGGGCAGGTTAAATGGTTAGTGTATTCAGTTTCACAACTGTTGCTCTGGATTTGGGTGAATTTAGATGCCCAGCTCCTGCTAGATGATCACATTCTGATCTGAAGTGGGTAGCTACATGGAAATGAGATGTTGAGAAAAAGTGCAGCAATCTAATGATTCCCCCCCTCCCCCCCACCAGCAGAGAAGAGAGGAATGGTGGGGGTGGGGGGGGGGGGGTGGTCTGGAAGGGGTTGCTCCTCAGTCAGGAGGGGAAGTACAGTCTGGGGTGTCTTCTCCCCTAAGGTGCCATGAAGGACTCATCCTGCAACTGGGGACATTAAGATGGAAGGCAGAGGGGTGCGACCATGGAGTGGAGGAGGGTGAGACACAGGCCTCATGAGTAGGACACCAGCTATATCCTAGCAGCCAACCGGAAGCGGCAGATTCAAACCACTACAAATGCCGGAGGAAAGATCACAGAAGCGCTTCACAGGAGGCTCCCAAGCACTGAGGATGTCACCTAGACAGGGGACGAAACGTCTGCAACACAAATTCCCAGCTCTGCGAACAGAACCACAACAACGAGCACCCGAGCTACAAATCTTCTCACAAACTTTGAGCCTACCTACAGCGAGGATGGGGAAAATGGCCTCCATTAAGTAAAAAAAAATCATTTACTTATACTCATACTAAGCTTGACTCACCATTCACTTTGTAGAAGTGGGCAGCGTGTACCAGTGCTGCCAATGCTCAAGTGACCCAGGATAGGATTAGGGAACTGACACATCAGCCAATAGGGGCTAACCTCCCCCACCCCATGTGGAATGCCTCTGTCCAAAGCGCATCAAGGCAGGATTCCCAGAATAACCAAGGCCACATCCTTAAATCGGCCTCTGTTCTGTGGGACTTGGGAGAGTGAGGAAAATGTCCGCGCAGGATTGAGACTTCCTGCTTCTTGTAAATGTGGCAGGAATCTGGCTTTAGCCCCAAAACCAGTGGCGTCCTGTCAGAACTCTGCCTCATCAGCCTGGCTGTAGTGTTTAGTGGCTTAGTGGTTCAGTCTTTGAGTAAGTGTGTCTGTTGACTCTGTTATTATTTGCTGTTAGCTGTGGTTATAGTGACAGACAGAAAAAGAAACTAATAGCAGGTTAGCCGCCCACAGTGAGGCCATTTTGAAACTATTTATAAATAAAGTCCATGATTGCAAATGCCAGGGAGTGGCATTTTAACCTGTGAATCCCCCCAAGGCATGACAGTGACTAATAACTCACAACAGCTTCCAATGTCTTCAGTTCATTGTTTCAGTAAATTACATTAGTTGTTTGAATATTTAAGCGAATGCTGGCTGCAGGCATGACAACTTTTTTTTGGGATTGCTGGGTGAAAAGACCAGACACGGACAAGTGATTGAGGTAAGAAATGTTTTTAACCTCTTCAAGTAGCCTATCCACATCTTTCAGGAGATCATTCCGACTGTAGGCGTACACCCCAATGTCATCGGTTTCGTAGTTTCCTCGCCAATAATCGCCATAGTCTTCGTAACCTTCAAAACAAACAAGCAAGACAAGTTTTTCACAGCAGACTCCCCTTGCCAAAGACGAATGAGTCACGCATTGTTTACTTCTCTCAGTCACCATTCAATCTGGCTGCTTTGTTCTTCAAAGTTGCGTATCCCTCATAGAGTGGCCGGAGTCTTTTGCCCACGTTCACTCGCCAACCTTCCCAGGCCCAGAGCCTCTCGTTGTAATCCTTGCTCTCGGCCATCAGAACGGTCAACCCTGAAATGATAAATGCAGCATGAGGAGAATTTGGAATGACTCGTCGGTGGGCAATTCGAACATCCATGTTCCACAGAGGGCTAATCCATTGGAGACTCCATTGTCTCTTAAGGCCACTCAGCCCCATCTATCCAGCTCTCTGTAACGTGGCTCCCCCCACTGCCCCCGACCTTTCACCATAACCTAATTATCCAATTCCTTTTTGAAAGCACAATTGAGTCACCCTCCAGAACTTGCTGTCCAGATCCTAACCACACACTGTGCTTTAAAACTTGGCATAGGCGAGAGTCTCCGTAGGTAACATGGTAGCTCAGTGGTTAGCACTGGGTTCAATTCCTGCCTCGGGTGACTGTCTGTTTGAAGTTTGCACGTTCTCCCCACGTTTGTGTGGATTTCCTCCGGGTGCTCCGGTTTCCTCTCACGGTCCAACAATGTGCAGGCTAGGTGGATTAGCCATGGGAATTACTGGGTTGGGGGAGGGGGTCTGGGTAGGGGTTGTGCTCTGCGGGTCAGTGTGGACATGATAGGCTGAATGGCCTGCTTCCATGCTGGAGGGGTTCCATGACTATTTTTAAGATATGGGACGATAGTGGGAATACTCCACTGCCACGGAGTGGGGTGGGGTTGGGAGGGGGGAGATGAACCGTCCGGCTGCCTGCCAATCATTGAGCATTGTCACCAAGGCTCAACAATGGCCAACCAGTGGACAACAACGTCTGGGTCCTAAAGTCCGCAGCTCAAGGCCCACTCTTCGATACATCAGCTGACAAAGAGTTAAATCAAGTTCACCTTTGTGTTGTGGATGCGTGTGGTATTTATGTTGGAAAGACTATTTTGCATTTCTTGATTGGGGACTTAAATAGCAGCAGGCACTCTTGAAGCTAAGGAATGTGGAATGATTGCTGTTTTAACAACAGGTCACTGAAACTCATTGATTACAGAACTGCTTTGTTTCAGTGTAGTGTGGGGTGGGAGGGGAGGGGAGGGGGGCTGGTGGGACTGGGGACATTTGTTCATGGCACAACATCAGGGTTTGTGTTCAGTGTGTCACTTGGCTGATCACAAGCAGCTGATTGGTTTATGCAATTGTGGCCAAAGGTCAGCAGCCTGACTATGACTCACTGATTGGTCGTTGGGCTGCCGAACAGTTTGTGGGTGTGATCGCAACAGAGAGAATCCCAGAGGCTGCTGCAAGAGCAGGTTGTGTGTCTCTCTTTCTCTGAAGTCAAAAATACTCCAAGGGACAAAGATTGCCAGCTATTTTCTCCCATCAGTTTCTGTAAGCTATTGCCTTGTACCAGTAATGAAGAGACTTTGCAGTTAGTATACCAGTTGTTCTGTGCCTGCTTCAAAGAAAAAGGTGAAAGAATCTAGAGAAAGCATATCAGAGAATGGAAATTCTTGGCAAGCAAAGGCTCATCTCAATCAATCCTGTGGATTGGCATTATTCAACTGTATTGCCTCACTTTTTTCATCCTCTCCTTCCATAAGACTAATTTCTTTTGTTGTCTATATATGTGTCTACAAGGTTAAAAAGGAGGCTTTTTTCCCTCTGTAAAATCATATGTTGAACATTCACAGCTGTAATTAGAATATACTCATTTGTAATACATAGTGTGTGTGTCTGTATCTGTGTATGTGTAAACGTGCTCATGTATGCATGTGTGCGTGTATGTGTGTGAGAGAGACTGTATGTGTGTGCGTATGTATATATGTGTGAGCATGCATGTGCACATGTCTATGATTGCATGTCTACATGTATATGTATGAGTGTTTGTGTTTTTGTACTTGTGTGAGTATCAATATGTATGTGTCTACATCTGTATTTGTGTGTGTGTATATGTGTGTGTGTCTGTAAATGTGTGTGACTATTTGTGCGTGTGTATGTATTTGTGTGTGAGTGACTGTGTGTGTTTATATGTATGTGTGTCTGTATATGTGTGTGTGCATGAGTGACTGCATTTGTGTGTGTCTATACATATGTGTGTGTGTGAGTAAGTGTGTGTGTCTGTATGTGTATGTTTGCGCAGAGCTTTGAATCAGGTACCTGGCTCCAATTCCATGCAGTGACTGGGTTCAGCTGGATCGCAGACTATTCCTGTGCTGTAGATCGTGACCATTTCATTCAGAATTTGTGTCAGCTGCAATCAGAACAATGACAACACGTTGAACTTTGGCGATGATCATTCTCTCATGAACCAGGGACAGTTTAACCTGTCTTCTCCTCAGCAATGACCACGGCAAGCATCAGTGAGAGGGAAGTCGGAACTGAAGACTCTGCAAAGATAGGTGCTGCTGGAATTCTCTGCTGTCCACTCAAGGCAGAATTTGGCCTACTTTGGTCAATGTTGATTTTTAACTTTCCCTTTGGGGTGCTGGTGGTGGAAGTGTTTGTGAACTGATGATTAATATTTAGATCATTTCATGTCAGTCGTTTACATGGCCATCAAGTATGGGAGTGGAACTTTACCCTTGAGCTCACGAAGCAGGGGGCAGTAGTGAGCCACAAAATCCCAGAGCCTCCACTCTCCATGCAAACAATTCCAGAATTCACTTCAGACACCCTCTCCCCACACCCACACCCGCACCCTCTCCCCACACCCACACCCACACATCCACATCCTCTCCCCACACCCACACCCACACCCTCTCCCCACACCCACACCCGCACCCTCTCCCCACACCCACACCCTCTCCCCACACCCACACCCGCACCCTCTCCCCACACCCACACATCCACACCCGCACCCTCTCCCCACACCCACACCCACACCCTCTCCCCACACCCACACCCGCACCCTCTCCCCA
Organism: Chiloscyllium plagiosum; assembly: GCF_037043375.1. Lineage (NCBI taxonomy): Eukaryota > Metazoa > Chordata > Chondrichthyes > Orectolobiformes > Hemiscylliidae > Chiloscyllium > Chiloscyllium plagiosum. The sequence goes on from NW_028270150.1 coordinate 93,196,392, forward strand.
CACCCACACCCACACATCCACACCCGCACCCTCTCCCCACACCCACACCTCCACACATCCACATCCTCTCCCCACACCCACACACCCGCACCCACACCCTCTCCCCACACCCACACATCCACACCCGCACCCTCTCCCCACACCCACACCCTCTCCCCACACCCACACATCCACACCCGCACCCTCTCCCCACACCCACACCCACACATCCACACCCACACCCTCTCCCCACACCCACACCCACACCCTCTCCCCACACCACACCCGCACCCTCTCCCCACACCCACACCCACACATCCACACCCGCACCCTCTCCCCACACCCACACCTCCACACATCCACATCCTCTCCCCACACCCACACCCACACCCTCTCCCCACACCCACACCCACACATCCACACCCGCACCCTCTCCCCACACCCGCACCCTCTCCCCACACCCACACCCACACACCCACACCCACACCCTCTCCCCACACCCACACCCACACCCTCTCCCCACACCCACACCCACACATCCACACCCGCACCCTCTCCCCACACCCACACCTCCACACATCCACATCCTCTCCCCACACCCACACACCCGCACCCACACCCTCTCCCCACACCCACACATCCACACCCGCACCCTCTCCCCACACCCACACCCTCTCCCCACACCCACACATCCACACCCGCACCCTCTCCCCACACCCACACCCACACATCCACACCCACACCCTCTCCCCACACCCACACCCACACCCTCTCCCCACACCACACCCGCACCCTCTCCCCACACCCACACCTCCACACATCCACATCCTCTCCCCACACCCACACCCACACCCTCTCCCCACACCCACACCCACACATCCACACCCACACCCTCTCCCCACACCCACACCCGCACCCTCTCCCCACACCCGCACCCTCTCCCCACACCCACACCCACACATCCACACCCACACCCTCTCCCCACACCCACACCCACACCCTCTCCCCACACCACACCCGCACCCTCTCCCCACACCCACACATCCACACCCACACCCTCTCCCCACATCCACACCCACACCCTCTCCCCACACCCACACCCACACATCCACACCCGCACCCTCTCCCCACACCCGCACCCTCTCCCCACACCCACACCCACACATCCACACCCACACCCTCTCCCCACACCCACACCCACACCCTCTCCCCACACCACACCCGCACCCTCTCCCCACACCCACACCCACACATCCACACCCGCACCCTCTCCCCACACCCACACCCACACATCCACACCCGCACCCTCTCCCCACACCCACACCTCCACACATCCACATCCTCTCCCCACACCCACACACCCGCACCCTCTCCCCACACCCACACATCCACACCCTCTCCCCACACCCACACCCACACATCCACACCCACACCCTCTCCCCACACCCACACACCCGCACCCTCTCCCCACACCCACACCCACACATCCACACCCACACCCTCTCCCCACACCCACACATCCACACCCGCACCCTCTCCCCACACCCACACCCACACATCCACACCCGCACCCTCTCCCCACACCCACACATCCACACCCACACCCTCTCCCCACACCCACACATCCACACCCTCTCCCCACACCCACACATCCACACCCGCACCCTCTCCGCACACCCACACCCACACATCCACACCCGCACCCTCTCCCCACACCCACACCCACACATCCACACCCGCACCCTCTCCCCACACCCACACCCACACATCCACACCCACACCCTCTCCCCACACCCACACATCCACACCCACACCCTCTCCCCACATCCACACCCGCACCCTCTCCCCACACCCACACCCACACATCCACACCCGCACCCTCGCCCCACACCCACACCCACACATCCACACCCACACCCTCTCCCCACACCCACACCCACACCCTCTCCCCACACCCACACATCCACACCCGCACCCTCTCCGCACACCCACACCCACACATCCACACCCACACCCTCTCCCCACATCCACACCCACACCCTCTCCCCACACCCACACATCCACACCCGCACCCTCTCCCCACACCCACACATCCACACCCGCACCCTCTCCCCACACCCACACCCACACATCCACACCCGCACCCTCTCCGCACACCCACACCCACACATCCACACCCGCACCCTCTCCCCACACCCACACCCACACATCCACACCCGCACCCTCTCCCCACACCAACACCCACACATCCACACCCACACCCTCTCCCCACACCCACACCCACACATCCACACCCACACCCTCTCCCCACACCCACACCCACACATCCACACCCGCACCCTCTCCGCACACCCACACATCCACACCCACACCCTCTCCCCACACCCACACCCACACATCCACACCCGCACCCTCTCCCCACACCCACACCCACACATCCACACCCACACCCTCTCCCCACACCCACACCCACACATCCACACCCACACCCTCTCCCCACACCCACACCCACACATCCACACCCGCACCCTCTCCGCACACCCACACATCCACACCCACACCCTCTCCCCACACCCACACCCACACATCCACACCCGCACCCTCTCCCCACACCCACACCCACACATCCACACCCGCACCCTCTCCGCACACCCACACCCACACATCCACACCCGCACCCTCTCCCCACACCCTCTCCCCACATCCACACCCGCACCCTCTCCCCACACCCACACCCACACATCCACACCCGCACCCTCTCCCCACACCCACACCCACACATCCACACCCGCACCCTCTCCCCACACCCACACCCACAAATCCACACCCACACCCTCTCCCCACACCCACACCCACACATCCACACCCGCACCCTCTCCCCACACCCACACATCCACACCCGCACCCTCTCCCCACACCCACACATCCACACCCGCACCCTCTCCCCACACCCACAAATCCACACCCACACCCTCTCCCCACACCCACACCCACACATCCACACCCGCACCCTCTCCCCACACCCACACATCCACACCCGCACCCTCTCCCCACACCCGCACCCTCTCCCCACACCCGCACCCTCTCCCCACACCCACACCCACACATCCACACCCGCACCCTCTCCCCACACCCACACCCACACATCCACACCCGCACCCTCTCCCCACACCCACACCCACACATCCACACCCGCACCCTCTCCCCACACCCACACATCCACACCCGCACCCTCTCCCCACACCCACACATCCACACCCGCACCCTCTCCCCACACCCACACATCCACACCCGCACCCTCTCCCCACACCCACACATCCACACCCGCACCCTCTCCCCACACCCACACATCCACACCCGCACCCTCTCCCCACACCCACAAATCCACACCCGCACCCTCTCCCCACACCCACACCCACAAATCCACACCCGCACCCTCTCCCCACACCCACACCCACAAATCCACACCCGCACCCTCTCCCCACACCCACACCCACAAATCCACACCCGCACCCTCTCCCCACACCCACACCCACAAATCCACACCCTCACCCTCTCCCCACACCCACACCCACAAATCCACACCCGCACCCTCTCCCCACACCCACACCCACAAATCCACACCCTCACCCTCTCCCCACACCCACACCCACAAATCCACACCCGCACCCTCTCCCCACACCCACACATCCACACCCGCACCCTCTCCCCACACCCACAAATCCACACCCGCACCCTCTCCCCACACCCACACCCACACATCCACACCCGCACCCTCTCCCCACACCCACACCCACACATCCACACCCGCACCCTCTCCCCACACCCACACCCACACATCCACACCCGCACCCTCTCCCCACACCCACACCCACACATCCACACCCGCACCCTCTCCCCACACCCACACCCACACATCCACACCCTCACCCTCTCCCCACACCCACACCCACACATCCACACCCTCACCCTCTCCCCACACCCACACCCTCTCCCCACACCCGCACCCTCTCCCCACACCCACACCCACACATCCACACCCTCACCCTCTCCCCACACCCACACCCTCTCCCCACACCCGCACCCTCTCCCCACACCCACACCCACACATCCACACCCTCACCCTCTCCCCACACCCACACCCTCTCCCCACACCCGCACCCTCTACCCACACCCACACCCACAAATCCACACCCGCACCCTCTCCCCACACCCACACATCCACACCCTCTCCCCACACCCACAAATCCACACCCGCACCCTCTCCCCACACCCACACACCCGCACCCTCTCCCCACACCCACACCCCCAAATCCACACCCTCTCCCCACACCTACACATCCACACCCGCACCCTCTCCCCACACCCACAAATCCACACCCACACCCTCTCCCCACACCTACACATACACACCCTCTCCCCACACCCACACCCACAAATCCACACCCACATCCTCTCCCCACACCTACACATCCACACCCGCACCCTCTCCCCACACCCACACATCCACACCCTCTCCCCACACCCACACATCCACACCCACACCGCTCCCCCACACCCACTCCTGCTCCCACTCCCCCATACCCACTCTCCCACACCCACACCCACTCCCCTAAAACCACACCCACACCCACTCCCTCCACATCCACACCCTCCACACCCATTCCCCTACAACCACACCCACATCCACTCCCTCCACACCCACTCCCCTACAACCACACCCACACCCTCCACACCCACACCCACTCCCTCCACACCCACACATCCACACCCACTCCTGCTCCCAACCCCTCCACACTCCCCACACCTACACCCACTCCCCCACACCCACACCCATGCCCACGCCCACGCACACACCTTCCACATATTCTCCCACAAAAACACCCACTCCCCCATACCCACATCCACTCCGTCCACACCCACACCCACTCCCCCACACCCACACCCACTGCCCCCACACCCACTCCCCCCACACCCACATACCCACACCCAATCTCCCACAACCACACCCACACCCACTCCTCCATACGCACACCTACACCCACTCCCTCCACACCCACCCCCTCCACACCCACTCCCCCATAACCACACCTACACCCACCCACTCCACACCCACTCCCCCATATCCACGCCCCTACAACCACACCCACACCCACTCCCTCCACACCCACACCCTCCACACCCACACCGTCCACACCCACTCATCCACACCCACACCCACTTCCCCATACCCACACCCACTCCCCCACACCCACACCAATTTCCCCATAACCACACCTACACCCACTCCCCTACAACCACACCCACACCCACTCCCTCCACACCCAAACCCTCCACCCACAATCACTCCCCCATACTCACAGCAATTCCCCCACAACCACACCCACACCCACTCCCTCTACACCCACTCCCGCCACACCCCAATCCCCCACAACCGCACCCACACCCACTCCCTCCACAACCACCCTCTCCACACACACTCTCCCACACCCACTCCCCCATTGCCACACCCACAACCACTCCCCCATACCCACGTCCACTCCCCACACCCACACCCACTCCCTCCACACCCACACCCACTCCCCCATACCCACGTCCACTCCCCACACCCACTCCCTCCACACCCACACCCACTCCCCTACAACCACACCCACACTCACTCTCTCCACACCCACTCCCTCCACACCCACACCCACTCCCCCACAACAACACCCACACCCACTACCTCCACACCAACTCCCCCACACCCACACACACACCCACAACCCCCACACCCACACACCCATACTCATACCCACACCCACTCCCCCCACATCCACACCAACACCCAGACCCCCATTCCCACACCCACTTCCCCAACACCCACACACCCATACCCACACCCACACCCACTCCTTCCACACCCACACCCACTCCCGCTGCCACTCCCTCCACACCCCCCACACCCACACCCACTCCTCCACATTCACACCCACACCCACTCCCTCCACACCTACTCCCACACCTGTACCCACACCCACTCCCCATGCCCACACCCACTCCCCCATACCCACACCCACTCCCCTATACCCACACCCACTCCCTCCACATCCACTCTCCCACATCCACTCCCCCACACCCACGCCCACACCCACTCCCTCCACACCAACTGCCTCCACACCCATACTCACTCCCACTGCCACTCCCTCCACACCCCCCACACCCACACCCACTCCTCCACATTCACACCCACACCCACTCCCTCCACACCTACTCCCACACCTGCACCCACACCCACTCCCCATGCCCACACCCACTCTCCCACACCCACACCCACTCCCCCATACACACACCCACTCCCCCACAACCACACCCACTCCCTCCACATCCACTCTCCCACACCCACTCCCCCATACCCACGCCCACATCCACTCCCTCCACACCAACTGCCTCCACACCCATACTCACTCCCACTGCCACTCCCTCCATATCCCCACACCCACACTCACTCCCCCACATTCACACCCACACCCACTCCCCCATACCCACACCCACTCCCCCACAACCACACCCACACCCACACCCACTCCCTCCACAACCACACCCACTCCCTCCACACCCACTCTCCCACACCCACATCCACTCCCCACACCCATCCCTCCACACCCACTCCCCCAAATCCACACCCACTCACCCAAGCCCACACCTCCTCCCTCCACACCCACTCCCCCACTCCCACACCCACTCCCTCCATACCCACACCCCTCCCCCACACCCACTCCTGCTCCCTCTCCCTCCACAGCCCGCACACCCACATCCCCTCCCCCACATTCACACCCACACCCCTACACCCACACCTCCTCCCTCCACACCCACTCCCCCCACTCCCACACCCACTCCCTCCACACCCACACAAACACCGCTCCCTCACACCCACACCCACTCCCCCACATTCGCACCCACACCCCCCACACCCATACCCCCATACCCACATCCACATCCACACAGCCACACCCACACCCCTCCACCAGGCCCACACTCACACCCACCCACACCCCTCCCCCATGCCCACACTCACACCCACACCCACTCCCCCACACCCATACCCACACCCACTCCCCCCACACCCACAACCAGACCCCCATACCAACACCCACTCCCCTCACGCGCACACCCACCCACTCCCTCCATACCCACTCTCCTCCCCCACAACCACTCCCGATCCCACTCCCTCCACACCCACACCCCCACATTCACACTCACCGTCCTTTCCCCATACTTCCCCTCCTCCACACTTCCTTCCCGCACACTCACTCTCCCTCCCAAACACTCCCCCTCCCCCACAGTCATCGCACTTTTCCCACACTCTCTGTCTCTGCCCTTCCCTCACACTCACAACCGCTTACCCACACTCCCCCTTCCCACACCCACTCCCTCTCCCACAACCCCTTCCCCACACACCCACTCCCTCTCCCACAACCCCTTCCCCACACACCCACTCCCTCTCCCACAACCCCTTCCTCACACACCCACTCCCTCTCACACAACCCCTCCTCCACACACCCACACCCTCCTCCACACACCCACACCCTCTCCCTACACACCCACACCCTCCACTCCCAATCACCCACACCCACACCCACTCCCCATACCCACACACACTCACCCAGAACCACACCAACACCCACTCCTTCTACACCCACTCCCCCCACACCCACCCCCTCCACATACACTCTCCCACAACCACACCCACTCCCCCATACCCACACACACTCCCCATACCCACACCCACACCCACACCCTCTCCCTTTACACCCACTCCACCCACACCCACTCCTCCACACCCACACTCACTCCCTCGACACCCACCCCCTCCACACCCACTCCCCTACAACCACACCCACACCCACTCTCTCCACACCCACTCCCTCCACACCCTCACCCACACCCACTCCCCCACAACCACACCCACACCCACTCCCTCCACACAAACTCCCTCCACACCCACCCCTTTCACACATTCTCCCACACCCACTCCCCCACACCCCATACCCACTCCCCCACATCCACACCCACTTCCCCATAACCACACCCACACCCACTCCCCTACAACCACACCCACACCCACTCCCTCCACACCCACACCCTCCACACCCAAACTCCCCCACTCCCCCATACCCACACCCACTTCCCCACAACCACACCAACACCCACTCTCTCCACACCCACTCTCTCCACACCCACTCCCTCCACTCCCACACCCACTCCCCCAAAACCACACCCACACCCACTCCCTCCACACCAACTCCCCCACATCCAGACACACACCCACACTCACACCCACTACCCCCACACCCACACCAATACCCAGACCCCCATACCCACACCCACTTCCCCAACACCCACACACCCATACCCACACCCACACCCACTCCTTCCACACCCACACCCACTCCCGCTGCCACTCCCTCCACACCCCCCACACCCACACCCACTCCTCCACATTCACACCCACACCCACTCCCTCCACACCTACTCCCACACCTGTACCCACACCACTCCCCATGCCCACACCTATTCCCCCATACCCACACCCACTCCATCCACACCCACACCCACTCCCGTTGCCACTCCTTCCACATCCCCCACACCCACACCCACACTCACTCCCCCACATTCACACCCACACCCACTCCCTCCACACCCACTCTCCCATACCCACACCCCTTCCCCACACCCACTCCTGCTCCCACTCCCTCCATAGCCCCCACACCCACACCCACACCCCCACATTCACACCCACACCCCTAAACCCACACCTCCTCCCTCCACACCCACTCCCCCCACACCCACACCCATTCCCCCACTCCCACACCCATTCCCCAAAACCCACACCTCCTCCCTCCACATTCACTCCCCCCACACCCACACCCACTCCCTCCATACCCAATCCCCCACACCCACACAAACACCCCTCCCCCACACCCACATCCACTCCCCCACATTCGCACCTACTCCCCCACATTCACACCCAGACCCCCCACACCCACACCCCCATACCCACATCCACACCCACACCCCTCCACCATGCCCACACTCACACCCACACTCACACCCACACTCACTCCCCCACACCCACACACCCATACCCACACCCACTCCCCCCACACCCACAACCAGACCCCCATACCCACACCCACTCCCCTCACACGCACACCCACACACCCACCCACTCCCTCCACACCCACTCTCCTCCCCCACACCCATTCCCGCTTCCACTCCCTCCACACCCACTCCCCCACATTCACACCCACACCCACTCCCACTCCCCCAAACCCACACCCACTCTCTGTACACCCACCCTCCAAACCCACACCCACTCGCTATACACCCACTCCCCCAAACCCACACCCACTCCCCAAACCCACACCCACTCCCTATACACCCACTCCCCAAACCCACACCCACTCCCTAAACACCCACTCCCCCAAACCCACATCCACTCCCCCAACACCCATACCCACACCCTCCCCAACACCCACTCCCGCTCCCTCCACAGCACCCACACCCACACCCCCACATTCACACCCACACCCACTCCCTCCACACCCACACCCACTCCCCCACTCCCACACCCGCACTCACACACACCCCACCACGCCCACACCCACTCCCTTCACACCCACTCTCCCACAACCACACCCACTTCCCCACACCCACACCCATTCCCCCCCACCCACTTCCCCTCCCCCACACCCACTTCTCCTCCCCACACCCACTCCCCCCACACCCACTCCCTCCACACCCACTTTCCCTCCCCCACACCCACTCCCTCCACACCCACTCCCTCCACACCCACTTTCCCTCCCCCACACCCACTCCCCCCACACCCACTCCCTCCACACCCACTTTCCCTCCCCCACACCCACTCCCTCCACACCCACTCTCCCACACCCACACCCATTCCCCCACACCCACTTCCCCTCCCCCACACCCACTCCCTCCACACTCATTTTCCCTCCCCCACACCCACTCCCTCCACACCCACTCTCCCACACCCACACCCATACCCACACCCACTCCCCCACACCCACACCCACACCCACTCCCTCCACACCAACTCCCTCCACACCTACTCCCTCCAAATCTGCTCCCTCCACACCCACTCCGCCTTACCCACACCTGCACCCTCCACACCCACACCCACCCAACACATAACCCCCTCTACCCCCACACCAACACCCCCTCCACCACACAAAACACTCTGTCCCCACACACTCACTTGCCCTCCCCCAATTCCCCCGTGCACACTCGCCCTACCCCACAATCCCTCCCCCACCCCCACACTCACCGTCCTTTCCCCATACTTCCCCTCCTCCACACTTCCTTCCCGCACACTCACTGTCCCTCCCAAACACTCCCCCTCCCTCACAGTCACAGCCTTTTTCCCACACACTCTGTATCTGCCCTTCCCTCATACTCACAACCGCTTACCCACACTCACTGCCGTTCCCCCACACTCCCCCTTCCCACACTCACTCACCCTCCATCACAAAAAACCCCCTCTCACAACACAATCACTGCCCCTCCTCCTCAACCACTCTTCCCCACACTCACTCCACCTCCCTACAAATGCACTTCTCTCAGTGCCACCCCCTCTCCCACAATCCCACCTCCGCAAACTTCCACTCCCTCTCCAATAATGCCTTCCCCACACACCCACTCCCTCTCCCACAATCCCTCCTCCACATACACTCACTCCCTCTCCCACAACTTGTTCTCCACACAACCACTCCCTCTCCCACAATCCCTTCCAAATACACTCACTCCCTCTCCCACAGCCTCTTCCCCACATACCCACCCCCTCTCCCACAACTCGTTCTCCACACACCCACTCCCTCTCCCACAATCCCTCCTCCCCACACACCCACTCCCTCTCCCACAACTTGTTCTCCACACACTCACTCCCTCTCCCACAGCCCCTTCCCCCCACACCCACTCCCTCTCCCACAATCCCTCTTCCCCACACATCCACTCCCTCTCCCACAATCCCTCCTCCCACACACCCACTCCCTCTCCCAAAACCGATCCCTCTCCCACAACCCCTTCCCCACACACCCACTCCCTCTCCCACAATCTCTCCTCCCACACACCCCTTCCCTCTCCCACAACCCCTTCCCCACACACACATTTCCTCTCCCACAACCCCTTCCCCACACACCCACTCCCTCTCCCACAATCCCTCCTCCACACACCCACTCCCTCTCGCATAACCGCTTCCCCACACACCCACTCCCTCTCCCACAACCCCTCCCCCATACCCACTCTCTCTCTCCCACAATCCCTCCTCCACAATCCCTCCTCCACACACCCACCCCCTCTCCCACAATATCCTCCTCCACACACCCACTCCCTCTCCCACAACCCCTTCCCCACACACCCACTCCCTCTCCCCCAACCCCTTCCCCACACACACAATTCCTCTCCCCCAACTCCTTCCCCACACACCCACTCCCTCTCCCACAACCCCTTCACCACACACACACTCCCTCTCCTACAACCCTTTCCCCACACACCCACTCCCCCACACACCCACTCCCTCTCCCACAACTCCTTCCCCACATACACACTCCCTCTCCCACAACCCCTTCCCCCTCCCACAACCCCTTCCCCACACACCCACTCCCTCTCCCACAACCCAACACCTTCCCCACACATCCCCTCCCCACACACACCCTCCCTCTCCCACAACCCCTTCCCCACACACCCACTTCCTCTCCCACAGCCCCTTCCCCACACACCCACTCCCTCTCCCCACACACCCACTCCCTCTCCCACAACCCCTTCCCCATACCCACTCTCTCTCCCACAATCCCTCCCCCATACCCACTCTCTCTCCCACAATCCCTCCTCCAGAATCCCTCCTCCACACACGCACTCCCTCTCCCACAAAACCCTCCTCCACACACCCACTCCCTCTCCCACAACCCCTTACCCACACACCCACTCCCTGTCTCACAAACCCTTCCCCACACACACACTGCCTCTCCCACAACCCCTTTCCCACAACCCACACCCTCTCCCACAATCCCTCCTCCACACACACACTCCCTCTCCCACAACCCCTCCTCCACACACATCCACTCCCACAACCCTGTCCCCACACACCCACTCCCTCTCCCACAACCCCTTCCCCACACACCCACTCCCTCTCACCCAAACCCTTCCCCACACACGCACTCCCTCTCTCACAATCCCTCCTCCACACACTCTCCCTCTCTCACAATCCCTCCTACATACACACACTCCCTCTCTCACAATTCTCCTCCACACACCCACTCTCTCTCCCACAACCCCTTTCCCACACACCCACTCCCTCTCCCACAAACCCTCCTCCACACACACTCCCTCTCCCACAACCCCTCCCTCTCACCCAACCCTTTCCCCACACACCCACTCCCTATCCCACAACCCCTTCCCCACACACCGACTCCCTCTCCCACAACCCCTTCCCCACACACCCACTTCCTCTCCCACAGCCCCTTCCCCACACACCCAGTCCCTCTCCCACAACACCTTCCCCACACACCCACTCCCTCTCCACAATCCCTCCTCTACACACACACACTCCCGCTCCCACAACCCCTCCTCCACACACCCACACTCGCTCTCCGACAACCCCTCCTCCACACACCCACTCCCTCTCGCACAACAGCTTCCCCACACACTCACTCCCTATCCCACAACCCCTCCCCCATACCCACTCTCTCTCCCACAATCCCTCCTCCACAATCCCTCCTCCACAATCCCTCCTCCACACGTCCACTCCCTCTCCCACAACCCCTCCTCCACACACACTCACTCCCTCTCCCACAACCCCTCCCTCTCCCACAACCCCTCCCTCTCCCACAACCCTTTCTCCACACACCCACTCCCTCTCCCACTTCCACAACCCGTTCTGCACACACCTACTCCCTCTTTCACAACCCCTTACCCACACACCCACTCCCTATCCCACAACCCCTCCCCCATACCCACTCTCTCTCCCACAATCCCTCCTCCACAACCCCTCCTGCACACACACTCACTCCCTCTCCCACAACCCCTTCCTCTCCCACAACCCCTCCCTCTCCCACTTCCACAACCCCTTCCCCACACACCCACTTCCTCTCTCACAACCCCTTACCCACACACCCACTCCCTCTCCCACAACCCATTCCGCACACACCTACTCCCTCTCTCACAACCCCTTACCCACACACCCACACCCTATCCCACAACCCCTCCCACACACCCACTCCCTCTCCCACAAAACCCTCCTCCACACACCCAATCCCTCTCCCACAACCCCTTCCCCACACACACACTCACTCTCTCACAACACCTCTCTCTCCCACAACCCCTCCCTCTCCCACAACCCTTTCCCCCACAACCACTCTCTCTCCCACTTCCACAATCCCTTCCCCACACACCCACTCCCTCTCCCACAACCCCTTCCCCACACACCCACTCCCTCTCCCACAACCCCTTCCCCACACACTCATTCCCTCTCCCACAATCCCTCCTCCCCACATACCCACTCCGTCTCCCACAGCCCTTTCCCCACACACCCACTCCCTCTCCCACAATCCCTCCTCCACTCACCCACTCCCTCTCACAAAATCCCTTCCCCACACACTCATTCCCTCTCCCACAATCCCTCCTCCACACACCCACTCCCTCTCCCACATCCCCTTCCCCACACACCCACTACCTCTCTCACAACCCCTTCCCCACACAACCACACCCTCTCCCACAACCCCTCCCTCTCCCACATCCCTTTCCCCACATACGCACTCCCTCTCTCACTTCCACAGCCCCTTCCCCACACACCCACTCCCTCTCCCACAACCCCTCCTCGACACACCGACTCCATCTCCCACAGCCCCTTCCCCACACACCCACTCCCTCTCACACAACCCCTTCCCCACACACCCACTCCCTCTCCCACAATCCCTTCCCCACACACCCACTCCCTCTCCCACAATCCCTTCCACCCACATACCCACTCCGTCTCCCACAGTCCCTTCCCCACACACCCACTCCCTGTCCCACAATCCCTCCTCCACACACCCACTCCCTCTTCCCCAACCCCTTCCCCACACACCCACTCCCTCTCCCCAACCCCTTCCCCACACACCCACTCCCTTTCCCCCAACCCTTTCCCCACACCCACTCCCTCTCCCCCAACCCCTTCCCCACACACCTACTCCCTCTCCCCAACCCCTTCCCCACACACCCACTCCCTCTCCCACAATCCCTCCTCCCCACACACCCACTCCCTCTCCCCCAACCCCTTCCCCACATACCTACTCCCTCTCCCCAACCCCTTCCCCACACACCCACTCCCTCTCCCACAATCCCTCCTCCCCACACACCCACTCCCTCTCCCCCAACCCCTTCCCCACACCCACTCCCTCTCCCCCAACCCCTTCCCCACACACCCACTCCCTCTCCCCAACCCCTTCCCCACACACCCACTCCCTCTCCCACAATCCCTCCTCCACACACCCACTCCCTCTCCCCCAACCCCTTCCCCACACACCCACTCCCTCTCTCCAACCCCTTCCCCACACACCCACTCCCTCTCCCACAATCCCTCCTTCCCACACACCCTCTCCCTCTCCCCCAACCCCTTCCCCACACACCCTCTCCCTCTCCCACAATCCCTCCTCCACACACCCACTCCCTCTCCCACAACCCCTCCCCCATACCCACTCCCTCACCCTCCATGCCCACGCACTGCCTCTCTGGCAACCCCTCCCTCTCCACTACCTTCCCCATATCCCCCTCACTCCACTTCCATTCACCCTCCCCCATATCCATTCCCTCTCCCCCCCCCCATGCCCACCTACTGTCTCTTCCACAATGCCTCCCTCCCCACTACCCTCCCCACACCCCCTCTCACTCCACTCCCATTTCTCCTCACCCATACCCACTCCCTCTCCTCCTATGACCACCCTCCTCCCCACTACCCTCCCACACCACCTCTTACCTCACACCCATTCCCCCGCACCATGCCCACTCCCTCTTCCTTCCTCCCCACTACCCTCCCCATACCCCCTCTCACCCCACACTCACTCCCTCCACCCCCTCACACCCATGCCCCACCCTCACCCACACTCACCACTCACTCTCATCTGCAAATATTCCCAGAAGCTGCAAATAATTCTGCAGTTTCCCTCTTCAGTCACTTACCTTCAGGTATTCCTCTGGTGGTAAGACACCAGAGCCTTTATCCTGAAGCATCTTGAGCTGTAGTATGATTAGTTTGTCCTTTATCTCACTGATGGGAAATTTACTTGCTTCGTCCGAGGCGTTTTGGTAAAATGTGGACCACGCCCCGCTGGCTATGTTCTAGACAAACAGTGCAGGAAAGGTTTTGATCAGATCTTTCGACAGTAAGATTTGCTCACGGATTCACATGCTGTACTACCCCCCTTCCCACACATAACCCCCCTCCCCATACACCCACTCCCCTCCCCCCCACATAACCCCCCTCCCCATACACCCACTCCCCCTCCCCCACGCATAGCCCTCCTCTCCCCACACACCCACTCCCCTCCCCCACACATAACCCCCCTCCCCATACACCCCCTCCCCCTCCCCCACGCATAACACTCCTCTCCCCACACACCCACTCCCCTCCCCCACACATAACCCCCCTCCCCAGACACCCACTCCCCCTCCCCCACATATAACCCCCTCTCCCCACACATATCCACTCCCTCTCCCCTTACACATGACACCCTCTTCCCATATTCCCACTCTCCTCCCCCACACACCCACTCCCTCTCCCCTCACACATGACTCCCTCTCCCCACATACCCACTCCCCCTCCCTCACCATACCCACTCCCTCTTCCCCATACTCAGCCACGATGTACCACTGTCAGCAGCCTCATATATTGTTAGTTCATGTTCTTTCTGTTATAGTGTCATGGAATCCTACAGCACAGAGAGAGGCCCTTTGACTAAAACTGATCCATACTGACCAATTTGTCCACCACGCTAACCCCATTTCCCTGCACTGGGCCCATATCCTTCTAATCCTTCCCTATCCATGTATTTGTCCAAATGCCTTTTAAATGTTGTTAATGTATCCATCTCAACCACTTCTGCTGGCAGCTCATTCCATATGCGTACCACTCTGTGTAAAAACTTTGCCCCTCAGGTTCCCTTTTATTCTTTCCCCCCTAACGTTAAACTGATGCCCTCTGTTGCACAACAGCAACTTGCCTCTATATAACACCATGACACCGTAAAAATCTATGGGGGTGTAACTTAAATATAAAACAAAACACTGGATTTAAAACAGCATTGAAGAAACTCAGCGCATCTAAGAGTATCTCTGGAGAGAGAGAGGAACAGAATCTGTACTCCAATTCTTCAGAACTGAGTTCAGACCTCCGTTCTGAAGCAGTGTCATACTGGACTCACCATGGTCACTCTGTTTTTTCCTCTCTCTGCACATGCTGCCTTACCTGCTGAGTTTCTCCAGCACTTGCTGTGTTCACTTCAGATTTCCAGTATCGGCAGTATTTTGCTTTTTAAAGAAACTGTGGGTTAGCGACTGACCATTTGTTAGAAGGGGCAGACTTTAAAGAGAATCTTGAAGAAGAGCCAAAGGGCAAGAAATGGGAGGATTGGGGAATAGGATTGTAGACCTTCGGAACCCCACTTGGAAAAGCACAGGGATCTCAAGGAGGTATGGGCTGGTGGACATGACAGATCGAAGGAGCGAGAAGGTTCTGGATGGACTGGAGAGTATAAAAATTGAGACGTTGCTTGGTTGGAACCCAATGTAAGTCATGGAGGACACAATTTGCTGTGGACTGGATAACAGCAGAGTTTTGAATGAGCTGAAGTTTAGAATGAATGTGTAAGAACATCCCGGACGATTGGAATAAGTCCAGTTTTCCAGAGTGTGGAGGATGAGCAGTTGATCCTAAGTCTGGGGTGGGGTTGGGTAAGGCCATAGAGTTGGTTTGGGTGCTACAGCAGAAGTGGGCACAGATGTTTGTCTTTTGTTTTTATCCCCTGCTGGGACATGGGTGTTGTTAAATGGTCAGCATTTATTTCCTGTCCCTCGCTGCCCTTGACCTTGCTGTGCTGTCAGTTGCGAGTCAACCACATCGCTGTGGGTCTGGAGTCACGTGTAAGCCAGACAAGGTAAGGCTGGCACTTTCCTTCCCTGAAAGATATTAATGAACCAGATGGGTCTTTTTTTTTTCCTGACAGTTGACAGCGGTTTCGTGATCATCAGCGGATTCTTAATTCCAGACTATTTTTGAACTCAAATTCCACCATCTGCCACGGCAGGATTTGACTCTCGTGTCCTCAGAGCATTAGCTGAGTTTCTGGGTCAATCGTCTGGCGAGAATAACACTTGGCCATCTCCTCCCCTTCATCAAATAGGAAGCTGAGGAGTTTGGGTCAACTTCAGGAAGAGGGAATCGAGTTTGTGATTCGAAACCAAAGGAAATGGCTTCAGTCTTCCCGGTATCTAATTGGAGGAAGCTTCTGTCTATCCAGCACGCGCTATCAGAGAAAAAAAACAGTCTGAGTATATTCCTGTCAGGGTGAAAGGGAAGGCTGGTAGGTGTAGGGAATGCTGGATGAATAAAGAAATTGAGGGTTTGGTTAAGAAAAAGAAGGAAGCATATGTCAGGTATAGACAGGATAGACCGAGTGAATCCTTAGAAGAGTATAAAGGCAGTAGGTGTATACTTAAGAGGGTAATCAGAAGGGCAAAAAAGGGACATGAGATAGCTTTGGCAAATAGAATTAAGGAGAATCCAAAGGGTTTTTACAAATACATTAAGGACAAAACGATAACTAGGGAGAGAATAGGGCCCCTCAAAGATCAGCAAGGTGGTCTTTGTGCGGAGCCGCAGAAAATGGGGGAGATACTAAATGAGTATTTTGCATCAGTATTTACTGTGGAAAAGGATATGGAAGATATAGAAAGTAGCAAATTGGATGGTGACACCTTGCAAAATGTCCATATTACAGAGGAGGAAGTGTCTTGAAATGCATAAAGGTGGATAAATCCCCTGGACCTAATCAGGTGTACCCGAGAACTCTGTGGGAAACTAGAGAAGTGATTGCTGGGCCTCTTGCTGAGATATTTGTATCATCGATAGTAACAGGTGAGGTGCCAAAGACTGAATGTTGGCTAACGTGGTGACACTGTTTAAGAAGGGTGGATAGGACAAGCCAGGGAACTATAGACCAGTGAGCCTGACATTGGTGGTGGGCAAGTTGTTGGAGGGAATCCTGAGGGACAGGATGTACATGTATTTGGAAAGGCAAGGACTGATTGGGGATAAAAACGGTGGGTAAAATCAAGGACTGCAGATACTGGAAACCAGAGTCTAGATTAGAGTGGTGCTGGAAAAGCACAACAGTTCAGGCAGCATCCGAGGAGCAGGAAAATCGACGTTTCGGGCTAAAGCCCTTCATCAGGAATAGAGGCAGGATGCCTGCAGAGTGGAGAGATAAATGAGAGGAGGGTGGGGTGGGGAGAAAGTAGCATAGAGTACAATAAGTGAACGGGGGTGTTGGTGGAGGTGATAGGTCAGAGAGGAGAGTGGAGTAGATTGGTGGAAAGGAAGATTGTTAGGTAGGACAGGTCATGAGGGCAATGCTGAGCTGGGGTGAGGTGGGGGAAGGGAAAATGAGGAAACTAGTGAAGTTCACATTGATGTCCTGAGGTTGAAGTGTTCCGAGGCAGAAGATGAGGCGTTCTTCCTCCAGGCGTCGGTTGGTGAGGGAATGTCGGTGGAGGAGGCCCAGGACATGCATGTCCTCAGCAGAGTGGGAGGGGGAGTTGAAATGTTGGGCCACGGGGCGGTGTGGTTGATTGGTGCGGGTGTCCCGGAGATGTTCCCTAAAGCGCTCTGCTAGGAGGCGCCCAGTCTCCCCAATGTAGAGGAGACCACATTGGGAGCAACGAATACAATAAATGATATTAGTGGATGTGCAGGTGAAACTTTGATGGATGTGGAAGTCTCCTTTGGGGGGATAGGGATTAGGGATAGTCAACATGGCTTTGTGCGTGGGAAATCATGTCTCACAAACTTGATTGAGTTTTTTGAAAATGTAACAAGGAGGATTCATGAGGGCAGAGGAGGAGATGTGATCTATCTGGACTTCAGTAAGGTGTTCGACGAGGTTCCCCATGGGAGATTGATTAGCAAGGTTAGATCTCATGGAATACAGGGTATTTGGATACAGAACTGGCTCAAACAGAACAGCTATTTGGATACAGAACTGGCTCAAAGGTAGAAGACAGAGGGTGGTGGTGGAGGGTTGTTTTTCAGACTGGAGGCCTGTGACCAGTGGAGTGCCACAAGGATCGGTGCTGGGCTCTCTACTTTTTGTCATTTACATAAATGATTTGGATGCGAGCATAAGAGATGCAGTTAGTAAGTTTGCATTAGACACCAAAATTGGAGGTGTAATGGACAGCGAAGAGGGTTACCTCAGATTACAATAGAATCTTGACCAGATGGGCCAATGGGCCGAGAAGTTGCAGATGAGTTTAATTCAGATAAATGCGAGGCGCTGCATTTTGGGAAAGCAAATCTTATCAGGACTTATACACTTAATGGTAAGGTCCCAGAGAGTGTTGCTGAACAAAGAGACTTTGGAGTGCAGGTTCATAGCTCCTTGAAAGTGGAGTTGCAGGTAGATAGGATAGTGAAGGCGGCGTTTGGTATGCTTTCCTTTATTGGTCAGAGTATTGAGTACAGGGGTTGTGAGGTCATGTTGTGGCTGTCCAGGACATTGGTTAGGCCACTGTTGGAATACTGTGTGCAATTCTGGTCTCCTTCCTATCGGAAAGATGTTGTGAAACTTGAAAGGGTTCAGAAAAGATTCACAAGGATGTTGCCAGGGTTGGAGGATTTGAGCTACAGGGAGAGGCTGAACAGGCTGGGGCTGTTTTCCCTGGAGCGTCGGAGGCTGAGGGGTGACCTTATAGAGGTTTACAAAATTATGAGGGGCATGGATAGGATAAGTAGACAAAGTCTTTTCCCTTGGGATGGGGGAGTCCAGAACTAGAGGGCATAGGTTTAGGGTGAGAGGGAAAGATATAAAAGTGACCTAAGGGGCAACATTTTCACACAGAGGGTGGTACGTGTATGGAATGAGCTGTCAGAGGAAGTGGTGGAGGCTGGTACAATTGCAACAATTAAGAGGCATTTGGATGGGTATATGAATAGGAAGGGTTTGGAGGGATATGGGCCGAGTACTGGCAGGTGGGGTTAGATTGGGTTGGGATATCTGGTCGGCATGGACGGGTTGGACCGAAGGGTCTGTTCCCATGCTGTACATCTCTCTGACTCTATGATAACAACAATAGTGGAGGAATCTAGAGAGCTGGTGGTGGGAATAGAGTCGGGTCGTATTATTGACAGATTTGTTACTATGAGCACAGGTTCAAACTCTGAAGCACCATGGTTATTTGTAACTTGTACTTCCAGGATGTCTCTTTTTTCTTTCTAAAGAGGGCCAAAGCAGCCTAAAATTGGCAGCAGAAGTAAACTAAGAGGCTGTCAATTACGTGGAATGTATCATCCAAAATGTCAAAAAAATTTCAAACAGACTGGACTGTGATCTCTTGTAATTTGAAAGAAATCAAATAGCTGACACTCCCTGCTCAAGAGCAAGCCAACCCTTGTGCATTCTGTCCCAAACTACCAAACCATTTTGTGTTTTTCCGACCACAAAGGTCAGAGTTCAACAACCAGTTACAATGGTACTGGAGTGGACTGGTGGGACTGGACTCTCCCGTGTGTACCAGCCTGTGTTTGAGCATTAGCACCCTGTGAAGGTCACATAGAAAAATACAGCGCAGTACAGGCTCTTTGGCCCTCGATGTTGCGCCGATCCAAGCCCACCTAACCTATACTAACCCACTATCCTCCATATGCCTATCCAATGCCCGTTTAAATGCCCATAAAGAGGGAGAGTCCACCACTGCTACTGGCAGGGCATTCCATGAACTCACAGTTAAAGAACTCTCTCCAGATTACCCCTGGTATTGCAGGTTAAAAAAAAATCTCTCTCCAAGTACCAGCAGTCAGCTAGCTAGTAACTAAAGATGAAGAAAACAGGATAACGAATGGACTCTCTCTCTCTGAATGCTGGAATTCAATCACGGCTAAAAGGAATTAGAGCAACTGAGTCTCAACTAATCTTCAATCCTTTTAATGCAGAAGATCTGTTGAGTTGCAAACGAAAATAGAGGAATAAATTATGATTCTTTGCGAATGTTTTTAATGCAGACGATCTGCTGATTTGCAAACAATAAAAGAGAAAATGATGACTCTTCACAAATGTTTTCAATGCTGACATGCTGATTTGCAAACATAAAAAAGAAACAAATAATGATTCTTTACAAATGTTTTTTAACGCAGAAGACCAAAACTGATAGTTATGAAGCCAGCTGTCAAGATCAATGGAGTTAGAGCTATAGACATAGCAATGGGCTGCAATGCTCACTTATCTATTCAGTATCAATAGTATTGTTGATAGAATCGAGGGCTATTGCAGCGCGACAGAGACAGGATGCAGAGCTGGGCTGAGAAATGGCAGAGGGATTTCAACTTGGATAATCAAAGTGATGCATTTTAGAAGGTTGAACTTGAATGCTGAATATAGGACTAAAGACAGGATTCTTGGCAGTGTGGAGGAACACAGAGATCAGGGTATGCAAGTGCACAGATACCTCAAAGTTGCCAACCAAGTGGATAGGGTTGTTAAGAAAGCATATGGTGTTTTGGCTTTCATTAACAGGGGGATCGAGTTTAAGAGCCGCGAGGTTTTGCTGTAGCTCTACAAGTCTCTGGTGAGACCACACTTGGAATATTGTCCAGTTCTGGTCGCCCTACTATAGGAAAGATACAGGGACTTCGGAGAGGGTGAAAAGAAGGTTTACCAGGATGCTGCCTGGACTGGAGGGCTTGTCTTACAAAGAGAGGTTGACTCACCTCGGACTTTTGTCTCTGGAGAGAAGGATGAAGAGAGGAGACCTGATCGAGGTATACAAGATAATGAGATGAATAGATAGAGTCAGTAGCCAGAGACTTTTCCCCAGGGCAGGATTGACTGGCACGAGGGGTCATAGTTTTAAGATATTAGGAGGAAGGTATAGAGGAGATGTCAGAGGTAGGTTCTTTACACAGAGCGTTGTGAATGCATGGAATGCGTTGCCAGCTGTGGTGGTGGAAGTGGAGTCATTAGGGACATTGAAGCGACTGCTGGGCATGCACATGGATAGCAGTGAGTTGAGGAGAGCGTAGGTTAGGTTATTTTATTTTAGATTAGGAATAATCCTTGGCACAACATTGTGGGGCGAATGGCCTGTTCTGTGCTGTACGTTTCTATGTTCTATCTGCTGTGTACAAAGAATTGACGGACTGATCTGTATGTCTGTGTTTTTAAGTTTTATCTGCATTGGCTCATCTCTTTCTTCTAACTTACGCTGTCTCAGTAATTCGTCCCAGATTTAGTAGTTAATACGCTCTTTGTATGAATTCAAGAAAGCCTTGTTAAACTGGGTCTTTTTCGAACAAAAGCACATTTGATTCTGGGAGAGAGCTTTCCATAAGGGAAGGGATTTGATTTTAAATTCATTTTGTTGTGATAAACTGAGGTGGTGGCTGATGAACGAAGCCTGTTTCAGCTCCCTCCACCAAGGAACCTAAAGGCTTGGGGAGACCCCTCTGAAACTGCCACAAATCAGAATGTAATAAATACATGCAAACTGAGGAAGTGGGGTTCTGGGGAAGGCTTACTCAACCTGAAACGTTAACTTTGATTTCTCTCCACAGATGTTGCCAGACCTGCTGAGCTTTGCGGTGACTTCTATTTTTGTTTCTGAGGAAGTGTGGGTTGGTTAAGTGTTTCACATGATTTATTCACAGGAAGGGGTCATTATTCTTCATGGTAAAAGATATTGAACCCACTATATTTCTGTTACCATCCTTGTGAACCTTATTATAGACTCCCTACAGTATGGAAACAGGCCCTTTGGCCCAACAAGTCCACACTGACCCTCTGAAGAGCATCCCAGTCAGACCCTTTCCCCTACCCCATTACTCGATATTTCCCCCTGACTATTGCACCTAACCTACACATCCCTGAACACTATGGACAACTTAGCACAGCTAATTCATCTAACCTGTACATCTTTGGATTGTGGGAGGAAGCCCATGCAGGCATTGGAAGAATGTGCAAACTCCAAACAGACAGTCACCCGAGGCTGGACTTTTGTCTCTGGAGAGACCTGGTGCTGTGAGGCAGCAGTACTAACCATTGAGCCACCATGCCACCCCAAACAGGAAGCATTTCAGGGTACAGCTAAGCCCACCCCAGATGGGACTTGAACCTACAATCCCTGGCTTAGGAGGCCAATGCCTTATCAATTAGGCCACTGGGGCCTTCTCTGTACTCTGTCCAGTGCCTTTTTATTCTGTTCATAATATAGCAACTAGAACAGCACACAGTACTCTCTTTGCACACAAGTTTCAACACAGGCATACCACAATTCCCTACTTTTCAATTATTACCCTCCAGAAGAAATTCTTGGTTTACTTTCCTTTATGAATTTGCAAATTTTTGAAAACATGTGTCGCACAAGTGTTGTGCAACCTGATGACTGGTGTATTTGCACACCTTCAAGTTCCCCTCCGAGCCACTCACCATCCTGGCTTGGAAATATATCGGCATTCCTTCACTGTCGTTGGCTCAGAATCCTGGAATTCCCTTCCCAAGGACATTGTGGGTCAACCCACAGCACGTGGACTGCAGCGGTTCAAGAAGGCAGCTCACCACCACCTTCTCAAGGGGCAACTAGGGACGGGCAATAAATACTGGACCCAGCCAGTATAGCCGTGTCATAGGAGAGAATTTAAAAAAACCTCCCTTTGTTCCTCTGCCCCACTTTCAAACTAAAAGTGACCACTTCATTTTCCACCAATCAAAACATTTTTTCTCTGGTGATCATCCTTTACCTGTTCTACAAGTTTATTAACATCATCCTTGATTTTGTTGTCCATCCCCGTTGTACTGACTCAATAACATATTCCTTTCTGGTGAGTCAGTCACAAATCTCAAAGTTGCGTTTGGTTGATTCCAAAGTGTAGATTGTTAATGTAAGTGATGAACTGCACTGGTGCTGAAAATCGACATTTCGGGCATGAGCCCTTCTTCAGGAATGAATGTCATTCCTGAAGAAGGGCTCATGCCCGAATCGTCGATTCTCCTTGGATGCTGCCTGACCTGCTGCGCTTTTCCAGCAACACATTTTCAGCTCTGATCTCCAGCACCTGCAGTCCTCACTTTCTCCATGAGCTGCACTGGTGCCTTGTGGACCATGGTCTGCTGCTACTGTCAATATCTCGCCTCTTCTCCTGCTCTCTGCCTTCTATCATGAAGCCCAGGCAGCAGTCCATTCTCTCAGTGTCCTCTCTACATTCTCTGGTCATCAGTCCATTTTGGGGGGGGGGGGGGGTCTTCTTATAGACTTGTTGATAATTGAGATAAATTACATCTACCACGTTAAAAATCACACAACACCAGGCTATAGTCCAACAGGTCTACCGCGTTATTTTATCTAGTCTTTCTAACACTGCAAAAATAAGTCAGGAAACATCACCTTAAATTATTGCTAATTATTCATTATTATAGGTTTATTTCACAATTTTCTTCCTTTCGCAATGATTTCATTAATTTTCTGACCTCTGCTATTTAGCTATTGCTCTGTGTAAGTCTCCGGACAGATTCTGTCCCTCTTTTCGAATCTGGGAATTATGTCAATTATCCTTTGGCACTGCACCATTTCTGAATTATCACTGAATACGTGGAGTACTGACCTGGCTACCTGTGCCAATGTTGCCAAGCAATGCTGTCATGTTTATTCCCAACAGCTATCTGTTGTGGTAAATCTCCTGCCACCCCTCAGTCAAAGTCAAAGGACCTTTTACAATGCTTTATGGCCTACCATAAAGATTTGACCTTGCGCTGTTTTGCCGACAGCAGCTTGCGGGTGAAGGTTAGTGTTCCCGCCTGCTTCCTAGTAACCACAGCAAGAGCTGTTGGAATGGATTTACTGTGGGTTATTCCCTCTGCCAGAGTAAATAGCAGACACTGAAGATGAAAAGATTCTTCCAGGTCTTTGCAACCCAGATCGGGAATTGTCTTGTAGCGAATGTGTGAACACAGATTGGATTCACAGATAATAGTGAAGCAGCTAATGGTGCTGAATGGTAAATAAGTAAGATTGACAAGTCGGCTGGTGACAAAGATGGGAGGAGACACCAGAGTAAGTCCTACAGTGTAGAGGCGAAAAATACAACACAGCAAGGCTGCTTAACACAGGTCATTTTCTAAAGACTGTACCCTTCACCCTTGAACCTGCGATATCCTCCATCAATGAGAAAACAGATTCCAGCTGCCCCTGCCATGTAGCTAAGACGAGGGCACTCAAAGTACTCACCATTTGCAAAGCGTTTTCGTCTGTGATATTGGTGTTGTACGTCCATGATGCCAGTGAGGATTGGTAGACCAGTTTCTCGGCTTCCGTGTTGAACTTGTGCAGAAATTGCTGAGCTTCTTGCTCAGCTGTTAGGGAGAAGGCAGGCGCCGAGAGGCTCACGACCCATAGCGCTAGCAGTAACATGCTTCTCCCGAGCCAAGTAGCCTTCCACTGAATGTTATCGTTCTGGCCTCTCCTGTTTAAATCAGCTCCTATCGCAATGGCCTTTGAACAAGAGAAAAAGTCACGCAAGATAATCACTTCAAATATGCCCTCAAGCAGGTATGTGGGAGCTGTCTACGAAACAGATAGGCCTAATAATATTAACCCTTTACAGATTGCAGTGCATTGGGCAGCATGTAACAATAACGGAGTGGGGGTGGGTAGGGTGGGGGGTGGGCTGAATCTTATGCTGTTTTGCCGCAATGAGAATTGCCTCGTGTTGCGGTGGGGTGGTTCTTGCCACAAGGCTGTTGGACCTTTCTCACCGTATCTGACCGAATTTCCTTCCTTCAGTAGTTTATGAGCCCTTGCGCCTCTTTTCTGCTCCCATCTTACCACATGCTTGTCCCTGGCCACACACACACACACACACACGAGAACTCGCCAGCAGCCAGCATGGTGCCCATGCCAAGTTAGGTGCCAGTTGTACACCCAGACAAGCACTGCCAGCTCGGAAATGCCCTGAGTGGTTCCTGCCATTTGCCCCAGATGTGGCAGACGGGAGTAATCCTCACCTCTGTCGCCTGTGGGCAGAGACCTGCTGGATGGCGCGCAGGCTGGACGTCCTCTTGCCCCACAACCATGAGGACATGACACCGGGCCATGCCAGTCTGATCTGAGGTTGCCCACCTGGGTTAAAGCAGTCTCAGCCATCTGGATGAATGCCCATTACTGTAGAGTGAAGGTCAATGACTCGGTCCACTGCACTAGGGCACATGACATCATCATCTCTCTGACATCTCACACTCGCCCGATCTCCGCTACTTCACCCGCCTCCCACCCGCCTCCCACCAGCCCTACCCCACTCACTATTCCCAACAGCATTTTCTCTCACCTCCCTCCCGCCCCTCCCAGCCTGACACCCTGAACCCTGCACGCCCTCTGGAGTGCCCACTCACTTGCTTGGGACAGCCCCACCCACCAACTGTGCCGCCCAGGTTCGTTTCCTGTAATACCTGCCTGTTTCTCATTCCAGGAGGGAAACTGCCCCCAGAAGGGCAGAAGGAGTTAGGGCAGGTGGAGGGCTGACCAACACTTAGCTCTTCACTCCTTACGCAGTGAGGACCCTGAATCTGGCTGACCCCAACAGGCTCTGGGTTGGCATCAGAGCCTGCTCTTGACATCTTGAGGTAGGAACTCCAGAGTATTGGCCATTCCCTCTTGACTGAGGCCTGTTGATAAACTGGGAGAGACCTCCTGGCTTTGAGTCCACGCTAAGCAGCAAGGCAAGATAACGGCTTATCACCCAAAGGGTTGCTGAGTGTCGGATGTGTGCTGCTAGAGGAGGTGGTGGAAGCAGACACATTTGCAGCATTCAGGATGTACATGGACCGACACATGAATGGGAAGGGAATAGAGAAATACAGATCCTGACAGTGAAGACAGTTCCGGAATAGAAGGACAAAATGCGTCAGCGCAGGCTTGGAAGGCCGAAGGGCCTGTTCTTGTGCTGTATTGCTCTTTGTTCAGTAACCTGAGCCGGGGAATCTCTGGCTGAGGGGGTAAAGCATGAAAAGACGAGGCAAGGCAGTGATGCAGTGAGCACCCAGACAGGCTCAGAGGGCGACAGTGCTACGGCCAGTGAGTGAAGAGCCTGGAGATGGAGCCTTGTCCAGTCCCCGAGCTGGGGCTGTGCCCCTGAGCGCACAGTGTGCTTGTTTCACAATGAGGGTGACTGGTGCAACACTGTAGGACAGGGAGGGTCCAATAGTTGAATTGGAGACGTATCCTGAGGGTTCTTAGAGACCGGCACGTGTCAGATGCGAGTGTTCATGGAGTAGGCAGGCAGAGTCCATAGAGCATAGCCTGGAATGCTGGTGCATTTTATTTTGGAATTGTGCAGCCAGTTAAACCCATCATTGGTTTCCATATCGAGGTTTCCCATTAATGTACACTTGCAATTCACGGTGAGCTGGGTGTACAACAAGGCACTGAACAAACTACAATGAGTGGAGTCAATTGGGAACTCGATGTTGCCTGGCAGCAATCTCAACATGTGGGGAAGTGAGCAAGATGCAATCAGATGATCTTGACGTCGAGGTGGGTCTGACTGAACATTTAGCCTGACTCTACCCTTCATCTCACCGGAGCCCGGGTCACACACAACCTGATAGGATCGGGGCTGAAAATGTGTTGCTGGAAAAGCGCAGCAGGTCAGGCAGCATCCAGGGAACAGGAGAATCGATGTTTCGGGCATAAGCCCTTCTTCAGGAATGAGGAAAGTGTGTCCAGCAGGCTAAGATAAAAGGTAGGGAGGAGGGACTTGGGGGAGGGGCGTTGGAAATGCGATAGGTGGAGGGAGGTCAAGGTGAGGGTGATAGGCCGGAGTGGGGTGGGGGCGGAGAGGTCAGGAAGAAGATTGCAGGTTAGGAAGGCGGTGCTGAGTTCGAGGGATTTGACTGAGACAAGGTGGGGGGGAGGGGAAATGAGGAAACTGGAGAAATCTGAGTTCATCCTTCCTTGAAGAAGCTCTCTTCCTCCCTCTATCTTCGCCTGCTGGACACACTTTCCTCATTCCTGAAGAAGGGCTTATGCCCGAAACGTCGATTCTCCTGCTCCCTGGATGCTGCCTGACCTGCTGCGCTTTTCCAGCAACACATTTTCAGCTCTGATCTCCAGCATCTGCAGTCCTCACTTTCTCCTGATAAGATCGGGGCCTTGCTGAATTTAGTTGCAAGGCAGCATTTATAACAAGGTATGGTTCTGCAAGCTTCCAGTCTGGGCCAGTATATATGAGATGAGATAGAGGAAGCGTAAATACTATGGAAGTGTTTAGTTGTCCTTGTCATGCAGCAGTAACAAAATAAAAGCAGCCGTCAGGACGTGTCGAAAGTTGGGTATTGATACGCCTTTAATATTGATACATGCTTTTCAATCCATTCATACAAAATGGCTGCCACAGGCTGGGCCAGTGTTTGTTGCCCATCTCTAAATGCCCTGGTGAAGTCAGTGGTGAACCGTTTTCTGGAACTGTTCCGCACCTTGGGCTGTAGGTATGCCGACAGTGCTGTTAGGGAGGGTAGGCTCAGTGACAATGAAGGGATGCTCCCAAAGCTCCAAGTCAGGATGTTCACATCTGCTGCCCTTGTCCTTCCAGTTGGCAGAAGCTGTGGGTGGTGGAAGGTGTCATGAAAGGAATCTTGGCTAGTTGCTGCTGTCTACCTTGTAGATGGTGCACTCTACTGTTACGTGGCTGATGGAGGGAGTGGATAGAACATAGAACATAGAACAATACAGCACAGAACAGGCCCTTCGGCCCACGATGTTGTGCCGAACATTTGTCCTAGCTTAAGCACCTATCCATGTACCTATCCAATTGCCGCTTAAAGGTCGCCAATGATTCTGACTCTGCCACTCCCACAGGCAGCGCATTCCATGCCCCCACCACTCTCTGGGTAAAGAACCCACCCCTGACATCTCCCCTATACCTTCCACCCTTCACCTTAAATTTATGTCCCCTTGTAACACACTGTTGTACCCGGGGAGAAAGTTTCTGACTGTCTACTCTATCTATTCCTCTGATCATCTTATAAACCTCTATCAAGTCACCCCTCATCTTTCGCCGTTCCAACGAGAAAAGGCCTAGCACTCTCAACCTATCCTCGTACGACCTATTCTCCATTCCAGGCAACATCCTGGTAAATCTTCTCTGCACCCTCTCCAAAGCTTCCACATCTTTCCTAAAGTGAGGCGACCAGAACTGCACACAGTACTCCAAATGTGGCCTAACCAAAGTCCTGTACAGTTGCAACATCACTTCACAACTCTTGAATTCAATCCCTCTGCTAATGAACGCTAATACACCATAGGCCTTCTTACAAGCTCTATCCACCTGAGTGGCAACTTTCAAAGATCTATGAACATAGACCCCAAGATCCCTCTGCTCCTCCACCTCACTAAGAACCCTACCGTTAACCCTGTATTCCGCATTCTTATTTGTCTTTCCAAAATGGACAACCTCACACTTGACAGGGTTGAACTCCATCTGCCACTCCTCAACCCAGCTCTGCATCATATCTAAGTCCCTTTGCAGCCGACAACAACCCTCCTCACTATCCACAACTCCACCAATCTTCGTATCATCTGCAAATTTACTGACCCACCCTTCGACTCCCTCTTCCAAGTCATTAATAAAAATTACAAACAGCAGAGGACCCAGAACTGATCCCTGCGGAACTCCACTTGTAACTGGGCTCCAAGCTGAATATTTACCATCTACCACCACTCTCTGACTTCGACCGGTTAGCCAGTTTTCCATCCAATTGGCCAAATTTCCCTCTATCCCATGCCTCCTGACTTTCCGCATAAGCCTACCATGGGGAACCTTATCAAATGCCTTACTAAAATCCATGTATACTACATCCACTGCTCTACCCTCATCCACATGCTTGGTCACCTCCTCAAATAATTCAATAAGACTTGTAAGGCAAGACCTACCCTTCACAAATCCGTGCTGGCTGTCCCTAATCAAGCAGTGTCTTTCCAGATACTCATAAATCCTATCCTTCAGTACGCTTTCCATTACTTTGCCTACCACCGAAGTAAGACTAACTGGCCTGTAATTCCCGGGGTTATCCCTATTCCCTTTTTTGAACAGGGGAACAACATTCGCCACTCTCCAGTCCCCTGGTACCACCCCCGTTGACAGTGAAGACTAAAAGATCATTGCCAACGGTACTGCAATTTCCTCTCTTGCTTCCCACATAATCCTAGGATATATCCCGTCAGGCCTGGGGGACTTGTCTATCCTCAAGTTGTTCAAAATGTCCAACACATCTTCCTTCCTAACAAGTATCTCCTCTAGCTTACCAGTCCGTTTCACACTCTCCTCTTCAACAATACGGTCCCTCTCATTCGTAAATACTGAAGAAAAGTACTCATTCAAGACCTCTCCTATCTCTTCCGACTCAATACACAGTCTCCCACTACTGTCCTTGATCGGACCTACCCTCGTTCTCGTCATTCTCATGTTTCTCACATACGCATAAAATGCCTTTGGGTTATCCTTGATTCTATCTGCCAAAGATTTTTCATGCCCTCTCTTAGCTCTCCTAATCTCTTTCTTCAGGTCCCTTCTGGCTATCCTGTATCCCTCCACTGCTCTGTCTGAACCTTGTTTCCTCAACCTTATGTAAGCCTCCTTCTTCCTCTTTCCAAGACATTCAACCTCCCTCGTCAACCAAGGTTCCCTCACACGACCATTTATTTCCTGCCTGACAGGTACATACATTCAAGGACACGTCGTATCTGTTCCTTGAAAAAGTTCCACATTTCCACGACATCCTTCCCTGACAGCCTATGCTCCCAACTTATGCTCCTCAGATCCTGTCTTACAGCATCGTAATTACCCTTCCCCCAATTGTAAAACCTACCCTGTTGCACGCACCTATCTCTCTCCATAACCAAGGTGAAAGTCACAGAATTGTGGTCACCATCACCAAAATGTTCACCCACTAACAAGCCCATCACTAGTCCCGGTTCATTACCGAGTACCAAATCCAATATGGCCTCCCCTCTGTTTGGACGATCTACATACTGAGTTAGAAAAAGCTTCCTGGACACACTGCACAAACACCGCCCCATCCAATCTACTTGATCTAAAGAGCTTCCAATCAATATTTGGGAAGTTGAAATCGCCCATGACTACTACCCTGTGGCTTCTGCACCTTTCCAAAATCTGTTTCCCAATCTGTTTCTTCACATCTCTGCTGCTATTGGGGGGCCTATAGTAAACACCCAACAAGGTGACTGCACCTTTCCTATTTCTGACTTCAGCCCATACTACCTCCAAAGGCAGATCCCCCTCGAACTGCCTTTCTGCAGCCGTTATGCCATTTCTAATTAGCAACGCCACCCTTCCTCTGTAACCAGGAACCTCCAACAACCATTCCTGTCCCTCTTCTATCCATGTTTCCGTGATGGCCACAACATCGTAGTCCCAGGTACAGATCTACGCCTTAGGTTCACCCACCTTATTTCTGATACTCCTTGCGTTGAAGTATACACACTTGAACCCATCTCTGTGTCCGCAAGTATTCCCTGTCAGTGCTACCTTCTCCACAGCCTCCCTACATTCTTGGACATCCTGACAAACAGCTAGCCTACTTGCTGGACTACAAGTCCGGATCCCATCCCCCTGCCAAATTAATTTAAAACCCCCCGAAGAGTGCTAGCAAACCTACCCCCCAGGATATTGGTGCCCTTCTAGTTCAGGTGCAACCTGTCCTGCTTGTACAGGTCCCATCTTCCCCAGAATGCAGTCCAATTGTCCAAATACCTGAAGCCCTCCCTCCTACACCATCCTTGCAACCACGTGTTCAACTGCACTCTCTCCCTATTCCTTGCCTCACTGTCACGTGGTACCAGCAATAACCCAGAGATGACGACTCTGTCCATCCTAGCTTTTAGCTTCCAGCCTAACTCCCTGAGCTCTTGAATGACCTCCCCACCCCTCTTCCTACCTATGTCATTGGTGCCAACGTGCACCATGACTTCTGGCTGCACACCCTCCCCCTTAAGGATTCTGAAGACAAGATTCTGAAGGATGTGGTGCCAACTGAGCGGGTTGGTTTGTCATAGAGTCGTACAGCATGGAAACAGAACCTTTGGTCCAACCTGTCATGTTGGCCATGTTTCCAAACCAAAACTGTCCCACTTGCCTGCTCCTGGCCCATATCCTTCCAAACCTTTCCCTTTTCATGACCTTATATAAATGTTTTTTAAACATTGTTACTGTACCTGCATCCAACACTTTCTCTGGCAGCTCATTCCGCACACGAACCACTCTCTGTGTAAAAACGTTGCCCCTCTTCTTCTTTCTCCTCTCGCCTTAAAAACATGCCCCTGAGTTTTGAACACCCCCACCCAAGGGACAAGACCCATGTCATCCACCTTATCTATGCCTCTTATGATTTTATAAACCTCAGTAAGGTCACCCCCCCAAGCTCCCAATCTTTCCAGTCTAATTTTATAGCTGAAATTCTCCGTTCACAGCAACATCCTGGTAAATCTTTTCTGGACCCTCTCCAGCTTAATAATATCCTTCCTATAACAGGGCAGTCAGGGCTGAACTCAGTTCTCCAGAACTGACCTCACCAATCTTCTGTACAACCTCAGCGTCCTATACTAAAAGACAATAAGAACACAAATTGCTGGGAAAGCTCAGCAGGTCCTGGCACCATCTGTGAGGAGAATTCAAAGTCACCTAACCCGAAACGTTAACAATTTCTCTTCACAGATGCTGCCAGGCCTGCTGAGTTTTTCCAACAACTTCTGGTTTTGTTTCTGATCTGCAGCATCGGCAGTTCATTTGGTTTATATTTCCTATACTCAAAGGTCTGAGCAATGATGGCAAGTGCGATAAATGCCTTCTTAACCACCCTGTGATGCAAACTTCAAAGAATTGTGTACCTGAACCCCTAGGTCTCTCTGCTCAACAACACTACCCAGAGTCCAAGAGTCTGGCGTTGGAAAAGCACAGCAGCTCAGGCAGTATCCGAGGAGCTATCGAGTCGATGTTTCGGACAAAAGCCAACACTACTCAGAGCCCTACCATTAACTGTATAACTCCTACTCTTATGTGTATTACCAAAATACATTACCTCACATTTATCCAAATTCAACTTCCTGAGTGGTGTTCAACATCCTGAGTATTTTTGGAGCCTCACTTATTCAGGTAACTGAGGAGTGTTCCATCAGTATTCCCAGCTGACTTGTTCACACCTATGCAATCTCGTTCTAATTCCCACAGTGCGGAAGGATATTTCACCTGCTGGAAGGACACAGGCTTGAGAGAGCACATTGATTAACGGGTTGGAAGGATTGGGCTGTGAGGAGTGATTGTTTAAGCTGGGCATGTCCTCATTGAGAAAAGGAAGGATAGAAATGACAATGGTTACTATTCCAAAGAATTCTAAAGGAACTGGATTCTGTGCAATAGAACCAGTCAGTTTGTCTTGCTCAGAATGGTAAAACTGGAGGAGACAGGCTGGAAATTTGAAACCAGCTTTCAGAGATATGATTTCACACGGACATTAAAAATCACAGGATCCCGACAGTGTGGAGGTAGGCCGTTCAGCCCATCCAGTCCACACCAACCTTCTGAAGAGCATCCCACCCAATCACCCTCCTAAACCACCTAGCCTGCACATACCTGGATACTGTGGGCAATTTAGCATGGCCAATCCACCTAACCTGCACGTCTTTGGACAGCGGGAGGAAACCAAATCATGCAGACACAGGGAGAATGTACTAACGCCACATAGACTGTCACCCAAATGTTGAAGTGAATCCTGGCACTGTGAGGCAGCAGCGCTGCCCACTGAACTGCCATGCCACCCATTAAACATTGCTCATCCATGTGCCAGTGAGAGGGTGAAAATCCCTATCATTGATTCATTCAAGTATGGTCCTCACTTTCTCCTAATAAGTTAGATTATGTCCAGGAAGTCTTCGGGGAGCTTGTCCACCAAGTAAAACATTTAGTTTGTTACATTTCTCAGCTTTCTTCAGAGCTCAGTGCAGTGAGGTTTCATCAGACTCAGGTACCACATGTAACTTGTGTCATGGTTATGAACCAATACACAGGTGTGAGTATTTGTGTGCATGTAAATGTGATTCCTCACAGGATTGAAAACTGTTCAGTATGTCTAGGCTGAGTGTAGTGTATGTGCGTGATGCAAGACTGGTGGGGCATTGAGTATAAAAATTGGCAAGTCATATTGCAGATGGATAAGGCTTTGGTCGGGCCACACTTGGAGTATTGTGTTCAGTTCTGGTCGCTGACCTATAGGAAGGGTGTGGTGGCTTTGGAGAAGGTCAAAAGAGGATGTTGCCTGGATTATAGTGCATTAGCTTGAAGGAATAAACTTGGATTGTTTTCACTAGGCTGTTGTAGAGTCATAGAGATGTACAGCATGAAAACAGGCCCTTCAGTCCAACCTGTCCATGCTGACCAGATATCCCAACCTAATCCAGTCCCATTTTCCAGCACCTGGCCCATATCCCTCTAAACCCTTCCTATTCATATACCCATCCAGATACCTTTTAAATGCTGTGATTGTACCAGCCTCCACCACTTCCTCTGGCAGCTCATTCCATACACGCACCACTCTCTGTGTGAAAAAGTTGCCCCATAGGTCCCTTTTAAATTTTCCCCTTCTCACCCTAAACCTATGCCGTCTAGTTCTGGACTCCCTCAACCCAGGGTGTTGGAGGATGAGGGGGCAACATGATAAAGTGTATAAAATGATGGGAGGCACGGATAGGGCAGATAGTTGGAATCTCTTTCCCAGGATGGAAATGTTAAATGCAAGGGAGTGTAGGTTTAAAGTGTGAGGGAAATTTTAAAAGAGATATGCAAGGCAAATATTTTTATTGTTGGTGCCTGGAACGTGTTGCCAGGGGAGGTGCTAGAAGCAGATATGATAGCAACGTTTAAGAGGCATTTAGACAGATTCATAAACAGGCAGGGTATTGAGAGATACAGACCTTGTATGGCAGATGGGGTTAGTTTAGAATTGCATCATGATCGTGTGATGATTCCGCTGCTTTAAAAAGGTGATGTTGTCATTGTTTTTGTTCAGGGGGTCGTAAAAACACAGGTTCTGAAAGCTCTGGGCTTGGTTGGGTTTTAGGGTCAGTTTGATAATAGCTAACGGATACTGCCTCAGGAAAAAGCTTTCAAGTTAAAAACAAAACCCTTGTACAGTGAAAGGGGAGTGGCCAGTTCTCCCAGCTCAGCTTCCCTCTGGTTTGGTTTGGTTTGGTGTTTTGGCAGTCTGGCTGTTCACTGAAAGCAGTTAGGAAGGTTTAAAGCTGCTGGACCCAAAGGAGCAGGCCTGTGCTGATCCTCCTCTCTCTCTGACATCTCTCCTGGAAGACCCTATGGTTGACTTTACCTTTTGTGTTAAGAGGTGTTTATGGGGATTGTTGCAGGTTTTGGAACAGCATCATGAAGTTGGGATAATCTGTTGGGTTAATTTATTCTATACTCTATTCTCTTTTGTTTGTTTCATTCGGTAAACTTGCAAATAAATTCTGTTTTGTTTAAAACTAACTGGTTTGACCAGCTGCCTCCCTCCTGGAATATCCATTTCACACCCCGTTTTAAACAACTAGCAAAGTTAGGATCCAGACTACTTTCTTGAAATGTTTTGAGGGGGTGTGGTCTGGTGCAGAACCATCAGCACAGACATGGTAGGCTGAAGGGTTCTGTTCCTATACTATACTGTCCTCTGTCGAATGAATGTGAACTTCAGGATAGAGTTCACTTCTGCTGCTGCTGGTGTGGTTGTTGAGGTAAAGTCACTTCTATTCTGATATACATTAAACCTGAGGTAATATACATCAGCTCAAAGTTTGCAGTTGTAAAGAAACTCAGAAATAAGTTATGCTTTTTTTGGAGAATTAGCTTCCATCACCCTTTCAGGCAGTGCAGCTCTGATCATAAGCATTTGCTGTAAGAAAAACAGTCAACTCATCTCCGCTCTGTGTTTCGTGATAAATTATTCTGACTCTGGTGTCCTCTGGCTATCGACACTCACGTCGGTGAAAACGTGACAGTGAAAAGGATAGCAACAGACTTCAGGAAAACCGAGGAAGATTAGTAAAATAGATGGATGCAGAGAACACTGAGAAGTGTGAAGAGATGCATTTTCAATGGAGGAATAAGGAGAAGCAGAATAAACTGAGTTTTTATATCGATTGGAGTATAATACAAATCAGCTCTGTCAGGGAACTTTTGATAGATGCCAGCTCTGGGCACCACACGTTAGGAAGAATATTTTGGCTTTGGAAAGAGTACAGTGCAGATGTATTGGAATGATATCCAGATTCCAAGGGTTAAATTGCCAGGAAAGATATCACATAAACTAGGATTATACTTGATCGAGATTTGTTGGCTCTAGGTAATATAATCAAGTATTGAAGATTTGAAGGAACAGGTAGATCGAGAGAAATGATTTTTGCAGGTTGTGACATCAAGGATCAGATTCACCTTCCAATAAAATGAGATCTCCATTTATCAAGAATGCAATTAGGAAATCCTTTTTCATCTAAAAGGTAATAAGAGCTTCAAACTTGCTTTGGTAGGTGTCACCGGATGCTGTAACAATTTGACGGTTTAAGCAGAGATGGCTTCTGTTTCTGAATGTATGAACGGAAATGGGGAAAAAGCAGAAAAATGAAGCCAGGTCACAGGTTAGACACAACCTCAACAAATGGAAAACCTGGTCTGAGGGACAACATTAAAACACACACGTAAACATATAGTCACACAGTATATAACATACCCCGACACATGGTATATAACATACACCTTGCTCCATCTCTCGTTCCTAAACTAAATGGTACCATTTTAAAAGGAGCGCAGTGTAAGAAAGTGTGTTTGTGTATGTGTCCACAAATCTTTGACAATGCCAGGGCAAGGTCAGATGTTGTCAAAGAGTCTATGCGATCCAATTTTAAACAGATTCTGAGGGAAGGGAAGTTATACTGAACCAAGATTAAATACTGGCCAGCTGGAATACTGTATCAAATTCTTGTCACTGCACTTTAAGTAGGAGGGTAAGGCCTTGGAGAGGGTACAGAAGGGGAAACTTATAAAATCAAAACCAGAGACAGGGCCCTCGAGTCTTTGGAATCACTGGAGAAGCTGAAGGCCATTCTCCTTATCACCGAGAAGGTTACAGGGAGATTTAATAAAGAGGTTCAAGATTGTGAAGTATTTTGGGAGAAGAACTGAGGAGAAATTGTTTTCACTGACACCAGTGTCGACAACCAGAGGACACCAGAGTCAGAATAATTTATCACAAAACACAGAGTGGAGATGAGTTGATTGTGTTTTTCTTAGAGTAAATGTTTATGATCGGAGGTGCACTGCCTGAAAGGGTGATGGAAGATAATTCTACAAAAGAAGTTCAAAAGAATATGGCCTACCTTTGTCTTACAGGTAGGGTTGGGGAAACGGGAGTTATATCCCCATGAGGGCTATAGAAATGACTATCGCGCTCTCAAAAAATCCATGTGCTTACTTCCTTCTGCATTCTGTATTGTGGGGAACGTCTGTTTCTGAAGAAAAATAATACCCAACATGAAATAATATTCCTATGTTACCAAATGTAGTATACATGAATACAATATTATGCATAAGATAATAAGAGCATAAGAGATAGCAGTGAGAGTAGGCCATCTGGTCCTTTGGGCCTGCTTCACCATTCAGTAAGATCGTCGCTGA
The DNA here is from genome assembly GCF_037043375.1 of Chiloscyllium plagiosum. Lineage (NCBI taxonomy): Eukaryota > Metazoa > Chordata > Chondrichthyes > Orectolobiformes > Hemiscylliidae > Chiloscyllium > Chiloscyllium plagiosum. The sequence continues at coordinate 93,234,391 of NW_028270150.1, forward strand.
CCTTTTCATGGCCTCACCCTCTCACCATAATCCTTAATTCCCTTATTGTTCAAAAACGTTTCTATGTTAGCTTTAAAAACATTTACTGAGGAAGTCTCAACTACTTCACTGGGCTTAGATGTCCATAGATTCACGACCCTCTGGGTGAAGAAATTCCTTCTCAATTCAGGCTCTTCGACCCGCCAGGCCTGTACTGATTCCGAATCCTTATTTAGGCCCATTACGTATCGCCCACCTCCCGTTCATGTGTCTATCAAGATATGCCTCAAACGTTGCTAACATGCTTGCTTCCACCATCTCCACTGGCAGTGTGTTCCAGGCACCCACCACCCTCTGTGTGAAACGTTTTCCCCGCAGTTCACTCCTGAACCTTCCCCGTCTCACCTTGAATCTGTGACCTCTTGTAGTTGACCTTTCCACCCTGGGGAAAAAAGCCGCTGACTATCCATCCTAACCAAGCCTCTCATAATTTTGCAGGTCTCTATCAGGTCACCCCTCAGCTTCCTCCTCTTCAGTAAAAATAATCAAAGTTTATCCAACCTCTCTGCATGATTGAAACTCTCCAGACCTGATAAACTTTCTCTGCACTATTTCCATAAGTATGTGAATTCTATGTACTGATGGAGTTATTTACAGATAAATTAATCTGTACAGAATAAAGAAAAGTCCAGACACAGCCTGTGCCATGAGTGCTACAGTGCAGAGAGCCCTCTGGTCATATGACAAATCTGGGCACTTAGCATATCTCTCCACCATGGAGGCTGGGCTTTTGCCTGAAACGTTGATTTTCCTGCTCCTCGGATGCTGCCTGACCTGCTGTGCTTTTCCAGCACCACTCTAATCTAAACTATGGTTTCCAGCATCTGCAGTCCTCACTTTTGCTGATATTTGTATGTTGATCTTGTTAGGAATGTATATCTTTCTTTAAAGTCTCTCTGGAAAGAAAAACTGGAAGATTTGGAACTATTTGGACATTCTTTGAATTGAAAAGAGTCATAGAGTCATGGAGTTCTACAGCACGGAGTGAGGCCCTTTGACCCAAACTGGTTCATGCTCACTAATATGTCCACCCACGCTAACCTCATTTCCCTGCACTTGACACATATCCTTCTAACCCTTTCCTATCCATGATTTGTCCAAATGCCTTTTAAATATTGTTAATGTACCCATCTCAACCACTTCCACTGGCAGCTCATTCCATCTGCGTACCACCCTCTGTGTAAAAATGTTGCCCCTCAGGTTCCCTTTTATTCATTCCCCTCTGACCTTAAACTGATGCCCTATAGCCCTTGTTTCCCCGACCTTGGGAAAAAGACTGAGTGCATTCACCCTGTCCATGCCTCTCATGGTCTTATATACTTCTATAAGGACCCTCTCGGTCTTCTACACTCTAAAGAAAAACATCCCAGCTTGTCCAACCTCTCCCTATAATTCACACCATAGAGTCATAGAGATGTACAGCATGGGAACAGACCCTTTGGTCCAACCCATCCATGCCAACCAAATGCCCCAACCCAATCTAGTCCCACCTGCCAGCACCCAGTCCATATCCCTCCAAACCCTTCTTATTCATATACCCAATCCAAATGTCTTTTAAATGTTGTAATTGTACCAGTCTCCATCACTTCCTCTGGCAGCTCATTCCATCCACGTACCACCCTCTGCGTGAAAAAGTTGCCCCTTAGTTCTCTTTTATATCTTTCCCCTCTCACCCTAAACCTATGCCCTCTAGTTCTGGACTCCCTGATCCCAGGGAAAAGACTTTGTCTATTTATCCTATTCATGCCACTCATAATTTTGTAAACCTCTATAAGGTCACCCCGCAGTCTCCGATGCTCCAGGGAAAACAGCCCCAGCCTGTTCAGCCTCTCCCGATAGCTCAAATCCTCCAACCCTGGCAACATCCTTGTAAATCTTTTCTGAACACTTTCAAGTTTCACAACATCTTTCTGATAGGAAGGAGACCAGAATTGCATGCAATATTCCAACAGTGGCCTAACCAATGTCCTGTACAGCTGCAACATGACCTCCCAACTCCTGTACTCAATACTCTGACCAATAAAAGAAAGTATACCAAACGCCTTCTTCATTATCCTATCTACCTGCGACTCCACTTTCAAGGAGCTATGAACCTGCACTCCAAGGTCTCTTTGTTCAGCAACACTCCCTAGGACCTTACCATTAAGTGTATAAGTCCTGCTAAGATTTGCTTTCCCAAAATGCAGCACCTCGCATTTATCTGATTCAAAGTCTTGGCAACATTCTTGTAAATTTCTTCTGCACGTTTTCCAGTTTAAGAACACCTTTCTATAACACGATGACCAAAACTGGGCACAATACTCCAAGTGCGGCCTCACCAACATCCTGTACAACTGCAACATAACTTCCCAGCTTCTATATTCAGTACACTGACCGATGAAGGCCAGTTTGCCAAAACCTCCTTCACTGCCCTGTCTACCTGTGACTCCACTTTCAGAGAACCGTGCACCTGAACTCCAAGGTCCCTCTGTTCCACTACACTCCTTAAGGTCCCACCATTCACCATGAAACCCCTACCTTGATTTGACTTTCCAAAATGCAAGACCTCACACTTATCTACATTAAACTCCATTTGCCATTTCTTGGCACACTTCCCCAGCTGATCAAGGTCCTTCAGCAATTTCTGAGAACCTGCCTCACTGCTCATAATATCTCCTATTTTAGTGTCATCAGCCAACCTATGCATCATGCCTTGCACATTCTCATTGATATCGATAGCAAACAGCAATGGGCCCAGCACTGACCCCTGAGATACTCCATGAGTTACAGGCCTTCAGTCCGATAAATATCCTTCCACCACTACCTTCTGCTTCCTACCATCAAGCCAATTGTGTATCCACTTTGCCAGCTCATCCAGGATTCCATGCGATCTAACCATCCAGAGCAGCCTACCATGTGGAACCTTCTCAAAGGCTTTGCTGAAATCCAAATGGACCAAGTCTACAACTCTGCCCTTGTCAACCTTCCTGGTCACTTCATCAAAGGACTCTAACAAATTTGTGATGCATGATCTCCCACTCACAAAACCATGGTGACTACTCCTACAGTGATTTTGCTATGTAATTTCTAAGAAATGAAGTTAACAATTTCATGTGTGCTGTAATTTATCTTATTGTAAATCAAGGGACTATCGAGAAAGCAGCCAAGCTATGCCTTCAAGGAGATAAAAAATGGAGTTTAATGTCATAAATACTGGAAATACAGGCCTTGAAAAGACTAAGGAACCTCTATGTTTGCCAAGCAATCCTTTTGGGACTAGAATTCTGTTTTACAGACCTACGTCCATGAAGAAGGTATTCATGAGGCTGCAAGACCCTCTTCTGAAATCCTTGCATCCCTTGACGTTCTTGAGAACTTGACTGAGCTTCCGAGTTCCAGTTTTCTGTCAACTCAGGAAGACCAGAAGAGGTGGAATATGACCAATTCCCGAGGTGGTTGTAATCAGAACTGCACAGCTATCATCAATTCACTGCTGTCAGGAATTCATCTTTATCAGTGGCACGTTCGTCAGATATGAGGAATCATCACATCTTATCCTATGTTTCCAGACCCTTGGTCCACAGAGTTGTTAATTTCCCTTTTGCTCGTCAGCAGAGACTTTTAGTTTTATGTTGCGTGAGAATGGGTTTCACAGGTTGGCGCAACATCTGGGGCCAAAGAGGCTGAACTCCTCTGTATTTGTTCTATGTCTGTCTGTGGGTGATTGAGGAGATAAAGTTTTAACATCTGAGTTGTAGTTCAGGTGTTAACCAGAGATTGCCACATGCTTTAGGAATTAGTTTGGTTTATGTTAAACAGGTTATTTTGATTTCATTTTGAACAAAACAAAAGTGGTGAACATCGATCTCACACTGGATAGTCATACAAAAGAGAAGCAATTAACCAGTTTGGTAAAACATTTATATTAACATTTCTCCCGGCACAGTCAAAGAATCTTTTTAATGGACGTCACTCCAGAGATGTTAAACAAAATGCCCCCCACCTCCCAGTTCTCTGGTATGGAGCCTCGTAAAAATTCCAGTCAATGTGCAGGACTTTTTTAACCAGGTAGGTAGCGCACACATACACTGAGACTGAGGCATGGAGGCCCCCTGCCTTTAAGATACCTATTTTGTGCTTCCCTTACTCCTGTAGATACTTCAGTTATTCCCGCCATTTCTGAGATAAGAAAACAACATGGATGACCACTGGAAATACACAAGGAGCAAGCCATGTCTTTAACCATCTCGTGTAATACCGCTGAGGGAAAAGAAGCCATCTATTTCTCACTCAATTGTCGAAAGTATTGCATAAATGTTTGCAAATTCAATATAAGTTCAACGTTTTCCGGTTTAATCTTCAGAATGATGAAATAAGTTCATCCAGTCACAATGCACTTGATACAATTGCTGTTATATTGATATTGATGCAATGATGGATCGTTCCTGATGAAGGGCTGATGCCTGAAACATCGATTCTCCTGCTCCTCGGCTGCTGCCTGACCTGCTGCGCTTTTCCAGCAGCACACTCTTGGTGCAATGATGCCTATCATTAAGTTGACACTAAAATTAAGCTTTCGATAACAAAACAGTGGGAGTAGAGCTTACAGCTTCACAATTGCAAAAGCGATGAGACATCCCGCACATTTCTGTAGGCCCGTAGGCCATCATGGAAAGGTGAAAGAACTATTTGTGTCAGTGCTACACCCATGTCTCATTGCTCTTGGAAAGGAACTGGGTACCAGAAGTGCTTTGGGTTTCGCGGTCAGAAAAGCTCCAAAAGGGCTCACGATCTTTGTTCCTGATTGGCTACTTGAATAGAGAGCTGGATTTCCAATAGCTTTTTCGCATGGTTGTGCTGCAGAGGGTATGGCAGCAGTATCAGTGCAGCAATGAGCCTCAGAGTTGTACAATTTTGCTGTTGCAGCTCAAGGGCAAACAGCTGTTAAACTCTCCGACTCCACAGCAGCTTGTTAAGGGCAGGCCCACCCCGCACTGGGAAGTTCAGTTTTCCTAAAATGTTCAGGAATCGCTTCCAAACATTACACGTTCAGAGCCTTTTTTGGAAGAAGGGGTGCACCCTCAGCCTCCACGCTGCCTGCTGAACCGACCGGACTAACCAGCCTCCATTCAGTAGCAGACGTCTGAGCCCCTGACTCCCTGGATTGTAATGCCTCTGAGTTGTGGTTGCAACCTGTTCCCACAAATTAAAGTCAAGCAGATTTCCATCGTCAAATCTCTCCTTCCAATCTGCAAACGCTCAGAGTGTGAACCCACAGTATGAATGTAACCATGATCGGGTTCCACCAGTCAACTGTCACACGACAAACAATTGTGTCAAGATGTTAGCTCGGTCTTCACTTCTACAGTGTGGTGTTCCAAGGATCTCCCTATCTGAATGCTCTACCCGAACGGGCTCCTATGATGTCTCCATGAACCTGGTCTGCCCATATACACCCTTGTTGTTTGTAATACACACAGATCCAGTGCTGTGATCAAGTATTCGCAACATGCTGCCTCTGCACTGCCAGTAGCATTTTGTTCAATTCAGAAGCAGCATCCTCATGAACTCAACACATTCACTATTTCTCTCTCCACAGATGCTGCCATGCACAAGAAATAAGAGCACCTTTAGGCCATTCAGCCCCTCAGGTCTATCTTCGATAAAATTGCGACTGACCTGCCCAATGACGTAAACCCCCCTCTTGTGCCGGATCCTCATTGTCTTCCACTCTATGATATTTCAAGATCCATCTACCTCCTTGTTAAATCCTTTCACTAATCCAGCCTCCACAGCTCGAGGCATTCACTACTGCTATGGACCAGACCAGACACCCCCCCCCCCCGCAGACATTTCAAGAAGTTAGCCCAGATCCTAACTTTTCTGGCTGTTTTAAGCAGGTGTAGAGTGGATATTCCAGGAGGGATACGGCTGGCCCAACCACTCAGTTTAAACAAAATAGAATTGATTTCCAGACGACTGAATGAACCACAAACAACAGGGAACAGAAGTTAGAATAATTTAACCTATCTGAAAACTCACTCGACTCAATCGCAACTTAATAATGCTGTTCCAAATACTTGCAACATCCCCATAAACACCTCCTTGTCAAAAAGGGTAAAATTAAACACGGGTTCTTACAGGAGAGATATCAGAGATATCAGAGAGAGAGAGAGAGGGGGGGGGGGGGGGGGCGGCAATCAGCATAGATCTGTTTCTTTGGGTCCCCAGCTAAAACTTGACCAGCAGCTTCAAACAGACTGCTTGATAAAACCAAACCAAACCAGAAAAAAAAAACGCTAAATCGAGAGAACTGACCACTCACCTTTCATTGTACGTGTTCTTAAAAACAAACGTAAAAGCCTTCTCAAGCAGATATTTCCAGAATGGCAGAGCATCTGCCTTTACAACACCTCTCAAAAAAAAAACACCAAGGGCAAAATAACCTTCCAAGGGAGTAGTATTGTCACACTCTTCTCCAGGAGAAGAAATTCATTCACATCTCAGTATTCAATGATTATTCTGTAATTATATGCTTCCATTCAAGATTCCCCGACTAGTGGAATCTTCATTTCAATATCTGCCCCTCAGAGTCTTGCATATTTCAACAATATCACCCCTCACTCTCCTAAACGCAATGGATGAAGACCTAACTTGTTAGACCTGCTGGGTTTCCCCAGCCCTTGTATTTTGGTTTGTTCGTGTCTCTAATTCAAGGAAGAAGACAATTTCAGAAAGGGCGTATTCACTCAGACAGTTCACAGTTGGGTCTTCTTACTCTTCAGTTTATAAATTACTTCTCAAACTAACAGGAGCATTCCAGGATGCTGGTAGAACATTAAGCAGAATGTGATAACTGTTATTGACTATAATTTCACAAACACTCACAACAACACCTCACAATTTCACTTGAATGGTGTAATCGCTCAGTTCGACATGTGAATGCCTAATAAATTTATATCAACCACTGAGATACCCTCCCTTCTGTTGTATTGCCACTCTACAAGCATGGGGTCAGAACTGCTAACATGCTAGCGTTATCATAAAAAGGAGAAAGACTGGTAGTTGAGTTTAACCTTGATAGAACAAGGAAATTATTGGAAATAATTCCAGGAGACTGTGATTTAAAGGACAGATTAAGCAAACTGCAAAAGGAAGGTCATATCGGACTAACCTGTTGACACGTTTTGAGATGATAATGAGGATGGTTGATGGGATTGCAACTTTGCTGTAATCTATGTGGATTTTAACAAAGTTGTTGATTAGGACTTGGCAGACTCGTCATAGGATCATACAGGGAATTGGTTTAGCTCAGTTGGCTGGATTGTTGGTATATAGAGTAGTGTGGGTTCAATTCTCATCACCAGTTTGAGGTTTGATGAAGTGCTCTCCTTCTAAACCTCTTCCCTTGCCTGAGGTCTGGTGGCCCTCAGGTTAAATCACCCCCAGTTACTTCTCTCCAATGACAGAGCAGCCCCTATGGTCTGGTAAGACTATGGTGACAACAGAATTATATAGCATGGAAACAGACCCTTCGGACCGACCTAAACTAGTCCCCCCTCTGCCTGTGTTTGGCCCTTATCCATCCAATTTCCTATTCATGTACTTATTTAAGTGTATTTTAAACATTATAACTGTAACCTCATATACCACTTCCTCTGGAGGTTCATCCCACGCACAAACCAGATTCTGTGTGAAAAACTTGCCCCTCAACTCTTTTTTCAATCTTACTCCTCTCATCTTATAAAGATGCCCTCTCGGCATGAAATCCCCCACTCGAGAGAAAAGACACTTGCCATATGCCTTAACTATACCCCACATGATTTTATAAACCTCTATAAGGTCACCTCTCATGCTCCAGTGAAAAAAGTCCCAGTCTATCCAGCCTCTCCTTATAAGTCAAACTCTCTAATCTCAACAACATCCTTCTAAATATTTTCCAAGTCCTTTTGAGCTTAATCATATCGTTCTTATAATAGGGTGACCAGAACTGGACACAGTGCTCCAGAAGAGGCCTCACCAATGTCCTGTACAACCTCAGCATAACACCCGGACTCCTATACTCCTTTGGTCAATACATTGATAGCTGATGGCAGTGAAGGGGAAGTGGAAAACTGGATCCAAACATTGATTCGACCACAGGAAGGAAAGGGTTAAAGTTGAGAGATAGTTCTGTTGGGAGGTTGTCAAACAGAATTCAATCTACAGAAGAGTGGGATAATGTGTTCGATACTCAATGAATCGTCCTTCAGTTTGAAATGGGAATTGAGCATCACTGTCAAGGTCTCTATTGTTCATCATTAATTCCCTTTCAACTGATAAGCCATCACAGCAGGCAGTGAAGGGTCAAGCACCGAGACCAGGTAAGGAGAACCAATCTCTTTCCTGGAATGGGAATCGGATGGTGTTTTTGCCACAAATGTTGCCATGGTCAACATGACTGAGACTGCAACTTTGCTGTAATCTATGTGGATTTTAACAAAGTTGTTGATTAGGACATGACAGACTCATCATAGAATCACAGGGAATTGGTTTAGCTCAGTTGGCTGGATTGTTGGTTTACAGAGCACTGTGACGCCAACAACAGGGGTCCAATTCCAAGTTTTAATAATTGAATTAATCATTACCACTGCTGCGATAGGATTTGAAGCCAGAACATTTGCTGGACCTTTGGATTACTTGCTCAGTAATATCACCACTATACCACTTGCTCCCTCATACAATAGGTGGTTGGATAATGATTAGGGAGAGGAACAGAATGACCTTAGGACTGTACATGTCCACGTATCCCCAAAGGTAGGCAGACAGGTAGAGAATATGATTAGCAAGGGATATAGCATCCTTTCCTTAATTAGCTGAGCCAGACAATGCGAGAGCAGAATCTATATATAAGCTAGTTAATCCATAGCTAGATACAATTACTCATTACAGGGAGAATGTAATTGCATTAGACGGGGTGCACAGCAGATTTATGAGGATGTGGGCTGCTTTGGACAATTTTAGTAAGGTGGAAAGATGGGGTAAGCTTACTTTCTTTGGAGGAGAGGAGATTGAGGGCAGACTTAATTGACATGTACAAAAATTATGAGGGGTCAGGGTAGAGGGATAAGAATGACCTGTGTCACTTCATAGGCAGGTCAATATGTAGGGGGCATGGATTTAATATAATTAGTGGAAGGATTGAAGGGTGCCTGAGGAGTTTATCTTCCACGCAGAGTGTGGTGAAGGTCTGGAATTCCACCTGAAAGAGTGAGAGAGTCAGAAACAGGCACCACATTAAAATGTAATTGTAACATGCAGGGACTTGAACCAAGAGCTGAGGGGTTGCTGTGTGAACAATGGGCCAGGATAGGGACAGCAAGTATAGACTGAAAGGTCCAAATGTTCAGCTTCTGTCCCATACAGCTCTCTGATTCAATTGTTCTGGGTCCAACTTCTTGAGAACCCACATTATCACAATCAGTTCGCTGTTTCCCCCCTCATTGATGAAGCTAGCTTTAATAAGAATAACTCCCCCCTGAAGTTGTTCTAACTTCACCATGACAACGCTGTCAATCAAACTGTGTCATGAAGACAAAGCGGCAAATGCGGCCAAGAGTAGGGATTAGCTACAAGGGCAGCCATAAGTGTTGGGTATATGAGGTTTGGAGAAGGAACAGTGTCATGGAAGTGAAAGCAGATGAAGTCACAGGGGATTGGAACTGAAAATTGGCAGAAAAGGTAAGGAGGATGCGGTTGAATATCTTTCACCTTTGGTTTTGGCATTTGAGACAATATATCACAAAACATCACCGAATTTGAAACAGCGGTGGGGACATATTTTCTGCCAATCCCCAGTGCTAACCAACGTGAAGAATATAAGAACGTAAGAATTAACCGTGGGAGTAGATAATTCAGTACCTCGAGCCAGCTCCACTATTTAATATGATCATGGCTGACCTCATCTTGGCCTGGCTCCACTGTCCTGCCCACTCTCATTAAACCCGACAATTCATTCCGACTTAAAAATCTGTCTACCTCCTCCTTAAGTTTACTCAATGTCCCAGCATCCACCCCTCTCCGGGTAGTGAATTCCACAGATTCACGATCCTTTGAGAGAAATAATTTCTCCTCTTCTTTCTGTTTTAAAAATCTGCCACCCCATATCCTAAAGCTATGACCTTACGTCCTAGATTGACCCACATGAAGAAATATCCCCTCTTCCTCTACTACCTCTCAGTCTGTGGCTTCTTGCTAACATTTGGCCACTTTATCCAAGAGAGAGGCAAATGTTCTGTGTGGGTTCTCCCTCATCAGCTTGGGACAACTAGCGACTGTCATCAGTTCTCAAGGGTTTCCATCAAAATTATGACAGAAGAATGGTGATCAAACACATTATATTACACTGCTGTGTTAAAAGACAAACTGCCTTGCTATTAAAGCATTTGCCAACTGGAAAAAATTGACAAATATATTATTAAATCATTAAGTAATCTTTACAACATAGGTGGAGATGTCACAACTCCGCTATAGTCCATCTGATGCAGTTGTTATTCTCAAACCCGTACTCAATACTCCCTGCACAGTCAAATTGATGAGAATACTCTGATAAATCTTCCTCAGTCCCCGTCCACTACAATCAAACAGATCATGACCAGTAAGATGACAGAGACAGACTCCTGTCCTAATCAACACCAGAATGATGCTATTTAACTGTGCTCGGACATAGAGAGGCAAGGAGAAGGGGCAGACAAGTGGCAATTGGAAGTGTGAGGTGTTGCATTTTAACTGAAGGGATGGGGACAGGAAAGTATAGACTTAATGGGACAGCTCTATAGGGTGCACAGGGGCAGAGGACCTGGGTGTTCATGCACATAAACGCTTGAAGGTGACAGGACATATTGAGAGAGTAAATTAAATCTGGGCCTTCATCAGTGTTGGCTACAAAAAGCAGGGAAAGTGGTGCTGAACTTGTATAAATCTCTGGTTAGGACATAATTAGATTATTGTGTCCAGTTCTGACCCTTTGAGGGCCCTTGAGAGCTGCAAGGGAGGTTCAACAAAACGGGTTCCAAGGGTGAGGGATTTTAGTGACAAGGTAACTAAGGCTACCATCCTTGAAGGAAAGGAAACTGGGGGGAGAGAGGAACTAGAGGTTTGGATAAGAGATGAAGAAATAACAGATTGTTGCAATGTCCTGGAACACACTGGCTTTGATGGACTTGGACGTAGAGCCAACCAGAGTTGTCAAAAGGAAATTGAGTGGAGACTTTCAGGGAAGTAAGCAGGGATAGAAGAGGCATTTCTAGCAAAAAGAATGCTAGACAAACTCAGCAGGAGAGAGAAACAATCGAAATGCACTCAAAACCTTAACTGTTACGCATTTGAAAAGAGCTGACTGGGATTGATTCAAGAGAAGGTGGGTTGAGAGCTAGGCTAAATACCTTCTCTCTGTGCTGTATTCCATGTTTGACTCTATGGCCAATGCATCCTGAACATACGTTACCTTCTTTCATTGTGTCTGCAGTTGGCTGCTGAGGTCGCTGGTTTAACACCTTTGGGAGGAGACCATTATCAAAGCAGCCGTAATAATTTAGGAAAAACAACTAAATACCCCTTCACAGAGGACCCCGCGATAATTAGTAAGGTGGGGGGGGGGAGGGGCATGGCATGCACGCAGACAGAAAGAAGAAAACAATTTTATCGTCAAAGATCTAACATACTTACTGCGAGCCTTTTCCCTTCTCCTGCCTGCAATGAATTCTTATGATCTTTTTTGCTAGTTAAGCATGTTGTGAATTATTTATTCAGATAGTTAACATTTCCATTATACATTAAACTCCAAATCTGGTTTACTCACAGCCAATTTCAACCTGATTTCTTTCTGACTTTGCTTTCATTGGTTGAGATAATCGCCCATAAGTCTTATTGATAGCCAAGACTGGCTGTCTCTTTGAGTGGTGTCCCACCATTTAATTTTGCACACACTAATTTTCAGTTTTCGTTTTAATTCGGATGTTGTGTTTAACCGTGTTCACTTCCCTTTTATAAAAATAAACTTTATAACTTCATTACTTACAATGCTTCTGTCAGAAAACAGCTAAATAGACCATGCCCTATGCATTGTTCTCACTCACCATGTCGAGACTGCTTCTCTCTTGCTTTCTCCCTTTACACTACTTCACAGGTTTATCTTCAGCTCTCTCCAATGCCAGTATCCCCATCCACAGTTGAACAGATATGATACCACACTGTGAAGATGGCTGGCCTGTTGGTGATATTTAACACTGGGAAAATCCACAGCTAAGCTCCCTGTGGATGGATTGTACCATATGGAGGAATGGGAGCACAAGGAAAGACCATTAGGAGGGGCCCCAAATGTATCCTCAAAATGGAATTTGTCCATACATAGACTGAATACTGGGAAAGGAGAGGGCTAATGCTGATGAGTTGATTCTTTATCCAAACAAATCAGCCCTTATCAAGGTTATAAAACAAGCCACGGCTCTATCTCATTAAAGAGGGCATAGAGATATCCTGTGTTATCTGAGTTTCTGCCTAGGTTAGTCATATATCAGTCACACCTTAATTGGGGCACTCTCCTCTCCCAGGTTCACATCTCACTTGAGTACATCAGCTCTAAAACCCAGGCAGGCGTCCCAATGCAGTACTGATAGAGTGCTACTTCATAGGAGGTTCCATCTTTCAGATGGGACGTTAAATTGACCTCCCATCTGCCACCTCTCATGGTTGCAATAGGACTTATGGTGCTTTTTTTTTAAAAGAGTAAAGCAGTTGTAGCTCAGTGTTGTGGCTAAATGTCTATTTCTCAATCAACATAAACAAAGATGATCTCATTGTTATCACATTGCTGCTTGTGGGATCTTGCTGTGCATGGCTCCATTTCCTACTTCCCAGCAATGACAGTACCTCAATAAGACTTCATTGGCTGGAAAGCACTTTGTAAATCTAATGGTTGTTAATTTTAGATAAGTCTGTTTTTTTTTCAAAGACAAATGGAGGAAACAATCTGTCCTAATTTTAATAATGTAGCACTTCCAGAGCTTGGAATTAACATGTACAGGACTGTGTTAGAGGATTACCATCGGCATGCTCTTCCCATCCCAGAGCATCCAGGAGGAAATTAATCCCATCATAACCCAAACTTCAGATCCTCATCAGCAGGAGAAACATTCCCGATTATGTTATTCCACTGGAGTGGACAATGTCATACTTCTCCTCTTTATACAGTACCTGTCATGTGTTTGCCCACTCACTCAAGTTACCTAATCAGCCTGAAGCCTCCTCACATCTTCCTCAGCACTTCCAATCACGCTGGGTCTTGTGTCACCAGCAAACTTGGAAATCTTACTTTCGATTCCCTTATCCAAGTTGTTGATACAATTGTGAATTTTTAGGCCCCAAATACTGACCTATCTGGTACTTCACTTGCCACTACATTCCACGCTGAGAACAATCCTGTTATTCCTACTATCTGCCTCCTGACTGCGAACCAATTTTCAATTCATGTCAGTACATTACCATTAATGCCATGAGCTTGGAGTGTGAACCTCCCATGTCAAATTTCATCAAAAGCTTTGTGGAAATCAAATACACCACAATCCACAGGTTTGCCCCCTGTTAGTTATATCTCCCAAAGTCTCAAAGAAGGTTTGCCAGCCATGAGTTCCCTTTCATAAATCCATGTTGTCGTTGTCTTGATCCTGTTAATATTTTCTCATTTTCTGAATATCATGTCCTTTATAATAGTTTCCAACAGATTTTCCATGCCTTCCCTTCTCCCCACTTTAGTCCCTGGGGATGTTTATTACAAAGTCCTGGGGACTTCTTAACTCTCAGCCCCATTAATCCCTCCAGCATTTTTAATATTAAATATGAATTTCCTTCAATTCCTCCTTCCCAAAAGATCTTTGCATCCCTTGCATTTCTGGGAAGTGTTTATGTCTTATTCTGTGAAGACAGAATAAGAAAGCGCTGCCATCTCTTGTCCCCCATTATTAATGCCATTACTTCAGAACTGCAAGGGCCTACACTTGTCTTTGGTAAGTATACTTTCTCTTTCCTTTTTACATACCTATAGAAGCTCTTACAGTCCTTACTTTCATACTCCACATTTCCCCAAATGATGAACTTGCTGGTCCTCCTTTGTTGAATTCTAGACAGCTCCTGAGTCTTAGGCTTCCAAATCTTTTGAGAAACTTTATTTTTTATTAATTCACTTGTGGGATGTGGGAAGCATTTATTGTCCACCTCTAATTGCCCAGAGGGCAGTTAAGAGTCAACCACATTGCTGTGGGTCTGGAATCACGTGTAGGCCAGACCAGGTAAGGATGGCAGTTTCCATGAGTGAACCAGGTGGGTTTTCCTGACAATAGACTCACGGTCATCATTAGACTCTGAATTCCAGATTTTAATTGAATTGAAATTCTTCCATCTGTCCTGTGGCGGGAGGTGGGGGTGTGGACGGTGGAGGGGAATTCGAACCTGGGTCTCAGGATTAACAGTCCAGCGATAATACGTCAAGGCCATAGACTCTCAATATATATGCTTCTTTGGATCTAATACTATCCTTAATTTGTTATGTTATTCTTGATTGGGGAACTTTCCTGCTGTGTTCTTTCACCCAAAAGGAATATTTAACTGCTGCAATGTATCCATTAGTTCCTTAACTATTAATCATTGCCTTTCCATGTCCGTGCCTTTTAGTAAAGTTACCCAATCTATTGGAGCCAACTCACCCCAGATGCTGTCGCAATTTCCTTTGCTCAGGACTAAGACGCTAGTTTTGCATTAGACTAATTCATTTTCATCCCATTAAGAATTCTGCCATATTGCCACCACATCTTTCCGAAAGAAAGTCTCACGGGGAGATTAACTCACCCTTTCCTGTTGCATGAGACCAAACCTAGGACAGTCTGTCCGGGTACTGGATTAAAAATCGACCTTGTATATCCTCCAGCTATTTATCTGCCACAGTTTTATTGATGATGTGGCTTGCTCAGTCTACATGCAGCTGACAGGTTACTGGAGCACTGTCAAGTGTATTTCTAATTTCCTGTTTAATGCTCCCTAAAACTCACCATCTCTGTTTGGAGGCTCATTTCTACTGAAGTTTTCCACCTTTTTGTTGATGGTAGCTCCTCTCAGACTGATTCCATGTTTAGACTTTCTGTGCCGATATCCCTTCTCACGATTCCATCCTTCATTGTACCTCCTTTCTCATGTTGCCTGGCCTTCTGGAAGATTGAATATTCCTAGATGTTCAGTTTCCAACCTTGATCATTCTGCAGCCATATCCCCTCATCGCAATCGTATTGTGCCCATTTACAGCTAGTTGTGCTGTTAATTCACCCACCTCATTGTAAACGCTCTGTGCATTCAGATGTAGTGTTCGTCCACCTGTCTTTTTTGACAATGTGTACACATCTATTTTCGTACTCCAGCCCTATACGCTGCTAGCCCTTGTTTTCTCTGCATTCAACGTTTGCTTTATTTTACTGTTCTATCGTTCATTCACATCCTTGCTCCTCTCACGACTCAGTCTCCTGACCACAGTTGCTCTAGTCTGAATGTCTACGCCACCGTACTAGTGAATGACCCTGTATGAGGATATCGGTCCCGTCTCCACCAATCTCCGGATAGAGCCCCCCCTCCAACCCCCAATCCTCACCTTCCACCCCACCAATCTCCAATACAAGTGCATCATCCTTCACCATTCCCGCCACCTACAAACAGATCCCACCACCTGAGGTATATTCCCCTCCTCACCCCTAATAGCATTCTGCAGAGACCATTCCCTCCGCAACTCCCCCCACCTAATCCTAGATCCCACTGTCCAACTTGGCACCACTCTCTTGAACTATCCCACTTGTCCATTTTCCTTCCCACCTATCCGCTCCACCCTCTGGTCTGACCTATCACCATCACCCCCCACCTGCAACTACTTATCGCCTTCCAAACCACCTTCCCTACAACCTCATCCCCCTCTTCCCATTTATCTCTCATCCCGTTTCCCCCCTGGTCACCTCCAATTGCTAATGAAGGGCTTGTGGTTCGAAACGTCGACTCTCCTGCTCCTCGGATGCTGCCTGACCGGCTGTGCATTTCCAGTGCCACACTTCGACACTTTCCTCCAGCATCTGCAGTCCTCACTTTCTCTTACTGGAGTACAGCCTGTATATTGAGTTGGTATATTCAGAATACCAACCTCCTTCTAAAACTGGAGCAAAAGTGGCAGAGGGGAGCAATGGCTGAGCAAGAGTGGGGTATTGTCTATGGCAGGATGGGGCACTGCCAGGGAAAGGGGGGATACATGGACATTGAAGCATGTTTCAATATATTTGGGAAGGGGCTGTTACCAAAAGCAGGGTGTCTGGAGTAAGGCTATTTCTATGGTTTGTTTCTGCCTGGGGATATGTCTGTTGGTGTTGCCTAGGAGAATGTGTACTCAGTTCAGAGAGGTGGGTAGAGAGGAGTTGAATGTGATGTTATAGCGGTTACATGGACATGGTCCATGGAGGATCATGGAAGGGAGCTGGTAGGCTGAGAGTTCAGGAGGGGCATTGGGACCTCAGTAGCTAGGGACTCAGGAGGCAAGGTAAGAAAGTCAACAAAGATATGCAAGAAATCTGTGGTTCCAGGAGACGGGATGATTAATTGGTGTGGGCGAACAACAATTGGGGGGGGGGGGGGGGGACATACCTGATGGGTAATGGTGGAAAGGACTGAACATTTTAGTCCTCACAGCCAAAGTTATCTTCTTCCAGGTCACCGCTCAGCCTCTGACATTCAAGTGAAAACAAATCAACTTTGTCCAATCTCTCTTCATAGTTCATGCCTTCCAAACCAAGTAACATGCTGGTGAACCATTACTGTACCCTGTCCAAAGCCTCCACATCCTTCTGGTAGTGTGGTGACTGGAACTGTACACAATATTCCAAATGTGGCCTAACTGAAGGGCTATACAGCTGCAACATGACTTGTCAATTTTGACACTCTATGTCCCGAATAATGAAGGCAAGCATGCCATATCCCTTCACGACTACCTTATCCACTTGTGTGGGAACTGTCAGGGAACCGTGCCCTTAGATCCCTCTGTATGTTGATTAAGTTGAGCATTCTGCCATTTACTGTATATTTGCCTCCTGCATTAGACCTTCCAAGATGCATCACCTCGCATTTGTCCAGATTTGTCCATCTATCATTTCTTCATCCAAGTCTCTAGCCTATCTACACCCTGTTATAAACTCAGGGAATCCTCCTCACTATCCACAGCTCCCCCAATCTTTCTGTTGTCCATAAATTTACTAATCAAGCCCCCAATATTCCCCTCCAAATCATTTATATTTATATATACCACAAACAGGAGTCCCAGCACTGATCCCTGTGGAACACCACCAGCCAGAGATCTCCAGTCAGAAAAACACCCTACCACTGCTACTTTCCCTCCTATTTGACCAAGCCAGTTCTCTATCCACCTTACCATTGTGAATCCAGTGTGACTTCACCTTTTGTATCAGTCTGCCAACAAAGGCCTTACTAAAGTCCATGTAGACAAATTCCACTACACTGCCCTCATCAATTATCTTTATCACTTTCTCAAAAAACTGAATCAGGTTTGTGAGACGTGACCTCTCCTGAGCGTAGCCATGCTGCACAGCGTTGATGATTCTATATCTACCAACTGTGAGTACATCCTGTTCCTAAGTATCTCCTCCAATAATTTCCCTTTTGCTAATGTAAAACTCACCAGCCTGTAACTTCCTGGATTATCCCTGCTGCCCTTCTTAAACAAAGGAACAACTTTGACTATTCTCCAATCTCCTGGGACCCCTCCTGTCATGAAAGAAGATAGAAAGATTTCATGCAAAGCCCCAGTAATTTCCTCCTTTGCCTCTTCAGCGTTCTGGGGATAGATCCCATCAGGTCCTGGGGTTGTGTCTACCTTCATGCTTTTCAAAACACCCAACACCTCCTCCTTTTTTATATTAGATTACTCACAGTGTGGAAACAGGCCCTTCGGCCCAACAAGTCCACACCGATCTGCCGAAGCGCACCCACCCAGACCCATTCCCCTACATATACCCCTGCACCTAACACTATGGGCAATTTAGCATGGCCAATTCACCGAACCTGCACATTTTTGGTCTGTGGGAGGAAACCGGAGCACCCAGAGGAAACCCACGCAGACACGGGGAGAATATGCAAACTCCACACAGTGAGTCGCCTGAGGCGGCATGCCGTAGACTATCAACATGCCCTTTTCCAGAGTTATCATCCATCATGTCCTTTTCCAGAGTTATCATCCAACATGCCCTTTTCCAGAGTTATCATCCATCATGTCCTTTTCCAGAGTTATCATCCAACATGCCCTTTTCCAGAGTTATCATCCAACATGCCCTTTTCCAGAGTTATCATCCAACATGCCCTTTTCCAGAGTTATCATCCATCATGTCCTTTTCCTTTGTGAATACTGATGGACCTCACCATTAAGGACCTCCCCCACTTCCTCTAACTCCACGGATAAGTTCCTTACTTTGTCCTTGAGTGGACCTCTTCTTTCTCTAGTTACCCTACTGCTCTTTGCAGACAAGATTCCTTGGAATTTTCCTTAATCCTGTTTGCCAAGGGCTTTTCATATGCGCTGCTAGCCCTCCTAACTCCTCATCAAAGATTGTTTTCCCTGCTGTCCTTTTACTCTTTGAGGGTTCTATTTGGCCTCAGCTTCCCTAGCCTTACATATGCCTCCTTTTTCTTTTGGACTATGCTCCAATTTCTCTTGTTATCCAAGGATCCCGAATCTTGCCATCCTTATCCTTCATTCCCACAGGACGATGCTGGTCCAGAACTCTATCCAACTTGCCTTGAAAGGATTCCCACATGCCAGTTGGAGATTTACTTTCAAGCAACTGTTTGCTATCTATATCCCTCAGTTCTGGCCTAATATTGTGGTTGCTAACCTTCCCCCAGTTTACAAATTTCACCCAAGTGCTGCACTTATCTTCATCTCTACGTAACACAGAATTATGGTCACTTTTCCCGAAATGTGCCCCCACTCAAACTTCAATTATCTAGCTGGCCTCATTCCTGAATATAGCAGTCTAATATGGCCCCTTCCCCAGTTGGACACACATAACAAATTCCTCCCCATCCAATCTTCTGCTGCTAAGAGATCCCAGTCACTGCTGCCTCACAGTGCCAGGGACCTGGGCTCGATCGCAGCCTCGGGTGACTGCCTGTGTGGAGTTTGCACATTCTACCCGTGTTTGCGTGGGTTTCCTCCAGGTGCTCTGGTTTCCACAGCGTAAAGATGTGCAGGTTCAGTGAATTGGCATGCTAAATACTCCAGTGCTCAGAGCTGCGTAGGTTAGGTGCATTAGTCATGGAAAATGTAGAGTAATAGGGCAGTGGAATGGGTCTGGGTGGGATACTCTTCAGAGTGTCGGTGTGGACTTGTTGGGCCAAGGGGCCTGTTTCCACACTGGAGTGATTCTATGACCACTGACAAAAGAATAAAATTGTAGCGTATTCGTTAGGGAAGGTAAATCTTAATGCATGACTTACTAATAATGACTACTGCGATGAGTTTTTGTAAACTTGTGATTTATTTGGTCCCATAGTGAAACCATGTTTTGATACATAATATATTAAATAGATAAGAGCAGCCTTACAGAGGTGGAAGTCTTTCCTCATTTGAATGGTATTTATTCATTCAGTCATCCTTATGATGTTACAGTGTTCATTAAAGAGGTACTCACTCACTACAGCAGCGTGTCCCTAATGCAACAACCATTAGTGAAGAAGGGATCATATTATCACACCCAATCTGATGGCTCCAAAGTTGCTGTGATGGAGCCCCTTTGATATTTTCATCACTCCGCAATCCGTATTGCACTAAACAAACTAGCATAAATTATCAGGAAAGGGGAAAAAAATTACAACAGAGCTGATTTACATTTACTACTCAGAACTCTTACGATCAAGACTCATTTCGGTGATGACGAGTATGGCAGCCACAGCCTGTGCAGATATTTTAAACTGACTGTAATAAGAGTTGTCTCTTATAGCTGTGTTAATTTGTCATCATCCTGACAGAAAGCTTCATTTTTCTGGCCTTTGTCCCCAGCCAGTGAATTACAGTAAATCCCATTCTCGATGCCTTTGAGAGTTTTGTCTTCATTTTCTTCCCCTCCCCCTTCAGAGCCTCGTGCTTTCCTGCAAGAGATGAGACAACATCACAGTGAGATATGACACAGTGTGATAACCGGTTTGGGCATGTCTGAAGTCTGGGTTCAAATCTGTCCATTGTTGCTGTCAAACCTTATTTCAAGCCTCTTTAACACCAGTCTTGAGGGCCCACCAAGCTTGCAATACAGTATTTACAAGTTATCTCTGAAATCAAGGCCAGAATTCTGTCACCAAGTCACCTTTTATTTCCATCTGCATAGTACGTGATGCCGACTCTGAGCTGGCTCTCAGAGTGAACAAAACCCCTAATCCTCCTGTTTATTATATTTTCTTTTTTTCTCTTTTTCTTTTTCACTTTTTTCTTGTGCATAGTAGTTGACACTGATCCAGCTCCCGCAGAGCCAGCTCTCAGAGTGAATAGCATCTCTGACACTCCTTTTTTTTAGTGGTTATTTTTCCCCCAGCACCCATGTTGTGTGTGTGCAGGCATGGAAAACACAAGGTGCACGAATCTTTATTCAGTTTTCACCACCAGGAAGAATGGAGACACCTGAGTGGCCAGTGAACACTCTTGTTTCTTTTTTATTTATTTATTTTTTATTTTTAAATTTTTTTTTGTTTTAACCCCCACACTACCACCTAAATGCGGTAGTGCTTATTTTTTCCCCAGCACCCATGGTGTGTGTGTGTGTGTGTGTAGGTGTGAGACACAGTGAAAGACAAAAGGTGCACGAATCTTTATTCAATTCCACCACCAAAAAAGATAGGAAAACACCCGGGTGGCCAGTGACAAACACTGCCCTTCACATCAAAGGGCAGTGCTGTGTGATCAAAACAGTGAAGGGGATGGTAGGGACTAAATCAAAATAGAGTTGGAGGGAGAAATGATGCACTCCACTCCCTGCGGCGCCCACCTCTCCCTGAACAACTCCAGGGTGTTGGTGGACACCGCGTGCTCCTTCTCCAAGGACACCCGGGCCCTAACGTAACCGCGGAAAAGGGGCAGGCAGTCGGCCCTAATGACCCCCTCCACGGCCCGCTGCCTGGACCTGTTGATGGCCAGTTTGGCCAGGCCCAGGAGCAGACCCACGAGGAGGTCTTCAGACCTGCCCTCCCTCCTCCGTACCGGGTGCCCGAAGATCAGGAGCGTGGGACTGAAGTGCAACCAAAATCAGAGGAGAAGGTTTTTTAGAAAATCAAAAAGGGAGTGCAAACGCCCACACCCAATATATACCTGGTCCACAGACTCCACAGCGCCACAGAACAAGCAGTTGGGCTGGGAGTCCGTGAACCACCACAATCTGCGGTTGCAAGGGACTGCTGCGTGCAGCACCCTCCACCCCAGATCCCCGAGAGAAAGGGGGAGGACTCCCGCGTAGAGAGCCCTCCACTGGGGATCCCCACCGCGCGGTGGCAAATGGGCACGCCAAGGCGTGTCCGGACGGTGGATGAGGGAGAAGAGGTGGACGGTGTGCAGCAGCAGTCGGTACAGGGCTCTTCTTTTTATTTCCCTGAACGAAACAAAATTAAAATTTCGGAGGCGGCTCAGGTTGTGGGGCACAGGCTCCCGCAGGAAGTACGGGACCTTGGGGCCAATGTGAAATTCCGTCCGGGCTAACACTCTTGTTTCTATCTGTCAGCCAGGGCTCCCTGATTGGACCAGGTGAACAGCCCCAATTAGGGAACTTGTATTCTATGATATCCACCTTGCCGATGTCATTCCAATCACTACAGTCATTCCTCTTAGGATTTAATTGATACAGTGGAATTTAATCACAACCTGAGGTTGGGAAAGACTTGCAGGGTTCTGGTTTCCCCCATGCCGACAGTGCAGTGATTTGATTATTATTGGAGTGATGACCTTAGGGAGCGAGTAACTGAAGAAAGTGTCAATCCTACAGGGACTAAGAAAATTGGCATTTCTTGTGGTGGCAGATGATATAACTGAGGCTATGGCAAATTAACACTCACCATCTCTCTTCATGAAAGGTTGTAATAGTGTTGAATAAGATACCAAAAGATAAAGAGAGATACTTCCAAAGATTGGAAGTGTTGACGATAGTGACATCATCCAATCTGAATGGGAGGTATCTCTGACTACTGGGAAAGTAAGGATAAAAATTGTAGTGGCTCCATCCACAATATTCCTATCCTCTTTAGAAATGGGAGTAGCGTTGGGGGACTAGTAAATTGTACTGCTCTCTCTGAGGTGGAGAGAAAAACCCAACAACTACAGACCAGTCTGCCTTAGAGAAACTCATAGAGACAGGTCAGTATAGACTTTGAACTTGAATAAGTTCTTCATGAAGGAACAAACAGGCTTATTGGACGTGATGAGATCGATTTGATTTGGTTTATTGTAGTCACGTGTACCTAGGTACAGTAAAAAGCTTTGGACAGGCAGAGCATAACAAACAAGGACAGGCAGGGTGCTCAGACAGAGTGAGGCATACAAGGCTGTGGCTGTACAAGAGGGGCACAACGCTAGAACAACATTAGCAAGATCAACATTATATTGATGCTAGAGAGCTTCATTCAGCTGATGCTTTTCAGGTGGATATACAAAAGTCATTTTACTAAGTGTCATACTCAAGGCTTACCATACTCAAGGATATAGAGCATCATTTCAAAGTACTTTCAAAATAAAGTGGAAAGTACTTTAAATGGGGTACTGGAGCTAAAAGACATGCTACAGTTGTCTTCAATTGAAAGGACTATTATAAGAAGCTAGGAGACTGCTTGGCTTTGTTAACAGAAGCATGGGGTAAAGTCAACAAGATGATATTAAACCTTCACAAAGCACTGTGACAAGCCTTAGCTGCACAACAGTAAGCAAAGCTGGGCACTGGGTCCTTGAACAGTTTGCAGAAGTGATTCACTGAATGACACAAATAATAAGGAACTGCAGCTTTATGGGCAGCTGGTGGTCTTCACCTTAGAGGACTGAAAGTCCCTTTCCTCCCCAGCGCTGCTGAGTGAAAGTGGTAAGGGGCTGGTGTTACTCGGTGTGCACCTACCCAAGTTGGTATCCTGACCCATCGTGCCTCCCCTCTGCTCTCCAGAACCTGACACAATGCACCTATTCCCCTCCCCCACCACCCACCAAACCTCCTGAAATTCTATAAGACCCTTTCCCAGCTGAAGCTCTCGGAGTCACCCTCCCTCTGGAATCCGTGCTTCGTGAGATGACTGCAGGTCCCAGCAGGGACCAGCGCTGAGTCATACAGCATGGAAACAGACTCTTTGGCACAACTCGTCCATGCCAACCAGGATTCCCAAACTAACTTAGACCCTTTTGCCTGCATTTGGCCCGTATCCTCATCCATTTCCTCCACTCATCTTCCCAGTGTTTTTCTTAAACCACCAACACAGTGACTTCAGGTGTCCCACTTCATTACAGTGAAAACACCGGAATTCTTTTACTGCCCCTTCCCCCTCATGAGTTTCCTTTTCATCCTGTGGTAAATTTTCCCTTACCACCTGATGGTTTCTCTTCACCCCAATTTCTATACCTCATAGATTGAAGCTGAGATCAGAACCAAACTTCGATTTACGAACCAACTCATAATCATCAACCATTTCCCCCTCCTGGGTATGAGGGGGGAAGTGCCGTAGAAGAATTCACTGTAATAAAGTAGAACACTTGAAGCCACTCTGTTGGTGGTTTAAGAAAAACACTGGGATGATGAGTGGAGGACATGGATGGGGATATGTGCCAAATGCAGGCAAATGTGTCTACGTTAGTTTGGGAAGCCTGGTTGCCATGGATGTACTGAGCCGAAGGGTCTGTTTCCATGGTTCAGTGGTTAGCACTGCTGCTTCCCAACGCCAGGGACCCGGGTTCGACCCCAGCCTCGGGCGACTCTCTGTTTGTACATTCTCCCCGTGTCTGCATGGGTTTGCTCCGGTTTCCTCTCACAATCCAAAGATGTGCAGGTTAGGCGAGTTGGTCACGCTAAATTGCATCATAGTGTCCAGGGGTGAGTAGGTTAGGTCCATTAGTCAGGGGAAATGTGAAGTAATATAGTAGGGGAATGGGTCTAGGTGGGTTACTCTTTGAAGGGTTGGTGTGGACTTGTTGGGCCGAAGGGCCTGTTTCCATACTGGAGGGATTTAATGATTCTAATCCTGCAGTCTTAACTCTCTGTTCAGCCACGAGTTCTCACTCCTGCAGGAAGTGAATTGTTGAACTCGTCCAAAAGGATGGTCTGTCTAAGAGCATCATATAGAATCCGTGCAAGTCATTCAGTCCACACTGATCCTCCAAACAGCATCACACCCAGACCAACCTCCCCCCACCCTTCTCTTATCTCTGTAACCCTACATTTCCCACGGCCAATCCACCAAACCTACACATCCCTGGACACTATGAGCAATTTAGCATGACCTGTACATCTCTGGACTGTGGGAGGAAACCTAGATCACCCCAAAGAAACCCACACAGACACAGGGAGAATGTGCAAACTCCACACAGACGGTTGCCTGAGGCTGGATTCGAACCCAGGGCGCTGGCACTGTGAGGCAGCAGTGCTAACCACTGAGCCACTGTGCCACCTTTGTGATGCTCTTATCTCTACCTATCAAGGTTACTTTGTTTGATCCTTTTAAACTCTGTGTTAAGCTGGCCCACACTGTGATATCAATGCTGAGCGACCTTTTTAAAGCTGGGTGATTTGCATACAGCGTTTTGAGGGTTTCTGCCCGAAGCGTCGATTCTCCTGCTCCTCGGATGCTGCCCTGACCTGCTGTGCTTTTCCAGCACCACACTCTCAACTCTGATCTCCAGCACCTGCAGGCCTCGCTTTATCATCCGATTTGCATCCAACCTTCCTAACGGCAGAAGGGGAGGGGGAAGACATTCTTCTACATCACTATTCCTCCCATAAGCCCAAGGGGCCGAATGGCCTTCTTTTCTATAATTGCATGAACTGGAGTTGCAAGGGCTAGCAGAACACTTGCTGAGTTATTGAACAGAAGGTGCCACTGCCATTTCACAAAGAGGTTCGTCCCTTGTCACGATGACTCGGCATTGCCCTCATTGCTACCCCAGAACTACACAGTCGATTTAAAACTGTACGTTTGCTTTTGGACTCTCGACCCAGTGCCTGAACATCCTATAAAATCTGGTATTCACATGTTATCATCGTTCAGCTTTTTAACAACCGATAAGCCTACACGTTGAACCACAATAAAAACAAATTAAGGGCTCAGCATTGGCACCAATTCATCACAACCACTGGGGAGATTATCAGAGTTCCTACATTGCTGAGCTCAAGACATGAAAGCACCCGATTGGGTTGAACTATGCAGTTGGGGTTTGATCTGATCACTGTTAAGGAGCAAGGGCTTTTTTTCTCTTTGAAAGGGTTTATGTTGATTTCACATTGGCACAGTGGTTAGCGCTGCCGCCTCACAGCACCAGGGCCCTGAGGTCGATCCCAGCCTTGGGTGACTGTCTGTGGGGAGTTTGCACGTTCTCCCCTGTGTCTGAATGGGTTTCCTCCCACAGTCCAAAAATGTGCAGGTTAGGTGGATTGGCCATGCTAAGTTGCCCCATCGTATCCAAGGAGGTGCAGGCTAAGTGCATTAGCTATGGGAAATGCAGGATTACAGGGGCATGGTAAGGGGGTGAATGTGGGAGGGATGCTCTTCAAGATGGGTGAAATGTCCTGCTTCTGCACTGTCAGGATTCTATGATTCATGTCAGTTTGCAGATGTAGAGAATTTGAAAATTCTGACAAAAAGTGGATGGCCTTTCTACACTCGTTTGGTTTACACAATTCCCAACATCCAGTTCGTGTAGGTCTGCCATGCTGTGCGATTATCATGTCAGCTTTCTCCTGAAGTTATGGGACAGTCACATTCTCCATCTTTGCCCCTCTGTGTTAAAAGTGAGTGTGGTCTGACCAGATTGAAGGTACTGTGTTCCAACACTCACTATGTTGCCATCTCTCACACCAGTCGTGAGGGGGCTCTTTGAGGGCAGCCTTGACTCAGGTCTTTGTGAAAATCACCGTGTTCACATTTCTCTTTAACTGAGCACAATTGGGAGAGGTTACAAGTTAGCTTGGCCTCCAGCACATAACCGTGCCATCACCAAGTCTGCCAATTCACTCTTTGGTAAAACCTACACAAACCCCTTCCCCCCATGTTTGCTCCATGCTTTAGCCAATCTGTTAATGAACTCCTCCCCCACGCTTTGTTAATCACGCCCTGCGCCACATTGCTTGAAACTTCTGTCCCATTTCCTTCTTTCTGTAAACTTGAGAATATCGAAAACTTGAAGCCCCTATCCTTAGTGATACTAAAATCCCACTTATCAACCATGTCTTCTCTCACCGACCTACACTGGCACTCAGCCAGATGCCACTTTGATTTTAAAAATCTCATCCTTGTCTAAAAACCTCTTCTTCTTTGCAGTCTCCTGTAACACCCCCATACCTTTCGGATGTAGTTCTGTCCCTCTAATCTGGAGTAGCCCAGTTTTAATCGAGCAATGCCTTCAGTTGGCTAGGCCCCAAACCCTGGAACCTCTCAGCCTCCCTGCACGTAGTACACTCCTTAAAGCCTCCCCCTTTGACAAAGATTTGGCCATTTGCCTAAATACCTCCGTGACTGGCTTGATGCCTAATTTCACTTCATAACATCCCAGAAAATGCCCTGTAACATTTTTATTACACGTAATGCACCGCATAAATGTAAGCATTTGTCACTTTTACAATGTAGCACAAAGTGAGGATCTGCCACCTTTAATTGGTGCTACATTTGGAGCAATTTGGACCACAAGGTCAAAGGTCAGCAAAGCTCGGAAACCTTAATACCAGGAAAGACGTTCTCTATCCTATCAGTCTGAGCTCGAACATTCTGTATAGGATCAGTATTGTCATGGTAACAAGGTTTGCAACACACTCCAAAGTTTAAAAATAGATAAGTGAATAATATCATTTGCAACAGCAGGCAAAGTTTATGGTTGCTGGGATTAATTCATTGACAAATAACATTAGCACTAGTCAGAGAGTCAGCATATTATAACAGCACAGTCATAGAGTGTACACTCAGGTGTAAGGACCTTCCTTTTTGCTATGAAGGCTAAGGTTTCTGAACTAACACTTGCAATTCCCATTATTTCCCAGATAGAAAAGCATTTAACAGGCTCAGAGCTATTGGGCTCAATTTCAAATGATTTGTTCCAGCGATAGTTCAGTGATGGAAGGATAAAGATCCATTCTTGGTATAAAGCACCATACACAGTGTATAGGGCAGGAGGGATATTGGCCAAATTGCCACCCCCCCCAGCACTCCCTTCTTTTATTTGTTCACATGATGTTGACTTGGTAACTGGGCCAGCATGTGTTGCCAATCTCTAATTGCTCAAAATGGACTATTATCAGCCACCCAGCATGGGGCAGGCTGCCGAGTTCCTGGTTTTGTCGCTAAATATTGACATTCTCCCTGATATTTTGACATGGGTTGTGTAGATAACCGTATCTTAAGCTTCAATAAATAAGAAGTCTATCTCTCTCTTTTTCTTTCTGCAGGCTCACTCCAGAGGAGCAGCACTCTGGCAGCTTGAAAAGACAATGGAACCAGACTCGGGAATACACACCAGTATATATTTCAACAGTTGCCTTTGAACAGCAGAGCAGAGAGGAAGAATATGTGTTTGTAAGCAAGAACTGGAAGATTGTCTCATTCCCCTGCTAATCTCTCTTCAAAACTATCAGCCATGATCATATTGAACGGTGATGCAGGCTCGAAGGGCTGAATGGCCTATGCCTGCACTGATTTTCTATGTTTCTCAGTTTAAACAGAACCTGGTGAATTGGGGAAATAACCAATTACCAAGAAACTTTGCCACTGCTGAGGATACCAGACAACAATCAGACCACCATGGTCCCAAGTTAAAACCTCATGCATCCCAAAATCTAAGGATGTTTAAACTGAGTAGCATTCATCCTCTTGCCCCGCCACAAAGCACTTATTACTAGTATGAGTGTGTGCATGTATGTGTGTGTGTGGGTGTGTGTGCGCGTTTTTGTGTGTGTGTGTACGCATTTTTGTGTGCGCGTGTGTGTATGTGTGGGGGAGTGCTGTGTGTGTGCGTGTGATTGTGTGGGGGGAGCACTGTGTGTATGAGTGTGGGTGTGGGTGTGTGTGTGAGAGTGTGCGTGTGTGTGAGGGTGTGTGTCTGTGAGGTGTATGCGTGTGTGTGTGAGGATGCATGTGTGTGTGTCTGTGTTTTGGGGGTTGTGTGTGAGGTGTGTGTGGGGGTGTGTGTATGTGTAGGTGCATGTGTGTGTGTATCTGTGTGTGTGTGAGGTGTGTGTGTGAGAGTGTGTGTGTATGTGTGCGTGCAAGTGTACGTGTGGGGGTAGTGTGTGTATGTGTGTGGGATGTGTGTGTGGGGTGTGTGTGCACGTGGGCGTGTGTGCGGGGTGGGTGTGTGGGGGGTGTGTGTATGTGTGTGTGGGGTTTGTGTCTGTGTGGGTGCATGTTGGGGTGTGTGTGTGTTGTGTGTGTGTATATGTGTGTGTGGGGTGTGTGTATATGTGTGTGGGGTGTGTGTGTGTATATGGGGTGTGTGTGTGTGTGGTGTGTGTATGTATGTGTATGTGTGTGGGGTGTGTGTGGGTGTGTGTGTGTGGGGTGTGTATGTGTGTGGGGTGTGTGTGGGGTGTGTGTGGGGGGTGTGTATGTGTGTGTGGGGTGTGGGTGTGTGTATGTGTGTGTGTGGTGTGTATGTATGTGTGTGGGGTGTGTGTGTGGGGTGTGTATGTGTGTGTGGGGTGTGTGTGGGTGTGTGTGTATGTGTGTGTGGGCTGTGTATGTGTGTGGAGTGTGTGGGGGGTGTGTGTGGGGTGTGTGTATGTGTGTGGGGTGTGTGAGTGGGGTGTGTGTGTGTGGGGTGTGTGTGTGGGGTGTGTGTGTGGGGGGTGTGTATGTGTGTGTGGGGGGTGTGTGTGTGGGGTGTGGGGGGTGTGTGTGTGGGGTGTGTATGTGGGGGGTTTGTGTGGGTTGCGTGTGTGTGGGGGGTGTATGTGTGGGTTGTGTGTGTGTCTGTGTGTGTGGGGTGTGTGTGTGAGGTGTGGGTGTATCTGTGTGTGTGTGAGAGTGTGTGTGTATGTATGCGTGCAAGTGTATGTGTGGGGGTTGTGTGTGTATGTGTGTGGGGTGTGTGTGGGGAGTGTGTGGGTGTGTGTGTGTGGTGTGTGTGTGTGGGGTGTGTGTGTATGTGTGTGTGGGGTTTGTGTGTGTGTGTGGGTGCGTGTTGGGGTGTGTGTGGGGGGTGTGTGTGCGTATATGTGTGTGTGGGGTGTGTGTATGTGTGTGTGGGGTGTGTGTGTATGTGGGGCATGTGTGTGTGGTGTGTGTATGTATGTGTATGTGTGTGTGGGGTGTGGGGTGTGTATGTGTGTGGGGTGTGTGTGTGGGGTGTGTGTGTGTGTGGGGTGTGTATGTGTGTGTGGGGTGTGTGTGTGGGGTGTGGGTGTGTATATGGTGTGTGGTGTGTGTGTATGAGTGTGGGGTGTGTGTGTGTGGTGTGTGTGTGGGGTGTGTATGTGTGTGGAGTGTGTGTGTGGGGTGTGTGTGTGTGGGGTGTGTATGTGTGTGTGGGGTGTGGGTGTGTGTATGTGTGTGTGGTGTGTGTGTATGTGTGTGGGGTGTGTGTGTGGGGTGTGAGTGTGTGGGGTGTGTATGTGTGTGGGGTGTGTGTGGTGTGTGTGTGTGGGGGATGTGTATGTGTGTGTGGGGTGTATGTGCGTGGGGTGTGTGTGTGTGTGGGGTGTATGTGTGTGTGGGGTGTGTGTGTGGGATGTGTGTGTGTGGGGTGTGTATGTGTGTGGGTGTGTGTGTGGGGTGTGTGTGGGGTGTGGGGGTGTGTATGTGTGTGGAGTGTGTGTGTATATGTGGGGTGTGTATGTGGGGGGTTTATGTGGATTGCGTGTGTGTGTGTAGGATTTGTGTGGGTTGTGTGTGTGGGTGTGTGTGTGTGGGGGGGTTTGTGTGGGTTGTGTGTGTGGGGGGTGTGTGTGTGTGGGATGTGTGTGGGTTGTGTGTGTGGGGGGTTTGTGTGGATTGTGTGTGTGTGTGAGGGGTGTGTGTGTGGGTTTGTGTGGGTTGTGTGTGTGGGGTATGTGTGTGTGTTGTGTGTATGTGGGGTATGTGTGTGTGGGGGTTTGTGTGGGTTGTGTGTGTGGGGTTTGTGTGGGTGTGTGTGTGGGGGTGTGTGTGAGGTGTGTATGGGTTGTGTGTGTGTGGGGTGTGTGTGGGGGTGTGTGTGTGGGTTGCGTGTATGTTTGGGGTGTGTGTGTGTGGTGTGTGTGTGGGGTTTGTATGGGTGTGTGTGGGGTTTGTGTGGGTATGTGTGGGGTGTGTGTGTGTGGGTTGTGTGTGTGTGTGTATTGGGGTGTGTGTGTGGGTGTGTGTTGGGGTGTGAGTGTGTGTGGTGTGTGTGTGTGTTGGGGTGTGTGTGTGTTGGGGTGTGTGTGTGTGTTGGGGTGTGTGTGTGTTGGGGTGTGTGTGGGTGTGTGTGGTGTGTGTGTGGTGTGTGTGTGTGGGGCGGGTGTGTGTGTGGAGTGTGTGTGTGTATGTGTGTGGGTGTGTGTGTGGAGTGTGTGTGTGGGGTGTGTGGGTGCATGTGTGTGTGGGGTGTGTGTGTGTATATGTGTGTGTGTGTGGTGTGAGTGTGTGGAGTGTGTGTTGGGGTGTGTGTGTGTGGGGTGTGTGTGTGTGGGGTGTGTGTATATGTGTGTGTGTGTGTGTGGTGTGAGTGTGTGGAGTGTGTGTTGGGGTGTGTGTGTGTGGGGTGTGTGTGTGTATGGGGTGTGTGTGTCTGTGGGGGGGGTGTGTGTGTATATGTGTGTGTGTGGTGTGAGTGTGTGGAGTGTGTGTTGGTGTGTGTGGGGCGGGTGTGTGTGTGGTGTGTGGGGTGTGTGTGTAGGGTGTGTGTGTGTGTGTGTGGGGTGTGTGTATATGTGTGTGTGTGTGTGTGGTGTGAGTGTGTGGAGTGTGTGTTGGGGTGTGTGGGGCGGGTGTGTGTGTGGTGTGTGGGGTGTGTGTGTGTGGGGTGTGTGTGTGTGGGGTGTGTGTATATGTGTGTGTGTGTGTGGTGTGAGTGTGTGGAGTGTGTGTTGGGGTGTGTGTTTGTGTGGGGTGTGTGTGTGTATGGGGTGTGTGTGTCTGTGGGGGGGGGTGTGTGTATATGTGTGTGTGTGGTGTGAGTGTGTGGAGTGTGTGTTGGTGTGTGTGGGGCGGGTGTGTGTGTGGTGTGTGGGGTGTGTGTGTGTAGGGTGTGTGTGTGTATGTGTGTGTGGGTGTGTGTGTGGAGTGTGTGTGTGGGTGTGTTTGGGGTGTGTGTGTGGGGTGTGTGTGTGCGTGTGTGTGGGGGGTGTGTGTGTGTATATGTATGTGTGTGGTGTGAGTGTGTGGAGTGTGTGTTGGGGTGTGTGTGTGTGGGGTGTGTGTGTTGGGGTGTGTGTGTGTGTGGGGTGTGTGTGTGTGTGGGGGTGTGTGTGGGGTATGTGTGTGTGGGTGTGTGTGTGGAGTGTGTGTGTGGGTGTGTTTGGGGTGTGCGTGTGGGGTGTGTGTGTGCGTGTGTGTGGGGGGTGTGTGTGTGTATATGTATGTGTGTGGTGTGAGTGTGTGGAGTGTGTGTTGGGGTGTGTGTGTGTGGGGTGTGTGTGTGTGGGGTGTGTGTGTGTGTGTGGGGGTGTGTGTGTGTGTGGAGTGTGGGGTGTGTGTGTGTGTGGGGTGTGTGTGTTTGTGTGTGGGGTGTGTGTGTGTGTGTGGGGTTTGTGTGGGTTGTGTGTGTGAGGGGTGTGTGTGTGTGGGTTGTGTGTGCGTGGGGTGTGTCTGTGGGGTGTGTGTGTGGTGTGTGAGGCGTGTGTGTGGGGCGTGTGTGTGGGGTGTGTGGGGTGTGCATGTGGGGTGTGTGTGTGAGTGTGGTGTGTGTATGTGGTGGCTGTGTGGGTTGTGTGTGTGGGGTGTGTGTGTGTGTGGTGTGTGTGGTGTGTGTGTGGGGTGTGTGTGTGGGGTGTGTGTTGTGTGTGTGTGTGGTGTGTGTGGGAGGTGTGTGTGTGGGCAATGTGTGTGTGGGGAGTGTGTGTGGGGTATGTGTATGTGTGTGGGGTGTGTGTGTGGGGTGTGTGTGTGGGGTGTGTGTGAGGTGTGTGTGGGTGTGTGTGTGTGTGGGGGGATGTGTGTGGGTGTGTGTGTGGGGTATGTGTGTGGGGTGTGTGTGTGGGGTGTGTGTGGGGTGTGTGTGTGGGGTGTGTGTGTGTGGGGTGTGTGTGTGGGGTGTGTGTGGGGGGTTGTGTGTGTGGGGGGTTGTGTGTGTGGGGGGGTTTGTGTGGGTTGTGTGTGTGTGTGGGGTTTGTGTGTGTGTGTGTGGGTGTGTGTGTTTGGGGTGTGTATGGGTTGTGTGTGTGTGTGGGGTGTGTGTGAGGGTGTGTGTGTGGGTTGCATGTATGTTTGGTGTGTGTGTGTGGTTTGTGTAGGTTGTGTGTGTGTGGGGTTTGTATGGGTGTGTGTGGGGTGGGTGTGGGTTGTGTGTGTGGGGTTTGTGTGGATGTGTGTGGGTTGTGTGTGGGGTTTGTGTGGGTGTGTGTGGGGTGTGTGTGTGGTTTGTGTGTGTGGTGTGTGTGTGTGTGTGGGTGTGTTGTGTGTGTGTGGGTGTGTGTGTGTGTTGGGGTGTGTGTATGGGTGTGTGTTGGGGTGTGTGTGTGGTGTGTGGGTGTGTGTATATGTGTGTGTGTGGTGTGAGTGTGTGGAGTGTGTGTTGGGGTGTGTGTGTGTGGGTGGTGTGTGTGGGGTGTGTGTGTGTGGCGTGCGTGTGTGGGGTGTGTATGTGTGTGTGGGGTGTGTGTGGGATGTGCGTGTGGGGGGGGTGTATGAGGGGGGTTGTGGGTGCGTTTGTGGGGTGTGTGAGTGGGGTGTGTGCGTGGGGGGGTGTGTGTGTGTGGTTGTGGGTATGTGTGTGGGGTGTGTGTGGGGTGTGTGTGTGTGTGGGGTGTCTGTGTGTGAGTGTGTGTGTGGGTTGTGGGTGTATGTGTGTGGGATGTGTGTGGGATGTGCGTGTGGGGGGGGGTGTATGAGGGGGGTGTGGGTGCGTTTGTGGGGTGTGTGAGTGGGGTGTGTGCGTGGGGGGGTGTGTGTGTGTGGTTGTGGGTATGTGTGTGGGGTGTGTGTGGGGTGTGTGTGTGTGTGGGGTGTCTGTGTGTGAGTGTGTGTGTGGGTTGTGGGTGTATGTGTGTGGGATGTGTGTGTGTGTGTGTGGGTTGTGTGAGTGTGTGTTGGGGTGTGTGTGTGGGTGTGTTTTGGGGTGAGTGTGCGTGTGTGTGTGGGGTGTGTGTGTGGGGTGTGTATGTGTGTGGGGTGTGTGTGTGTGTGGGGGTGTGTGTGTGTGTGTGGGGGGTGTGTGTGCGTGGGGTTTGTGTGGGTTGTGTATGTGTGTGAGGGGTGTGTGTGAGGGGTGTGTGTGTGGGTTGTGTGTGCGTGGGGTGTGTGGGGTGTGTGTGTGGTGTGTGGAGCGTGTGTGTGGGTGCATATTGTGGTGTGTGTGTGGGGTGTATGTGTGGGGTGTGTGTGTGTGTGTGGGGTGTATGTGTGTGTGGGGTGTGTGTGTGGGATGTGTGTGTGTGGAGTGTGTATGTGTGTGGGTGTGTGTGTGGGGTGTGTGTGGGGTGTGGGGGTGTGTATGTGTGTGGAGTGTGTGTGTATATGTGGGGTGTGTATGTGGGGGGTTTATGTGGATTGCGTGTGTGTGTGTAGGATTTGTGTGGGTTGTGTGTGTGGGTGTGTGTGTGTGGGGGGGTTTGTGTGGGTTGTGTGTGTGGGGGGTGTGTGTGTGTGGGATGTGTGTGGGTTGTGTGTGTGGGGGGTTTGTGTGGATTGTGTGTGTGTGTGAGGGGTGTGTGTGTGGGTTTGTGTGGGTTGTGTGTGTGGGGTATGTGTGTGTGTTGTGTGTATGTGGGGTATGTGTGTGTGGGGGTTTGTGTGGGTTGTGTGTGTGGGGTTTGTGTGGGTGTGTGTGTGGGTGTGTGTGTGAGGTGTGTATGGGTTGTGTGTGTGTGGGGTGTGTGTGGGGGTGTGTGTGTGGGTTGCGTGTATGTTTGGGGTGTGTGTGTGTGTTTTGTGTGGGTTGTGTGTGTGGGGTTTGTATGGGTGTGTGTGGGGTTTGTGTGGGTGTGTGTGGGGTGTGTGTGTGTGGGTTGTGTGTGTGTGTGTATTGGGGTGTGTGTGTGGGTGTGTGTTGGGGTGTGAGTGTGTGTGGTGTGTGTGTGTGTTGGGGTGTGTGTGTGTTGGGGTGTGTGTGTGTGTTGGGGTGTGTGTGTGTTGGGGTGTGTGTGGGTGTGTGTGGTGTGTGTGTGGTGTGTGTGTGTGGGGCGGGTGTGTGTGTGGTGTGTGGGGTGTGTGTGTGGTGTGTGTGTGTATGTGTGTGGGTGTGTGTGTGGAGTGTGTGTGTGGGGTGTGTGGGTGCATGTGTGTGTGGGGTGTGTGTGTGTATATGTGTGTGTGTGTGGGGTGTGTGTATATGTGTGTGTGTGTGTGTGGTGTGAGTGTGTGGAGTGTGTGTTGGGGTGTGTGTGTGTGGGGTGTGTGTGTGTATGGGGTGTGTGTGTCTGTGGGGGGGGGTGTGTGTGTATATGTGTGTGTGTGGTGTGAGTGTGTGGAGTGTGTGTTGGTGTGTGTGGGGCGGGTGTGTGTGTGGTGTGTGGGGTGTGTGTGTAGGGTGTGTGTGTGTGTGTGTGTGTGGGGTGTGTGTATATGTGTGTGTGTGTGTGTGGTGTGAGTGTGTGGAGTGTGTGTTGGGGTGTGTGGGGCGGGTGTGTGTGTGGTGTGTGGGGTGTGTGTGTGTGGGGTGTGTGTGTGTGGGGTGTGTGTATATGTGTGTGTGTGTGTGTGGTGTGAGTGTGTGGAGTGTGTGTTGGGGTGTGTGTGTGTGTGGGGTGTGTGTGTGTATGGGGTGTGTGTGTCTGTGGGGGGGGTGTGTGTGTATATGTGTGTGTGTGGTGTGTGTGTGGAGTGTGTGTTGGTGTGTGTGGGGCGGGTGTGTGTGTGGTGTGTGGGGTGTGTGTGTGTAGGGTGTGTGTGTGTATGTGTGTGTGGGTGTGTGTGTGGAGTGTGTGTGTGGGTGTGTTTGGGGTGTGTGTGTGGGGTGTGTGTGTGCGTGTGTGTGGGGGGTGTGTGTGTGTATATGTATGTGTGTGGTGTGAGTGTGTGGAGTGTGTGTTGGGGTGTGTGTGTGTGGGGTGTGTGTGTGGGGGGGCTGTGTGTGTGGGGTGTGTGTGTGTGTGTGGGGGTGTGTGTGTGTGTGGAGTGTGGGGTGTGTGTGTGTGTGGGGTGTGTGTGTTTGTGTGTGGGGTGTGTGTGTGTGTGTGGGGTTTGTGTGGGTTGTGTGTGTGAGGGGTGTGTGTGTGTGGGTTGTGTGTGCGTGGGGTGTGTGTGTGGGGTGTGTGTGTGGTGTGTGAGGCGTGTGTGTGGGGCGTGTGTGTGGGGTGTGTGGGGTGTGCATGTGGGGTGTGTGTGTGAGTGTGGTGTGTGTATGTGGTGTCTGTGTGGGTTGTGTGTGTGGGGTGTGTGTGTGTGTGGTGTGTGTGGGGTGTGTGTGTGGTGTGTGTGTGGGGTGTGTGTTGTGTGTGTGTGTGGTGTGTGTGGGAGGTGTGTGTGTGGTGTGTGTGTGGGCAATGTGTGTGTGGGGAGTGTGTGTGGGGTATGTGTATGTGTGTGGGGTGTGTGTGTGTGGGGTGTGTGTGTGGGGTGTGTGTGAGGTGTGTGTGGGTGTGTGTGTGTGTGGGGGGATGTGTGTGGGTGTGTGTGTGGGGTATGTGTGTGGGGTGTGTGTGTGGGGTGTGTGTGGGGTGTGTGTGTGGGGTGTGTGTGTGTGGGGTGTGTGTGTGGGGTGTGTGTTGGGGGTTGTGTGTGGGGGGGGTTGTGTGTGTGGGGGGGTTTGTGTGGGTTGTGTGTGTGTGTGGGGTTTGTGTGTGTGTGTGTGTGGGTGTGTGTGTTTGGGGTGTGTATGGGTTGTGTGTGTGTGTGGGGTGTGTGTGAGGGTGTGTGTGTGGGTTGCATGTATGTTTGGGGTGTGTGTGTGTGGTTTGTGTAGGTTGTGTGTGTGTGGGGTTTGTATGGGTGTGTGTGGGGTGGGTGTGGGTTGTGTGTGTGGGGTTTGTGTGGATGTGTGTGGGTTGTGTGTGGGGTTTGTGTGGGTGTGTGTGGGGTGTGTGTGTGGTTTGTGTGTGTGGTGTGTGTGTGTGTGTGGGTGTGTTGTGTGTGTGTGGGTGTGTGTGTGTGTTGGGGTGTGTGTATGGGTGTGTGTTGGGGTGTGTGTGTGGTGTGTGGGTGTGTGTATATGTGTGTGTGTGGTGTGAGTGTGTGGAGTGTGTGTTGGGGTGTGTGTGTGTGGGTGGTGTATGTGGGGTGTGTGTGTGTGGCGTGCGTGTGTGGGGTGTGTATGTGTGTGTGGGGTGTGTGTGGGATGTGCGTGTGGGGGGGGTGTATGAGGGGGGTTGTGGGTGCGTTTGTGGGGTGTGTGAGTGGGGTGTGGGTGGGTGGATGTGTGTGTGGTGTGTGTGTGGGTTGTGTGGGGTGGGTGTGTGTGGGGTGTGTGTGTGGCGTGTGTGTGTGGGGTGTGTATGTGTGTGTGGGGTGTGTGTGTGGGGTGTGCGTGTGGGGGGGTGAGTGTGTGGGGGTGTGTGTATGAGGTGTGTGTGTGGGGTTGTGGGTGTGTTTGTGGGGTGTGTGTGTGGAGTGTGTGTGTGTGGGGTGTATGTGTGAATGTGTGTGGTTGTGGGTATGTGTGTGGGGTGTGTGTGTGGGTGTGTGTGTGAGTGTGTGTGTGGGTTGTGTGTGTGTGTGTGTGGGGTGTGTGCGTGTGTGTGTGGGTTGTGTGTGTGTGTGTTGGGGTGTGTGTGGGTGTGTGTTGGGGCATGTGTGTGTGGTGTGTGGGTGTGTGTGTGTGTGTTGGGGTGTGTGTGTGTGTTGGGGTATGTGTGTGTGTGGGTGTGTGTGTTGGGGTGTGTTTGGGTGTGTGTGGTGTGTGTGTGTGGGGCGGGTGTGTGTGTGTGTGGTGTGTGGGGTGTGTGTGTGTGGTGTGTGGGGTGTGTGTGTGTGGGGTGTGTGTGTGTATGTGTGTGTGGGTGTGTGTGTGGTGTGAGTGTGTGGAGTGTGTGTTGGGGTGTGTGTGTGGGGCGTGTGTGTGTGTGGGGGTGTGTGTGTGTGGGGGTGTGTGTGTGTCTTTGTGTGTGTGTGTGTGGTGTGAGTGTGTGGAGTGTGTGTTGGGGTGTGTGTGTGTGTGGGATGTGTGTGTGCGGTTTGTGTGGGTTGTGTGTGTGTGTGAGGGGTGTGTGTGTGGGTTGTGTGTGCGTGGGGTGTGTGTGTGTGGGGTGTGTGTGTGGTGTGTGGGGCGTGTGTGTGGGGCGTGTGTGTTGAGTGTGTGTGGTGTGTGTGTGGGGTGTGTGTGTGGTGTGTGTGGGGTGTGTGTGGGGTGTGTGTGTGGTGTGTGTGTGGGGGGCGTGTGTGTGTGGGGGTGTGTGTTTGGGGTGTGTGTGTGTGGTGTCTGTGTGGGTTGTGTGTGTGGGGTGTGTGTATGTGGTGTGTGGGGGGTGTGTGTGTGGAGTGTGTGTTGGGGTGTGTGTGTGTGTGTGTGGGGTGTGTGTGTGTGTGGGATGTGTGTGTGCGGTTTGTGTGGGTTGTGTGTGTGTGTGAGGGGTGTGTGTGTGGGTTGTGTGTGCGTGGGGTGTGTGTGTGGGGTGTGTGTGTGGTGTGTGGGGCGTGTGTGTGGGGCGTGTGTGTTGGGTGTGTGTGGTGTGTGTGTGGGGTGTGTGTGTGGTGTGTGTGTGGTGTGTGTGTGGGGTGTGTGTGTGGTGTGTGCGTGGGGGTGTGTGCGTGGGGGTGTGTGTTTGGGGTGTGTGTGTGTGTGTGTCTGTGTGGGTTGTGTGTGTGGGGTGTGTGTGTGTGGTGTGTGGGGGGTGTGTGTGTGGTGTGTGTGTGTGAGGTGTGTGTGTGGGGTGTGTGTGGTGTGTGTGTGGGGTGTGTGTGTGGTGTGTGTGTGGTGTGTGTGTGGGGTGTGTGTGTGGTGTGTGTGTGTGGTGTGTGTGTGGTGTGTGTGTGGGGGGCGTGTGTGTGTGGGGGTGTGTGTTTGGGGTGTGTGTGTGTGTGTGTCTGTGTGGGTTGTGTGTGTGGGGTGTGTGTGGGGTGTGTGTGTGGTGTGTGTGTGGGGTGTGTGTGTGGTGTGTGTGTGGTGTGTGTGTGGGGGGCGTGTGTGTGTGGGGTTGTGTGTTTGAGGTGTGTGTGTCTATGTGTCTG
Organism: Chiloscyllium plagiosum; assembly: GCF_037043375.1. Lineage (NCBI taxonomy): Eukaryota > Metazoa > Chordata > Chondrichthyes > Orectolobiformes > Hemiscylliidae > Chiloscyllium > Chiloscyllium plagiosum. Next base: position 93,272,902 of record NW_028270150.1, read on the forward strand.
TGTGGGTTGTGTGTGTGGGGTGTGTGTGTGTGGTGTGTGGGGGGTGTGTGTGTGTGGTGTGTGTGTGTGAGGTGTGTGTGTGGGGTGTGTGTGTGGTGTGTGTGTGTGGTGTGTGTGTGGTGTGTGTGTGGGGGGCGTGTGTGTGTGGGGGTGTGTGTTTGGGGTGTGTGTGTGTGTGTGTCTGTGTGGGTTGTGTGTGTGGGGTGTGTGTGGGGTGTGTGTGTGGTGTGTGTGTGGGGTGTGTGTGTGGTGTGTGTGTGTGGTGTGTGTGTGGGGGGCGTGTGTGTGTGGGGGTGTGTGTTTGAGGTGTGTGTGTCTATGTGTCTGTGTGGGTTGTGTGTGTGGGGTGTGTGTGTGTGGTGTGTGGGGGGTGTGTGTGTGTGGTGTGTGTGTGTGAGGTGTGTGTGTGTGTGTGTGTGGGGGGTGTGTGTGTGTGGTGTGTGTGTGTGAGGTGTGTGTGTGGGGTATGTGTATGTGTGCGTGGGGTGTGTGTGTGTGGGGTGTGTGTGTGGGGTGTGTGTGTATGTGTGTGTGTGTGGGTATGTGTGTGTGTGGGGTGTGTGTGGAGTGTGTATGTGGGGTGTGTGTGGGGTGTGTGTGGGTGTGCGCGGTGTGTGTGTTTGTGTGGGATGTGTATGTGGTGTGTGTGTGTGGGGTGTGTGTGTGGGCTGTGTGTGTGTGGGGTGTGTGTGTGTGTGGGGTGTGTGTGTGGGATGTGTGTGGGGGTGTGTGTGTGTGTGTGTGGGGTGTGTGTGGGGTATGTGTGTGGGGTGTGTGTGTTGGGTGTGTGGGTATGTGTGTGTGGGTTATGTCTGTGGGGTGTGTGGGGTGTGTGTGTGGGGTGTGTGTGTGGAGGGTTGTGTGTGTGGGGTGTGTGTGGGTTGTGTGTGGGGTGTGTGTGGGATGTGTGTATGGGGTGTGCGTGTGGGGGAGTGAGTGTGTGGGGGTGTGTGTGTGAGGTGTATGTGTGTGGGGCAGGGTTGTGGGTGTGTTTGTGGGGTGTGTGTGTGTGGGGTGCGTGTGTGGGGGATGTGTATGTGTGTGTGTGAGTGTGTGTGGTTGTGGGCATGTGTGTCGGGTGTGTGTGTGGGGTGTGTGTGTGTGGGGTGTGTGTGTGTGAGTGTGTGTGGGTTGTGGGTGTGTGTGTGGGGTGTGTGGGTGGGTTGTGAGTGTGTGTGTGTGTGGGGTGTGTATGTGTGGGGTGTGTGTGGGGTGTGTGTGTGTGTGGGGTGCATGTGTGGGGTGTGTGTGGGGGGTTTGTTTGTGGGGTGTGTGTGTGTGGGGTGTGTGTTGGGTTGTGGGTGTATGTGTGGGTTGTGTGGGGTGTGTGTATCGGGTGTGCGTGTGGGGTGTGTGTGTGGGGTGTGTGTGTGTGGGGTGTGTGTGTGGGAGGGTGTGTGTCAGGGTGTGTGTGGGAGGGCGTGCGTGTGTGGGGTGTGTGTGTGGGGGGGGTGCATGTGTGGGGTGTGTGTGTGTGGGGGGGGTGCATGTGTGGGGGGTTTGTTTGTGGGGTGTGTGTGTGTGGGGTGTGTGTTGGGTTGTGGGTGTTTGTGTGGGGTGTGTGTGTGGGAGGGTGTGTGTGGGGTGTGTGTGTGTGGGAGGGTGTGTGTTGTGTTGTGGGTGTGTGTGTGGGGTGTGTGTGTGTGGGGTGTGTGTGTGTGTGTGTGTGTGGTGTGGTGTGTGGTGTGTGCGGTGTGTTTGTGGGGGGTGTGTGTTTAATGTCTTTTTTAAATTACTTTTCTCAGGGTTAGTAGGTAATAAAATTCCTCTTACTCAAGAAACCTTTATAATTGTCTCCTTCATTTCGATCCAGTTTAACAACATTTTTAAATTGGCTTTGATTTAACTCTGGGCTAAAAAAAATAGAAATCATTGTTGCAATTGATCAACAGGGTGTTGACAAGCAGGAAGGCAGCTTTCTGTCCTCACTAGGACTGAGTAATCTCGCTTGACCAACATATCTCTCATTCCATCCTGCCTGCATTGGTTGTTCCAACCCTATTCATTTGCAGGTGATAACACTGGACCACACATATAAGGCTATAAGACACAGGAGCAGAAATTAGGCCATTCAGCCCATTGAGTCTGCCCCACCATTCAATAATGCCTGGTAAGTTTCTCAACCCCATTCTCCCCTTAATACTCGGTCACCTATTTAGTTCAGTCTTCAATATACTTAATGACCAGGCCTCCACATCCTTCTGTAGCAATGAATTCCATCGATTCATCACTCTCTGGCTGAAGAACTTTCTCCCTATCTCCTTTCCGAAAAGGTCTTCCCTTTAATATAAAGCTGTACCCTCGGGTCTTAGTCTTTCCTATCAATGGAAACATCTTCCCAACATCCACTCTGTCCAGGCCATTTCAGTATTCTCTAAGTTTCAATTAGATCCCCCCTCATTCTTCTAAACTCCATGACCCAGACTCCTCAAACATTCCTCACATGTTAAGCTTTTCATTCCTGGAACCATTGTCATGAACCTCCTCTGAACATGCTCCAGGGCCAGTACATCCTTCCTGAGATGTGGGGCCCAAAACTGCACACATTTGTCTGAATGTGGTCTGACCAGAGCCTTATAGCGCCTCAGAAGTACATCCCTGCTTTTATAAACAAGTCTTCTCAAAATAGTCTTCCTCACTACTGGCTCAACCTGCAAGTTTACCTTGAGAGAATCCTGGACTAGAACTCCCAAGTCTCTTTGCACTTCAGACTTTCCTCCCTATTGAGTAAGTAGTTCATGCCTCTATTCTAACCACCAAAGTGCACGGCCTCACACTTTCCCACGCTGTACTTCAGGTCTTTAGATAATACCCGTGCTGTAGTCCCACTTGATCCTGGCCACGATTTCGGAACAAGACTTCCCCAGTTCTCTACCACCCACCTACTCAACATGTTCCATTTCATTTCTAGAGTTAAAAAAAATGGGTATTGTTGACTTTCCTGTCAACGCTAAGGGAACATGAGAGAACAATCGACTGAAGCGGCAGATGGCTGGATTTGAATTCGAGCATGAGATGGAAATCTGCAATTCGGAGTCTAATGATCGCCGTGACTCTTTTGTCAATTGTCAGGAAAAACCCAGCTGACTCACTGATGCCCTTTAAGGAAGGGAACTGTCATCTTTCTCCGTTCTGGCCTACATGTGACTCCAGACCCACAGCAATGCGGCTGGCTCTTAACTACCCTCTGGGCAATTCTTGCCTGGCCAGCGATGCCCTCATCCCGTGAATGAATCAAAACAACTCAAACAAGCATTGTCCAGAAATCACGGATTCCTCCAAGCCCCTCAAACAACACATGCTCTGTAGAACTGGGAGCTAAGTTTACGACCAGGCTTGAGACACTCTCGTGCAATTCTGTGCTGAAAGTGAAATACATGCCCGAACATCGCGGTCGGTTCTTTCTACATGCAACCTCCAACTGGGGCCCCCTGTCCATGGAAGTGCGTCCTGTGAATTTGGACCAGCTCCTTTGAAATGTCCAGGACATGCCAAATGTTTTTCAAGAGGTCATAGAATCCCTACAGAGTGGAAGCAGGCCATTCGGCCCGTCTGATCGACCGAAGAGCATCTCTCCCCGACTCACTCCCCTGCCTGATCCCTGCATTTCCTATGACCGCTCCATTTAGCCTGGATCCTACAGCGTTGCCAATCCACCTAAACCGCACATTGTTGGACTGTGGGAGGAAACCACAGCACCCGAAGGGAACTCATGTAAAGATGGGGAGGGTATGCAAACCTCACACAGTCGCTCAAGGTTGGGATTGAACCCTGGTCCCTGACACTGTGAGACAGCAGTGCTAGCCACTAAGCCACCATGCCACCCCGAAATAGCCCATTTGTCTAGCTGCCCAATGGTGGTATGATGCAGAAGGTTTAAGTGCCCTCAGGGACAAGGCCATCCAGTGTCAGATAGCATTTGCAGATTCACAGAATACACAGTGTCAATGGAGGCCATGTGCCCATTTTAGTGAGCTGTTATGAATTGGACTCAAGTCCCACCATGATGCAGTATCAGTCCATTCTTTCAACTCACTAATTTAACCCTGGAAAGAGAAAGCAAAAGAAAGGATGCATTGAAATACTTACTTCTTTTTCTCTTTGTAACCAGTGATGATATTCACAATCAAACCAATCACAATCAAGCCCATGACGACACCAAATACAATCAGCCAGACCGTCACTGTTGGCTCAGTGGCTGGGACGAAGGTGGGTTCAATCCCTACAAATTCCAACGTCTTGTCATCCAGGGAAAAGGCATCATTGAACCGCGGTCTGACCATTCTGAAATGTTGAAAGCACAACATCAACTGCAGTCATTACTGGAAGGAGATTTCGCCCCCGTCGATTCTGACTTTGCAATGTAAAGCCATACCTGATCGCCTTTTCCACTTCATCCTTGCGTACGACGTCTGAGGTTTCATTTGTCACCACAAAGTAAAACGAGATCCTCTTCGTTTCTTCACATATGAGCACGTTGGAGACACTGTCAAGGTGACAAACAAGTCAACAGCTTTATTGCTCTGTCAAGTCATTACCCTTTCAATTTCAGCTACAATATCATGAGCTCCTGTTTACGCTGTAAGGTGGATAAGAACAGTTGGAAGGAGAGAAGCCCAGAGGCACAATTCATGCATTAATTTAATTGGACTCAATTTGCTTTAAGCTTCATTGTGATATGTGCTCAAGTACAGGTGGGCAGTGACAAGTGCACAATGTCGCCCAACAAGGTGCCACCTTAGGGATGAAGGTACCTTGGTACAAAACATAGGTAAAAGTGGCAATGTAGAGAAACAATGATAAAAACAAAGCTTTGCCATTTTTCTTAGTACAAGTAGAAAAATAAAGAAATAAAGTTTAAAAGTTACCGTTAGTTAACTTCCTAGTATGTGGATTAATAAAGGAATAAAGGTTCCTTATGTGCAAGGGCTCGATCTCCTCTGCTTTGGCCCCTCTCTCTGGGAAATCTTGGGCTTCCTGCTCTTGACACCAGAAATGCCAGGAACCGATACTTCACATTCTCCCTGACCACGTTGGTCTCCGGCCCACAGCCGTTTCTCTGCACAATGGACCTCCAGCCGACACTGCACCAGGCCCACAGGCAATCCACACAGCAGACCTCCAGCCGATCCTGCACCGGGCCTACAGATAATCCACACAATGGACCTCCAGCTGACGCTGCACCAGGCCCACAGGCAATCCACACACCGGACCACCAGCCGCCACTGCACTGGGTCTACAGGCAATCCACACACCAGACCACCAGCCGACACTGCACTGGGCCTACAGGCAATTCACACACCAGACCACCAGCCGACACTGCACTGGGCCTACAGGCAATCCACACACCAGACCACCAGCCGACATTGCTCTGGGCCTACAGGCAATCCACACACCAGACCACCAGCCGACACTGCACTGGGCCTACAGGCAATCCACACACCAGACCACCAGCCGACACTGCACTGGGCCTACAGGCAATCCACACACCAGACCACCAGCCGACACTGCACCGGGCCTACAGGCAATCCACACACCAGACCACCAGCCGACACTGCACCGGGCCTACAGGCAATCCACACACCAGACCACCAGCCGACACTGCACTGGGCCTACAGGCAATCCACACACCAGACCACCAGCCGACACTGCACTGGGCCTACAGGCAATCCACACACCAGACCACCAGCCGACACTTCACTGGGCCTACAGGCAATCCACACACCAGACCACCAGCCGACACTGCACCGGGCCTACAGGCAATCCACACACCAGACCACCAGCCGCCAGTGCACTGGGCCTACAGGCAATCCACACACCAGACCACCAGCCGACACTGCACCGGGCCTACAGGCAATCCACACACCAGACCACCAGCTGACACTGCACCAGGCCTACAGGCAATCCACACACCAGACCACCAGCCGACACTGCACCGGGCCTACAGGCAATCCACACACCAGACCACTAGCTGACACTGCACCAGGCCTACAGGCAATCCACACACCAGACCACCAGCCGACACTGCACCGGGCCTACAGTTGCTCCACACACTAGACCACTAGCCGCCACTGCACTGGGCCTACAGGCAATCCACACACCAGACCACCAGCCGGCACTGCACTGGGCCTACAGGCAATCCACACACCAGACCACCAGCCGACACTGCACTGGGCCTACAGGCAATCCACACACCAGACCACCAGCTGACACCGCACCAGCCCTACAGTTGATCCATGTACTGGACCTCCAGGCCTCACTGCACTGGGTCGACAGTTGCTTCCCTGCACCGGAACTCCAGTGAACACCATTCAGGAGGCAGGGCTGCTCTCCATGGTGCCACTGCTGTTGCTGTTCTCTCTCTCTCTCTCCAGAACACCAGAAGGTAAGTGAAAATAAAGACAAGGAGGAGAGAAAGCAAAATAAAGAATGCGGGAGGCTTGGAGCCAATGGGCCTGCCATCTTGAAGGAAAAGTATTCAGATAAATTAGAAATTTCTCTTATGTCCGCAAGCAGAAAAACAGAATGAAAGGGTTAGAAAAAGATGGCAAGAGGGAGCAATCTGCAAGAAAAGGAGAAGGGAGTGGTGTTCGGGTTAGGGTGATGTCTTGGGATGGTAATTAATCCTAAATAGGTGCTGAAGGAACACATTTTAGACCTGGCGGGAAGCAACATTTTCCCATTCACTACCGTTTAGGGAGTTTAGGGGCCAGCCTGCCCCTACATTTGACAGCACTGCTTAAAACCAGGGTTGCATGTGGTTAGGAAGGGGCAAGGCCTTAGAATCATTGAGATGCATAACACAGACAAAGACCCTTTGGTCTACACGAGTCAAAGCCAACCTTCAAACTATTCTCATCCCATTTCCCAGCACACAGCCCATAGCCTTGTCTGCCTTGGCATCACAAGTGCACATCTAAATACCTGCCGACAAAGGAAGACACATTTAAATTAGCAGCATTGCTGAAGTGTGTACCGATACATAATTATCAATGTTAGTTCAGCAGCAAAAACCAATTCAAACCACTTTTGGAATGTTGCGTGCAATTCTGGTCTCCCTCCTACAGGAAAGATGTTGTGAAACTTGAAAGGGTTCAGAAAAGATTTACAAGGATGTTTCCAGGGTTGGGGGATTTGAGCAAGAGGGAGAGGCTGAATAGGCTGGGGCTGTTTTCCCTGGAGTGTCGGAGGCTGAGGGGTGACCTTATAGAGATTTACAAAATTATGAGGGGCATGAGGGATAGGATAAATAGATAAAGTCTTTTCCCTGGTGTGGGGGAGTCCAAAACTAGAGGGGCATAGGTTTAGGGTGAGAGGGGAAAGATATAAAAGAGACCGAAGGGGCAACTTTTTCATGCAGAGGGTGGTACGTGTATGGAATGAACTGCCAGAGGATGTGGAGGCTGGTACAATTTAAGAGGCATTTGGATGGGTATATGAATAGGAAGGGTTTGGAGGGATACGGGCCAGGTGCTGGCAGGTGGGACTAAATTGGGTTGGGATATCTGGTCGGCATGGACGGGTTGGACCGAAGGGTCTATTTCTGTGCTGTACATTTCTTTGAGTCTATGTCAAACACAGAGGGATACGAAAGGAGAGAAAATTATGTTACCTTTGTCTAAATTTCTCATTAGACAAAATACGTCATTCAGTTGAGGTACAGCACCTCTGGAGAGATATATTTGATTGAAGAGAATGGAGCAGAGATTTAGCAGAATGACACTGAAGCTGAAAGAGTTAGGCCATGAGAAAAAAAAATGCATTGAATCAGAGAGTGTGGCAGATTATGGCAGGCTGAAGGGTAATTTAATTGAGGTGATTAGGCTGATGATTTGTTTTGGGAGTAGATAGAGAGGAGATATTTCCCATTGTAGTTCAGAACGAGGTGAGGGAAGACGGGAAGAGGTGGTGGGGGAGGGAATAACCTAAACATTTGAGATTCAATTTGATGCCAGGAAACATGCCTTCAAATTGTTTTCATTCCAAAATCTGTTAGGGGCTGGGAGTTTGATCAAAACCATGACCTTAGAGGTGAATAGGCAGGGGTATTGAGGGGCACTGAATCAAAGTGAGGTTAAAATAAATGTCAGCCATGACTTCAACGGTAAAACAGATTCAAGGGATCAACTGGGATGATCCTACTCGTCCACTTCCTTGAACTCAACTGGTCCCCTCTACTTATTACGCTGTTCACACGGCGTTTAAAAAAAAACATTTAGCAAAGGCATCAGAGAAATCGAAGCTATAACCACCTTCACTATAACTATAATGTTGCGCTGGGGAGTGGAATTTGAGAGGAGCTTGTTTTAAGGGGACTGGATTGATCAGGTAGCTCTTTCGGAGAGTTGACACAAGTATAAAGACCTGAATGGCCTCTCGGTTTCCTCTGTGGGCTCCTCTGATTCTAAGCTTAACTGGCCCTGATAGAAACTGCTTCAGGAACACCTTCTGCCATGGGGTCACTTGTTGTTAGCAGGAATCAGGCATATTCAGCTCACCCCCACTTAACCTCCCGTCACTTAGTCGGGCAAAGTCTGGCCAGAAGCCGCAGTCGTTAACGCTTGTTAAAATGGGTCAATCCTGGAGGATTACTGAATTACAACGCACACATGTGACCAGCTGGTGAGGCATGAGACCGAATCTCCCCACTCAACGAGAAAAGAGGACTAAATGCACAAATGTTAAGTAAAATGGCGTACAAATCTCCTGAGGGACCTGATGATAGAGCTGCTAAAAATGGCAGCACTGAAATAGGCTATGGTGGCGCATACGTTCCACTTGAGCTTCCTCCCTGCCTACCTCACTCACCTCACCAGTCTCTGTTCCTCTCTCCCTTGTGCGTTTACCTAGCCTCCCTGTAAAGATCTCTGAAACGGCAGCAGGAATGTCAGTGCTAGACACAAGCTTCCTCGAAGCGAGACAGACGCTTTACTTCAGGGGACAACGTTTGGTTTCGGAGCCGTGGAAATGGCCCTGTATGGTTACGAGGCGAGTTCGACATGGCGTCAGGTCCCGTGACTTACAAAGTTGGGACAGGTGAGGCGGTCCTGAACAAACATATGAAAGCTGTTACCTCACAAACTGGGCAGAAGCAAAATGCACCCATCCCCTCAGAACAGCCAGAATGGCCTGTCAGAAACCGAGGGTTCTCCCTCTCCATCGAGTAAACCTCAGAGTCCAAGATGGATATAGCATCGATGCTGCTATTGCCAGAAGGAGAGGAGGAAACTCTCCCGAGATGCTCTGGGTGCAAGAGCCGGGCTACGGTCTGGTACACGTCGCCCGTGTCCGAGTCAGAGTCGGAGGATCCAGACCTGGGGTGAAAACGTCCCAAGAGAAGCTACAAGAGAAAGAACAGGACTGCATCGCCGAACTTGGGGGAGGGGAAGGAATGTAGTGATTGGAATAACGGTGAGGTGGATCTCATTGACCATGAGATCCTTGATTGGGATTGTTAACCTGGGCTAATCAGGGAGCCTTGGCTGACAGATATAGACAGGGGATTCAGAGAGTCTCCTCATACTAGGGACTGGCTCTGAGCTGGCTGGTCAGAGCCCATATACAGTGCACATATCGATAAAGGGTGACTCAGTGACAGAATACTGGCCCTCTGCAGTTATTTCAACTTCCACGCTATTTCAACTCTTGCAAATGACATTCCATGATGCACACTGGTGAAACACAATGGCGTAATGCACCACACCCTGCAGTTGCATTTTCTTACACTGAACAGGAGGAGCATCCAAGGGATTTTTTTTTTCACTTTGGGAATGGGGCGAATGTTTGAAGGTTGACAACAGTTTAAGTTAACCCTGTGCTCCTTTTCTCTCGCCAGCATTGTTTGAGGTTGAGCGGATACAGGTTGGGAACATCCCAAATTCTGTCGTGTGCAAATATAGAAAAAGAGGCTCTGTGTATGTGAGAGTCTCACAGAGGTTTATCTCACAGCTCCGACTGTAACTTGCAGTAACTATGAATGCTTCCTGCTTTGTGCATACTTCTGCTGCACTGCACATCCAGTTAAATCCTACTTCTTGGCTCATTACCCATAGTCAGCTCTGAAAACAACACAGCTCTTAAAATTATAAGAGAACAGCCTTGATCTTTCCTGGACTATAAAGGAAGCTTTGTAAAACAAGGCCAAAGATTAAGAGTTGGGTAAGCATCTAAAAATGCAGCCACAGCCAAACGTGCGACCTTCTTTTTCGTGTCCACGTTTTGTGAAGAAACAGGCCAAGTTCGTTTGGATTGAAATGCAGTCACATACAAATGGCCCTCCTTGTCTGCCATAGTCATGTGACCCCCCCCCCCCCCCACCATGCGGCTGGAGAGGTCCATTTGGGTGAAGGCTTCCCAGCAGCCCCTGCATGATGATCGGGTCATTTGTGAAAATTAAGATTCTTGACTCTGAGGAGAAACCAAGTTCAATTCCGCAAACCAGGATCTGCGCGCCGAGGCGAGGAGCTCACTGACAGGCCTGATTGCACCTGGTGACCTCTCAATAATGTCTAATGCTGCCTCATTTCGATGCAATTTCCCATTCTCCACCCTGCTGGAGAGAGAAACAAGATGGTGACTGTTCCCAACCGGGACGGGACTCCAGCTACTTGTTCCTCCATCTTGGACAAACGTCCCCATTAACCCAGGGTGCCAACCACCTGAGAGTGCCATATCCATGAATGTTGGCTCTGATGCATACCTACCTTTCAGCGTCATCATGGTACAGCCCCGAACCACTGCCAATAGAATTCTGAACATCGATGCTGCACTATCGAGTGTCTGTGTTTCTTTCATTCTAATACTGCTACCAGACACCCGGGCTGAAATTTAGGGTTCCTCATCACGAGGGGCATCACGAAATGGGATGATGGACCTCCAGAACAGTGAGGTTTCTGATGCCTGGAGTGGGCTGCGGGGTGCTGCGTGGTGCAACTCAGACGGAGAATGCTGCACAATCCCAGCATGCAGTGCTCCGGAGAGCAGGGACAGGCAAAGAGGGGGTGTGAAAGGCTCTGAAGAGCTGAGAGAGAGAGAGAGAGAGAGAGAGAGAGAGAGAAACATGAATAGTCTTCCAAGGAGGAAGACTGATTCAGAAAAACATCACTACCTGCATGTTAGACCAATGCAGGGACACGATGGGACTTAATTGACACTGCGGCTCCAATGAACGTGAACCAGATGCTCGGGACACTCATTAACTGCAAACGTGATGCTGCTTGAAAGACAAGCCTGTCCACAGAAAGAAGCTGATGGCCTGGGGGGGGCGGGGGGGGTGGGGGGGGGGGGGGGGGTGGGGATTATCACCAGACTATTAATCCAGAGACCCATGTAATGTTCTGGGGACCAGCGTTCAAATCCTGCCATGGCATCCTGCCTTTGAATTCACTAAGGTAAATCTGGAGTTAGTAGTTCATTGATGAGTGTGAAACCATCGTTAGAAAAAGCCTATCTGGTTCATGAACGTCCTTTAGGGCAGGAAACTGCTATCCTTACCTGATCTGGCCTACATGTGACTCCAGACCCACAGCGATGTGGTTTATCCTCAACTGCCCCCTGGGCACTAAATGCTGGAGTCGCCCTCATATCATGAATGAATTGAAAAAGGAAGCTGGCACAGCCTTCTCTTTGTTTAGGATTTCCTACATTTTTTGCTGTTACAGAATAAAAGTGGTGATTGCCAACCACTTGAAGGTTTTGCTGTCTCTGATGCTTCCACATTGAACAACGAGAAGATGTTCAGTATTAGAGAGAGAGTAGCATTCCCTCAGGATGAGACGAAGGATGGGTAACCATTGCATGGCAATACATTTATGAATGCTCCCTGCAAATTTACAATGAAGTGCCAGCCTCTGTACCCTCAGAAGCATTTCATAGAATCTGTACAGTGTGGAAGCAGGCCATTCGGCCCATCGAGTCCACACTGACCCTCTGAAGACCATCCCACCCAGACTCACCTTGCAACTCTGCATTTCCCATGGCCAAATCCACTCGAACAGTACAGGCAATTTAGCATGGCCAATCCACAAAAGCTGCACAGCTTTAACTGTGGGAGGAAGCTGGAGCACGTGGGGGAAACCCACCCAGACACTGGCAGAATGGGCAAACTCCACACTGGCAGTCACCCATGGGTGGAAGCGAACCCAGGTCCATGGTGACAGAGAGGCAGCAGTGCTAACTACTGGGCCACCCATTGGTTGATGATTTGTCTTTCATTGCCCTCTTGTTACCTGCACTATAAGACTCCTACTTGGCAGTGCTGGGTCTGGTGCATGTTTGGGACTGAACGCTGGCTGTAGCATCAGGGATCCTGGCACTGGTGAGTATGCCTGCTATTGCTGACTGAGATTTCATGCAAGTGGAGTGCAGAGAGGCATGTTCCTGAGGTGAGCTGCAAAGAGCATAAGGAGAAACCTTGCTCAGGCTCAGTGGGGGAAACCCTCCAAGAAATGCGAGGCAATTCACAGCTCACTGGTTCCTAGTAAAATTTAGCCCCTTGCATTAAACTCTCTGCTGAGTTGGACATTTGAAATCTGACACAAGAAGCAGAGTAATGTCGAGGTTTAAGAAAGCAAGCGACTGACATAGGCACACGCAGAACTCCATTAGGAAACAAAAATTAAAAATAGAGAACAATGAAGCAACCCATTCTTAAAATACAGAAAATGGCTGAAGCTTTTCAGTTATCACTCCAGCTCAAATATCGCGCTTTAGGAAGCTAAACTAGAATTTCTTCCATGCACAATGGCAGAATTATGACATTACAATGGATTTATTGAGCAGACCAGAACAGCTATAAGCTGCTACATTTTATGACTTTGAAGAAGAGATTTTTCAAAATCTACTGTGATACCAGTGAGACAGGGCTTGGAGCAACTCTAATGCAGTAAGGACAACTGGTTGCAGTTGGTTCCAGAACATTAGCTCAAAGGGAACACATTACGTTTGAAAGAACAAAGTGTGCCTGGCCATTGTCTTTTGCTTGTAACGCAACATTTTCATCAATACCTACTTCCAGCAGACAAAACAACGTTTGGGGTTAACAATGAGCCACTTCAAAGCAGTTTCCGCCAATTGGTGCTGCCCGCTCCAAGCAGTGGGCAAAGAATGTTACTCAAATGCCAGAGAAATCCTATTGGATGTCAGGCAGAAGCAAAGGGAAGCAGATCTACATTGGGAGTGCTGCTCTTGACAGCATGTTTGCAAATCAAGAAAATCGACAATGTTGCAACTGTGTGTGACAACCTCTAAATTCAGTGTGAAAATGTGAGGTTCAGTGTGAAAATGTGAGGTTCAGTGTGAAAATGTGAGGTTCAGTGTGAAAATCAGCATGTCAGCCCAGCAAAGACATTGAACCTACCAGACATGTAGCTTGCTCAAATCAAACAAGCAGCCCAAAACAGTGCAACTCTGCAGCAGTGCAAGAAGTGATGAAAGGATGACCAGAAAACATCAAGGACACACCCGTTGCTATCAGAGTGTATTAGACGTACAGAGGTGATTTACAACCAAGATGGCAAATTGTACAAAAGAAATAGAGTCATTATTGCAAAGTAGTTGAGAGGTGAGATGCAAAAGTGCATCCAAACAAGCCACTGAGAATGGAGTCAAGTCTGAAGAAAGCAAGAGATGTGTTTTACTGACCAAAGATGTGCAACAAAAGCACCTCAGCCAGTGCAATGCTTGTAATAAGAACCAAGCTAAGCAAGTGAAAGAGCTGCTGATAACTCATGACAGTCCAGGTAGACTTTGGATGAAGCTGAGAATACACCACTTCACTTTCATAGGAACTGACTGGTTGGTTGCTGTAGACTATTATTCTGAATATTGGTAGGTGGACCAGCTGGTTTCAGTGATTACTGCTAAGATTTTCAAATGCATATTCCTACCTTACGGTGAGTGACAATGGCTCCTAGTTCACAAGCAAAGAATTTAGCCACTTCATAAATAATGGGGAAATTCAACACCATACGCAATCCCCACTCAAATTGAAAGGCTCAGGCCACAGTGAAAAAAATCAAACAAATCCAGCCCAGATATAGTCAAGCCAATCCTCAACTGGAGAAATGCACTTAATGTTGGCAGGGATTTGTATGGGCAACCCTCCCTGCCAACATTAAGGGAGAATGTGCAAACTCCACACAGAAAGTTGCCCGAGGCTGAGATCGAACCCAGGTCCCTGGTGCTTTGAGGCAGCAGTGTTAACCACTGAGCCACTCTGCCACCCTACTCATATTCTATGCGTCCTTGGTGAGATAGATGCCTTAATGTTCATTTACAACACCAACTGTGATAAAATCTCAGAATTACACATTGTTTGGGTTCGATGTTGACTGACTACATGCAGTAAAAATGCAGTACCGGCTATTGCTATGAGTGCCACTGAAGGTGAGCTGGGTACCAATAAAATGACATGTCTCATGTTGTGGTGCCATTTTATGCTTAACTTCATGATTAAATCCTCTTAAAACTTTTCCTTTGAATTCCCATCATTCCACAACATCAATTCTCATATCCACTGACAATGTAACCCATGGATTCTTTGGCACATGTGTGCTGGGACCAGGCTTTTACTTCACACCCTGCCTCGCCATCATTCAAGACTAGCATCAATACCCTTCCTCAAAGGTCATTCTGCATCTTGCCATTCTCAGCAACCACCCCTCAGCCAATCACCCATTCCTCTTTAACCACTCAAGGGGGCTCATTAACACCCATTATAATGTCCTCTTCTCCTGTCACTCCAAATCGAATTGTTGCCATCCCTGTTAAGTTGAATCAGTACTGTTCATCATCAACTTAAACGGTGAAGAATAGTGTATCTGCAGGAGTTCATTCTAACAAGATGGAGAGAGGTGAAATTGTAACTTTAATGATCAGTTTTGTCTCTAGAATATTGATGTGTTGGGTAGCACAATGACTCAATAGTTAGCACTGCTGCCTCGCAGTGCCAGGGACCTGGATTCGATTCCACCCTCGGTAACTGTCTGTAGCTTGCACATTCTCCCTGTGTCTACGGGGGTTTCCTTCCACAGTCCAATAATGTGCAGGCCAGGTGGATTAGTCACAGGGAATGGAGATAGAATAGCGGGCGGGGTCCGGGGCTGGGTGGGATGCTCTTCAGAGGGTCAGTATGGAGTTGATGGGCCAAATGGCCTGCTTCTGCTATGCAAGGATTCTATGAACTGTAGAGAAGACGATTCATTACAGAAACAAACCATGACAATACTCTGTTGAGTAATGAGCCAAACTGGGGATGAAATGAAGATTTTGCTGAGTGCGCAAGTTGCAAACGTCAGATTACCAGACCCAGGGATACATGAAATGAATTGGGCTGACCTCAAAGTAGGGTGTGAAAACAAAATATCCCTTTTGAATTTTATTATCTAAGAACTTTGGACAACTATGATTGATTTGCAGTTAACATTCGAGATGCAATTGGAAAAATGGTCTCGTAAAACAAATGGCTTTATTTCCCAACAATAGAAAAAGGCTTGGCAATTGCTGTGCAAACTCTTCGGTTCACTGCATCTCTGACACTGTCAGCTCCGCTCCAACCATTTACGAGAGACAAACTAGGTGAAGTGAATAAGGCTTGATAAAAAATAGAAAGCAAATTCTTAAATGGGTTACAAAAGAAGTCCATTCAAGACTCAAGGAGGGATAGATTAGATTCCCTACAGTGTGGAAACAGGCCCTTCAGCCCAACCAGTCCACACTGACCCTCCGAAGAGTAACCCACCCCGACCCATTTCCCTCTGACTAATGCACCTAACACTATGGGCAATTTAACATGGCCAACACACCTGATCTGCACATCTTTGGATAGATCTAACCTTTCCAATATCGTCTGGAAACATCTTTTCTTTCTGTTAGTTTAGTAACATATCTCACCTTGACAGATTTTTATGCTCGATATATTTTGGGCACATTCAGGCTTAATGGACAATCCCATAACTAGGCCTCACTCCAGCTCTGATACAGATTCAAGCCATTTCAACCAAATATTTAGGGAACTAGCAGGTTCACATGGATTGGAATAAAGAGTTTCACACCAGAGGCACAAGCTAATGTCGGATTTTGTTCTCTTCATAGAGTTATAGCCAAAACAAGCCATTCAGAGCATTATGTTTCTCGCAAATCTTCTGCTAACCCTTACATTACTTATCCTGGATCATCATAGAATCCCTGAAGTGTGGAAACAGACCATTTGGTGCAACAAGTCCACACTGGCCTCTGAAGAGTAATTTACCCAGACCCATTCCCCTACCCTAATACTCTACGTTTCCACTGACTAATGCACCTAACCTATATATTCCTGAACACTGTGGGCAATTTAGCCTGGTCAATCCACCTAATCTGCACCTTTTCGGATTATGGGAGGAAACTCTCACAGACGCGAGGAGAATGTGCAAACTCTGCACACTCACCTGAGGCTGGAATCAAACCTGGGTCCCTGGTGCTGTGAGGCAGCAGTGCTGACCACTGAGCCACCGTGCCACCCAAACCTTTGTGCTTCAGTTTATTGTTCCTTTGTCTAATGCCCCCAAAATCCATACTGTATGTCGCTAATATCCTGTGTGATTGTGAAGGTATATTTTCACTATTGTCTAGCTAAATATCTTCTCTGTGATTCTCTATTAGTTTTGATAGTATTGTGAGATTGAACTGAGTTCTCAACCATCTTGGAGGTGAATGAACAGACATCGAAGAGTCGGTTGAAATCTACGTTTCTTCCACCTCCACAATTTGGGAAATAGTGAAAACATAACTAATTTTCACTCTGAAAAGAGGCATCAACTTTAAACTGGAGAAGGAATCAGGAGGGATACCATTGATATCCAACAAAGCCACAGTTGCCAGATACTGCAACTGTGTTGTTATTTACCTCGACGCAATGGAAATGACTCAGTAAATCATGGGTTGGTTAGCTTCCAAAGGTTGACTAACAGTTGCTCAGTTGTCACTTGATTCCTCCAACATAATAATTACCCTTTTCTCCCTTGTTGGGTCAGGGAGAGATCAAAAAGATAATTCAAAAAGGGCCCCCATGACCATCAAGCCTCTGGCCTAGATACTTAACAGAGCTGTCAGGTAACTGCTGGTAAGGTAAAGCTTTCCCCTGGCAAGTGGACAGACCTGATTACCGTGTTGAAATCTATTTCCTAGCCTCAGCCAGCCAGATTGAGTGGTAGAGCACTGGGCAAGGGGCAAAGAGGAATCATGGATTAGGAAAGCTGTCAATGGATGACAAGAGGTTTTAGGGTTTAAGGGGCATGTCAAATTGACATTATGAGGTGGAGATGTCCAAGAAGGGTATTGAATCATGGAGACGAGGCTAATTGAACCTTGAGTGGTTGGGTCCAATATGAAGATGTTAACTTGCGGAGGGCTGGGGTAGGGGACACTTGTGTTTCTCTTAGCCCACAAGCAGTAGTAGAGAAGCACCTCACCTCCAAACAGACTAGCAGGTCCCACCTCCTCTCAACTACTGGGCCTCCCAAACTCCAGGGAACCCAGTCAGCCACTGTTCAGGGTGTAAGAGATAAAAATCTGGAACATTCGTCCTCATTAAAATATTTAAACAAATAACCTGACTCATGAGAGCCAATCGGTTTCTCCCTTCAACAATACTGCCCGGCAACTGTTCAATTTGGAAGTAGGGTAGGCAGGGAGAGGGACAAAAACAGAAATTGCTGGAAAAGCTCAGCAGGTCTGGCAGCATCTGTGGAAAGAAATCCGAGTTAACGTTTTGGGTCTATTGACCCTTCCTCAGAACTGATGGTGGCTAGGAAAAGTTTGGTTATTACGGAGAAGATGAGATGGGGGGAGGGGAGGTGGGGTAAAGTCCAAGGGGAGAGAAGAACAGATGGACTGCCAAAAGAGTGGGTAACGATCAGTGGATAATTATTAATGGGGACTATTAGTGACTAACAATGGGTTGTGTGCAACAGTAGACCATGTGTGATGCAAGGCCTGGGCTGTGGGGGTTGGTGTAAGGACATGACAGAAGGTGCCGCAAGCCATAAAATTAGAACATAGGACACAGAAACGTACAACACAGAACAGGCCCTTTGGCCCATGATGTTGTGCTGAGGATTAATTCTAATGTAAAATAAAATAACTTACCTCCGCACCCCTCAACTCACTGCTATCCATGTGCATGTCCAGCAGTCGCTTAAATGTCCCCAATGACACTGCTTCCACCACCACAGCTGGGAATGCATTCCATGAATTCACAACTCTCTGCGTAAAGAACCTACCTCTGACATCTCCTCTATTCCTTCCTCCTAATATCTTAAAACTATGACCCCTTGTGCCAGTCAATCCTGCCCTGGGGAAAAGTCTCTGGCTATTGATTCTATCCATGCCTCTCATTATCTTGTATACCTCGATCAGGTCAGCTCTCTTCTTCCTTCTCTCCAGAGACAAAAGTCCGAGCTTAGTTAACCTCTCTTCATAAGGCAAGCCGTCCAGTCCAGGCAGCATCCTGGTAAACCTCCTTTGCACCCTCTCCAAAGCCTCTATCTTTCCTATAATGCAGCGACCAGAACTGGACACAATATTCCAAGTGTGGTCTCACCAGGGCCTTGTAGAGCTGTAGCAAAACCTCACGGCTCTTAAACTCGATCCCCCTCTTGATGAAAGCCAAAGCAGCATATGCTTTCTTAACAACCCTATCCACTTGGGTGGCAACTTTGAGGGATCTATGTACTTGAACACCAAGATCCCTCTGTTTGTTGAACACAACAGTGAGTCCAGAGATGTTGTTCTTCCAGCTTACGCTGAGCTTTGCCGGAGCACTGCAGCAAACCCGAGACAGAGATGTTGGCCAGGGAACAGGGTGGGGTGTTGATGTGGCAGGCAACTGGAAGCTCAGGGTCATTTTCACGGGCAGGATGTAGGTGTCCTGTGAAGGGGTCGCCCATCTGTGCTTCATCTCTCTAATGTAGAGGAGACCACCTTGTGAACAGCGAATGCAGCCGACTCGATTGAGTGAAGTGCAGCTAAATCGCTGCTTGACCTGGAAAGGGTGACTGGGGCCTTCAGGGGAAAGGTGCCGAGGGGCTGTTGGTGGGGGAGTGGTGGCTGGGTTTGGGGTGGGGGTGGGGGTGGGAGATGGGAGAGGGTGGTGTGTGTAGGGGAGGGAGTTTGGTTGAAATCAGAAATTGCTTCAAAATGTTTTTCGGTCTCACCTGAAGCAAAACAAAACTACCCAGAACCCCCCCCCCCATCCAGCTTGATTCATTTCATGAAGCACTTACTTGAATGTTTTGTTTGTTGACTTTCTCATGCCATAGGCCATGGTTGCTTGAAAGTAGAATTGCTCACTCTCATCCCATTCATACTGTCAGTGAACAAGATTTAAAAATCAGTCTCGCACTCAAACCTCTTGCTTCACGTCTCACTGAAACAAGTTGCAGGCAGCAATGTTAGATCTGGGCTCGGCAGGAACCTCTTACCGACGAAGGGCTCCTGCCCAAACCATCGATTTCCCTGCTCCTCGGATGCTGCCTGACCTGCTGTGCTTTTCCAGCACCACTCTAATCTGCAGTACCCACTTCCGCCTAGGAATCTCTTCCTGGCCAACACTGGCTCATCCATAGCTCGGGGTTAACAGACAGCTTGGTCAGCATTGCTGACTGTGTTAGGAGCTCTGCAACCAGTGACATACAGCTTACTGTGAATATTTTCAAGAAACGCACTGGTACACAGTGATGGAACATATTCCCATTTGTGCGGTTCCTGGGGATCAGTGAGAATGGTTTTGAATAGTGTAGCTATCTCTACAATTTTAAATATACTATTGAGGTTCTCGGTTTGCAGAGGTGACAAATATACTCACCTTTAGTTCCAAAAAAACAAATGTGGCTGGACATATAATCAAATCATATAATCGGGTTCGCAACTTTGGTGGCACAGTGACTCAGTGGTTCACCTCATATCACCAGTGACCCAAGTTCGATTCCAACCTCGAGCGACTGTCTGTGTGGAGTTGGCACATTCTCCCCGTGTCTGTGTGGGTTTTCCCTGGGTGCTCCGGTTTCCTCCCACAGTCCAGGTTATGTGGATTGGCCATGCTGAATTATCCTGGAGCGTGCAGGGATATACAGGCCAGGCTGGGTGGGTTAGTCATGGGAAATTCAGGGTTACAGGGATAGGGTGGGTCTGCGTGAGATGCTACTGAGAAGGTTGGCGTGGACTCAATGGGCTGAACGGCCTGCTCCCACACTGTAGGGATTCTATGTCCGTTGACAGACCCTTGGCTTTGTAAACAGAAGCATTGAACACAAGTAAAGAAATTAATCCAAATGTTTATACATCTTAGAAACAAGAGGAGACTACTCATTCCCCTTGAGACTGTACTGCTTTTCATTTAGAGTGTGGCTGCTCTAGTATCTATTGACTGACTTTGGCTCTGTTAATCTTAATACTTTACCTAACAGAGAAACTATCAGTTGCTATTTTGAAATTTTCTCACCGAACTTCCAGCCTCAACGTCTTCTTGAAGGAAGACTTCAGATCTCTACCTGCTCTTTATGGAAAAGAGGCACCTCCAAATATCATCAAAGTCTGGAGATCACTGCGAGTCACCTTCATCCATAAACAAAAGGCAAGCTAACCTTTCAAGTCCAAATGACTCTTCATCAGAGCTCAATGACCACAAGACATAGGAGCAGAAATTGGGCCATTCATCCCATTGGGTCTGCTAGACCGTTCAATCATGGCTGATACGTTTCTCAACCCCATTCTCCCACTTTCTCCTTGTTACCCTTGATCTCTTTGACAACCAAGAACCTATCTATCTCAGTCTGAAATATACTCAGTGACCCGGCCTCCATAGCCTTCTGTGGCAGTGAATTCCATAGATTCACCACTCTCTGTTTAAAGAGGTTCCTCCTTATCTCCATTCTAAAAGGTCTTCCCTTTACTCTAAGGATGTGGCCTCAGGTCCTAGTCTCTCTTAACAATGGAGACATCTTCCCAAGATCCACTCTATCCAGGCCATTCAGTATTCTCTAAGTTTCAATTAGATCCCCTCGCATCCTTCGAAACTCTATCAAGTATAGACCCAAAGTCTCCAAATATTCCTCATATGTTAAACTTTTAATTCTTGGGACTAATCTTGTAAACCTCCTCTGAACACGCTCCAGGGTCCGTATGGGCAGTACGGTGGCACAGTGGTTAGCACTGCTGCCTCACAGCGCCAGAGACCCAGGTTCAATTCCCGCCTCAGGCGACTGACTGTGTGGAGTTTGCACATTCTCCCCCTGTCTGCATGGGTTTCCTCCGGTTTCCTCCCACAGTCCAAAAATGTGCAGGTTAGGTGAATTGGCCATGCTAAGTTGCCCGTAGTGTTAGGTGAAGGGGTAAATGTAGGGGAATGGGTCTGGGTGGGTTGTGCTTTGGCGGGTCGGTGTGGACTTGTTGGGCTGAAGGGTCTGTTTCCACGCTGTAAGTAAGTAATCTCATCCTTCCTGAGATATGGGGCCCAAAACTGTGCACAGTACTCTAAATGTTGTCTGACCAGAGCCTCAGAAGTAAACCCCTGCTTTTAGATTCAAGTCTTCTCAAAATAAATGCTATTATTGCATTTGCCTTTCTAACTACTGGCTCAACCTGCAAGTTTACATTGAGAGAATCCTGGGCTAGAACTCCCAAGTCACGCTGCCCTTCTGACTTCTGAACAGTCTGCCCATTTTGAAGAATAGCCTCTCTTCTTCCGACCAAAGTGCATGACCTCACACTTTCCCACATTCCACTCCATCTGTCACTTCTTTGCCCATTCCCCAACCTGTCCAAATCCTTCTGCAACCTCCCTGTCTCCTCAATGCTACCTGTCACTCTACTTATCTTTGTATCATCTACAAACCTAGCCAGAACACCCTCGATTCCTTCACTTGGGTCGTTAATGTATGAAGTGAAAAGTTGTGGTCCCAACACTGAGCCTTGCGGAACATGAATTGTCACCAGCTGCCATCCTGAGAAGGACCCTTTCATCCCCACCGTCTGCTTTCTGCCAGACAGCCAGGCTTCTATCCATGCTCGCACCTTGCCTCCAACACCATGGGCCCCTATCTTACTCAGTAGCCTCCAGTGAGGCACCTTGCCAAAGGCCTTCTTGAAGTCCAGGTAGACAACACCCATTGACTCTCCTTGGTCTAACCTGCTTGTTACCTCCTCAAAGAATTTGAGCAGATTTGACCTCCCCTTGATGACACCATGTTGACTCTGCCCTATTTTACCATAAACTTCCAAGTATTCAGAACTCTCATCCTTCACAATGGATTCAAGCACCTTACCTGTGTTTGAGGTGAGGCTAATTGGTCTGTCATTTTCCATCTTATTCCCTTTTTTAACTGAAGTGGTTAGTGGTTTTCAGTCCACTGAGACCCTCCCTGATTCTAATGATTGCTGAAAGATCATCCATTAATGCCTCCACTGTCTCTTCAGCTATCTCCCTTAGAACACTGGGGTGTAGTCCATCTAGTCCAAGTGATTTATCCACCTTCAGGCCAATCAGTTTTTCAAGCACCTTCTCCTTAGTGGTGGCCACCATACTCAGCTCTGCCCCCTCTTGACTTTTTGGGATATTACTCCCAGCTTCCACTGTGCAGACTGATACAAAGGAATTATTCAGTTCCTCAGCCATTTCCTTGTTCCCTACTACTATCAATCCAGCAGAATTTCCCAGCAGCCCAGTTTGCATCTCTTTTGTCCTTCATATATCTAACTAAATTCTTAATGTCTTCTTTTATATTACTGACTAGCTTAACCTTATATTTAATCTTCTCCCTCCTTATTTCTTAATTTGTTGCCCTCTGTTGGTCTTTGTAAGCTTCCCAATCCTCTGGTTTCCCACTGCCCTTCACCACATTATATGCTTTCTCTTTTGCTTTCATGCTATCCCAGACTTCCGTAGTCAGCCATGGTTTCCTCATCCTCCCTGTACCATGTTTCCTTTTTCCTCAGGATGAATCTCTGCTGAGTCTCCTGAATTACTCCCAGAAACTCCTGCCATTGCTGTTCCACTGTCTTTCCTGCTCGGCTCCTCTCCCAGTCAATTCTCCCCAGCTCCTCCTGAGTGTTGCTGGTGAGACCAGCATTCATTGATGCTCCTTTGTTGCCCCTCGAGAAGATGGGGGTGAGCTGCCTTCTTGAACCGCTGCAGTCCACGTGCTGTGGGTTGACTCACAATGCCCTTAGGGAAGGAATTCCAGGATTCTGACCCAGTGACAGCGAAGGAACGGCAACGTGTTTCCAAGTCAGGATGGTGCGTGGCTTGGAGGGGAGTTTGCAGCTGTGGTATTCCCATATATTTGCTGCCCTTGTCATTATAGATGGAAGTGGTCATTGGTTTGGAAGGATCGTTAGTGAATTACTGTAATGCATCTTGTAGATGGTACACACTGCATTTACTGAGTGTCATGGTGAAAGGGGGGAGGCGAACGTTTGTGGAAGTGGTGCCAATCAGGTGGGCTGCTTTGTCCTGGATGGTGTCAAGTTCCTTGAATGTTATTGGAAATGCTGTCATCCAGTTGAAATTATATTAAATTATTTCTTAAGTTCTTTATTTTGATTTACTTTAACCTTTCTTTGTATGCCTAGTACTTAACCCTCATCTACCGCTGTTAAACCAATATAGGGTCAATACTCAGCAAGTCTACTTTTTCACTGACAATGGGTTAGACCTCATTTCGAGCTTTGTGTACAATTCTGAGCATCACTTTCAGGAAGGATATCCATGTCTTGGAGATAATACAATAGAGTTTTACTAGGGTGGCTTTATTGATTTGGGATGATAGATACAAGGAGGGTTTGGAGAAATTTGCATAATTTTCCTTAGAGCATAGAACTGGACGACACGGTGGCTCAGTGGTTAGCACTGCTGCCTCACAGTGCCAGGGTCCTGGGTACGATTCCTGTCTCGGGTGACTGTCTGTGTTGAGTTTGCACGTTAGCCCTGTGTCTGTGTGGGTTTCCTCCCACAATCTAAAGATGTGCAAGTTAGGCGAATTGGCCATGCCAAATTGCCCACAGTGATCAGTGTGGTAGTCAGGGGTAAATATGGGGGAATGTGTCTGGTTGGCTTACTCTTCGGAGGGTCGGTGTGGACTCGTTGGGCCGAAGGGCCTGTTCCCATACTGTAGGAGATCTAATCTAATAAAGCTGTTCAAAATAATGTGGAGTTTTTGATTGAATAAATTGGGAGAAACTATTTCTATTGAGCAGAACCCTTGTAGATTGAGGGCACCGACTGAAAGGAATTAACTTGCATTTGTAGAGTGTTGTAATGATCTGGAACATGTCTTGTTCGGTACATACTTTGACGATTAACATTGGGACATGATCTTTCACTGCCTTGCATTCATTATAATAAATGGGTGGAACAGAACTTATCACCAGGAGGCTACAAATCTTCAAGTTGTTCTGGCATCACTTCAGATAGCTGTATTGGTTTGGACTTACTCATCCCCCTCACAGTATTAGAGTAAAGGATAAAGTCAGCACAATCCCAGAGGACCACAGGGCTGTTCTCTCATGAGAAAGAGATGACTGGGCTTAGAGAGTTACCATCGCTCAAGCGAGGGGCATGGCTGAGAAGACACAACCTTCACTATCAGCTCAGTCTGGTGCAGGAATTGAACCCACACTGATGGTGCCAGTCTGCATCATAAAGTGGCCAATTGGCCCATGTCTGTCACTGTCACATCCCGCACAAACTGGATACGCCCTGTGTGATCATCAGCTCAGACCCAGGGGGACCAGCTCAGGAGAAAGGTTCAGGTAACACTGGATGCTAAGGACGGGGGAGAAAGTTACTACATTTCTTGGTACTAACGGGTGCATGGAGTAGCATTTAATTCCCTGACCGCAGCCATGTGCTCGGATAGCAACTGACTTGACACTTGGGTGTTCCCCAAGGTCCCACCTGTACAACTGTTCTTAAAACAGCTTCAAGCTCATGACTGTATTAAAATTGGGTGAGGGATCCCCTTATTAATCCAGCTCAGCAAAACACAATGCTTTTGAAGGTGTCCATCTGAATATTTCTTACATGTTGTCAGGACCTGTTTGCTGTGGTGTAGACCCATGGACTCTGATCTGAAGTGTCCCAGTCATAGCCATCCCATAGCCATTGGGGTGGCATGTGGATCAGTGGTTAGCACTGCTGCCTCACAGCGCTAGGGACCCCAGGTTCGATTCCAGCCTTGGGTGACTGTCTGTGTGGAGTTTGCACATTCTCCCCGTGTCTGTGTGGGTTTCCTCCCACAGTCCAAAGATGTGCAGGTCAGGTGAATTGGCCATGCTAAATTGCCCGTAGTGTTAGGTGTATTAGTTAGAGGGAAATGGGTCTGAGTGGGTTACTCTCCAGAGGGTTGGTGTGGACTGTTTGGGCGAAGGGTCTGTTTCCACACTGTAGGGAATCTAATCTAATATATCCCAGTTTCTTCCCATGAGCTCCATGTCACATTATAGGGGTCCATTGAAGCAAGCCATCATCCGAACGGTTTGGAGATCTGACTCTAATGGCTCAACTTTGCAGAATTATTGCTCTTTATTTGTGAAAGTGGGAATTGAAGTTGGGGGAACTATTGCAGCTGGAGCAGAGAGGCAACACGTTTCAGGCATCTGTCTTTGTGATCCGAGGTTTTCGTTGTAAATGTTAAAGGAAAAATCAAACAAAAAAGGACTTTGCTTCCATCCTAACCCCTCACCCCACTCCCCAAACTCTCTCGCCTTGCCCCATTGATGCCAGTATGTGCCACCCATTCCCCCCCCACAGCCCTCATAAACACCTGACTTTTATTTACAGACAGTCTTTTTCCTGAAAAACTTAAAGGTCAGGAGATTTGGGTGCCATTTTAGTTTGACAGTTCCGTTGGCAGCTCCAGCGAGTTTGTCCACATTTCACATACACTCATGTCTATTTTTAACGATCGCTAAGTGTATCTGACCTCTTCCACAGGGCACCTTACCGCTCCCAAAAGAGTTAACCTCTCCAAAAGCGTAACCTACCTCCCCAAAGAACTCAAGCGTTCTCCTGAAAGTGGTGGAACCACAGAAGTTTCATATTGGATATCTCATCTGCAAAAATTGGATTAGTTTGGAGGGAGCTGCACTTTAATGTGTTCAGAGTTGATGATGGGAGGTTGGAGGAACGCCAAAATCAAGCCTCAGACATCATTTTAACCAAGCAAGAGAGCCTCGCCTTCATTGCAAAAATTCAGGCTCATGTACCATGAAGCTACTGAATACCACTTGAGTTTACCCAGATCTAAGTGCCATTTACAGGTATTTCCCAATGGTATTGAAGACCAGGAATGCCAACTAATTTGTCCCTTCTTCAGTTGCGACTCTATTATACACGATTCCATTTTTATTGTGTAAACCCATGTTGCTGCCTACCTATCTCAGAACCACATGCATCATTTGGGTATCAGTAGCAAGGAAATCAATAACAAGATCTAAAAAACACCAATGCTTGTTGAATCAGGTCCTTAAACCGGGAATACCGAAACAGTTGTAAAATTATATGCCATGAATACATTTCTTCATTCCCACTGAACAAAGCTACTGTTTGAAGAGAAATCAGACAATTTCAGACGGTTCTCCTTCAAACAGTGAAGTTTAGGATGTGATCTACAAAGGTTTCCAAAGGCAAGGTGGCGTTTTGTTGGGGTCAGAAGTGGGAAAGAACGAGTCAATAACTTGAGGTTTAAAATCATTGGAAAAGTACGTTGAATAGAGGTGAGGAAGATTCTATATTTAATTCTAAAGAGGGTGTTGGAAAAGTACTTGAGGATCAGGAAATAAATGTTAGGCGGGGCTACTGCTCATCAAAGTCTTAGCACATGCACGATGGTCCAAAATGTCTCCTCCTTCATTCTGTGTCTCTCTAACACGACAATGATGGAAACCTGTTGAGAGTGAATTGTAAACCAGCCGATGGGAGTGAGGGTATGAATGATGAATAATGCTATAATCCTTAGACAAGAGGAGGCTATCAACTCAGCCTTGATGTTTCCAATCAATTCAACAGTTTGTTATTATGCAAGGAGTGGGCTCCACAGCTCCACACCACCACAGCACCACAGCTCCACACCACCACAGCACCACAGCTCCACACCACCACAGCACCACAGCTCCACAGCACCACAGCACCACAGCACCACAGCACCACAGCTCCACAGCACCACAGCTCCACAGCACCACAGCTCCACACTCCACAGCACCACAGCTCCACAGCTCCACAGCACCACAGCTCCACAGCACCACAGCACCACAGCTCCACAGCACCACAGCACCACAGCTCCACAGCACCACAGCTCCACACTCCACAGCACCACAGCTCCACAGCACCACAGCACCACAGCTCCACAGCACCACAGCACCACAGCTCCACAGCACCACAGCTCCACAGCACCACAGCACCACAGCACCACAGCTCCACAGCTCCACAGCACCACAGCTCCACAGCACCACAGCACCACAGCACCACAGCTCCACAGCTCCACAGCACCACAGCACCACAGCACCACAGCTCCACAGCACCACAGCACCACAGCTCCACAGCACCACAGCACCACAGCTCCACAGCACCACAGCACCACAGCACCACAGCACCACAGCACCACAGCACCACAGCTCCACAGCACCACAGCTCCACAGCTCCACACTCCACAGCACCACAGCACCACAGCACCACAGCTCCACAGCTCCACAGCACCACAGCTCCACAGCACCACAGCACCACAGCACCACAGCTCCACAGCACCTCAGCACCACAGCTCCACAGCACCTCAGCACCACAGCACCACAGCACCACAGCACCACAGCACCACAGCTCCACAGCACCACAGCACCACAGCTCCACAGCACCACAGCTCCACAGCTCCACAGCACCTCAGCACCACAGCACCACAGCACCACAGCACCACAGCACCACAGCACCACAGCTCCACAGCTCCACAGCACCACAGCTCCACAGCTCCACAGCACCACAGCTCCACAGCACCACAGCTCCACAGCTCCACAGCTCCACAGCTCCACAGCTCCACAGCACCACAGCTCCACAGCACCACAGCACCACAGCTCCACAGCACCACAGCTCCACAGCACCACAGCTCCACAGCACCACAGCACCACAGCTCCACAGCTCCACAGCACCACAGCTCCACAGCACCACAGCTCCACAGCTCCACAGCACCACAGCTCCACAGCACTTAAATGACCCTTGATGCCAGTCTTGAACTGCCTAAAGACTATACCTTTTTGATTTTATGCTTTTGTTCCACATCTGACAAGGTAAACAAGACTGCCACAACAACTCTGTGAACAAGGACCTTGGAACAGTTTTCCATCATTGTCATGCTATAGGGACCCAAAATGTAGGAGGAGATAATTTGGCCCATAAAACCCTTCTTTTCCCTCCTGTCTCTGCCCGACTGTGTGTCGAGGGAGAGTTTATAAAGGGGTAAGAACTTTACCCAATCGAGTTACTTGTTGACAGTTCATCAATGTTTATCTGTGTCGAATTCCTGCAGTGTGGAAGCAGGTCATTCAGCCCTCACCAGGTTTTGAAGTGCATCCCAGCCATCCTATCCTGCATTTCCCATGGCTAATCCACCTAACCATGCACACTATGGGTAATTTAGCATGGCCAATGCACCCAACCTGCTCATCTTTGGATTGTGGGAGGAAACCGGAGCACCCGGAGGAAACCCACGCAGACACGGGGAGAATATACAAACTCCACATAGTCAACTGAGGCTGGAATCCAATCCAAGTCCCTTACGCTGTGAGGGAGCAGTGCTAACCACTGAGCCACAGTACAGTATAAGTCTACGTAATAAAGAGTCATTCCTGTTTGATATGGAAACCTGATCAATCAGGTAAATTGAGAGAATTCTAGCACGTCGTTTAAATTCTTTTAACTTTTGCCCTGACTCAAGGAACAGAAGGGCTTGATTTCCCAGGATGCTGCCTCAGTGAGGGTTAACGGCTAATTATAAGGTTATGCCCCCTTGTTCTCAATGCCAACGAGAGCGGAAATGGTTTATCCGATGAAAGCCTTTAATCGTCTTAAACAGCAATTACGGTGAACTTACTGCCTCGTTTCCAAGGGCTGCATCCAGGCTGATTCGCACTTTATGAGCATCAGGAGATTCTGTAATTAATGTGACCAAAAACAACATCAAACTCTCGAAGCAAGGCACAAGTGTCTCTTTGGGTAAAGGGTTAACAACACTGTGGGGTGCGCTGAAGATTGAGGGAGAGAAGTTATTCAAACAACTAAAGCATGCATCACTTAGTGAATTTTAGGGTAATTTCAGAAATGGTTTTTGATCTGATCTGGTGTCGGTTCATAATCAGCAATGTTATTATGTCGAAAAACGTGAAATTAATTGGGTGACAAAAATCAGAAATGATTAGTTTCCTCAATGCATCCTAACTGCGATATCATCAGAAATTTAATGTACAAACTGCACAAAAGGAAAGCTTCAGAGAAGGTAACGTACCTTTGGTGCAAAGCTGATCTCCTGACGTGGCATCAGACCCTGGAGATGGGAAGAAATTGAAAACAAGGAGTAAAATCCCAATCCACATCCTTACTATTGGAAAGGCACTGCAAAGGATGATCCACACAGAATGTGCTCTTATATTCTCCGTCAGGTACAAATCAGCAGCAGGAATGGGTGGAAAAGCATGTATACAGGTCTGTAAAAGGTTTAATTATTAAACGAGGATGGTCCCCTGGTAAACAATCTTGCTGATTTTTACAGACCTTTCATTACCACACTACCTCTTTCATTGCCAGTGATATGAGATGGAAAGAGAAATCTCAACAAGCAAACTCAATAGAAACGCGACATACATTGCAGAGAAGTGATTGCAGTTGAGACTCTGGGTTGTAAACCTTACATTTATCTGCTCAGCATCAGCCAAGAGCAGGAATTAAAAATATTTAACAGCTTTGTGAGCACAGCCCTACGTGGCAGTGATCTTGAAAGTGAGTTGCACTCAGGGTTTCTACCTAAGAGAAGGAATAGGACCTCTAGCATTGAGTTGAGCAAGGATTTGGTCTTTAAAAAAAACTGCAGCCCAGGTTTCCATGGTGATTCATAGAGTCATACAGACCTTTTGGTCCAACCAGTCCATGCCAACACAATCCCCAACTGAACTAGTCCCACCTGCCTGCATTGAGCCCAAAACCCTCCCGCCTCAGGCGACTGACTGTGTGGAGTTTGCACGTTCTCCCCGTGTCTGCGTGGGTTTCCTCCGGGTGCTCCGGTTTCCTCCCACAGTCCAAAGATGTGCAGGTCAGGTGAATTTGCCATGCTAAATTGCCCGTAGTGTTAGGTAAGGGGTAAATGTAGGGGTATGGGTGGGTTGCGCTTCGCGGGTCGGTGTGGACTTGTTGGGCCGAAGGGCCTGTTTCCACACTGTAATGTAATCTAATCTAAACCTTTCCTATTCATGTAATTATCCAAATGTCTTTCATTGTAACTATACCTGCGCATCCACCACTTCCTCTGGAAATTCATCCCATTCACTAACTTTGCAACCTCACCTCCGAAGTTGTCCCTCACGTCTTTTTTAAAATCTTTTTCCTCCCACCTTAAAAATATGCCCCCTTGTCCTGAAATCCCCCACTCCAGGGAAAAGACACCAGCCGTACGCCTTATCTATGCCTCTCATGATTTTATAAGCCTCGATAAGGTCACCCTCCAACCTCTTACGTGCCAGTGGCAAATAGTCTCAGCCCATCCAGCCTCGTCCTTATATCTCAAACCCTCCATTTCCGGCGAGATTCTGGTAAGTCCTTTCTGAACCTTCTCCTGCTTAATAAAATCCTTTCTACAATATGGCGAGCAGAAGGGGACACAGTGCTCCAGACGAGGCCTCATCAATGTCCTGTACAACCTCAACATGATTTCCCAACTCTTATACTCTGAGCAATGAAGACAAGGCAGGCCAGGCACTTTCTTAACCACCTTGTCGACTTGTGATACCAATTTCAAGGAATTATGTACCTCAACCCCGAGGTCTGTCTGTTCTAAAACACTGCCCAGAGCCCTACTTTTCATTGTAAGTGTCTTGTCCTGGTTTGTTTTACCAAAATGCAATACCCTGCCCTTATCCAAATTAAATTCCACCTGCCCTTCCTCTGCACATTGATTACATCTTTGTAATCTTAAATAATCTTTTTCCTATCCACTATGCCACCAATTTTAGTGTCATCCACAAATTTACTAACCATACCTTCCATATTCTCATTTGAATCATTTATCTAAATGACAAACAAAAATGGACCCAGCACTGACCCCTGAGCTTTGCGTTATTGGTGGGAGAGGTGAGGGGTTACCATGAAAGTCCCACGTTTGCAACCTCACCTCTAACCTGAGACTTGGTTACCCTCAGGTTAAATTCACCATTCCTCTTAAGAGCGCGTGGTTGTGTATGCGTGTGCACTTGGGAATGTAGTCTGGGTATATATGGTAAGTTTGCCTTTTATGTGAACTTCCAAAATGCAGTTGGTAAATGTCACAATATCGACTTGAACTCCACGGGATGAACAGATTTGAAAATAACTGAGACAAACAATGAAAAGTTTTACAGACACTGTAATGCAGTATGAGGCAAGGAGTTAGTGTTCGCACACTGCTGTTTGATATGTTATTACTCACTGGGATGAGTGGAAATCAAGACCCACTATTACCCAGGTTCGATATAAACACTAAGATTTCATGAAACTGCAGAAAATCCCAATCTGGGAAAACCCCAAGTCTGAATTTGTTCAGTAACAATTTTAGAAAACTCTATTTATTGTGACACTCTTAATTTTAACAAGAACAGTAAAAGAATGGGATTATCCAATTATGTGATTTAAATTGTACCAAATTTTAAACCTGTCTCAAAGCACACTCACACTCACACACAGACAGATAGACACAAATACATACAATCAGACAGACAGACACACAAACAGCTAGACACACACTGACAGACCCAGACACACACACACATCCACACGCACTCACAGATGCATATACAAACAGACACACAAACGCATACATACACAGTCATCATGAAAACAACACAAGTATTATGCATTTAGGGAAAATTACACAGGAAGATTGAGGTATAGGGAAAGGTTGAATAGGCTGGGGCTGTTTTCCCTGGAGCGTTGGAGGCTGAGGGGGTGACCTTATGGAGGTTTATAAAATTATGAGGGGCATGGATAGGGCAAATAGACAAAATCTCTTCCCTGGGGTGGGGGAGTCCAGAACTAGAGGGTATAGGTTGAGGGTGAGAGGCAAAAGATATAAAAGAGACCTAAGGGGCAACTGTTTCACACAGAGGGTGGTGCATGTAAGGAATGAGCTGCCAGAGGAAGTGGTGGAGGCTGGTACAATTGCCACATTTAAAAGGCATCTGGATGGGTATATGAATAGGGAAGGTTTGGAGGGATATGGGCCAGGTGCTGGCAGGTGGGACTAGATTAGTTTGGGATATCTGGTCGGCATGGATGAATTGGACCGAAGGGTCTGTTTCTGTGCTGTACATCTCTATAACTCTGACTATGACTCGAAGATGGATCTATACCACGAGTCTAAATCATACATTTGGTAACACAATCTTCCATTCTCCAATGCTGCCTTGAATACAGCCATTTGGATATAGAACTGGCTCAAAGGTAGAAGACAGAGGGTGGTGGTGCAGGGTTGCTTTTCAGACTGGAGGCCTGTGACCAGTGGAGTGTCACAAGGATTGGCGCTGGGGTCCACTACTTTTCGTCATTCATACACATGATTTGGATGTGAGCATAAGAGGTAGAGTTAGTAAGTTTGCAGATGACACCAAAATTGGAGGTGTAGTGGACAGCGAAGAAGGTTACCTCAGATTACAACAGGATCTTGATCAGATGGGCCAATGGGCTGAGAAGTGGCAGATCAAGTTTAATTCAGATAAATGCGAGGTGCTGCATTTTGGAAAAGCAAATCTTAGCAGGACTTATACACTGAATGGTAAGGTCCTAGAGAGTGTTGCTGAACAAAGAGACCTTGGAGTGCAGGTTCATAACTCCTTGAAAGTGGAGTCGCAGGTAGATAGGATAGTGAAGAAGGTGTTTGGTATGCTTTCCTTTATTGGTCAGAATATTGAGTACAGGAGTTGGGAGGTCGTGCTGTGGCTGTACAGGACATTGGTTAGGCCACATTTGGAATATTGTGTGCAATTCTGGTCTCCTTCCTATCAGAAAGATGTTGTGAAACTTGAAAGGATTCAGAAAAGATTTACAAGGATGTTGCAGGGTTGGAGGATTTGAGCTATAGGGAGAGGCTGAACAGGCTGGGGTTGTTTTCCCTGGAGTTTCGGAGGCTGAGGGGTGACCTTATAGAGGTTTATAAAATCATGAGGAGTCTGGATAGGATATTTAGACAAAGTATTTTCCCTGGAGTGGGGGAGTCCAGAACTAGAGGGCCTAGGTTTAGGGTGAGAGGGGAAAGATATAAAAAGGGGCTAAATGGCAACTTTTTCACACAGAGGGTGGTGCGTGTATGGAATGAGCTGCCAGAGGAAGTGGTGGAGGCCGGCACAATTGCAACATTTAAAAGAAATCTGGATGGGTATATGAATAGGAAGAGTTTTGAGGGAAATGGGCCAGGTGCTGAAAAATGGGACTAGATTAGGTTAGGATATCTGGTCAGCATGGACGAGTTGGACTGAAGGGTCTGTTTCTGTGCTGTACATCTCAATGACTCTATGTTACATGCACAGCAAGGATCAGTCTACTGCTCACTGCTTGCTTTGTTAGACCCAGGCTCTTTCTTGTTCCCTTGAGTTTTGGAAATAATTTTTTCTGCTCGGTTTGACAGACAATTAGTGGTGGCAACTTTACAGAGGAAGGGTAGTGACAGAAGACTGTTGTAGCTCAACCTCAGCTTCTTGCTGTCCAATTCACTCCCCTCACTGAGACTGGGGAACCTCCGCCCTGACTGATCGGAGGCTTGTCGCTTTGCTGAGCTCCCCTAAACCCCCCCCAAAATGGATGGTGCCTCTCTGTCTGGACTCAATGTCCCCAAAAAGTGGCATTGGGCTGAACCGTACCTTCTTTGCCTCAGTGCAAGATGGGTTGAGTTTTTGGAAGGCTTTGCACTGGGGTCTCGTGAGACTTCACACTGTATTTCCCAAAGCTGCTCCTTAACTGCAGAGTCTGCCTCTAGCACCCCCCACCCCCACCCCCACCCCCACCCCCCTTGTTCTGATTCCATCTCGAGCTGAGGATGAGGCCCTTGCCCACTCTCCGATGTGTTCTCTTGGTTGAATGAACATGTCAAATGCATTTGCTACCGTGGCAGCTGGCATGAGCTGTACCTGTTAAATTGGCATCATGGTGTGCCATTGATAGAGACATGTCGCTGGACGCTGAGTGGGCACGCTCTAAGATGCCAAGCAAATGGCCGCGAGAAACAGCCCAGTCACCAGGTACCCGCTCAGCCTTCCAAGCTGTGATTTCCCAACACTTGACTTGTTCCGTCCATTTTGGTAAGGGAGAAAGTTGAATATTAACGGGCTCATTTGGGCCATTCGTAAGGCCTTGAACACGCTGATGCCCCAGCGAGGAACTCTCCTCACTGCAGATCCATAAAAGATGCAGCAAGTTTACTCCTGACTTTGGGATAAGCCTTGGCACGCCATTGTAAAACACTCTGCCCCAAATCTTGTCACAGCCCATGTGGCTCACAGCCCTATACATTTCAGCCCAAAGTTTTATGTGCACCAATGACCTCCACTTATTTTTCACAGAGCTGCAAACAACTCCTCGTACTTTCTCTCCTTTCACCAGGCAGCTTCTGTTTTCCCAGTTTTAGTCAGTAGACCAATATAAAATAATGTCATCCCTCACATACATATATGAATAGCCTGAACTTGAGCATACAAGACATCAATCAGAAGTTTGCAACTAGCACAAAACTAGAAATGTGGTAAGTGATGAAGGGGATGGTAAGAGGATGTTATTAAACTAGAAAGAGTGCAGAAAGGATTTACTCAGATGCTACATGGATTGTAAGGTTTAAGTTATTAGGAAAGGTTGGATTGGCTGGAACTTTTCACCCTAGAACCTTGAAGACTGAAGACAGAGGTCTATGAAATCATGAGAGGCATAGATAAAGTAGATAGCCACAAGCTTTTTCCCTTGGTAAGGGAGTCTAAAACTAGAGGGTATAGGTTTAAGGTGAGGGGGGAGATATACAAAAGGTTCTAGAGGGGCAGTTTTTTCACACAGAAGTTGGTGAGTGTCTGGAACGAGCTGTTAGAGGTAGTGATGGAAGCGAGTACAATTTAATCACTTAAGAAACATTCAGACAGATGGGCTAGCTATGGAAGGATATAAACCACATGCAGGTAAATGGGACTCATTTAATTGTGAAAACTGGGCGGCATGGACAAGTTGGGCCGAAGGGCCTGTTTCCATGCTGTACACCTTGAAGAGACTTTGAGAGAAGATAATAATGATGTTATAATATGATAAGATGGTAATGTAATGTACAGATTTGAGGAAGATGCAATTTAATGCAAAGAGACGTGATATGATGCATTTTTGAGGGAAATGTGACAGGAGATCTGGAGAGGTCCCAGAGAACTAGCTAAGAAGGGAAATAGGAATAATCTAGGAAACTATAGAACAGTGAGTCTCGCATAGGTAGTTGGGATGTTGTTGGAGAGAATTCTCAGGGATAGAATTTACATACATTTGAAAAAGCATGGCCTAATTAGGGATAATCAGCATGGCCTTGTGCAGGGCAGGTCATGTCTTACTAACTTGATTGAAGCTTTCGAGGTGGCCAATGGGGGTAGAGCAATGGATATTGTCTACATGGATTTTACTAAGGCTTTCGACAAAGTCCCTCATGGTCGGCTTATCCAGAACATTAAAGTGCAGGAGATCCATGGCGACTTAGCCACGTGGATTCAGAATTGGCTTGCCCATAGGAGACACAGGATAATGGTGGAAGAGTATTTTTCAGGCTGAAGGTTCATGACTAGTGGTGTTCCGCTAGAATCGGTACTGGGACCTCTGCTGTTTGTGGTATATGTGCGTGATTTGGATAAAAATGTAGGTGGGTGGGCTAGTGAGTTTGGAGACAATGATCTGTGAAGTTGTGGATAGTGTAGAACATGTCAAAGAATATACAGTCTGCTTTAAGTTCCATATCGTAGTCCCACAGTTTCGTTCTCGTGCAACCCCGTGTTATAGGAAAATTGCGTAATAGCAGCACCATTCAAACTAATGGGGCCAGAATCGCATTATAACCAATACACGCTTTCAAAGTTCACGCTTTATTTACAGTGTCCCTAATTTGGTGTTACAGCAAATTCACATTAACGAAACACACGTTATAGTAGAATGACCAGTAGGTCATTTGCAGATATGGACAGAGGAATGGCAGATGGAGTTTACTCTGGGGAAGTGTGTGATGCTGCACTTTGGGAGATCAAATGTTAATGGCAGGATTCTGAACAGCATTGGTGTCCAGCGGGAGCTTGGGGTTCAAGTCAAGAAGTCTCCAAAAGTGGCCATACAAATATTAAAGGTGGTAAAGGAAGCTTGCCTTTATTTGTTGGGGAACTGAGTACAAGAGTCATGTTACAACTTTATAAGACTTTGGTTAGGCTACACTTATAGAGCATTGAGTTCAATTTTGATCCCCACATTACAGTAAGTATGTGGATGCTTTGGAGAGGGTGCAGAAGAGTTTTACCAGGATGTCACCTGGATTAAAGGGTATGAGTTGTAAAGAAAGGCTTGAAATAATTGGGTTCTTTCTCTGGAGCAGTGAAATCTGAGGGAGACTTGATGGAAGTCTACAAAACTATGAGGATGAGGGGTGAACCATTCACTCAGAGATGAATTTGTTCACTCAGAGATTAGTGAACTTGTAGAATTCCCTCCTATAGGAAGTCATTGGGGCCACTTTGTTAGATATGCTCAAGAGGGAGCTGGGTTTGGCCCATGCGGCAAAAGGGACCGAGGGGTATGGAGAGAAAGTGGGAATGGAGATACTGAGATTGCATGATCAGCTGTAATCATATTGAAAGGTGGTGCAGGCTCGAAGGGCTGATTGGCCTCCTCCCACACCTATTTTCTATCAGGTCGACGGTCAGAATCTTTTTCCAAGATTTGAAATGTCTAATACTGGGTGGCATGCAATTTAAGGTGAGAGGGGGAAACGTTCAAAGTAGATGTAAAGGGCAGGTCATTTATACAGAGAGCGGTAGATGTTGGGATTGCACTGCCAAGGGAAGTGGTGGAGGCAGATACGATAGGGGCACTTATGGGGCTTTTAGATGAGCTCATGAATATGCAAGGAATGGAGGGATATGGACTAAGGGTAGCTAGAAGGGATTAGCTTAATTTGGGGTCATGTTTGGCACAATGTCATGGGCCAAAGGGTCAGTTCCTGCTCTGTACAGTCTATCCTAGAATCAAACTTGAAAAGGTGTGCCGAAACAGTGACACCTGAGACACATTTGGTGAAGTTGGAAGTTCAAGTCAACAGGACACTGAAAAGTGTACATGCTCCTTGGCATTATAAAAGAGACATTGAGTGTACAGGCAAGGAACTTGTGCTCAACTTTTATCAGTAATTAGCTGGGCCTCACCTGAGTTATTGTGTCTGGTGATGGGCACTGCATTGTGAGAGGGAGCACGTGGAGGACATTTATGAGATTCTTAGAAGGGTTGAATGAGAAACTGAGATGGTTGAGTTTGGAGTGATTGAACAGAGTTGCTCAAAACCTAAGATGCGTTGTGATGGATTTGATGAAGAGAAAATGTGTTCTATTGGATCAATTATCAGAGTACTCAGGTTTAAGACAATTTGCAACAAAGGGATTGTGACTGTGAAACAGAATAGACTGCTTGAAAGGCTGGAGGAACTTAAATCAATCATAACTTTTCAAAGGGCACTTGAATAATCTACTTGGAAATAAAAAGAAAAATTGTTGACTAAGAGCAAAGGACAGGGTGGTGGCAATAACTGCGAAGTACAAAGGGCAAAAGGCATCACTTGATGGTGTAAGCTTCCAGGGTAATACTGTTTTGTACCTTTAGCAACAGAGAATGATGATCACAATGCAAACGCGCCATTTATCCACCTAATACAAGGAGAAAGTGAGGACTGAAAATGCTGGAGAATCAGAGTCAAGAGTGTGGTGCTGGAATGCTCCTCGGATGTTGCCTGACCTGCTATGCCTTTCCAGCACCACAAACCTGGAAGACACCTGTAAAGGACTGGGGTCTATTTGATCCGTCCAATACTGAGCGATGTCAGCAGAATTCCTGCTCGACTCATTGATAAGGCAATTAATGTTGCAATGTATGTTATCGGTAACAAGTGTGTTAATGCTCTTTCTCAATTATTTTAATAAAGACATTAACCCATTTATTTAACATGCTCCTTACAATAACATTTCGCATAACTGAGTTGGAGAAATAGAGCTGGAAATGTGTTGCTGGAAAAGCGCAGCAGGTCAGGCAGCATCCAGGGAACAGGAGAATCGACGTTTTGGGCATAAGCCCTTCTTCCTCATTCCTGAAGAAGGGCTTATGCCCAAAACGTCGATTCTCCTGTTCCCTGGATGCTGCCTGACCTGCTGCGCTTTTCCAGCAACACATTTCCAGCTCTGATCTCCAGCATCTGCAGACCTCACTTTCTCCCCAGTTGGAGAAATAACCAACTAAAGTTTAATCAGATTGATTGCTCTGTGCTGCACAACCTGCATTCTAACCTTTCCCAGGTGGAATCACACATTCAGGTTTGTACAAACTCAGCTAAAACAGCAGCAGCGTTCATCTCACTTTATACCGACGTCTCCTCTTGTGCAAACAATGACATTTCACAACCATTTAGAGAATGAAACGTGTGGAGTTCAATCAAATATCTCACACAATTAAGCGAACTTGGAATTATCAACAGGCAAGGGTCCCAATCTGAGACAATGTCACAACTTTTTTGCTAGATTAGGGATTCAGGTCTGATGAATACCCGTGAGCCAGTACCTGAAAGAGATGGAAAGATACCTCCTGGGATTTAAATTCGATCTGATATCGTGAACTGTTTCAGCTCCTTTTAATTTGGATGGTGACAGCTTACATTATCCCCACTGTGCATCAAATGGGAGCCTCGAATCGCAGCTGAGTACTCTAGCAACTTGCTGTAATTTCAAGGAGAAAGAAATGTAAGTGGGCCACATGAGAAGATAGAAACTCTACAACATAGGAACTTAAGAGTTTAGGAAAATAGCGACTGAAAATATCAGTGCAGAGGACGATAGAGACACAGGTTTATTTGAACATAGTGAAGGCTGGTTAACTCCTCAAACCTGTTGCACCATTTGATTAGATTATGACTGACCTAAAGTCAAATTCAACTTACCCAGCTTTGTTCTAAAACCCTTAATAACCTTGACTCAACATAAGACCTATTGGCCTCAGTTGTTGGATTCATTGCACAGTATGTTGTTGGAGTAGAGAGTTTCTGATTTCCATAATCCTCTCTGTGATGAAGTGCTTCATGACAGCACTCCGTCCCTGTCTCTAATTTGAAGATTATGACCCTTTATTCTGGACTGCTCCACCAGAAAAATGTTTCACTGTCCAGTTGGGTTCTGATATATTGCAAGAGTTCTGTTCTCATGTGACCTCGTGTTATAAGAAAATCGTGCAATAGCCGTGCCATCTAAACAAATGGGGCCAGAATCACGTTATAGCCAATACAGTGAGGAAAGTCTGCATTCTGTAATCAACAGCCTAAATTCTTCAATCGCATTGAAGCCAATTCGCATTCAAGAAACACCCACTGTAACAGAACCGACTGTCCTCACGTGAGCTTTATTTGGGGTGGCACGGTGGCTCAGTGGTTAGCACTGCTGCCTCACAGTGCCAGGGACCCGGGGTCAACTCCAGCCTCAGGTGACTGACTGGGTGGGGTTTGTACATTCTCCCCGTGTCTGCGTTTCCTCCCACAATCCAGAGATGTGCGGGTCAGGTGAATTGGCCATGCTGAATTGCCCACAGTGTTCAGGGATGTGTCTGTTGGGTGCACTAGTCAGGGATAAATGTGGAGGAATGAGTCTGGGTAGGTTACTCTTCGGAGGGTTGGTGTGGACTTGTTGGCCGAAGGGCCTGTTTCCACACTGTAGGGATTCTAAGGCATGTGACAATAAAGCTAATTCAATTCAGTTTTGATGTACGTACTCCAATAAATCCTTTAATCATCTTAAACACCTCCATTCAATTAGCTTTTGAACAATTTTGTTCCTTCACTTGGTTTGCACCATTTCGAAAATACTCTGTCTACCTTGCTTAGTTCCGAGGCAGATGACTTTACCACATGATCAGCCACAGTACTGCCCATCCATTTTGTCTAATTTCCCACTCTTGATCTTATTGACCAGTGTAGCAGGCTCGAGGGGGGGCAGGTGGCCTGCTCCTGCTCCTGGTTCTTATGTTCTTTCTCCTTCCTGGAGCTCTGAGGTTGACTCAGACTGAGAGCTGTTGCTAGGCGCAGTGGCACACAGGCTGAGCATAGCTTCTAGGCCCAGGCAGTGGGGCTGAGATTTTCAATCCAGACCAAATACTGCTCGATCCATTTTTGCTCAGCACTAGACTTGATACTTCTTTTTCAGAAAACAGTGCTGTTAATAAGTAAGCTGGATCATGAATTGACCCACTTTCCACCCTCACTACTAAAATGCAGAAAATGTTGTTATTACCGCAACGAGCAACTGATTAACAAACAGTAACAGTCAGTAAAAGTTTCAGCTCTAAATAAATTGACTGGAGTTAACAAGTAACTAGGGCAGTAATAGGGACAATAAAGAGTGCTGCAGGTTTTTAAATTTGCCAAGAAAACAAGAGGAGAGTTTACCATGATGGAAAACTTCAGTCATAGTGACTTTCACATGTGAATCTGAGTTCAGCACCTCTCCACTTCCAACAGTTTGTCCACTCGCTTCATGGAATCAGTATTGATATTAGGACCAGCAGCATCCCAAGGCGTGTGCAAGGATACAGAGAACACACACACACACAGTCTCTTTGACTCTGAGGAACAGGGCCTCAGTCACATATGACCATCCGCACTCAAACACACACTTCAACCTCACAAAGCAAGCGACTCACTCAGCGTAAAAACGGTGACCCCACGCAGGAAACACAGGGCACTGAGAAACACCAGTCAGTGTACAGATACCTCCCTGAGAGAGAGGGGGGACTGAGAGACGCCAGTCA
This sequence comes from Chiloscyllium plagiosum, assembly GCF_037043375.1. Classification (NCBI taxonomy): domain Eukaryota; kingdom Metazoa; phylum Chordata; class Chondrichthyes; order Orectolobiformes; family Hemiscylliidae; genus Chiloscyllium; species Chiloscyllium plagiosum. The sequence continues at coordinate 93,314,204 of NW_028270150.1, forward strand.
ATGTACAGATATGTCCCTGAGAGAGAGGGGGGACTGAGAGACACCAGTCAATGTACAGATATGTCCCTGAGAGAGAGGGGGCACTGAGAGACACCAGTCAATGTACAGATATGTCCCTGAGAGAGAGAGGGGGCACTGAGAAACACCAGTCAGTGTACATATATCTCCCTGAGAGAGAGGATGGCACTGAGAGACACCAGTCAGTGTACAGATATCTCCCTGAGAGAGAGGGAGGACTGAGAGACACCAGTCAGTGTACAGATATCTCCCTGAGAGAGGGGGGGCACTGAGAGAAACCAGGGGAGAAAGTGAGGTCTGCAGATGCTGGAGATCAGAGATGTAAATGTGTTGCTGGAAAAGCGCAGCAGGTCAGGCAGCATCTAGGGAACAGGAGAATAGACGTTTCGGGCATTAGCCCTTCCTGAAGAAGGGCTAATGCCCGAAACGTCGATTCTCCTGTTCCCTAGATGCTGCCTGACCTGCTGCGCTTTTCCAGCAACACATTTCCATCACTGAGAGAAACCAGTCAGTGTACAGATATGTCCCTGAGAGAGAGGGGCACTGAGAGACACCAGTCAGTGTACAGATACCTCCCTGGGAGAGAGGGGGCACTGAGAGACACCAGTCAGTGTACAGATATCTCTCTGAGAGAGAGGGGACACTGAGAGACACCAGTCAGTGTACAGATATCTCCCTGAGAGAGAGGGGGCACTGAGAGACACCAGTCAGTGTACAGATATCTCCCTGAGAGAGATGGGGGAATGAGAGACACCAGTCAGTGTACAGACATGTCCCTGAGAGAGATGGGGGACTGAGAGACACCAGTCAGTGTACAGATACCTCCCTGAGAGAGATGTGGGACTGAGAGACACCAGTCAGTGTACAGATATGTCCCTGAGAGAGAGGGGGGACTGAGAAACACCAGTCAGTGTACAGATATCTCCCTGAGAGAGAGGGGGCACTGAGAGACACCAGTCAGTGTACAGATACCTCCCTGAGAGAGAGGGGGCACTGAGAAACACCAGTCAGTGTACAGATACCTCCCTGAGAGAGGGGGGGCACTGAGAGAAACCAGTCAGTGTACAGATACCTCCCTGAGAGAGAGGGGGCACTGAGAGACACCAGTCAGTGTACAGATACCTCCCTGAGAGAGAGGGGGCACGGAGAGACACCAGTCGGTGTACAGATATCTCCCTGAGAGAGAGGGGGGACTGAGAGACACCAGTCAGTGTACAGATATCTCCCTGAGAGAGAGGGGGGACTGAGAGACACCAGTCAGTGTACAGATATCTCCCTGAGAGAGAGGGGGCACTGAGAGACACCAGTCAGTGTACAGATATCTCCCTGAGAGAGAGGGGGGGACTGAGAACACCAGTCAGTGTACAGATACCTCCCTGAGAGAGAGGGGGCACGGAGAGACACCAGTCGGTGTACAGATATCTCCCTGAGAGAGAGGGGGGGACTGAGAGACACCAGTCAGTGTACAGGTATCTCCCTGAGAGAGAGGGGGGAACTGAGAGACACCAGTCAGTGTACCAATACCTCCCTGAGAGAGGGGGGACATTGAGAGACACCAGTCAGTGTACAGATACCTCCCTGAGAGAGAGGGGGGGACAGAGAGACACCAGTCAGTGTACAGATATGTCCCTGAGAGAGATGGGGGACTGAGAGACACCAGTCAGTGTATAGATATGTCCCTGAGAGAGAGAGAGGGGGGACTGAGAAACACCAGTCAGTGTACAGATATCTCCCTGAGAGAGAGGGGGCACTGAGAGACACCAGACAGTGTACAGATACCTCCCTGAGAGAGAGGGGGCACTGAGAGACACCAGTCAGTGTACAGATACCTCCCTGAGAGAGTGGGGGGACTGAGAGACACCAGTCAGTGTACAGATACCTCCCTGAGAGAGAGGGGGCACTGAGAGACACCAGTCAGTGTACAGATATGTCCCTGAGAGAGAGGGAGGCACTGAGAAACACCAGTCAGTGTACAGATATCTCCCTGAGACAGAGGGGGCACTGAGAGACACCAGTCAGTGTACAGATACCTCCATGAGAGAGAGGAGGGACTGAGAGACACCAGTCAGTGTATAGATATGTCCCGGAGAGAGAGGGGGGCACTGAGAGACACCAGTCAGTGTACAGATACCTCCCTCGGAGAGAGGAGGGACTGAGAGACACCAGTCAGTGTACAGATACCTCCCTGAGAGAGATGGGGGACTGAGAGACACCAGTCAGTGTACAGATACCTCCCTGAGAGAGAGGGGGCACTGAGAGACACCAGTCAGTGTATAGATATGTCCCGGAGAGAGAGGGGGGCACTGAGAGACACCAGCCAGTGTACAGATACCTCCCTGAGAGAGAGGAGGGACTGAGAGACACCAGTCAGTGTACAGATACCTCCCTGAGAGAGAGGGGGCACTGAGAGACACCAGTCAGTGTACAGATACCTCCCAGAGAGAGGGGGGGGGGGGCACTGAGAGACACCAGTCAGTATACAGATATGTCCCTGAGAAAGGGGGGCACTGAGAAACACCGGTCAGTGTACAGATATCTCCCTGAGACAGAGGGGGCACTGAGAGACACCAGTCAGTGTACAGATACCTCCCTGAGAGAGAGAGGAGGGACTGAGAGACACCAGTCAGTGTACAGATACCTCCCTGAGAGAGAGGGGGCACTGAGAGACACCAGTCAGTGTACAGATATCTCCCTGAGAGAGAGGGGGGACTGAGAGACACCAGTCAGTGTACAGATACCTCCCTGAGAGAGAGGGGGCACTGAGAGACACCAGTCAGTGTACAGATATCTCCCTGAGAGAGAGGGGGGACTGAGAGACACCAGTCAGTGTACAGATACCTCCCTGAGAGAGAGATGGGGGACTGAGAGACACCAGTCAATGTACAGATACCTCCCTGAGAGAGAGGGGGGGGGACTGAGAGACACCAGTCAATGTACAGATACCTCCCTGAGAGAGGGGGGGGGCACTGAGAGACACCAGTCAGTGTACAGATATGTCCCTGAGAGAGAGGGGGGCACTGAGGAACACCAGTCAGTGTACACATACCTCCCTGAAAGAGAGGGGGGACTGAGAGACACCAGTCAGTGTCCAGGTATCTCCCTGAGAGAGAGGGGGGGACTGAGAGACACCAGTCAGTGTACCGATACCTCCCTGAGAGAGGGGGGGACTGAGAGACACCAGTCAGTCTACAGATATCTCCCTGAGAGAGAGAGGGGACTGAGAGACACCAGTCAGTGTACAGATATCTCCCTGAGAGAGACGGGGGAACTGAGAGACAGGGTTGCTGGAGGGTTACTGGACTCAAAACCTTAAATCTGCTTTCTCTCTTCCCCGATGCTGCCAGACCTGCTGAGTTATCATAGGATCCCTACAGTGTGGAAACAGGCCATTCAGCCCATTGCATCTACACCGACTCACTGAACAGCATCCCACCCAGACTCAACCCCTCAATCCTATCCCTAGAACTCTGCATTTCCCACAGCTAATCCACCTACCCTGCACACCATGGGCTATAAAGCATGGCCGATCCACCTCACCTGCACATCTTTGGACTGTGGGAAGAAACCAGAGCACTCAGAGGAAACCAGCACAGACACGGGGAGAACGTGCAAACTCCACACAGCCTGAGGATGGAATCGAACCAGGTTCCTTGCCGCTGTGAGGCAGCAGTGCTCACCACTGAGCCACGGTGCCACCAGTACAGTTTCTCCAGCATTTCCTGTGGTTGTCCCTTCTATTAGCTCGGTGGGATGTCTACAGCACTGAGTGAAAGGACAGAGAAAATAATTTCAATCATACAGTACTGGGATAAATATAGAAAAACAAATGCTGATATGACTGCTAGAAAAAAATAGAATAGTGAGATTATTTGGGATGGCACGTTCAAGTAAATAGCCTTCTCCTGTGTATCCTGAGACAGTGAGAATTAAATGGGATAGATCCCAAAAACCCGCTCCAAGAATCAGAATGCTTGATGCTTGGTCCAGATGCAGACGGACCCCCTTTCCAACCTTATGGCCATTTGAACGACATGTTCAGAGGTCAAATGGGGGCCCAATATTGTACTTCCTTAATATCGAGTATTTCCTGAAAGGAAAGTGCCTTTTGGTCGCATGGGGTTCAGGAGTCGATGAAGAACTGAACGACGCGGGAAAGAATGGGCTCCAAAACGTTTCCATACTGAACGTGGCGTGAGAAGGCAGAAGCATGCCCCGGATCATTGTGGGACCAGGAGCAGCGACTCACCCTCCAGACGCAAATGAGAACAGATTACATTGACAGTCAAGGTCTTGTGTCAAAAACGGGGAGGCAACGGCTCAGTGGTATCATCGCTAGACTGTTAATCCAGGTAATGTTCTGGGGACCCACCACTGCCCATGGTGTCGTTTGAGCTCAGTAGGATCTGGAAGTAAGAATCTAATGATGACCATGAATCCATTGCGGATTGTTGGAAAAACCCATCTGGGTCACTAATGCCCTTTAGGGAAGAAATCTGCCATCCTTATCTGGTCTGGCCTACATGTGACTCCAGACCCACAGCAATGGGGTTGACTCTTAACTGCCTTCTGGGCAATTAGCAATGGGCAATAAATGCTGGCTTGGCCAGTGATGCCCTCATCCTGTGAGTAAATACAAAATAACCTGAGGGCGCTGTGCCAACAATGACCGACAACTTTTCGATGACCTCACTCGACTGATCAAGGTCAGTGAATACATCTTGAAATGGCTCATCACACCAACAATGGCACTAGACTGATACCTTGCTCAATTCCCCACACGCCCATTCCTGGCTATCCCACAAACAATCAGGATTAATAGCTAACATTTTGAGCTTCACCTTCACCTCTCACCCTGAGCATTGCTACAAGTTTCACATGTTCACTTCACAGCGGGCACACACTGCACATGACAGCCAAATCACTCCAGTAAGTTACCACACTCTCACAGAGACACACTCACAGGACAAGGCAGCTCACAGCCAGAAGGACAGGATTTTAATGGAGGGGACATAGATGTACAGGTTAGGTGGAACAGCCATGTTAAATTGCCCATCGTGTCCAGGGATGTGCAGGCTTGGTGAATTAGCATGGGAAATGTAGGGTCACACAGAAAGGGTGGGATGCTCTTCAGAGGGTCAGTGTAGACTCAGAATCATAGAGTGGAAACAGACCCTTTGGTCCAACTTGTCCATGCCAACCAGATATCCTCAATGAATCCAGTCCCATTTGCCAGCACTTGGCCCACCTCCCTCTAAACCTTGCCTATACATATATCCATCCAGATGCCTTTTAAATACTGTAATTGTACCAGCCTCCACCACTTCCTCTGGCAGCTCCATCCATAAAAGCACCATCCTCCACTTGAAAATGTTGTCCCTTAGGTCCCTTTTAAATTTCCCGCCTCTCACCTTAAACCTATGCCCCTAGTTTTGGACTCTCCCACCCTGATGGGCCAAATGGCCTCTTTCGCACTTTAGGGATTCTATGATTTGATGACAGGCACTGTGTAAATGTCTTCACACCCTGTGGTGGAGGTGGGTCAGGTTGAGGTTGGAGAAGCCATTGCCTGAGGCTGTTCTGAAACAGTTGGAAGATGTTGAACGGATTCTCCTTCTCACATCTCATCTCCCCTGTCACACAACCTCTTCTGATTTATAAGTCATGGGTGCTGTAAGCCTGACCCTCTTAGTTGTCCCTCCTCTCCCCGCCCCATCCCTCCCCTCACTGACTTGCTCTTCACCAAAGCCTGTGAGCTGCCCCCTGACTGGGTGCTGCAGATGATGTTAATGTAGGCACAACACTGTCCCTTAATCCCACACTCACAGATTCACACCACGAGGACCCATCCTGGAAATGGTTCACACTGCAACCTGGTTGGGTTCCATTTTATGCGCTATTTGGATTCTCTTTGGGTGACTTGTGGCCTGTCAGGAAGATTTCTCTTCACCCGTGAGTGACTGAGATCTATCTCCAGTGCATTTCTTCAAAACTAATTTTATATATAATAGACTGACAATCTAGGTACCTACTTGTCTGTCTTGTGCAGAATATCACCCCCTGTCTTCTCAGACACTTGCATGGGATTGCTGAGGCCAATTGAGACATTTATGAGGGTTTGAGATGATCATTCAAATTAAAACAAGGTGCAGAGTTATGGGGAGAGAGGTAGGAGATGGACATGATTTACAGAGGGCCGGGGCAGACAACAAGGGCTCCTTCTGCCCCATTACCATTCTGTGATTGTGTCACTGTTTTATCCCAACACACATTGCCATCTCGTTGCTGGAACAGTAAGCAATGCCTCTGCGGAATTGGCACATGGAACGAGACTGGATACTAGTGGGATGTAGCCAGGGTGGGGCACGAAGTGGGCACAGACTGTCACACATGCCTTTCTACTTCAGATCAGCCCTTCAATGGTGCCATCTCCCGACCAATACTGATGCACTGGGAAGTGTGACAGAAGGCCAGCGTGTCGTGTTGGGAGTCCAGGAAAACGTGACACTGGGATTTGCGTCATGCTTGACGTTGTAGATTTCCAATACAGGCAAGTCCCCGAGCTCAGAGTTGGGGCACAATCAACTGACTGACATTGTACGTTCCAACACGGCGTGAGCCACGATTAGCCAAGTGCTGCGGTCGAGTCCACACAGCATCCAACAATCCTCTGATGAAAGGCCATCAAGGTTGGGTTATTCCAGTGTTATTGGTCCAACTGTATTTCCCAGGATGCTGTGGTGTCATAGAGTCATAGAAGTGTACAACACTGAAACAGACCCTTTGATCAACACATTCATGCCAACCAGATATCCTAAATTAATCTAATCCCGTTTATCAGCACCCAGCCCATACCCCTCCAAACCCTTCCTATTCATATACCCATCTAGATGCCTTTTAAATGTTGCAATTGTACCAGCCTCCACCACATCCTCTGGCAGCTCATTCCATACACGTCCCACCCTCTGCGTGAAAAAGTTACCCCTTAGGTCCCTTTTAAATCTTTCCCCTCTCACCCTAAACCTATGCTCTCTAGTTCTAGACTCCCCCACCCCAGGGAAAAGACTTTGTCTATTTACCCTATCCATGCCCCTCATAATTTTATAAACCTCTATAAGGTCACCCCTCAGCCTCCGACGCTCCAGGGTAAACAGCCATTCAGCCTTGCTCTATAGCTCAAACCCTCCAATCCTGGCAACATCCTTGTAAATGTTTTCTGGAACCTTTCAAGTTTCGCAATATCCTTCCTATAGGAGGGAGATCAGAACTGCACAATGTTCCAACAGTGGCCTAACCAATGTCCTGTACAGCCGCAACATGACCACCCAACTCCTGTACTCAATACTCTGACCAATAAAGGAAAGCATACCAAATGCTTTCTTCACTATCCTATCTACCTGCAACTCTACTTTTAAGGAATTATATTAGATTAGATTCACTACAGTATGGAAACAGGTTCTTTGGCCCCACAAGTCCACACTGACCCTCCAAAGAGTAACCCACCCAGACCCATTCCCCTACCCTATCCCTGACTAATGCACCTAACACTATGGGCAATCTAGCATGGCCAATTCACCTGGCCTGCACATTTTTGGACTGTGGAAGGAAACTGGAGCACCCGGATGAAACCCACACAGCCACAGGGTGAACATGCAGACTCCACACAGACAGACTCCCAAGGTGGGAATTGAACCCAGGTCTCTGGTACTGTGAGGCAGCAGTGCTGACCACTGAGCCACCATGCCACCCATATGATCCTGCACTCCAGGTCGCTTTATTCAGCAACACCCCTCAGGAGCTCACGTGGAACATGAGCTCACTGTCCTTGCTCAGGGTGGTCCCAGTCATTGTTCTCCTCAGGCCCATGCTGCTGCTTTCAGGTAGGCAGTACGAGGTGCTGAGTCCCTCTCTGAGCCCTTCCCTCTCAGAGCTGCTTAACCTCCAATGTAAGTCAGCAACACTGTGCAGGAGCATGAGGACAGGGAAAAGCACGCACACACATGCACAAACACAGACATACATTCAACACGCATACACACAACACACACATACACATGCAGCACACACAACACACACACAACCCACAACATGCATACAACATGCACACACACGCACACACAGACATTCATACAACACACATAAACACAACACACATGCACATTCAGCACACACATCACACACACACAACACTCAACACACAACACACATACAACACGCAACACACATACAACACGCAATACACGCACACAAATAGACACACATACCCACATACACACAGAGAAACATACAGACATACACACACACAGGCGCACACACACACATACACATATACACACACATATACACACACACATGCGTGCACACACGCACACATACACACACACCTACACACACACACATCTACACACACACACATCTACACACACACACACCTACACACATACACACGAGCACACACACACATACACACACACATCTACACACACACACATACGCGCACACACACACACGCGCGGGCACACACACACCTACACACACACATACACACACGCACACACACATACACACACACATACACACACATACACACACACACATACACACACACCTACACACACACATACACACACGCACACACACATACACACACACATACACACACATACACACACACACATAAACACACACCTACACACACACATACACACACACGCACCTACACACACGCGCGTGCGCGCGCACACACACATCTACACACACACGCGCGCACACACATACATACACATACACACACACACACATACGCGCACACACACACACGCACCTACACACACACACACACAAATACACACACACACACCTGCACACACATACACACACATACCGACACACACACCTACACACACATATACACACGCACACACACACACCTACACACACACATACACACACGCGCACACGCACACACACACACACCTACACACACACACACCTACACACACACACAACTACACACACACATACATACACACACACACCAGGTACTATGGGATGGAACAGCCGTGATGAGTTCACACTTGTGTGCAATCTGGAATGAGGGAATCCATACATAGTTACTCTTGGATTTTTGTTTGCAATGTGAGGAAGATGGCACTGCCATGGGCACTGGTAAAGGGCCGGTTGGGTGTGAGGAGCTGGATGTCAATAGGAAATTGAGTTGCAGAGCCAGCCACTCAGTGGATTTGTCTTGGTGGTTCCACAGCAAACTGAAGGCAGGATACAGTGCATTGACCTAAAACCTTCACCGTTTGATGTCACAGAAATGTGAGGGAGTGGAGTCTCTTTCAGTTCCAAATTAAATGACACCCAGGTTAAAGTCCAACGGGTTTATTTGAAATTGCAGCTTTCAATGCTCAGCTCCTTCCTCAGGTGCCTGTTGGACTATAACCTGGTGCCATTTGATCCTTGACTTTGTCCATGTCCGGTCCACCTCCGCCATCTCCACATCATCTTTTTAGTTCCGTTTTGGATATAGATGCAGTTGATGCTCCACAGGCAGGGCATCTCACCCCCATGGTGCCACACGTTCACTCTGTACCCTGGTCTCCAGACGGAAGGAATTAAATGATGTTTGCAGTTCAGCTCAGAAAGTCATCTTCCCATTCATTAGCAATGCAGTTCCCTCCCCTGCTCAGACTTTGTTGAGCACTGAATAGTATCCCCTGCCCCTCTCCTCCTTCTTCCAGCAGATTCACTGAATCACAGAATCCCTATAGTATGGAAGCAGGCCATTCTGCCCATCGAGTCCACACCGAACCTCCAAACAGTATCCCTCCCAGGCCCGTCCCTGTAACCCTATATTTCCCATGGCCAAATCACTTAACCTGCACATCTTTCGATTGTGGGAGGAAGCCGGAACATCTGGGAGGAAATCCGCGCAGACACGGGGAGAATATGCAAACTCCACGCAGACAGTCGCCTGAGGGTGGAATCGAACTTAGATCCCTGACGCTGTGAGGCAGCAGTGCTAACCACTGAGTCACCACCCAACCTTGCACCACCTATAGATTGTCCTGCTCCAAATGACATCTATTCCATCTTCCAGCCAGGTTGCATTTTCCTGGAAATTCCCACCAGGATATCTACCTCAGAGAAAGGCTGGTGTCGGGTGTCATTGGAATGAGAATGGTGCCCTCCCGTGGAAGGTTGGTGTGGGTGCACCCAGCACACAGCCCAGGCTGCCCAGGATAAAGGTGTTTGATCAGGTTCCCCATGGTAGCCTACTGCACAAATTACAGAGGCATGGGATTGAGGGTGTTTAGTGATTTGGATCAGAAATTGGCTAGCTGAAAGAAGACAGAGAGTGCTGGATGATGGGAAATGTTCATCTTGGTGTTCTGATTTGGAAGTGCCGGGGTTGGACTGTGGCGTACAAAATTAAAAATCACACAACACTAGGTTATAGTCCAACAGGTTTAATTGGAAGCAAACTAGCTTTCGGAGCGCTGCTCCTTCAGATGAAGGAACGTCGCTCCGAAAGCTAGTGTGCTTCCAATTAAACCTGTTGGACTATAACCTGGTGTTGTGTGATTTTTAACTTTGTACATCCTGGAGTTCAGCTACTAGCTGTGTCCTGCAAGGATCTGTTTTGGGGCTACTGCTGTTTGTCATTTTTAAAAAACAACCTGGATGAGGGTGTAGAAGGATGGGTTAGTAAACTTGCAGATGATATTAAGGTCGGTAGAGTTGTAGATAGTGCTTAAGGATGTTGCAGGTTATAGAGGGACATGGATAAGCTGCAGAGCTAGGCTGAGAGGTGGATAAAGGAGTTTAATGCTGAAAAGTGTGTGGTGATTCCCTTTGGAAGGAGCAACAGGAATTATGAGTACTGGCCTAATGGTAAGATTCTTGGTAGTGCAGATGAGCAGAGAGATCTCAGTGTCCCATGTACATTGATCCCTGAAAGTTGCCACCCAGGTTGATAGCATTGTTAAGAAGGCATACGGTGGGTGAATTTTTATTGGTAGAGGGATTGAGTTTCGGAACCATGAGGTCATGTTGCAGTTGTACAAAACTCTGGTGTCGCCACACTTGGCATATTGTGTACAGTTCGGATCACTGCACTATAGAAAGGATGTGGAAGCTTTGGAAAGGGTTCAGAGAAGATTTACTAGGATTGTGCCTGGTATGGAGGGAAGGCTGAGGAATGACTTGAGGCTGTTTTCGTTAGACAGAAGAAGATTGAAAGGTGACTTAATTGAGACATATAAAATAATCAGAGGGTTAGGTAGGGTGGACAGTGAGAGCCTTTTTCCTTGGATGGTGAGTGCTAGCATGAGGGGGCATAGCTTTAAATTGAGGGGTGATAGATTTAGGACAGATATCAGGGGCAGTTTCTTTACTCAGAGAGTAGTCAGGGTGTGGAACACACTGCCCGCAACAGGAGGAGACTCACCAAATTTAAGTGGTCTTTGGATAAACATATTGATGAAAATGGAATAGTGTAGGATAGTTGGGGCTTCAGACTGGTTCCACAGGTCAGCACAACATCGAGGGTCGAAGGGCCTACACTGGTCTGTAATGTTCGATGTTCTATAACTCACCCACTGTTACCACCTGCCATTTGCATAATCTAACTGGTTGGCCACAATGCACAGCCATCAGTTCGGTAACTGAAACATGTAACTTGAAGCCTGAGGCCCAATAGCAGAGACAGGACACAATGCAACCTCTGGATCTCCTGAGCTGGTGTCTGCAGAAGGCTGGAAACTGGGAACCCGGTCCTTTTGCTCTTGCCACGCCACTGGCTGGAAACTTATCAATCTGAAGGTCTTGTAGCAAATATCATTTAAAAAATCTACAACCGCAAGCAACATTGATTCCTTACAGTGCAGATAGAGGTTATTCCACCCATCCATTCTCCACCAACCCACTGAAGAGCATCCCATCCTAATCCAAACCCCACCCTATCCCATGGCTAACCAACCTAGCCTGCAATATGGGCAATTTAGCATGGCCAATCCTCCTACCCCGCACAGCTTTGGACTGTGGGAGGAAATCAGAGCACCCAGAGGAAACCCAGGCAGACACGGAGAGAATGTGCAAACTCCACACAGTTAGTTGCCCAAGGGTGGAACTGAACCCAATACCCTGGCACTGTGAGGCAGCAGTGCTAACCACTGAGTCAGTGGAAATCAATCAACTACTACACTAAACGAAGTTGATGATCCCTTTAAAAGGAGCTGGTTTTGCTGGGCAACGGGGTGGGGGTTGTTCCGAGGGTATGGGGGTCTCTCCCTGGACTTAAACCCTTGTTCAGAGAGCTTCGGTGAGACTGGTTACAATGCTGGCATCATATTAGTGTCACACTCTGAATAATGTCATCTACTGTCTACCCTGTGTGTGACTGGTGAATGTTTTCTCGCACATCAACACACTCACCAAAGTGGCATCTGGTGCCATTCTCAGCAGGGGTGTGTGTGTGTGTGTGTGTGTGTGTGTGCGGCAGCCAAAGGGTCAAAACAGGTGACAGAGCCCAATCTCACCTTCAGATTGTCATCTCCATCCATATTTCAAATTCCATAGCTAGAGCGCCAACACATGGTGGGTTAGAGAGTTGCTCCCAAAATCCCAAGAAGAGAATAGGCAGTCAATGTGAGGAATTCTAATATCCAATGACAGCTGGATTGGGGTTGAATAAAAAGTGCATATTTTCATCATCTTAAACCCAAACTAGCCCTCCATCTGATCCCTCCACTTTACATACGATCTCAAAGGTCTGCAGTGTAGAAAAAGGCCCTTTGGCCTGTCATGGCTCAGGATGGGCAGGACTGGCAGCTTAATATTCCAGGATACAAATGCTACAGGAAGGATAGAAAGGGAGGCAAGAGAGGAGGGGGAGTGGCATTTTTGATAAGGGATAGCATTACAGCTGTGCTGAGGAAGGATATTCCTGGAAATATATCCAAGGAAGTTATTTGGGTGGAACTGAGAAACAAGAAAGGGATGACCCATCAGCCTTCCCTTTCACCCTAACAGGAATATACTTTCTCTGGATTCTCATTATCTCATTTCTGAAGGTTTCTCATTTTCCAGCCGTCCCTTTACCTGCAAACATCTGCCCCCAATCAGCTTTTGAAAGTTCTTGCCTAATACCGTCAAAATTGGCCTTTCTCCAATTTAGAACTTCAACTTTTAGATCTGGTCTATCCTTTTCCATCATTATTTTAAATCTAATAGAATTATGGTCGCTGGCCCCAAAGTGCTCCCCCACTGACACCTCAGTCACCTGCCCTGCCTTATTTCCCAAGAGTAGGTCAAGTTTTGCACCTTCTCTAGTAGGTACATCCACATACCGAATCAGAAAATTGCCTCATACACACTTAACAAATTCCTCTCCATCTAAAGCCTTAACACAATGGCAGTCCCAGTCTATGTTTGTAAAGTTAAAATTCCCTACCATAACCGCCCTATTTTTCTTACAGATAGCTGAGGTCTATTACAAGTTTGTTTCTCAAAGGTGGGATATCTGGTTGGCATGGACTGGTTGGACCGAAGAGTCTGTTTCTATGCTATACATCTCTATGACTCTATGACTCAATGTCTGTGCCAGTCAGAACCAACTGCCTCACGATTCCAGTCTCACTTCCCAGCATGTAACCCATTGCCTTGGCTTCACAGGTGTACATTTAAAATTTTCTTCAATGCGGACAAAGTTAAAAATCACACAACACCAGGTTATCATCCAACAGGTTTATTTGGAAACACGAGATTTATTTGCAGGTAGTTGTGGCTGAGTGGTTAAAGTGATGGATTAGAAATCGATTGGTGTTTCCCCTTGCAAGTTTGAATCCTGCTGACTATGTTTCCTCAAATTGTCAAATTTGGCGGCACGGTGGCTCAATGGTTAGCACTGCTGCCTCACAGCGCCAGGGACCTGGGTTTGATTCCAGCTTCGGATGACTGTCTATTTGGAGCTTGCACATGCTCCCCACATCTGCTTGGGTTTCCTCCAGGGGCTCCGGTTTCCTCCCACAATCCAAAGACGTGCAGACCAGGTGAACTGGCCATGCTAAATTGCCCGTAGTGTTAGGTGCATTAGTCAGGGGGAAATATTGGGTCAGTATGGACTTGTTGAAGGGCGTGTTTCCAAACTGCAGGGAATCTAGTCTGCTCCTTCTTCAATGTGATGAGGGTCTCTGCCTCTCCCACCCTTACTGGCAGCGAGTTCCAGATTCCTACCACCCTCTGGGTGTCAAGGCCTCTCCTTCAGGACAAGACAAGCGGCAGACAGCTAACCCATTCTGAGGGGGCGAGATATTGATTGAAGAATCACTTTGTGAGTTATTGGGGGGGAATGAGCTGGTCATTGATGTTATCTGCTTCTGCAGGGTCCTGGGCTGAAGAAAGGGCATGGAACCAAAATGCTACATCTCCTTTGTCTCCACAGATGGGGCAGACCTGCTGAGTTTTCTCAACATTTTATATTTTTGCGTCGCATTTCCAGCTTCCGTCGTTCTGTCAATTTTTAGTCCCCGCAGGGTGTTGGATATTTAAACTTCAAGAAGTCTTACACCCAGCACCGAGCTCACATGCTCTTTTGAGATGATTCATCCTTTTGTGTTGGGACGAACCAAATTAAAGCACAATGAACACTAATTTAAAGGTGATTTAAGCACAAATTAACACAAAATAATACCTGATTAAAAGCAGAAATCAACACAGATCAAAGCTCATTAAACATGCGTTAACACAAATTAAAAACTGATATTCATTTGGAAGTACATGGCAATAACCTTTTTATCGAGTTGATGTTTGCAATGAATTCCACTTTTCCAATCCTCTCAATACAATCCTTCAATAATGGAACCGGATATGAATCTGGTTTCTTTTCCAGGTTGACTGGCGGCACAGTGGTTAGCACTGCTGCCTCACACTGCCAGGGACCCGCGTTCAATTCCACCCCCTGTCTGTGTGGAGTTTGCACGTTCTCCCTGTGTCTGTGTGGGTTTTCTCCCACCCTGCAACGATGTGCAGGGTTCAGTGGATTGGCCATGCTAAATTGCCCATAGAGTCCAGGCGAGGTGGACCAGCCATAGTAAATGCAGGGGTAGGGCTGTGAGTCTGGGTGGGATGCTCTTCAGAGGGTCAGTGTGGACACGATAGGCCAAATGTCCAGTGTCCACACTGGAGGGGTTCGGTGACTTTCCAACAATCTTTACACAACTGCTGTGATCCACCTGGCTTTGGTGCGAGCACAATCTGTGAGCTTTACTGACTTGGTTCACTAATGCTTTTGCCCATCAAGAACATGATCTTATCACTCACTTGAGCTAACTTCTCTGCTGATTCTATTAGCATGTTGTTTTAAGGATAACACATATGCAAGTTAAACATCATGTCTGATCAAAAACATTTTCCTGGACTGTATGTATAAATGGATATACAGTCTGTAATATCTTTTGTGAGTCACATCAATAGATTTTTGGAAGGCTGCACATTATTTCATTTCTCTTCTTAAACATCCCTCTTTTACCCAGATTATTAGATGGTTACATTTTGAATGGTCATTTCCTGCTATTTTTGTTTAACTCCCTATTTCTTTACCATCCCAACCCTAATATCGCTTTAACATATTAATAAGAAACAACTGCTGATTTGTCCTGCTGCCTGGAGTACTCGTTACATCACCGAATTACTCAGGTTTGGAAGAAAGCCATTCAGTCCCTGATACCCGCACAGGTTTCCTTCATCTCTAGTGATCGTTCTTGTATTTGTTTCGTCTCCTCATGATAAATTAACGTTTATCAATTTTGAGAGACAATAATGCTGTCTACTGTGAAGACTGATGCTAATTATTTCTTCAATTCCTCTGCCATTTCCGGGTTCCCCATTATTATTTCCCTCATTCTCTCAGGCGCCAATGTTAACTTTGGCTTTTCTCTTCCTTTTAATATATTTAAAGAAGCTCTTACCATCCATCTTGACAATGCTTGCAAATTTAGTCTCAACATGTATTTTCTTTCTTTTTTTGTTGGTTTGAAACTTTCCCAATCCTCTGGCTTTCCACTAATCGCTACCACATTGTATGCTCTTTTTCTTCAAATTTGATGCTGTCCTTAACTTCCTTAGTTGGCCATGGGGAGTTGGTTTATCTTCTTCCCGGAATCCTTCTTCCTCACTCGGACATTTCTTTGTTATCAGCCACGATCTTCTTCGAATGCTTGCTATTCTCCCTCCAGGGCTTTTGCAGTTAAACCGCTTTCTTAACCCACTCCAGCCAGCTCTGCCCTCATTCCTCTGCGATTACCCTTGTTTAAGTTGAGCGCAGTTGTTTCTGACCCAAGTCATTTGTTGTCCAATTGAATTCTTAAATTCTATCATGTTATGATCGCTATTCCTGAGCAGAACATCTACTCTGACATTATTTATTAAACTTGGATAATGACATATCCAAAACTCCAAAGTAATCTGAGCTGGTTCGATCCATAGCGTAGATTTCGGAAATTGTCTTGAATACACTGCCTGAATCCTTCCTCATGGTTTACTCTGGTGATCTAACAAACCCTAAATCCACATGAAGATTAACGTCACCCATGATTATGCACTGACTTTGTTATATGCCCTCACTATTTTCTGACTTAGTCTCTGTCCCACTGTATAGCTACTGTTCGAGGTCTTACAGATTACGCCGACTGCTTCATTTCAAAGCTCCATCCAAATGGATTCTATACCTGCTGATCTAACATCTTTTCTTGCTGTCATACTTATTCCAACCTGCCTGTCTTTTGGAAAACTTAGTTCCCAGATTTGATCTCCATGTCACTGCAATGGCTGTAAGATCATATCATATTTGTGTGGTTAATTCTTCCATTTTGTTCTGAATACATTTGCGTTTTTGACCATAGTTTCCCACTTTGACCCTATTGACTGATGTTTCTCGATGTTTGTATAACCCGCCCCTTCTTGTCCCATTCTGGAGTATCAGTAGCTGCCCTGTAAAACTGCCTTGCTCTCTTGTTTTTTTTAAGCTTACCCTCCCCCCCCACTCTGCGCCCGATAAGAAACTGATTTCCACCCATCCATGAGAATTCAAACTGTGATCACTTTGGTTTGGTGGAAATGTTTGCCACTGTCAATAACACTGAAGACTCCAGGAGCCAGCAAGGGCTTGCAAGGAGACATGAGCAAACAGGTAGCAACAGAATCTGGTTCTTGGATGGAGGATGACTGCCTTCCCTTCGGGAATTGTGAGGGGACAGAACAGCCTGATGCTCGATGTGCACACCCTACCATGATAATGTTTGAGGTGGGGGTGTGGATAGGAAGCTGGGGTTTTCACACATACATTCAGTGGGAAGTGCTTACCACAGAGGGTTCTGCCTCCTTTTGGGTGGTGACGGACAAGAGATCTCCATGAGTCCGGCTAGGATACTGCTCTCTTCCGTGATGCTTTGAGGGTGTTTGTAAGATGTTTTCTCTTCTCTTCTTGGAACTGCTTGTGATGGGGAGGTTCAGAGGAGAGAACTTGCTTTGTATCAGAGTTGCAAATGATGGCACCTTCCCGATGCGATAAATTGACAGGAACTGTCTCTTTGAAGCTGGGGATGTTTACCTGAGGGAGGACACTGACAATGCAGCAGCTAATCCATTGGGATGGCAGGAATGTGAGGAGGCATCTTTAGCAATAATTCTCCAAGGATTTGAGATGACTGTGATACATTGCCCATGTCTCCAATGCTTACAGAAGGCCTGAAAATATAAATGCCTTGCAGGCCATGAGCGTAGTGTCAAGCTTGAGGTCTCCATCATCAAACACTCAAAGGCTACCCTGGTGGCATTGTTGAATTTCATTGGCCATGCTCTCACTGAGAGGAAGCTCCCACACTGTGAGAATTGATTTAGATTTCCCAGTGACTTGCTGTGGGTCTTGATCCTCAGGGGCCAGTGTTCCAATGTGGGAACAGCTCAGCGCAGATCTCTGTCTTCCGGGTGTATAGCCTAAGGGCAACTCTCTCCAATGCTTCAGTGAAGATATCCATAATGGTTTAGACTGGACCTCTGAACGTTCAGAGATAAACATTGTCAGCGCACTACAACTTAGTGATAGATGTTGGGGCCTCCTTGGACTGGAAGCGATGAAGATGGAAGTGTCCTGCTCATCCTGTAGGGAAGCTCCAATCCGACGAGAAACTGCATAGATGCAGTGAGAATTAATGAAAAAAGCTTTGGTATTGTGGCGTGGCTCAACCTGACCCCAGTTTGCGCTCATATTGGGTGAGTGATGGACCCGTTGGTGAGGATCACTGCTTGCATAACAATGAGCAAGAAGCAGAGAATTGCAATGAATTTCTACAGCAGCCAATTTTGCGGTGAATGCTTCATAGTGCCTCCCGATTGCTGCTGCTGCTATTGAAGGCGTTTCCATGAAGATCCTATCCATGGTGCATCACGATAAATGGAATTAGCATCACAGTCGCAGCAATACAGGAGGAGAATACTTGCAAAGGCCTGCCCTGTGGCAGACAGCAGGGAGACCCTTTCTGGTTATGGCAACTAATCTTATTTCTTGTCTCCAGGACAGTTATGGCATCTCAGAAACCCCCTGCCATGCTGCCCACATTCTGGATGGTGGGATGGGTTGATGTCTCTGTCCGATGACTGCTTCCCCACTGCACTCTAATGCTTTGCTGGGATACCAAGTGTGCAAGTGGCCTTGACGGCTCCTTTCTGTCAGATGACCTTTGTGCCCTCAGTCTGAGGTTATGCTGCTGTTGTTTTGCAGTGGGATGGGGCTGAGAACACAGAAAGAGAGAAGCTTAAAAGTTGGGAGCAGGAGTAGGGCTTTTGGGCCTTTAATCCAGCTCTGCCATTTCAGTCTGATTTTCCAACTCAGTATTGTGATAGGCTATTTTGTTCTCAGTTTGTTTTCAAGAGAAGCCGTAAAGACAGAGTTGCCAAGGAGTGTACGAAATGTCTAGTTTAACAATGAAAGGAGAGTGGCCAGTACTCCTGGTTCAGGGTTGTTTTTTAAGTTTGTTTTTAGCTGTAGCAGTCACAAGATGTGAGAGTCCAGGGGAGTTGCAAGCTTCAGAAACGAATTCCACTGACTTTCTTCTGAAATCTCTCTCTGGATGTTGTTCTCTCCTGCCTGTAAGAATCTTTGTTTGAACTTACCTTTTTGCCAAGGGGTGCGTTTGCAGGATGTTACATATTGGAACTGTTAATTAGTAATAGTCTCCGTATCAGGTTGGGTTAAGTTTTCCAATAGTTAAGTTATTTTAAATTTCACTTTCTTTTTGTTGGTGTTTCAACTGGTAGTGTTCATATAAATTCTGTTTTGCTTAAAGCCGAGTGGTTTGACCAGCTGCATCACGCTTGGAACACTTACTTCACATCTACCTTTAGCAGATAGTGAAGGGGTCTGTCAGAGAATACAGCAGAATATAGATAGACCGGAGAGTTGGGCAGAGAAATGGCAGGTGGAGTTCAATCCGGACAAATGTGAGGTGATCCATTTTGAAAGATGAAATTCAGGAGCGAACTATACAGAAAAATGGAAAGTCCTGGGGAAAATTGATGTACAGAGAGATCTGGGTGTTTAGGTCCATTGTTGCCTGAAGGTGGCAATGGAGGTCAATAGAGCGGTCAAGAAGGCATATGACAGGCTTTCCTTCATTGGTTGGGGTATTGAGTACAAGAGTTGGCAAGTCATGTTACAGTTGTATAAGACTTTGGTTCGGCCACATTTGGAATACTAAGTACTGTTCAAAGTTTGTGCGAAGATTTGTAGCTCGGGTGCTCGTTGTTGTGGTTCTGTTCGCCGAGCTGGAAGTTTTTGTTGCAAACGTTTTGTCCCCTGGCTAGGTGACATCCTCAGTGCTTGGGAGCCTCCTGCGAAGCGCTTCTTTGATGTTTCCTCCGGTGTTTATAGTGGTCTGTCCCTGCCGCTTCCGGTTGTCAGTTTCAGCTGTCCGCTGTAGTGGTTGGTATATTGGGTCCAGGTCGATGTGTTTGTTGATGGAGTTTGTGGATGAATGCCATGCCTCTAGGAATTCCCTGGCTGTTCTCTATCTGGCTTGCCCTATAATGGTAGTGTTGTCCCAGTCGAATTCATGTTGCTTGTTGTCTGCATGTGTGGCTACTATGGATAGCTGGTCGTGTCGTTTCGTGGCTAGTTGATGTTCATGTATGCGGATTGTTAGCTGTCTTCCTGTTTGTCCTATATAGTGTTTTGTGCAGTCCTTGCATGGTATTTTGTACACTACATTAGTTTGGCTCATGTTGGGTATCGGGTCTTTCGTTCTGGTGAGTTGTTGTCTGAGCGTGGCTGTTGGTTTGTGTGCCGTTATGAGTCCTAGGGGTCGCAGTAGTCTGGCTGTCAGTTCTGAGATGCTCCTGATGTATGGTAGTGTGGCTAGTCCTTTTGGTTGTGGTATGTCCTCGTTCCGTGGTCTTTCTCTTAGGCATCTGTTGATGAAGTTGCGCGGGTATCCGTTTTTGGCGAATACCTTGTTTCGGTGTTCCTCTTCTTCTTTTGGTACGGTTCTGGTCACCACATTACCAAAAGAATGTGGATTCTTTGGAGAGGGTGCAGAGGAGGTTCACCAGGATGTTGCCTGGTATGGAGAGTGTTAGATATGAGGAGAGGTTGAGTAGATTAGGATTATTTTCATTTGAAAGAAGGAGGTTTGGGGGCGGGGGGGTAACCTGATTGAGGTCTACAAAATCATGAGAGGTACAGACAGCGTGGATAGCAAGAAGCTTTTTCCCAGAGTGGAGGACTCAATT
Organism: Chiloscyllium plagiosum; assembly: GCF_037043375.1. Taxonomy (NCBI): domain Eukaryota; kingdom Metazoa; phylum Chordata; class Chondrichthyes; order Orectolobiformes; family Hemiscylliidae; genus Chiloscyllium; species Chiloscyllium plagiosum. The sequence goes on from NW_028270150.1 coordinate 93,335,009, forward strand.
ACTAGGGGTCATGAGTTCAACTTATGAGGGGAAAAGTTTAGAGGAAGCTTTTCACGCAGAGGCTGGTGGGTGCCAGGAACACGTTGCCAGTGGAGGTGGTAGTGGTGGGCACAATAGCATCATTTAAGATATATCCAGACAGTTGCATGGATGGGCAAGGAATAGAGAGATAGAGATCCTTAGAAAATAGGTGACAGGTTTAGATTGAGGATCTGGATCGGCACAGGCTTGGAGGGCTGAAGGGCCTGTTCCTGTGCTGTAATGTTAAAATAAGGAAAAGTTCTGGGCTAGGCTACTTTCTTAAAAATGTTGTTTAAGGTTCGGGCCTGGTCCATAACAGAATGCTGTTCCTGCTTTCATTCACATGGCCTTTAACCAACCCAACCGCCCCGTGGCTGAACACTTTAACTCCCCCTCCCACTCCGCCAATGACATGCAGGTCCTTGGCCTCCTCCATCGCCAGACCCTGGCCACACGACGCCTGGAGGAAGAGCACCTCATCTTCCGCCTAGGAATCCTCCAACCACACGGGATGAATGTAGATTTCTCCAGCTTCCTCATTTCCCCTCCCCTCACCTTATCTCAGTCCCAACCCCCGGATTCAGCACCACCCTCTTGACTTGCAATCTTCTTCCCGACCTCTCCGCCCCCACCCCCTCTCCAGCCTATCACCCTCACCCTCACCTCCTTCCACCTATCGTATTCCCAGCGCCCCTCCCCCAAGTCCCTCCTCCCTACCTTTTATCTCAGCCTGCTTGGCACACCCTCCTCATTCCTGAAGAAGGGCTTATGCCCGAAGCGTCGATTCTCCTGCTCCTCGGATGCTGCCTGGCCTGCTGTGTTTTTCCAGCACCACATTTTTCAACTCTGGTACTCCAGCATCTGCAGGCCTCACTTTCTCCCTTGAACCATTTTAGCCCAATGAAGTATATCTACCTCCTCCTTCCAGAAGCATCAATGTCAATGGCAGAGTCTTGGTTCAGGAGGTACTCAGAGTGCGCCTTCCAATGAGTGCCGACTGACTGCCTGCCTGTTTTGGAGAAGCTCTCAGTTGTGTAGGACTGAGGGCTTCTTTGGGAATCCTATGTCCAGTTCTGGTCACTCTGGTACAGGAAGGATATTGATAAATTGAAGAGGGTTCGGAAAAGACTTGCCATTGTGTTGCCGGAACTGGAGCGTTTCCATTATCAAAATCGTCTGGAAGCTTTTTCACTGGAGCACAGGTTGAAGGTGACCTTATAAAATGTTATTGAATCAGGAAGGGCATGGATAAGGTGAACAACATCGTTTTGGCCGAGGGTGGGGGAGTTCAAAACGAGGGGGCATATTTTTAAGGTGAGAGGAGAAGATTCAAAAAGGACCCGAGAGCACCTTTCTCACACAGAGAGCATGGTTTGTGTGCGGAATGAACTGCCAGAGACTGTGGTGGATGCAGGCACAGTTACAACATTTAAAAGACATTTAGGTAAGTACATGAAAAGCAAAGGGTTGGAGGGATATGGGCCCGGAGCAGGCAGTTGGGACTAGTTTAGTTTTGGAAGATAGAGGGGAGGGGCTGGTTGTACTGAGGGCTCCGTCTCCGTGCTGTACGATTGTATGACTGTGATTAAGAATCGACATATGTCATTGATATCAGTGAGTGTCTTGGTTTCCTGAGCTCTCTCCATCCACCATCTGTCCTTTACTTCATGGGTTTCTTTTCTGGATCTCAGCTTTCATTTGTTTTCTTTCCTTTGAGGTTTGGGGGAGATTCCAGTTCAGGAACATCTTGTGATCAATTATTCGCTGTTGGATTTTCTGGTCCTGATGTTTCCTGGTAGGGAGAGTTGAGGATTTCCTGCCAAGTGCTCTTTGCGATGGGTTTTACGGGCAGAGCAGACACTGTGGACACTCTCTGGTTCCTGTTCATTGAGAATCAGGGTGGGAGTGTCGGCTGGGAGGGATTGACAGTGCCAGTCTGTCTCCGCAGAGTCCTTGAGTCCAGCAACATTGAATTTCCTGTGGCTGTATTCCTGCTGCTGCCATTGCAGACTGCATTAGGCAGTCTGACATTGCCTGCTCCTGTCGTAGTCTGGTGAAAGGGGACATCCTGATGGAAGCAAGCAGATGCCAAACGTCAGAGTGACGCCGGTGTGATGACCTGTATGGAGTCATGGAGATGTGCAGCATGGAAACAGACCCTCCGGTCCAACTCATCCATGCCAACCAGATATGCGAAAGTAATCTTGTCCCACTTTCCAGCACTTGGCCCATATCCCGTTAAACCCTTCCGATTCATATACCCATCCAGATACCTTTTAAACGTTATAATTGTACTAACCTCCATCATTTCCTCTGGCAGCTCATTCCATACATTCCATTCCACCCTCTACATGAAAATGTTGCCCCTTACATCCCTTCTAAATCTTTCCCCTCTCACCCTAAACTTATGCCCTCTAGTCCTGGACTCCCCCACCATATCCATGCACCTCATGATTTAATAAGCCTCTGTAAGGTCACCCCTCAGCTTCCAATGGTCCAGGGAAAATGGCCCCATCCTGTCCAGCCTCTCCATATAGCTCAAACGTTCCAACCCTGGGAACATTCTTGTAAATCTTTTCTGAACCCTATCAAGTTTCACAACATCTTTCCGATAGGAAGGAGACCAGAATTGCACGCAATATTCCAACAGTGGCCTCACCAATATCCTGTACAGCCACAGCATGACCTCCCAACTCCAATACTTAATACTCTGACCAATAAAGGAAAACATACCAAACGCCTTCTTCACTATCCTATCTACCTGTGACTCCACTTTGAAGGATCTATGAACCTGCACTCCAAGGTCTCTTTGTTCAGCAACACTCCCCACTTAAGTGTATAGGTTCTGCCCTAATGGGCCTTTCCAAAATGCAGCACCTCACATTTATCTAAATTAAACTCCATCTGCCACTCCTCAGCCCATTGGTTCATCTGATTAAGATCCTGTTGCACTCTGAGATAACTTTCTTTGCTGACCACCACACCACCAATTTTACTGTCATCTGCAAACTTACTTACTATACCTCCTATGTTCACATCCAAATTAGTAGACCCAGCACCAATCTTTGCGGCACTCCACTGGTCACAAGCCTCCAGTCTGAAAAACAACTCTCCACCACCACCCTCTGTCTTCTATCTTCAAGCTAGTTCTGTATCCAAATGGCTAGTTCTCCCTGCATTCCATGTGATCTAACCTTGCCAGCCAGTCTACCATGAGGAACCTTGTCGAATGCCTTAATGAAGTCTATATGGATCATGTTCACTGATCTGCCCTCATCAATCCTCTTCTTTACTTCTCCAAAAACTCAATCAAGTTTGTGAGACACGATTTCCCACTCATAAAGCCATGTTGACTATCCCTAATCAGTTCTTACCTTTCCAAATACATGTAAATCCTATCCCTCAGGATTCCCTCCAACAATTTGCCCACCACCGATGTCAGGCTCACTGGTCTGTAGTTCCCTGGCTTGTCCTTACCACCCTTCTTAAATAGTGGCACCACGTTGGCCAACCTCCAGTCTTCCGGCACCTCACCTGTGACTATCGAAGATACAATTATCTCAGCAAGAGGCCCAGCAATCACTTCTCTAGCTTCCCACAGAGTTCCAGGGTACACCTGATCAGGTCCTGGGGATTTTTCCACCTTTATGCGTTTTAAGAATTCCAGCATTTCCTCCTCTGCAATATTCCAAATATAATATTTCAAGATGTCACTATCTATTTCCCCACATTCTGAATTTTCCTAGTCCTCCTCCACAGTTGTGTTTGACCAGGTTGTGCTCCTGACATTTCATCAGGAGGAGGACCGCCTTTACATTTCCTTCCCCTTTGGCGTTCCTTGCAAATCATTCCATTCCAGAGATTTGTGCCCCTCCCGACTCCGGCTTCAAATCACCATGGAGAATCGAGTGTCTTTCTTTAGGACCCAGGACAATGACTGTCCAAGGCTGAAGTAAGATTCCTCTTTGGCCTCTTCACTTGCATCAAGGGTTGGGCCTTATAAACTGAGGAGAAAGTAAAGACTGCAGATGCTGGAGATCAGAGTCGAGAGTGTGGTGCTGGAAAAGCACAGCAGGCCAGGCAGTATCCGAGGAGCAGGAGGATTGACGTTTCGGGCATAAGCTTTTCATCAGGAATGAGGCTTGTGGGCCAAGATCCCCCTTCATTCCTGATAAAGGGCTTATGCCCAAAACGTCGATTCTCCTGCTCCTCGGATGCTGCCTAGCCTGCTGTGCTTTTCCAGCACCACACTCTCGATTCATGAGCCAAGGACGGTTCGGCCTTGGGGTTAGAGGAGCCAAAGGGCGATGAGGTGTTTCATTATCCCGTAGGGCGACTGTTTGAGACATTCAACTCATTTTTTCTTAACGGAAAAAACAATCTCATGTAGTTGTCCATCTTCCTGAGATTTACTCTTCCTGAAGAATGTGTATTGTCAGCTTGATAACTGAGCCGATCTTCTCCTGCTCATTGGGTTGCACTCAGAGCAGCAATGTCAACAACTCAGCTACAGAGTTCCCGGGCCTTTCACGATAAAGATGTGACATTCAGTTCTATCACTGCTGCGGTTTTCCCTGAGCATCCTAAAGTTTCAGGCCTGTAGGTCGTGGAATGTCCCTTCTCAATAAAATAGCAGATCTTTCAGGACAGATAAAAGCAACATTGGCCAACTGAATAGCTTGCTTGGAAAACTAGCCAACAGAAGAACATGCTGAAACTTAAATCAGGCCACGTAGATATGCAAACCACTTACCTAATTTGTTACATTGACTAGGTTTTTGATTACTTTACAGTGTGGAAACAGGCCCTTCGGCCCAACAAGTCCACACCGACCCGCCGAAGCGTAACCCACCCATACCCCTACATTTACCCCTTACCCAACACTACGGGCAATTTAGCATGGCCAATTCACCTGACCTGCACATCTTTGGACTGTGGGAGGAAACCGGAGCACCCGGAGGAAACCCACGCAGACACGGGGAGAACGTGCAAACTCCACACAGTCAGTCGCCTGAGGCGGGAATTGAACCCGGATCTCTGGCGCTGCGAGGCAGCAGTGCTAACCACTGTGCCACCGTGCCGGTATTGATGGAATAGTGGAACTGAGATATTAAGCCAGGAAACTCGCTGTATTTACTGTCAAATTGGATCAAGTCAGATAGTTATAGAACATACAACATAGAACAGTACAGCACGATACAGGCCCTTCAGCCCACAATGTCTTAATCTAAGATCAACCGAACCTATACGCCCCTCAATTTACTGCCGTCCATGAGGAACCTTGTCGAATGCCTTAATGAAGTCTATATGGATCTTGTCACTGCTCTGCCCTCATCAATCCTCTTCTTTACTTCTCCAAAAACTTAATCAGGTTTGGGAGACATGATTTCCCACTTATAAAGCCATGTTGACTATCCCTAATCAGTCCTTACCTTTCCAAATACATGTAAATCCTATCCCTCAGGATTCCTTCCAACACCTTGCCCACCACCAATGTCAGGCTCACTGGTCAAAAATTCCCTGGCTTGTCCTTACCACCCTTCTTAAATAGTGGCACCACGTTGGCCAACCTCCAGTCTTCCGGCACCTCACCTGTGACTATCGAAGATACAATTATCTCAGCAAGAGGCCCAGCAATCACTTCTCTAGCTTCCCACAGAGTTCCAGGGTACACCTGATCAGGTCCTGGGGATTTTTCCACCTTTATGCGTTTTAAGAATTCCAGCATTTCCTCCTCTGCAATATTCCAAATATAATATTTTAAGATGTCACTATCTATTTCCCCATATTCTGAATTTTCCTAGTCCTCCTCCACAGTTGTGTTTGACCAGGCTGTGCTCCTGACATTTCATCAGTCCAGCAGTCGCTTAACTGCCCCAGTGTAAAATATTCAACACGATTGACTATTGAATGGGTGTTGATGAGATAATGTTGCAAGGTTTTGGGTGGAACAGTAGTATGGAGTTACAGTGGAACTGTATTTGAGACAGCTCAGTTCCTTGGTTTAGCTTGATGAATGGAGAAATCACAATATCCAGCACTGTCTTTTGTAACCTCATTCCTGGGACAGAAACTGAATTCACACGGAGTGACTGAATTCTGGTATTTGCATTGTTATATCAAACTTCTGTCGCTAAATGATAATAAGCCACTGTACTTGGGAACGACCTGGATCACTGTTTAAAAGAAGCTATTCAAATCAGAGTGGTCTCACACACATACACACATTCCAGAGAGAGCATGAGCTCCAAGAAACAGGAACATTGGGAGCAGGAAGAGCAGCCTTAACTTCAGATCGACATGTTGTAATCAGGGTCGGAGAAACTTCTTTATCATCAAGCATTTCCAAAACACATTCTAAACCAGTGTGAGAGCACAGACATTTAAGAGCTGAAAGGTACTCAGGAAAGTAGAGGGAAAGATGGGTTTTATAGAATTGCATATATTTCTATCTTGTGTTTCAACAATAATGAACCATGTCTCATGGTAAGCCACATCTCATTATTAATGTAAAATGAGTCCCGCTAACTGCTGCCTCACAGTGCTAGGGACCAGCCTCAATTCCAGCCCCAAGTGACTGTCCGTGTGGAGTTTGCACATTCTCCCATAGTGTGCAGGGATGTGTTGGTTAGGTGCTTTAGTCAGGGGAAAATGTAGAGTAATAGGGTAGGGTAATGAGTCTGGGTGGGTTACTCTTCGGAGGGTTGGTGTGCACCTGTTGGGCCGAAGGGCCTGTTTCCACATTGTAGGGATTTTATGAACAATTCTATGGACTAGATCAGGCACAGACAATAACAATGCTTTCTGGCCCCAAACCTAATTTGGTGGGGTGGAAGGTTGCCTGTACAGGCTCTTTTGGGTGAGCACTGCACACTCACTAAAACACAGCTCCCCTTCCAGCAGAGTGAAGACTTTGGCGAGTGGCAGAGATAGTCCAGCTGATTGTATACTCGACTCCATTGCAGAGCGGGGACTAACTCAGTGTCATCACTAAACCAATCCTCCATCCTTGGAGGCCATGGTCCTCCTGGCTTCAAGGTTGACATCAAAGCAACTGTGACTAGGTGGAGACATGATTTGGAGATGCCGGTGTTGGACTTGGGTGTACAAAGTTAAAAATCACACAACACCAGGTTAGTCCAACAGGTTTAATTGAAAGCACACTTGCTTTCGGAGTGACGCTCCTTCATCAGGTGATAGTGGAGGGCTCGATCCTAACACAGAATTTATAGCAAAAACTTACAGTGTGATGTAACTAAAATTAAACACTGAAAAATTGATTGTCTGTTAAGCCATTCATCTTAAGGGAAAGATGAGGCCAGTATTTCCTTTCCAAAACAGTCGATAGAAAAGATGCCATCTAATATTTCACAAAACCATACTTAATCCTTGAACAGTGCCACACCAGTCTATGGGTAGCAACCAAGCAACTGCGTTGGGACCACTTACACAATGCTGGAATTGATGAAGAAATAATTCATAACTGTTAGTAAATGAAGGCTGGATTTTGCATCATTTTATGAGTAAATCTTTATCACGTTTTACGTATTGAAAAGGCCGTTAATGTAGAAGAGAAAAGATGTCTCCCGTCCTTTGTCAGCTCAAACTGCCCTTGAGACTGAAAGCCACAAATACACGAATGAATAGAGGTCTGTCATTCTGAGATATAACAGCAGACAGTGCAAAAACTTAAGGCAGTTTACGCAGATGGGAAAGCCAATTAAGTTAACCATTACCATAGTATAAGCAAGTTGAGGTTAAGCAATAACATGTCATGAACCTTGGGTAGGGGGAGGGGGTGTTGTTGGGAGGTACAAAATAAGCTTATGAGCACCACATTGTGAGTGCTCCCAATATCCTGAGGAAAGTTTAAGTGTGCTCCTGGCCCAGGTTGGATTTTGCTCGATCAAAGGGATGCCTTTTTGGATTTAGCAACTTTCAAAGACAAGAGTCAGGGGCTTTTGTCCATGTGAGCACTTGAGATGTTTTGTCTCACGGAAGGAAGTGATTTCATATCCAAAAGTTAGGTTTCAGACCCAGTATTTATGACAAGGATAACACTTGTGTCTCTTACACGTTCTTTCAATAGAGTTTCATTGTCAGATGAGCATCTTACTTTAATGAAACTTAATAAAATTGGATATTAGACAGTTCTTGTGCAACCCTGCATGATAGAAAAATCACACTTTAGAAACAGTGCTTAAACTGTTGTCACTGTAATTGTGCTCCTGCCAACACACATTTTAAACATTGGTGCTGTAGAAACAGAGTCCCAGATTTGTCAATGGTGCTCCAGTAAATTTGATGAAACACATTATAATGGAATGACCTGCCAATGAATTTAGAGCCTGTCTTACCTCATGCCTTATTTCTGCTAAACCTGATGAAATGTTTGAAAATTATAGTTTGAAGCAATTATTCCAACTGCCTTTTAATGAGTTGAATTCAACCAGATCGAACAAACTAAACTCGCTAAACTCCTTTTTTAAAAATTTACAAAGTATTTGTGGCAGCACACACAACATGTGTTTAGCCTCACTGTACATTGTGGAATTATCTTCCAGGTGAAAATATCAGCAGGTTCATGGATAAATTGTATGGAAGAGTGACATGGACTCTTTACTAACATGGGAGACAATGGGGACAGAAAATAGGAGGAAAAGAAAATTAAAACTGGAGCCAGATCAACCATGATCTTATCAAATGGCAGATTAGACTGAAGGGCCAACTGACCTACTCCTCATCAGATTTGTTTGTTCACATGTAACCCAGAGAGGGCACACCAAACTCACTATGTCTTTGTCACAGACACGACAGAGGGTAGATTGCCCCTACTGTTTCCATGTCATGTAACTTGGAAAGAGCAGATTGACCCCATTGTGTCTATATCATTGATTGTGGGAGAACAAACCATTTACTCTGCGTCTGTAGTAGATCACTAGGATTGCAAACTGAACATACTCAGTCTGTATCACAAAGGTTGGAAAGTGCAGACTCCCCTCACTGTGTCTGTATCACTGACACCACAGAGAGTGGATTGCATGGATTCTGAGACAGAGCACATTTCTAATCCCTGAATCCTTCAATCCGTCTCATCATTTAATGAATTTCACCAATTGGGTAAAAGGGTATTTTACCATGTTTTTCAGCTGTTCCCTGAACTTAGTCTGGGTCACAACATAAATGCAAGTGTTTGTGCAGCAACTTAGGAGCTGGAAAATGAATCCGATATCTCGTACAAAATAATGTAGATGTATGGCCCGATACCCCATCCAAAACATTCGGCTCCACAGAGAGTATACCATGAACACTGACCATAACAGAATGAAATTCCCTGAGATAACAAACAATAAAATGATAGACTTCCTTCGAGTCCCCATTTCTGGGTCACTGGGATTCTCCCCACTGCTGTGAGCCCGAAGTCTCCTGCGGGCTCTGCTGGCCACTAAAATGTACCTGACACTTAAAGCATTGAGCAGCAGAATCAGAACAAATGGCACTGCTGGGTTCAGGACATAATGAAGGCACTCAAATGTTGCCCAGACTGGAGATGATAGAATATCAGCTGGTACTGAACAAAACCAGGGCTGATTCCTAAGCATATACTGGGATGTGAACATAAAGTACCAGAAAATGTTCTTCAAACCACTCAGCACAGTCACTGTTCCCAGGACCACAGCTGCTGTCTTCTCAGTACAAAATTTAATTTGCAGATTTGAGCAGCAAATGGCCACATATCGATCAAAGGTAAAAGTGACAGTAAACCAGACAGAACAGTCGGTGGCTGCATAAAGGAAGACAGCGTGGATATTACAGATGGGGATGGCCCGTATGAAACGTAAATCTCTCTTATACACAATTGGAATGTGCCTCAATAGCAGATCGAGGATAATAACAAGCATATCTGCTGTTGACATTGCCACCAGGTATCGAGTAATGCATTTTGAAAGACCACACTTTCCTTGCGATAGGATTGTAATTGTTATGAGGTTAACTGTGAGGAAGGAAAATCAACATGAAAGTTATTCAAGCTGGAAGAAAAGCTAGTAATTTCACTGAGTACTTAGTGAGATTTGCAAATTTGTCCCTGTTTCTGAAAATGTATTGAAGTATTTACATCTATGGTGGAGCAATTTGCTGGATCCAAAAATTACAGTCCAATAAAATCAGCCATTCAGTACAAATTTGTATTTGGGATGGATGAGGCATTTTCAGATGAGAGGTCATAGCCTTGGGATAAGGGTTAGCAAATTTAAAATAGAGTTGAGAAGAAATTATTTCACCCAAAGAGTTGTGAATCTGTGGAATTTGCCAGTCCAAAGTGTGGTGGGTGCTGGGATAGTGAATGAATCTAAGAAGGAGGTAGACAGATTTTTAATTGGTCATGGGTTGAAAGATTATGAGGAGAAGACAAGAAAATGAGGGTGAAGTGCATATCAGCCATGGAGCAGACTAGATGGGCCAAATGGCCTAATTCTGTTCCTATATCTTTTGAACTTATCAACGTATGTGCTGACAGGTTATTGAAGTGTAAACAAAGGAATACAGGAGAAACCACAAAAACCATGAGAAGCATGCTTTAGTTTCTGAAGTGGAACAGAGATCAGTGACCCTATATTAGAATGGAGAAAATGTCCAGGTTCCTGTTCTTCATCTTTACAGACTCATTCAGAATTAGTGTGGAAGGATCAGCCCAAGTTCCCCTTCATTAGGATCTAGTGTCTATGGTGGGTATCAACACACATATCCTGCACCTGATCATTAGCCAATGAAGGTGGATTATTGTTGGTGTATGTCAGTCAATGTTATTCCTGACGAAGGGCTTTTGCCCGAAACGTCGATTTTGCTGCTCGTCGGATGCTGCCTGAACTGCTTTGCTCTTCCAGCACCACTGATCCAGAATCTGGTTTCCAGCATCTGCAGTCATTGTTTTTACCTTATTCTCTCTAACACCTACTCAGGGATTTTGTGTAATGAAAAAGCATTAGTACTTGATTACCCTCTTTTATTATGGGTGTTACTGGTTAGGTCAACGTTCGATGCCCATCTCTGATTGTCCCCACAAAGCTGTTTTCTTAAGCTACTGAAGTCCATGTAACATAGGTATACCACAGAGATGTTAGGGAGCGAGTTCCAGCACGTTGATTCTGTGACAGTGAAGGAACAGCAATATGGCCCCAAGATAGTTTCTCTCTGCACCTAATGGCCTATTGCTTTGAGAAGGTAGAGGTCACAATTTTGGAAGATGCTGTGAAAGGGCTTTTAAAACGTATCTTCCACATGCCTCACCTTGCTGCTGCCATGCTTTGATGGTGGAAGCAGAGTATGTTTGTGGATGTGGTGCCAATCAAAGGACTTGCTATATCCTGGATATTGGCAAGTTTCTTGAATGTTGTTGGAGGTAAACTCATCCAAGCAAGTTGGGCGTATTCTATCACGTTCTTGCTTTGCCTTTTGGTGAGGCTGGAGGTGAGGTATGTATCACAGAATTACCAACATCTCACATGGTCTTTAGATTTATACAGCTGGTTAATGTATTTCCCAGCACATGGAGAGGGGGGTATTCACTGATGGTAAGGCCAATCAATGTCAAGAGAAATTGTTAGATTCTCTTTTTTGGAGATAACTGGTGCTAGTGTGATTCAAATAGTATTTGTCACTTGTCAGCCCAAGCACGGATGTAGAGATTTTCTGTGGAGAAAGTAAGGACTCCAGATGCTGGAGATCAGAGTCAAAAGGTGTCGTGCTGGAAAAGCACAGCCGGTCAGGCAGCATCTGAGGAGCAGGAGCGTTGATGTTTCAAGCATAAGTTCCTCATCAGGAATGTGGGGAATGGTGGCCAAGGGGGCTGGAAGATAAATGGGAGCGGGTGGGGCTGGGGAAAGGTAGCTGGGTATGTGTTAGATAGATAAAGATGGGGCATGATGGTGATAGGTTGGAGTGGAGAGTGGAGTGGATTGGTGGGAAGGAAGATGAAGGGGTAGGACAGTTCAAGAGGGTGGTGCCGACTTGGAAGGTTGGATCTGGGGGAGGCGAGATGAGGAAACTGGTGAAATTGACGCAGAGATATTCTGTGTCCGACAAATTCAGAATGGTACTAAACCTGTCTAACAATCAACAAACATCCTGAATTCTGACCCCATGATGGAGGGATGGTCAGTGATGAAGCAGCTGAAGATGGTTTGGACAGTACCATTGTTGCATCATTGGATAGTCTCTGCATTCTCACTGATGTTATTATCTGCACAGAGGACTTAGTCAGGCCTGAAACAGTTTAAAACAGCCCACTGTTGCCATTGAAGATTAGAATCTCTACAGTGTGGAAACAGGCCCTTCAGCCCAAAAAGTCCACACTGACCCTCCGAAGAGTAACCCACCCTGACCCATTTCTCCTCTAACTAATGCACCTAACACTACGGACAATTTAGCATGGCCAACTCACCTGACCTGCACATCTTTGGACTGTGGGAGGAAACCGGAGTGCCCGGAGGAAACCCACGCAGACACAGGGAGAATGTGCAAACTCCACACAGACAGTCGCCCGAGGCTGGAATCGAACAAGGTCCTTGGCGCTGTGAGGCAGCAGTGTGAATCACTGAGCCACTGTGCCACCCTTAAAAAAAAGAAGCTGTGCAGGTGAAACTGGTTGGGCCTGCAGTGGGGCCTGCACTGAGGGATGGTCTCTGGTCGATGTTTTCTCCTGCCAGTCCTCCTGCCCTGCATCCTTAGCTCTGGGCTATAGAATTGGAGAATCACAGAGCATGGAAACATACCTTTCGATCCAAATGGTCTATGCCAACTAGGTTTCCTCCTCTGAACTAGTCCCATTTTCCTGTATCTGTCCTATATTCCTCTGACCTTTCCCATGCACGTACCTGTGCAAGTTTGTTTTGAATGTTGTCATTGTATCTGCCTCTACCACTTCTTCTGGCAGCTCGTCTCATACAAGCAACCGCCCTCTGTGGGGAAAAGTTGCCCCTCAGGTACCAATTGAGTCTTTCCCTTCTCACCTTCAACCAATGCCCTCTGGTTTTGGGCAAGTGTGCCAAATGCCTTCTTTACCACCCTGTCTACCGGGTGATGCCACTTTCCAGGTAGTAGGTATCTGCACCCCTTGGTGTCTCTGTTCGACAACTCTCCCCATTGCCCTCCCATTAACTGTGCTGACTCCTTGGTGTGGTTAACTACATGGGGGTGGTGTGGAGGAAGGTGTATTGCAGGTGGGGTTGAACAGGTCATTGAATAAGCTTGTATTGGAGTAGACCTTCTCCAGTACAAATACAGGAACATTCTCTCATGGCCAACAGTCATGGCACTGAGACCCTTGCCTGGTTTTGGATTTTGGCAGGTAGGGGTTTGGTCACATTTTGGCAGTTTTGACAGAAGAGTGGTCAAGGGTCATTTGGAGAACGGAAATAGATTGACGCCCAAGCAGTGGAATAAATAATACGTCCAGCACCATTCATTGTCCGCGTAAGTTCATTGTAGTTGAGGGAAACTTTGAAGAAACAATGCAAGGCACATTCTAAAAGTCTCTGGTTTTCAGACAGCTCCATTCCTGTGGCAGCCAGTTCTAAGAGAGTGTATTTGTTTCACCCTGATGTCGAGGGGTGGAGGAGGATGGGGATCAGGAAATGTTGGTCAGGATGGGGAACTGGGAAAGTGAGTTGACTGATAAGCTTCCTGTAATGAGATACGTTTAGGGAACAGTGGCCACCCGAGTCAGTGCCAGGAACAAACACGAGGGTGACCCAACTCGGGTCAAATGGGTCTGTAAGATTCTGCATAATCTCACTGATCCTCATGACTTGGCCAAGGATGGGTTTGGAGTCAGTGGATCGGGATTGACGTTTATGGTAGGAACGAAAGACAATGACTTTGGTCTTTCCAGTTTGAAATGATAAGAACATTTCTACGGTGAAATATGATTTACAGATCTCATGGGGAGGACATAGAGACTTAGCAGGAACAGCAACAGCAGCGAGGAGGACAGAGGAACCGGCAGGGAAAGCGATGCAGTTAAAGGTAATTCTAAGAGTTAATAGAAGAGCTAGAGACTTACCAGGAACACCAACAATAACAAGGGTGGGATAGTAAATACGCTGAATAACCAGGAGTATATAACGGATCCGAGTTGTTAATGACATCAAGTGGTAATTTACAGAAATATAATCAATTGTTGCTGAGAAACTCCTGCCCATTGTTGTAAAATTCCGATCTTCTGTGTTCAGATTCCAACCCATGGTTGTAAAATTCCAATCTATTGTTCTCAGGTTCGAATCTCTCTTCTCCCGAGCTCCCAGTCTCTGGAGCTGTCAGTCCCTGTTAGTGCTGGGGGTGATGCTGGAGGTGATGCTGTCACTGATACTATAGCTTTGTACATTGTAAGGAATTTGTAATTAATAGACAAGGGAAACCCTCCTGGGACACAGTTATGGTTCATGGAGTTTGGCATTAATTACAGACACTAAACAAACAGGATCAGTTTACGCTTTCAATCCAGTGCACTATTCCCCCAATGGACTGCATGTATATGAGTTACTCAGAGAAGGAAAGATAAAGAACTTACAATTGTCTAGAGATATTGACGTGGTTCCAAAGAAATGGATGATTATAAACAATATAGCCCTGTTCAAAAAAAATTGTTAGAGAAATAATTGCTGTTCCTACAGCCAGTCGGTTGGCGCACTCTGCCTCCCCTAGTTTAAAGTAAGGACCGCTTCAGTAACATGTTGTCGAAGGCACTGAGAGCAGAGAGACATGTTGAAAAGCTGTGGTTCAGGCTGAAAAGAGACACATTGATTGATTGATTGTCAAGTGTTAGAAACGAAAATCGCTTCTCAATAATCGCTCTAGACAAATTCAGGAAAACAAAGTTTTATTAGCAAGTCTGCAGAGTTGGGCACTCTTCTGAGAAAAGCGCGCTGAGGCTTACAAAGTCTCCCATTATATACAGTACAAGTCCCTCCCCTCCTTGGCTCTAACAAGCCATGAGGTTCACATTCTTAAAAACATCATTATTCTTCGATTTGTACCCTTATCACAAAGTCTGCAACAAATGTCTTCAGAGTCTCTAAAGTTGTTGTTTTTCTCACCCTGTAGTCTTATCAGTCAAAAACTTATTCTTCTCTGTCTGTGCTAGCAGTCTTATCAGTCAAGGACTCATCCTTCCCTGCTGTGTTAATGGCTTCATCAATCAAGAGCCTGCTTGTTTTTACTATCGCTCACAAATTGTCAGCATTCTGCACAATTTAAACTATTCTACTTTTGAGTATATAAAATGGTTGTTAGAAAAGAAACAAAAGTTTTGTCTTTTATTATAGATCAGTCTGTGGTCCAGGCACATCTTAAAGTTTAAACCGAAATTACCTCTCACAATTCCACCCTTTTCTTTCTTTAAGATGTGCCTGACCAAGATAAGCCCCCCCTTCCCTCAAGGACCCGGGAAATCCTTGGTCTTTCGCAGCAACATCACTTTAAGTTCCCGCGTCCCATGCTGTGGAACCACCACTGCCTGGAGTCGGGAAATATTTTTCTGAATTAAAAACTGAATACAGGGAGTTAGGCAGGGTAATACGAGAAGAAGAATCATGCCTCCCCCAACCACCAGCAACTGCTAACATTTAAAACAGTGGCTATTCTAGAGGTGAGATCAATAAACAGGTTTTGTGTAACATCAGGGAGTTCAATCTTTCCTTCTACCTCTGCGTATACAGATGGCACTTTAGGGAGTACGACCGTTCCCTGTCGGTCTTGCTCTTTCCCCAACCCCCGATCAGGGATCTGTATCTTGGTCTCCTTGACTCTGTCAACCTGCTCCCTGAGCAACACGGAGGATAGGTCCCACCTCCCAGTTTTGCTGATACACACCCAGCGGTCATTTATAGGGCATCCATGGATTTTGCCACCGTATCCTTTATTATATACCTGATAATAGGGTCTCCCGTCCTCCCAACATTCATGGCGTGCACTCACATCGTAACACCTATCGTCCACATAGGAATGGGACACAAATGATCCCGAATAGATTCGAATCCCAAGTCTTACTGTAGTTCGACATTTGTCACATCTCCCCTCACCCTCCCCCACATACAGGAGTAAACTGATCAATATCCCCACCGGTACAGTCCAAGTAGAGTTCATTATTGCTGTCTTTTCAGTTTTACCGACAACGGCTTGTCCCCTTGCTCGCATGTCCAGGTGCTTTCTTCTTCAGGCGGAACAGGCCCCTTTATCCTTGATGCGTGGACCCACCCTTTTTCTTTCGTCCGAACAGCTGCTTCAGTTGTTAACAGAACCAGGAACGGTCCTTCCCACCGCGGCTGGAGCTTTTCGGCCTTCCAGGTCTTAACAAGTATCCAATCTCCGGGCTCCACCTTATGCAGGAGGAAGTCGAGCGGCGGAGTCTGAGCCAGGAGACCTTTCCTCCGGAGTTCTGCAAATGAACGGGATAAGGCCAGTAAATAGGTTCGGATAAATACATTCCCCCCTTGTAGAGTGGGACATCCATCAACCTTACTCCAATACGGTAATCCGAACAGCATTTCATAGGGGGAAACCCCGACATCTCGGCGAGGTGCCGTACGTATCCTCAATAGGGCAATGGGCAGGCACTTTGGCCAGGGTAACTTAGTTTCTAACATCAGTTTAGTCAATTGGGTCTTGAGCGTGCCATTCATTCTCTCAACTCAACCCGAACTCTGAGGATGCCAGGGTGTGTGGAATTTCCATTGGATACCCAGGGCATTACAGATCAAATGGTGTAGCTTAGAAATAAAATGCGTCCCGCAGTCTGAGTCGATAGATTCCATCATGCCATATCTCGGGATTATGTTCTCTAACAACAGTCGGGCCACGGTTGGTGCATCGTCTTTGGCAGTTGGGAAAGCCTCTACCCAGTGAGTGAAATGGTCTACTATTACTAGCAGATATTTCCATCTCTGTACTGGGGGTAATTCTGTAAAGTCGACTTGGATCCTCTGAAATGGCCTAATCGCGAGGGGCTGACCACCAGCTGGCATAGAACGCATGGCTTTCTGATTAATACGCCGGCAAATGGGGCATCCGACTACCTCTTGTTAGGCTAATGTGTACAT
The DNA here is from genome assembly GCF_037043375.1 of Chiloscyllium plagiosum. Lineage (NCBI taxonomy): Eukaryota > Metazoa > Chordata > Chondrichthyes > Orectolobiformes > Hemiscylliidae > Chiloscyllium > Chiloscyllium plagiosum. The sequence continues at coordinate 93,352,126 of NW_028270150.1, forward strand.
CCCCCTGCATACATAGTCTCTCAGGATCGTGTCACACATGGCTTGCACCCCCCAGTGGGTCTGATGGTGTAATCGGTGCAGAATACCCCGGGTGATCTGTTTGTTCAGTACTTGTCTCCCATCAGGAACCGTCCACTTCCCGTTAGTATCTAGCCGGGCACCCAATTGATCCATTTTATCAATCTCCCCCTGGGTGAAGACGGGTTGTTTAGCGAGCCCTTCCCTCAACGGTATTAACGTTAACAATTGGACGGATTTTTCGACCGCTGCCCGCTTGGCTTCCTCGTCTGCCAGCCGGTTTCCCACCGCTTCCGGTGTCGACCCCTTCTGGTGACCGGGTACATGGACTACTGCAAGTTCCGTAGGTAACGCCAGGGCTTCCAACGTTAGGCTGATCATTTGTTCGTGAGCTAATTCCTTTCCCCGGGAAGTTATCAATCCTCGCTCTTTCCAGATTTTCCCGAAAGTATGAACGACTCCGTATGCATACTTTGAGTCAGTATATATGGTTCCCACTTTCCCTTCCAACAACTTCAGGGCCCTCTGGAGGGCGTACAACTCACAGGATTGGGCTGACCACTTCCCGGGCAGTCGTCCGGACTCAATCGTCCGTTCGTTGCACCATCTATAACAGCATAGCCACTGTATCGTACTCCACTGATGCACCGGGAGGACCCGTCGATATACAGTTCCTGTCCCTCACCCAAAGGGGCTTCCTGCAGGTCCTCTCAGCTTTTGGTCTGCAAGTCCACAAATTCCACACAATCATGCTCCTGTTCCCCATCTGCAGGACGTCCGTACAGAAACTGGGCAGGGTTGCAACTGAGATCTTTTGCAAAATTGAGATCGTCTCCCGTCATCAAAATCGTCTCATACTTCAGGATGCGAGAGTCTGTTAACCAGCGGTGAGCCTTTTGAGCCAGTATGGTACTAACCAAATGTGGGGAGTATACTGTGATCCTTCCTCCAAAGGTAAGTTTTCGGGCCTCTTCTACTAACATTGCCGTAGCTGCCACTGCCTAGATACAGGTCGGCCATCCACATGACACAGGGTCTAACATTTTTGACAAAAATGCAACCGGCTGACGTTTCCCTGCCCGCAGCTGAGTAAGCACACCCTGGGCAATTCCGCCGGCGCTATTGACATATAACTGGAACGGTTCCTTCAGGGTGGGTAAAGCCAATACCGGAGCTCGAATCAGTTTATTTTTAATAATATTAAATCGCTGCTCCTCCTCATCTGACCAGTCCACCTTTTGTCCTTCTTGTCCCAGTTTGTCGTACAAAAATTTTACTAAAGTAGTGTAACTTTCAATCCATATCCGGCAATACCCTACTAATCCCAGGAATTGTCTGACTTCCTTCTCACAAACACCTTTTGCGCCTCCCGTAGTAATTCACTTAAAGATTTACTATCCCAATCATCCATTTTCTCTAACTTCTTTCGTATGTCCGGCCAGGCCTTTGATACAAACTCTACCCGTATGAGTTGTTGCCCCACGTCCGTCTCAGGGTCCACCTCAGCAAACTGCTGCAAATTCTTCCCAATCCTGTCTAGGAAGTCCGTAGGGGTTTCCTCCGGGTTTTGATGATTACCAAAGGCCTTGGTAAAATTGTGCCCCTTCGGGGCTGCGTGTCTTATTCCTTTTATCCAATATTCCCGCATGTCTCTCATGTTGCGCCGTCCTTCCTCCGTGTTCTTATCCCACTCGGGGTCGGTGAGGGGAAACTTCTGCTCCCCTCCTTCTCCCCCCTCTCTCTCCCAGACCAAGAGCGCAGCTTGTCGTATCATCTGACGCTCCTGGCTAGAGAACAATGTTTTCATGATGGAACACATCTCTTCCCACGTATAAGTATTCGGACCCAGGAACTGATCCAATTGTTCAGCAAGTCCCATGGGGTCCTCTAGTAGACCCTTCATCTCCCTCCTGAAATTCCGTACTTCAGTACTCGTCAAGGGAACGTTCACATATCCCGTCCTTCCTTCCTCGCCCCCCATGGGCACTTCCTGGAGTGGATTCATTCTTGCAATCGAGACAGGGTTTTGTCTGTGACCCTTTCCAGCTTGAGATCTGGTCTGTACCCCTGAGGTAGTTTGTGGTTCCTCCCCATTTTCTTCCAGATTAACATCAGGTTTTGAATTGACATATAAAATGAGGGCTTGCCGGACCCAGTCTTCGTCAGTACCGAATCTAGGCCACCACACTGAGTCGCCCTGAATAGGTTTCTGGGACCATTTTTGACAGTATTTTACCATCTTCCTTTTAGATTTTCCCTTTCTTCCACCCTGATCCCAATTATTTAGCATTCCCCCTAACGGACTATCGTCAGGTACCCCGGGGTATGTGTCATTGTCCCTGTTTAAGCCTACCTTTCCCTTAATCGCCTTAGATCCCTTATTTCCCATTTCCGAGGACTTCGTATTTTTCCCGTGATAATCTATCACAATGTAGCCAATTCCCGGACCTTCAGTCCCGTGATCGCCCAGGTTCCTTTGCAGGCACCCCCGGTCTTTGGATTCCTGTGTCCTACGTTTCTGTGACACAAATCACAGGCACCCCGTAGGTACACGTTCCTCCTCAAACACGGTCTCTGCAAAATCCCTCACAGGCGAGCCCCGGTCTCTAGATTCCTGAGTCCCACGTCTCTGTAGAAAAAATCCACAGGCACCCCGTAGGTACCCAGTCCTCCGGAAACACGGTCCCCGCAAGTTTTTTCTTACCTGGGTTCGGTGCACCGAAATTACTCGATCGTTAACCGTCCCCACTGCCTCGGGTACACCCCTCCTTTGTTTTCCTGAGCCTCCCGGATATCACTCGCTCAAGCCGCACGGGGTGACAAGCAAGGAATCAGGGACTGCTGAACTCAGCAGGGTGCACCTTCTCCGATATCCTTCCTCAACTCCCCTTGCGGCCGGAGTGTTGATCCCGGATGACGAGCCCCCAAGTTGTTAGAAACGAAAATCGCTTCTCAATAATCGCTCTAGACAAATTCAGGAAAACAAAGTTTTATTAGCAAGTCTGCAGAGTTGGGCACTCTTCTGAGAAAAGCGCGCTGAGGCTTACAAAGTCTCCCATTATATACAGTACAAGTCCCTCCCCTCCTTGGCTCTAACAAGCCATGAGGTTCACATTCTTAAAAACATCATTATTCTTCGATTTGTACCCTTATCACAAAGTCTGCAACAAATGTCTTCAGAGTCTCTAAAGTTGTTGTTTTTCTCACCCTGTAGTCTTATCAGTCAAAGACTTATTCTTCTCTGTCTGTGCTAGCAGTCTTATCAGTCAAGGACTCATCCTTCCCTGCTGTGTTAATGGCTTCATCAATCAAGAGCCTGCTTGTTTTTACTATCGCTCACAAATTGTCAGCATTCTGCACAATTTAAACTATTCTACTTTTGAGTATATAAAATGGTTGTTAGAAAAGAAACAAAAGTTTTGTCTTTTATTATAGATCAGTCTGTGGTCCAGGCACATCTTAAAGTTTAAACCGAAATTACCTCTCACATCAAGTTTCCCTCAGTCCAGTGTAAAGCTTTGTTTATGAGCAGTACAGGTAGATCACAGTAAGCAGGGATGTACAGATCACAGGGTGAACAGAAACTTGGACAGAGACGTACAGGTTACATCCCACAGGGCGTGCACTGGGCAAGATCAACTTTTACAAGGTCAGCATTATTTGAAGTTAGAGATTCCATACATCAGTCTAATAACGGCTGGGAACAAGCTGTTCCTGAAGCTGCTGGTGGGTGTGTTCAAGCTTCTGTACCTTCTGCCTGATGGGTGAGGTTGTAGGAGATCATTACCGGGGTGGGAGGGGTCCTCGATGATGTTGGCAGCCATTCCACGGCAACGAGCCATGTAAATGGAGTCCATGGATGGAAGATTGGCTTCCGTGATGGTCTGGGCTGTGCACACAACCCCCTGTAGTTCCTTACCGTGCTGGGCAGAGCGGTTTTTACACTCAGACAGAATGCTCTCTGTGTTGCATCTGGAGAGTTTGGTGAATGTCATTATGGACAGGCCAAATTCCTGAGCTTCTGAGGAGCAAGAGGCATTTAGATTAGATTAGATTCCCTACAGTGTGCAAACAAGACATCTGACCGAACAAGTCCACACCGACCCATTCCCCTACACTACATTTCCCCATGACTAACGCACATAACACATTGGGCGATTTAGCATGGCTAATTCACCTGAACTGCACACCGTTGGAAACTGGAGAGCACCGGAGGAAACCCACGCAGACACAGGGAGAATGTGCAAACTCCACACAGACAGTAACCCGAGGTAAGAATCGTACCCGGTCCCTGGCACTGTGAGGCAGCAGTGCCAACCACTGAGCCACCATGCCGTGTTGTTGTACCTTCTCGATCATCGCAGCTATGTGGGAAGGCCAGGACAGATTGCTGGTTATTGTCACTCTGAGGAACTTGACACTCTCCACCCTCTCAGCCTCAGCTCCATTGATGTAGAAGGAGGCATGTTCTCCTCCTGTCTTTCTGACGTCAATGATCAGTTCTTCAGTTTTGCCGATGCTGAGAGAGAGGGTGTTCTCACTGCACCATGGCACCAAGCCCTCTATCTCCTTCCTGTTGTTTGATATCCATCCTCCCACAGTGGGGTCTGCAGCAAACGTGGAGAAGGTGTTCATTCGGAATTTAGCCAGACTGCCGTGGGTGCACAGGGAGTACAGTAGGGACTGAGAACACATCCTTGGGGGGGCTCCAGTGTTGAGGGTTATCGTGGAGGTGGGGCTGCTGTCTATCTTCACTGATTGCGGTCTGTGGGTCAGGAAGCTGGGGATCCAGCTGCAGAGGGTGGAGCCGAGACTCAGAGTCTCAGAGTTTTGTGACCAGTCTGGAGGGGATAATGGTGTTGAAGGCGGAGATGTACTCGATGAGCAGGAGTCTGATGTAGACGTCCTTGCTGTCTAGATGTTCCAGGGATGACGGCAGGGTTGGGGTCGAGGCAGGCTGGGAGACCAGGGCTGATGTGGGCCATGACCAGCCTCTCGAAGCACGACAGCATTACGGAGGTCAGAGCCTCTGGGAGGTAGTCATTCAGGCACATTGCACTGGCTTTCGTAGGTACTGGACTGGTGGTGGTCTTCTTGAAACAGGTGGGAACTTTGGAGTGTAGAAAGGAGAGGTTGAAGATTTCAGCGAATACCTCCACCAGCTGGTTCACACAGGATTGGAGTGGACAGCCAGGGACTCTGACTGGGCCTGTCACTTCCCTTCTATTGACTCCGAGGAAGGCTGATCAGGCATCAGCAGCAGTGATGGAGGGAACAGGTGCCCCTGGAGCTATTGGGGCAGGTGACACCGCACTGCTGGCATTCTGCTTGAACTGAGCATAGAAAGTGTTGAGCACATCAGGGAGGGATGTGTCTTTGTCTGTTGTCTTGGTCTGGTTCATCTTGTATCCCGTCATGTTGTTTAGGCCTTCCCACAGGCAGTGGGTGTCTGGGTGGTCAGTTTGGACCTCTAACTTAGCCCGGTATTGTATCTTGGCATCTCTGATGGCTTTGTGGAGGTCATATCTGGATTTTCTGTATGGGTCTGGGTAATCCAACTTGAATGCTGAGTGCCTGGTTTTCAGTAGGGAGTGGAATTCCCAGTTTATCCAAGGTTGCCATTTGGGAAACACCCGGAATGACTTTGGAACAGACTCTTCCATGGATTTGCTCATGATGAATACTGACCTGAATGCTGCTTGCCTAGTTTTCAGGAGGGAGTGGTTTTCCCAGTTTATCTATGGTTCCAATTTGGGGAACACCCGGAATGACTTTGGAATGGACTCCTCCATGGATTTGCTAATGACGGCCGTGATGGTGGTGGTGTACTTGTCCTGGATTTCCGCTGACTACTTGAATACAGTCCAGTTCGCAGATTCCAACCAGTCCCGGAGATGCTCTTCCACTGCCTTGGGCCAGCATTGTATTTCTTTCTGTGAAGGATCCTCCTGCTTTACCTTCTACTTGTAAGTTGGGAGGAGGGACACAGCGTTGTGATCTGATTTTCCGATATGTGCTGCGGGTGGTGGAGCGGTCGGTGTGTTTGATGGTTGTGTTACACTGGTCCAGGATGTTGGGTCCTCCAGTGGGCCAGGAGATGCGTTGGTGGGACTTTGGCAGCGCCCTCTTGAGGTTGGATCAGTTGAAGTCACCGCCATGATGAGTAAGGCCTCGGGAAATTTTGTCTCAGAATGTTTATGGCGGTGTAAACTTCATCCAGGGCATTCTTCACATCTGCATAGGGTGGTGCATAGACTGCTGTCAGGATGACGGAGGTGAACTCTCATAGAAGGTAGTAGGGACGGCATTTTACTGTAAGGTATTGTAGGTTGAGGGGAGCAATGGTCTGTCAGAGTCGCTACATCTAAGCAACAGGAGGTGTAGATCATCCCCCACTGCCCTTCACCCTCCCCGAGGATGCTGTGTGGTCCATGTGGTGTTTGAAGAACCCGTCAGTCTGTAAGGAGCAGTCAGGAATGGCAGGGCTGAGCCAAATCTCCGCGTAACAGAGCACACGACTGCCTCTGACTTCCCTCTGGTATGTAAGTCTGCATCTGAGTTCAGCCATTTTGTTTTTGATAACCTGGACATTTGCAAAGAGTGTGCTGGAAACGTCTTGAAACTGTGTTGTTTCAACATCACCATCAGACCAGTATGTTATTTTCCCATTTCCTGGCAGTTTTCTGGGCGGTTCCGGGTGTTGGTGGAGCGAGTCTGCTGCTCCTGGAGGTAAGTGAGTCAGGCCTGGTCAGGCAGGGTCTCCTTGAGTTGGAGTAGCCGAGGGATCAGGGACCAGACTAAGTCTGGTTGTCCTCCTCGGGGTCAAATCACTGACAGGGCTGATTCCATTCCAGGTCAAGGTCAAGTCGCTGCAGGGTCAAGGGTCATATCATGGCTCCGAGTGTCCACATGGGTCGTACAGGAAGCTGATAGGTCTGCTCTGGGTCCTACAGGATGACCAGCATTGAAAAAACTCAGGCCTGTGTGACCGTGGGATCCTCAATCCTGTAAGTAGATTAAAAAGAACATTGTTAGTAATTTTTATAGAGTTGAATTTTCTGCTGCCTTGAGTGGTCTGAGCAAAGGCAAGAAAGTTAGGGAAATATGGCAAGAATGAAAGCATTAGATTTTGTTGTGAAAAGTATTTCTAATTTCCCCCTTTCTGGTTTAAACAGTGAATTCTGAATCTCACTAGTGAGGGGTGACCACTTCATTTTCATGCTGTTCTATCTCATTCGGAGCTGGTCTTGCCTCATTTCGATGGAGATTCTAATCCTTCCTCCAGTTCCTATGGAAACCAGATGGTGCCAGTTCCCAACAGGAAAGCCTGGACAGTTACCTGGAGGCAGGAGCTCACTGTTTGCTTCTCCAGGTCTTCATCCATCTCCACCATCAGCACCATTTCACTGCATGCTCCATCAACACTGTCCTCTCCCACACTCTGTCGGTGTGTGTGGGCATCACCAAACCCCAGCCTCACCACATCATTCTGGCTGCTTTCAGATTAACTCACCCTTCACTGTGGAGCTCAGAGACAATGATGTCGTACCTGCTTCTGCCAGGTTGGTTCACAGTCAGGGGCATGGGCACATTTCATGCATCTGGCTCTGAGCTAACTTTCTAAAGGCTCATTCACTTTGTGTTTACTTGTGGGTGTCCGGTTTATCTCAGTGTTTAGTTTACGGTGTTGGTTTGCTTGCTGAGCTGTCGGTTTGATATCCAGACGTTTCATTACCTGGCTACGTAACATCATCAGTGGCGACCTCCAAGTGAAGTGAAGCTGTTGTCTCCTGCTTTCTATTTATATCTTTCTCCTGGATGGGGTTCCTGGGGTTTGTGGTGATGTCATTTCCTGTTCGTTTTCTGAGGGGTTGATAGATGGCATCTAGATCTATGTGTTTGTTTATGGCGTTGTGGTTGGAGTGCCAGGCCTCTAGGAATTCTCTGGCATGTCTTTGCTTAACCTGTCCCAGGATAGATGTGTTGTCCCAGTCGAAATGGTGGTTTTTTTTCATCCGTGTGTCGGGGTACAAGGGAGAGAGGGTCGTGTCTTTTTATGGCTGCTGGTGTTCGTGTATCCTGGTGGCTAACTTTCTTCCTGTTTGTCCTACGCAGTGTTTGTGGCAGTCCTTGCATGGAATTTTGTAGATGACGTTGATTTTGTCTATGGGTTGTACTGGGTCTTTTAAGTTTGTTAGTTTTTGTTTGAGAGTGTTGGTGGGTTTGTGTGCTAGTAGGATTCCGAGGGGTCTTAGTAGTCTGGCTGTCATTTCTGAAACTTCTTTGATATATGGTACGGTGGTTCGGGTTTCTGGCTGTGTTTGGTCTGCTTGTCGTGGTTTGTTCTGAGGAATCTGCGCACTGTATTATTTGAGTATCCGTTCTTCTTGAATACGTTGTATAGGTGGTTCTCCTCTGTTTCCCGAAGTTCGTCTGTGCTGCAGTGTGCGGTGGCTTGTTGGAATAGTGTTCTGATACAGCTTTGTTTGTGTGTGTTGGGATGGTTGCTGGTGTAGTTAAGTATTTGGTCAGTGTTTGTCGGTTTCTTCCTCCTTGGTGAACTTTATGCCTGTGAGGGTGTTGTTGATGATGTTTTTAGTGCAGAGTGACAGGCATTCACCATGTCACTAGTCAGTGTATCACAGTCCAGGGGATGAATCTGTATAGGAGGAGGTGTGTAGAGGACATTATTCATTCATTGTTGGATCTGGGCACTGCTGGGTGGGCCAGTATTTATTGTCTGTCCCTAGTTGCCCTTGAGAAGGTGGTGGTGAGTTACCTTCTTGAACTGCTGCAGTTCACCTGCTGTGGGTTGACCCACAATGCCATTAGGGTGGGAGTTCCAGCATTTTGACCCAGTGATGGTGAAGGGACGACCGAGTATTTCCAAGTCAGGATGGTGAGGGGCTTGGTGGGGAACCTGAAGCTGGTAATGTTCCTATATATCAGCTGCCCTTGTCCGTCCAGATGGAAGTGGTTGTGGGTTTGGAAGGTGCTGTCTGACGATCTTTGGTGATTTTCTACTTTGCTTTTTGTAGATACTACACACTGCTAGTACTGAGCGTCAGAGATACAGGATATGGATGCTTGTGTTTATAGTGCCAACCAAGAAGTCCGCTTTGTCCTGGATGGTGAACAGCTTGTTGAGTATTGTTGGGGCTGCACCCATCCAGGTGGGTGGGGAGTGTTCCATCACACTGCTGACTTGTGACTTTAAGATGGTGGACAGGCTTTGGGGAGGTAAGAGGTGATTTACTCACCATGGTATACCTAGCCTCTGGCCTGCTCTTTTTTTTTAGATTAGATTACCTTACAGTGTGGAAACAGGCCCTTCGGCCCAACAGGTCCACACTGACCCGCCGAAGCGCAACCCACCCATACCCCTACATTTACCCCTTACCTAACACTACGGACAATTTAGCACGGCCAATTCACCTAACCTGCACATCTTTGGACTGTGGGAGGAAACCGGAGCACCCGGAGGAAACCCACGCAGACACGGGGAGAACGTGCAAACTCCACACAGTCAGTCGCCTGAGGCGGGAATTGAACCCAGGTCTCTGGAGCTGTGAGGCAGCAGTGTTAACCACTGTGCCACCGTGCCGCCCAGTCACTGTCTTGTAGTCACTGTGTTTATGTGGTGAGTCCAGTGGAGGTTTTGCTCAATGATAACACACAAGATGTTGACATTGGGGAATTCAGTGATGGGAACACCATTGAAATTCAATGGGCAGTTGTTAGATTGTCTCTTATTGGTGATGGTCTCTTATTGCATGTGTGTGTTATGAATGTTACTTGCCACTGTTAGCCCAAGCCTGGACATTGTTCAGATCTTGTTGCATTTGAACGTAGACTGCTTCAAGATCTAAGAAGTCACGAATGATGATGAACGATGCGAAATTATCAGCGAACATCCTCACTTCTGACCTTATAATGGATGAAAGGTGATTATGGGGATCTTATGATGAAGCAGCTGGAGATGTTTCTGCCCAGGACACTACCCTGAGGAACTCCTGAAGGGATATCCTGGAGCTAGGATGACTGACATCCAACAACCACAACCATCTCCCTCTGTGTCTGGTCTGACTCCAACCACCGGAGAGTTTGTCCCCCATTGATTCCCGTTTTGCTCGGACCCCTTGATGCCACACTTGGTCCAATTGGCCTTGATGTCACAGTCCGTCACTCTCCCCTCCCCTCTGGAACTCAGCTCTTTTGTCCATGTTTGAACCAAGTCTATAATGAGATCAGGAGCTGGGTGGTCCTGGTGGAACCCAAACTGGGCGTCACTGAGCAGGTTATTGCTGAGCAGGAGCAGCTCAATAGCACGGCTGATGTCACCTTCCATCACTTTACTGGTGATCGAGAATAGACTGGGACGGTAATTGGCCGGGTTGGATTTGTCCTGCTAAATATGTACAGGACATACCCGGGCAATTTTCCACATTGTTGGGTAGATGCCAGTGTTGTAACTGGACCAGCTTGGCTGGGGGGTGGTGGGGGGCACATTCTGGAGCACATGTCTTCAGTATTATTGTCAGGGCGCATAGCCTTTGCAGTGTACAATGTCTCCCACTATTTTGTGATATCACGTGGAAGGAATCGAATTGGCTGAAGACTGTTATCTGTAAGGCTGGGGCCCATTGGAGGGGGGTGAGATGGATCATTTACTCAGCACTTTTGGCTAAAGATTCCTGGAAACGCTTCATCCTTATCTTTGGCACTGATGTGCTGGGCTCTTCCATTGTTAAGGATGGGAAGATGTGTGAAGCCTCCTTCTCCAGTGAGTTCTTTAATTGTCCACCACCATTCATGACTGGTGACAGCTTAGATCTGATCCATTGGTTGTGGAAACACTCAGCTCTGTCTATCACTTCCTGTTTATGCTGATTGGCGTGGAAATAGTCCAGTTTGATGGCTTCACCAGGTTGAAACCTCATATTCAGCTGTGCCTGGTATTGCTCCTGGCATGCCCTCCTGCACTCTCCATTGAACCAGGGTTGATCCCCTGGCTTGATGGTCATGTTTGAGTGGGGGAATGTGCTGGACCACGATGTCACAGACTGTGCTGCTGTTAACGGCCCACATCACATCATGGATGCCAAGTGTTAAGTTACTAGATCTATTTGAAGTCTGTCTCATTTAGCACGATGATAGTGTTGCACAACAATTGAAGATTATCCTCAATTTGAAGACAGGACTTTGTCTCCTTAAGGACTGTGTGGTTATCATTCTAACTGATACTGTCATGGACAGATGTATCTGCAGCTGGCAGATAAGGATGAGGTCGAGTATGGTTTTTCCTCCTTTTGATTCCCTCACCACCTGCCGCAGACCCAGTCTAACAGCTCTGTCCTTTCTGACCCGACCAGCTCAATCAGTCGTACTGCTGCCGAGACACTCTTGATGGTGAACATTGAAATCCGCCCCCCCCCCAGGGTACATGTTGTGTCCTTGTCACCTTCAGTGGTTCCTCCAAGTGTTGTTCAACATGGAGGAGAACTGATTCATCAGCTGAGGGAAGGTGATACATGGTGATCAGCAGGAGCTTTCCTTGTTCATGTTTAACCTGAAGCCGTGAGACATCATGGGGTCCGGAGTCAATGTTGAGGACTCACAGGGTAACTCCCTCCCAACTGTATCCCCACTGTGCTGCCTCCTCTGCTGGGTCTGTCAGGACATATCCAGGGATGGTGATGGTGCTGACTGGGACATAGAATGTCAAGTAGGGTTCTGTGAGTATGCCTATGTCTGGTTATTGCTTGGCTAGTCTGTGAGACAGCTCTCCCAGTTTTGGCAGTAGCCCCCAGATGTTAGTAAGGAGGACGTTGCAGGATCGACAGGGCTGTTCCTGCATTTTCCGGTGCCTAGGGCGGTGCCAGGTGATCTGTCCAGTTTCATTTCTCTGAGACTTTGTAATGACTGGTACAACTGAATGGCTTGCCAGGCCAGTTCAGGGGGCAACTGAGAATCACTCACACTGCTGTGGGCCTGGAGTCACATGTAGTACAGACCAGGTGAGGACAGTAGATTTCCGTCCCTGTCGGGTATTAGTGAATCAGGTGGGTTTTCCCATGGTCATTGGAATATTTCTTTACAACTTATTTGCATATTTTTAAAAATAGAGTACAAATTCCACCATTTGTCGTGGCAGGATTCAAACCTGGGTCCCTGGAGCATTAGCTGAGTTTCTAGATTGATAGTCTCATAATAATACCAGAAAACCATCACCTCCCTGCCTCCACTGCTGGAGGGGAATGGGGGACTGCATGGAAGAGTATGGGGGCCTGCATGGAAGAGTATGGGAGACTGCATGGAGGGGTATGGGGGACTGCATGGAGGGCAATGGGGGCCTGCATGGAGGGGTATGGGGGCCTGCATGGAGGGGTATGGGAGACTGCATGGAGGGGTATGGGGGACTGCATGGAGGTGTATGGGGGACTGCATGGAAGGGTATGGGAGACTGCATGGAGGTGTATGGGAGACTGCATGGAGGGGTATGGGAGACTGCATGGAGGGGTATGGGGGCCTGCATGGAGGGGTATGGGGGCCTGCATGGAGGGGTATGGGGGCCTGCATGGAGGGGTCTGGGAGACTACATGGAAGAGTATTGGGACTGCATGGAAGAGTATGGGGGACTGCATGGAGGGGTATGGGGGACTGCATGGAGGGCAATGGGGGCCTGCATGGAGGGGTATGGGGGCCTGCATGGAGGGGTATGGGAGACTGCATGGAGGGGTATGGGGGACTGCATGGAGGTTTATGGGGGACTGCATGGAAGGGTATGGGAGACTGCATGGAGGTGTATGGGGAACTGCATGGAGGTGTATGGGAGACTGCATGGAGGGGTATGGGGGCCTGCATGGAGGGGTATGGGGGCCTGCATGGAGGGGTATGGGGGCCTGCATGGAGGGGTCTGGGAGACTACATGGAAGAGTATTGGGACTGCATGGAAGAGTATGGGGGACTGCATGGAGGGGTATGGGAGACTGCATGGAGGGGTATGGGGCACTGCATGGAGGGGTATGGGGCACTGCATCGAGGGGTATGGGAGACTGCATGGAGGGGTATGGAGGCCTGCATGGAGGGGTATGGGGGCCTGCATGGAGTGGTATGGGGGCCTGCATGGAAGAGTATGGGAGACTGCATGGAGGGGTATGGGAGACTGCATGGAGGACTGAATGGAGGTGTATAGAGGACTTCACAGAGGTTACAAGAATGCATCTTCTTCCTCAGGAGGCTAAGGAAATTCAGCACATTTGTAAGGACTCTCGCCAACGTTTATAGCTGCACCATAGAAAGCATTCTATCTGGATGCATCATGGCTTGGTACAGTAACAGCTCTGTCCAGGACAACAAGAAACTACAGAAAGTTATGAACACAGCCCAGACCATGACACAAGCCAACCATCCAGCTATCAACTCCATCTATAGTTCTTGATGCTGTGGAAAGACAGGGAACACACATTTCACTGAATATAGGTACATGTGACAACAATAAATCAAATCAAATATCGTACGTGGGTCTGAAAGGGTTAATATAGATTAAGTGTTATAAGGACAGCCCACAGAGACCATGACATGGTGGGACGATCTGGGAGGAGTCGAACAAAAGATCAGATCCTTCTAACAGTCTCTGTTACAATGGACAATACATCCTTCTCATGTGTAAATAATCACTGAGAGGCAACGAGCTCCACCCTGTTTATTAGAAGAGATTCTGGTTCCAGATAGATAACAGTTCTCAGGGCCCTTGTATATCGAGAAGATTGTAAGTAATTGGAGTTATAGAATTTGGTGTAAAAATGTATTTAATCTGGTGTTTTTAGGGAAATTTTGCAACATACACATTTGTTAATTTTACACTATGGAAAGTGGCAAATGTTTTCTTTCCAAAGCAGTCGACGTAAAAGAAGCCACCTTGTACAGTCGCACAGCCGCACTTATTCTCAGAACAGTACCACACCAGTCTATGGGTCACAACAAAGCAACTGCATTAGATACACGGACATTATGCTGGAATTAACAAAGAATTAATGCATAAATATGAGTGAGTAAAAGCTGGACTTTTAATAGTTTTATGAATTAATATTAATGATGTTTAGTTTTATTGAAAAGGCTGTTAGTGTAGAAGAGAGAAGTTGTCTCCAGTCTTTATTCAGCCAAAACTGCCCTTGAGGCTTAAAGCCAGGGATACAGCAATGATTAGAGGCCTGTCATTCTGAGATAGAACAACAGACAGTGCAAAAATAAAAGACAATTTATGCAGATGGGAAAGTCAATTAAATTAACCATGCACACATTATGAGCAAGTTGGTGTTAAACAGTGAGTTTTAATTAACATTGGACAAAGGGCCAAATGAACTACAAAACAAGGATTCGAGTGGCCACATTGTAAGTGCTCCCTATATCCTGGGGGAAGTTGAAGTGTGCTCCAGACCTCGATCAAAAGGATGCCTTTTTGGGTTTAGCAACTTTCAAAGACAGGAGTCAGGGGTTTTTGTCCATGTGAGCACTTAAGGTGTTTTGTATCAAGGAAGGAAGAGATTTTGTATCCAGGAGTTAGGTTTCAGACCCAGTTTGATGCCTGTCTTGTATTTATGATGAGGATAACTGGACAAGTGAATGACAATGAGGAGAGGGACACTTAGTACAGGACTGAAGGTCTCATACCTGAATGCACACAGGATAAGGAATAAGGGAAATGAGATTGTGATGCAGATCAAAATTTGCAGGTATGACATGGTGGGCATCACAGAGACTTGGCTGTAAGGGGTTCAGGATTGGGAGATGAATGTTCAATGATATACATCCTATCCAAAAAAAGGCCAGGTAGGCCAAGGGAGTGGGATTGCCTTATCAGTAAAAAATGAAATTAACTCAATAGTAAGAAAGGATGTAAGGTTAGAAGGTGTAGAATCTGTGTGGGTAGAACTGAGGAACGCCAAATTTAAAGCAAAACCTTCTTGGAGTTATATACAGGCCTCCAAACAGTATTCAGGAAGTGGGACACAAGATACATCAGGAAATAGAAAAGATGTGTCGAAAAGGCAACGTTACAGTGATCATGGGGGATTTCAATGTGCAGGTGGATTGGGAAAATCAGACTGGTAGTGGATTGCAAGAAAAGGAATTTGTGGAATGTATACTGATGGCTTTTTGGAGCAGCTTGTGGTGGAGCCCACGGGGGAACAGGCAATTCTGGATTTAGTGTTGTTCAATGAGGCAGACTTGATAAGGGAGCTTAATGTGAAGGAACCCTGTAGAGGCTGTGATCATAATGTGATCGAATTTACTCTGCAATTTGAGAGGGAGAAGATAAAATCAGAGGTAACAGTATTACAGCTGAATAAAGGCAGATACAGAGGCATGAGGGAGGAGCTGGGGAGAATTGACTGGGAGAGGAGCCGAGCAGGAAAGACAGTGGAACAGCAATGGCAGGGGCTTCTGGGAGTAATTCAGGAGACACAGCAGATATTCATCCCGAGGGAAAAGGAAGCATGGTACAGGGAGGATGAGGTAACCATGGCTGACTACGGAAGTCAGGGATAGCATAAAAGCAAAAGGGAAAGCATATAATGTGGCAAAAGGCAGTGGGAAACCAGAAGGTTGGGAAGCAGACAAAGAACAACAGAGGGCAATAAAAAAAGGAGCGAGAAGATGAAATATTGAATTATGTATAAAATATATTAAATACTTAGAAGGGAGTAAGGCAAATGATGGAAAATGACAGACCGATTAGCCTAGCCTCACTCGTGGTTAAGATCCTTGAATCCATTATGAAGGATAAGAGTTCTGAATACTTGTAAGTTTATGGTAAAATAGGGAAAAGTCAGCATTGTTTCATCAAGGGGAGGTCAAATCTGCTAGAATTCCTTGAGCGAGTAACAAGCAGATTAGTCCAGGAGAGACAACAGATTTTATCTGCCTGGACTTCAAGAAGGCCTTTGACAAGGTGTTGCACAGGAGGTAAGGGCCTATGGTGTTGGAGTCAAGGTGCTGGCATGGATAGGAACCTGGCTGTCTGGCAGGGAGCCGAGAGTGGGATGAAACGGTCCTTCTCAGGATGGCAGCCAGTGACAACTGGTATTCTGCAAGGCTCAATGTTGGGACCCCAACTTTTCACTTTATAGATTAATGATCACAATGAAGGAACTGAGGGCATTCTGGCTTACTTTCCAGAAGATACAAAGATAAGTAGAGCGACAGGCAGCATTGAGGAGGCGGAGTGGCTGCAGGATTTGGACAGGTTAGGAGAGTGGACAAAGAAGTGGCAGATGGAGCACAATGTGGGAAAGTGTGATGTCATGCACTTTGGTAGGAAGAATAGCAGCATGGACTATTGTCTAAATGATGAGAAAATTCAGAAGTCTGAAAGGCAAAGAGACTTGGAAGTTTTAATTCAGGATTCTCTCAAGGTAAACTTGCTGGTTGAGTCAGTAGTTAGGAAGGCAAGTGCAGGAAAGGCTTTTATCTTGAGAAGACAAGAATGTTAAAGCAAGGATGTACTTCTGAGGCGTGAGAGGGCTCTATCAGGTTCTGGTCAGAATACTTTTGGAGTATTGTGTGCAGTTTTGGGGAAGGATGTATTGTCCCTGGAATGTGTTCAGAGAAGCTTCACGATAATGATCCCAGGAGTCAAGGGTCAAAGGTCAAGAATAGCTTTTTTTGTCTTTTCTACCATATACAATTGATACAGAAAAAATGGGGCAGAGTTCCTCCGGGACCAAGGTGCTACATGGACAGGACAAACTGCACGATCATACACAGGGTAGCATAGAGTACATAAGAAGTGCAAAACACGCAAAACAGCAAAGTAATTGAAATGAAATAAAAATTACCAGGAATGAAAAGCTGAACATATGAGGAACATTTGAGGATTCTGGGTTTATATTTGATAGAGGTTAGAAGGATGAGGGGGGATCTAATTAAAACATACAGAATACTGAATGGCTTGGACAGAGTAGATGTTGGGAAGATGTTTCCATTGGTAGGAGAGACTAAGACCCAAGGGCAAAGCCTTAGAGTAAAGGGAAGACCTTTTTGAATGGAGATAATTAGAAATGTCTTCAGCCAGAGAGTGATAAATCTGCAGAATTCACTGCCACAAAAGGCTGTGGAGGCCAGGCCATTGGGCATATTTAAGACTGAGATCGATAGGTTTTGAGTATCAAGAGGGTATAGGGTTACAGGGAGAAATTGGGAGAATGGGGCTGAAAAAATTATCACCCATGGTTGAATGGCGGACCAGACTCATTGGGCTAAATGGCCTAAATTCTGCTCCTCCGCCTTATGGTCTGATAACATTTTTGTCTCTTGCATATTCTTTCAATTGAGTTTTGTTGTCAGATGAGTCAGCATTTCTTAATGAAACTTAACACAATCAGATATTGTTCACTACTTCAGAGTCCCTGTCTTGTCTCAGGTATAGATGAGTTTAAACAAATTTATCAAATCTAAACTCTGTAAGCTTGCTTTTAAAACTGACAAAGCATTTGTGGCAGCACATACAACATGTGTTTCACCTCACTGTACACTAGTGTGTGGAAGGATATTCTAGAAAATAATGGAGGCAGACTCATTACTGACTTGTATGGAATAGTTATGTGGACTCTTCATTAACAAGGGACTCAATGGGAATAGAAAGTAGGTGGAAAAGAGGATTAAGGCTGTAGCCAGATCAACCATGAACTGGCAGATCGGACTCAATGGCGAACTCACCTACTCTTCATTCATATTTGTTTGTTCACAGGTATCCCAGAGAGAGAGCAGAGCAAACTCACTGTCTCTTTGTCTCATACGCAAGAGCGGGGAGATTGTCCCCACTGTGTCAGTGTCATGTACTTTGGGGAGAGGAGACTGACCCCACTGTATCATTGACCTACAGACAACAGACCAATCAATCTGTGTCTGTAGCAGATCACCAGGACTGCCAATTGAACATACACAGTCTGTATCACAAAGATTGGAGAGTGCAGACTCCCCTCACTGTGTCTGTATCACTGATCCCACGGAGAGTGGATTGAATGGATTCTGAAACTGAATTATTCAATCCAGCTCATCATTTACTTAATTTCCCCATTTGGGTAAAAGGGTATTTTATCATGTTCTTCAGCTGTTTCCTAAACTTAGTCTGGGTCACGACATATATACAAGTGTTTGTGCAGCAACTGAGGAGCTGGAGAATGAATCCGATATCTCGTACAAAATAATGTAGATGTATGGCCCGATACCCCATCTGGCTCAGACGTTTCCATAGAGAGTATACAGTGAACACTGACCGTAACAGGATGAAATTCCCTGAGATATCAAACAATAAAATGATGGACTTCCTTCGAGTCCCTATTTCTAGGTCACTGGGATTCTCCCCACTGCTGTGAGCTCGAAGTCTCCTGCGGGCTCTGCTGGCCACTAAAATGTACCTGACACTTAAAGCATTGAGCAGCAGAATCAGAACAAATGGCACTGCTGGGTTCAGGATATAATGAAGGCACTCGATTGTTCCACAAACTGGAGATGAGAGAATATCAGTTGGTACTGAACAAAACCAGGGCTGATTCCTGAGCAAATACTGAGATGTGAACATAAAGTACCAGAAAATGTTCTTCAAACCACTCAGCACAGTCACTGTTCCCAGAATCACCGCTGCCGTCTTCTCAGTACAAAATTTAATTCGCAGATTTGGGCAGCAAATGGCCACATATCGATCAAAGGTAAAAGTGATGGTAAACCAGACAGAGCAGTCGGTGGCTGCATAAACGAAGACAGCATGGATATTACAGATGGGGATGGACCGTAGGAAACGAAACTCTCTCTTATAAACAATTGGAATGTGTCTCAATAGCAGATCGAGGATAATAACCAGTATATCTGCTGCTGACATTGCCACCAGGTATCGAGTAATACATTTTGAAAGACCACACTTTCCTCGTAACAGAATTATAATTGTTATGGTGTTCGCTGTGTGGAAGAAAAATAAACAGGAAGATTAATCAAGCTGGTAGAAAGCTGGTACAAATTACAGAGGCATTGCGTATTTTCTGTACATTTCCCTCTTTCTAAAAATTTATTGAGCAATTTATACCCATTTTCATGCATTGTATTGGATCCAAAAAATCAGCCATTAATTAGTAACTCATATTTATGATGAAACAAAAAATAAGGAAATGCAAGAGATGATGTGAAGAGTGACACCACGCTGACAGATTATTAAAGTGTAAATAAGGAAATGCAGGAAATATCACAAAGACCATGGGAGGTATGTTTCAGTTTCTGAAGTGGAACAGAGATCAGTGACCCTGCATTAGAATGGAGAAAACATCCAGGTTCATGTTCTTCATCTTTACAGAGTCATTCAGAATGAGTGTGGAAGTTTCAGCCCAAGTTCCCCTTCATTTGTACCTCGTGACCATGGTGGGTATCAGCTCACATGTCCTATTCCTGATTATTATCCAATGAAGGTGGATTAATTCAGCAATATCTTGTTCTATGTTATCCTCTCACATCTACTCAGAGGTAGTTTCCTTGTGTAGCTGATGGCCTATTGATTTGAGATGATAGAGGTTGCTACTTTGGAAGATTCTATGAAAGGGCTCTTGGACATCTTCGACATGCTGCACATTGCTGCTGAGGTGCATTGATGGTGCAAGCTGGCAATGTTTGTGGATGTGTTGCCCGTCAAGGGCACTGCTTTATTATCAAGTTTCTTGAGAGTTGTTGGAGCAGATCTCACCCAGACAAGTAGGGAGTCTTCATTCACACTCCTGACTTGCCCTTTGTAGATAGTGGGCAGACTTTGGGGAGTGAGGTATATATGTCACCCATCTCAGACATGGTCTTGTTACACTGGTAACTGGTACAGCTCAGGTTATGGTCTATTGCAACCCCTCTCCCCCTCCCCAAGGATGCTGACACGAAGGAATTCAATGAAATCAAGAGAAATGATTGCAATCTCCCTTTTTGGAGATACCTGACACTTGTGTGGAGCAAATGCTACTTGTACAAATGTTGTTACATATGGACATTGTGTCTGACAGATGTTGGAGATCAGAGTCAAAGAGTGTGGTGTTGGAAAAGCACAGCTGGTCAGGCAGCACCAGAGGAGCAGGAGAATCGATGTTTCATGAATTGTGATAAAGAGCTTACGCCCCAAACATCGATTCCCCTGCTCCTCGGATTCTGCCTGACCGGCTGTGCTTTTCCAACACTACACTCTTCAATAGCATCTTGACGAGGCAGGAATGTTAATAAACTTTGTGGAACTATCAACATAGATCTTGAATTCTGACCTTATGATGGAGGATTGTCCATGATGAAGCAGCTGAAGATAACTGGGCCGAGGACACTTCCCTGAGGAACTCCTGCAGAGATGTCCTGGAGCTGAGGTGACTGACTTCCAACAACCACACCCATCCTCCAATGTGCCAGGAATGACTCCAACCAATGAGGGTTTCATCCCATTTCTCATCATTTTAGGTTTCCTTCAGGTCTGACTTGCTCACTTACAGATTTGATGTCAAGTGCAGTCTCTCTCACCTCACCTCAGGAGTTCAGCTCCATTGTCCTTGTTTGGATAATAGTTGTTATGAGGTCTGGTGCTGAGCAACCCTGCAGAACTGAACACCAGTGAACAAGTTTTTGCTGAGTGAGGGCAGCTCAGTAACACTCTTGATGACACCTTCCACCGTGTTGCTGCTAATTGCGATTAGACTAATGGAGTGGTTTTATCTGGATTTAATTTGTTTTACTCTTCAAAATTTACCCATTTAAATACCTATATTAATAGGTTGTAGCCAGTTTTGTAACTGTATTGGACCAGTTCAACTCAGGGCATGGCGAGTGTTGGACCCATTTACCACTGACAAGATATTTTCAGGGCAATTACTTTATGCAGTGCCTTAGCTGTTTCTTGTGTTAGCTCCTGGTGAGCGCTGGAGAACCTCTATTGAAGCACAATCCACCATGCGGACTACACACCCACAAAAGTAAAAGGGAGATGGGGTTTAATAATCACCCAGTTACCAGAAGGAAGCCATTCAGCCCATCATATCTGCATGGGCTGTCTATACGTGTTGACACAGTGGCGAGCACTTGCCTTTTCCCAATCACCCTGCAGATTGATTCGATTTCAATAATCATTCAAGTCTCTCTTCATTGTCTCAACACAACCCGACCAAGGCTCCTTCTCCAACAACTGTCAAGTTGATTGGTTATTAGGAATGGAAGCTGAAAATTTATTATTTGTCAGAAATGGAAACCATACTTTCTTTCACAGGATATCTCGTGATCCAAACTTACAGCAATATTCTATTATTTTATTAGGTCAGGCTAAACTTGTGGAGAGATAAGTGAACATTTCAGGTTGACATATCATGTTGTGTGATACTGTCCCTCCGAGTGCCAGCGGCCTGGGGCATTTCTTCCTCAGCCAGCTGCGGAGCTGTGGCAGTGAGGTGCTCACCAGCTTGTGCTCCCACAAACTTTAAGGCTAACTTTCCCACCGAGGTCTCAGGGTCTGAGCTGGTGCCTTTTTCACCTCAGTACTCTCATCCTCACGGGGAGGAGGTGGCTTGTGTGGGATGTGGCCATGTTACTGTGGGAGTGATGGAGATGCTGGCAGAACCCAAAAGGCACAGAGAGTCAGAGAGAGAGAGAGAGACAGACAGACAGACAGAGAGAGAGAGAGAGAGAGAGAAAAACAGTGTCATAGCAACTGGTTGGAAGTGGTGTGTGATGAATGAGACTGATGGGGCAGTTACTGGGAATGTGGGAAAAAGTTACCACAGACAAATCTTTCAGCCTCAAGGACTCAATATTGATCTCCGTAGCTTCAGATCTTGACTGTATGATGTCCCTGATTCCTACAATCTCCTTCACACACACAGTTTTCTTATTTGTGCCTTATTTACATTGCCTCTTTTACTCTTTCAACCCCATTAACAATTTCTTTATATTCTACACTGGACCTCGACACTATTTCACCTGATGTCTTCCTCTGTCAAAAGTATAAAATAAGCCAATTTTCCAAACCTTTCAGCTCTGAAATGAAGCATTAACTCTGTTTTTCTCTCTCTGCGGATGCTGCCTGATCTGCTGAGTTTCTGCAGCATTCTGTGTGTGTTTTAGTTTTGCAGCATCAGCAATATTTTGCTTTAAATGATGTTCTGATGTCTGATCCTGTCCTCTTCACTGTTCACTATTTTTCTATCTCACTTGTTATCTCCAAATCTTGAAATCATGTCCTTTATAAATAACATATTTGCCAATGTCATTTATATATCTATTATAAACATCTCTGATTCTAATATTGGTCATGAGGGAGGAACAGGTCAGGCAGCATCAAAGGAGAAGGAGAATCGACGTTTCGGGCATAAGCCCTTCTTCAGGAATCTTATGCTTATGCCCGAAACGTCGATTCTCCTTCTCCTTTGATGCTGCCTGACCTGCTGCGCTTTTCCAGCAACACATTTTTAAGCTCTGATCCCCAGCATCTGCAGTCCTCACTTTCTCCATGAGGGAGGAACAGTATATTTTCTTGCAATCTATCTACCTTCTAACCAAACTGCCCCCGAGGTGTTATTACACACCTCTGGAACAGGTGGGATTTCAGCCCAAGATCTCTTGCCTGGGGGACTATCACTGCGCCACAAGAGCCCTCTTCCTGCAGCTAATCATTACCTGCTCAGTATTTCTCTCTGAGTTATGTCCCTCAGTCAATGTGAAACTCAGAATGCCAAGGTCCTTCAATTCACATGTTTGAATTTTCCGAATCAGTTAATTAAATTACACTACATCTTTTGGCAGTCATGATCCTCATGGAACATGAAACACACTGAACTCAACATTTCCAAAGCACTTTTCTTTATCGAAGAACTCCATTAAGCCCATACTAGCTGTCACTTGTTCAACTCTTCTTCAAAGGAACAAACCTATATTTTATCTTTGATCATCAGGGGACACTATTACAAACATCCAGCCCTCTTGGCCCACTCCCATATTTCATTGTTCCTTTACTCAGCATCCCTCACACATTCTACCCAGACCAGGTATAAGTTTTACTTTACTCTGGGACAAAGGCACTGGATTGAAAGGAGTTCAATGACCCTGTTTGTTCAGTGACTGTAATTAATGTCAATCTCTGTGGGCCCTAACTGAGTCTCTGGATGGATTCCTCCTTCTATTAATAAATGAGTCTCAGCTGCAACATTCCCCGAAACAGGGAGAGATGACAGATCAGAATCTGTAATATTAGTGTCCCCTGCCTGCTTCATCCGGGATGCTGCACACCACACCGCCTGTGGGTTTGATGAATCCAGACTCGAGTATTCCACTGATATTATCTTTAACCTCACAGTGTCAAACGTCAATAAACCAGAACCCATCCAAAGTTCTGCTGCCCGGTCTGAACTCTCATCATGTTTGGTTTACCATTTCTCTTTGTGCTCATTGACAACAAACTTTCTTGATACATCAACTTCCCATTTTAATACTCTCATTTTGAGTCCAAATTCCTTCAAAGCCTGACCTGTCCAATTATTCCCACCCCCGGTCAGGTCCCTATTGTCCTGTAAGTACAGTCACAAAGACACAGCACCTCCCCCCCTCTCAGTTCTCTCCCCATTGTACTGCAAGTCTATCCCCTTCTAATTTTTATACAATTCCATTCTGAAAATTAATTTCTTTCGATTTGTCTCTCCCTATTCAACATCTTATTTTTTCTATCTCTATCCCACTGCCTCTTTTCCTATTTAAATCTCTCTCTCTTTCTCTCTCTCTCTCTCTCACTTCACCCCCCCCCCCCCCCCCCCACCCCCACCCCCCACTCACCCCCAACTCACTCTCTACTGTCTCCCTGTTCTCTGAGTGGTCAGACCGAGGGAGGTGCACCTGCCTCTGTTGCTCAGGGTGTGAGGGCCCTGCACATACACCCACCCCCAGGGTCACTCAACCAGACCCTCCAAGAGCAATGGGCTCCAGTGGAGAGCAGGCTTCCTCCAGCCCAGCCACAGACCCTGGGAATGCACCTCGACCTGGCGATAGAGCGAGAAAGAAGATGTCCTGGTGGCACGGGCGACATTTTATTGTAAATAGTTTTCCACATCTATGTGTTCACCCTTTACAATCAGCTCTGTTTTTGAGCCTCTGTGGGGCTGCAAATCTGACTTTACAGGGACTGAAGCCAGCCATCCCTGTCACTGCACACCGCTCCCTAACCCCAAGTGGGAGGGAACCCATTGCTACCGTATCCAGGCAATAGGGACATCACAGCTCAGTGTCACCCTGGCAGCTACATTCTCACTTTTTAGGGACAACAATGTGCTGCAAAAATGACTGGACTTCCCGACTTATCCAAGTTATTCCCAAGTGAAAAAAGGGGCTGCTGAGAAGAGACTGAGGACGATTCTGGGAGGAATCAGCTCAGCCACCAGGAGTGAACAAAAAGGAGACAAGCTCCAGCCGAGAGGCCATTGTTGGAGCGGCCATTTTGAGAAGGGCTGCTTTGCTGTTGAAGTGCTGCTGGAGGTTTAAGTGTGAGTTTTGGTGGATACTGGGCTTCGGTGAGGAGGATGATCAGCAACTAGGTCAGGGTAAGGTAAGATTCTGTTCTTTGTGTTACTGTGAGGTGACAGAGATGGCAGTTAGGGCAGTGGTATGCTCCTCCTGCCAGATGTGGGAGATCAGGGAATAGTCTAGTGTCCCTGATGACTGTGTTTGCAGGAAGTGTGACCGGCTACAGCTCCTCACAGACAGCGTGGTTCAGTTGGAGAGGGAGCCTGACACACTGAGGAGCATACAGGGGGCAGAGAGTGTGATAGACACTAGTTACAGTGATGTGGCCGCACCACAGGTTCAGTCAGGGAGATGGGTGACTGCCAGGAGAGGCAGGTAGTGCAGCAGTCTCCAGTGGCTACTCCCCTCTCTAACAGGGATACCGTTTGGGATACTCTCTCGGGGGAGTACAACTGCAGCAGACAGGCCTGAAGTATCATGACTAGCTTAGCCACAAACCTTTGGGAAGGCAACTGAAACAGCACATAAGGGGACTCGCTTGTCAGGGTCACAGACAGGGTATCTGTGGCTGTGACCGAGATTCCAGGATGGTGTGCTCCCTCCCTGGTGTCAGGGCTGAGGACGTCTCTGAACATTGTATCGAATTCCTCAGGGGGAGGGTGAGCAGCCAGAGGTCATTGTACACACTGGTACCAACGACATAGGGAGGAAAAGGAATGAGGTCCTGAAGAGTAATGAAAGGGAGTTAAGCAACAGGTTAAAATGGAGGATCTCAAGGATAGTAATTTGGGGACTACAAATGTTAGCGAGAATAGGAAAAGGAGGATTTGGCAGATGGATGCGTGACTGAGAGCCGATGGAGGGATCAAGGATTCAGATTCTTGGATCATTGGGACCTGTTCTGGGACAGAGCTGACTTCTCTAAATGGGACAGGTTGTACCTGAACTTGAGGGGGCCAATATCCTGGTGCAGAGATTTGCGAGAGCCACTTGGGATGGGGTAAACTAGTCTGGCAGGGAGTAGAGGATGGGTGTTGGGGGGGATCCAAAGGAGTAGGGAGACATAAGAGAAGGTTGATGACAATATAAAAGTTAATGAGAGCGAGTTATACAGTCGAGGCCGTGTTGGTAATCCTCGCACGAGACAGGGAAGACAAGAGTAGGCAGGAAGCAAGGGAAGTCAGGGTTAAACTGCATTTATTTCAAAGCAAGAGGCCTGACAGGTAAGGGAAGTTAATTCAGGGCATGGATGGATACATGGGACTGGGTCATTACAGCTATTACAGAAACATGGCTGTGACCAGCAATGTGCCACAGGGATCAGTGATGGGTCCACTGTTATTCATCATTTACGTAAAGAATTTGGCTGATAATTTAGGAGGTATGATTAGTAAGTGTATGGATGCCACAAAAATTGCTGGTACAGTGGACAGTGAAGCAGGTTACCTAGGAATACAGTGAGATCTTGATCAATTGGGCCAATAGGCTGAGGGATGTCTGATGGAATTTAATTTTGATAAATGCGAGGTGTTAAATTTTGTTGGGTTAAACCAGGGCAGGACTTACCCAGTCATTGGTCAGGCCATAGGGAGTGTTATAGAACAAGGAGATCTAGGGATACAGGTTTATTACTCCTTGGAGCTGGAGTCACAGATAGACATGCTTCCTGGACTAGAAGTTTTGAACTTTCAGGAGAGTCTGGACAAGCTGGACGTGTTTTCCCTGGAGAATATGAGACTGAGGGGTGACCTCATAGATCATGCGAGGCAGAGATAAGGTAGATAGCCAACAAATTTTCCCCGTGCTCGGGGAGTCTAAAACTAGAGAGCACAGGTTTAGGCTGAGCGGGGAGAGACACAAATATGTCCAGAGGGGCAACATTTTCCCAGAGACGATGGTGAGTGTCTGGAATGGGCTCCCAGAGGTAGCGGTGATAGTGAGTACAATGTTGTCATTTAAGAAACATTTACACAGATACATGGTTGGGACAGGTATGGAGGGATATGGACTAAATGTATACAATCTGGACAGGTTTCATTGTGCAAACTGGGTAGTATGGACAAGTTGGGCAGAAGGGCCTGTTTCCATGCTGTCAACCTGTATGACACTAAATGCTCTGAGCTGTTTGTGGAATGAGCTGCAATGTACAATATTAAAGGGTCTGCCCTTCAGTGTCTGGGTGTGTGCCGAGTGACCTTGCCCTTTGAAGGGGCCTCCCATTGCACGGACTTGCAGATACCCCACCCCCACCCGAGGCTGCACATCCAAACACTTACCCTGCTGGCCTCATGTTCAGGTGCAGCCATCTTCATTTCTGAGTCACAACAGGATGGAAGGCAAGAGCAGGCTTCCCTCAGACACTGAGTGACAGCCTCCTCCTCTGCATGCAGAGGAACCTTCCGGAATTAAATGTCCCCCCTTTCTAGTACCTCCCCCACCCCGGTAACATCTCAGACTTCACTCATCCCCGAGTTCCCGCCCAACCCATCTGCATCTACGTACCCTCAGCTCTAACCCCAGTCCAGTCGGGTCGATATGCCAGGGCTGGGAATGCACTGGCCCCCTCCTTGTATCCAGGGTGTTGCTGACTCTCACTGAACCCCTGCCCCTTACATAGTGAGTTGTCTCCCTTCAGTACCATCATTCCCCAGCTTCCCAACTCCGATTCCCACTATTATGTTCCCCAGCTGTCATTCCACAGGAGTGGTCTCCTTGGCAGTGCCCTACAAGTGGCTCGGAGATGTGCCAGGATGGTGTGTGGTGAGACTGGCACATGTCGGATTCCAATGTCTGTGACCGTGGGCTGTGTGCGGTCACCACCCAGAAACCGTACCTTGAGCTGTTGCTGCTGGGGTTCCAAGCTGGAGAGCTGGAGGAACAAGCAGTGAGCTGGAGTCACCAGGTTCCCAGCCTGACTTCCACATTGGGAATTCTCTGTGTCTAGTTTCTATCCAGTGGATGGTAGAACGGGAATCTGCATATTAATGAGGTGAGATTTGGTGTTAATGAGGGTAATAGCGAGCAATGTCGATAAAGGCTTCTCACTGCAGCCCACCATGTTCTTGCCCCTGTATTGCTCGCGAGGTTTCTCTTGTACTCTAATTGTTCACTCCTCGTTCATCTTTTAGCCATTCTGTGCTGACTTTTATTTTCTTTTCCTGACCTACCAGCCAATGTTTCACAATTATCGGCTTTTCATTGAAGTTTGATGCCATTTTTAACACGGATGGTGGGTGTTCCATTTGGAAATTTTCCTTTCTCATTTTGAATGCATTTGTTGTGTGTAATCTGAATTATGTCTTAAATGTCTCCTACCACTGTGTTCTGCTGAACATCATTTCCCTGTTCTGTTTTGTTCGGTCTACTTTAAAACTCTTAGATCTACCCTTACTTAAACTTACAACACTGGTCTTGGGCCCACTCTTCTCTCTCTCAAACTGTATGTTTCTCCATTTTAACTTTAGCTTTTCCTGCCTCACGTATTTCTCTAGTTCCATATTTATAATCAACTATTAAATCAATATGTGTCACTCACTTTGTATTCCAAATCCTAATCACTCATTGTGTGGAGCAGTCACCCTCTGCTTCTTTTTGCCAAACTTATTAATTCTGTGTGCTCTGATTATTGCCTTTACAGGTCTTTGGGAACGTCGGAACTGGAGGATGCCATTCAGCCCATCAAGTCTTCTCCACCATTTAATTCAATCCTGGCTGACTGGACACTTCAATATCCTCCTAACTCTTTATGTGATTGATGCTCAAAAATGTATTAACCACTACTTTAGATAAACTCATAGGCTGAGCTTCCACAGCCCAATGGGAAAGAGATTTTCAATGGTATTGAGAAAAACATCTTCTCATCATCTCAATCCGAAATGGCAAGTTTCTTATTCTTAAATTATGCTTATTTCTGCTCTCCCTGACCGATATCTTCCTGTATCTGTCTTGTCTATCCTTCCAAGCATTCTGTAGGTTTCTCACATGAGAATAACTCCAATTTCTCCAGTTTATCTATGTATCTGCAATCCCTTAATGCTGGAACCCGCACTGGTTAAAATGTCCTGATACCCATTGCAAAGTTTCCATGTCCTTATTAAAGTGTGTTGCTGAGCACTGGTCACAGTGCACCAGGTCAGAGAGAACTGGTGGGTTATACGTTTCAATGCATCCCAATTCCATAAGGAGTACCTTTCTCAGTTTACAGATGTTATAGTATTTTAATGTAAATCCTGTCTTTAGCAGAAAGCCCAAAGATATAAACATCAAATTCATCACATAATGTTCAGACAAAATATAACGATGATCACCAACTCCTTCACACTACCCATTTGGTTCCCATCTGATGTATCATTTCCCTTGGTAACACTTTGTCGATGGAATTGATGACTGTTGTTCTGAATGTATTTAAGATGGTCGTTGTGGTGACCCCGTATGCACTCCCTCCACAATGGTTCTTTCTTGATTGACTCGGCCAGTGATGCTCACGAGGTCGAATCCCTCGGTAAAACTGATGATGTCAATATAGGCTCATCGACTTAAACAGCATTGAAGGCGGCTGGTTAACAAAGATCTGACAACACTAATACCATTGTACAGCTCTTGGCATGTACCTCTGTAGGTTATGGAAACAGAAGTGAATACTTAATGACTGATTTAGGGTTAAAAGCATTTCGACTCAATACCTTTTCAGACAGTGAGTTCCAGATGCCCATCTCCCTCTGGGAAAAAAAAGTCCTCAACTTTCCTCTTTGCCTCTATCTCTCAGATTCACTTCTCTGACTTCCTGATTATTGACCCCTATACTCATGGAAAAAGTGCCTTTCTATTCATCCCATCTCTGTCCCTCATAATCTTGTACGACTCTACCAGGTCCCCTCTCACTCCTTACGGCTCCAAGGTAAACAGCCCCAGCCTTTCCGATCTTTCCTCATTGCTCAGACCCTCCAGCCCAGACAACATCCTGGTGAATCTCCTCTGTTTCCTCTCGAGTGCAATCACATCCTTCCTACAATGTGGTGACCAGAACTGCAGTCAGAGCTCCAGTTGTGGCCGGACCAATGTTTTATACAGGTTCAACACAAACCCACCTCCCCAGCTCTTTTATTCCATGCCTCAGCTAATAAAACACAAATATCCAGAAAGCCTTCTTAACCACATTATCCACCTGAACTACTACCATCAGAGATCTGTGAATATGCATCCAAGGTCCCTCTGATATTCAGTCTTTTCCACAGCCCTATCATTCACAGAGTAGTCCCTTGCCTTGTTAGCCTTTCCTCAAAGGCTAGTGCACCCTTTTCCAGGTTGAGTTCCTGTTGTCCCTGCTCTGCCCAGCTTCCCAGTCAATTGATATCCTCCTGCAGGTTTCAGGTACCCTCCTCACTTTTTATCACCACAATGACATTCTGACCCCAGCGCTCCCATTTGTTCTGGTTTTGCTGCTCAATGCTCTCACTGGGAGGTACATTTTCGTGGCCAGCAGAGCCCGCAGGAGACTCCAGTCTGACAGCAGGGGGCAGCATTCCAAGGACCGACACTTGGAGAGCCGAAGGAAATCCATCATTTTAATGTTTGTTATCTCAGGGAATTTCATCCTGTTATGGTCAATGTTTCTGGTGTATTCTATATGGAGACAGATGTATTGCTTGGGTTATAAGGCTGTCGTTTTGCACTATGGTTAATGAGAAATAGGATTCATTCTCCAGCTCCTGAGTTGCTGCACAAACACATGTAAAGATGCCGTGAGGAGAAAGTGAGGTCTGCAGATGCTGGAGATCAGAGCTGGAAATGTGTTGCTGGAAAAGCGCAGCAGGTCAGGCAGCATCCAGGAAACAGGAGAATCGACGTTTCGGGCATAAGCTGAAGAAGGGCTTATGCCCGAAACGTCGATTCTCCTGTTCCCTGGATGCTGCCTGACCTGCTGCGCTTTTCCAGCAACACATTTCCAGTAATGATGCCGTGATCCAGACTAAGTTCAGAGAACAGCTGAAGGACATGGTAAAACACCCATTTGCTCAATTAGTGAGATGTATGAAATGATGAGTTGGATTGATGCATTCTGGGATTCAAAGTATTCAGTTTGAGAATTATTGGGTTGGAAGCACATACGAGGCCACCGGGAATGGTTAGTTTTGCATTTTATTCAAACTTCACATGTAACACAAACAGCCACTCTCTCCTGGTTCTAACTGCCCGGACTGGCCTGAAGTTGCCCGAACTGCCCGCCCCAGGCTCCCATTCTCACTATTTTATACTCACTCCCACACCCCTCAGTTCCCTCCAATCAGTTCACTCAAACAACAGGGTGTTTGCCATTTTAGTGATCAGCCCCTCCTCTTTCTAGAACCTTCTGTCTGTTAGTTTTCCACACGATTTTCACTCCCTCATTGCTTCCTCTCCCACACTCAACACACGCACAAACGCAATTTTAACTTATGCAATATACATTCAACTGCAAACATTTTTGTTTTGAAACTACTCAAACACTGTCCCACCAAACCAACAATCCGGGCTCCTTTGGTCAGTGATAAATACACAGTGAGATCAGTCTGCTATCCCTGACATCTGTGAGATACAGAGAATAGGTTCAGTCAACACTCCCCATGATCCCTGAAACAGACACAGTGCAATCGATCAGTCCTTCCTGAATCAGTGAGACAAACACAATGCTTTCCCTGGGTAAATGATACACATTGGCCGCATTAGACCTTGTGCATCACTCCTTGTGTTCAATCAGAGTTGTACAGCATGGAAATAGACCCTCAGTACATCTAGTCTGTGCCAACAGCGTTCTCAAACTAAACTATTCCCATCTGCCTGCACTTGGCCCATATCTGTCCAAACCTTTCCTGGTCAAGCTTCATCCAAATGTCTTTCAAATGCTGTAACTGTACCTGCATCCATCACTGTCTCTGACAGTGCATTCCAAACACGAACCACTCTTTGGGTAATACAACACTCCCCACATGCCCTTTCTCAATCTTTCCTCTCTCACCTGAAATATATAACCCCTGCTGCAGTGGTTCTGTTCACCGAGCAGGAATTTTTTGTTGCAAACGTTTCGTTCCCTGTCTAGGTGACATTCTCAGTGCTTGGGAGCCTCCTGTGAAGCGCTTCTGTGGTGTTTCCTCCGGCATTTATAGTGGCCTGTCCCTGCCGCTTCCAGTTGTCAGTTTCAACTGTCCGCTGTAGTGGCCGGTATATTGGGTCCAGGTCAATGTGTTTGTTGATGGAGTTTGTGGATGAGTGCCAAGCTTCTAGGAATTCCTTCGTTGTTCTTTGTTTGGCTTGCCCTATAATGGTAGTCTTGTCCCAGTCAAATTCATGTTGCTTGTCGTCTGCGTGTGTGGCTACTAGGGAAAGCTGGTCATGTCATTTCGTGGCCAGTTGATGTTTGTGGATCGCATCCGCATCAAATCTTCTCACAAACTTTGAATATATAACCCATCACTGTCTCTGTGGGTAAGAAAACACTCCCCACATGCCCTTTCTCAATCTTTCCTCCATTACCCGAAATATATAACCCCTCCTTTTGAATTCCCTCATCCCTGTCATTCACCTTATCCACGTCCCGACTGAGTTTACAAACCTCAGTAAGGTCACCTCTCAATCTACTCCGCTCCAGTGAAATAAATCCCAGTCTTTCCTCTCTATTTTTATATCTCAATCCCTCCAAGCCCGGCAAACCTTGGTAAATCTTTTCTGATCTATTCCCAGTTTAATAACATCCTTCCTATAACAAAGTGACATGAACTGTTGATACTGTGTCAAATGTCCCACAAATGATACCTGATACAAATAAGAGAAAGTACTTGGTTTTAAAAAAAAATCATTATTTGGTATTACAGAGCATGTGTATTACTGGAAAAAAGATGTCTGTTAGAGTTTTTTTTCTCTGACACTCATCAGGACAATCTGCAAGAATATAATTCAAAGGGAACCTTGATACTGTTTATTACTGATGATTGATAGTTGACCTCCAGGCTTTGTTTAAATTTTAAACCAAGTAGATTGACTCTGACTAATTAGGACATTGCCCTTAACAAATGGCTGGGGTCTATTTTGTTTGAATTGAAACAGGTGTAGTACATGTACGTGATTTATTCATCTCCCAAGAACAGGGCTCTGTCTATTAAACTATCCTGCTATGTGAGTCAACTTGATAATCCTTGGCTCAGTGGTAAGCACTGCTGCCTCAGAGCACCAGCGTCCCACGTTCAATTCCAGCCTTGGGTGACTGGCTGTGTGGAGTTTGCACATTCTCCCCGTGTCTGCGTGGATTTCCTCTGGTTGCTGCGGTTTCCTCCCACAATCCAAAAATGTGCAGGTCAGGTGAATTGGCCATGCTAAATTGCCCATAGTGGTAGGTGCATGAGTCAGAGGGAAATGGGTCTGGGTGCGTTACCTTTCGGAGGGTTGATTGGGCTGAAGGGTCTATTTCCACGCTGTAGGGAATCTAATCATAAAAACATACAAAGCAGGAGAAAAGTAAACCAATTAGCTCCTCAAATTTATATGTGCCTGTGTCTGTGTGTGTATGTCTGTCTATGCATGTCAGAGTGTCCATTACTATCTCTGTATATACAGATATCTGTGTGTCTGCATTTGTGCATAGCTGTCTGAGTGTGTGCATGTGTGTGTGCCTTTTGGTCACTATATACGTATAAGTGTGTGTGTGTTTGTGCGTGTTTGCCTTTTGGTCACTATATATGTACATGTATGTGCATGTGTGTGTGTGCAGTCATTTGTTACAAGGCTGATTCAAATAATAGTGAGTGGAAATAACATATGGTCCTTTTTAAGAGAAAAACTGAGCTTCTGAGCTAAAGGTACAACAAATGCTGCCAGTATAAAGAGCAGCCAGGAGACAGGTTGTTCCAAAGAGACACGTAGAACAATTGGCTGTTAAATGGATACCTGAGTTTTGGTTGCTGTTTTGACAACAATTCAAGTGTGACCAATTGATTTAGACCAAACACTCAGCCCTTCAAAGCCAATCGATTTTAATATCTGACAATACGGACAGCCTGAAACCAATCTGACGATAGGAAATTCATATGGAATCAGGGGAATCAAAACAAGTGTTTTTTGAAAATCAGGGAGAAAGAGCAAGTGCCAGCAAAAGAGAGCCAACAGCACTGAACAACTCTGAAAGAAATCTCAGAAAGCTCCCTAGGATAAGGTACCAAGGAATTTTATACAAAGATACTCGCAGTCAAAAAGAAAATCATTCAAGATGGCTCGGGAGTGGGGCAGACAGCAGAGTTGGAAGGATGGAAGGAAACAGCAGATTCGGAAGAGCAGAAGGAAGACAGCATACGTGACTGTATGGACTTTGAGAGATTAAATAATTTAATGCTTTGTAATTGTGTTATTGGAGCAGCATTTTAGTAGAGTTGGGGTCAGTTAGTCATCAGTTGAGAGAAAGCGGTATCGGGTTTGTTAATAGTTCTTGTTTAGTGTTCACTGTTAGAGGTAGGAAAATGAGTTGTTATTTTTTCTTTCCACAGTGGAAATCAAGAGATTTCTTTCACTCCCTCACATTTCGAACAGATTACGCGGTGCGATGAGCTTCTCTGGGTGTTTCTGTTTTAATTAGCAGAAGGGTTCGACTTCTGCATCAGAACAGACTGGGGGCTCAGGTCCAGGATTTGGACAGGTTTGGGTAGATTTAGATGGATTTGCACAGATCATATCTGGGATCTGAACAGATCTGAATGGATTTGGAGAGATTTAAACACATTTGGGGATTAGGGTGTCCCAGATCTTTAAATAAAGCAGTTGAGAAAATCTGTTTATTTTCAGCTACTTGTAGGTGGCTCAATTAAAAGTGCGAGAAATGGCACTTTCTGTAATTAAATGATTTGCAGAGCTGGAAGACATGACTTTTGGGGTTGTGGAAAAGGTGAGCAAGGCAAAGCGACTGTAATTGGCAGACACATTGGAGCTGGGGTTGCCTGAGTCTCTGAAAAAAAAGGTGAGGTTATAACTGAAATAACACAACTTTTAAATGTGCTGTGTAAGGTCAGGTTGGAAATGATGAAAATTCAATTGTAGATGAAGCAGTTTGAGTGAGAGGAGGAAGAAAGGGAGAGAAGATTCTGAACGGAGCAAAAAGAAAGAGAGAGTGTGGAGAAAGAGAAAAAGAGGGAGAGTTTGAGCTTCTGAAGTTGTGAATTAGTCAGGAAAGTCAAGGTAACAGGGTGGAGATGAAGGGAGAAAGTAGGGGTGTATACAAACATGTTAAAACTCTGCCACATGTCGATGACTAAGATGTTGAAGCCATGTTGTATTTCAATTGAAAAGCTGGCTAGGCAGCTGGAGTGGCCAGAGGACTTGTGGGTAATGCTAGTTCAGACGAAGCTGGGAGGCAGAGCTAGTGAGGTGTTTGCAGCGCTGTCAGATTAGAGGTCAAGGGATGATGCTGATGTCAAACAGTCTAATTTGATTGTCTGTGAATTAGTACCAGACGCGTACGGACAACGGTTCAGAAACATAAACAAGAAACCAGGTGAGTCTTCCATTGAGTTCAATAAAAAAACAGAGCAATTTTGAGAGATGGGTGCAGGCCTTCAAAATAGACAAGACATATGAGGATCTTAGAGAAATTATTCTGTGGGAGGAGTTTAAAAACTTAGGTGGATGAACAGCAAGTTCAAGATGTGGATGAAAATAAAATTTAGCTCACTCTGGAATAGCTTACCACAGGGGAAAAAGGAAGCCCATTGGGGTGAAAAGGAGGTGAATGGCCTGTGGCAAGGTGGGGCACGAAAAGCCCCAGTGCTGGTTGTTGAAGAAAGGCACTGTGGGAAAAGATGTGGTAAAAGAAGCTAAGCCAGTGGGATTAGGGGAAGTAGTAATGGAAACCACAAGAGAGGTCGGTGAGCTGCAGGAGAGTGCACAGCATAGGCAGGGACCAGGTGTTGAGTTTATACCTGATCTCAATAAAGTCTTCACCTCTGTGGGCAAAGTTTACTCAGGTAGAACAGCGGGAGACAGAAAAGTGGCTACAATTTTAAGAGATACGTGATCTGGTCAGTCTCTAATACAAAGAAATAAAAGTATTTGCCCTCTTTCTGAACAGTTACCTGAAAGGGTGGTAATTTATGGAATAGATGGAGAGAAACCTATCGTTGCCCTGTGTAAGGTCAGGTTGGAGAGGCAAATAAAGACTAAAAGTGAAAATGGAAGTGATGGACAGAGTGCCCCTTTCAGGAATACAGATTGTTCTAGAAAACCAATTAGCAGGATCCAAGGTAGGAGTGACCCCCTTGTGGTGGAGAAGCCAGAGAAAAAACAGGAAACTGAGGAGTTAAAAGAAAAATACCCGAGACTGCAGAGTAACAAGATCCCACTCTCATCAGTTACAGCAAGAAGGAAAATGTGAAGAGAAAGATGAAGGAGTTGAGGTTCAGTTAGCTGACACCCTGTTTGATGTAATGGTGCAGGGAAACCCTGACCAGACAGAGGGTCAGGCAGAGGTGTTTAATCCTGAAAGACTAATGAAATATGTGACAATAAACTATCTATATCATGATGCATACTCAGTAACGGAATCAGCATGTATTCCAAAGGGCTATTCTCTAAAGGAGACAATCGGAAGGTGAAAGTGGAGACACGGCAGGTTAGAGAAATGGGGAAAGTGCACCAGCTTGTGTTGCCAGTAACATACAGACAGGAATTGTTACGGCTCACACACGAATTACCTGTTGGGGATCATCTCGGTGTGAGGTAGATTCAGGCTAAGATACAAAACCACTTCTGTTGGCCTGGACAGCACAGGGATGTATGTGGTTGATGTTTGTTGTACATGTCACATGTGCCAAATGGTAGGTAAGCCCCAGGCAACAATAAAATACTCCACAGCCACCTGATGAAGGAGCAGCTCTGCGAAAGCTAGTGCTTCCCATTAAACCTGTTGCACTCTCACCTGGTGCTGTGTGATCTTTAACTTAGTAATAAACCAGAGCTTTTGTTGGCAATTTCCACATTTGAAAAGCCTTTCACGAGGGTTATGATTGATTGTATAGTTCACCTCCCCAAAACTGAAAGTGGTAACCAGTATTCGCTCACCATAATGGACGTGGCTACCAGATTTGGGCGGCACGGTGGCACAGTGGTTAGCACTGCTGCCTCACAGCGCTAGAGACCCGGGTTCAATTTCCGACTCAGGCGACTGACTGTGCGGAGTTTGCACGTTCTCCCCATGTCTGCGTGGGTTTCCTCCGGGTGCTCCGGTTTCCTCCCACAGTCCAAAGATGTGCAGCTCAGGTGAATTGACCATGCTAAATTGCCCGGAGTGTTAGGTAAGGGGTAAATGTAGGGGTATGGGTGGGTTGCGCTTCGGCGGGGCGGTGTGGACTTGTTGGGCCGAAGGGCCTGTTTCCACACTGTAAGTAATCTAATCTAATTTCCTGAGGCAATTCCATTACAGAGTGTTAAAGCTAAAAGGATGGTGGAGGAGTTGGTAGCTTTCTTTACCTGGTATGGGCTACCCAGGGAGATTCACTCAGACCAAGGGTCTAATTTTACTGATAAACTATTTATGGAAGTCTTGGATAATTTAGGCCTACAGCTTTTAAATCAAGTGCATACCATCCTGAAACCCAGGGAGCATTGGAAAGGTGACATCAGGCCCTGAAGACCACTTTCAGAGCTTACTGTCTGTCAGGATTACCTGAATGATTGGGATAAAGGAATCCCACATTTGTGTTGTTTGCCATTAGAGATCCCCCAAATGAATCTACTCAGTGTAATCCCTTTGAGTTAATATTCAGATACAGAGTTAGAGTGCCTTTAAAATTAATTAAGGAAAATTTGATTGGACGAAAGTCAGATATCTCACACTTGAGATGATATGGCTGAAGCGAGGGACAGATTAAATCAGGGAAGTCTCCTCGACCCACCTCCTTTCAACTGCTTCATCCTGGACAATCCGTCCATCATAAGGTCAGTATTCAGGATGTTTGTTTATTGTTCCACAAAGTTTAGACCCGTTCCTGCCTCGTCAGACACTACCGAAGAGTGTGGTGCTGGAAACGCACGGCCGGTCAGGCAGCATTTGAGGAGCAGGAGAATTGTCATTTCAGTTATAAGCCCAGCATCAGGAATCCTGAAATGTTGATGTCACCAGTCAAGGTGAGTAAGGACTCGGGGAATTTTGTCTCAGAATGTTTATGGCAGTGTAAATTTCATCCAGGGCATTCATCACATTCGCACGGGGTGGGATGTAGACTGCTGTCAGGATGGTGGAGGTGAACTCTCATGGAAGGTAGTAGGGACAGCATTTTGCTGTAAGGTATTCTAGGTCGAGGGGAGCAATGGTCTGTCAGGGTCACGAAACCGAGCACTAGGAGGTGTGGTTCAGGAAGCATATCCCACTGCCCTTCACTTTCCCTGAGGATACTGTGTGGTCCATGTGGTGTGTGGAGAAGCCATCAGCTTGTAGGAAGCAGTCAGGAATGGCATGGGGGAGCCAAATCTCTATGAATCAGAGCACACAACAGTCTCTGAGTTCCCTCTGGTAGGTAAGCCTCGATCTGAGTTCACCCATATTGTTTTCGATGGCCAGGACACCATCATCATGGTAGCTTAGTGGTTAGCACTGCTGCCTTACAGTGCCAGGGACCTGGGTTTGATTCCTCGAGTGATGTCTGTGTTTGCACATTCTTCTCGTGTCTGCATAAGTTTACTCTGGATGCTCAGGTTTCTTCCCACAATCTAAAGATGTGCAGGTTTGTTGAATTGACCATGTTAAATTGCCCATCCCATTGTTCAGGGAGATGTAGGTTAGGTGCATGAGTCAGGGGTAGATATAGACTATGGAATGTGGTTTTATTTGAATTATTCTTCGGAGGGTCAGTGTGCACTTGTTGGGCTGATGGGTCTGTTTCTATACTGTAGGGATTCTAAGTCACTGACAGGGCCAATTCAATTCCATGTTGAGGTCAAGACCCTCAGGGGTCAGGGGTCAGATCATGGTTGTGGTGTCCATTTGGTCCTGCAGGATGACCAGCATTGAGAGTACTTGGCCTGAGCAATTGTGGGATCCTCAATCCTGTCAGCAGATTAAACATTACATTGTTAGTAAGTTTTATAGAGTTGGATTTTCTGCTGCCTTGAGTTGTATGAGCAAAGACAAGAAAGTTGGGGAAATATGGCAAGAATGAAAGCATTAGATTTTGTTGTGAAATCTATTTCCAATTTTCCCATTTCTGGTTTAAACAGGGAATTCTGAATCTCACTAGTGAGGGGTGACCACTTCACTTTCATGCCGTTCTATCTCATTAGGAGCTGGTCTTACCTCATTTCGATGGAGATTCTAATCCTTCCTTCAGTTCCTATGGAAACCAGATGGTGCCAGTTCCCAACAGGAAAGCCTGGGCAGTTCCCTGGAGGCAGGAGCTCACTGTTTGCTTCTCCAGGTCTTCATCCATCTCCACCATCAGCACCATTTCACTGCATGCTCCATCAACACTGTCCTCTCCCACACTTTGTCGGTGTGTGTGGGCATCACCAAACCCCAGCCTCACCACATCATTCTGGCTGCTTTCAGATTAACTCACCCTTCACTGTGGAGCTCAGAGACAGTGATGTCGTACCTGCTTCTGTCAGGTTGGTTCACAGTCAGGGGCATGGGCACATTTCATGCATCTGGCTCTGAGCTAACTTTCTAAAGGCTCATTCACTTTGTGTTTACTTGTGGGCTGTCAGGTTTATCTCAGTGTTTAGTGCAGAGTGACAGGCATTCACCATGTCACTAGTCAGAGTATCACACAGTGCAGAGGATGAATCTGTATAGACAACAGCATGGAGGTGTGTCGAGGAAATTACTTATTCATTGGTGGAATCTGGGCATCGCTGGCTGCCCGGTATTTATTGCCCATCCCTAGTTGCCCCTTGAGAAGGTGGTGGTGAGTTACCTTCTTGAACTGCTGCAGTCCGCCTGCTGTGGGTTGACCCACAATGCCATTAGGGAGGGAATTCCAGGATTTTGGCCCAGTCATTGTGGAGGAACGATGATCTATTTCAAAGTTGGATGGTGAGGGGCTGGAAGGGGAACTTGAAGGAGGTAGCATTCCTATAAATCTTCTGCTCTTGTCCTTCTGAATGGAAGTGGTTGTGGGTTTAGAAGTTGCTGTCTGATGTTCTTTGGTGATTTTCTACAGCACATACTACACACCACTACAACTGAACATCGGAGGTCGAGGGAATGGATGCTTATGGATGTAGTGCTCATCAAGCAGACTGCTTTGTCCTGGATGGTGTCAGCTTCCTGAGTGTTGTTGGAACTTCACTTATTCACTCATTCTCTCACACTCCCGACTTCTGCCTTTTAGATGGCGGATAGGCTTTTGGAAGTGAAGAGATGATTTCCTCATCACTGTGTACCCTGCCTCTGACCTGCTCTTGTTGCCACTGTGTTTATGTGGTGAATCCAGTGGAGTTTCTGGTCAATATAATCCCCAGGATGTTGACATTTGAGGATTCAGTGATGTTCACACCATTTAAATTCAAGGGCCAGTTGTTAGATTGTCTGTTATTGATGATGGTCATAGACTGGCATGTGTGTGCTGTGAATATAACTTGCCACTTGTCAAGCCAAGCCTGGACATTATCCAGATCTTGTTGTATTTGTACACGAACTGCTTCAATATCTGAGGAGTTGTGAGTGATGCTGAAAACTGTTAAATAATCGGTGAACATCTCCACTTCTCACTTATGATGGAGGAAGCTGCTTATCAGGACCTTATCATGAAGCAGCTGGAGATGATTGGGTCAAGGAAATTACCCTGAGGACCTCCTGCAGAGATGTCCTGGAGCAAAGATGGCTGACCTCCATTAATCACAACCATCTTCCTCTGTGTCTGGCCTGACTCCAACCACTGGGGAACTTGTCCTCCATTAATTCCAGTTTTGTTCAGACTCCTTGATACCACACTCAGTCCAATTGGTCTTGATGTTACGCTATATTCTCACCTCCCCTCTGGAATTCAGCTCTTTTGTCCATATTTGAACCAAGGCTGTAATGAGGTCAGGAGCTGGGTGGACCTGGTGAACCCAAACTGGGTGTCACTGAGTAGGTTATTGCTGAGTGGGAGCTGCTCAATAGCACGGCTGATGTCACCTTCCAACACTTTACTGGTGATCGAGAATAGATGGAAGGGCACGGGAGCTGGCCGGGTTGAATTTGAAATGCTTAATAGAAACAGGACGTATCTGGGCAATTTTACACATGGTTGGTAAATACCAATGTTATAACTGTACTGGAACAGCTTGGCTTGGGGAGCAACAAGTTCTGGAGCACATGACTTCAGTATTATTGCTGGAATGTTGTCAGTGCCTATAGCCTTTGCAGCATCCAGTGTATCCAGCCATTTTGTGATGTCATGTGCAGTGAATCGAATTGCCTTAAGACTGGTACCTGTAATACTGGGCAACATTGGAGGAGGGTGAGATGGATCATCCACTCAGTACTTCTGGCTGAAGTTTGCTGCAAAATGTTCATCCTTATATTTTTGCACTGATTTGCTGGAATCTTCCATCATTCAGGATTGGAATATTTGTGGAGCCTCCTCCTCCAGTGAGTTGTTTAATTGCCCATCCCCATTCACGATTGGATGTGGCAGGACTGCAGAGCTTCGATCTGATCCATTCGTTATGGGTTCGCTTAGCTCTGTCTGTCACTTGCTGTTTATGCTGATTGACATGCAAGTAGTTCAGTTTGGTGGCTTCACCAGGTTGATGCCTCATCTTCAGCTGTGCCTGGTGTTACTGCTGGCATGCTCCCCTGCACTCTCCATTGACCCAGGGGTGATCCCCTGTCTTGATGGTCATGGTTGAGTTGACGATGAGCTGGACCATGAGGTCACAGACTGTGCTTCTGTTAATGGCCCACATCACACCATGGATGTCAACCCATGAGTTGTTAGATCTGTTTGAAGTCTGTCCCATTTAGCATTGTGATAGAACCACTCAACACGATGGAGGTTATTCTCAATGTGAAAGGGAGACTTTGTCTCCTTAAGGACTGTATGGTGATCGCTGTTCCTGACACTGTCATGGACAGATGTATCTGCTCATGGCAGATTGCTGAGTGTTACAACCAGGTCAGACACCCTCAAAACATTTCAAGGAAGTCATAGAGTCGTTGAGATGTACAGCATGGAAACAGACCCTTCGGTCCCACTCGTCCATGCCAACCAGATATCCCAAACCAATCTCGTCCCACCTGCCAGTGCCCGGCCCATATCCCTCCAAACCCTTCCTATTCATATACCCATCCAAATGCCTCTTAAATGTTACAATTGTACCAGCCTCCACAACATCCTCTGGCAGCACATTCCATACACGTTCCACCCTCTGTGTGAAAAAGTTGCCCCTGAGGTCTCTTTTATATCTTTCCCCTCTCACCCTAAACCTATGCCCTCTAGTTCTGGATTCCCCGACCCCAGGGAAAAGACTTTGTCTATTTCTCCTATCCATACCCCTCATAATTTTGTAAACCTCTATAGGATCATCCCTCAGCCTCCGACACTCCAGAGAAAACAGCCCCAGCCTGTTCAGCCTCTCCCTGTAGCTCAGATACTCCAACCCTGGCAATATCTTTGCAAATCTTTTCTGAACCCTTTCAACTTTCACAACATCTTTCTGATAGGAAGGAGACCAGAATTGCACGCAATATTCCAACAGTGGCCTAATCAATGTCTTGTACAGCCGCAACATGACCTCCCAACTCCTGTACTCAATACTCTGACCAATAAAGGAAAGCATACCAAACACCTTCTTCACTATCCTATCTACCGGCGAGTCCACTTTCAAGGAGCTATGAACCTGCACTCCAAGGTCTGTTTGTTCAGCGACAGGATTTATACACTTACCATTTAGTGTATAAATCCTGCTAAGATTTGCTTTACCAAAATGCAGCACCTCGCATTTATCTGAATTAAACTTGATCTGCCACTTCTCAGCCCATTGGCCCATCTGGTCCAGATCCTGTTTTAATCTGAGGTAACCCTCTTCGCTGTCCACTACACCTCCAATTTTGGTGTCATCTGCAAACTTACTAACTGTACCTCTTATGCTCGCATCCAAATCATTTATGTAAATGACAAAAAGTACAGGACCCAGCACCGATCCTTGTGGCACTCCACTGGTCACAGGCCTCCAGTCTGAAAAACTACCCTCCACCACCACCCTCTGTCTTCTACCTTTGAGCCAGTTTTGTATCCAAATGGCTAGTTCTCCCTGTACTGCATGAGATCTAACCTTGCTAATCAGTCTCCCATGGGGAACTTTGTCGAACGCCTTACTGAAGTCCATATAAATCACATCTACTGCTCTGCCCTCATCAATCTTCTTTGTTACTTCTTCAAAAACGCAATCAAGTTTGTGAGGCATGATTTCCCATGCACAAAGCCATGTTGACTCTCCTGCATCAGTCCTTGCCTTTCCAAATACATGCACATCCTGTCCCTCAGAATTCCCTCCAACAACTTGCCCACCACCGAGGTCAGGCTCACCGGTCTACACTTCCCTGGATTGTCTTTACCGCCCTTCTTAAACAGTGGCACCACGTTTGCCAACCTCCAGTCTTCCGGCACCTCACCTGTGACTATCGATGATACAAATATCTCAGCAAAAGGCCCAGCAATCACTTCCCTAGCTTCCCACAGAGTTCTCGGGTACACCTGATCAGGTCCTGGGGATTTATACACCTTTAACCGTTTCAAGACATCCAGCACTTCCTCCTCTGTAATCTGGACATTTTGCAAGATGTCACCATCTATTTCCCTACATATCCTTTTCCACAGTAAATATTGATGCAAAATATTCATTTAGTATCCCCCCCATTTTCTGTTGCTCCACACAAAGGCCGCCTTGCTGATCTTTGAGGGTCCCTATTCTCTCCCTAGTTATCCTTTTGTCCTTAATATATTTGTAAAACCCCTTTGGATTCTCCTTAATTCTATTTGCCAAAGCTATCTCATGTCCCTGTTTTGCCCTCCTGATTTCCCTCTTAAGTATACTCCTACTTTCTTTATACTCTTCTGAGGATTCACTCGATCAATCCTGTCTGGACCTAACATATGCTTCCTTCTTTTTCTCAACCAAACCCTCATTTTCTTTAG
The DNA here is from genome assembly GCF_037043375.1 of Chiloscyllium plagiosum. Classification (NCBI taxonomy): domain Eukaryota; kingdom Metazoa; phylum Chordata; class Chondrichthyes; order Orectolobiformes; family Hemiscylliidae; genus Chiloscyllium; species Chiloscyllium plagiosum. The sequence continues at coordinate 93,395,784 of NW_028270150.1, forward strand.
TCATCCAGCATTCCCTATACCTACCAGCCTTCCCTTTCACCCTGACAGGAATATACTTTCTCTGAATTCTTGTTATCTCATTTCTGAAGGCTTCCCATTTTCCAGCCATCCCTTTACCTGCGAATATCTGCCTCCAATCAGCTTTTGAAAGTTCTTGCCTAATACCGTCAAAATTGGCCTTTCTCCAATTTCGAACTTCAACTTTTAGATCTGGTCTATCCTTTTCCATCATTATTTTAAAACAAATAGAATTATGGTCGCTGGCCCCAAAGTGCTCCCCCACTGACACCTCAGTCACCTGCCCTGCCTTCTTTCCCAAGAGTAGGTCAGGTTTTGCACCTTCTCTAGTAGGTAAATCCACATATTGAATCAGAAAATTGCCTTGTACACACTTAAGAAATTCCTCTTCATCTAAACCTTTAACACTAAGGCAGTCCCAGTCAAGGTTTGGAAAGTTAAAATCCCTGACCATAACTACCCGATTATTCTTACAGTAGTCAAGATCCTAACTGTGCTCGTTATTTAAAGCAATTGTAACGTGGATATTCCAGGAGGTATGCAGTTGGTCCAACCACATAGTTTTAAGCAAAACAAATTTATTTCCAAGATTACTGAATGAAACATAAACAAAAGACAACTGCATACCAAATATCGTAACCTATCTGAAAGCCCAACATATTATCGCATCTTAATGATGTTGTTTCAAATGCATGCAACAAAACCCTTTAAACACCCCTGGAAGACCATAGGTAAATTAAACACAGGGTCTTCCAGGAGAGATGTCAGAGAGAGAGAGGAGGATCAGCATGGACCTGGTCCTTTGGGTCCAGCAGCTTTACAACATCTTGACATCTTCCAATGAATAGCTAGACTGCCCAAAAACCCAAAACAAACCACAGGAAAGTTGAGCTGTGAGAACTGGCCTCTCCCCTTTCATTGTTTTGATATAAAAGCTGAAAGCATTTTGCCTGAGACAGTATCTGTTATTTGTTAATCAAACTGGCCCAAAAACCCATCTAAGCCCAGACTTTTCAGACTCTGTGTTTTTACAATCTTTTGAAACTGAAACCAAGTATAACATCTCCTTGTTAAACAAGCAGCACCATCGTACCTCACCCTAAAATGAAATGAACCCACTAAACCAAAGCTGCCTTCAATTTAAAACCCCTTAATTGTAAACTCTTTGTACTTCATAACAGACACATACATTACAATGACAACAATCACACAAACATGCATTGGTACATTTTATTTCAGTGTATTTTATTCCTGCCATGAATGCCTCCATTTCTCATTCAAGTCTCGCCACTGCATCTGCAATCATGTTTTGTCATCCTGTCACGTGCACAATTTTCAAATTGAATAGCTAAAGCAACAGGCTCCATCTGAACAGACTGCATGTTTGTCCTTAAATTTCTCCAGAAATTTCAATGGGTTATGATTAGTGTGTAACATTGTCTCAGATATGTATCTTCCCACAAGAGCACAGCACTAACACCCACATCACTTGCATCAATAGCCACCTTGAATGGCTTTGCATAATTTGGTGTAGCTAGTACTGCGACGGTAGCTAACACAGTTTTCAGGCTGTCAAATGCCTCTGACAGTCCAATGCCCACTGAAATGCCTTGCCTTTCTTTAGCAATTCCGTGAGTAGAGCAGCCATACTGCTAAAATTTGGTAAAGTCCACTCAATCCCAGGAATTGTAGTACTGCGTTTATTGTCGATTGCATGGGATACTCCCCAATTACCTTGGTTGTTGTATCCCATGGGGTCATTTATCCCTGTCCAATAACATGGCCCAGGAAGGTGACCTGGGCTTTGACCGTTTACTTTTAACCAGGTTTATCACCAAGCCTGCCTTCCGAAGTTGATGGAACAAGTCTGATAAATCGTTGCAATTGTTCATTCCATATGTGACTAAATATCACCAGGTCATCAATATATATGACACAGTTGGGTAATCCAGCAGTGATATTATTGGTTAGTCTCTGAAACATGACTGGCACATTTTTCATTCCAAACGACATTACTTTAAACTGATACAGTCTATTCTGCGTTACGAAAGCTGAAATTGTCTTTGCACTTTCGGACAAATGCACCTGACAGTATCTTTTGAGCAATCTAACTTAGAAATACGCATTGCTTCTCCCACACTTTCAGCACAGTCTTCCAAACACGGAAGTGGATATGCTTCAGACTTTGTAACTGCGTTGACTTTGCAATAGCCCACACCTTACCGTTGGGTACTATTTGGTTTTGGCACCATGACTATGGTTTAGCTCTACTCACTGTAACTCGCTTTGATTATGTCATCTTGGAGCATGTGTTCAATCTCCTTTTGAACCTGTGCCAACTTCAGAGGGTTATTCCGGTAAGGAGTTTGCTTAATCGGAACAGCATCTCCTCTCATCGACAACATACATAATTCAGGAAGTACTTCCCAGCTTCTTCCCACATACCTCCCCATGTGAGAGCAATAACTTTCAGGTCATTTTGATTTTCCACTGGAAGGTAACTCAATCATTTATCCCAATTTTTGACAACTTCCTCATTGTCCAATTTAATTTGAGGAATTCCCAATTCAGAATCCTCTGGACTTGGTTCTTTCTTCTGAGCTGTCTCGGGCGACTGACTGTGTGGAGTTTGTACATTCACCCTGTGTCTGCTTGGGTTTCCTCTGGGTGCTCCGGTTTCCTCCCCAAATCCAAATATGTCCAGGTTCAGTGAATTGCCCATGCTAAATTGCCCATAGCGTTCAGGGATGTGTAGGTTATGTGCATTTGTCAGGGATAAATACAGAGTAGGGGAATGAGTCTGGGTGGGTTACTCTTCGGAGGATCGGTGTGGACATGATGGGCCAAAGGGCCTGTTGCCATGCAGTCGGGATTCTATGAAATGGATTGAATTTGGTCGAGTCATTTGGTGCATCTCTGATCGCAAGAAGTATAAATTCCCTCATCCCAACCATCTGGATAGTTTTGACTGTAAGCCCTCAACATGGTCTTTAATGTCTGATACCACCTTTTTAGTACTCCCTGCGATACTGGATGGGACACTGGAGGTTTGAATTGTTTTATTCCTAAGCTCTGGATAACCTCCTTGAATAATTTTGCTGTAAAGTTTGATCTTTCATCTGATTTTCTCTGTGGGTACACCATACCTCGTGAAAGAATTGGGTAACTCCTCTACAACCCTTTTAGCTGTGATATTGCATAATGGGACAGCCTCTGGAAATCTCGTGGACACATCCTGTATTGTTAACATATACTGATTCCCACTTTTTGGTTTTGGTAGGGGTCCTATACAATCAATTATGACTCTCATAAAAGGTTCCTTAAATGCAAGAACAGGTATTAAAGGGGCAGCTTTTATTATCGCCTGGGGTTTTCCAATTACCTGACAAATGTGATATGTCTGGCAAAATTCAACCAGCGCAGTCCAGGCGAACAAAAATGTTCTTGTATTTCAGCGTGATCTTTTCTCACTCCTAACTGACCCCCTAGAGGGAGCTCATGCACCACTTGCAACACCTCCTTTCTATAACTCACTGGCAATATAACTTGATGAACCTCTGCCCATTTCTCATCTGCCTGAATATGTGATGGACTCCATTTCCTATTAAGACATAATTTTTAAGATAATAACGTTCAGGGATACATTAGGATTGGTTTACTGTGTATGCCTTTTGATATAATTGCCTTAAATTTTCATCTTTCTGCTGTAAATCTGTTCATCTATCTGAGCTAAAGATATCTGCTGTGTCATCTATCTGCTCCGGGCTTGTCTCAACCATGTGATCAAACGGGGTCTCTATTAATTCCACTTCAACTTTCTTATCTTCACTCTTTGATCTCTTCTGTTTCAACTGGTGACTCTGTGACCTTGTTACCACATTGTCAGGTAAAATCCCAGGATACAGGTCCTGCAATAGCTCAGTTGCCTGAGTTTCCACTGGCTTTTCAACCACAGGAGGCAGCACTCCTACCTGTGACACAGCTATATCATTAGCAAGGACAAACTGTATTGCTGGAGCTGAGAGTTTGTTCAGTACTCCCACCACAACATCTCCACTCTTCACTGGACACACTAACCTCACTTTACATAACTGAGCGCTTCTTGTCTCACTGTGAATTCCTGTTACTCGTATCTTTCCTGGTAATATGTACCTTCAGTGGTACATATCTCCTCATCTTTCATCATCACAGACTGAGAGGATCCTGTATCTCTTAACGTTGTAACCTCTTTACCTGCTGCTCCTGCCCGATGTGAGTAAACTTTACCTTCACAGGTGTATGGTTTAAGAAGATCTGGCACTTCCTCGTTAACTGACCTCCGACCTGCTTGTACATTCCCAGTGCAACTTTCTATCCTCCACTGTGCTTTTTGTTATCTTTCGAACAAAATTCACTGGCTTATCCTGTTTTCCTATATCTGGCTTCCCAGTGCTTTTGCTAACCCACCAACACTGATTTCATGCGGCCTATTTATTACAGTGAAAAAAACAGAGCTGTTTTGTCTCTTTCTCGTGTTTCTTTTATACCCTGTGGGTAAGTTATCCTTATGATCTTCACCGAGATCTACCTTTCCCTTTCCACGTCAGGATTTCTCTTTTCCCCAATTACTATCCCTCACGGATTGATATCGATGTTGGAAGACAAACTTTGATTCATAGACCAACTCATAACCACCAGCCATTCCAGCTGCTAACCTTGTTGTTTAACTCTCTGCTCTTCCACATGAGTTCTCACTTGCTCAAGGAGTGAATTTTTGAACTTCTCCAAAATAATCATTTCTCTCTGAGCGTTGTATGTTTGCTCCATTTTTAATGCACTGATCAAAATTACTTTGTTTGATCCTTTCAAATTCAGTGGTTCCCTTCTTCGAATCCTGAAGCGTTGTCTGTGGGCTTCTGGCACATGCTCAAACACACTTAAAATGGCTTTGTTCACCTCCCCATACCCCCCAGATACCTCCTCTGATACCTCCTCTGATAGTCATGCAAATATGTCACTAGCTCGACTGACAAGTTTTATTTGGATCAACAAAACCCACATTGTCACTGGCCACTGCATTCTTTTAGCCACCTTTTCAACTGAGATGGAATAAGTTTCCATATCCTCCTCATCAACTTGAGGCCATGCTTGAATATATTTAAACAGTTTCTCACCAGTCTCTTGGCTACCATGGGTTTGCTCATCCTCACTCTCCTCCTCATCAAGCTTCCCTTCAGTGTTCATCACCATCCCTTTCCTGTCGCAGTGACAATTTCCAGCATGAGGGAATATAGCTTTAAATTGACGGGTCAGAGATATAAGACAGATGTCAGAGGTAGTTTCTTTCGTGGGAGGGGTGTGGTATGCACTGCCTGTAACAGTAGTAGACTCGGCAACTTTAAGGGCATTTAAATGGTCATTGGAATAATGTAGGTTAGATGGGCTTCAGATAGGTTTCACAGGTCGGTGCAACATTGAGGGTTGAAGGGCCTGTACTGCACGGTAATGTTCTATGTTCTGAAGTTCAAACTCCCTCTCTTTCTACTTTTCCTCACTCTCCTCTCTCGTTTTTGCCCGATTCTCTCTTTCTCTCTCTTTCCTTTTTGTTCTGCAAATTGAAATGCTGAGCTATTGCTGTTCCAGGCGTTGAATTGCTGTAATTATCCCTCTTGTTGGTTCCCTCACCACCTGCCGCAGACCCAGTCTAACAGCTCTGTCCTTTCTGACCCGACCAGCTCAATCAGTCGTACTGCTGCTGAGACACTCTTGATGGTGAACATTGAAATCCCCCCCCAGGGTACATGTTGTGTCCTTGTCACCTTCAGTGGCTCCTCCATTTCTCCTCTCAACATGGAGGAGAATTGATTCATCAGCTGAGGGAGATGGTATGTGTTAATTAGCATGAGGTTTCTTTGCCCATAATTGGGTCCGGGGTCAATGTGGGAACTCTCTCTCGACTGTTCCCCATGGTGCTATCATCTCTGCTGGGTCTGTCAGGACATATTCAGGGATGGTGATGGTGGTGACTAGGACAGAGTCTGTAAGGTATGTTTCTGTCAGTATGACTATGACAGGTTGCTGCTTGACTAGCCCATGGGACAGCTCTCCCAGTGTTGGCAGTATCCCCCAGATGTCAGTAAGGAGGACGTTGCAGGATCGACAGGGCTGTTCCTGCATTTTCCGGTGCTGAGGGCGGTGCCAGGTGATCCGTCCAGTTTCATTTCTTTGAGACTTTGTAATGACTGGTACAACTGAATGGCTTGCCCGGCCTGTTCAGGGGGCAACTGAGAATCAATCACACTGCTGGGGGTCTGGAGACATTTGTAGGCCAGACCAGGTCATAGATTCAGAGTCATAGAGATGTACAGCACGGAAACAGACCATTCAGTCCAATCTGTTCATGCTGACGAGATATCCGAACCCAATCTAGTCCCACCTGCCAGCACCCAGCCCATATCCCACTAAACCTTCCTATTCATATACCCATCCAGATGCCTTTTAAATGATGCAGTTGTACCAGCCTTCACCACGTCATCTCACAGCTCATTCCACACACATATCACACTCTGCATGAAAAAGCTGCCCCTTAGGGCTCTTTTATATCTTTCCCCTCTCACTCTAAACCTATGCCCTCAAGTTCTGGACTCCTCCACGCCCGAGAAAAGGCTTAGTCTATTTATCCTATCCACTCCCTTCATGATTTTATTAGCCTCTATATGGGCAGCACAGTGGCACAGTGATTAGCACTGCTGCCTCACAGCGCCAGAGACCCAGGTTCAATTCCCGCCTCAGGTGACTGACTGTGTGGAGTTTGCACATTCTCCCCGTGTCTGCGTGGGTTTCCTCCGGGTGCTCCGGTTTCCTCCCACAATCCAAAAATCTGCAGGTTAGGTGAATTGGCCATGCTAAATTGCCCGTACTGTTAGGGGCAGGGTTAAATGTAGGGGAATGGGTCTGGGTGGGTTGCACTTCGGCGGGTCGTTGTGGACTTGTTGGGCCGAAGGGTCTGTTTTCACACTGTAAGTAATCTAATCTAATCTAATCAGGTCACCCCTCAGTCTCCGATGCTCCCGGGAAAACAGCTTCCCCTATAGCTCAAATTCTGCAACCCTGGAAACATCCTTGTAAATCTTTTCAGAACCCTTTCAAGTTTGACAACATCCTTTCAGTAGGAAGGAGACCAGAATTGCACACAATATTCCAACAATGGCCAAACCAGTGTACAGCCTGTACAGCTGCAACATGACCTCCAAACTCCTGTACTTGATATCCTGACCAATAAAGGAAAGCATACCAAACGCCTTCTTCACTCTCCTATCTACCTGTGATTCCACTTTCAAGGAGCTATGACCCTGCACTCCAAGGCCTCATTGTTCATCTACACTCCCTCGGATCTTACCATTAAGTGATTAAGTCCTGCTGAGATTTGCTTTCCCAAACTGCAGCCCTTTGCATTTATCTAAATTAAACTCCATCTTCCACTTATTGGCCCATCTGATCAAGATCCCATTTTAATCTGAGGTAGCTTTCTTCGCTGTCCACAACATCTCCAATTTTGATGTCATCTGCAAACTTACTCATTATACCTCTTATGCTCACACACATAACATTTCCATAAATCACGAAAAGTAGTGGACCCAGCACCAAGCCTTGTTGGAATCTACTGTTTACAGGCCTCCAGTCAGAAAAACAACCCTGTGCCACCATCCTCTTGCCTTCTACCTTTCAGCCACTTCTGTTTCCAAATGGCTAGTTCTCCATGTATTCCGTGAGATCTAACTTTCCGAATCAGTCTCCCATGGGGAACCTTGTTTAATGCCTTACTGAAATCCATGTAGATCACATCCACTGCTCCGCCCTCATCAATCCCCTTTGATACTTGTTAAAAAAGAGTTGTGAGACATGATTTCTCACACACAAAGCCATGTTCACCTTCCCTAATTAGTCCTTGTCATTCCAAATACATGTACATCCTGTCCCTCAGGACTCCCTCCAACTTGCCGACTACAAACGTCAGACTCACTGGTCTATAGTTCCCTGGCTTGTCCTCGCCACCTTTCTTAAACAGTGGCACCATGTTCGCCAGTCTCCAGTCTTCCTGCACCTCACCTGTGACTATCGATTACACAAATATCTCAGCAATGGTCCCAGCAATCACTACCCTTGCTTCCCACAGAGCTCTAGGGTACACCTGATCAGGTACTGGGGATTGATCCACTTTTATGCATGTCAAGATATCCAGCACTTCCTCCTCTGTAATATGGCCATTTTGCAAGATGTCACCATCTATTTCCTTACATTCTATACCTTCCATGTCCTTTTCCACAGTAAACACTGATACAAAATACTCATTTAGTGTCTCCGCCATCTCCTGCGGCTCCACACAAAGGCCGCCTTGCTGATCTTTGAGGGGCCCTGTTCTCTCCCTAGCTACCCTTTTGTCCTTAATGTATTTGTAAAACCCCTTTGGATTCTCCTGAATCCTATTTACCAAAGTCATCTCATGTCCCCTTTTTGCCCTCCTGATCTCACTCTTAAGTATCCTCCTACTGCCTTTATACTCTTGTAAGGATTCACTCGATCTACCTTGTCTATACCTGAGATATGTTTCCTTCTCTTTCTTAAGTAAACCCTCAATTGCTTTCGTCATCCAGCATTCCTTACACCTAACAACCTTTCTATTCACCCTAACAGGAATATACTATCATTGGACTCTCGTTATCTCATTTTTTATGTTTTCCCATTTTCCAGCCGTCCCTTTTCCTGTGAACATCTGCCCCCAATCAGCTTTTGAAAGTTCTTGCCTAATACCGTCAAAATTAGCCTTCCTCCGATTTAGAACTTTAACTTTTAGATCTGGTCTCTCCTTTTCCATCACTAATTTAAAGCTAATAGAATTATGGTCACTGGCCCCAAAGTGCTCCCCCACTGACACCTCAGTCACCTGTCCTGCCTTATTTCCCAAGAGTAGGTCAAGTTTTGCACCTTCTCTAGTGGGTACATCCACATACTGAATCAGAAAACTTTCTTGTACACACTTTATAAATTCCTCTCCACCTAAACCCTTAAGACAATGGCAGTCCCAGTCTATGTTTGGAAAGTTAAAATCCCCTCCCATAACCATCCTATGAAAACAGTCCATTTATTTCCCAACTCCCTTCCTGCCTTCTCAGTAGCTTCATTAGCTGACACTGTGTGTTGGGGATCTCAGTATGCTCATTCTCACTGGGTATGGTATTGCCCCGTGGGTAGGAGGTTTACTTGATTTCTCTGGACCAGAGCTGCATTTTCAATTCTAACTCCGGGATTTCCCTTTTTCCGTCCCTTGGTTCCTTACGGATGGAATTTAATTCCCGCTCTGTCCCTAAGAATTGCCCTCGACCGCACATTATCGCTGTGAACTCCTCGGGTTTCCCTTGAGTTCTGATAAAATTATCCCAATACTTCTGCCCTGGGGATCCTGGGCCCATTTCATCGCTACAACAAAATTCTGCCCACGTGGACTGCTTTTTCTAACTAATATACTGTCTCAGCGTTGTTACCCATACTCTACTCTCGTGTCATTCTCTGCCATTTTCAATTAAACTAAGGGGTATAAGGGGTGGATAAGACTGAGGGTATGGCTTTCGTTATGATCCGGTCCTAATCACATCGGGTGTCTCCTGACATTCAGTGTTTTACCTTACCGGTCACACACACACACACAGTACAGACGTTTGTTGGTTTAGGAGTAAACATCTGGTGGTTTTATCTTTTAAAGCACAGTTCAGTTTCGACCATTCTGTTCTCTTTGATTTACTTGAACCCCTGGCCTTCGCGTGGGACAGCTGTCCTCTTAACAACCATCTCAGGCAAAATCTCAAGGAATCCTAGGTTCCACGGGCTTCGATCTCAGAGCGACAAAGTCACTTCTTATCGAGGTCTGATCTTGGGGGGCCACTTTGTTGTCCCTGCTACACAGTGTGTTTTAAATCATATCCAGCAAAAGAACTGAGAAAACTCTTCATAATAATAAACAATAATAATCACTTATTTGACACAATTAACACTATCATAACAAAATACAATATATTTTAACCATTTACACTACAAATGCTATCTTGTGCTTTACCTTAACTCTGGATGATCATATCCCCCACACTAGAACTCGACAGTGCCCCACATCATGATGTCACCTGGTCATCTCCCAATGATTTCAGGGGTATCTTCCTTTCTTGGTGGTTTGTCTCGAGTTACCGCCCTGAGCGTGGTGTTGTGGCAATTCTTACACTCTAAATCTTCGTGTCCTTTTGGGAGAGTCTTCACCATTAACCAATGGATTGATCAGGCTCGATCACCCTGATCAATCCGACCCAGCCAGGCGTTGGCATGACGATGGTCAGGTCATCCTCAGGTCTCCATTCCTGGAGGTGCTGGGAACACATACCCTCCTCCAAATAAGTGTGTGAGGTGCCCCCCTCCCCCCGTGTCTGGTACGTATCTCAATGTTTCCGATCACCCTGAGGATGACATTGCATCGACACCATTCAACCCTGACTTCAGGTGTGTATTGTAGCGTCTGCAATAACCAGGTTCGTTACAAACTGTCTGTTGCTAGCTGCAGCCTGCCTGGGTTCTGCAGCATGTGGATTAGCACAATCACTTTGGTCAAGGCTGGTTTCCATTTCCCAGCATGCTTTAGTCCTTGTCCACTTTACATCAAATTAATCACAGATTTAATCTTTTTGAGCACATCTTCCCTTCAATTCCTGCATTCAATTCTGTTCCTGATAAGCCATAATGTTCTATTAGATTTTCCTGATTACTTGCTGTATCTGCATTCTAGCATTCAGTGATTCATGGACCAGGACACCCAGATCCCTCTGCCCCTTAGGGCTCTGCAAACCTCTGACCTTTCAGATAAGGTGTTTGTTTTTAATTCTTTTGACACAATGGACGGTTTCCCAGTTCCCCCCATTTTCCTCCATTTGCCAGATCTTTGCCCACTCAATGAACCAATCCATACCCTTTCTAGGCTCCTCATGTCCTCTTCACAACTCACTTTCCAGATATCTTTGTGTCATCAGTAGATTTCACTCCATACCTTCAATCCCTCCATCCAAATCATTTCTATAAATTGCAAAGAGTTGAACCCATTGTTTCCCATTTCCCCGAATGCCGCTCCTCCCTCTACATTCAGATGTGGGTCCTGATTGCTGACACCACGGGCCCCTCTCCTACCTGAGTAGCTGCCTGGTCACTGCCGGTCCCTTCGAGTGCCAGCGGCCTGGGGCATTTCTTCTTCAGCCAGCTGCAGAGCTGTGGCAGTGAAGTGCTCACCAGCTTGTGCTCCCACACTCTCTAAGGCTAACCTTCCCACCGAGGTCTCAGGGTCTGAGCTGGTGGGGTGCCTTTTACACCTCAGTACACTCGTCCTCACAGGGGGAGGAGGTGGCTTGTGTGGGAAACGGCCATGTAACTGTGGGGGTGGTGGAGATGCTGGTGGTACCCACAAGGCACAGAGAGAGAGAGAGCGTGTGTGTTACGGCCACTGGTTGGAAGTGGTGAGCGATGAATGAGGCTGACAGAGCAGTTAATGGGAAAGTGGGAACACAGCACAGCATAAGCTTGAGGAACAACATCTCATTTTCCACAGAGGAACTTTCCAGCCTCGAGGATTCAATATCGATCTCCCCAGCTTCAGATCTTCACTTTATGATGTCTCTGATTCCTACAATCTCCTTCACACACACAGTTTTCTTATTTGTGCCTTATTTACATTGCTTCATTTCCTCTTTCAACCCCATTAACAAATTCCTTACCTTTTGCACTGGACACTATTTCACACATCGTCTTCCTCTGTGGAAACAATAAAATATCCCATTTTCCCAGCCCTTTCAGCTCCGAACTGAATCATTAATTCTCCTTCCCTCTCCAATGCTGCCTGATCTGCTGAGTTTCTGCAGCATTCTGTGTGTGTTTTAGTTTTGCAGCATCAGCAATATTTTGCTTTAAATGATGTTCTGATGTCTGATCCTGTCCTCCTCACTCTTCACTATCTTTCTGTCTCACTTGTTGTCTCCAAACCTTGAAATCATGTCCTTTAGAAACAACATATTAGCCCATGTCAATTCTATATCTATTATAAACATCTCTGATTCTAATATTGGTCATGAGGGATGAACAGTCTATGTTCCTGCAGTCTATCTCCCTTCTCATCAACCTGTCCTCGAGATGCTTTTACACACCTCTGGAACAGGTGGGATTTCAGCACAAGGTCTCATACTTGGGGGACTATCACTGCACCACAAGAGCCCTTTACCTGAACAGTGTCTCTCTCTGAGTTATGTCCCTCAGTCTGTGTTATAGTCAGAATGCCATTAGTCCTTCAATTCACATGTTTCAATTTTCCTAACCTGTCAATTAAATAACACTTCACCTTTTGGAAGTCATATTCCTTCTGGAACATGAAACACGCTGAACTCAGCATTTCCAAAGAACTTTACTTTATCAAAGAACTCCATTAAGCCAATAACAGCTGTCACTTGTTCAACTCTTCTTCAAATAAATAAAACTATATTTTATCTTGGTCGTCAGGGGACACTATTACAAACATCCAGCCCTCTTGGCCCACTCGCATATTTTCATTGTTCCTTTACTCAGCAACCCTCACACATTCTCTCCAGACCAGGTATAAGTTTAACTTTACTCTGGGACAAAGGCACTGTTTTGAAAGGAGTTCGATGAACCTGTTTGTTCAGTGACTGTAATTAATGTCAATCTCTGTGGGCCCTAACTGAGTCTCTTGATGGATTCCTCCTTCTATTAATAAATGAGTCTCAGCTGCAACATTCCTTGAAACAGGGAGAGATGACAGATCAGAATCTGAGGAGAGCAGACTGAAATGTTACCACAATGGGTCGGAGTCTCTCCGAGATAATCGACTATTTTTCTACAAATTATCAACAGATGCATTTGAAACGTCGAATCCGATGCATACTTTGGATTATTCAACACATTTACTATCCGACTCTCGCTGCTGTTGGTATTCCAGGTAAGTGTCTCTGTCTGGGTGGTAATTCTGTGAATCATGGTTTAACTTTATTACTGTTCTTGTCATTTCCCATTCTGCTGCTTGCTGCTCCTGCTGTAACTAAGTCTCTGTCTCCCTCCCAGTAGATTTATAAACTACTAGACTCCTGGTATTCTCACTTTAATCTTGTGAAGCCCAATACCATTGTCTTTGGTTCCTGTCACACATTCAGTTTTCTATCATTTGCCTTGATCCACCCCCTGGCTTCAGGCTGAACCAAAATGTTTGTAACCTCACGCCCCCCATTTAACACTAACCTGAGGTTTGACCCCACATCTTCTTGATTGCAAAGCTTGTTTACCATCCCCTCTGTAATATCTCCGTCTCCTGCCTGCTTCATCCGGGATGCTGCACACTACACCGTCTCTGGGTTTGATTAATCCAGACTTGAGTATTCCACTGATATCATCTTTAACCTCACAGTGTCAAACCTCAATAAACCAGAACCCATCCAATGTTCTGCTGCCCGTTCTGATCGCTCATCATGTTTGGTTTACCATTTCTCTTTGTGCTAATTGACCAACAAACATTCCTGATCCAACAACTTCCCTTTTTAATGTTCTCATTTTTGAATTCAAATTCCTTCAAGGCATGACCTGTCTAATTATTCCCACCCCCGGTCCCATCCTTATCGTCCTGTACGTAGAGTCACAGAGACACAGCACCCTTCCCCTTCTCAGTTCTCTCCCCATCGTCCTGTAAATCTATCCCCTTCTAATTTTTATCCAATTCCATTCTGAAAATTCATTTCTTTCGATTTGTCTCTCAATCTTCTACATCTTACTTTTTCCCTCTCCCTCTCCTCATATTTAAACCTCTCTCTCTGTGTCTCTCTCACTCTGTCTCCCTCTCTTTCTCTCTCTCTTTCTCTCTCTCCCTCCCACTCTCTCTCTGCCCTCTCCCTGTTCTCTGTGTGGTCAGAGTGAGGGAGGTGCACCTGCGTCTGTTAGTCAGTGTGTGAGGCCCCTGCACACCCACCCAGCCCCAGAATAACCCAACCAGACCCTCCAAGGCCAATGGGCTCCAGTGTAGGGCAGGCTTTCTCCAGACCAGCCGCAGCCCTCAGGAAGCACCTAGACCTGGTGGTAGAGCGAGAAAGCAGATGTGCTGGTGGCACAGGTGACATGTTATTGTAAAATAGTTTTGCACATCTATGTGTTCACCCTTTACAATCAGCTATATCTGTGAGTCTCTCTCTGGCTACAAATCTGGCATTACAGGGACTGGACCCAGCCATCCCTGTCACTGCACACTGCTCCAGCGCCCCAAGTGGGAGATAACCCATAGCTACTGTATCCAGGCAATGGAGAAATCACAGGTCACTGTCACACTGGCAGCAACATTCTCACTTTTTAGTGACATCAATGTGCTGCAGAAATGACTGGACTTCCTGAGATATTCAAGTTATTCCCAAGTTAACAAAATGTGCTGCTGAGAAGTGACTGAGGAGGATTCTGGGAGGAATCAGCTCAGCCACCAGGAGTGAACAAAAAGGAGGCAAGCTCCAGCCGGGAGGCCATTGTTGGAGCGGCCATTTTGAGAAGGGCTGCTTTGCTGTTGAAGTGCTGCTGGAGGTTTAAGTGTGAGTTTTGGTGGATACTGGGATACGCGGTGAGGAGGGTGATCAGCAACAAGGTCAGGGTACGGTAAGATTGTGTTCTTTGTGTTACTGTGAGGAGACGGAGATGGCAGTTAGGGCAGTGGAATGCTCCTCCTGCCAGATGTGGGAGATCAGGGAATAGTCTAGTGTCCCTGACGACTGAGTCTGCAGGAAGTGTGACTGGTTACAGCCCCTCACAAACCGGGTGGTTGAGTTGGAGGGAGAGTTGGATACACTGAGGAGCATATAAGGGGCAGAGAGTGTGATAGACACTAGTTACAGTGATGTGGCCACACCACAGGTTCAGTCAGGGAGATGGGTGACTGCCAGGAGAGGCAGGTAGTGCAGGAGTCTCCAGTGGCTACTCCCCTCTCTGACAGGAATACCGTTTGGGATACTTTGGGGGGTATAACCTCTCTCCGGAAAGTACAACAGCAGCAGACAGGCCTGTGGTACCATGAATGGCTTAGCTGCAAACCTTTGGGAAGGCAATTACATAGAACATTAGGTGACTCGCCAGTCAGGGTCACAGACAGGGTATCTGTGGCTGTGACCGAGACTCCAGGATGGTGTGCTCCCTCCCTGGTGTCAGGGCTGAGGGCGTCTCTGAACATTGTATCGAATTCCTCAGGGGGAGGGTGAGCGGGCAGAGGTTATTGTCCACATTGGTACCAATGATATAGTGTGGAAAAGAGGTGAGGTCCTGAAGAGTCATGAAAGGGAGTTAAGCAGATGGTTAAAATGGAGGATCTCAAGGGAAGTAACTTGGGAACTATTAGTTTCAGCGAGAAAAAGAAAAGGGGGATTTAGCAGATGAAATGTGTGGCTAAGAGCTGGTGCAGGGGGCAGGGATTCAGATTCTTGGATCATTGGGACATGTTCTGGGGCAGAGGTGATCTGCCCAAGTGGGACATGTTGTAACTGAACTGGAGGGAGTCAATATCCTGGTGGGGAGATTTGTGAGAGCCACTTGGGATGAGTAAAACTAATCTGGCAGGGAGATGAGGACAGGTGTTGGGGGACATCCAAAGGAGCAGGGAGACATAATAGAAGGTTGATGACAGGAGAGAAGATAATGAGAGCAAGTAAAACAGTCGAGGCAGAGTTGGTAATCGTCGTACTAGACAGGGCAGACAAATGTACGCAGGAAGCAAGGGAAGTCAGGGTTAAACTGCAGTTATTTCAAAGCAAGAGGCCTGACAGGGAAGGGAAGTGAATTCAGGGCATGGATGGATGCATGGGACTGGGACATTACAGCTATTACAGAAACATGGCTGTGACCAGTGGGTGTGCCACAGGGATCAATGACGAGTCCACTGTTATTCATCATTCATTTAAAGAATTTGGCTGAGAATTTAGGAGGTATGATTCATAAGTTTATGGATGCCACAAAGATTGGTGGTACAGTGGAAAGTGAAGAAGGTTACCTGGGAGTTCAGTGAGATCTTAATCAATTGGGCCAGTGGGCTGAGGAATGTCAAATGGTGTTTAATTTCAAGGTGTTGTATTTTGCTGGGTCAACCCAGGGCAGTCCAGACCCAGTTATTGGTCAGGCTCTGGGGAGTGTTATAGAACAAGGAGATCGAGGGGTACAGGTACATTGCTTCTTGAAGCTGGTGTCACAGGTTGGCAGGGTGGTCAAGAAGGCTTTCAGAATGCTTGCATTCATTGGGGAGAGCATTGAGTATAAGAGTTGGGACATCTTGGGGCAGTTGTGCAAGATTTTGGAAAGGCCACATTTGAAGTTACTGTGTACAGTTCTAGTCACCCTACTATAGAAAGGATATAATTAAACTGGACGAAGTGCAAAAAAAGATTTTCTAGGATGCTACCTGGACTGGAAGTTTTGAGCTTTAAGGAGAGTCTGGATAAGCTGGGAGGTATATTTCCCTTGAGAATATGAAACTTTATACATGTCCATAAAATCATGAGAGGCAGAGATAAGGTAGATAGCCAACAAGCTTTTCCAATGTTAGGGCAGTCTAAAACTAGAGAACACAGGTTAAGGCCGAGAGGGGAGATACACAAATAGGTTGAGAGGGACAACATTTTCCCACAGAAGGTGGTGAGTGTCTGGAATGGGCTCCCAGAGGTAGTGATAGAAGTGAGTACAATATTGTCATTTAAGAAACATTTAGACAGGTACATGGTTGTGATAGGCATAGAGGGATATGGACTAAATGTATACAAACTGGACAAGTTTAATTGTACAAACTGGGTAGCATGGACATGTTGGGCCGAAGGGCCTGTTTCCATGCTGTAAACCTGTATGACACTAAATGCTCTGAGCTGTTTGGGGAATGAGCTGCAATGTACAATATTAAAGGGTCTGCCCTTCAGTGACTGGGTGTGTGCCGAGTGACCGTGCCCTTTGAAGGAGCCTCCCATTGCACGGACTTGCAGATACCCCACCCCCACCCGAGGCTGCACATCCAAACACTTACCCTGCTGGCCTCATGTTCAGGTGCAGCCATCTTCATTTCTGAGTCACAGCAGGATGGAAGGCAAGAGCAGGCTTCCCTCAGACACTGAGGTCCAGCCTCCTCTGCACACAGGGAAACTCTCAAGGATAAAATGGCCCTTCCTGCTAGCACACCCCCCACACCCTGTTAACCTCTCAGACTTCACACTTCTCCGAGTCCCCAACCAACCCATCTGCATCTACATACCCTCCAGCCCTGAGCCCAGTCCCATCGGGTCAATATGCCAGGTTTAGGAATGCACTGGCCCCCTCCTTGTATCCAGGGTGTTGCTAACTCTCACTGAACCCCTCCCCCTTATATAGTGAGTTGTCTCCCTGCAGTATCATCGTTCCTCAGCTTCCCAACTCCGATTCCCACGATTATGTTCCCCAGCCATCATTCCATAGGAGTGGCCTCCTTGGCAGTGCCCTACGAGTGGCTGGGAGATGTGCCAGGATGGTGTGTGGTGAGATTGGCACATGTCAGATTCCAATGTCTGTGACCGTGGGCTGTGTGTGGTCACCACCCAGAAACCGGACCTTGAGCTGTTGGTGCTGGGGTTCCAAGCTGGAGGGCTGGAGGAACAAGCAGTGAGCTGGAGTCACCAGGTTCCCAGTCAGACCTCTTTCCATGACTGGAATTGTTAGTGTCTAGTTTCTATCCAGAGGATGATAGAGTGGGCATCTGCATATTAATGAGTTGAGATTTGGTGTTAATGTGGGTGATTACGAGCAATGTCAATAAAGGCCTCTCACCACAGCCCACCTTGTTCTTGCCCCTGTATTACTCGCTCGGTTCCTCTTGTACTCTAACTGTTCACTCCTTGTCAATCGTTTTGCCATTTTGAGCTGACTTTTATTTTCTGTTCCTGACCGACCAGCCAACGTTTAGCAATTATCTGCTTTTTATTGAACTTCAATGTCATTTTAAACGCGGATGGTGGGTGCTCCATTTGGAAGTTTTCCTTTCTCATTTTGAATGTATTTATTGTGTGTGATCTGAATTATGTCCTTCAATGCTGACCACTACTGAGTTCTCCCTGAACCTCATTTCCATGTTCACTTTCATGCTCTCAGATCTACCCTTACTTAAATTTATAACACAGGTCTTGGACCTACCCTTCTCTCCCTCACACTCTGTTTCCCCATCGGCTGTAATTTTTCCTGCTTCACATATTTCTCCAGTTACATATTTATAATCTACTATTGAATCGATATATGTCACTCTATTAGACTGTGTATTCCGAATCCGAATCACTCATTGTGTGGAACAAATATGTTCATGTCACCCTCTGCTTCTTTAGCCAATCATATTAAATCTGTGTGCTCTGATTATTGCCTTTACAGGTCTTTTGGAGCATAGAAACTGGAGGATGCCATTCAGCCCATCAAGTCTTCTCTGCCATTTAATTCAATCCTGACTGACCAGACACTTCAATGCCTTTTATAGACGATCCTCCTAACTCTTTATGTGATTGATACTCAAAGATTTATCAACCACTACTTTCGATAGACTCGTAGGCTGAGCTGCCACAGCCCTCTTTGAAAGAGCTTTCCAAAGATATTGAACAAAACAATTTCTCATCAACAGAGTCCTAAATGGCATGTTTCTTATTCTTAATCAATGCTTATTTCGAGTCTCCTTGACCGATATATTCCTGTATCTATTTTGTATATCCTGCCAAGCATTCTGTAGATTTCCCACATGACAATAACTCCGATTTCCCTGGTCCATCCATGTATCTGTATTCCCTTCGTGCTGGAACCCGCACTGGTTAAAATGTCCTCATACCCATTGGAAAATTTCCACGTCCTTATTAAAGTGTGCTGCCTAGTACTGGTCACAGAGCAGAAAGCCCAAAGATATAAACATCAAATTCATCACTGATTGTTCTGACAAAATACAAAGGTCTTCTCCAACTCCTTCACACTACCCTCTTGGTTCCACCATAATGTCGCATTCCCCTCGTGAACTGCTGGGCCGATGGAATCGTTGAACTGACTGTTGTTCTGAATGTATATAAGATGGTCGTTGCGATGACTCTGTATTCCCCCATATGCCCTCCCTCCACAAGCGTTCTTTCTTGATTGACTCGGCCAGTGATGATCAAGTGGTCGAATCCCTCAGTAAAACTGGTGATGTCAATCTCGATTCATTGACTTAAACAGCACTGAAGGAGGCTGGTCTACAAAGATCTGACAACACTAATGCCACTTTACACCTGTAGCTCTGGAGACCATCAAACAGAAGTGAATATTTAATGACTGATTAAGGGTTAAAATCGTTTCAACTCAATACCTTTTCAGACAGTGAGTTCCAGATGCCCACCTCGCTCTGGGGAAAAAAAAATAATTTTCTCTCCTCTTTACCCTCTGCTTCTCACGGTAAATCTATGCCTCCTGTTTATTGACATCTTTACTCATGGCGCAAGTGTCTTTCTATTCACCCTATCTCCAGCCCTCATAATCTTGTACACCTCGATCAGGTCCCTCTCACTCCTTACTGCTCCAAGGTAAACAGCCCCAGCCTTTCCAATCTTTCCTCATTGCTCAGACCCTCCAGCCCAGACAACATTCTGGTGAATCTCCTCTGTTTCCTCTCGAGTGCAATCACATCCTTCCTATAATGTTGGTGACCAGAACTACAGACAAGACTCCAGTTGTGACCTAACCAATGCACAACACCACCACCCAACCCGTCCTTTTCATCTAAGCCTCTGCTAATCAAAGACAAGTATCTAAAATGCCTTCTTAACCAGGTTATCTACCTGACCTGCTACCAACAGGGATGTGTGGCTATGCATCCGAGGTCTCTCTGATCATCAGTCCTTTCCAGGGCCCTATCATTCAGAGAGTAATCCCTTGCCTTGTAAGCCCCTCCTAAAATAAAACATAGAACAATCCTGTGCAGTACGGGCTGTTCGTTCCTCGATGTTGCTCCAACTTAAGAAGTTAATCTGATGCCCAACCTACACCATTCCATTATTATCCATATGTATGTCCAATGCCCATTTAAATAACCTTGCCATGCCACGCCCCTCCTACTCTCTGAGTAAAGAAACTACCCGTGATGTCTGTCCGAAATCTATTACCCTTCAATTTAAATCTATGCCCCCTCATGTTAGCCTTCACCATCTGAGGAAAAAGGATCTCACTATCCATCATATCTAACCCTCTGATTATCTTTGACGTCTTGATCAGGTCACCTCTCAACCTTTTTCTCTGCAACGAAAACAGCCTCAAGTCCCTCAGCCTTTCCTCATAAGACCTTGCCTCCATACCAGCAACATGCAAGTAAATCTCCATTGAACCCTTTCCATAGCTTCCCCATCCTTTCCCAGAACTCCACAAAATACTCCAGGTGGGGCCTTACCAGTTTCTTGTACAGCTGAAGCATGACCTCATGGCTCTGAAACTCAATCTCCCTACCAATAAACTTCAACACACCATATGTCTTCTTAACAACCCTGTCAACGTGGGTTGTAACTTTCAGGGATTTATGCACCTGGACACTTAGAACTCTCTGTTCATCTACACTGCCAAGAATTTATCCATTAGCCCAGAACTTTGCATTCCTGTTACTTCTTCTGAAGTGAACTATCTCGCACTTTTCTGCATTAAACTCCATTTGCCACTTCTCAGCACAGCTCTGCATCTTATCTATGTCCCTCGGTAGCCCACAACAGGGGCTGCATGGTGGCTCAGTTGTTAGCACTGCTGCCTCACAGCGCCAGCGACCTGGTTTTGATTCCAGCCTCAGGCGAAAGTCTGTATGGAGTTTGCACATTCTTCCCATGTCTGTGTGGGTTTCCACCCACAATCCAAAGATGTGCAGCTCAGGTGAATTAGACATGCTAAATTGCACATAGTGTTAGGTACATCAGTCAGGAGTAAATGTAAGGAAATGGGTCTGGGTTGGTTATTCTTCAGAGGGTCGGTATGGACTTGTTGGGCCGAAGGACATGTTTCCACGCTGTATGGAATCTTGTCTTTTGGCAATATCTGCAAAGCTACCAACCTCAGTGTCATCTGCAAATTTACTAACCAATCCTTCTACGCCCACATCCAGATCATTTATAAAAATGACAAACAGCAGTGGCTCCAAAACAGAAGCTAGCAGCACACTGCTGGTAACTGAGCTCCAGTATGAATATTTCCCATTTGCCACTACCCTCTGTCTTCATTCAGCTCGCCAACTTCTGATTCAAACCGCTGAATCAACTTCAGTCCTGAAATTCCATATTTTGTGCAATAGCCAACCATATGGAGCCTTATCAAAAGGCTTACTGACGTCCAATCCCTCGTAACCTTTTCCAAGACCTTACCCACAACTGAATTAAGGCTCATTGGTCTATAATTACCAGGGTTGTCCCAAATCCTCTTCTTAAAGAAGGGAACAACATTTGCTATCCTCCAGTCTTATGGCAGTACTCCTGTTGACATTGATGACATAAAGGTCAACGCCAAAGGCCCTGCAATATCCTCCCTGGCTTCCCAGAGAATCTGGGGGTAAATCCCATCCAGCCCAGGGGGCTTGGCTATTTTCAGATCTTCGAAAATGATAAAAACCTCCTCTTTGCCAACTACAATCCTGTCGAATCTAAGAGACAGTATCGCGATATTCTCACTGACATTGACCTTTTCCAATGTGAATACTAATGAAGGGAAAGTAACCCTTTTTCCAGGTTGAGTTCCTGTTGTCCCTGCTCTGCCCAGCTGCCCAGGCCATTGCTATCCTCCTGCAGGTTACAGATACCCTCCTCACTTTTTACCACCCTGCCAAGTTTCATGCCGTCTGTGAACCTCTTTATCATATTCCCTGAATTTAAGTCTAAATGATTCATCGACACAACAGACAGCAAGCTCTGAGAAACCCCAGAGGAAGCAGACTTCCTGTCACAGAAACATCCCTCAACCATTCCACTCTCCTTCCTGCCTCTCAGCCAGTTTTACATCCAGCAGGTCTCTTTACCTGGGATCCCATTGGCCCTTACTGTCTTGACCAATCTGCATGAGGGACTTTGCCAAAAGCCTTGCTGAAGTCCATGTAGACCACATCATATGCACTGCCCTCCGAAACATGCCAGGTTACCTCCTCAAAAAATTCAGCAGTTATCAAGCACAAACTTCCTGTAACAAACCCTGTGTCTGAGTAATTAATCTCTCTTCAGGTGCAGGTATAGTCTCCCTGCCCTGTCCTTTTGGTCTCCTTTGTTGGTGTATTTCTCTTGCAGCTGCGAGACTGAAAGGGAACCGAGATTGTCGAGCTTGCTGTTCTGAAACCACGTTGGGAATTGGGGGCAGATGCCTTAAGCCAGTGTCTGCAGCCTGACAAGGCCACATGGGGAAATCCTTTTCCAATGCAGGGAGGCTTAGCAGGGAGACACCTCGACAGTTATGGCAATCTCTGCAGTTGCTCTTGTTCATGTACAGGGTCACAATCCTTGCATCACACACTCCCTGTGGAAATGTCCCCTCCTACAGAAGAAACAGAGAGGTTAGTGCAGAAGCTGCAGGAGTGGGGGTTTCTGTGCTTGGTGAGGACTGGGAAAAGTGACTGGAGCTTTGTCCATGAGTGTGTGTCAATAGCTTTGCTAAAGCCCTCCACTGAGGGTTTGATTCCCAGCCCTGCCATAACAGCGAGGCTGTTAATGGTGTCCAGAGCTTCCTCAGTGACAATGTTCTCCCTGTGTTATAGCTCAAGGCAAGGATCTCCCCATCTCTCCAACTATTTGTTACAGTGGGTGATTATCTCTCCTGCCTTTGTTTCAGGTCGAGCTGTTTCTTTTCCTCATGCATCTTTCACCTTTCCCATCCCTTCATCCATACATTTCCCTGTGATGGAGTAGCTGTGGATATTCCTGCAAGGTTAGGAATGTTATTATTGGATCATTGCTCAGCATTCTCTTGGACTTGACTTCAAATGCCTCTTTCTGCATTCAGAGATTCCTCACTCAGATTTCTCTTGTAATCGATGAGAGTGGAGATCTTGGCTTCAATGACAGGCTCTATCACAGTATGTGTAGCCTCAAACCAGTCTGTGATGCTTAACTGCTGATTCTTGTCTGTTCAGGGTGTGGTATTATAGATGATGGTGTCTCATATAATCTGAGACTTCTGCTTTCTGAGTGGGAATGCTGCAAAGTGCCTTTCAGTCTTCTTGTGGAAGTGTTGCTATGTATTTGAGAAAGCAGTATGACTGACGTTAACATAAGGACAGTACATCTGCTTTGAATGAAAAAGAACTTCAAGGGTTCCCCGCTTACTTTGGTACAAATCAGAGAGATGTGTGCTTCAAAGTATAAAGGATTTATTTTTGATGGCTCCTCTTGAGAGTTATCTTTTGATTTTCAGGGCTACCTTTACACTCTCACTGTCTCCTTTATTAATTGATGCAGTCAACATCTTACATTACCTTCTGTGTATGTTTTGCTGTGTTGGATACTTACATTTGTAAGCAGAATTCAAGGAACTTATCAAGTTTATTGAGGAGTATGAACCCCCAATCAAGCCACAATGTTCTTGAAAAAGATTAATTTCCTGGATGGATGCTGTTTTTCAGTTGGTACAAGAGCACAGGCATAACTTAGCAAAATATGTTTTTTCCCCAATATAGCTGACACACACTTCATGAGACACACAAAGCTGTAATGATAAACATCCTTCTTACAGACTGGAGAAGTGACCGCTCATGGATTTCCACACATATCACAAAATTGGAATATTTCTCCACCATATTGTGCTACCTTTTTATTACTGAGATATGAGAAAATGAATATTTATTTCAATAAAATGTGGAGCTGGAAAGGCCCAGCAGATCCGACAGCATCAGAGAAGCAGGCAAGTCCTGATGAAGCATCCCGACCTAAAACATTGCCTTTCCTGCTCCTCTGATGCTGTCTGCCCTGCTGGGCCTTTCCAGTTTCACATTTCATCCTCTCTGACTTCAAGCATCTGCACTCCTTATTATCTCCAATAAATATTTATCTCTTTGTTAACTGATCAGATAAAAATTTCGGATGTCAAATTCAAAATAAAATAAAACAACTTATATAATGTACATAACAATAGCATCCACTGATCACTCTCCCATCGAGTATCCCTTGACCATATGTAGCCTTAATCTGGAAAGACCACATCCATTTGCAAGTAATTAATTCCCTCAATGATTTCATGTTTTCCTCATTCCTGGTCAGCTGAAGTTTTTTATTAACAGTTTTGAAACTAGTCTCTGCTTGCAATGATCCTCTTCTCTCTCACTTCAGACTTCACAAACTCTCGCTTCCTCAACCACCCTCTCGTAGTTTTTAACTCTTTCTCTGTCTCTCTCTTTCTCTCTCTCTCCCCCTCCCATTCATTTGCAGTTTCACTCTCCCTCTTTCATTCCCATCCTTCCTCTCCCTCTACCACCCTCTCGTGGTTTTTAACTCTTTCTCTCGCTCTTCAATATCATTCTCTCTGTCTCTTTCTCTCCCTCCCACTCTCTTGCAGTGTCAGTCTCTTTTCCATTCCCCTCCTTCCTGTCTCACTTGTCCTCTTGAGGCCTCTCCTTGTTCCCCATCCCACTGGTTTCTCAGTACCCCTCAGCACCATTGTGTCAGCACCATCTCCTGGCAGTTTTCTTATGGCCTCCCCATAATTTCCCAATCCCAACATGGCCTCCTTGTCTCGTCTGGGATTACTTGGAACTTCCCTCTTGCCTCTACAACACTCCTGGACCTGTCTGCAATGGCTGGCTTGGCTCCTCCCTCTGGCTGTCCCTCCCAGACCTGGTTTCCATCCACCTGCTCCAAGCCCACAACGCACCTTCCCCCAGAGAGACCTTCATTGGCAGCAATTACTGAGCTGCATAATGGACCCGCATCCAAACCCTACTCACCAATCACAAGTTGTTTCTCTCTTGCATTTGTCACTGATCAGCTCATCAGTAAACCTATCAACAGCAAGCATGCAGAGAAGCAGCTTATGTTTGGAGGAGCACCTGCTTTCCATTCTCACCAGCATCTGGGGACTTTTGGAAAATTAAAACCAGCGCATCTGCTATCTCATTCAGCATTCCCTTGAAAGCCTTTGGATGCATTTTGTCAGAATCTGGGATAAGTCAGTCTTTAGTTCAAATAATTTTCTGAGCAACTATTCCTCATGGATGTCATTGTTTTTAGATCATACTTTCCTTTCAAGATTTGAAAATCACTGTAAGTCTCTAATTATTAAGGTGTAACTTTACTCTTAGCTGAAATTAACATGTTCTTGTTTATTTTCCTTTCTCAAAGTTAACATAGTGACAATAGTGATTCTGTCGCAGAGAAAATGTGATCTTTCTAAATGTATCACTCGCTACCTGGTGGCCATGGCAGCAGTGGACTTACTGCTTATCATCATTGATCTGATATTGAGACACATTCCAATTATTTATAAAACTGAATTTACATTTCTGAAGACCGTCCCAGTGTGTAACATCCACGCCGTCCTGGTTTTTGCAGCTATGGACTGCTCTGTCTGGTTCACTGTCGCTTTCACCTTTGATCGATTTGTGGCCATTTGTTGTCAAAAGATGAAAGGCAACTATTGCACTGAGAAAACAGCAGCCGTGGTTCTGGGAACAATAACTGTGCTCAGCTGTTTAAAGAATATTTCCTGGTATTTTATGTTACATCCTTGGTATAAGCTGAGGAACCAGCCCTGGTTTTGTATGACAAAAAAATACATTATGTTATCTCCCGTCTGGGGATCGATTGAGCTGATCCACTACATTCTGACCCCAGCACTCCCATTTGTTCTGATTCTGCTGCTCAATGCTCTCACTGGGAGGTACATTTTAGTGGCCAGCAGAGCCCGCAGGAGACTCCAGCCTGACAACAGGGGGCAGCATTCCAAGGACCGACACTTGGAGAGCCGAAGGAACTCCATCATTTTAATGTTTGTTATCTCAGGGAATTTTGTCCTGTTATGGTCAATGTTTCTGGTGTATTCTGTGTGGAAACGAATGCATCGTTTGGGTTTTAAGGCTGTCGTTTTCCAATACATTTTACGAGATGTAGGATTCATTCTCCAGCTCCTGAGTAGCTGCACAAACACGTGTATATATGCCGTGACCCAGACTAAATTCAGAGAACAGCTGAAGAGCATGGTAACATACCCTTTTGCTCGATGAGTGACATTTATGAAAAGATGAGATGGATTGATGAATTCTGGGATCAAAAACTATTTGGTTGGGGAATTGTCTGGTTAAATGTTTTCATAATGAAGCATGTACCAGGCCAACAGGAATGGTCAGCTTTACATTTTATTCATCAAATTTCCCATGTAACACAAGCAGTCGGTCTGTACCAGTTCCAACTGCCTGGTCTTATGAAGGTGTAAAGGGTACATTGAACATAACAGCGCAGTACAGGCCCTTCGGCCCTCAATGTTGTGCCGCCCTGTCATACTAATCTGAAGCCCATCCCACCTACACTATTCCATGTACGTCCATTTGCCTGTCCAATGACGACTTAAATGCACTTAAACTTGGCGAATCTACTACCGATGCAGGCAAAGCATTCCACACCCTTACTACTCTCTGAGTGAAGAAACTACCTCTGACATCTGTCTTACACCTATCTCCCCTCACTTTAAAGTTGTGTCCCCTCGTGTTTGCCGTCCCCATACTTGGAAAAAGGCTCTCCCTGTCCACCCTATCTTACCCTCTGATTATCTTGTATGTCTCTATTAAGTCACCTCTCAACCTTCTTCTCTCGAATGAGAACAGCCTCAAGGCCCTCAGCCTTTCCTCATAAGACATTCCTTCTATACCAGGCAACATCCTAGTAAATCTCCTCTGCACTCTTTCCAAAGTTTCCACATCCTTCTTATAAAGCGGTGACCAGAACTGTACACAATACTCCAAGTGTGGCCGTACCAGAGCTTTGTACAGCTGCAGCATAACCTCCTGGTTCTGGAACTCAATACCTCTTATTAATAAAGGCCAAAACACGTTATGTCTTCTTAACAACCCTGTCAATCTGGGTGGCAACTTTCAGGGATCTGTGTACATGGACACCAAGATCTCTCTGCTCATCTGCATTCCCAAGAATCCTACCATTAACCCAATACTTTGCATTCTGATTACTCCATCCAAAGTGTATCACCTCCCACTTGTCCACATTAAACTCCATTTGCCACCTCTCAGCCCAGCTCTGCATCCTATCTATGTCTCTCTGCAACCTACTACATCCTTTGTCACTATCCACAACTCCACCAACCTTAGTGTTGTCCGCAAATTTACTAACCCACCCTTCTCAACCCTCATCCAGGTCATTTATAAAATTGGTGAACAGCAGTGGACCCAACACCGACCCTTGCAGTATGCCGCTAGTAACTGGACACCAAGCTGAACATGTTCCATCAACTACAACCCTCTGTTTTCTTTCAGCAAGCCAATTACTGATCCAAACTGCTATGTCTCCCACAATCCCATTCCTCCTCATTTTGTATAATAGCCTACTGTGGGGAACCTTATCGAATGCCTTGCTGAAGTCCATATACACGATATCAACCGGTTTACTCTCATCTACCTGTTTGGTCACTTTGTCAAAAAACTCAATAAGATTCGTTAGGCACGACCTCCCCTTCACAAAACCGTGCTGACTGTCCCTGATCAGATTATTCTTTTCTAGATGGTTATAAATCCTATCTCTTATAACTTTTTTCAACACTTTACCAACAACTGAAGTGAGACTCACTGGTCTGTAATTATCAGGGTTGTCTCTACTACCCTTTTTGAACAAGGGAACCCCATTTGCTATCCTCCAGTCCTCAGGCACTATTCCTGTAGACAATGATGATTTGAAGATCAATGCCAAAGGCTCAGCAATCTCTTCCCTTGCTTCCCTGAGGATCCTAGGATAGATCCCATCCGGCTCAGGGGACCTGTCTATTTTCACACTCTGCAGTATTTCTAATACCTCTTCCTTGTGAACCTCAATCT
This sequence comes from Chiloscyllium plagiosum, assembly GCF_037043375.1. Taxonomy (NCBI): domain Eukaryota; kingdom Metazoa; phylum Chordata; class Chondrichthyes; order Orectolobiformes; family Hemiscylliidae; genus Chiloscyllium; species Chiloscyllium plagiosum. The sequence goes on from NW_028270150.1 coordinate 93,423,883, forward strand.
CTTCTCGTCTAGATGCAAGTATCTCTGTATCTTCCTCGCCAACATTTTCATTTTCTATAGTGAACACTGTCGAAAAATATTTATTTAGTGCTTCCCCTATCTTCTCTGACTCCACACACAACTTCCCACTATTATCCTTGATTGGCCATAATTTAACTCTCATCATTCTTTTATTCCTGACATACCTATGGAAAGGCTTAGTGTTAACCCTGATCCTATCCGCCAACAACTTCTCATGTCCCCTCCTGGCTCTTCTGAGCTCTCTTTTTAGGTCTTTCCTGACTTCCTTGTAACCCTCAAGCGCCCTAACTGAGTTTTCACATTTTGTCCGAACATAATCCTTCTTCTTCTCCTTGACCAGGGATTCCACTTCCTTCGTAAACCACGGCTCACACGTTCTATATCTTCCTCCCTGCCTGACAGGTACATACTTATCTAGGACACACAGGAGCTTTTCCTTGAATAAGCTCCACATTTTTAATGTGCCCATCCCTTGCAGTTTCCTTCCCCATTCTACTCTTCCTCAATCTTTCCTAATTGCATCGTAATTTCCCTTCCCCCAGCTGTAACTCTTGCTCGGTGGTGTACACCTATCCCTTTCCATCAGTAAAGTAAACCTGATAGAATTGTGATCACTGTCTCCAAAGTGCTCACCCACTTCCAAATCCAACAGCTGGCCAGACTTGTTACCCAGTACTAAATCTAAAGTGGCTTCGCCCCTTGTAGGCCTGTCTACATACTGTGTCAGGAAGCCCTCCTGCACACACTGGACAAAAACTGACCCATCTGTAGTACTCATACTGTAGTGATCCCAGTCAATATTTGGATAGTTGAAGTCCCCCAAGACAACTACCCTGCCTCTCTCACTCCTTTCCTCTACATCTCTGGGACTATTCGGAGGCCTATAGAAAACTCCCAGCATGGTGACTTCTCCTTTCCTGTTCCTAACCTCAGCCCATACTACCTCAGTTAATGAGTCCCCAAACATCCTTTCCACAACTGTAATATTGTCCCTGATCAACAATGCCACACCGCCCCCTCTTTTACCATCTTCTCTGTTCTTACTGAAACATCTGAATCCTGGAACCTGCAACAGCCATTCCTGTCCCTGCTCTATCCATGTCTCCGTAATGGCCACAACATCGAAGTCCCAGGTACCCACGCTGCCAGTTCACCCACTTTATTTCGGACGCTCCTCACATGGAAGTACACACACTTCAAACCAGGTTCTCACTTGCCAGTGTCAGATACTTCACTTGGGAACTCCCTACTCTCATCCTCTTCTGTACCTGTCCTACAGTTTTGGTTCCCATCCCCCTGCTGTATTAGTTTAAATCAACCTTAATAGCTTTAGCGGATTTCCCCCCAGGATATTGATACCCCTCTGGTTTAGATGAAGACCATCCTGCTTGTAGAGGTCCCACCTACCCCAGAAAGAAGTCCAATTATCCAAAAATCCGAAACCCTCCCTCCTGCACCATCCCTGTAGCCACGTGTTCAACCCCTTTCTCTCCCTATTCCTCACCTCACTGGCACATGGCACGGGCAGCAAACCAGAGAAAACAACTCTGTTTGTCCGAGCTCTAAGTCTCCATCCTAGCTCCCTGAATTTCTGCCTCAAGTCCCCATCTCTCTTCTGACCTATGTCGCTGGTGCCAATGTGGACCATGACTTGGGGCTGCTCTCCCTCCCCCCGAAGGATCCCAAAAACACGAACAGAGACTGTATCTTTAAGAGAGTTAATTGCTCACAGAACTACCTAATACAGCACCAAGGTACCTATGTAGCATTGGGTCAAACTTCTAGATTAGTTAGGTTACCTGGAGATGACAAAACAAATTCAAATTTGGCCAATCCTTTGAAATCATGCCCCAAAATACCAATCTCCAATAAAGTTTGCTTTAGCGTTTTGACAATATTAGCACAAATGAAATGATCCAATGCTTCAGAATATAAAACCTGAAAAAAATTGAACATTTGGAGGAGAACTGCCAAGCCACCAACATACGCAGACTGCCCGGAGAATAACTCTCTTAAAGGTACATTAGCCCTTATAACCTTCATAACACCTCCCCACTGAAGAAAATAAATGAAAAAGTGGCTTTTTTTTTCTATTCTTTAAACCAATTACCTTAACAACAGATAAGGTTAATCGAAGTTCACCCAAACTTCCTCCTGAGGTTTGGTTGCTGTTTTGATAACAATTCAACTGTGACCAACCAATTTAGACCAAACACTCAGCCCTTCAAAGCCAATCGAATTTCAAATCTGATGATATTGACAGCCTGAAACCAATCCAACGATAGGAATTTCAGGTGGAATCAAGGGGGTAAAAACAATTGTTTTTGAACATCGAGGAGAAAGTGAACCAACAGCATTGAACAGCTCTGAAAGAAATCTCAGAAAGCACCCATTATTAAAGGTACAAAGACATTTTATACAAAGATACTCACAGTCAAAACAGCTCAGGGGGAAACAGCAGGATTAAAAGGATGGAAGTAAACAGCACATTCAGAAGAGCAGAAGGAAAGCAGCATACGCTACTGTATGGACTTTGAGAGATGGAATTAATTTAATGTTTCGTAATTGTGTTATTGAAGCAGCATTTTAATTGGGTTGGGGTCAGATAGGGAAAAGGGGATTGGGTTTGTTCATCGTTTTAGTTTAGTGTTCACTACTGAGTTAGAAGAATGAATGGTAATGATTTTCTTTACAGAGTGTAAATCAGGGGGTTTCTTTCACTCAGATGTGGTGAAAGAGATAAAGCTGGTGGGATTAGTGGAAGTAGTAAAGGGAACCTCAATAGAGGTCAAGGAGCTGCAGGAGAGTGCACAGAATACGCAGGGACTACGTGTTGAGTTAGTGCCTGATCTCAATGAAGTCTTCACCTCTGTGGGTAACGTTTACTCAGGAAGCACTGGGGGAGAAAGGAAAGAAGTTGCAATTTCAAGAGATACAGGATCTGGTGAGTGTCTAATACTCAGAGATGAAAGTATTTGCACTCCTTCTGAACAGTTTCCTACAAGAGTGGTAATTTGTGGAATCGATGGACTGAAAATTTGCATTCCTCTGTCTAAGATCAGGTTGGAGAGCCAAATCAAGTTTGGGGAAGTGATAGCGAGAGTTACTGACAGATTGTTACTTCCAGGAATACAGTTTGTTCTTGGAAATAACCTAGTAGGATCCAAGGTGGGAGTGATACCCCGTGTGTGCAGAAGCTGAAGGAGGACCAGGGAACTGAGGTCTTTAAAAAATATACCTTGGATTTTTTCCCAGACTGCGGAATAAAAAAGATAAGTTAAGCAAGAAGGAAGCACTAAAGAGAAAGATGAAGGAGTTGAAGTTCAGTTAGCTGACACCCTGTTTGATGTAATGGTGCAGGGAAACCCTGACCAGACAGAGGGTCAGGCAGAAGTGTTTTATCCTGAAAGAATAATGAAAGATGTCACGATAAAATATCTATATCATGATGCATACTCAGTAATGGAATCAGAATGTATTCCTGAGGGTTATTCTCTTAAGGAGAGAATCCAAAGGTGAAAATGGAGACCACGGCAGGTTAGTGCAGCGGAGTAGTGGGGAAATGCACCAGATTGCGTTGCCAGTTGCGTAGAGACAGGAAGTGCTTTGGCTAGCACATGAATTACTTGTAGGAGGTCACCTAGGTGTGAGGAAGATTCAGGCTAAGATACAAAACCATGTCTGTTGGCCTGGACAGCATAAGCATGTGGTTCAAGTTTGTTGTACCTGTCATACATACCAAATGGCAGTTAAGCCATGGGCAGTAATAAGCCCAGCCCCTTTGTTAATAATTCCCACATTCAAAAAGCCTTTCTCAAGGGTTCTGATTGATTGTGTAGGCCCCCTCCCTAAAATTAAAAGTGGGAACCAATATTTGCTGACCAAAATGGATGTGTCTGCCAGGTTTCTGGAGGCAATTCCATTATGGAATGTTAAAGTTAAAAGGATGGTGAAGGAGTTGGTAGCTTTCTCTACTTGGTACGGGCTACCCAGGGAGATTCACTCAGACCAAGGGTCTAACATTACTGCTAAACTATTTGTGGAAGTCTTGGATAGTTTGGCACACAGCACTTTAAATCAAGTGTAGACCATCCTGCATCCCAGGGAGCATTGGAAAGGTAGCATCAGACCCTGAAGCCCATGTTAAGAGCTTAAAACCAGGATTACCTGAATGTTTGGACTAATGGTATCCCATTCCTTTTGTTTGCCATTCGAGATGCCCAAATGATCAACTCAGTCTTGATGCAGGAAACTGAAGATGGAATTAAACAGCCAATTGGCTATTTTTCAAAGAAACTCAATATCCAACAGAGAGAATGTTCCACCATTGAGAAAGATTTATTGAGTTTGAATTTACAACATTTTAATATTTTTGTGACAAATAATATTTCAGAGATGGTTGTGTATAAGGATCACAACTTTCTTACATTTTTGGAGAGATTTAAAAGATAAAAATATGAGACTATTTCATTAGAGTCTTATGTCACAGACTTTTAGTTAATAAATGATACATGTTGCGGCTCATACAATGTTATTGCAGACGTGTTATCACAGAATTAAAAGAAAATGGAAAGATAAGGTTGGACTACATCAATTCCAATGTTATATAAATGTGCAGAATTAATATGAGGGGAATAATTTATATTAATCGCATTTGTATTTAATAATAATAGCTTTAAGATACAGAAACAAAAATGAAGCCGTCGTTTCATTATGGTAGTTCATTCTTTCTTAAGGGGGGGGAAGGTGTTACAATGTATATGGTCATTTTAAGAGAGAAAGTGTTTTCTGCATTTAGATCACAGCCACCGTTGCCAGTATAGAGAACAGCTGGGAGAAAGGACTGTTCCAAAATAGATACATATAATAGTTGGCTATTCAACTGATACCTGAGTTTTTGTTGCTGTTTTGTCAACAATTCAAATGCAACCATTAATTTTACTTGTGCCCAGGATACCAAGACCCAACTGAATTTGAATTTATTGCATTGAAAACATCGTACCAATGAGAGGGTACAATGTTGGGGAGTATAAAATACAAAGGGAGTTTGAAAATTGGTCAGAGGAACAGCCATAGAGTCAAAGAGCAAGTGACATCTGAAGAAAAAAGACGTTGCTTTCAATGAAATCTCAGAAGGGAATATCTATTAAAAGTTCCTTTTCCTGTAAAAGCAGTTAGAAGTAAGAAGATGGCCTAGGGAGCAGACCATTGAATTGGAAGACTGGAAGGGAGACAGCTTACAGGACTGCATGACCTTTGAGAGATTACATCAATGTAAAGTTTAATCGTTTTGTTAATGGAAAAGCATAAAGTTCAGGTCAGCTAAGAGATACCGGTTAGTTCGGGGAAAGAGTATTCAATTTGTTCATAGTTTTGGTTAGTACTCACTACTAAGGTAAAACAAATTGTGACTTTGTGTGTTAGTTGTGACTTTTCTTAGATAAAGTAAATTGAAATTGAAGGTGGAGATGAATACGATGATTTGCAGGATCCAGCTCCATGAGAACTTTCCACTTCTCTTTTGACTTCTTTCCTGAGGGAAGTTGGAAAGCAGTTTGCAGCTTATTCAGGTTCCATCTCTGGGGCTGTGACACAGCAACATTGACTGAAACATGACTCAGCCAGAACAGAACTGCAAACAGGTTGGGAAATAAAAAGAGGAGATGTAGCAATATTGGTCAAAGACAGTAACATAGCCCCTGAATTAGATACACTTCCTGAATTCGAATCTGTATGGTTGGAGGTCAGAAACAGGAAGGAAGCAGTGACCTTGTTGGGTGTTTATTGCGGAGCCCCAAGTAGTGGGCAGGAAGTAGAAGAGAGCGTTTCTAGTCAGATTATGGAAATTTGCAGGAGAAGAAGGGTTGTGATAAACGGTGATTTCAATAACTGAGGTAGACTGGGTAAAAGATAGAACCTAGAAAAGTACAGCACAGAACAGGCCCTTCGGCCTACGATGTTGTACCGAGGAATAATCCTAGTGTAAAATAAAATAACCTTACCTACGTATCCTTCAACTCACTGCCATCCGTGTGCATGTCCAGCAAGCACTTGAATGTCCCTAATGACTCCACTTCCACCACCATCGCTGGCCAAGCATTCCATGCATTCACAACTCTCTGTGTAAAGAACATACCTCTGACGTCTCCTCTATACCTTCCTCCTAATATCTTAAAACTATGACTCCTCGTCCAAGTCAATCCTGTCCTGGGGAAATGTCTCTGGCTATTGACTCTATCCATGCCTCTCATTACCTTGTATACCTCGATCAGGTCAGCTCTCTTCCTGCTTCTCTCCAGAGAGAAAAGTCCAAGCTTCGTCAACCTCTCTTCATAAAGGGTGACGATGAAAGAAAACATTTAGTCCAGAAGTAGATGGCTGTGCTTCATTGTCCTCAGAGTGTTGCTTGGGTTTTGGCTTAAAATTGACATCTCGGTTTCACAGCTTTGGCATCTTTCTTCTTTGATGAAGTTTATGCCATGAACCGCTATCCTGCTGTGTTCTGCATCGTAGTCATTGTCATCCCTAAGCTGCAGCTGTTTCTCAACTTCCCTCAGGATGGAAGACAAAAGGGAAGTGGAATGTTCTCATGGGGCTGGATCCTGGTCTTCATCGCCTTCATCTCCAGCTTCAACTTCCCCTGCAGCAACAAGTCATAGAGTCAAAAAGGCATAGAGATGGAAACAGCATGGAAACAGATTATTTGGTTCAATGCGTCCGTACTGACCAGATATACTAACCTCATCTAATCCCATTTGCCAGCACTTGGCCTGTATCCCTCTACCCTTCCTATTCATTTGTCCATCCAGATGTCTTATAAATGTTGTAATTGTTCCAGCCTCCATCACTTCCTCTGGCAGCTCATACCACACACGCACCACCCCCATGTCAAAAGGTTGCCCCTTATGCTCCTTTTAAGTCTTTGCCCTCTCACCCTTAACCAATTCCCTCTCGTTCTGTACTCCCCCACCCCAGGTAAAAGACCTTGTATATTTATCCCATCCATGCTCCTCAAACTCTGATGTTTCAGGGAAAATAGTCCCAGCTTAGTCTGCCCCGGCCTCTAGTTCAAATCCTCCAACCTTAGTGTCACAAAACTGGTGCTTTTTCTAAAAGCTGTTCCTTTTCTCAAGGATACTGTGTCCTTGATTTTCTCAGAGGGGTGTAAAACAGTCCGAGCTCTGAATTGGCTGTGCTGTTCCAGAGATTATAAGAGTTTTGGGAGGCCATTTCTTTAATACATAAACATATGAGACTTTAGGCCACAGCTTTTATGTTTACAAAGTAACCTGCGTAATGAAATGGGAGTGGTCAGTCCTAAAATCTGAAGTGTTTTTCGAGTCAGTTTAGCAGAGGCCTGGGTGGAAACAGGCTGCTCGACTCTCTCTCTCCTTCTGCCCTCTAACTTCGACCTGTCAGCCTTTGTTTCATTTTTACTCTGTGTTTAAAGGGGTTTGTTTATTGGGACTCTTGTGTACCATCACAATATCATAATTAAGTCTAGTTTGGATAGCCTTATGTCTGCGGGTATTCTATATTCTGTTATTTCTGCTTTGCACCGTAATTTAAAAAATAATTTTCTGTTTTAAAACCTGGTAGTCAACGTCGCTAACATACCCCAGATAATTTTCACTGTGCACTTACCTAAACAAATTGCAAAGTTACGGTCTGGGCTACCAGCTTAAGAATGTTGTGAGTGGTCTGGCCTAGTCCATAACACATGGTAACATCCTCGGAAATCTTTTCTGAATCCTTTCACGTTTCACAACATCCTTGCGATAGGAAGACGACCAGAACTGCACATAGTATTCCAAATGTGGCCTAACCAGTGTCATGTACAGCCACAACATGACCTCCCAACTCCTGTACTCAATGCTCCGACCAATAAAGGAAAGCATACCAAACACCTTTCCCGCTATCCAATGTACCTGCGACGCTCAAGGAACTATGAACCTGAACGCCAAGTCCCCTTTGTTCAGCAACACAGTCCAGGACCTTATCATGAAGTGTATAATTCATACACAGGTTTGTTTTCCCAAAATGCAGCACCTCACATTTATCTAAGTTAAACTCCATCTGCCACTCCTCAGTCCATTGGCCCATCTGATCAAGATCCCATTTGGCTCTGAGGTAACCTTCTTTGCTGTCCACTGCACCTCCAATTTTGATGTCATCTGCAAACTTATTAACTATACCTCCTCGGTTTACATCCAAATCATGTATATAAATCTCAAAAGACAGCGGTCCCAACACATCACTGGTCATAGGTCTCCAGTCTGAAAAGCAACCCTCCACCACCACCCTCTGTCTTCTACCTTTGAGCCAGTCCTACATCCAAATGGCTGGTTCTCCCTGTATTCCATAAGATCTAACCTTGATAACCAATCTCTAATAAGGAGCCTTGTCGAATGCTTCACTGAAGTCCATATAGATCACGTCCACTATTATGCCCTTTTTGTTCCTTCTTCAAAAAACTCAATCAATTTCATGAGACATGGTTTCCCATGCACAAAGCCATGCTGACTATCTCTACTCAGTCCTTGCCTTTCTGAATACATGTAAATTCTGTCCCTCAAGATACCCTCCAACAACTTTCCCACCACCAATGTTGGGCTCATCGGTCTATAGTTCGCTGACTTTTCCTTACCACCTTTCTTAAGTAGTGGCACCACATTAGCCAACCTCCAGTCTTCCACCACCTCACCTGTGACTATCGATGATAATAATATCTCAGCAAGGGGCCCCGCAATCGCTTCCCTAATTTCCCACATATTTCTAAGGTACACCTGATCAGGTCCAGGGGATTTATTGACTTTTTTGCATATCAAGACATCCAGTACTTACTCCTCTGTAATATGGACATTTTTAAAGATATCACCATCTATTTCCCCACATTCTATGTCTTCCATGGTCTTCTGTGCAGTAAACACTGATGCAAAATATTCTTTTAGTATCTCACCCTGTCTCCTGCGACTCCACACATAGGCTGCCTTGCTGATTTTTGAGGAGCCCTGTTCTCTCCTTAGTTACCCTTTTGTCTTTAACACATTCATAAAAACCCTTTGGATTCTCCTTTACCCGATTTGCCACAGCTATCTCATGTCCCTTTTTTGCCCTCCTGAATTCCCTCTGAATTATACTCATACTGCCTTTATACTCTTCCAAGGATTCATTCGATCTCTTCCAGTCTATAAATCCGCTGTGGAGAAGTCTTCTCAATGGGATTCACAGAGCTCCTCGACATCCTCTGCCTCCACCTCTTCAAATCCAACTTGCTTTGTCAGAGCGACACAATACCTATTGATTGTTGAAGCCCCTCTGATGGTTCAATGCCTTTAAAATCATGGAGTAAATCTGGGGGAAGCTTCTACCAAAGTGCATGCAGGCAGTGCTTACTGACATCACCCCAGACCTCCACCACGGTGTCAATAGCATTCTTAATGTTAAAGCTCCTCCAAAGGTGTCCCTAATACTGGCCATGAGGGACGAACTGTATACTGTCCTCATGATCCCCCTCAGTAGCTGCAATCAGCTTCCAGAATGCGTGCCTGATCTAATAAGCTTTAAAAGCTGCTATTGCAGCCTGGCCCATGGGTTGAATGAGAGAGGTTGTGTTCGGAGGTAGGAATAAAACATTGATGTTTTCAGAAAGCTCACCGATGGTGGGAGGGTGGCTTGGTGCATTGTCCAGAATGAGGAGAACCTTGAAATCCAAATCCCTTCCCCTGCAATCGTTTCTAAAATTCACCCTCAAAGACATCAACAATACGGAAAGAGAAAATGTGCCCCGGCATCAAACCACTTTTGCTTGATCTGAAGTAAACACCAAGACTGGATTTAAGGGAACCGAGGATGGAATCGCCTGATAGCCAAAAGGTGTTCGCCTTTTTTAAAAAATCATTCCCCAATTCACCAATCACGTTGCAGCCAAGTTATGTTGGTGAAACGTGCGATGTAACAGAATTACCTGTGTCTAAAGCAGTTGTACCCTGGATGACTGAGGATATTAATAAGAAAATAAGGAAGATCAATGGAGCATATGATGCAGACGAGAATAATAATAGCAAGAGAAATCAGGAAGATCACCACAAAGGCAGGAGAGAGGCTCAGGCTCGAAGAAGGAAGGCGAAGAAAAAGTGAGAGGAAAAGATGGCACGCTGTGCTCAAACAAACAGGAAAATGTTCTTCAAACAGAGGAATAGTGAAAGGTTAGTGAAGGATAGAGTGGAGCCCAGCAAAGAACAGGCAGAATAAGCTGCTGACTGAAGGAAATGACATGGTAGAGGTACTAAAGGAGCACTTGCTTCTGTCTTTAACAAATTAAAACATAGTGTGAATGGCTGAGTAAAAATATGAATGTTGAGCAACTGAGCAGTATAGTGATAGATAAAGAAGGGGTGCTAAAAGGTCTGCCACTTCAGGGAGAGAATTCGCTGCACCCAGGCAGGATGCATCTAGTTTGCTGAGAGAATTCGGGAAGCAAAGCCATTGACAGGAATTTTCCAGACCTCTCTGTACACAGGAATAGTCCTGGGGGTCTGGACGATTGTAAACACTGGCATCATTATTTCAGAAATGAGCAAATGATAACCCAGGAGCCTACAGACCAAGCAGCTTGACATTATCTGATGGAGCTGAAAATGTGTTGCTGGAAAAGCGCAGCAGGTCAGGCAGCATCCAAGGAACAGGAGAATCGATGTTTCGGGCATAAGCCCTTCTTCAGGGCTTATGCCCGAAACGTTGATTCTTCTGTTCCTTGGATGCTGCCTGACCTGCTGCGCTTTTCCAGCAACACATTTTCAGCTCTGATCTCCAGCATCTGCAGACCTCAGTTTCTCCTCAATTATTATTTACATTGCTCCTAGTAGAGAGGACCCGTGCACACTTTAGATTAGATTAGATTCCCTATAGTGTGGAAACAGGCCCTTCGGCCCAACAAGTCCACACCGACCCTTGGAAGAGCAACCCAACCAGACCCATTCCCCTACACGTAACACTACGGACAAGTTAGGGAGAATAGTGAAATAGTTCCGGTGTGTGATTCTCTGAAAGTGGCAGCCCTATTTTTTAACTGTGACCCTCACCTCCTCCCAGTTCTAGATTCTCCCAGAAAAGGTAACATCTTTTCCACATTGAATTGGTCAAGTCTCCTCAGGATCTTATATGTTTCAGTTAAGTCACCTCTGTATAGAAGTCTTCTACACACCAGAGTATACAGGCCGAGTCTGTCCAACCTTTCCTCATCAGGTACTCAGCACATTCCAGGTATCAGACCAATAAACCTTCTCTGAACAGCTTCCACCATGTTAACAGCCTATGTGTATGGTGACCAGTACTGTGCACTGTACTCCAGATGTGGTCTCACCAATGACCTGACTGGAACTGTGGGAGGAAACCGGAGCACCTGGAGGAAGCCCATGCAGACACGGGGAGAATGTGCAAACGCCACACAGACAGTTGCCTGAGGTGGGAATTGAACCCGGCTCCCTGGCTCTGTGAGGCAACGGTGCTAACCACTGAGCCACCGTGCCACCCTAACTTACTTTATTCCCATTTTACATCTTTTCTTTTCCTCTTCCAACACCATTAACAGCTCACTTGTCTTTTACACTGAACCTCGATACCATTTCACTTTTCTTCTATCTCTGTCAAAAATATAAAATAATCCATTTCACCCCCACCCCCAACTCGGTTCTGAGTCATGCACAATGGCACAGTGGCTCAATGGTTCGCACTGCTGCCTCACGGTGCCAAGGAGTTTGGTGGGTTTCCACCAGGTGCTCCGGTTTCCTTGCATGGTCCAAAGATGTGCAGGTTAGATGGGTTGGCGATGTCAAATTTCCCACAGTGTCCAGGGATGTGTAGATTAGGTGGATTACCATGGGAAATGCAGGGTTACAGGGATAGAGTAGTACGCTGTATCGGAACATGATAGCCGATATCAGAGGGTTAGTGTGGACTCTATGGGCCGAATGGCCTGCTTTCTGTTCTGTGAGGACTCGAAGGATTAACTCTGTTTCCCTCTTCACAGATGCTGCCTGATCTGCTGTGTTTCTACAGCATTCTCTGTTTGTTTCGGTTTTGCAGCATCAGCAATATTTTGGTTCAAATGATCTCCTGATGTCTGCTACTATCCTCCTTAATAATCAGTGGCTTTCTCTCTGTCTTGTTTTCTACAAACCTGGAAATCATGCCCTTTATATATAACATATTTGTCAATGTCATTAATACATGTATTACAAAGATCAGTGTCCCTAAGCTGGTCTTACCTCATTTCGATGGAGATTCTTATCCTTCCTTCAGTTCCTATGGAAACCAGATGGTGCCAGTTCCCAACAGGAAAGCCTGGGCAGTTACCTGGAGGCAGGAGCTCACTGTTTGCTTCTCCAGGTCTTCATCCATCTCCACCATCAGCACCATTTCACTGCATGCTCCATCAACACTGTCCTCTCCCACACTTTGTCGGTGTGTGTGGGCATCACCAAACCCCAGCCTCACCACATCATTCTGGCTGCTTTCAGATTAACTCACCCTTCACTGTGGAGCTCAGACACAATGATGTTGTACCTGTTTTTGCCAGGTTGGTTCACAGTCAGTGGCATGCACACATTTCATGCATAGATATAGTCAGCTCACTAGTCTATCATTGATAGGTTTGACTCTGGTCCCCTTCCTGAATAAGGGAACAACATTTGCTGTCCTCAAGTCTTCTGGTACTCTTCCTGCAGTCAATAACAACACAAAGATCAAAGCCAATGCTCTACAATCTCCTCCCTGGCTTCCCAGACAACCCTAGATTTAGTCCCATCCAGTCCAGGGGACTTACCTATTTTCACACTTTCCAGAATTGCTAACACCTCCTCCTTCTGAACCTCAATCCTGCCTAGTCTAATAGCCTGTGTCTCAGTATTCTCCTCAACAGCATTATCTTTTTCCTGTGTGAATACTGACAAAAAATATTTATGTAGGGCCCCTCCTGTCTCCTCGGACTCTACGCACAACTTCCCACTATTGTCCTTTACTGGCCCAATCTCACTCCTGACATTCTCTTATTCCTGACATACTTGGAGAAAGCTTTTCGGTTTTCCTTGATCCTAACTGCCAAAGACGTCTCATGTCCCCCCCTGGCTCTTCCTAACTCTCTCTTTAGGTCCTTCCTAGCTAACTTGTGTTCAAAGCTGAGCCTCCATGTCACATCTGCACATCACCCTTCTTGTTTCTCTTGACAAGAGATTCATCTTCATTATTATGCCACAGTTCTTCGTTTGAAAACATACTCCCTGTCTGACAGGTACATACTTATCAAGGACACGCTGTTGCTGTTCCTTGAATAAGCTTCATATTTCAATTGTGTCCATCCCCTGCAGTTTCTTTCCCCATCCAATGCATCCTGAATCTTGCTTAAATGCATCTTCATCACCTTTGCCCCAATTATAACTCTTTCCCTTCGGTATATACCTAACCCGTTCTGTAGCTAAAGTAAACATAACCGAATTGTGATCACTATCACCAAAATGCTCACCTTCCTCCAAATCTAGCACCTTGCCAGGTTCATTACCTCGTATCAAATCCAATGCCTCTTGTTTGCCTATCCACATACCTTGTCCGGAATTGTGCCAATATTTGGAAAGTTAAAGGCCCCAAATCAACTATCGTATTATTTTTGCTCTTATCCAGAATCATCTTTGCAACCCTTTCCGCTACATCTCTGGAACGATTCAGAGGTCTTTCGAAAACTCCCAACAGAGTGACCTTTCCTTTCAGTTTCTAATCTCAGCCCATACTCCCTCAGTGGACAAATCCTTATCAAATGTCCTTTGTGCCACCGTAATACTGTCCTTGACTAACAATGCAACACATCTCCCTCTTTTACCACCTTCCCTGTTCTTACAGAAACGTCTAAATCCAGGAAACTGCAACAAGCATTCCTGTCCCTACTCTCTCCGGGTCTGCAAAATGGCCACAACATCGAAGTCCCAGGTACCAACCCACGCTGCAAGTTTACCTACCTTACTCCGGATGCTCCTGGCGTTGAAGTAGACACACTTTAAACCACCTTCCTGCCTACAGGTACACTCTTGAGACCCGAAACCTTATTTACGACCTCAAATCCCTGTGCACTGGAGCCACAATTCAGGTTCCCATTCTCCTGTTGAAATAGTTTTAACCCTCCCAAAGAGCATTAGCAAATATCCCCCCCAGGATATTGGTACCTCTCTGGTTCAGGTGTAGACTATTCCAGTTATAAAGGACCCACCTACCTCAGAATGAGCCCCAGTTATCCAGATATCTGAATCCCTCCCTCCTGCACCATTCCTGTTGCCGCATGTTCAACTCCTGTCTCTCCCTACTCCTCGTCTCGCTAGTATGTGGGACAGAACAAGCCAGACATTTTACTGTAAGGTAATCTAGGTCTGTGGGAGCAATGGCCTATCAGGGTCACTACATCCGAGCAACAGGAGGTATTGAGCAGGAAGCATCCCCCACCGCCCTTCACTTTCCAAAAGGATGGCAAGTGGTCCATGTAGTGTTTAGGGAACCCATCAGCTTGTAGGGAGGAGTCAGGAATGGCAGGGGTGAGGCAGATCTCTAGGAAACAGAGCACAGGGCTTGGTGGGGAACTTGAAGTTGGTGGTGTTCCCATATATCTGCTGCCCGTGACCTTCTAGATGGAAGTGGTTGTGTGTTTGGAAGGTGCTGTCTGATGATCTTTGTTGATTTTCTACTTTGCATTTTGTAGATACTACACACTGCTAGTACTGAGTGTCAGAGATGGAGGGAATTGATGCTTGTGCTAATAGTGCCAGTCAAGAGATCCGCTTTGTCCTGGATGGTATCAAGCCTCTTGAGTATTGTTGGGGCTGCACCCACCCCATGGGTGGGGAGTGTTCCATCACACTGCTGGCTTGTGCCTTGGAGATAGTGGATATGCTTTGTGGAGTTAGGGGTTGATTTACTCACCGTGGTATGTTTAGCCTCTGACCTGCTCTTGTGTTTATGTGGCGAGCACAGTGGAATTTCTGGTCTGTGATAACCCCAGGATGTTGATATTGGGGGAGTCCCAATTTCTGGGTCACTGGGATTCTCCCCACTGCTGTGAGCCCGAAGTCTCCTGCGGGCTCTGCTGGCCACTAAAATGTGCCTGATACTTAAAGCATTGAGCAGCAGAATTAGAACAAATGGCACTGCTGGGTTCAGGATATAATAAAGACACTCGATTGTTCCCCAGACTGGAGATGACAGAATATCAGTTGGCACTGAACAAAACCAGGGATGATCAGTGAGCAAATACTGAGATGTGAACATAAAGTATCAGAAAATGTTCTTCAAACCACTCAGCACAGTCACTGTTCCCAGAACCACAGCTGCTGTCTTCTCAGTACAAAATGTAATTTGCAGATTTGGGCAGCAAATGGCCACATATCGATCAAAGGTAAAAGTACGGTAAACCAGACAGAACAGTCTATTCTACTGCATAAAGGAAGACAGCGTGGATATTACAGATGGGGATGGACCGTAGGAAATGAAACTCTCTCTTATAAACAATTGGAATGTACCTCAATAGCAGATCGAGGATAATAATCAGTATATCTGGTGCTGTCATTGCCTCCAGGTAGCACGCGTAATACATTTTGAAAGACCACACTTCCCTTGCAACAAAATTATAATTGCTATGATGTTCACTATGGGAAGGAAAATAAACAGGAAAATTGATCAAGCTAGTGGAAAAGTTACCAATTGCACAGAGTATTTTGTGTAATTTCTGTGTGTGTCCCTGTTTTTGAAAACGTATTGAGGTATTTATACCCATCGTCATGTAATCTGCTGGATTCAAAAAACCAGCCATTAATTAGGAACTCATATTTGGGATGAAACAGAAAATGAGGGAATGCAGTTTGTAAGAGATTATGTGAAGATTGACACTACCCTGACAGGTTATTAAAATGTAAACAAGCTAATGCAGGAAATATCACAAAGACCATGAGAGATATGCTTTAGTTTCTGAAGTGAAACAGAGGTCAGTGACCCTGTATTGGGGTGGCGGAAATGTCCAGGTTGCTGTTCCTCATCTTTACAGAATCATTCAGAATTAGGGTGGAATGGTCAGCCCAAGTTCCCCTTCATTAGTACCTAGTGACATGTCCTGCTCCAGATCATTATCCAATGAAGGTGGCTAATACAGGGGTATCTCAATCTGTGTTATCCTCTGATACCTACTCAGAGGTAGCTTCCTTGTGCAGCTGATGGCCTATTGATTTGAGATGTTAGAGGTCGCTTCTTTGGAAAATTCGATCAACAGGCTCTTACACATCTTCCACATGCCGCACATTGCTGCTGGGGTGCAGTGAGGGTGGAAGCTGGCAATGTTTGTGGATGTGATGCCAGTCAAGGGCGCTGCTTTATTATCAAGTTTATAGAGAGTTGTTGGACAGACCTCACCCAGACAAGTGGGGAGTATTCATTCACACTCATGACGTGCCCTTTGTGGATAGTGGGCAGACTCTGGGGAGTCAGGAGGTGAAGTATGCACTGTAGAAACACTGATCTCTGACATGGTCTTGTAACACTGGCATTTATATGACTGGTCCAGATCAGACTGTGGTCTATTGCAACCCTTCACCCCCTCCCCCAGGATACTGACACTGGAGAATTCATTGATATGAAGAGAAATGGTTACATTCTCTCTTTTTGGAGATCCCTGATGTTTGTGTGGAGCAAATGCTACTTGTCAGCTCAGGCCGGAATATTGTTCAAATGTTGTTATGCATGGACTTAGTATCTGACAGATGTTGGAGATCAGAGTCAAAGAGTGTGGTGCTGGAAAAGCACAGGGGGTCAGGCAGCATGTGAGGCCAGGAGACTTGACATTTCAGGAATCCTGATGAAGGGCTTATGCCCAAAATATCAATTCTCCTGCTCCTGGATGCTGCCTGACCGGCTGTGCTTTTTCAGCACCACACTCTTCGATAGGATCTGACGATGCAGGAAAGGTATGAAACTTTGTGAACAATCAACAAACATCCTGAATTCTGACCTTATGATGGAGGGATTGTCAACAGTGAAGCAGCTGAAGATAACTGGGCCTGGGACATTTCCCTGAGGAACTCCTGCAGAGATGTCCTGGAGCTGAGGTAACTGACTTCCAACAATCACACCCATCCTCCAATGTGCCAGGAATGACTCCAACCAATGAGAGGTTCATCCCATTTCTCATCATTTTAGGTTTCCTTCAGGTCAGACTTGGTCACCTACTGCTTTGATGTCAAGTGCAGTCTCTCTCACCTCACCTCAGGAGTTCAGCTCCATTGTCTTTGTTTGGATATTAGTTGTTATGGGTCTGGTGCTGAGCAACCCTGCAGAGCTGGACACCAGTGAACTAGTTATTGCTGAGGGAGTGCAGCTCGGTAGTACTCTTCATACACTTTCCAATATGTCGCTGTTAATTCTTATCAGACTGATGGGTGGTAATTATCTGGATTTGATTTGTTCTATTCTTTTAGATTTATCTGTTTAAATCCCTATATTAATAGGTGGTTGCCAGTTTTGTAACTGTACTGGAACAGCTCAACTCAGGGCATGGCGAGTATTGGAGCCATTTACCACTGACAAGATATTTTCATGACCATTAATTTATACAGTGCCTTAGCTGTTGCTTTTGTTAGCTCCTGGTGAGCACTGGAGAGCCTCTACTGAAGCACAATCCATCATGTGGACTACACACCCAGGAAAGGAAAAGGGAGATCAGGTTTAATAATCACCCAGTTATCAGAAGGAAGCCATTTAGCTGATCGTATCTGCATGGGCTGTCTATATGTGTTGACACAGTGGCGAGCACTTACCTTTTCCCCATTACCCTGCAGATTGATTCGAGTTCAATAATCATTCAAGTCCCTCTTCATTGTCTCAATACAACCGGACCAAGGCTCCTTCTCCAACAACTGTCAAGTTGATTATTTATTACAAATGGAACCTGAAAATGTATTATTTGTCAGAAATGGAAACCATAAGCTTAACATACTCTCTTTCACAGGATACCATGTGGTCCAAACTTACAGCAATATTCTGTAGTTTATTGGATCAGGCTAAACTTATGGAGAGATAAGTGAGCATTTCAGGTTGATGCTGATCCATTAGCACTCCCAGCCTTTTCTGTTCTTATTTCAGATTTCCAGCACCTGCAATATTTTGCTTTAGTTCAATCATTTTATAACTTTCCATTAATATTGACAGAATGGTCCATTTCTCTGAAGTCTCAGGAACTGTTTGGAGTGACCTCAATCTGACAGTTGGAATGCTTTCTCAATTCTGTGGTAAATGGAGAGGTTTTCAAAGAGTCATCGATGGCAAGACATCTGATACTTGTCAGAGTTCACTGTAGCTCAGTGCAGGATTTAGTTGAGTGGGAGCAGCGTCGAAGTAAAAGCGAACCCGGGAGACTACAGCAAAGGTAAGACAGTCTGTTTTAAAATTGCTTACCTGTAGCGGGCAGCGGTGTGTTTTTTTTTTACTCTCTCTCCACAGAAAGAGCGGGAGCAGCAGAGGAAGTGACGGCAAGCAGAGGGGCAGCCGGGAAGGAAAAGTGAGTATACAAGTCAGGAAGTCAGGAAGCAGCTGAAAGACTTTACCAAATTTTAGCAGTATGGCTGCTCTACTCACGGAATTGCTAAAGAAAGGCAAGGCATTTCAGTGGACATTGGACTGTCAGAGGCATTTGACAGCCTGAAAACTGTGTTAGCTACTGTCGCAGTACTAGCTACACTGAATTATGCAAAGCCATTCAAGGTGGCTATTGATGCAAGTGATGTGGGTGTTAGTGCTGTGCTCTTGTGGGAAGATGCATATCTGAGACAATCTTACACACTAATCATAACCCATTGAAATTTCTGGAGAAATTTAAGGGCAAAAATGCAGTCTGTTCAGATGGAGCCTGTTGCTTTAGCTATTCAATTTGAAAATTGTGCATGTGGCAGGATGACAAAACATGATTGCAGATGCAGTGGCGAGACTTGAATGAGAAATGGAGGCATTCATGGCAGGAATAAAATAGACTGAAATAAAGTGTACCAATGCATGTTTGTGTGATTGTTGTCATTGTAATGTATGTGTCTGTTATGAAGTACAAAGAGTTTACAATTAAGGGGTTTTAAATTGAAGCCAGCTTTGGTTTAGTGGGTTCATTTCATTTTAGGGTGAGGTACGATGGTGCTGCTTGTTCAACAAGGAGATGTTATACTTGGTTTCAGTTTCAAAAGATTGTAAAAACACAGAGTCTGAAAAGTCTGGGCTCAGATGGGTTTTTGAGCCAGTTTGATTAACAAATAACAGATACTGCCTCAGGCAAAATGCTTTCAGCTTTTATATCAAAACAATGAAAGGGGAGAGGCCAGTTCTCACAGCTCAGCTTCCCTGTTGGTTTGTTTTGGGTTTTTTGGCAGTCGAGCTATTCATTGGAAGATGTCAAGGGGATGCGATAATATGTTGGGCTTTCAGATAGGTTACGATATTTGGTATGCAGTTGTCTTTTGTTTCTGTTTCATTCAGTAATCTTGGAAATAAATTTGTTTTGCTTAAAACTATGTGGTTGGACCAACTGCATACCTCCTGGAATATCCACGTTACAATTGCTTTAAATAATGAGCATAGTTAGGATCTTGACTACTGTAAGAATAATCGGGTAGTTATGGTCAGGGATTTTAACTTTCCAAACCTTGACTGGGACTGCCTTAGTGTTAAAGGGTTAGATGAAGAGGAATTTCTTAAGTGTGTACAAGGCAATTTTCTGATTCAGTATGTGGATGTACCTACTAGAGAAGGTGCAAAACCTGACCTACTCTTGGGAAAGAAGGCAGGGCAGGTGACTGAGGTGTCAGTGGGGGAACACTTTGGGGCCAGCAACCACAATTCTATTTGTTTTAAAATAGTGATGGAAAAGGATAGACCAGATCTAAAAGTTGAAGTTTGAAATTGGAGAAAGGTAAGAACTTTCAAAAGCTGATTGGAGGCAGATGTTCGCAGGTAAAGGGACGGCTGGAAAATGGGAAGCCTTCAGAAATGAGATAACAAGAATCCAGAGAAAGTATATTCCTGTCAGGGTGAAAGGGAAGGCTGGTAAGTATAGGGAATGCTGGATGACAAAAGAAATTGAGGGTTTGGTTAAGAAAAAGAAGGAAGCATATGTTAGGTATAGACAGGATAGATCGAGTGAATCCTTAGAAGAGTATAAAGAAAGTAGGAGTATACTGAAGAGGGAAATCAGGAGGGCAAAACAGGGACATGAGATAGCTTTGGCAAATAGAATTAAGGAGAATCCAAAGGGGTTTTACAAATATATTAAGGACAAAAGGATAACTCGGGAGAGAAGAGGGACCCTCAAAGATCAGCAAGGCAGCCTTTGTGTGGAGCCACAGAAAATGGGGGAGATACTAAATGAATATTTTGCATCAGTATTTACTGTGGAAAAGGATATTTAGGGAAATAGATGGTGACATTAGACGAGATTAGATTACAGTGTGGAAACAGGCCCTTCGGCCCAACAAGTCCACACCGACCCGCCAAAGCGAAACCCACCCATACCCCTACATTTACCCATTACCTAACACTACGGGCAATTTAGTATGGCCAATTCACCTGACCCTGCACATCTTTGGACTGTGGGAGGAAACCGGAGCACCCAGAGGAAAGCCACGCAGACACGGGGAGAACGTGCAAACTCCACACAGTCAGTCGCCTGAGTCGGGAATTGAACCCGGGTCTCTGGCGCTGCGAGGCAGCAGTGCTAACCACTGTGCCACCGTGCCACTCACAAAATGTCCAGATTACAGAGGAGGAAGTGCTGGATGTCTTGAAATGGTTAAAGGTGTATAAATCCCCAGGACCTGATCAGGTGTACCCGAGAACTCTGTGGGAAGCTAGGAAAGTGATTGCTGGGCTTCTTGCTGAGATATTTGTATCATCGATAGTCACAGGTGAGGTGCCGGAAGACTGGAGGTTGGCAAACGTGGTGCCACTGTTTAAGAAGGGCGGTAAAGACAATCCAGGGAAGTGTAGACCGGTGAGCCTGACCTTGGTGGTGGGCAAGTTGTTGGAGGGAATTCTGAGGGACAGGATGTGCATGTATTTGGAAAGGCAAGGACTGATGCAGGAGAGTCAACATGGCTTTGTGTGTGGGAAATCATGTCTCACAAACTTGATTGAGTTTTTTGAAGAAGTAACAAAGAAGATTGATGAGGGCAGAGCAGTAGATGTGATCTATATGGACTTCAGTAAGGCGTTCGACAAAGTTCCCCATGGGAGATTGATTAGCAAGGTTAGATCTCATGCAGTACAGGGAGAACTAGCCATTTGGATACAGAACTGGCTCAAAGGTAGAAGACAGAGGGTGGTGGTGGAGCGTAGTTTTTCAGACTGGAGGCGTGTGACCAGTGGAGTGCCACAAGGATCGGTGCTGGGTCCTGTACTTTTTGTCATTTACATAAATGATTTGGATGCGAGCATAAGAGGTACAGTTAGTAAGTTTGCAGATGACACCAAAATTGGAGGTGTAGTGGACAGCGAAGAGGGTTACCTCAGATTAAAACAGGATCTGGACCAGATGGGCCAATGGGCTGAGAAGTGGCAGATCAAGTTTAATTCAGATAAATGCGAGGTGCTGCATTTTGGGAAAGCAAATCTTAGCAGGATTTATACACTTAATGGTAAGTGTATAAATCCTGTCGCTGAACAAACAGACCTTGGAGTGCAGGTTCATCGCTCCTTGAAAGTGGTGTCGCAGGTAAATAGGATAGTGAAGAAGGTGTTTGGTATGCTTTCCTTTATTGGTCAGAGTATTGAGTACAGGAGTTGGGAGGTCATGTTGCGGCTGTACAGAACATTGGTTAGGCCACTGTTGGAATATTGCGTGCAATTTTGGTCTGATTCCTATCAGAAAGATGTTGTGAAACTTGAAAGGGTTCAGAAAAGATTTACAAAGACATTGCTTGGGTTGGAGTATCTGAGCTACAGGGAGAGGCTGAACAGGCTGGGGCTGTTTTCCCTGGAGTGTCAGAGGCTGAGAGGTGACCCTATAGAGGTTTACAAAATTATGAGGGGTATGGATAGGATAAATAGGCAAAGTCTTTTCCCTGGGGTCAGGGAATCCAGAACTAGAGGGCATAGGTTTAGGGTGAGAGGGGAAAGATACAAAAGAGACCTCAGGGGCAACTTTTTCACACAGAGGGTGGTACGTGTATGGAATGTACTGCCAGAAGATGTGGTGGAGGCTGGTACAATTGCAACATTTAAGAGGCATTTGGATGGGTATATGAATAGGAAGGGTTTGGAGGGATATGGGCCGGGCACTGGCAGGTGAGACTAGATTGGTTTGGGATATCTGGTTGGCATGGACGAGTGGGACTGAAGGGTCTGTTTCCATGCTGTACATCTCAACGGCTCTATGACTTTCTTGAAATGTTTTGATGGTGTCTGACCTGGTCGTAACACTCAGCAATCTGCCATGAGCAGATACATCTGTCCATGACAGTGTCAGGAACAGCGATCACCATACAGTCCTTAAGGAGACAAAGTCTCCCTTTCACATTGAGAATAACCTCCATCGTGTTGAGTGGTTCTATCCCAATGCTAAATGGGACAGACTTCAAACAGATCTAACAACTCATGGGTTGACATCCATGGTGTGATGTGGGCCATTAACAGAAGCACAGTCTGTGACCTCATGGTCCAGCTCATCGTCAACTCAACCATGACCATCAAGCCAGGGATCAACCCTGGGTCAATGGAGAGTGCAGGGGAGCATGCCAGCAGTAACACCAGGCACAGCTGAAGATGTGGTATCAACCTGGTGAAGCCACCAAACTGAACTACTTGCATGTCAATCAGCATAAACAGCAAGTGACAGACAGAGCTAAGCGAACCCATAACGAATGGATCAGATCGAAGCTCTGCAGTCCTGCCACATCCAATCGTGAATGGTGATGGGCAATTAAACAACTCACTGGAGGAGGAGGCTCCACAAATATTCCAATCCTGAATGATGGAAGATTCCAGCAAATCAGTGCAAAAATATAAGGATGAACCTTTTGCAGCAAACTTCAGCCAGAAGTACTGAGTGGATGATCCATCTCACCCTCCTCCAATGTTGCCCAGTATTACAGGTACCAGTCTTAAGGCAATTCGATTCACTGCACATGACATCACAAAATGGCTGGATACACTGGATGCTGCAAAGGCTATAGGCACTGACAACATTCCAGCAATAATACTGGAGTCATGTGCTCCAGAACTTGTTGCTCCCCAAGCCAAGCTGTTCCAGTACACTTACAACATTAGCATTTACTCAACCATGTGTAAAATTGCCCAGATACGTCCTGTTTCTATGAAGCATTTCAAATTCAACCCGGCCAGCTACCGTGCCCTTCCATCTATTCTCGATCACCAGTAAAGTGTTGGAAGGTGACATCAGCCGTGCTATTGAGCAGCTCCCAGTCAGCAATAACCTACTCAGTGACGCCCAGTTTGGGTTCACCAGGTCCACCCAGCTCCTGACCTCATTACAGCCTTGGTTCAAATATGGACAAAAGAGCTGACAAAAGAGGGGAGGTGAGAATATAGCGTAACATCAAGACCAATTGGACTGAGTGTGGTATCAAGGAGTCTGAGCAAAACTAGAATTAATGGAGGACAAGTTCCCCAGTGGTTGGAGTCAGGCCAGACACAGAGGAAAATGGTTGTGATTATTGGAGGTCAGCCATCTTAGCTCCAGGACATCTCTGCAGGAGGTCCTCAGGGTAATTTCCTTGACCCAATCACCTCTAGCTGCTTCATGATAAGGTCCTGATAAGCAGCTTCCCTCCATCATAAGGTGAGAAGTGGAGATGTTCACTGATTATTTGACAGTTTTCAGCATCACTCACAACTCCTCAGATATTGAAGCAGTTCATGTTCAAATACAACAAGAACTGGATAATGTCCAGGCTTGGCTTGACAAGTGGCAAGTTATATTCACAGCACACACATGCCAGTCTATGACCATCATCAATAAGAGACAATCTAACAACTGGCCCTTGAATTTAAATGGTGTGAACATCACTGAATCCTCAAATGTCAACATCCTGGGGATTATATTGACCAGAAACTCCACTGGATTCGCCACATAAACACAGTGGCAACAAGAGCAGGTCAGAGGCAGGGTACACAGTGATGAGGAAATCATCTCTTCACTTCCCAAAGCCTATCCACCATCTACAAGGCAGAAGTGGGGAGTGTGAGAGAATACTCCCCACTTGCCTGAGTAAGTGAAGTTCCAACAACACTCAGGAAGCTGACACTATCCAGGACAAAGCAGTCTGCTTGATTAGCACTACATCCATAAGCATCCATTCCCTCGACCTTCGATGTTCAGTTGTAGTGGTGTGTAGAAAATCACCAAAGAACATCAGACAGCAACTTCTAAACCCACAACCACTTCCATTCAGAAGGACAAGAGCAGAAGATATATAGGAATGCTACCTCCTTCAAGTTCCCCTTCCAGCCTCTCACCATCCAACTTTGAAATAGATCACCATTCCTCCACAATGACTGGGCCAAAATCCTGGAATTCCCTTCGTAATGGCATTGTGGGTCAACCCACAGCAGGTGGACTGCAGCAGTTCAAGAAGGTAACTCCCCACCACCTTCTCAAGGGGCAACTAGGGATGGGCAATAAATACCGGGCAGCCAGCGATGCCCAGATCCCACCAATGAATATGTAATTTCCTCGACACATCTCCATGCTGTCCTCTATACAGATTCATCCTCTGCACTGTGTGATACTCTGACTAGTGACATGGTGAATGCCTGTCACTCTGCACTAAACACTGAGATCAACCTGACAGACCTGAAGTAAACACAAAGTGAATGAGCCTTTAGAAAGTTATCTCAGAGCCAGATGCATGAAATGTGCCCATGCCCCTGACTGTGAACCAACCTGGCAGAAGCAGGTACGACATCATTGTCTCTGAGCTCCATAGTGAAGGGTGAGTTAATCTGAAAGCAGCCAGAATGATGTGGTGAGGCTGGGGTTTGCTGATGCCCACACACACGGACAGAGTGTGGGAGAGGACAGTGTTGATGGAGCATGCAGTGAAATGGTGCTGATGGTGGAGATGGATGAAGATCTGGAGAAGCAAACAGTGAGCTCCTGCCTCCAGGTAACTGCCCAGGCTTTCCTGTTGGGAACTGGCACCATCTGGTTTCCATAGGAACTGAAGGAAGGATTAGAATCTCCATCGAAATGAGGTAAGACCAGCTCCTAATGAGATAGAACGGCATGAAAATGAAGTGGTCACTCCTCACTAGTGCGATTCAGAATTCCCTGTTTAAACCAGAAATGGGAAAATTGGAAATAGGTTACACAACAAAATCTAATGCTTTCATTCTTGACATATTTCCCCAACTTTCTTGTCTTTGCTCATACAACTCAAGGCAGCAGAAAATCCAACTCTATAAAACTTACTAACAATGTAATGTTTAACCTGCTGACAGGATTGAGGATCCCACAATTGCTCAGGCCAAGTACTGTCAATGCTGGTCATCCTGCAGGACCAAATGGACACCACAACCATGATCTGACCCCTGACCCCTGAGGGTATTGACCTCAACATGGAATAGAATTGGCCCTGTCAGTGACTTAGAATCCCTACAGTATAGAAACAGACCCATCAGCCCAACAAGTGCACACTGACCCTCCGAAGAATAACTCAAATAAAACCACATTCCACTGTCTATATCTACCCCTGACTAATGCACCTAACCTACATCTCCCTGAACAATGGGATGGGCAATTTAACATGGTCAATTCAACAAACCTGCACATCTTTAGATTGTGGGAGGAAACCTGAGCATCCAGAGTAAACTTATGCAGACTCGAGAAGAATGTGCAAACACAGACATCACTCGAGGAATCAAACCCAGGTCCCTGGCACTGTAAGGCAGCAGTGCCAACCACTAAGCTACCATGATGATGGTGTCCTGGCCATCGAAAACAATATGGGTGAACTCAGATCGAGGCTTACCTACCAGAGGGAACTCAGAGACTGTTGTGTGCTCTGCTTCATGGAGACTTGGCTCACCCCTGCCATTCCTGACTGCTTCCTACAAGCTGATGGGTTCTCCATACACCACATGGACCACACAGCAGCCTCAGGAAAAGTGAAGGGCAGTGGGATATGCTTCCTGAACAACACCTCCTGGTGCTCGGTTTTGTGACCCTGACAGACCATTGCTCCCCTCGACCTAGAATACTTTACAGCAAAATGATGTCCCTACTACCTTCCATGAGATTTCACCTCCGCCATCCTGACAGCAGTCTACATCCCACCCCATGCGAATGTGATGAATGCCCTGGATGAAATTTCCACTGCCATAAACATTCTGAGATAAAATTCCCCGAGTCCTTCCTCACCTTGACTGGTGACATCAACATTTCGGGATTTCTGATGCTGGGCTTATAACTGAAATGACAATTCTCCTGCTCCTCAAATGCTGCCTGACCGGCCGTGCGTTTCCATCACCACACTCTTCGGTAGTGTCTGACGAGGCAGGAACGGGTCTAAACTTTGTGGAACAATAAACAAACATCCTGAATACTGACCTTATGATGGAGGGATTGTCCAGGATGAAGCAGTTGAAAGTAAGTGGGCCAAGGACACTTCCCTGATTTAATCTCTCCCTCGCTTCAGCCTCATCATCTCAAGTGTGAGATATCTGACTTTTGTCCAATCAATTTTTCCTTAATTAATTTTAAAGGCACTCTAACTCTGTATCCGAATATTAACTCAAAGGGATTACACTGAGTAGATTAATTTGGGGCATCTCTAATGGCAAACAACATAAATGTGGGATTCCTTTATCCCAATCATTCAGGTAATCCTGACAGGCAGTAAGCTCTGAACGTGGTCTTCAGGGCCTGATGTCACCTTTCCAATGCTCCCTGGGTTTCAGGATGGTATGCACTTGATTTAAAAGCTGAAGGCCTAAATTATCCAAGACTTCCTTAAATAGTTTATCAGTAAAATTAGACCCTTGGTCTGAGTGAAACTCCCTGGGTAGCCCATACCAGGTAAAGAAAGCTACCAACTCCTCCACCATCCTTTTAGCTTTAACACTCTGTAATGGAATTGCCTCAGGAAATCTGGTAGCCACGTCCATTATGGTTAGCAAATACTGGTTACCACTTTCAGTTTTAGGGAGGTGAACTATACAATCAATCATAACCCTCGTGAAAGGCTTTTCAAATGTGGAAATTGCCAACAAAAGCTCTGGTTATTACTAAGTTAAAGATCACACAGCACCAGGTTATAGTCCCACAGGTTTAATGGGAAGCACTAGCTTTCGCAGTGCTGCTCCTTCATCAGGTGGCTGTGGGGTATTTTATTGTTGCCTGGGGCTTACCTACCATTTGGCACATATGACATGTACAACAAACATCAACCACATACATCCCTGTGCTGTCCAGGCCAACAGAAGTGGTTTTGTATCTTAGCCTGAATCTACCTCACACCTAGATGATCCCCAACAGGTAATTCGTGTGCGAGCCGTAACACGTCCTGTCTGTATGTTACTGGCAACACAAGCTGGTGCACTTTCCCCATTTCTCATCTGTACTAACCTGCCGTGTCTCCACTTTCACCTTCCGATTGTCTCCTTTAGAGAATAACCCTTTGGAATACATGCTGATTCCGTTACTGAGTATGCATCATGATATAGATAGTTTATTGTCACATATTTCATTAGTCTTTCAGGATTAAACACCTCTGCCTGACCCTCTGTCTGGTCAGCGTTTCCCTGCACCATTACATCAAACAGGGTGTCAGCTAACTGAACCTCAACTCCTTCATCTTTCTCTTAACATTTTCCTTCTTGCTGTAACTGATGAGAGTGGGATCTTGTTACTCTACAGTCCTTGGGTATTTTTCTTTTAACTCCTCAGTTTCCTGTTTTTTCTCTGGCTTCTCCACCACAAGGGCGTCACTCCTACCTTGGATCCTGCTAATTGGTTTTCTAGAACAATCTCTATTCCTGAAAGGGGCACTCTGTCCATCACTTCCATTTTCACTTTCAGTCTTTATTTGACTCTCCAACCTGACCTTACACAGGGCAACGATAGGTTTCTCTCCATCTATTCCATAAATTACCACCCTTTCAGGTAACTGTTCAGAAAGAGGGCAAATACTTTTAATTCTTTGTATTAGAGACTGGCCAGATCACGTATCTCTTAAAATTGTAGCCTCTTTCCTGTCTCCCGCTGTTCTTCCTGAGTAAACTTTGCCCACAGAGGTGAAGACTTTATTGAAATCAGGTATAAACTCAACACCTGGTCCCTGCCTATGCTGTGCACTCTCCTGCAGCTCACCGACCTCTCTTGTGGTTTCCATTTCTACTCCCCCTAATCCCACTGGCTTAGCTTCTTTTACCACATCTTTTCCCACAGTGCCTTTCTTCAACAACCAGCACTGAGGCTTTTTGTGTCCCGCCTTACCACAGGCCATTCACCTCCTTTTCACCCCAATGGGCTTCCTTTTGCCCCTGTGGTAAGCTATTCCAGAGTGAGCTAAATTTTATTTTCATCCACATCTTGAACTTGCTGTTCATACACCTAAGTTTTTAAACTCCTCCCACGGAATAATCTCTCTAAGATCCTCATATGTGTTGTCTATTTTGAAGGCCTGCACCCATCTCTCAAAATTGCTCTGTTTTTTTATTGAACTCAATGGAAGACTCACCTGGTTTCTTGTTTATGTTGCTGAACCGTTGTCCGTACGCGTCTGGTACTAATTCATAGACAATCAAATTAGACTGTTTGACATCAGCATCATCCCTTGACCTCTAATCTGACAGCGCTGCAAACACCTCACTAGCTCTGCCTCCCAGCTTCGTCTGAACTAGCATTACCCACAAGTCCTCTGGCCACTCCAGCTGCCTAGCCAGCTTTTCAATTGAAATACAACATGGCTTCAACATCTTACTCATCGACATGTGGCAGAGTTTTAACATGTTTGTATACATCCCTACTTCCTCCCTTCACCTCCACCCTGTTACCTTGACTTTCCTGACTAATTCACAACTTCAGAAGCTCAAACTCTCCCTTTTTTTCTCTTTCTCCACACTCTCTCTTTCTTTTTGCTCCGTTAAGAATCTTCTCTCCCTTTCTTCCTCCTCTCACTCAAACTGCTTCATCCAAAATTGAATTTTCATCATTTCCAAAAACTCTAATGGCCTTTGCAGCACATTTAAAAGTTGTGTTATTTCAGTTATAACCTCACCTTTTTTTTCAGAGACTCAGGCAACCCCAGCTCCAATGTGTCTGCCAATTATAGTAGCTTTGCCTTGCTCACCTTTTCCACAACCCCCAAAGTCATGTCTTCCAGCTCTGCAAAACATTTAATTACTGAAAGCGCCATTTCTCGCACTTTTAATTGAACCACCTACAAGTAGCTGAAAATAAACAAATTGTCTCAACTGATTTATTTAAAGATCTGGGACACCCTAATCCCCAAATGTGTTTAAATCTCTCCAAATCCATTCAGATCTGTTCAGATCCCAGATATGATCTGTGCAAATCCATCTAAATCTACCCAAACCTGTCCAAATCCTGGACCTGAGCCCCCAGTCTGTTCTGATGCAGAAGTCGAACCCTTCTGCTAATTAAAACAGAAACACCCAGAGAAGCTCGTCTCACCGCGTAATCTGTTCGAAATGTGAGGGAGTGAAAGAAAACTCTTGATTTCCACTGTGGAAAGAAAAAATAACAATTTATTTTCCCACCTCTAACAGTGAACACTAAACAAGAACTATTAACAAACCCGATACCACTTTCTCTCAACTGATGACTAACTGACCCCAACCCTACTAAAATGCTGCTCCAATAACACAATTACAAAGCATTAAATTAATTTAATCTCTCAAAGTCCATACAGTCCAGTATGCTGTCTTCCTTCTGCTCTTCCGAATCTGCTGTTTCCTTCC
This sequence comes from Chiloscyllium plagiosum, assembly GCF_037043375.1. Taxonomy (NCBI): domain Eukaryota; kingdom Metazoa; phylum Chordata; class Chondrichthyes; order Orectolobiformes; family Hemiscylliidae; genus Chiloscyllium; species Chiloscyllium plagiosum. The sequence goes on from NW_028270150.1 coordinate 93,453,904, forward strand.
ATCCTTCCAACTCTGCTGTCTGCCCCACTCCCGAGCCATCTTGTCTGATTTTCTTTTTGACTACGAGTATCTTTGTATAAAATTCCTTGGTTCCTTAACCTCGGGAGCTTTCTGAGATTTCTTTCAGAGTTGTTCAGTGCTGTTGGCTCTCTTTTGCTGGCACTTGCTCTTTCTCCTGATTTTCAAAAAACACTTGTTTTGATTCCCCTGATTCCATATGAATTTCCTATCGTCGGATTGGTTTCAGGCTGTCAGTATTGTCAGATATTAAAATCAATTGGCTTTGAAGGGCTGAGTGTTTGGTCTAAATCAATTGGTCACACTTGAATTGTTGTCAAAACAGCAACCAAAACTCAGGTATCCATTTAACAGCCAATTGTTCCACGTGTCTCTTTGGAACAGCCTGTCTCCTGGCTGCTCTGTATACTGGCAGCATTTGTGGTACCTTTAGCTCAGAAGCGCAGTTTTTCTCTTAAAAAGGACCATATGTTATTTCCACTCACTATTATTCGAATCAGCATTGTAACAGATGACTGCACACACGCACACACACTTGTACATATATAGTGACCAAAAGGCACACACACATACACACACACACACACACACATACTCACACACACACGCTCACGCACACTTGTACAAATATAGCGACCAAAAGGCACACACACGCACACATACACACACACACGCACAAACACACACACACTTATACATATATAGTGACCAAAAGGCACACACACACACAAACTCACACACACTTATTCATATATAGTGACTAAAAGGCACACACACATGCACACACACAGACAGCTATGCACAAATGCAGACACACAGATATCTGTATATACAGAGATAGTAATATACACTCTGACATGCATAGACAGACATACACACACACAGACACAGGCACATATAAATTTGAGGAGCTAATTGGTTTTCTTTTCTGCTGCTTTGTATGTTTTTATGATTAGATTCCCTACAGCGTGGAAATAGGCCCTTCAACCCAATCAACCCTCTGAAAGGTAACGCACCCAGACCCATTTCTCTCTGACTCAAGCACCTACCACTATGGGCAATTTAGCATGGCCAATTCACCTGACCTGCGCATTTTTGGATTGTGGGAGGAAACCGCAGCAACCAGAGGAAATCCACGCAGACATGGGGAGAATGTGCAAACTCCACACAGCCAGTCACCCAAGGCTGGAATTGAACGTGGGACCCTGGTGCTCTGAGGCAGCAGTGCTTACCACTGAGCCAAGGATTATCAAGTTGACTCACATGGCAGGATAGTTTAATAGACAGAGCCCTGTTCTTGGGAGATGAATAAATCATGTACATGTACTACAGCTGTTTCAATTCAAACAAAATAGACCCCAGCCATTTGTTAAGGGCAATGTCCTAATTAGTCAGAGTCAATCTACTTGGTTTAAAATTTAAACAAAGCCTGGAGGTCAACTATCAATCATCAGTAATAAACAGTATCAAGGTTCCCATTGAATTGTATTCTTGCAGATTGTCCTGATGAGTGTCAGAGAAAAAAACTCTAACAGACATCTTTTTTCCAGTAATACACATGTTCTGTAATACCAAATAATGATTTTTTTTTTAAAACCAAGTACTTTCTCTTATTTGTATCAGGTATCTTTGTGGGACATGAAGTTTAGAATATGTGAACTGAATATTACTAAATGGTTTCTATCAGTTTTATCAAGAATGTTCACACAGACATTCATTCACACGACATGGGCATCATCAGTAAAGACGGTATTTGCTGCTGATGCCGAATTTCCTCTGAGAAGGAAGGAGCAAGTTCAAATGGGGTCACATCAGTGACTGTCATCCCAGTCTTTTAAATATTACACAGAGTGAGCAGTTTAAATGTTTCTTGTTGTGAGCACGTTAAACAATATTTGCTGCAATGATTTCAGTGACATTTACTGTAGCTATTCTATAACATAGTTTTGCTTTTCATTATGCACTGTAATTACTTAAAGTTACATTCATGGTGACAGTTTAAAAAGTATTTGATGGAATCTTGGTTTCTAACTGTACTGCAGGAACTTTACACAGGGACATCTGCTGTAGAGTGTAGAACGTCATGTTGAGGTTGTACAGGATGTTGGTGAGGCCTCTTCTCGAGTACTGTGTCCAGTTCATGTCACTTTGTTATAGGAAGGATGTTATTAAACTGGGAATAGATCAGAAAAGATTTACCAAGGTTTGCCAGGCTTGGAGGGATTGAGATATAAAAATAGAGAGGAAAGACTGGGATTTATTTCACTGGAGCGGAGTAGATTGAGAGGTGACCTTACTGAGGTTTGTAAACTCAGTCGGGACGTGGATAAGGTGAATGACAGGGATGAGGGAATTCAAAAGCAGGGGTTATATATTTCGGGTGAGAGAGGAAAGATTGAGAAAGGGCATGTGGGGAGTGTTTTCTTACCCACAGAGACAGTGATGGGTTATATATTCAAAGTTTGTGAGAAGATCTGATGCGGATGCGATCCACGAACATCAACTAGCCACGAAACGACACGACCAGCTATCCCTAATAGCCACACACGCAGACGACAAGCATTTGACTGGGACAACACTACCATTATAGGGCAAGCGAAACAAAGAACAGCCAGGGAATTCCTAGAAGCTTGGCACTCATCCACAAACTCCATCAACAAACATATTGACCTGGACTCAATATACCGGCCACTACAGCGGACAGCTGAAACTGACAACCGGAAGCGGCAGGGACAGGCCACTATAAATGCTGGTGGAAACACCACAGAAGCGCTTCACAGGAGGGTCCCAAGCACTGAGGATGTCACCTAGACAGGGAATGAAACGTTTGCAACAAAAACTTCCAGCTCGGCGAACAGAACCATAGAAGCAGGGGTTATATATTTTGGGTGAGGGAGGAAAGATTGAGAAAGGGCATGTGGGGAGTGTTTTCTTACCCAGAGAGTGGTTTGTGTTTGGAATGCACTGTCAGAGACAGTGATGGATGCAGGTACAGTTACAGCATTTGGAAGACATTTGGATGAAGCTTGACCAGGAAAGGTTTGGACAGATATGGGCCAAGTGCAGGCAGATGGGAATCGTTTAGTTTGAGAATGCTGTTGGCACAGACTAGATGTACTGAGGGTCTATTTCCATGCTGTACGACTCTGATTGATCACAAGGAGTGATGCACAATGTCTAATGCAGCCAATGTGTATCATTTACCCAGGGAAAGCATTGTGTTTGTCTCACTGATTCAGGAAGGACTGATCGATTGCACTGTGTCTGTTTCAGGGATCATGGGGAGTGTTGACTGAACCTATTCTCTGTATCTCACAGATGTCAGGCAGAGCAGACTGATCTCACTGTGTATTTATCACTGACCAAAGGAGCCCGGATTGTTGGTTTGTGTGGGAGAGTGTTTGAGTAGTTTCAAAACAAAATGTTTGCAGCTGAATGTAGATTGCATAAGTTAAAATTGGGTTTGTGTGTGTGTGTGCGTGTGTTGAGTGTGGGAGAGGAAGCAATGAGGGAGTGAAAATCGTGTGGAAAACTAACAGACAGAAGGTTCTAGAAAGAGGAGGGGCTGATCACTAAAATGGCAAACACCCTGTTGTTTGAGTGAACTGATTGGAGGGAACTGAGGGGTGTGGGAGTGAGTATAAAATAGTGAGAATGGGAGTCTGGGGCGGGCAGTTCGGGCAACTTCAGGCCAGTCCGGGCAGTTAGAACCAGGAGAGAGTGACTGCTTGTGTTACATGTGAAGTTTGAATAAAATTCAAAACTAACCATTCCCGGTGGCCTCGTATGTGCTTCCAAACCAATAATTCTCAAGCAAAATTGTTTGCAATCCCAGAATGCATCAATCCAACTCATCATTTCATACATCTCACTAATTGAGCAAATGGGTGTTTTACCATGTCCTTCAGCTGTTCTCTGAACTTAGTCTGGGTCACGGCATCTTTACTGGAAATGTGTTGCTGGAAAAGCGCAGCAGGTCAGGCAGCATCCAGGGAACAGGAGAATCGACGTTTCGGGCATAAGCCCTTCTTCAGCTTATGCCCGAAACGTCGATTCTCCTGTTCCTTGGATGCTGCCTGACCTGCTGCGCTTTTCCAGCAACACATTTCCAGCTCTGATCTCCAGCATCTGCAGACCTCACTTTCTCCTCACGGCATCTTTACATGTGTTTGTGCAGCAACTCAGGAGCTGGAGAATGAATCCTATTTCTCATTAACCATAGTGCAAAACGACAGCCTTATAACCCAAGCAATACATCTGTCTCCATATAGAATACACCAGAAACATTGACCATAACAGGATGAAATTCCCTGAGATAACAAACATTAAAATGATGGATTTCCTTCGGCTCTCCAAGTGTCGGTCCTTGGAATGCTGCCCCCTGCTGTCAGACTGGAGTCTCCTGCGGGTTCTGCTGGCCACGAAAATGTACCTCCCAGTGAGAGCATTGAGCAGCAGAATCAGAACAAATGGGAGTGCTGGGGTCAGAATGTAGTGGTGGTGATAAAAAGTGAGGAGGGTACCTGAAACCTGCAGGAGGATATCAATGGACTAGGAAGCTGGTCAGAGCAGAGACAACAGGAACTCAACCTGGAAAAGGGTGCACTAGCCTTTGAGGAGGAACTAACAAGGCAAGGGATTACTCTGTGAATGATAGGGCTGTGGAAAAGACTGAATATCAGAGGGACCTTGGATGCATATCCACAGATCTCTGGTGGTAGTAGTTCAGGTGGATAATGTGGTTAAGAAGGCTTTCTGGATATTTGTGTTTTATTAGCTGAGGCAAGGAATAAAAGAGCTGGGGAGGTGGGTTTGTGTTGAACCTGTATAAAACATTGGTCCGGCCACAACTGGAGCCCTGACTGCAGTTCTGTTCACCACATTGTAGGAAGAATGTGATTGCACGAGAGAGGAAACAGAGGAGATTCACCAGGATGTTGTCTGGGCTGGAGGGTCTGAGCAATGAGGAAAGATTGGAAAGGCTGGGGCTGTTTACCTTGGAGCAGTAAGGACTGAGAGGGGACCTGAGTCGTACAAGATTATGAGGGACAGAGATGGGATGAATAGAAAGGCACTTTTTCCATGAGTAGAGAGGTCAATAATCAGAAAGTCAGAGAAGTGAATCTGAGAGATAGAGGCAAAAAGGAAAGTTGAGGACTTTTTTTTCCCAGAGGGAGATGGGCGTCTGGAACTCACTGTCTGAAAAGGTATTGAGTCGAAATGGTTTTAACCCTAAATCAGTCATTAAGTATTCACTTCTGTTTCCATAACCTACAGAGGTACAGGCCAAGAGCTGTACAATGGTATTAGTGTTGTCAGATCTTTGTTGACCAGCCTCTTTCAGTGCTGTTTAAGTCGATGAGCCTATATTGACATCACCAGTTTTACCGAGGGATTCGACCTCGTGAGCATCACTGGCCGAGTCAATCAAGAAAGAACCCTTGTGGAGGGAGTGCATACGGGGGAATACAGAGTCATCACAACGACCATCTTAAATACATTCAGAACAACAGTCATCAATTCCATCGACAAAGCGTTACCAAGGGAAATGATACATCAGATGGGAACCAAATGGGTAGTGTGAAGGAGTTGGTGATCATCGTTATATTTTGTTTGAACATTATATGATGAATTTGATGTTTATATCTTTGGGCTTTCTGCTAAAGACAGGATTTACATTAAAATACTGTAACATCAGTAAACTGAGAAAGGTACTCCTTATGGAATCGGGGTGCAATGAAACGTACAACCCACCAGTTCTCTCTGACCTGGTTCACTGTGACCAGTGCTCAGCAACACACTTTAATAAGAACGTGGAAACTTTGCAATGGGTATCAGGACATTTTAACCAGTGTGGGTTCCAGCATTAAGGGATTGCAGATACATAGATAAACTGGAGAAATTGGAGTTATTCTCATGTGAGAAACCTACAGAACGCTTGAAAGGATAGACAAGATAGATACAGGAAGATACCGGTCAGGGAGAGCAGAAATAAGCGTAATTTAAGAATAAGAAACTTGCCATTTCGGATTGAGATGTTGAGAAGGTGTTTTACTCAATACCATTGAAAATCTCTTTCCCATTGGGCTGTGGAAGCTCAGCCTATGAGTCTATCGAAAGTAGTGGCTGATACATTTTTGAGCATCAATCACAAAAAGAGTTAGGAGGATATTGAAGTGTCCAGTCAGCCAGGATTGAATTAAATGGTGTAGAATACTTGATGGGCTGAATGGCATCCTCCAGTTCCTCCGTTCCCAAAGACCTGTAAAGGCAATAATCAGAGCCCACAGAATTAATAAGTTTGGCAAAAAGAAGCAGAGGGTGACTGCTCCACACAATGAGTGATTAGGATTTGGAATACAAAGTGAGTGGCACATGTCGATTTAATAGTTGATTATAAATATGGAACTGGAGAAATACGTGAGGCAGGAAAAGTTAAAGTTAAAATGGAGAAACTTAGAGTTTGAGGGAGAGAAGAGTGGGCCCAAAACCGGTGATGTAAGTTTAAGTAAGGGTACATCTAAGAGTTTTAAAGTAGACCGAACTAAACAGAACAGGGAAATGATGTTCAGCAGAACACAGTGGTAGGAGACATTTAAGACATAATTCAGATTACACACGACAAATGCATTCAAAATGAGAAAGGAAAATTTCCAAATGGAACACCCACCATCCGTGTTAAAAATGGCATCAAACTTCAATGAAAAGCCGATAATTGTGAAACATTGGCTGGTAGGTCAGGAAAAGAAAATAAAAGTCAGCACAGAATGGCTAAAAGATGAACAAGGAGTGAACAATTAGAGTACAAGAGAAACCTTGCGAGCAATACAGGGGCAAGAACACGGTGGGCTACAGTGAGAGGCCTTTATTGACAGTGCTCATTATTACCCTCATTAACACCAAGTCTCACTTCATTAATATGCAGATTCCCGTTCTACCATCCACTGGATAGAAACTAGACACAGAATTCCCGATGTGGAATTCTGACTGGGAACCTGGTGACTCCAGCTCACTGCTTGTTCCTCCAGCCCTCCAGCTTGGAACCCCAGCACCAACAGCTCAAGGTCCGGTTTCTGGGTGGTGACCACACACAGCCCACGGTCACAGACATTGGAATCCGACATGTGCCAGTCTCACCACACCCCATCCTGGCACATCTCCGAGCCACTCGTAGGGCACTGCCAAGGAGGCCACTCCTGTGGAATAACGGCGGGGAGCATAACAGTGGGAATCGGAGTTGGGAACCTGGGGAATGATGATACTGAAGGGAGACAACTCACTATGCAAGGGGCAGGGGTTCAGTGAGAGTCAGCAACACCCTGGATACAAGGAGGGGGCCAGTGCATTCCCAGCCCTGGCATATCGACCCGACCGGACTGGGGTTAGAGCTGGAGGGTACGTAGATGCAGATGGGTTGGGCAGGGACTTGGGGACGAGTGAAGTCTGAGATGTTACCGGGGTGGGGGAGGTACTAGAAAAGGGGGACATTTAATTCTGGAAGGTTCCTCTGCATGCAGAGGAGGAGGCTGGAACTCAGTGTCTGAGGGAAGCCTGCTCTTGCCTTCCATCCTGTTGTGACTCAGAAATGAAGATGGCTGCACCTGAACATGAGGCCAGCAGGGTAAGTGTTTGGATGTGCAGCCTCGGGTGGGGGTGGGGTATCTGCAAGTCCATGCAATGGGAGGCCCCTTCAAAGGGCAAGGTCACTCAGCACACACCCAGACACTGAAGGGCAGACCCTTTAATATTTTACATTGCAGCTCATTCCCCAAACAGCTCAGAGCATTTAGTGTCATACAGGTTGACAGCATGGAAACAGGCCCTTCAGCCCAACTTGTCCATGCTACCCAGTTTGCACAATGAAACCTGTCCAGATTGTATACATTTAGTCCATATACCTCCATACCTGTCCCAACCATGTATCTGTGTAAATGTTTCTTAAATGACAACATTGTACTCACTATCACCGCTACCTCTGGGAGCCCATTCCAGACACTCACCATCGTCTCTGGGAAAATGTTGCCCCTCTGGACCTATTTATGTCTCTCCCCTCTCAGCCTAAACCTGTGCTCTCTAGTTTTAGACTCCCCGAGCACGGGGAAAATTTGTTGGCTATCTACCTTATCTCTGCCTCGCATGATCTATGAGGTCACCCCTCAGTCTCATATTCTCCAGGGAAAACACGTCCAGCTTATCCAGACTCTCCTGAAAGCTCAAAACATCTAGTCCAGGAAGCATCCTGGCAAACGTTCCAGTGCTCTTTCCAGTTTAATTGTATTCTTTCTACAGGAGGGTGACCAGAACTGCACGTTGTACTCCATTTGTGGCCTTTCCAACACGTTGTACAGCTGCACCAAGACGTCCCAACATTTATACTCAATGCTCTCCCTAATGAAAGCAAGCATGCTGAAAGCCTTCTTGACCACCCTGTCTATCCGTGACTCCAGCTTCAAGGAGTAATAAACCTGTATCCCTAGATCTCCTTGTTCTATAACACTTCCTATGGCCTGACCAATGACTGGGTAAGTCCTGCCCTGGTTTAACCCAACAAAATTCAACACCTCGCATTTATCAAAATTAAATTCCATCAGCCATTCCTCAGCCTATTGGCCCAATTGATCAAGATCTCATTGTATTCCTAGGTAACCTGCTTCACTGTCCACTGTACCAGCAATTTTCGTGGCATACATACACTTACTAATCATACCTCCGAAATTATCAGCCAAATTCTTAACGTAAATGATGAATAACAGTGGACCCATCACTGATTCCTGTGGCACATTGCTGGTCACAGCCATGTTTCTGTAATAGCTGTAATGTCCCAGTCCCATGTATCCATCCATGCCCTGAATTAACTTCCGTTACCTGTCAGGCCTCTTGCTTTGAAATAAATGCAGTTTAACCCTGACTTCCCTTGCTTCCTGCCTACTCTTGTGTTCCCTGTCTAGTGCGAGGATTACCAACACTGCCTCGACTGTTTAACTCGCTCCCATTAACTTCTGTACTGTCATCAACCTTCTCTTATGTCTCCCTACTCCTTTGGATCCCCCCCAACACCCATCCTCTCCTCCCTGCGAGACTAGTTTACCCCATCCCAAGTGGCTCTCGCAAATCTTCCCACCAGGATATTGGCCCCCTCAAGTTCAGGTACAACCTGTCCCATTTAGAGAAGTCAGCTCTGTCCCAGAACAGGTCCCAATGATCCAAGAATCTGAATCCTTGATCCCTCCATCGGCTCTCAGTCACGCATCCATCTGCCAAAGCCTCCTTTTCCTATTCTCGCTAACATTTGTAGACCCCAAATTACTATCCTTGAGATCCTCCATTTTAACCTTTGCTTAACCCCCTTTCATTACTCTTCAGGACCTCATTCCTTTTCCTCCCTATGTCGTTGGTACCAGTGTATACAATGACCTCTGGCTGCTCACCATCCCCCTGAGGAATTTGATACAATGTTCAGAGACGCCCTCAGCCCTGACACCAGGGAGGGAGCACACCATCCTGGAATCTCGTTCACAGCCACAGATACCCTGTCTGTGACCCTGACTAGCGTGTCCCTTCATGTGCTGTTTCAATTGCCTTCCCAAAGGTTTGTGGCTAAGCTAGTCATGATACTACAGGCCTGTCTGCTGCAGTTGTACTCCCCCGAGAGAGTATCCCAAACGGTATCCCTGTTAGAGAGGGGAGTAGCCACTGGAGACTCCTGCACTACCTGCCTCTCCTGGCAGTCACCCATCTCCCTGACTGAACCTGTGGTGCGGCCACATCACTGTAACTAGTGTCTATCACACTCTCTGCCCCCTGTATGCTCCTCAGTGTGTCCGGCTCCCTCTCCAACTGAACCACGCTGTCTGTGAGGAGCTGTAGCCGGTCACACTTCCTGCAGACACAGTCGTCAGGGACACTAGACTATTCCCTGATCTCCCACATCTGGCAGGAGGAGCATACCACTGCCCTTACTGCCATCTCTGTCACCTCACAGTAACACAAAGAACAGAATCTTACCTTACCCTGACCTTGTTGCTGATCATCCTCCTCACCGAAGCCCAGTATCCACCAAAACTCACACTTAAACCACCAGCAGCACTTCAACAACAAAGCAGCCCTTTTCAAAATGGCCGCTCCAACAATGGCCTCTCGGCTGGAGCTTGCCTCCTTTTTGTTCACTCCTGGTGGCTGAGCTGATTCCTCCCAGAATCCTCCTCAGTCACTTCTCAGCAGTCCATTTTTTCACTTGGGAATAACTTGGATAAGTCGGGAAGTCCAGTCATTTCTGCAGCACATTGTTGTCCCTATAAAGTGAGAATGTAGCTGCCAGGGTGACAGTGACCTGTGATGTCCCTATTGCCTGGATACGATAGCTATGGGTTACCTCCCACTTGGGGTGAGGGAGCGGTGTGCAGTGACAGGGATGGCTGGCTCCAGTCCCTGCAAAGTCAGATTTGCAGCCGTACAGAGGCTCAAAAACAGAGCTGATTGAAAAGGGTGAACACATAGATGTGGAAAACTATTTACAATAAAATGTCGCCCGTGCCACCAGGACATCTTCTTTCTCCCTCTACCGCCAGGTCGAGGTGCATTCCCAGGGTCTGTGGCTGGGCTGGAGGAAGCCTGCTCTCCACTGGAGCCCATTGCCCTTGGAGGGTCTGGTTGAGTGACCCTGGGGGTGGGTGTATGTGCAGGGCCCTCACACCCTGAGCAACAGAGGCAGGTGCACCTCCCTCGGTCTGACCACTCAGAGAACAGGGAGACAGTAGAGAGAGAGTTGGGGGTGAGTGGGGGGGGTGAAGTGAGAGAGAGAGAGAGAGAAAGAGAGAGAGAGTTAAATAGGAAAAGAGGCAGTGGGATAGAGATAGAAAAAATAAGATGTTGAATAGGGAGAGTCAAATCGAAAGAAATTAATTTTCAGAATGGAATTGTACAAAAATTAGAAGGGGATAGACTTGCAGTACGATGGGGAGAGAACTGAGAGGGGGAGAGGTGCTGTGTCTTTGTGACTCTACTTACAGGACAATAGGGACCTGACCGGGGGTGGGAATAATTGGACAGGTCAGGCTTTGAAGGAATTTGGACTCAAAATGAGAGTATTAAAATGGGAAGTTGATGTATCAAGAAAGTTTGTTGTCAATGAGCACAAATAGAAATGGTAAACCAAACATGATGGGAGTTCAGACCGGGCAGCAGAACTTTGGATGGGTTCAGGTTTATTGAGGTTTGACACTGTGAGGTTAAAGATGATATCAGTGGAATACTCGAGCCTAGATTAATCAAACCCACAGGCGGTGTGGTGTGCAGCTTCCGGATGAAGCAGGCAGGAGACACTAATATTACAGATTCTGATCTGTCATCTCTCCCTGTTTTGAGGAATGTTGCAGCTGAGACTCATTTATTAATAGAAGGAGGAATCCACCCAGAGACTCAGTTCGGGCCCACAGAGATTGACATTAATTACAGTCACTGAACAAACAGGGTCATTGAACTCCTTTCAATCCAGTGCCTTTGTCCCAGAGTAAAGTAAAACTTATACCTGGTCTTGGTAGAATGTGTGAGGGTTGCTGAGTAAAGGAACAATGAAATATGGGAGTGGGCCAAGAGGGCTGGATGTTTGTAATAGTGTCCCCTGATGATTCTCGATAAAATATAGGTTTGTTCCTTTGAAGAAGAGTTGAACAAGTGACAGCTAGTATGGGCTTAATGGAGTTCTTCGATAAAGAAAAGTGCTTTGGAAATGTTGAGTTCAGCGTGTTTCATGTTCCAAAAGGATCATGACTGCCAAAAGGTGTAGTGTAATTTAATTAACTGATTCGGAAAATTCAAACATGTGAATTGAATGACCTTAGCGTTCTGAGTTTCACATTGACTGAGGGACATAACTCAGAGAGAAACACTGAGCAGGTAATGATTAGCTGCAGGAAGAGGGCTCTTGTGGCGCAGTGATAGTGTCCCAGGCAAGAGATCTTGGGCTGAAATCCCACCTGTTCCAGAGGTGTGTAATAACACCTCGGGGGCAGTTTGGTTAGAAGGTAGATAGACTGCAAGAAAATATACTGTTCCTCCCTCATGACCAATATTAGAATCAGAGATGTTTATAATACATATATAAATGACAAAGGCAAATCTGTTATTTAAAAAGGACATGATTTCAAGATTTGGAGATAACAAGTGAGATAGAAAGATAGTGAAGAGTGAAGAGGACAGGATTAGACATCGGAAGATCATTTAAAGTAAAATTTTGCTGATGCTGCAAAACTAAAACACACACAGAATGCTGCAGATCTAGCAGCATCCCATGGATAGAGAAACAGAGTTAATGCTTCATTTCAGAGCTGAAAGGTTTGGCAAATTGGCTTATTTTACACTTTTCACAGAGGAGGACATCAGGTGAAATAGTGTCGAGGTCCAGTGTAGAATATAAAGAAATTGTTAATGGGGTTGAAAGAGTAAAAGAAGCAATGTAAATAAGGCACAAATAAGAAAACTGTGTGTGTGAAGGAGATTGTAGGAATCAGAGACATCACACAGTCAAGATCTGAAGCTGTGGAGATCAATATTGAGTCCTTGAGGCTGGAAGGTTCCTCTGTGGTAAGCTTTTTTCCCACTTTCCCAGTAACTGCTCCGTCAGTCTCGTTCATTGCACACCACTTCCAACCAGTTGCCATGGCACTGTCTGTCTGTCTCTCTCTCTCTGTCTCTCTGTCTTTCTTTCTCTCTGTCTCTCTCTCTCTGTGCTTTTTGGGTTCCGCCAGCATTTCCACCACCCCGACAGTGACGTAGACATTTCCCACACAAGCCACCTCCTCCCCCTGTGAGGACAAAGATACTGAGGTGTAAAAGGCACCCACCAGCTCAGACCCTGAGACCTCGGTGGGAAGGTTAGTCTTAGAGAGTGTGGCAGCACAAGCTGGTGAGCACCTCACTGCCACAGCTCCGCAGCTGGCTGAGGAAGAAATGCCCCAGGCCGCTGGCACTCGGAGGGACCGGCAGAGACCAGGCAGCTACTCAGGCAGGAGAGGAGCCCGTGGTGTCAGCAATCAGGACCCACATCTGAATGTACAGGGAGGAGCGGCAGACGGGGTAATGGGACACAATGGGCTCAACTTTTCACAATTTACCCAAATACTTTAGATGGTTCGATCGAAGGTATGGAGCTAAATTTACTGATGACGCAAAGCTAGCTGGGAAAGTGCGTTGTGAAGGGGGCATGAGGAGCCTATGAGGTGCATGGATTGGTTCAGTGAGTGGGCAAAGATCCGGCAAATAGAGGACAGTGTGGAAACTGGGAAACTCTCCATTGTGGCAGGAAGAGTTAAAAATGAACACCTTATCTGAATGGTCAGAGGTTGTACATCTCTGAGGTAGAGAGGGACCTGGGGATCCTGGTACATGAATCACTGAATGTTAATATGCAGGTACAGCAAGTAATCAGGAAAAAACTAATAGAATATTCTGGTTCATCATGAGGGGAATTGAATGCAGGAATTGAACGCAAGATGTGCCCAGATGAGCCCTTCAAAATGACAAATTCTGTGATTGATTTGATGTTAAATGGACAAGGACTAAAGCATGCTGGGAAATGGAAACCGGCCTTGACCAAAGTGGCTGTGCTAATCCACATGCTGCAGGATCCAGGCAGGCTACAGCTACCAAGACCCAGTTTGTAAATAACCTGGTAGCTGCAGACTCTACAATACACAGCCGTAGTTGGGGTTGAATGGTGTCGATGCAATGTCATCCTCAGGGTGATCGGAAACATCGAGGTGTGTTTCAGACAGGGGGGAGGGGTTGCCTCACACCCTTATTTGGAGGAATGAAGGCCGAAGGATGACCCTACCATCAACATGGCAACACCTGGCTGGGTCGGATTGATTAGGGTGATCGAGCCTGATTGATCCATTGGTTAATGCTGAAGACCCTCCGAAAAGGGGACAAAGACTTTCGAATGTAAGAATTGCCACAACGCCACGCTCAGGGTGGTAACTCGAGACCAACCACCGAGAAAGGAAGATACCCCTGAAAGCATCAGGAGATGACCAGGTGACATCGCGGTGTGGAGCACGGCCTAGGTCTAGTGTGAGGGTATATGATCATCCAGAGTTAAGGTTAAAGCACAAGATAGCATTTGTTGTGTAAATGGTTCATTTATACCGTATTTTGTTATGTTAGTATTAATTGGGCCAAATAACTGAATATTATTGATGATTATTATTAAGATTTGTTTCAGTTATTTTGCTGAATATAAGAGTTAAAACACACTGTGTGGCAGAGGCAGCAAATTGGCCCCCAAGATGGGACTTTCATTAGAAGTGACTTTGTCGCTTTGAGGTCGAAGTCCGTGGAACCTAATATTCCTTGAGATTTTGACTGAGACGCTTGTTGAGAGGACAGCTGTCTCATGCGAAGGCCAGGAATTCAAGTAAATCCAAGAGAAGAGAATTGTCTCAACTGAACTGTTTCAAAGATAAAACCAACACATGTTTACTCCGAATCCAGCAAGCCACTGTTTCCTCTGTTTGTGTGTGTGTGTGAGTGTGTGTGTGGGTGGGGGGGGGAGAGGGCACGTGTGTGTGTGTCTGTCTGTGTGTGGGGGGGGGAGGGCACGTGTGTGTGTGTCTGTGCCTCTGTGTGTGTATCTGCATGTCTGTGTGTGTGTGTCTGTGTCTGTGTGGGGTGGGGGGCTACGTGTGGGTGTGTGTCTGTATCTGTGTGTGTGTGTGTGTGTGTGTGTGAGAGAGAGAGAGAGAGTGAGTTGTTACGGTAGAACTTTGAAAATCAGTAGACACCCGGGTTGATTAAGACTGGAGCAAAGCGAAAGCAGTACCCTCAGTCTGATCCCTGATAGAGACTCCTTGGGTCAGTGATAAAGACACAGTGAGGTCAGTCTGCTCTCCCTGGCATCTCTGAGACACACAGAGTCAGTTCAGTCAACACTCCCCATGATTCTTGCAGCAGACAAAATGCAATCGATCGTTCCTTCCTGGATCAGTGAGACAAACACAATGTTTCCCTTTGTTAAGGTGCACAAATTAGCCCTTATCGACTCTGTGCATCACTCATCATGTTGAGGAACACTCTGCAGCAGATGTCCCTGTGTAAAGTTCCTGAAGAGCACTTAAAAAAAGGCTTCCATTTGATATCTCCTGAAGTGCCCCCAAAGATGTAACTTTCACTGATTGCAGTGTATAAACCAAGCAAAACTATTATATAAAATGGCTACAGCAAATATTGTTTAACATGCTCATAATAAAGATCATTTAAGTTGCTCACTCTGTGTAATATTTAAAAGACAGGGATGACAGTCACTGATGTGACCCCATTTGAACTTGCTCCTTCCTTCTCAGAGGCAATTCAGCATCAGCAGCAAGTACCGCCTTTCTCAATGATGCCCACATCGTGTGAATGAATGTCTGTGTAAAAGTCCCTAACGTATTCACATTGATAAAAATGCTGATGTAAAGCATCTTTGTGGTATTCAGTCTACATGTTTTAAACTTCATGTATTATAAATAATACTTGATATATATTAAGTCAGAAGTCACACGACATGCGGTTATAGTCCAATAGGTTTACCTGAAATCACACAAGCTTTCAGAGCGCTGCTCCTTCATCAGTTGCCGGGAGAGAGCAGGGAAAAGACACCGAGTTTATCGGCTGAGAGATCAAGGGCAAAGAGAGCAAAAGATCATACAACTGATGTGATTGGGGTATCGGGTAATATGTCTCTGCAGGTGACCAAGGGTGTGAGACAGTGTTTAAAGCGCTTATGGGAATCGGTTCAGATTGTTGGTTTGTAGAATAGTGTAATACCAACAGCATGGGTTCAGTTCCTACCACCGGTCTGAGGTTACTGTGAAGGACTCTCCTTCTGCACTTCTTCCCGTGTCTAAGGTCTGGTGGCCTCAGGATAAGTTACCACCAGTCACTTCTCCCTAATGTAAGAGCTGCCCCTATTGGTGTAGTCAGACTATGGTGACACAACAATGTGTTTATAAAGTCAATGTCAGGACAATCAGGAACAGCGATAGGATTATAAAAAAGGTGAAACTTCAGGTCAGACATTGAATTGTAGGAGCGAGGTCCTGTCCCAGAGTTTTAGCCTGGAATCAGACTGGTTTTATTACGAAAGGTGGAATTTATAGGACACCATATTGGCTGACTGCGATTATAAATTGTGTACTTTTTGATTAAAAAGTAGAATGTATCTGCAAAAAACAAATATCTTGAATGAAGTGATTCACCCTGTAGATTTGTGAGTGTGTGTGCGTGCTTGAGAGACAGTGTGTGTGAGTGTGAGAGAAAAATATGTGTGTGAAAGAGTTTGTGTGAGAGAGGGTCCGTGTGAGTGTGTGTGAGTGTGTGTGTGTGTGTTTTTGTGTGAGTGTGGAGATATAGGAGAGAGGGTCTGCGTATGTATTTGTGTGAGAGAGTGTTTGTGAGAGAATGTATGTGTGAGTCCCTCTGTGTGTGTATTTGTGTGAAAGTATAGATGTGTGAGAAGGTTTATGTGAGTCTGTGTATGCGTGTGCATTTGTGAGAGAGTGTGTGCGTGTGTGTATTGGTGTGAGAGAGGGTGTGTGTGAGAGAGGATCTGTGTGTGTCTGTGTGTGTGTATGAGAGAGAGTGTGGGTGTGTGAGAGAGGGTCTGTGAGAGTCTGTTTGTGTTTGTGAGTCTGTGTCTGTGTTTGAGTGAGAGTGTGGGTGAGAGAGTGCAATAAGTAATTCAAAACTTAATAAGGTGAAGAGATCAGAGCAACTGATCAAGATTATGTTGTCACAACAAGACAGTGTGGAAGACTTCACAGATACAGAATTGGGTTGAGGCTAGCTTCATTGGTACGGAACATGGTTATCAGTCTCTGCCCGGTGATCCTGCATTGTTGTGTATCTCGAAATCTGCCTTGAAGGACACTTACTGAAGATTAGAGGCTGAATGTCCCTGAGCGCTGAAGTGTTCCCTGACTGGGAGGGAACATTCCTGTCTGGCAATTGTTGTGTGGTGTCTGTTCATCCATTGCTGTAGTGTCTGGGTGGTCTCACCGATATACCATGCCTTGGGGCATCCTTGTCTGTAGCGTATGAGGGAGACAGCATGAGCTGAGTCACACGAGTATCTGCCGTGCACTTGGTGGGTGGTGTTCCCACGTGTGATGGTAGTGCCCATGTCGATGATCTGACATGTCCTGCAGAGGTTGCCATGGCAGAGTTGTGTGGTGTTGGGGTGGATGTTATCCTGAAGGCTGGGTAGTTTGCTGCAAAGAATGGTCTGTTTAAAGGTAAGAGGAGTAGGGGTGATCTTGTCGAGTTGCTGATCATCATTGATGACACGTTGAGGGCTGCGAAGAACATGGCATAGCTTCTCCACATCGGGGAAGTGCAGTGGGAGCCAGGACCACAGGGCTGTTGGGAAAGTAAATGGAACATTTAAAAGCTCACCTTGAGTATCAGGGGCCTCCAGTTTTACAGTGCGAGCGAGGACCAGAGGGCTTATGCGAAAGTTAGTTGAGCATTTCAAAGCTTACCTTCAATATCAGGGGCCTCAATCTTTACAGCGGGAGCGAGGAACAGAGGGCTGCTGGGAAAATATGTTGAGCATTTAAAAGCTTACCTTGAGTATCAGAGGCCTCCATTTTAACAGCAGTGGGGGAGGACCAGAGGGATTCTGGGAAAGTAAATGGAACATTTAAAAGCTTACCTTGAGTATCAGAGGCCTCCATTTTAACAGCAGGGGGGAGGACCAGAGGGCTTCTGGGAAAGTAAATGGAGCATTTAAAAGCTTACCTTGAGTATCATGGACCTTCACTTTTACAGTGGGAGGGAGGACTAGAGGGCTTCTGAAACAGTAAATGGAGCATTTTAAAGCTTATCTTGAGCATCAGAGGACTCCATTTTTACAGCGGGTGGGAGGACTAGAGGGTTGCTGGGAAAACGTTGAGCCTTTAAAAGCTTCTCTTGAGCATCAGTAGCTTCCATTTTTACAGCAGGAGCGAGGACCAGAGGTCTTCTGGGAACGTAAATTGAGCATTAAAAGCTTACCTTGAGTATCATGGACCTCTACTTTTACCTCGTGTATAGGTGGAGCAGGAGTGGACACAGGACGGCTGGGTAAGTAAGGTCATATATTTGTGTGGTTGCTTTACCCGAAACACAAATATGAATGTGTCTCTCGCCCATCCTCCTCCACCAAAAAAAAGGATTATGTAGGCGGGATTGGTAAGTTACTCGCTTTATTTCTCTGATAGTCTCTTTGGGAATCAAAACACTGGACAGCGAATCCACCACCATCCTCAGAACAACATCGAAAGGACTCAGGCCTGGGCGACTGTGGGATCCTCAATCCTGTAAGTAGCTTAAAAAGAACATTGTTAGTAATTTTTATGGAGTTGAATTTTCTGCTGCCTTGAGTGGTCTGAGCAAAGGCAAGAAAGTTGGGGAAATATGGCAAGAACGAAATTAGATTTTGTCATGAAAAGTATTTCCAATTTCCACCTTTCTGGATTAAACAGCAAATTCTGAATCTCACGAGTGAGGGTCGACAACTTAATTTCATGCCGTTCTATGTCACTATGATTAATATATACAGGATGTAACTGGGCAATTTTACACATGGTTGGTAAATACCAATGTTATAACTGTACTGGAACAGCTTGGCTTGGGGAGCAACAAGTTCTGGAGCACATGACTCCAGTGTTATTGCTGGAATGTTGTCAGTGCCTATAGCCTTTGCAGCATCCAGTGTATCCAGCCATTTTGTGATGTCATGTGCAGTGAATCGAATTGCGTTAAGACTGGTACCTGTAATACTGGGCAACATTGGAGGAGGGTGAGATGGATCATCCACTCAGTACTTCTGGCTGAAGTTTGCTGCAAAATGTTCATCCTTATATTTTTGCACTGATTTGCTGGAATCTTCCATCATTCAGGATTGGAATATTTGTGGAGCCTCCTCCTCCAGTGAGTTGTTTAATTGCCCATCACCATTCACGATTGGATGTGGCAGGACTGCAGAGCTTCGATCTGATCCATTCGTTATGGGTTCGCTTAGCTCTGTCTGTCACTTGCTGTTTATGCTGATTGACATGCAAGTAGTTCAGTTTGGTGGCTTCACCAGGTTGATACCACATCTTCAGCTGTGCCTGGTGTTACTGCTGGCATGCTCCCCTGCACTCTCCATTGACCCAGGGTTGATCCCTGGCTTGATGGTCATGGTTGAGTTGACAATGAGCTGGACCATGAGGTCACAGACTGTGCTTCTGTTAATGGCCCACATCACACCATGGATGTCAACCCATGAGTTGTTAGATCTGTTTGAAGTCTGTCCCATTTAGCATTGGGATAGAACCACTCAACACGATGGAGGTTATTCTCAATGTGAAAGTGAGACTTTGTCTCCTTAAGGACTGTATGGTGATCGCTGTTCCTGACACTGTCATGGACAGATGTATCTGCTCATGGCAGATTGCTGAGTGTTACAACCAGGTCAGACACCCTCAAAACATTTCAAGAAAGTAGTCAAGACCCTAACGATGCTCGTTATTTAAAGCAATTGTAACGTGGCTATTCCAGGAGGTATGCAGTTGGTCAAACCACATAGTTTTAAACAAAACAGAATTTATTTCCAAGATTGCTGAATGAAACACAAACAAAAGACAACTGCATACCAGCAACGCCCAGATGCCACCAATGAATAAATAATGTCCTCTACACACCTCCATGCTGTCCTTGATACAGATTCATCCCCTGCACTGTGTGATACTGTGACTAGTGACATGAAAACCCAACATATTATCCCACCTTAATGATGCTGTTTCAAATACTTGCAACAAAACCCTTTAAGCACCCCTGGGATCCATAGGTAAACTAAACACAGGGTCTTCCAGGAGAGACGTCAGAGAGAGAGGAGGATCAGCATGGACCTGCTCCTTTGGGTCCAGCAGCTTTACAACATCTTGACTGCTTCCAATGAATAGCTAGACTGTCAAAACTCAAACCAAACCACAGGGAAGCTGAGCTGTGAGAACTGGCCTCTCCACTTTCATTCTTTAAATATAAAACCTGAAAGCCTTTTGACTGAGGCAGTATCTGTAATTTGTTAATCAAACTGGCCCAAAAACCCATTCAAGTTCAGACTTTTCAGACTCTGTGTTTTTACAATCTTTTGAAACTGAAACCAAGTATAACATCTCCTTGTTAAACAAGCAGCACCATCATACCTCACCCTAAAATGAAATGAACCCACTAAACCAAAGCTGCCTTCAATTTAAAACCCCTTAATTGTAAACTCTTTGTACTTCATAACAGACACATACATTACAATGACAACAATCACACAAACATACATTGGTACACTTTGTTTCAGTCTACTTTACTCCTGCCATGAATGCCTCCATTTCTCATTCAAGTCTCGCCACTGCATCTGCAATCATGTTTTGTCATCCTGCCACGTGCACAATTTTCAAATTGAATAGCTAAAGCAACAGGCTCCATCTGAACAGACTGCATTTTTGCCCTTAAATTTCTCCAGAAATTTCAATGGGTTATGATTAGTGTGTAAGATTGTCTCAGATATGTATCTTCCCACAAGAGCACAGCATTGTCGGTGTGTGTGGGCATCACCAAACGCCAGCCTCACCCCATCATTCTGGCTGCTTTCAGATTAACTCACCCTTCACTGTGGAGCTCAGAGACAGTGATGTCGTCCCTGCTTCTGCCAGGTTGGTTCACAGTCAGGGGCATGGGCACATTTCATGCAGCAACATAGGTTGCATCATCTGGCTCTGAGCTAACTTTCTGAAGGCTCATTCACTTTGTGTTTACTTGTGGGCTGTCAGGTTTATCTCAATGTTTAGTGCAGATTGACAGGCATTCACCATGTCACTAGTCAGAGTATCAGACAGTGTCTGATACTCTGACTAGTGAATATACTTTGTCTGAATATACTTGGTGATTTTCTACAGTGCATATTGTAGATACGACGCACAGCTACCACTGAGCCTCAGAGATGGAGTGAGTGCATGCTTGTGGATGCAGTGCCAATCAAGAGGGCCGCTTTGTCTTGGATGGTGTCAAGTTTCTTGTGTGTTGTTGGAACTTAAATCATCAGGCAAGTGAGGAGTATTCTAACACACTCCTGATTTGTCTCTTGGTGAGTCAGGAGGTCAGTCACTCAGCATTAGCCTCTGAACTGCTCTTGTAGTCACTGTGTTTGTGTGGTGAGTCCAGTGGAGTTTGTCATCAATGATAACTCACAGGACGTTGGTATTAGGGATCCAGTGATGGTCACACCATTAAAAGTCAAGGGATAGTGGTTAGATTGTCTCTTATTTCTGATGGTCATAGCCTAGCTGTGTGCTGTGAATATTACTTACCACCGTCATGATCCAGATTTTGTTGTTTTTTAGATTAGATTAGATTACTTACAGTGTGGAAACAGGCCCTTCGGCCCAACAAGTCCACACCGCCCCGCCGAAGCACAACCCACCCATACCCCTACATTTACCCCTTACCGAACACTAGGGGCAATTTAGCACGGTCAATTCACCTGACCTGCACATCTTTGGACTGTGGGAGTAAACCGGACCACCCGGAGGAAACCACGCAGACACGGGGAGAACGTGCAAACTCCACACAGTCAGTCGCCTGAGGTGGGAATTGAACCCGGGTCTCTGGCGCTGTGAGGCAGCAGTGCTAACCACTGTGCCACCGTGCCGCCCACGGCCATGGAGATGTATTCGAACTTGAATAGCTTCAATATCCACGGAGCCATGAATGATGCTAGAACATTGTGCAATCATCGGTGAACATCCACATTTCTAATCTTATGCTGGAGGGAAGGTGCTTTTGGGGACCTTATGCTGAAGCAGCTGGTGATGATTTTGCCAAGGACACAACCCACTGTGCTGCCTCCATCATATCCAGGGGTGGTGATGGTGGTGACTGGGACATAGAATGGCAGGTAGGATTCTGTGAGTATGGCTATGTCAGGTTGTTGCTTGACTAGACTGTGAGACCCCTCTCCCAGTTTTGGCACTAGTCCCCAGATGTTAGTAAGGAGGACTTTGCAAGTTCGGCAGGACTGTTCCTGCATTTTCCTTTCCCTAGGTCGGTGCTAGGTGATCCATCCAGTTTAATTTCTTTGAGACTTTGCAATGACTGGTACAACTAAGTGGCTTGCCAGGCCAGTTCAGGGGGCAATTGAAAGTCAAACACATTGCTGTGGGTCTGGAGTCACATGTAGGCCAGACCAGGTGAGGACAGCAGATTTCCGTCCCTGTCAGATATTGGTAAACCAGATGGTTATCCCAAGTTCATCGGTATATTATTAGTTGCAGATTTTATTTTAATAGAGTGCAAGTTCCACCATCTGTCTTGGCAGGAATCTAACCTGGGTCCCCAGAGCATTAGCTGAGTTTCTGGATTGATAGTCTCGTAATAGTACCAGAAGGCTATCACCTCCCTGCCCCCACTGCCTGGAGGGGTGTGGGAAACTGCATGGAAGAGTATGGAGGAGTATGTGGAAGAGTATGGGGGACTGAATAGAGATGTATAGAGGACTCAATGGAGATGTACAGAGACCTGAATGGAGGTGAACAGAGGACTGAATGGTGGTGTATAGAGAACTTCATAGAGGCTACAAGAATGCATCTTCTTCCTCAGGAGGCTAAGGAAATTCAGCATATTTATAAGGACTCTCCCCAATGTTTATAGCTGCACCATAGAAAGCATTCTATCTGGGTGCATCACTGCTTGGTACGGTAACAGCTCTGTCCAGGACTACAAAAAACTACGAGGAGAAAGTGAGGTCTGCAGATGCTGGAGATCAGAGATGGAAATGTGTTGCTGGAAAAGCGCAGCAGGTCAGGCAGCATCTAGGGAACAGGAGAATCGACGTTTCGGGCATTAGCCCTTCTTCATTCCTGAAGAAGGGCTAATGCCCGAAACGTCGATTCTCCTGTTCCCTAGATGCTGCCTGACCTGCTGCGCTTTTCCAGCAACACATTTCCATCTACAAAAAACTACAGAAAGTTATGAACGCAGCCCAGACCATGACACAAGCCAACCTTCCATCTATCGATTCCATCTATAGTTCTCAATGCCATGGAAAGACAGCGAACACAATCAAAGACCCCTCCCACCCGGTCAGACTCTCTTCCAACCTCTTCTACCAGGCAGAAGATGCAGAAGCTCCAACACACATGACCACAGCTTCTTCCCTGCTGTTCTTACACTGCTAAATGGACCTCTCTAACTTCAAATCTAATGCTGATCTTGCATTTGTGTATCACCTGTGTAATCCTGTATGATGCACTCTGTCTGAATAAAGAATAATCTGTCTGTGTGTTATGATGCGTCTCTACCACCCACAAACGAAACATTTCATTGCACTTAGTTACATGTGACAACAATAAGTAAAATCACATGCTGCACATGGGTCTGAAAGGGTCTATACTGATTGAGTGTTATAAGGACAACCCACAGTGACCATGACACGGTGGGAGGGTCTGGGTGGAGATTTTGGTTCCAGTTCGGTAACAGTTCTCAGGGCCCTCATATATCGAGAATATTGTAAGTAATTGGAGTTATAGGATTTAGTGTAAAAATGTGGTGTTTTTAGGAAAGTTTAACAAACATACACAATTTGTTAATCTTATGCTATGGAAAAAAGGCCAATGTTTCCTTTCCAAAACAATCCACATAAACGAAGCCATCTTGTACAGTCGCACAGCCGCACTGATTCCCAAGACAGAACCACACCATTCTATGGGTCGCAACAAAAAAAACTGCATTAGAAACACTTACATTGTGCTGGAATTGAAGTATAAATAATTCAAAAATATTAATGAATAATGGCTGGATTTTTAATAAATTTACAAATAAATATTAATGTTGTTTTGTTTTATTGAAAAGGCTGTTAGTGTACAAGACAGAAGATGTCTCCAGTCTTTTCTCAGCTAAAACTGTCTTTGAGACTTAAAGTCACACATACAGCAATAATTAGAGGCCTGTCATTCTGAGACAGAACAACAGACAGAGCAAAAATAAAGCAATTTATGCAGATGGGAAAACCAATTAAACTAACCATGCACACATTATGAGCAGGTTGGTGTTAAACAGTAAGTTTTAATTAACATTGAGCACTGGGCCAAATGAACTACAAAACAAGGGTTCAGCAAGTCCCCCCTCCCTCCCTTTTATCTTAACCTGCTGGGCACACTTTCCTCATTCCTGAAGAAGGGCTTATGCCCGAAATGTCGATTCTCCTGTTCCTTGGATGCTGCCTGACCTGCTGCGCTTTTCCAGCAACACATTTTCAGTTCAGCACCAGCTCCCTATATCCTGGGGGAAGTTGAAGTGTGTTCCTTGACCAGGATGGGTTTTGCTCGATCAAAGGTATGCCTTTTTTGGGTTTAGCAACTTTCAAAGACAGGAGTCAGGGGCTTTTCTCCATGTGAGCACTTGAGGTGTTTTGTCTCAAGGAAGGAAGTGATTTTGTATCCCGGAGTTAGGTTTTAGACCCAGTTTGATGCCTGTCTTATATTTATGATGAGGATAAGTGGGCAAGTGAATGACAATGAAAACAGGGACACTTAGTACAAGACTGAAGGTGTCATACCTGAATGCACACAGGATAAAGAATAAGGGAAATGAGATTGTGATGAAGATCAAAATTGGCAGGTATGACATGGTGGGCATCACAGACACTTGGCTGTAAGGGGTTCAGGATTGGGAGATGAATGTTCAATGGTATGCATCCTATCAAAAAAAAAGCCAGGTAGGCTGAGGGAGTGGTGATGCCTTATCAGTAAAAAATAAAATTAAATCAATAGTAAGAAACAAAGTAAGGTCAGATGGCGTTGAATCTGTGTGGGCAGAACTGAGGAACTGCAAATTTTAAAAAAACATGTTTGGAGTTATGTACAGACCTCCAAACAGTAGTCAGGAGCTGGGGTACAAGATACACAAGGAGATAGAAAAGATGTGTCAGAAAGGCAAAGTTACAGTGATCATGGGGGATTCCAATATGCAGGTGGACTGGGAAAATCAGGTTAGTGGTGGGTTGCAAGGAAAGGAATTTGTGGAATGTCTGCCGATGGCTTTTTGCAGCAGCTTGTGGTGGAGTTGTGTGGATTTAATGCTGTTCAATGAGACAGACTTATTAAGGGAGCCTCAGGTGAAAGAACACTTAGGAAGCAGTGATCATAACTTGATTGAATTTACACTGTTATTTGACCAGGAGAGGAGCCGAGCAGGAAAGACAGTGGAACAGTAATGGCAGGGGTTTCTGGGAGTAATTCAGGAGACACAGCAGAGATTCATATCAAGGAAAAGGAAGCATGGTACAGGGAGGATGAGGCCATCATGGCTGACTATGGACGTCAGGGATAGCATTAAAACAAAAGAGAAAGTGTATCATGTGGCGAAGGTCAGTGGGAAACCAGAAAATTCGGAAGTATGCAAAGACCAACAGAGGGCAACAAAAAAGAAATAAGTATGAAGAAGATTAAATATTCAATTATATATAAAATAAATTAAATATTTAGAAGGGAGTAAGGCAAATGATGGAAAATGACAGACCGATCAGCCTAGCCTCAGTCGTGGTTGTGATCCATGAATCCATTGTGAAGGATGAGAGTTGAAAAATGTGTTGCTGGAAAAGCGCAGCAGGTCAGGCAGCATCTAAGGAGCAGGAGAATTGACGTTTTGGGCATAAGCCCTTCTTCAGACATGAGGAAGGTGTGCCAAGCAGGCTAAGATAAAAGGTAGGGAGCAAAAAAAAAAACCAATTCGACTGGGATAATACATCTATCCTGGGACAGGCTAAGCAAAAACATGCCAGAGAATTCCTTGAGGCCTGGCACTCCAACCACAACGCCATAAACAATCACATAGATCTGGATACCATCTATCAACCTCTCAGAAAATGAACAGGAAATGACATCACCACAAACCCCAGGAACCCCATCCAGGACAAACATATAAATAGAAAGCAGGAGACAACAGCTTCGCTTCACTTGGAGGTCGCCACTGATGATGTTACCGAGCCAGGTAATGAAACGTCTGGATATCAAACCTGCAGTTCAGCAAGCAAACCTACACCCTAAAGAATACAGAATGGCCTGGACAGAGTAGATTTTGGGAAGATGTTTTCAATGGGAGGAGAGACGAGGACCCAAGTGCAAATTCTTAGAGTAAAGGGAAGGCCTTTTGGAACGGAGAAAAAGAGGAACTTCTTCAGCCACAGAGTGGTGAATCTATGGAATTCATTGTTACAGAAGGCTGTGGAGACCAGGTCATTGAGTATATTTAAGACTGAGATCGATAGGTTCTTGAGTATCAAAAGGATCAAGGGTTAAAGGGAGAAAGTGGGAGAATGGGTTTGAGAAACCTATCAGCCATGATTAAATGGCAGAGCAGACTCCTCTGTTTTATGGTTTCAGAACATTGTCTCTTGCATGTTCTTTCAATAGAGTTTTGTTGTCAGATGAGTCAGCTTTACTTAAGGAAACTTAACACAATCAAATATTGTTTACTATTTCAGAGACCCTGTCTTGCCTCATGTATAGTTGAGTTAACTCTGTAAACTTCCTTTTAAAACTGACAAAGTATTTGTGGCAGCACATACAACATGTGTTTTGCCTCACTGTATAATAGTGTGTGGAATGATCTTCCAGATAACAGTGGAGGCAGGCTCATTAATGACTTGTATGGAAGCGTTATGTGACTTCTTCACCAGGGTTGGAAAGCAGGTGGAAAAGGGGATTAAGGCAGTAGTTCGATCAATCATGAACTGATCAAATGGCAGATCAAGACTCAAGGGCTAAATGACGAACTCCTTATTCATATCAGTATGTTCACATGTATCCCAGAGAGAGCGGACTGAACTCACTGTGTCTTTGTCACAGACCCAAGAGAGGGCAGATTGTCCCTACTGTATTAGTGTCACGTACTTTGAGTAGAGTAGATTGAATGCACAGTGTCTATATCATTGACCCAGAGAAAACAGACCATTTACTCTGTGTCTGTGGTAGATCACCAGGACTGCCAACTGAAGATACTCAGTCTGTATCACAAAGATTGGAGAGGGCAGATTCCTCTCACTGTGTCTGTTTCAATGACCCCACAGAGATGGATGGCATAGAAAATGAAACTGAATTCTTCAAACTACCTCATCATTTGATGAATTTCACAATTGGAGTAAAAGGGTATTTTACAATGCTCTTAAGCTGTTTCCTGAACTTAGTCTGGGTCACAACATATATACAAGTGTTTGTGCAGCAACCTAGGAGCTGGAGAATGAATCCGATATCACGTACAAAATAATGGAAATGTATGGCCCGATACCCCATTTGACTCATGCGTTTCCATAGAGAGTATGCAATAAACACTGACCATAACAGGATGAAATTCCCTGAGATATCAAACAATAAAATGATGGACTTCCTTCGAGTCCCCATTTCTGGGTCACTGGGATTCTCCCCACTGCTGTGAGCCCGAAGTCTCCTGCGGGCTCTGCTGGCCACTAAAATGTACCTGACACTTAAAGCATTGAGCAGCAGAATCAGAACAAATGGCACTGCTGGGTTCAGGATATAATGAAGGCACTCGATTGTTCCCCAGGCTGGAGATGAGAGAATATCAGTTGGTACTGAACAAAACCAGGGCTGATTCCTGAGCAAATACTGAGATGTGAACATAAAGTACCAGAAAATGTTCTTCAAACCACTCAGCACAGTCACTGTTCCCAGAACCACAGCTGCTGTCTTCTCAGTACAAAATTTAATTTGCATATTTGGGCAGCAAATGGCCACATATCGATCAAAGGTAAAAGTGACGGTAAACCAGACAGAACAGTCGGTGGTTGCATAAAGGAAGACAGCGTGGATATTACAGATGGGGATAGCCCACAGGAAATATAACTCTCTCTTGTATATAATTAGAATGTGCCTCAACAGTGGATCGAGGATAATAACCAGGATATCTGCTGCTGACATCGCCACCAGGTATCGAGTAATACATTTTGACAGACCACACTTTCCTTGTAACAGAATTATAATTGTTATGTTGTTCACTGTGAGGAAGGAAAATAAACAGAAAAAAATAATAAAGCTTCTGAAAATGTTACCAATTAAACAGAGTACATCATGTAATTTCGATTTGTGTCTCTCTTTCTGAAAAATGTATTGAGATATTTATTCCTATGTTCATCCAATCTACTGGATCAAAAAAAAAGCCATCAATTATGAACTCATACTTGGGATGAAGCAGAAAATTAAGAAATGCAGTTTATAACAAATGATGGGGAGATTGACACTACCCTGACAGGTTATTGAAATGTCAACAAAGGAATGCAGGAAATATCACGAAGACCATGAGAGATATGCTTTAGTTTCTGAAGTGGAACAGAGATCAGTGACCTTGTATTGGGGTGGTGGAAACATCCAGGTTCCTGTTCTTCATCTTTACAGAGTCATTCAGAATTAGTTTGGAAGAATCAGTCCCAGTTCTCCTTCATTGGTATCTGGTGATCATGGTGGGTATCATCACACATTTCCTGCTCCTGATCATCATGCAATGAAGGACAATTAATACAGGGCTATCTCAGTCTATGTTATAGTCTGACACCTACTCAGAGGTAGTTTCCTTGTCCAGCTGATTGATTTGAGACGGTAGAGGTTGCTACTTTGGAAAATTCTATCAAAGGGCTCTTACACATCTTCCACATGCCGCACATTGCTGCTGGGGTGCAGTGATGGTGGAAGCCGGCAATGTTTGTGGATCTGGTGCCAGTCAAGGGCACTGCTTTATTATCAAGTTTCTTGAGAATTGTTGGACAGATCTCACCTTAGAAAAGTGAGGAGTATTCAATCACAGTCCTGACTTGCCCTTTATCGATAATGGACAGACTTTGGGGAATCAGGAGGTGAGATATATATCATAAAATCACCAATTTCTGACATGATCATGTAACACTGGTAATTAGATAACTAGACCAGCTCAGTCTATGGTCTATTTCAACACCTCCCCCCCTCCCCCAGGACGCTGACCCTGGGGAATTCATTGATATGAAGAGAAATGGTTACAATCTCTCTTTTTGGAGATACCTGACACTTGTGTGGAGCAAATGGCACTTGTCAGCTCAGGCCTGAATATTGTTCAAATGTTGTTTCAAATGGACATAGTGTTTGACAAGGAGAAAGGGAGGACTGCAGATTGTGGATATCAGAGACACAGAGCATGGTGCTGAAAAACACAGTCGGTCTGGCAGCATCCAAGGAACAGGAGACTCGACATTCCTGATGAAGGGCAAAAAACAGGAACGTCAATTCTCCTGCTCCTCGGTTGCTGCCTGACTGGCTGTGCTTTTCCAGTACCACACTCTTTGATAGTGTCTAACAAGGCAGAAAGGGGACTAAACATTGTGGAACAATCAACAAACATCCTGAATGCTGACCTGATGATGGAGGGATTGGAAATGATGAAGCAGCTGAAGATAACTGGGCCGAGGACACTTCCCTGAGGAACTCCTGCAGCGATGTCCTGGAGCTGAGGTGACTGACTTCCAACAACCACACCCATCCTCCAACGTGCCAGGAATGACCACAACCAATGAGAGTTTCATCCCATTTCTCGTTATTTTAGGTTTCTTTCTGGCAAGACTTGGTCACTTCCTGCTTTGATGTCAAGTGCAGACTCTCTCACCTCAGGAGTCCAGCTCTTTTGTCCTTGTTTGGATATGAGTTGTTATGAGGTCTGGTGCTGAGGAACCCGACAGAGCTGGACACCAGTGAACAAGTTATTGCTGAGGGAGTGCAGCTTGATAATACTCTTGATGACACCTTCCACCATGTTGTTAATTCTGATCAGACTGATGGGGTGGTAATTATTTGTATTTGCTTTTTTCTACACTTTGAGATTTACCTGTTTAAATCCCTATATTAATAGGTGGTTGCCAGTTTTGTAATTGCACTGGAACAGTTCAACTCAGAGCATGGCGAGTATTGGAGCTATTAACCACTGACAAGATATTTTCAGAACCATTGCTATATACAGTGCCTTAGCTGTTTCTTGTGTTATCTCCTGGTGAACATTAGATAACCTCTACTGAAGCACAGTCCAGCATGCAGACTACATACCCAGGAAATGGAAATGGAGATTATGTTTAATAATCACCCCATTACCAGAAAGAAGCCATTCAGCCCATCAGATTTGCACGGGCTGTCTACAAGTTTGGACTTAGTGACAACCACTTGCTCTTCCCCATCACCCTGCACATTGATTTGATTTCAATAATCATTTCATCCCTTTTCATTGTCTCAATACAACCTGACCAACCTTCCTTCTCCATCAACTATCAAGTTAATTACTTATTCGGAATGGGACCTGAAAATTTATTATTTGTCAGAAACGGAAACCATCAGCTCAACATACTCTCTTTCACAGGATATCTAGTGATCCAAATTTACAGCAGCATTCTAATAATTTATTAGGTCGGGCTAAACCTAAGATAACATTTCAGGGTGATGATGTTCTGTCCGAACTCCCAGCCTTTTCTGTCCTTATTTCGGACTTCCAGCATCTGCAGTATTTTGCTTTAGTTAAATCATTTTATAACTTTCCATTAATATTGACAGAATTTATCCAAAATCTCAGGAACTGTTTTGAGTGACCTCAGTGCAATTCTGGGAATGCTTTCTCAACCCCGTGGTGAATGGCGAGACTTTTGAAGAGTCTTGGATTGCAATACATCTCAAACTGGTAACAGGTCTCTGTACCTCAGTGTAGGATTCATTTTATTATGGCACTGTCAAATTAGTGATCATATTGTTCATTATAAAATTGTATTCTATATGTAATATAGTCAGAGAAGTGAGATGGATAGGCTCAACTGAACATTAGTTACAATTTTGTACAAGTCATGTGATGCGGTAAAATGTTGGAAAAGATTAATTCAGAGGATGTAAAGATCCTTTATTTCAAAGTTGATAGAACATGGATTTGCATATTAACCAGTGACACCCACAGACTGGAACAGCCAAAACAGTCATGAAGAGGGGCACGTGCATCGTCGTCTCACTAATTGGTCATTTTAATAAATAAACAGCAAGGGGAAATGGATTTCAAAACCAGAGTATTATCACGGAAAGGACAGTTAGGTAACAGATTAATCACCTAATTGAGTAGATACAGAGCTTTACTCAATATAACACAGAACCAAGTGGCAAACTGTGGATAAAGTAATGGTTTGTAAGACACTAAACATATATCCTGAGGGAAAGGCAGCGATAGGCTGCAGTTAAGGGACAAGGTTGAGGACTGCAGCTTGAGGACCAGTGTTCCATTGTGAATGTGACAACTGACCACTGCCCTTTGCTCAGTATCACCACTTTGTGTCTATTGTGGGAAATGTAATCAAGTCTGTGAAACTTGTGAAAACGCTCATTATACTCATTTTTTTGGAGCTAATCCAACTAAAATTTCCTTTTGATTAGCTCTGCCACCTTGGTGTGTTATTGTAATTGACCTATGGCTTGCAATGACATGATAGCAAAGGTCAGAAGTTATATCAGTTTAAATCTGGTTAAAATCTTTACAATAAGGACAAGAAGGATAAAAAGAAGATGATAGAAAGCAAACAGGAAATGCTGGAAATTCTCAGCAGCTCTGGCAGTGCCTGTGGGGAGACAGAGTTAACATTTCAGGCTGCTAACCCTTTGTCAGAACGGGAAATGTACTGAAACAGGATTTAAACCAGTCATGGAAAGGAAGGAACAACAAATGAAAAGATCTGTGGTAACCCGGGAGACAGGAGACATTAGATGGGAGAAGGGATGAAAACGAAACACAAAATGAGATTGTACCAGGACAAGTAAAGGAGCAAAAATTATGAATAGGAAAATCCAAAATCATCATCAAAGATGTTTCCCAAAAAATGGGACAACGTTTACATTTAACACTGAGTTCAACAACTTCAGATCAAAAGCTCAAAACCGTTCTATTGTTGCGACAGAATGATGATTTTGGATTTATACATCTTCAAGATATACCTTTTCTCTCTTTACCATTCATGACAATTCTTGCTGTCCTTTAATCTCTCCTGTCTTCCACCCAAGTACAGACCTTTCCATGTTCTCCCCAGCCATCTCATTTCCCTGCCCTATTTAAATAAATACCCCTGACCACTCTGCGTTCTAACTCCAGGTCTCTAACTGAAGTCTTGTCTGCCTCACTCTCCATGGATGCTGCCAGATCTGTTGAGTACTTTGGGAGCTGTGGTTTTATTTCAGGTTGGCAGAATCTGCGGTATTTTATTCCACACGGGGAGTTAAATGTTGGACTCTCTGAAAGATTCCCTCACCTCTAATAGGCCGGACAGAATTCCATTACGACAAAGCAATGATTGGAAATGAGTCCGCTGCAAAATCAATGAAAACATAATCACAACTGACACCTCATTGTAAACCAGGGAAGTTGTACATCAGGTTTGGAGCAAAAGGAACACCTGAGGATGAAACAGGGATTTCCCCAGTAGATTGAGAAGGAAATAAACTA
Organism: Chiloscyllium plagiosum; assembly: GCF_037043375.1. Lineage (NCBI taxonomy): Eukaryota > Metazoa > Chordata > Chondrichthyes > Orectolobiformes > Hemiscylliidae > Chiloscyllium > Chiloscyllium plagiosum. The sequence goes on from NW_028270150.1 coordinate 93,486,466, forward strand.
ACAGGATCATATTGAATGGGAAAAATAACAGGTTACTCCATATCATTGAGGATTGTAACAATGTTCTGATGGACTTTAATCAGGGTTGTGTTGAACAGATATTACACAGACTGGAGGCTTATAAACATCAGTGACCCTGTACTGTTCCACTGGGACTGGTGAGGTACACTTATGGCTCCAACTCTGAGTTGTAGGGCAACATTTCAAACTTTGATGACACGATCCTTGGAAATAATTGTACAGGAAATCAGGTTGCATTGACAGGCAGCGAAATGAGCAGATGCATGGCAAATGTGAGAGGTAACACATCTTGTCCAGAAGAATATTTATTATCTCTGAGCACACAGAGTCACAGAGCCCAGCAATAGCTTTGTCAGTGACTAGACTGAGTTCTGTAAGCCCACCATCAGGTTTAGACAGTGGACACTCTTGTTCAGTCAAAGGTATTGTTTGGACAGTACTATAGCTATAGCCTCAGATGGTTTCTGCATTCTCACTGATGTTGGTATCTGCACATAGGGCTTAGCCAGGCTGGAAACAGTGTAAAACAGCCACTGTTGCTCATGGGAGATGAAAGCGATTGGGTATGTAGTGGGGTCTACAGTGAGGGAATGGTATCTGCTTAATGTTCTCTCCTGCAAATCCTCCTGCCACGTGTCTCAGCTCTGAGCCATAGAGTCATAGAGTCATAGAGCACACAAACAGACCTTACTGTCCAACTGGTCCATGCCAACCATGTTTCCTGAACGGAGTTCGTCCTACTAGCCTGTATTTGTCCCATGTCCCTCTGAACCTTTCCTATCCATATATCTGTTCAAAATTACTTTAAATGTTGCCATTGTCCCAAACACTAACACTTCTTCTGGTAGCTCTTTCCATAGAAACACCACACTTTGTGTGATAAAGTTGCCCCTCAGGTCCCATTCAAATCCTTTCTTTCTCGCCTTAAATCTGTACCCTCTGGTTTTGAACAAGTTTGCCAAATGCCTTCTTCATGACCCTGTCTACCTGTGATGCCAGTCTCATGGTACTACGTGCCTGTACCCCTTGGTTTCTCTGTTCGACAAGTCTCTCCATGGCCCTCCTATTAACTGTGCTGACTCCTTGGTGTGGTTAACTACATGGGGGTGGTGTGAAGGAAGGAATATTGCAGGTGGGGTTGAGTAGGTCATTGAATAAGCTTGTGTTGGAGACGATCTTCTCCAGTACAAATACAGGAACACTCTCTCATAGCCAACAGTTATGGCACCGAGACTTTGCCTGGCTTTGGATTTAGTCAGACATTGGTTTGAACACACTCAGCAGTTTGAACAAAAGAGGGGTCACGGGTCACTTGGAGCATGGGAATAGATTGGCGCACAAGCAGTGAAACCAATAACAAGTCCAAGAACAGGCATTGTCTGGGTAAGTTAATCGTAATTGAGCAACAACTTTGAGAAACAATGCAAGGCAAATTCTGAAAGTCCCCAGTTTACCTACAACTCTGTTTTCTTGGCTGCCAGTCTTGAGAGAGCATACTTGTTTACGCCTGATGTAGCAGGAATGGGGGACGGTGGGTGGCGTGGTCAGATATGTTGGTCAGGATGAGGAACTGAGAAGGTGAGTTGACTGAAAAGGTCCCTGTGTTGAGACACACTGTGGAAACAGTGGCTATTAGAATCAGTGCCAGGAAAGAGCATGAGGTTGACAAAGCTTGGGTTCAAATCCCTCCTATCGGAAGGATGTTGTGAAACCTGAAAAGGTCCAGAGAAAGGTTACAAGGATGTTTCGAGGGTTGGAGGATTTGAGCTACAAAGAGGGTCTGAATAGACTGGGGCTGTTTTACCTGCAGTGTTGGAGACTGAGAGGTGGCTGTAGAGAGTTTTAAAAATCATGAGGGATCTGGATAGGTTAAAAAGACACGGTCTTTTCTCTGGTGCAGGTGAGTCCAGAACTGGACGGCATAGTTTTAGGGTGAAAGGGGAAAAGTTTAAAAGGAACCTAAGGTGGAACTGTTTCATGCAGAAGGTGGTGCGTATCTGGAATGAGCTGCCAGAGGAAGTGGTGGAGGCTGTTCTAAAATTACAGCATTGGGATGGTTATATGAATACGAAGGGTTGAGAAAGATATGGGCCAGGTGTTGGCAAATGGGACTAGATTAGGTTGGGATATCCGGTCAGCATGGATGGGCTGGACTGAAGGGTCTGCTTCTGTGCTGTACATTTCTCTAAATGGATTGGTAAGATTCTGAGCAATCTCACTGATCCTCATGATTTGGCCAAGGATGGGGTGAGCGTCAATGGATAACGATGAATGACAAGAACATTAATAGAGTGAAACATGATTTTCAGATCTAAAGGGCGGACATATCCTCAGCAGGGACTACAGTAACAGCAGCAAGGAGGAGAGAGGAACTGGCAGGAAAAGCACTGCAGTTAGTCATGACTTATAGAGCTAATAGCAGGGCTAGAGACTTACCAGGAACACCAACAATAACAAGGGTGGGATAGTAAATACGTTGAATAACCAGGAGTATATAACGGATCCGAGTTGTTAATGACATCAAGTGGTAATTTGCAGAAATATAATCAATTGTTGCTGAGAAATTCCTGCCCATTGTTGTAAAATTCCAATCTTCTGTGTTCAGATTCCAACTCATGGTTGTAAAATTCCAATCTATTGTTCTCAGATTCGAATCTCTCTTCTCCCGAGCTCCCAGTCTCTGGAGCTGTCGGTCCCTGTTAGTGCTGGGGGTGATGCTGGAGGTGATGCTGTCACTGATACTATCGCTTTGTACATTGTAAGGAATTTGTAATTAATAGAAGAGGGAAACCCTCCTGGGACACAATTATGGTCCACAGAGTTTGGCATTAAATGCAGTCACAAAGCAAACAGGTTCAGTTGAAGCGTTTCAATCCAGTAAAGTATTCCCCATGACGATAGGACTTGTACCCACCTTGGACAATATGTTTGTGAGTTACTGAGATGACAGATCGAGGCATTGACCATAATGTTTCATTTCTCTGGAGATACTTAAGTGTTTCCAAAGAGATGGATGGTTATATACAATGGACACCTCCTCAAAAAAATGTGAGAGGAATAATTGCTGTTCCTCCAGCCAATAACAAGGACATAAGAACGAGGAGCAGGGGTAGGCTGTCTGCCCCTTCAAGCCTGCTCCGGCATTCAATAAGATCATGGCTGGTCTTTTCATGGCCTCAGCTCCACTTACCCGCCCTCTCACTGTGTCCTTTAATTCCTTTCTTTTTCAAAAATATCGATCTTTGTTTAAAAACATTTACTGAACTAGTGTCAACTGCTTCCCTGAGCAAGGAATTCCATGGATTACCAACCCTCTGGATGAAGACATTCCTTCTCAACTTAGTCCTAAATCTGCTCCCTCGAATCTTGAGGCCATGTCCCCTCATCCTAGTTTCACCCTCCAGTGAAAAAGTCCTTTCTACTATCTTGCTTATTTCCTTCATAATTTTATATTTGTCCAGAAGAACCACCCCCCCCCCTTATTCTTATGAATCCCAATGAATATAATTCTAATCCACTCAGTATTTCCTCATAACCCAACTCCCTCAAACCTGGAGTCAACCTAGTCTCCTCGAGGAACCCCCTCTGCACCCCCTCCACTGCCAGTATATCATTTCTCAAGTAAAAGGAGACCAAAACTGCACACAGTACTCCAGGTGTGGGCTCACCAGCACCTTGTACAGCTGCAACATTACCTCTCTGCTTTTAAACTGAACCCCGTTAGTAATAAAGGACAAAATTCCATTTTCCTTCGTAATGACTTGTTGTACCTGCAGACCAACCCTCTGTGATTCATGCACAAGGACACCCAGGTCCCTCTGTATAGCAGCATGCTGCAACTTTTTACCATTCAAGTAATAACCGATTTTACTGTTACTCCGACCAAAATGGATGACTTCACATTTATCAGCACTGTATTCCATCTGCCAGATATTTGCCGACTCACAGCCCACTCACTCAGTGTATCTATGTTCCTCTGCAAAGTTTCACCATCCTCTGCACACTTTGCTCTGCCACTCATCTTAGTATCAGCTGCAATCTTTGACACCCTACACGTGGACCCCAACTCCAAATCATCGATATAAATTGTAAATAAGTGCTGTCCCAACACCGATTCCTGAGGCACACTGACTAGTCACTGGTTGTCACAACCATCTCCCTCTGTGTCTGGTCTGACTCCAACCACCGGAGAGTTTATCCCCCATTGATTCCCGTTTTGCTCGGACTCCTTGATGCCACACTTGGTCCAATTGGCCTTGATGTCACAGTCCGTCACTCTCCCCTCCCCTCTGGAACTCAGCTCTTTTGTCCATGTTGGAACCAAGGCTGTAATGGGATCAGGAGCTGGGTGGTCCCGGTGGAACCCAAACTGGGCGTCACTGAGCAGGTTATTGCTGAGGAGGAGCTGCTCAATAGCACGGCTGATGTCACCTTCCATCACTTCACCAATGGACTGATGGGACGGTAATTGGCCGGGTTGGATTTCTCCTGCTAAATATGTACATGGCGTACCTGAGTAATTTTCTACTTTGTCGGGTAGATGCCAGTGTTGTAACTGTACTGGAACAGCTTGGCCAGGGGAACAGCAAGTTCTGAAGCACACATCTTCAGTATTATTGTTGGAATGTTGTCAAGGCCCATAGCGTTTGCAGTGTCCTGTGTCTCCCATAATTTTGTGATATCACATGGAATGAATCAAATTGGCTGAATACTAGAGTTTGTAATGTTGGGTACCATTGGAGGAGGGTGAGATGGATCATCCACTCTGCAGTTCTGATGGAAGATTCCTGCAAATGCTTCATCCTTATCTTTTGCACTGATGTGTTGGGGTCTTCCATAGTTGAGGATGGGAATGTTTCTGGACCTACTCCTCCAGTGAGATGCTAAATTGTCCATCGTCATTCATGATTGGATGTGGCAGGACTGCAGAGCTTAGATCTGATGCCTTGATTGTGGGATCTCTTAGCTGTGTCTGTGACTTGCTGCTTATCCTGATTGGCTTGCAAGTAGTTCCGTTTGGTGACTTCATCAGGTTGACGCCTCATCTTCAGCTGTACCTGTTATTGCTCCTGGCATGGCCTCCTGCACTCTCCTTTGAACCAGGGTTGATCCCGTGGTTTGATGGCCATGGTTAAGTGGGGGATGTGCTGGACCATGAGGTCATTGCGCGGCTGTTGATGACCCACATCACATTCATGGATGCCAATGCCTTCGTTGCTAGATCTCATTTCGCACGGTGATAGTGCCACACAATGGAAGCTATTCTCAATGTGAAAGTGGGACTCTGTCTCCTTAAGGACTGTACGGTGATTGCTCTTCCTGCTACTGCCATGGACAGGGGAATCTGCAGTCATCAGATTGGTAAGTGTTAGGGACCAGGCCAGACCCTCTGAAAACATTTCAAGAGAGTAGCTCAGAACTTAACTGTGATCATTTTTTATCGGAGGTTTCATGCGGATATTCCAGGAGGAATGCAGTTGAAAACCCAACAAGCTGGCCCAACATAATGATGCTGATCCAAATATGTGCAACATTCCCACTCAACACACAAGGTAAACTCAAACACAGGGTCTTCCAGCAGAGATGTCAGAGAGAGAGAGGAGGATCAGCATGGGCCTGCTCCTTTGGGTCCAGCAGCTTGAAACCTGCCTGACTGCTTTCAGTGAATAACCAGACTGCCAAAACAACAAACCAAACTAATATGGCCTTAGAGTGAACCAGATGGGTTTTTGCCATGGTCATCTGTATGTTCTTCACTGCAGATTTTATTTTTAAATAGAATTCAAATTCCATCATCTGCTGTGGAAGGAGTCAAACCTGGGTCCCCAGATCATTGGCTGAGTTTCTGGAGAGATAGTCTCGTAATAATACCATGAGACCATCACTTCCCTGACTCCACTACATGGAGGTGTCGAGGATATTTCTTGGAGATTTATAGAGGACTGTATGGAGGGGTATAGAGCACTGTATGGGGGGTATAGAGGACTGAATGGAGGTGTATAGGAAACTGTGTGGAGGGGTATAGAGGACTGTATGGAGGGGTATAGAGGACTGTACGGAGGGGTATAGAAGACTGTATGGAGTGGTATAAGAGACTGTATGGAGGGGTATAGAGGACTGTTTGGAGGGGTATAGTGGACTGTATGGAGGGTATAGGAGACTGTATGGAGGGGTATAGAGGACAGTATGGAGGAGTATAGAGGACTATATGGAGGGTATAGGAAACTGTATGGAGGGGTATAGAGGACTGTATGGAGGGTATAGTAGACTGTGTGGAGGTGCATAGAAGTTTTTGTTGAGTTCTAAAGAGAACTGCATGGAGATGTAGAGAGAATTTGATGGAAGTCACAACAGCAAATCTTCTTTCTCAGAAGGCGAAGGAAATTCAGCACGTTCATAAGGACTGTCACTGACGTTTATAGCTGCACCATAGAAAGCATTGTATCTGGGTGCATCACAGCTTGGTACGGTAACAGCTCTGTCCAGGACCATAAGAATCTACAGAAAGTTATGAACACAGCCCACACCATGACACAAGCCAACCTTCCATCTATCAACTCCATCTATAGTTCTCGATGCCGCGGAAAGACAGCGAACGCCATCAAACACCCCTCTCACCCCGTCAGACTCTCTTCCAATCTCTTCCATCAGGCAGAAAATGCAGAAACTTCAACATACATAGCCACAGCTTCTTCCCTGCTGTTCTTAGACTGCTGAATGGACCTCTCTAATTTCAAACTTAATGCTGATGTGTTTGTACATCTCCTGTGTAGCTGTAACCCTATTGTATCTCAATCTGTCGAAATACCTAATGATCTGTCTGTATGTTATGATTCTTAGAACACACAACATTATACTGCAGTACAGGCCCTTCAGTCCTCGATATTGTGCTGACCTGTGAAACCAATATGCAGCTCATCGAACCTACATTATTCCATTATCATCCATGTTGAGTTAACGACCATTTAAATGCCCTTAAAGTTAGTGAGTGTACTTCAGTGCAGGCAGTGCATTCCAAACCCTTACTACTGTCTGAGTAAAGAAACTACCTCTGACATCTGTCCGAGATCTATCACCAATCAATTTAAAGCTATGTCCCCTCGTGCTAGCCCTCACCATCAGAGAAAAAAAAGCTCTCCCTGTCCAACCTGTCTAATACTCTGATCATCTTGTACGTCTCTATTCCGTCACCCTCCACCTACTTCTTTCCAAAGAAAACAGCCTCAAGTCCCTCGGCCTTTCCTCTTGAGACCTTCCCTCCATACCAGGCAATACCCTGGTACGTTTCCAATGCTTACATGTCCTTTCTATAATGTGGTGACCAGAAATGTACACAATATTCCAAGTGCGGCTGCAGCAGAGCTTTGTACAGCAGCAACATGCCCTCATGGCTCCAAAACACAATCCCATTACCAATAAAAGCTAACACACCGTATGCTTTCTTAACAGCCCTATCAACCTTGGTAGCCACTTTCATAGAACATAAAACATTACAGCACAGCACAGGCTATTCAGCCCTCGATGTTGCGCTGACCTCTGAAATTAATCTGATTCCACTCTAACCTACACCGCTCCATTACTTTCCCTATGTATGTCCAACGCACATGTAAAGGCCCTTAACATCAGTGAGTCTACTTCCTTTGCAGGCAACGCATTCCACACCCCTACTACTCTTTGAGTAAAGAAACTACCTCTGATATCTGTCATACATTTATCACCCTTGAATTTAATGCTATATCGCCACGTGTTAGCCTTCACTATCTGAGGGAAAAGGCTCTCACTGTCCTCCCTGTCTAATCCTCTGATTATCTATTACGTCTCGATTTAGTCATCTCTCAACCTTATTCTCTCTAATGAAAACAGCCTCAAGTTCCTTAGCCTTCCCTGTTCAGACCTTCCCTCCATAGCAGGCGACATCCTAGTAAATCTCCACTTTCCAAAGCTTCTACATGCTTCCTATAATTCAGTGACCAGATGGACATGCAATATTCCAGGTGCGGTCTTACCAGTGTCTTTTACTGCTGAAGCATGAATTCATAACTCCAAAACTCAATCCCCCTCCCAATAAACACCAACACACCATATTCCTTCTTAACAACCCAATCAACCTGGGTGGCAACTTTCAGGGATTTATGCACCTGGACACCGAGATCTCTCTGCTCATCTACACTGCCAAGAATTTTACCATTAGCCCAGTACGCTGCTTTCCTGTTACCTCTTCCAAAATGAACTCCCCCACATATTTCCGCATTAAACTCCATTTACCACTTCTCAGCCCAGCTCTGCATCTTATCAATGTCCCTCTGCAACCCACAACATCCTTCAGCACTATCCACAACTCTGCTGACCTTAGTGTAATCTGCAAATTTACTAAGCAATCCTTCTCCGAACAACTCCAGATCATTTATAAAAATGACAAAAAGCAGTGGCCCCAAAACAGATTCTTGCAGCTCCAGGATGAGCACTTCCCAACAATCACCACCCTCTGTCTTCGTTCAGCTTTCCAATTTCTGATCCAAACTGCTAAATCACCTTCAATCCCAAAACTCCATATTTTGTGCAATAGTCTGCCATGTGGAACCTTATCAAACACCTTACTGAAGTCCGTATATACCACATCAACCGCCTTACCTTCATCCACCTGTTTGGTCACCTTCTTGAAGAACTCAATAAGGTTTGTGAGGCATGACCTACCCTTCACATTTTGACTATCCCTCATCAAATTATTCCTTTCCAGATGATTATAAAACTTATCTCTTATAACCTTTTCCAACATCATACCCACAACCGAAGTAATGCTCACTGGCCCATAATTACCAGGGTTGTTCCGATTCTCCTTCTTAAACAAGGGAACAACATTTGCTGTTATCCAATCTTCTGGCACGACTCCTGTCGACAGCTATGACATAAGATTCGAAGCTAAAGGCTCTGCAGTCTCCTCCCTGGCTTCTCAGAGAATCCGAGGGTAAATCCCATCTGGCCAAGAGGCCTCATCTATTTTCAGATCTTCCAAAATTGAGAAAACTTCTTCTTTGTTGACCTCAATCCCATCTAAAATATCTCTATATTTTCGCTAACATTGCCCTTTTCCAATGTGACTACTGACGAAAATTATTTATTGAGCGCTTCCCCTATGTCCTCAGATTCCACACAGAATTTTCCATTACAATCTTTGATTGGCCTTAATTTAGCTCTAGTAATTCTTTTCTTCCTGATATACCTGCAGAAAGCCTTAGGGTTTTCCTTGATCCTATCCGTCAACAACTTCTCATGTCCCCTCATGGCTCTTCTTTGCCTCTACTGCCCACAAAACAAAACCTTTCACTGTACTTAGGGACATGTGACAACAATAAATCAAATCAAATGTTGTACATGGGTCTGAAAGGGTTAATACTGATTGAGTGTAAAAGGGACAACCCACAGCAATCAGGACATGGTGGGAAGATCGAGGACGAGTCAAACAAAACATCGGATCCTTCTAACAGTCTCTGTTACAGTGGACAACACATCCTTCTGATGTGTAAGTAATCACTGAGAGGCAATGAGCTATCCCCTGTATGGTATGTGAGATTCACGGTCTAGTTAGGGAGCAATTCTCAGGCCTCTCGTATATCTCGAAGATTGGAAGTAATTGGAGATATAGGATTTAGTATAAAATTTATATAATCTAGTGTTTTTAGAGAAGCTTTACAACTCTTCACATTTGTTAATCTTACACAAGGGAAAGAGGCCACTGTTTCCTTTCCAAAGCAGTCTATATAAAGTAAGCCATCTTTTACAGTCACACAGCTGCACTGAATCCCAGAGCAGGACCATACCAGTCTGTGGGCCGCAACAAAGCAACTACATTAGAAAACACTCACATTATGCTGGAAGTGACAAGTAAATAAAGCACTTGAGATGTTTTGTCTCAAGGAAGGATGTGATTTTGTACCCATGCGTTAGGTTTCAGACCCAGTTTGATGCCTGTCTGGTATTTATGATGAGGGTAACTGGGCCAACGAATGGCTGCAAGGGGATCAGGATTAGGAGCTGAATATTCAAGGATTTACATCCTATCGAAAAGATAGGCAAGAAGGCAGGGGATTCAGGAACTGGGACACAAGATACACCAGGAGTTAGGAAATGCAAAGTTACAGTGATCATCGGGGATTTCAGGTGGACGAGGAAAATCAGGTAGGCAGTGGAGTGCAAGAAAAGGAATTTGTGGAATGTCTACAAGATGGCTTTTTGGAGCAGTTTGTGGCGGAGCCCTCTAGGGAACAGGCAATTCTAGATTTAGTGTTAAAAGCAAATTTTTAGTGTTGTTCAGTGAGGCAGACTTGATAAGGGAGCTTAAGGTGAACGGACCCTTAGGAAGCAGTGATCATAATGTGATTGAATTTACTCTGAAATTTGAGAGGGAGAAGATAAAATCAGAGGTAACAGTATTACAGCTGAATAAAGGCAGATAGAGAGGCATGAGGGAGGAGCTGGGGAGAATTGACTGGGAGAGGAGCCGAGCAGGAAAGACAGTGGAACAGCAATGGCAGGAGTTTCTGGGAGTAATTCAGGAGACACAGCAGATATTCATCCCGAGGGAAAAGAAATATGTTGCAGGGAGGATGAGGTAACCATGGCTGACTAGGGACGTCAGGGATTGCATAAAAGTGAAACAGAAAGCATATAATGTGGGGAAGGGCAGTGGGAAACCAGAGAACTGGGATACTTACAAAAAACAACAGAGAGTATGGAAAATAAAGAACATGAAAGCATGGGAAGGGTTAAAGTATGAAGACCACTGGCAATCTGTGCTCTGTGGAAGGCAGGATGGGAGAACCATAGTGGAACATTCTTACACTAATTAGCAGAGTAAGGTTAAGGCTGAAAGATCACTATGGCGTGATGAGATAACACAAGTAACAAAGCAAGTTTCTCTGTTCAGTGTTATTATTATAACAGGATATTTGGCACATGACATTAAAATATCTAATTAATAGTTAGTAGAGTCAGCTTGAGACAGGAGACTATTGTAATAGATGGAATAGCTAAATATCTCTCGTGACAAGTTAGGCTTGAATGGAAAGGTCACTACAGCAAAGTTAGCAATAAATATCTAACCGTGACAATAGAATAACATTAAGTAGAATGTACAACTAAAGAGATAATGGGAACTAAAATCACTGGTTTATTGTGTAGATAGAATGAGGTACTTTGATTAAAAAAGTTGGACATGCTGATAAGCTAACAGAAACATAATAAAAAAATAAAAATCCACAGACCCTGAGGTTCGTGGGCATTTGAGAAACTGCTTTCTCAGTGTCACGGTTTTTTGTTTGCAAATAAAATACCTACTTCTAGAAGAACTCTCTGCATCTCCTGGTGTTTTTCTATATTTTCTCCACAACAAGGGCAACAAAAAATAGAAATAAGGAGGGAGAAGATTAAATGTGTGGGTAAACTAACCTACAATATAAATGAAGACTGTGAGTTCCTTTAGATACATAAAGAGCAAAAGAGAGGCAAAAGTGGACATTGAACTGCTGGAAAATGACACTGGAGGGATAGTGGTGGGGAACAAGGAAATGGCTGAGGAACTTACTTTACATCAGTCTTCATGGTGGAAGACAACAGTAATATCCCAAAAATACAAGACAGTGAGGAGGCTGAGTTCGAAATGGTGGCCATCACCAAGGAGAAGGTGCTAGACAAACTGAATGGCCTGAAGGTGGATAAATCACCTGGACCAGATGGACTACACCCCAGGATTCTAAGGGAGATAGCTGAAGAGATAGTGGAGCAAAGTCAGCATGGTTTCATCAAGGGAGGGTAATGTCTGACAAATCTTCTAGAATTCTTTGAGAAAGTAACAAGCAGGTTAGACAAAGGCGAGTCAATGGATATTATCTGCCTGCACGTCAAGAAGGCCTTTGACAATGTGCCTCACTGGAGGCCACTGAGTAGAATAAGGGCCCATGGTGTTGGAGGCATGGTGCTAGTGAGGATCTAAAATTTGAATTTAGGGTATCGTCAGAAGCAACAAGTATATGTAGACTTTTATTAAGCACAAAATGGCTTTTCAAATTAAAATAACAGAACAAAGTGTCTTTAGATTTTTCTTTGACACTGTGAACTTGAACTGATGCTTTGCTGAGTTGGTTGTATTTAGAGAAAAAAGAAAACAATGGAGTTTTCAAAATACGAAACATAAGACAGTGATTTGGTATTTGAACTAACCTTGAACTAGCAAGCACGGGATAATTGGCGCTTAAAACAATCTGTTTCTCAGGAAGTTTCATTGGAATAACCTGCTGTCAATCATGTCACCTTATTACTTTTGATTGGTCTTTTCTTATAATTAAGGCTGTGCTGTCTCTTAAAAAATAAACATCTCAATAATGTGTAATTTTCGAATGTAATGGCGCCATTTCTGCATGGAACAGAAACACTTTTAACCTCTGTGTTGCTGGACAAATCTGCACCAGGCTTCCTGAATTTATGAAACTGGTAACATTGCTTTAAACAAACCGTACTCGTAGGGATTCATTTGACAGATCTTGAGACCGTGGGGTCCCCCCTGGGATTCGAGATCTTCACAAACATGGATAGAAACCTGGCTGCCTGGTAGAAAGCAGAGAGCGGGGATGAAAGGGTCCTTCTCAGGATGGCAGCTGGTGACAATCCATGTTCCACAAGGCTCAGTGTTGGGACCACGACGTTTCACTTGATACATTAATGATCTAAATGAAGGAATCAAGGACATTCTGGCTACGTTTGCAGATGATACAAAGGTAGGTAGAGGGACAGGCAGCATTTTGGAGGCGGGGAGGCTGAAGAGGAATTTAGACTGATTAGGAGAGTAGCAGATGGAGCACAATGTTGGAAAGTGTGATGCACTTTGGTAGGAAATATAGAGGCATAGACTATTTACTAAATGAGGAGAAAAATCAGAAGTCTGAAGTGCAAAGAGACTCTAGTCCAGTATTTTCTCAAGTTAAACTTGCAAGTTGAATTGGTAGCTAGGAAGGGAAATGCGATGATGGTGTTTATCTTGAGAGGACTTGAATATAAAAACTGGGATGTATTTCTGAGGCTCTGCTCAGAGCACATTCAGAGTACTGTGTGCAGATTAAATCCCACATCTCAGGAAGGATGTACTGGCCCTGGAGCATATTCAGAGGTGGTTCACAACAATGTCCCCAGAAATGAAAAGCTTAACATATGAGGACTGTTTGAGGAGTCTGTGTCCATAATTGATGGAGGTTAGAAGGATGAGGAGGGATCAAGGGGAAACATACAGAATACTGAATGGCATGAACTGACTGGATTTTGGGAAGCTGTTTCCATTGGGTAGGATAGACTAAGACTGAGGGCACAGCCTTAGAGGAAAGGGAAGACCTTTTAGAATAGAGATAAGGAGAAACCTCTTTCGACAGAGGGTGGTGAATTTAAGACGGAAATAGACAGGTTCTTGAGTATCAAGGGCATCAAGGGGTATGGTGAAAAAGTGGGAGAATGGGTTTTAGAAATGTATCTGCAGGAAGAAGATACTTCAGGAAGAAACTGCAGGAAGACCAACCATGAACGATGGCAGATCAGACTCAAGTACTAACTGACTTACTCTTCATTCATATTAGTGTATTCACATATATCCCAGTGAGAGAGCAAACCAAACTCACTGTCTCTTTGTCATAGTCCCTGGAGAGGGCAGATTGTCCCGACTGTATTGGTGTCACATATATTGAGTAGAGTAGACTGACCGCACTGTGTCCAATTCATTGACCCAGAAATAACAGACCAATCACACTTTGTCTGTAGTAGATCACTAGAACTGCCAACTGAACACACTCAGTCTGTGAAAATGCCCTGGAGCATTTTCAGAGGAGGATCAGGACAATGATCCCAGGAATGAAGAGGTTAACATCTGAGGAATGTTTGAGGAGTCTGGGTCTATACTTGATGGAGTTTAAAAGGATGAGGGGTGATCTAAGGGAAACATACAGAATACTGAATGGCATGGACTGAGTGGATATTGGGAAGTTGTTTCCATTGGGAGGAGAGACTAGGACCCCAAGGGCACAGCTTTGAGTAAAGGGAAGATGTTTCAAAATGGAGATAAGGAGAAACTTCTTCAGCCAGAGAGTGGTGAATCTATGGAATTCATTGCCACAGAAGGCTTTGGAGGCCAGGTCATTGAGTATATTTAGAACTGACATAGATAGGTTCTTGACTTTCAAGGGGGTCAAGGGTTATGGGGAGAAAGTGAGAGAATGGGTTTGAGAAACATATCCGCCATGATTGAATGGCAGAGCAGATTCATTGGGCTGACTGGCCTCATTTCTGCTCCTCTATTTTATGGTCTTATAACATTTGTGACTTTTGCATGTTCTTTCAATCGAGTTTTGTTGTCAGATGAGTCAGCTTTACCTCATGAAACTTAATGCAATCAGATATTATTCACTATTTCCAAGGACCTGTCTTACCTAATGAATATTTCTGCTGAACCTGAAACACTTGAACATCACAGTTTGAAGCACTGAGTCCAAAAGTCTTTTAATTAGTTGAGTTCAAACAAATTGAACTCATCCAAACTCTGTAAATTCCCTTTTAAAACTGACAAAGTATTTGTAGCAGCACATACAACATGTGATTCACCTCACCGTACAATAGCTTGTGGAATGATCTTCCAGATAACAATGGGGGCAGGCTCATTGATGACTTTATGTAAGAGTTATGTGGACTCTTCACTAACAAAGGATTCCATGGGGCTAGAAAGTAGGTGGAAAAGAGGATTACGACTGCTGCCAGATCAACCATGATCTTATCAAATGGCAGATTATAATGCAGAGGCTAATTTGTTAAATTAATATTAATAAATTAATGGTCCTGAAAATATCTTGTCAGTGGCAAATGGCTCCAATACTTATTTCATATTTACTTGTTTGTTCACATAGTCTGTGGAATGCTCTTCCAGATAACAATGGAGGCAGACTCATTAATGACTTGTCTGGAAGATTAACATGAACTCGTCACTAACAAGGGAAGTCAGTGGGGTTGGAAAGGATGTGGAAACAAGTATTAAGGTTGCAGCAAGATCAACCATGAACTGATCAAATCCCAGATCAGACTCAAAAGGCTAACTGACCTACTCCTCATTCATATTTGTGTCTTCACTTGTATCCCATGAAGGGCAGACAAACCTCACTGTAGCTTTGTCACACACCTTAGAGAGTGCAGATTGTCCCGACTACATCTATATCACACACATTGGATAGAGCAGACTGACCCCATTGTGTCTATATCATTGACTGTGGGAGAACAGACCATTTACTCTGTAGAGCACCAGGACTGCCAACTGAACATGCTCAGTCTGTCTCACAAAGTTTGGAGAGTGCAGACTCCCCTCACTGTGTCTGTACCATTGACCCCACGGAGAGTGGATTGGATGGATTCTGAGACAGAACACATTTCTAATCCCTAAATCCTTCAATCCACCCCATTATTTAATGAATTTCACCATTTGGGTAAAAGGGTATTTTACCATGTTCTCCAGCTGTTTCCTGAACTTATTCTGGGTCACGACATATATACAAGTGTTTGTGCAGCAACTTAGGAGCTGGCGAATGAATCCGATATCTCCTACAAAATAATGTAGATATAGGTCCCTGTTCCCCATCCGATATGTGCATTTCCATAGAGAGTATAGCAGAAACACTGAGATTCTGTTTTGGAAGATGCTGTGACAAGGCTGTCGCAAAGTTGCTGCAGTACATCTTCCACGTGCCACACTTTGCTGCTGGGTGCATGTTTGGTGGAAGCTGTGAATATTTGTGGATGTGGTGCCAGACAAGAGCACTTTATTCTGGATATTATCAAGTTTCTTGACTGTTGTTGCAGCAGAGTTTACCCAGGCAAGTGAGGAATATTCCATCACACTCCTGACTTGCCCTTTGCAGATATTGAACAGATTTTGGGGAGGCGAGAGATAAGAAATGTATCACAGAATTACCAATCTCTTACATGATCTTGTAACAATGGGATTTATATAAGTGGTCCAGCTAGTCTGTGGTCAATGGTAACCCCATTCAACCGTGCCCCAGGATGTGGACAGTGAGGGATTCAGTGATGGTAAGACCAATCAATGTCAAGAGAAATGGTTGGATTCTCTCTTTTCGGAGATACCTGACACTTGTGTGGCACACATGCTACTTTTAGTTCAGGTCTGAATACTGCCCAAGTGTTGCTATATACCGGCATAGTGTCTGACAAGTCAGGAATGGGAAAAACTTTGTGAACAATCAACAAACATCCTGAATTCTGACCTTATGATGGAGGGATTGTCAACAGTGAAGCAGCTGAAGATAACTGAGCCTGGGACACTTCCCTGAGGAACTCCTGCAGAGATGTCCTGGAGCTGAGGTGACTGACTTCCAACAACCACACCCATCCTCCAATGTGCCAGGAATGACTCCAACCAATGAGAGGTTCATCCCATTTCTCATTATTTTAGATTTCCTTCAGGTCAGACTTGGTCACTTCCTGCTTTGATGTTAAGTGCAGACTCTCTCACCTCAGGAGTCCAGCTCTTTTGTCCTTGTTTGGATATTAGTTGTTATAAGGTCTGGTGCTGAGCAACCCTGCAGAACTGGACACCAGCGAACAAGTTATTGCTGAGGGAGTGCAGCTCGGTAGCTCTCTTGATGACACCTTCCATCATGTTGCTGCTAATTCCGATCAGACCGAAGGGATGTAATTATCTGGGTTTATTTTTTCTACTCTTTGAGATTTACCTGTTTAGATCCCGATGTTAGTCAGTGGTTTCAGTTTTGTACTGGAACAAATTAATCAACTGATTGAGTAGATACAGAGCTTAAACAATATAACACAGAACCAAGTGGCTTTCTGTGGATAAAGTAATGGTTTGTAAGGCACTAAACATATATCCTGAGGGAAAGACAGCGATAGGCTGCAGTTAAGGGACAAGGTTGAGGACTGCAGCTTGAGGACGGGTGTTCCATTGTGAATGTGACAACTGACCACTGCCCTTTGCTCAGTATCACCACTTTGTCTTTATTGTGGGAAACGTAATCAAGTCTGTGAAACGTGTGAAAACTCTCAATATATTCATGTGGTTGTGGAGCTAATCCAATTGAAAGTCCCTTTCGATGAGCTCTGTCAACTTGGTGTGTTCTTGTAATTGAGCTAAGGCTTGCAATGACATGATAGCAATGGTCAGAAGTTATATCAGTTTCAATCAGATCAAAATCTTTACAGTAAGGGCAAGAAGGACAAGAAAAGATGATAGAAAGCAAACAAGGAATGCAGGATCGACAGGGCTGTTTCTGCATTTTTCGGTGCATGGGTCAGTGCCAGGTGATCCGTCCAGTTTCAGATCATGGCTCAGCTTCCAGTGTGAACGGCAGGAAGCTGCACCGTCTGCTTCACAGAAATCGGGCTCAACCCATCCATTCCCGACTGCGCACTTCAGGCTGATGGTTTTTCTATCCATCGTATGGACTGTGCATTGTCCTCAGGTTAGGCAATTCTGTAGGGGTTTGCTTTGGATTCAACAACTTGTGGTACATGGGCATTGCAACCCTGTGCAGCCATTGTTCCCCAAACCTTGAATTCCTCACCGTCAAATGCCACCCCTTCTATCTCCCACATGAATTTACTGCTGCTATACTAACTGTTACATACAGACTGCCACTAGCGAAGTTTGAGGAAGCTCTGGATGTGCTGTACTCCACCACTAACACCCTGGAGACAAACACTCCGAGGCCCTGTTGATTATGACTGGCGACTTCAAACAAACCAATCTTAAGAAGGTGTTGCCCAAGTACCACCAGAACCTTACCTGCCCCACTAGGGGCCTGAATATTTTAGACCATGGCGACACCGCTGTGAAGGATGCTTATCACTCCATCCCCCGCCCTCATTTCCAGGTACTCCGACCACAATGCTGTGTTTCTTCTCCAGGCTTATAGGCAAAAGCTCAAGCAGGAGACCCCCTTGCAGATACAGTGCTGGTCGGAGGAGGCAGAGGATCAACTCCAGTGCTGTCTGGAATTGGCTGATTGGGCCAAATTCAAACAGTCCAAAGGTATGCCACCACTGTCACAGACTTTATCAGCAAGTGTATGGAGGACTGCAAACTGAGGAAGTCAATCCGGGTGTTCCCCAACAGGAAACCCTGGATGAATCAGGATATATATAACCTGATAAAAACCAGGCATGAGGCCTTCAGATCAGGAGACACACTCAAATATAAGGAATCCAAGTATGACCTTCGCAGAGCCACTAAGACAGTCAAGGACCAATGCCTCTCCAAACTAGGAACCCAGACAGATACCCAGCGACTATGGCAAGGACTGAATGACATCACAGGTTCTAAAAAGAGACAGTGCAAGATAGCAGGCGATGACGTATCCCTCCCAGATTGTCTCGACACCTTCTCTGCTCGCTTTGAGAGGTAACACCGATTCCGACAAGTCCTGACGAAGCTATCCCAACAGTCACTGCTTCAGAGGTCAGATCAGTTTTCTGTCAGTTGAATCCAAGGCAGGACAAGACGGAATATCAGGCCATGCACTCAGAGCATGTGCAGAACAACAGGCAGAGGTCTTCTCGGACATCTTCACCCTCTCCCTGCAGCAGGCCTCTGGCCCTGCCTGTTTCCAGAGGGTCAACATCATCCCTGTACCTAAGAAGGCTCATGCAGCGTGTCTCAATGACTACCGCCCAGTGGCCCTAACCTCAGTGGTCATGAAGTGCTTTGAAAGGCTGGTCATGGCATTAACCAACCCTAGCCTTCCCACTGCTCTTCACCCACTCCAATTTGCCTATCGGACCAACAGATCCACGTCAGATGCCATATCACTTGCCCTTCACTCCTCCCTAGAACATCTCGACACCAAGAACAGCTACGTAAGAATCCTACTCATTGACTACAGTCCAGCCTTCAACACTATTATCCCCTTGTGATTACTAAACATAGTTATCTCAGACTAAGCCCCACTCTCTGCAACTGGATCCTCAGTTTCCTGACCCACAGGCCACAATCAGTGAAGATTGGGGACATTATTTCATCCTCACTAACACTCAACACTAGAGCCCCCAGAGGTGCGTACTCAGCCCCCTACTGAACTCACTGTATACCCATGACTGCCTCACCAAATACCACACTAATGCCATTCACAAGTTGACTGATAACAACATCATAGTCGGTCAAATCTCAGATGACAATGAAACAGACTACAGATGGGAGGCGAAAGACCTGGAAAATGGTGCACTGAGAACAACCCAGCTCTCAATGGCAGCAAATCCAAGGAATTCATTATTGACTTTCGGTGGGATGCTACTCATGCCCCCCCCACACTAACAGCAAACTGAGATTAGGCAAAATGGTTCACTGTGTCCACATCACAAGCTGCAGCTAAGCTATATAACCAACTAGCCACTAACCATTAGAGTGCGGAAGTAGACTGATAAAATGAGGAAATATTAACCACAGTCTGCAAAAGGTGAGCCTTTGTAATGGGAACTGCTAGCCACACCCTGCAAACTGCAAGTCTTTGTAAAGATGACCTAATCGTTATGATTTAACTTCTTTATAAATCAAAATCATTGGTTCAAGCAACTATCAATAAAGCAATATCATGTATTGATTGATTGTTGCTATGCGATCATGCTCCATGTCTGACTGTGAACAATGTGTATAAACCTTATGCAAACTCTGCAAGTTGTTGGATTCTTTTGATTGCCAAGAAGTGTTCATACTTCTGGGTGAATCAGAGTCTCCCAACCCAGTGCTGTATCAGACAATATGTGATTGTTTTTGTGATTGACAAAGAGTCGTTGACAGGTGTGTTCATTGACCGATCACGGAACTGAGAGACCCCTCCTGAGGGTTCACTTCTTCCGATTCACTCCTGGGTCCCCAGAGCATTGACTTAGTTTCTGGATTGTTAGTCTCATGATAATAACAGGAAGCATCACCTCCCCTCCCCCCACTGCATAGAGGGGTGGAGAGGACTGCATGGAGGGGTAAAGAGGACAGCTTGGAGGTATATAAAGGACTACATAAAGCATTAGAGAGGACTGCTTGGTGGTAAACAGAGGACTGCATGAAGGCATTTAGAGGCTTGTATGTAGGGGTACAGAGCACTGTGTGGAGGGGTATAGAGGACTGTATGGAGGACTGTATGGAGGTGTATAGCAGAATGGAGTCATATGGAGTTGTATGGAGGACTGCACAGAGGTATATAAAGGACTGCATAGAGGGGTACAAACAACTGTAAGAAGGTGTATATAGACTGTATGTAGGTGTAAAGAGTACTGCATGGAGGTGTGTACAGGACTGCATGAACGTATACAGAGGACTGCATGGAGATGTATAGAGGAATGCATGGAGGTGCATAGCAGACTACATGGAGATATACAATGGACTGCATGGAGGGTTATAGCAGACTGGAATGTCATGGAAAGAGAACCTCATGAAGGGGTATAGGGGACTGCATGGGGGTGTATAGCAGTCTTCATGGACGTGTATAGCAGACTTCATGGAGTTGTATTGAGGACTGCAGGGAAGTCGAAAGAGGACTGAATGGAGGTATATGGCAGACTGCATGGAGGTGTATAGCATTCTGCAATGAGGTGGGAAGAGGACCTCATGGATGGATATAGAGGACTGTATGGAAGTGTATAGAGGACTGCATGGAGGTGCATACCATATTTAATGGAGGGGTATAGAGGACTGCATGGAGGTGTATAGCAGACTGCATGGTGGTGTATCGAGGACGGCATGGAGGTTTATGGAAGACTTCTTGGACGTGTCAAGTGGACGCCTGGAGTTCACAACAGTGCCTCTTCTTCCTCAGGAGTCTCAGGAAATTCAGCACATTCACCACGTTTTGTAGCTGCACCATAGAAAGCACTCTAACTGGGTACATCACGGTTTGGTGTGGTAACAGGTCTGCCCAGGTCCATCAAAAACTCCAAGAAAGTTCATTAGGAATGGTGAAGTACTTATGCCCATAACACTGACTCTCCTGTTTCGCGGGAGCTGCCTGACCTGCTCCCGCACTTCAGTACCGCCTTTTTGAACTCTGACTCTCCAACATCTGTGGTCCTCACTTTCTCCTACTCCTCATTCAGGTTGGTTTGTTCACATGTATCCCAGTGAGGGCAGACCAAACTCACTGTGTCTTTGACACACACCCTAGAGAGGGCAGATTGTCCCTACTGCATCTGTATCACACACCTTGGATAGAGCAGACTGACCCTTTGTGTCTATATCATTGACTGTGGGAGAACAGACTCTGTGTCTGTAGTAGATCACCAGGACTGCCAACTGAACATACTCAGTCTGTACCACAAAGATTGGAGAGAACAGACTCCCTTCACTGTGTCTGTACCACTGACCCCACGGAGAGTGGATAAGATAGATGCTGAGACAGAACACATTCCTCATCCCTGAATCCTCCAATCCATCCCACATTTAATGAATTTCTCCATTCGGGTTAAAGGGTGTTTTACCATGTTCTTCAGCTGTTTCCTGAACTTAGTCTGGGGCACAACATATATACAAGTGTTTGTGCAGCAGCTTAGGAGCTGGAGAGTGAATCCTATTTCTCGTACAAAATAATGTCGA
The DNA here is from genome assembly GCF_037043375.1 of Chiloscyllium plagiosum. Classification (NCBI taxonomy): domain Eukaryota; kingdom Metazoa; phylum Chordata; class Chondrichthyes; order Orectolobiformes; family Hemiscylliidae; genus Chiloscyllium; species Chiloscyllium plagiosum. Next base: position 93,508,118 of record NW_028270150.1, read on the forward strand.
TATATTGCCCTATACCCCATTGAAAGCATTCGTCTCCAGAGACAGTTTACCACAAACACTGACCATAACAGGATGAAATTCCCTGACATAACAAACAATAAAATGATGGACTTCTTCGAGACCCTATTTCTAGGTCACTGGGATTCTCCCCACTGCTGGGAGCCCGAAGTCTCCTGCGGGCTCTGCTGGCCACTAAAATGGAAGAAAAAACAAGGGCTGCAGATGCTGGAAACCAGAGTCTAGATTATAGTGGTGCCGGAAAAGCACTGCAGGTCAGGCAGCATCCGAGGAGCAGGAAAATCAAGGTTTCGGGCAAAAACCCTTCATCAGGAACAGCATGTACCTGACACTTAAAGCATTGAGCAGCAGAATCAGAACAAATGGCACTGCTGGGTTCAGGATATAATGAAGGCACTCGATTGTTCCCCAGGCTGGAGATGACAGAATATTAGTTGGTACTGAACAAAACCAGGGCTGATTCCTGAGCAAATACTGAGATGTGAACATAAAGTACCAGAAAATGTTCTTCAAACCACTCAGCACAGTCACTGTTCCCAGAACCACAGCTGCTGTCTTCTCAGTACAAAATTTAATTCACAGATTTGGGCAGCAAATGGCCACATGTCGATCAAAGGTAAAAGTGATGGTAAACCAGACAGAGTAGTTGGTGGCTGCATAAAGGAAGACAGTGTGGATATTACAGATGGGGATGGCCCGTATGAAATGGAAATCTCTATTATAAACAATTGTAATGTGCCCAAAAAGCAGATTGAGGATAATAACCAGTACATCTGCTGTTGACATCACCACCAGATATCGAGTAATACATTTTGTAAGACCACACTTTCCTTGCAACAAAAGTATAATTGTTATGATGATAACTGTGAGGAACAAAACAATATGGAAGTTTGTCAAGTTGGTAGAAAAGTTAACAATTTCATAGAGTACTTTGTAATATTTGCAAATGTGTCCTTCTTTCTGAAAATGTATTGAAGTATTCATAGCTATGTTTGAGTAATCTGCTGGACTCAAAAATTACCATCCAACAAAATCAGCCATAAAGAAAAAATATATATGTGATATGAAACAGAAAATTAGGAACAGCAGTTTATAAGATATTCTGTGAAGATTGCCATTGTGTTGACAAATTATTTATATTGAAAACAAGGGAATGCAGGGGAAATCATCAAGATCATGAGAGGTGTGTTTCAGTTTTTGAAGCAGGACTGAGGTCAGTGACCCTGTATTAGAGTGGAGGAAATGATCAGGTTCCTGCTCTTCATCTTTACAGAGTCATTCAAACTTATTGCGGAAGAATCAGCCCAAGTTCTCCTTCACTAATATCAAGTGACTATGGAGCATATTATCACACATAACCTGCTCCTGATCCACATCCAATGCAGATGGATTAATGTTATGAAATATCAATGTATAATGCTCACTCAAATTTACTTAGGGATTTTGTGTAATGAAAGAACAGTAGTCCTTGATTACCATCTTTTTTCATTCATAAAATATGGGCGATGTCGGTTAGGTCAACATTCGATGCCCATTTCTGATTGTCCCCTCTCAGACGCTGCCAAGCTGCCTTCTTCAGCTACCAAAGTCCATGTAATGTAGGTATACCCACAGAGATGTTAGGGAGGGAGTTCCACCATGTTGACTCTGTATAGTGAAGGAACAGCAATATGGTCCCAAGATAATTTCCCTGTGCAGCTGATGGCTGATTGCTTTGAGATGGTGGAGGTCACAGTTTTGGAAGATGTTGTGAAAGGGCCTTTAAAACATTGCTGCAGTGCATCTTCCACAAGCCTCAGATTGCAGCCACCGTGCATTGATGTTAAAGCAGAGAATGTTTGTGGATGTGATGCCAATCAAAGGGCTTGCTATACACTGGATGATATCAAGTTGCTTGTGTATTTTAAAGCTAAACTCATTCAGGCAAGTAGAGAGCATTGTATCACACTCCCGCCTTGCCCTTTGTAGATAGTGGTAAGGCTTTGGGGAGTCCAGAAGTGAGGTATGTACGACAAAAGTACCAACCTCTTATGTGGTCTTGTAACACTGTCATTTCCAAAGCTGGTTCACTTCAGTCTGTGGTCAATGGTAATCCCCCAGAAGATTGGGAGTGGGAGATTCAGTGATGGTAAAGCTATTAATGACAAGTGAAATGGTTATATTCACTCTTTTTGGAGTTAAGTGGCACTAGTCAGCCCAGGACTGAATATTGGCCAGGCAGTGCTACGTGTGGATATTGAAATTTCCTGTGACCAGCATGTGGGGAATGATACACAATGTTGTACAACAATCAACAAACATCCTGAATTCTAACCCCAGGATGGAGGGATGGTCAGTGATAAAGCAGCTGAAGATGGTTTGGACTGTATCATTGCTGCATCATTGGATGGTCTCTGCATTCTCACTGATGTTAGTTTCTGCACAGAGGGCTTAGTAAGGCGGGAACCAGTTTAAACCAGTGCACTGTTGCCATTGGAGATGAAACTGGTTGGGCATGTTTGGGGTCTAAAATGAGGGAATGCTTTCTAGTTGATAGTTTCTCGTGCCAGTCCTCCTGCCATGGATCCTCAGCTCTGGGCCGTAGAATTGTCAAGTCATATAGCACGGAAATAGGTCTTTTGATCCAAATTGTCTATACAACCCATGTTTCCTCCTCTGAACTAGTCCCACTTTCCTGTATCTGTCCCATATTCCTCTGACCTTTCCCATCCACGTATCTGTCCAAGTTTGTTTTGAATGCTGTCATTGTAGTCGCCTCTACCACATCTTCTGGCAGCTCGTCTCATACACGCACCACCCTCTGCATGAAAATGTAGCCTCTCAGGTCCATTTTACATCTTTCCCCACTCTCCTTAAACCTATGTACTTTAGTTTTTGACAAGTGTGCCAAACGCCTTCTTTACCACCCTGTCTACCTGTGATGTTCACTCTCATGGTACTATGTGTCTGCATCCACTGGTGTCTATTTTCAATAATTCTACCCAGTGCCCTACCATTAACTGTACTGACTCCTTGGTGTAGTTAACGACATGGGGGTGGTGTGGAGGGAGGTGTATGGTCGGTGGGGTTGAGCAGGCCATTGAATTAGCTTGTAGTGGAATAGACCTTCTCCAGTACAAATACAGGAACATGCTCTCATAGCCAACAGTCATGGCACTGAGACCCTTGCCTGGTTTTAGATTTTGGCAGGTAGGGGTTTAGACACATTTTGGCAGTTTGGACAGAAGAGGGGTCAAGGGTCACTTGGAGCATGGGAATAGAGTGGCGCCCAAGCAGTGGAATAAATAACACATCCAGGCACCATTCATTGTCCCAGTAAGTTCATTGTAGTTGAGGGAAACTTTGAAGAAACAATGCAAGGCACATTCTAAAAGTCTCTGGTTTTCAGACAGCTCCGTTCCATAAGACCATAAGACAGAGGAGCGGAAGTAAGGCCATTCGGCCCATCGAGTCCACTCTGCCATTCAATCATGGCTGATGGGCATTTCAACTCCACTTACCCGCATTCTTTCGGAGCCCTTAATTCCTTGTGACATCAAGAATTTATCAATTTCTGCCTTGAAGACATTTAGCGTCCCAGCCTCCACTGCACTCTGTGGCAATGAATTCCACAGGCCCACCACTCTCTGGCTGAAGAAATGTCTCTGTATTTCTGTTCTGAATTTACCCCCTCTAATTCTAAGGCTGTGCCCACGGGTCCTAGTCTCCTCGCCTAACGGAAACAATTTCCTAGTGTCCACCCTCTCCAAGCCATGTATTATCTTGTAAGTTTCTATTAGATCTCCCCTTAATCTTCAAAACTCCAATGAATACAATCCCAGGATCCTCAGCCTTCCTCATATGTTAGACCGACCATTCCAGGGATCATTTGTATGAATCTCCGCTGGACACGCTCCAGTGCCAGTATGTCCTTCCTGAGGTGTGGGACCAAAACTGGACACAGTACTCCAAATGGGGCCTAACCAGAGCTTTATAAAGTCTCAGTAGCACAACAGTGCTTTTATATTCCAACTCTCTTGAGATAATTGACAACATTGCATTCGCTTTCTTAATCACGGACTCAACCTGTATGTTTACCTTTAGAGAATCCTCAACTAGCACTCCCAGATCCCTCTGTACTTGGGCTTTACACATTTTTTCACCGTTTAGAAAGTAGTCCATGCTTGTATTCTTTTTTCCAAAGTGCAAGACCTCGCATTTGCTCACATTGAATTCCATCAGCCATTCCACTCTTCCAAACTGTCTAGATCCTTCTGCAGCCTCCCCACTTCCTCAGTACTACCTGCCTGTCCACCTAACTTTGTATCATTGGCAAACTTCGCTAGAATGCCCCCAGTCCCTTCATCCAGATTATTAATATATAATGTGAATGTATAATATATAATATATATATATAATATATCCTGTGGCAGCCAGTTCTGAGAGAGTATATTTGTTTCACCCTGATGTCGAGGGGTGGAGGAGGATGGGGATCAGGAAATGTTGGTCAGGATGGGGAACTGGGAAAGTGAGTTGACTGAAAAGCTTCCTGTAATGAGATACATGTTGGGAACAGTGGTCACCCGAGTCAGTGCCAGGAATGAACACGAGGGTGACCCAACTCGGTGTCAAATGGGTCTGTAAGATTCTGAATAATCTCACTGATCCTCATGAATTGGCCAAGGATGGGTTTGGAGTCAGTGGATCGGGATTGACGTTTATGGTAGGAACGAAAGACAATGACTTTGGTCTTTCCAGTTTGAAATGATAAGAACATTTCTACGGTGAAATATGATTTACAGATCTCATGGGTAGACTTTGACACTTAGCAGGAATGCCAGCAACAGCAGCAAAGAGGACAGAGCAACTGGCAGGAAAAGTGATGCAATTGAAGTTAATTATAAGAGTTCATTAACAGTAAGAGACTTAACAGAAACACCAACAATAACAAGGGTGGGATAGTAAATGTGTTGAATAACCAGGACTATATAATTGATCCGGGTTGTTAATGACAACAAGTGGTAATTTGCAGAAATATAATCAATTGTTGCTGAGAAACTCCTGCCCATTGTTGTAAAATTCCGATCTTCTGTGTTCAGATTCCAACCCATGGTTATAAAATTCTGATCTTTTGTTCTCACATTTGAATCTCTCTTCTCACGAGCTCCCAGTCTCTGGAGCTGCCGGTCCCTGTTAGTGCTGGGGGTGATGCTGGAGGTGATGCTGTCACTGATACTATAGCTTCGTACATTGTACGGAATTTGTAATTAACAGAAGAGGGAAACCCTCCTGGGACACAATTAAATTACATGGAGTTTGACATCAAATACAGTCACTGAACAAACACGTTCATTTAACCCTTTCAATCTAGTACACTATTCCCACAATGGAGTAGGACTTATAGCAAACTCGGACTGTATGGGCATGAGTCACCAAGAGAAGGAGAGATAGAGGCATTGACCATAATCTTTCAATTCTCTGGAGATATTGATGTGGTTCCAAAGAAATGGGTGGTTATAAATAATACACTCCTGTTCAAAAATGTCGAGAGAGATAATTGCTCTTCCCAAAGTCAGTCAGTTGGGGTACTCTGCCTCCCCTAGTTTAAAGTAAGGACAGCTTCAGCAATATGTTGTCTGACAACAGAGAGACATGTTGAAAAGCTGTGGTTCAGGCTGAAGAGAGACACATTGATTGTTGGTTGACTGATTATCACGTTTACCTGAATATAGTGAAAAAGCTTCACTTACGAGCAGTACAGATAGATCCCAGTAAGCAGGCATGTACAGATCACAGGATGAACAGAAACGTGGACAGAGGCGTACAGGTTACATCCCACAGGGCGTGCACGAGGCAAGATTAACATTTACAAGGTCAGCGTGATTTGAAGTTGGAGATTCCATCATCAGTCTAATAATGGCTGGGAAGAAGCTGTTTCTGAAGCTGCTGGTGGGTGTGTTCAAGCTTCTGTACCTTCTGCCTGATGGGCGAGGTTGTAGGAGATCATTACTGGGGTGGGAGGGGTCTTCAAAGATGTTGGCAGCCATTCCCCGGCAAAAAGCCGTGTAAAAGCATCCATGGATGGAAGGTTGGCTTCCGTAATGTGCACACAACCCCCTGTAGTTCCTTACCGTGCTGGGCAGAGCAGTTGTTACACCGGGACAGGATGCTCTCTGTGTTGCGTCCGTCGAGTTTGGCGAGGGACAGACCAAATTCCCTGAGCTGTTTGAGGAACAAGATGCGTTGCTGTGTCTTATGGATCATCGTATACACTTGGGAAGTCCAGGACAGATTGGCGGTTATTGTCACTCCCAGAAACTTGACACTCTCCACCCTCTCAGCCTCAGCTCCATTGATGTAGAAGGAGGCATGTTCTCCTCCTGTCTTTCTGACGTCAATGATCAGTTCTTCAGTTTTGCTGATTCTGAGAGAGAGGGTGTTCTCACTGCACCATGGCAACAAGCCCTCTATCTCCTTCCTGTTGTTTGATATCCATCCTCCCACAGTGGGCTCTGCAGCAAACATGGAGATGGAGTTTGTACGGACTTTAGCCAGACTGCCGTGGGTGTACAGGGAGTACAGTAGGGACTGAGAACACATCCTTGGGGGGCTTCAGTGTTGAGGGTTATCGTGGAGGAGGTGCTGCTGTCTATCTTCACAGATTGTGGTCTGTGGGTCAGGAAGCTGAGGATCCAGCTGCAGAGGGTGGAGCTGAGACCAGAGTCTCAGAGTTTTGTGATCAGTCTGGAGGGGATAATGGTGTTGAAGCTGGAGATGTAGTCGGTGAACGTGGTCTGACGTAGATGTCCTTGTTATCCAGTGAAAAATCACACAACACCAGATTATAGTCCAACAGGTTTAATTGGAAGCACACTAGCTTTTGGAGCGCTGCTCCTTCATCAGTGACAATAACTGACAATCTGACCAGGACTTCCCAAATATATGTGATGATCCACAAGACACAGCTACGCCTCTTGTTCTTCAAGCAGCTCAGGGAATTTAGCCTGTCCCTAACCAAGCTCTCCAGCTGTAACACAGAAACCACCTGATGAAGGAGCAGTGCTCCAAAAGCTAGTGTGCTTCCATTTAAACCTGTTGGACTATGACCTGGTATTGTGTGACTTTTAACTTTGTACACCCCAGTCCAACACCAGCATCTCCAAACCTTGTTATCCAGATGTTCCGGGGATGAGGGCAGGGTTGGGAAATGCTAAGGACCCGTTACTTCGGGAGGCAAATTTCAGGTGATCGAGGCAGGCTGGGAGACCAGGGCTGAGGTGGGCCATAACCAGTCTCTCGAAGCATTATCAAGGTCAGAGCCACTGGGCGGTTATCATTCGGGCACATTGCACCGGCTTTCTTAGGTACTGGGATGGTGGTGGTCTTCTTGAAGCAGGTGGGGATATTTATTTGTCGGACGGAGAGGGTGAAGATAGCAGCTGGTCCACACAGGATCTGAGTGGACAGGCAGAGACTCCGTCTGGGCCTGTCTCTTTCCTTGGATTGACTCCGAGGAAGGCTAATCTGGCATTGGCAGCAATGACAGAGGGAACAGGTGCCCAGGAGCTATTGGGGCAGGTGACACTGCGCTGCTGGCATAGAAAGCGTTAAGTGCATCAGGGAGGGATGTGTCTTTGTCTGCCATCTTATGCGGCTTCCTTTTGTGTCTTGCTATGTTGTCTAGGCCTTCCCACAGGCAGTGGGTGTCTGGGTTGTTGGTTTGAACCACCAACTTGGTCCGGTACTGCCTCTTGGCATCTCAGATGGCATTGCGGAGGTCATATCTGGATTTTCTGTATGGGTCTGGATCGTCTGACCTGAGTTCTGCTTGCCTGGTGTTCACTGGGGACTGGATTTCCGAGTTCATTCAAGGTGCTCATTTAGGGAACTCTCGGAATGACTTGGGCACATGGTCTTTCATGGATTTCATCATGAAGTCCGTGACGTTGGTGGTGTAATCATCCAAGATTTCTGCTGAGCACTTGAATACATTGATTCCAACCAGTCCCAGAGATGCTCTTCCACTGCCTCGGACCAGTATTGTATTTCTTTCTGTGAAGGATTCTCCTGCTTTAGCTTCTGCTTGTATAGTGGGAGGAGGGACACAACACTGTGATCTGATTTTCCGAAGTGCGCCGCGTGGGGGTGGAACGGTCGGTGTGTTTGATGGTTGTGTAATACTGACCCAGGACGTTGGGTCTTCTAGTGGGGCAGGAGATGTGTTGGTGGGACTTGGACAGCACCCTCTTGAAGTTGGATCGGTTGAAGTCACCAGCCATAATGAGTAAGGCCTCAAGGAAGTTTGTCTCAGAATGTTTATGACGGTGTAAATTTCATCCAGGTCCTTTCAGGGTCACTACATCCGAGCACCAGGAGGTGTTGATCAGGAAGCATCCCCATCGCCCTCACCCTCCCCAAGGATGACGTGTGGTTGATGTGTTGTATAGAGGACCCGTCAGCTTCCCAGGAGCAGTCAGGGATGGCAGGGATGAGCCAAGTCTCCGTGAAACTGAGCACACAACCGCCTTTCAATTCCCTCTGTAGGTAAGTCTGGATCTGAGTTCAGCCATTTTGCTTTCGATAGACTGGGCGTTTGCAAGGAGTATGCTGGAAAGGGGGGTCTTGAAACCGTGTTGTTTCAACATCACCATTAGGCCAGCAGGTGTTCATTGTTTCCTTGCAGTTTTCTGGACAGTTCCAGGAGTTGGAGAGCAAGTCTGCTGCTCCTGAGGGTAAGTGAGTCAGGCCTGGTCAGGCAGGGCCTCCTTGAGTTGGAGTAGCCGAGGGATTGGGGACTGAACCAAGGCTGGTTGTCCTCCTTGGGATCAAATCACTGACAGTGCCGATTCCATTCTGGGTCGAGGTCAAATTGCTCCGGGGTCAGGGTTCAGATCATGGCTCCAGGTGTCAACGTGGGTCTAACAGGAAGCTGATAGGTCTGCTCTGGGTACTACAGGATGACCAGAATTGATTCCTGAAGAAGGGCTCATGCCCGAAACGTCGATTCTCCTGCGCCATGTATGCTGCCTGACCTGCTGCACTTTTCCAGCAACACATTTTCAGCATTGAAAATACTCAGGCCTGGGCGACCATGCAGTCCTCAATCCTTTAAATATATTTAAAAGAACATTGTTTGTAATTTTTATAGAGTTGAATTTTCTTGCTGCCTTGAATCGTCTGAGCAAAGGCAAGAAAGTTGGTGTAATATGGCAAGAATGAAAGCATTAGATTTGTTGTGAAAAGCATTTCCAATTTCCCCCTTTCTGGTTTAAACAGGGAATTCTGAATCTCACGAGTGAGGGGTGATCACTTCATTTTCATGCCGTTCTATCTCATTAGGAGCTGGTCTTGCCTCATTTCGATGGAGATTCTAATCGTTCCTTCAGTTCCTATGGAAACCAGATGGTGCCAGTTCCCAACAGTGAAGCCTGGGCAGTTACCTGGAGGCAGGAGCTCACTGTTTGCTTCTCCAGGTCTTCATCCATCTCCACCATCAGCACCATTTCACTGCATGCTCCATCAACACTGTCCTCTCCCACACTTTGTCGGTGTGTGTGGGCATCACCAAACCCCAGCCTCACCACATCATTCTGGCTGCTTTCAGATTAACTCACCCTTCACTGTGGAGCTCAGAGACAATGATGTCGTACCTGCTTCTGCCAGGTTGGTTCACAGTCAGGGGCATGGGCACATTTCATGCAGCGACATAGGATGCCATCATCTAGCTCTGAGCTAACTTTCTAAAGGTTCATTCACTTTGTGATTACTTGTGGTCTGTCAGGTTTATCTCAGTGTTTAGTGCAGAGTGACAGGCATTCACCATATCACTAGTCAGAGTATCTCACAGTACAGGGGATGAATCTGTATTGAGGACAGCATGGAGGAGTGTAGAGGATATTATTTATTCATTGGTGGTATGTGGGTATCGCTGGCTGGGCCAGTATTTATTGCCCGCCCCTAGTTGCCCCTTGAGAAGGTGGTGGTGAGTTACCTTCTTGAACTGCTGCAGTCCACCTGCTGTGGGTTGACCCACAATGCCATGAGGGAGGGAATTCCAGGATTTTGACCCAGTGATGGTGAAGGAATGACAATGTATTTCAAAGTAAGGATGGTGAGAGGCTTGGTGGGGAAATTGAAGCTGCTAGTGTTCCGATATATTATCTACCCTTGTCTTTCTCAGTGGAAGTGTTTCTGGGTTTGGAAGGTGTTGTCTGAAAATCTTTGGTGATTTTCTACTTTGCATTTTGTAGATAAGACACACTGTTACTACTGCGCAACAGAGATGGAGGGAATGGATGCTTGTGCTTATAGTGCCAATCAAGAGGTCTGCTTTGTCCTGGATGGTGCACAGCTTCTTGAGTATTGTTGGGGCTGCACCCATCCGGGTGAGTGGGGAGTATTCCATCACATTCCTGACTTGTGCCTTGGAGATAGTGGATATGCTTTGGGCAGTCAGGAGGTGGTTTACTCACCGTGGTACACCTAGCCTCTGACCTACTCTTGTAGTCACTGTGTTTATGTGGTGAGCTCAGTCGACCTTCTGGTCAATGCTAAAACCCTAGATGTTGACAGCTCTGCTGTTGACAGACTCAGCTCTGTCTATCACTCGCTATTTATTCTGATTGACATGCAAGTAGTTCAGTTTGGTGGCTTCACCAGGTTGACACCTCATCTTCAGCTGTGCCTGGTGTTGCTCCTGGCAAGTTCCCCTGCACTCTCCATTGAACCGGGGTTGATTCCCTGGCTTGATGGCCATGTCTGAGTTGGGGATATGCTGAGGTCACAGAGTGTGATGTTTTTAATGGCCCACATCACATCATGGATGTCAAGTCTTGAGTTGCTAGATCTGTTTGAAGTCTGTATTATTTAGCACGGTGCCACACAACACGTTAGAGGTTATTCTCAATGTAAAAGTGGGACTTTGTCTCCTTAAGGACTGTTTGGTGATTGCTCTTCCTGATACTGTGATGGACAGAGACATCTACACCCAACAGATTGGTAAGTTTTATGGACCAGGCTAGACACTCTCAAAACATTTCAGAAAGTAACCCAGAATCTAACTTTATATATAGGAGGTGAATTGCGGATATTCCAGGAGAGATGCAATTGATCAAACCACGTAGTTTTAACCAAAACCGAGTTTGTTTCCAAGATTACCAAATGACACACAAACAAAGGGGGACAGAATACCAAATAACTTACTTATTTGAAAACCCAACAAGTTGTCCCAACTTAATGAGGCTGTTCCAGATGCTTGCCATAATCCCGCTCAGCACACAAGGTAAACTCAAACACAGGGTCTTCCAGGAGAGATGTCAGAGAGAGAGGAGGATCAGCATGGACCTGCTCCTTTGGGTCCAGCAGCTTGAAACCTTCCTGACTGCTTTCAGTGAATAACCAGACTGCCAAAACACCAAACCAAACTAATCTGGCATTAGAGTGAACCAGATGGGCTTTGCCATGGTCGTCAGTATGTTCTTCATTGCAGATTTTGTTTAATAGAATTCAAATTCCATCATCTGCTGTGGCAGGATTCAAGCCTGAGTCCGAGATCATTGGCTGACATTTTGGAGAGATAGTCTCGTGATAAAACCAGGAGGCCATCACCTCCATACCTCCACTACATGGAGGTCTCTCGGAGACTGTGTGGAGGTCTGTGGAGGACAGCATGGAGCAGTAGAGGGGACTGTATGGATGTGTACAGGATACTGTATGGAGGGATATAGGATACTGTATGGAGGGGTATGAAGACTCTATAGAGGTTTAAAGGAGACTGTGTGGCAGTCTGCAGAGGACTTCGTTGAGGTCTAAAGAGGACTGCATGGAGATACACAATGATCTGTCTGCCTGTTATGCTTCATAGAAAATAGAACATAGAACATCGAACATTACAGCACAGCACAGGTCCTTCGGCCCTTGATGTTGCAATGATCTGTGAAACCAATGTGAAGCCCATCTAACCAACATGGTCCACATGTTTAGCTAACAACCAGTTCAATGCCCTTAAAGTTGGCGAGTTTGCTACAGTTGCAGGCAGGGCATTCCATTCCCTGACTACTCTCTGAGTAAAGAACCTACCTGTGACATCTATCCTGTATCTATCACCAATCAATTTAAAGCTATGTCCTCTCGTGTTAACCGTCACCATCCGAGAAAAAAAAGACTCTCCCTGTCCAACCTGTCTAACCCTCTGATCATCTTGTATGGCTCTATAACGTCACCCTCAACCTTCTTCGTTCCAAAGAAAACAGCCTCAAGTCCCTCAGCCTTTCCTCATAAGACCTTCCCTCCATACCAGTCAACACCCTGGTACATTTCCTCAGCAACCTTTCCAATTCTTCCACATCCTTCCTGTAATGCAGTGATCCAAACTGTACACAACACTCCAAGCGAAGCTGCAACAGATCTTTGTACAGCAGAAACATGACCTCATGGCTCCAAAATCCCTTTACCAATAAAAGCTAACACACCGTATGCCTTCTTAACGGCCCTATCAACCTTGGTGGCCACTTTCATAGAACATAGAACCATGAATGTTACAGCACAGTACAGGCCCTTCGGCCCTCGATGTTGTGCTGACCTGTCAAATTAACCTGATGCCCACCTAACCTACACTGTTCCATTATTATCCCTATGTATCTCCATTGAACATTTAAATGCCCTTAATGTCGGTGTGTCTACTACTGTCTCAGGCATTGTGTTCCACGCCCCAAATACACTCTGAGTAAATAAACTTCATCTGACATCTGTCTTAAATCTGTCATCCCTCAATTTGAAGCTATGTCCCCTCGTGTTAGCCTTCACCATCCAAGGAAAATGCTCTCACTGCCCTCCCTATATATGTCTTGATTAAGTCACCTCTCAACCTTCTCTCTAATAAAAAACAGCTTCAGTTCCTCAGCCCTTCCTCATACGACCTTCCCACTATACCAGGCAACATCCTAGTAAATCTCCTCTGAACTCTTTCCAAAGCTTCCACATCCTTCCTATGATGCAGTTACCAGAACTGCATGCAATGCTCTAGGTGCGGCCTTACCAGTATCATGGATCTCTGAAGCAGGATCTCGTGCCTCCGAAACGTAATCCCCTTACCAATAAACGCCAATACAGCATATGCCTTCTTAACAACCCTATCAATATGAGCGACAACTTTCAGGAACGTATGCACCTTGACACCAAAATCACTCTGTTCATCTACACTGCCAAGAATTTTACCAATAACGAATTTTGCTGCATTCCTGTTACTTCTTCCAAAGTGAACATCCTCACCCTTTTCCCCATTTACCTCCATTTGCCACGTCTCTGACCAGCTCTGCATCTTATCTATATGCCTCTCCACAACATCCTTCGGCGTGACCCACAACACTGCCTACCTTAGTGTCATCTGCAAACTTACTAACGCATTCTCCTACGGCCACCTCCAGATCATTTATAAAAATGACAAATAGTAATGGCCCCAAAACAGATCCTTGTGGCTCCAAGATGAATACTTCACATCAACCCTCACCCTCTGTCTTCTTTCACCTAGCCAATTACTGATCCAAACCGGTATATCACCTTCAATCCGGAAACTCCGTATTTTGTGCAATAGCCTATCATGCGGAACCTTATCAAATACCTTACTGATGTCTCTATATACCACATCAACCATCTTACCTTCATCCACATTTTTTGTCACCTTCTCAAAGAACTCAAAAACGTTAGTGAGACACAACCTACCCTTCATAAAACCGTGTTGACTATCCCTAATTAATTTTTTCCACCAGATCTTATCTTATCTCTTGTAATCTTCTCCAACACCTTACCCAAAACTGAAGTAAGGTTTACTGGTCTATAATTACCACGGTTGTCCCAACTCCCCTTCATAAACAAGAGAACAATATTTGCTATCCTCCAGTCTTGTGGCACTACTCCTGTCGACAACAATGACATAAGATTCAAAGCCAAAGGATCTGCACTCTCCTCTCTGGCTTCCCAGAGAAACCGAGGATAAATCCCATCCAGCCCAGGGGCCTTGTCTATTTTCAGGTCTTCCAAAATTGCAAAAAACTCCTCTTTGTCAACCTCAATCCCATCTAATCTTTTAGCCTGTATCTCTGTATTCTCACTAACATTGCCCTTTTTCAATGTGAATACTCACATAAAGTATTCATTAAGTGCTTCACATCTGTCCTCGGGTTCCACACACAACTTCCAACTACCATCTTTGATTTGCCTGAGTCTTTCTCCAGTCATTCTTTGCTTCCTGATAAACCGACAGAAGGTCTCAGGGTTTTCCTTGATCCTATCCGCCACCAACTTCTCATGTCCCCATCTGGCTGTTCTTCGCCTCTACCTCCCATAAAACAAAACCTTTCACCGTACTGAGGTACATGGGACAACAATAAATCAAATCAAATGTTGTACATGGGTCTGAAAGGGTTAATACTGATTGTGTGTAAAAAGGACAACCCACAGTGACCATGACATGGTGGGAAGATCGAGGAGGAGTTGAACAAAAGATTAGACCCTTCTAACAGTCTCTGTTACAATGGACAACACATCCTTCTGATGTGTAAATAATCACTGAGAGGCAATGAGAGATCCCCTACATGGTATAAGAAATTCACGTTCTAGTTAGGGAGCAATTCTCAGGCACCTTGTACACCCAGGAGATTGGAATTATTTGGAGTGATCGAATTTAGTACAAAATTTATGTAATCTGGTGCTTTTAAGGAAGCTTCACAAGTATATACATTTTATTAGTATTACAAAAGGGAAAGAGGCCAGTGATTTCTTTCCAAAACAGTCTTCATAAACGAAGCCATCTTGGACAGCCACACAGCCGCCCTTATTCCCAGAACAGCACCACATCAGTCTGTGGGTCACAACTGCATGAGGAACACTTACATTATGCTGGAATTGACAAATAAATAAAGCACTTGAGGTGTTTTGTCTCAAAGGAGAAAATGATTTCATATCCAAGTGTTCGGTTTCAGACCCAGCTTGATACCTGACTTGTATTTATGATGAGGATAACTGGCAAACGAACGGCTGCAAGGGGATCAGGATTAGGAGCTGAGTAGTCAAGGATTTACATCAGGCTAGTTGCAAGAAAAGGAATTTGTGGAATGTCTACGAGTTGGATTTTGGAGCAGCTTGTGAGGGAGCCCATTAGGGAACAGGCAACATTGGATTTGATGTTGTACAATGAGGCAGACTTGATAAGGGAGCTTAAGGTGAAGGAACACTTCAGAAGCAGTGATTATAATATGATTGAATTTACTCTGCAATTTGAGAGGGAGAAGATAGAATCAAAGGTAACGGTATTACAGCTGAATAAAGGCAACTACAGAGGCATGAGGAAGGAGCTGGGTAGAATTAACTGGGAGAGGAGCCCAATAGGAAACACAGCAGAACAGCAATGGCAGGAGTAATGCAGGTGCCAGAGCAGAGATGCATCCCGAGGGAAAAGAAACATGGTACAGGGAGTTTGAGCCAAACATGATCGATGAGGGAATTCGAGGATAGCAGAAAAGCAAAAGAGAAAGCATATAATGTGGCGAAGGGCAATGGGAAACCAGAGGATTGGGAAGCTTACAAAGACCAACAGAGGGCAACAAAAAATGCAATAAGGAGGGAGAAGATTAAATGTGTGGGTAAATTAGCCGGCAATATAAATGAAGACTGTGAGTTTCTTTAGATACATAAAGAACAAAAGAGAGGCAAAAGTGTATATTGGGCTGCTGGAAAATGACACAGGAGAGACAGTGGCGGGGATCAAGGAAATGGCTGAGAAACTTACTTTACGTCAATCTTCACGGTGGAAGACAACAGTTACATCCCAAAAGTACAAGAGAGTGAGGGGCAGAGCTCAGTATGGTGGCCACCACCAAGGAGAATTTGTTAGAAAATCTGAATGGCCTGAATGTGGATAAATCAACTGGACCAGATGGACTACACCTCAGAGTTCTAAAGGAGATAACTGAAGAAACAGTGGAGCAAAATCAGCATGGTTTCATCAAGGGAAGTCAGGCCTGAGAAATCTAGAATTCTTTGAGGAAGCAACAAGCAGGTTAGACGAAGGTAAGTCGATGTGTATTATCTGCCTGGACTTCAAGAAAACCTTTGACAAGGTGCCTCACTGGAGGCTACTGAATAAGATAAGGACCCAGAGTGTGGGAGTCAAGGTGCTAATATGGATAGAAGCCTGTCTGTCTGCCAGAAAGCAGAGAGTGGGGATGAAAGGGTCTGTCTCAGGATGGTAGTTGGTGACAATTCATGTTCCGCAAGGCTCAGTGTTGGGACCACAACTTTTCACATTTTACATTAACGATCTGAATGAAGGAATCATGGGGATTCTGCCTAAGTTTGCAGATGAAACAAAGGTAAGTAGAGGGACAGGTAATATTGTGGAGGCAGGGAGGCTGCAGAAGGATTTGGCCAGGTTAGGAGAGAGGGCAAAGAAGTGGCAGAGAGAGCACAATATGGGAAAATGTGAGGTCATACATGTTGGTAGGAAAAATAGAGGCATGGACTATTTTCTAAATGAGGAGAAAATTCAAAAGTTTGAAGTGCAAAGAGACTCTCGTCCAGGATACTCTCAAGTTAAACTTGCAGGTTGAAGTGTTGAGCCACAGGGTGGTTAGGTTGGTTGGTCCGGGTGTCCCAGAGGTGTTCTCTGAAACGCTCCGGGGAGACAGACCGCCTACTTGCGGAGCGTTTCAGAGAACACCTCTGGGACACCCGGACCAACCAACCTAACCACCCTGTGGCTCAACACTTCAACTCCCCCTCCCACTCCACCAAGGACATGCAGGTCTTTGGACTCCTCCATCGCCAGACCATAGCAACACAACGGCTGGAGGAAGAGCGCCTCATCTTCCACCTCGGAACCCTCCAACCACAAGGGGTGAACTCGGATTTCACTAGTTTCCTCATTTCCCCTCCCCCAACCTTGTCTCAGTCAAATCCCTCGAACTCAGCACCGCCTTCCTAACCTGCAATCTTCTTCCTGACCTCTCCGCCCCCCACCCCAGTCTGACCTATCACCCTCACCTTGACCTCTTTCCACCTATCGCATTTCCAACGCCCCTCCCCCAAGTCCCTCCTCCCTACCTTTTATCTTTGCCTGCTGGACACACTTTCCTCATTCCTGAAGAAGGGCTTATGCCCGAAACGTCGATTCTCCTGTTCCCTGGATGCTGCCTGACCTGCTGCGCTTTTCCAGCAACACATTTTCAGCTTACTCTTCATTCATACTAGTGTGTTCACATGTATCCCATGGAGGGCAGACCAACCTCACTGTATCTTTGTCACACACCCTAGAGAGGGCAGATTGTCCCTACTGTGTCTGTATCACACACATTGCATAGTGCTGACTGATAGTGTCCACTGTTTCTAAGCCATGCATCATCTTATAACTCTCTCACAGGCTTATACCCCATCACACTCACGCACGTACTTTCCCAAGCTTACACACATGCATGCACACACTCTCTCTCACATGCACTCACACCCACACGCACACACTCATACACACGCACTCACTCTGTCTCTCCTGCACGTGCACACATCTAAGTTTAAAGGGTGAATTTGTAATTTTCTCTTTTACTTTGTAAAAGAGAGGGAGGGTCGGAGTCACAGCTGGGTAATTTCCAATGTTTTAGAATTATAGTATCATACAGTATGGAAACAGATCTTTGGGTCAAAACAAACTATACTGACCATGTTCCCAAACTCAAATTGAACCACCCGCATGTGCTTGAACATTTCCCATTTGCCAGCATTTGGTCATATCCCTCTAAACCTTTCCAACTCATGCTTCAGAGGTGGCGGTGTTGGACTGGGGTGGACGACGTTAAATATCACACTACACCGGGGTAGAGTCCAACAGGTTTTCAAAGCTCTGCTTCTACATCAGGTGGTTGTGGAGCAGAATTATAAAACACAAGATTCATAGCAACAGGATTGCAGTGTCATGGAATGTAATATTAAACAATTTAGATTAATCTTTCATCTTTTAGAATGATGATGTTAGTTTCAATTCTTTCATATGTAAATCCCAGAACATTTTTAAAATTACATTCTCAAGATATCTTTAAAAATAGGTGCCATCCCAACTCAGATAATACATGAAGGTGTGAGGTTAAAGTCTGACTGTGTCCCAGTGTACAGAATCTTACATGGATTTATACAGTTTTTGAGCAAAATAAAATATAATTCTGCAAGTACAATTTCACCCCACAAACTTATGTGTGTGTGAAAGGGAGACTCTGCGCGTGTGTGTGTATGTAAGGATGTGAGTGTCTGTGAGAGAGTGTGTGTAGTTGCATGAGTGTGTGTGACTGGGTATAAGTGTGTGAGAGGGTGCGTGAGTGGGTGTGAGTGTGAGGGGCGTATGTGTGAGCTAATGAGAGGCAGCTTGTGTATGACAGAGGGTCTGCATGAGTGTGTGGGTCTTAAAGGAGTGTATGGGTCTGTAGGAGTGTGTTTTTGTGCGTGTGTGTTTGTGCGTATATGTGAGAGGGTGGAAAGTGCAGTAGCGTCACCTGTAGTGTGACTTGAACCCAAAGTCCCAATTGAGGCCATTCCCATGGGTGCCAAATGTGACTATCAGCCTCTGCTCAGCCGCTTTCCATTGTTGCCTGCCCCAACAATGGGAGAATGGTCGCCCGAATGTCCAAAGTCGAATGTCCTGGACCGCTGAAGTATTGTCCGAATGGGAGGGAACACCCCTGCCTGGTGATTGTTGTGCGGTGTCGTAGCATCTGCTCGGTCTCACTGATGTCCCATGCCTCAGGGTATCCTTGCCTGCAGCTTATGAGATAGACAATGTTGGCCAAGTACCTGCCACATACATGGTGGGTGTGTCCCCACGTGCAATGGTGGTATCTGTGTTGACACTCTGACACATCTTGCAGCAGCTGCCCTGACAGGGTTATATGCTGTCATGGTCAATGTGGTCCTGAAGGCTGGGCAGTTTGCTGTGAACACTGATCTGTTTAAGGTTTGGTGGCTATCTAAAGGTGAGCAGTGGAGGCAGAGGGAAGGTCTTGGCGAGGTGTGCATCCTCATCAATAATGTGTTGCAGTCTGCGAAGAACATGGTGTAGTCTTTTGTTTCTGACCTGCACCGTCCAACACAAGGGCAACAATTATTGTCCGTTCTCTCATTCTCTCTGATCTGGGAACTTCATTGTTCCGCAAGTTAGTGACCACTACTGGCCACAAGTGGGAATTGCAACCAACCCGCAGAAATACTCAAGAGTCTGTCAGGGTGAATGAAGTGAGCAAACAGATTCTGTCTGTGCTCGACACAATCAGATTGGTGTACATTTCAATTTAAAAAATAAAATTACCGATTCGATATAATTAATAACGTTCTTTGGATATTTGTGAACCGCCCGCCCACAAAAAAAAACTGAGAGTAATGTCGAAAGGAGTGAAATCCGGAAACATTTCTTTTGAAATAAAGTGAAAAACCAAGGAATGCTGCCCTGACTCCAGTTTATTTGAACCGGGTATCGCTTGACTCCTTAAACCGCCTGGGCGCATCCTCAACTTCAAAGTTGTGGTTGCACTACAGAGGTCTGGCAGACTCAGTGTGATGTGCAGATGGAAGTGTTTAATTACCACTGAATATAACGGCTCTTCTTGGTTTTTATTATTGAGTGGTTTAAAGTTCACAGCTTGCGATGGCCGGGAATCAAACTTGGACAGTAGCTATGCTCACCAATATACCACCATCGCTACAGCAGGCTGCTCCCGACAAATCAGCGGATGGGCAATAATAGTTCTTGAGTCTAAATTTCGTTGTTGTTTTATTGGAAATTTTGCAGCGAAATAGTAGAATAGAGTTTTACTGAGTGGGTAGGTCTCATTATGCCCCGCCTCACGTTTTAATACACACAAAGCAGCATTTCGGATTTCTCATGATCTGAAATCAATCAATAACAAAAATACCAAGAAAATCTCAAGGCAACCCTGGAACGACCACACAATGAAAACTTGCGAAGTTCTCAGAAACTTGGCAGAACAGTGTTGAGAGTGTGTTGCTGGAAAAGCACAGCAGGTCAGGCAGCAGGGAAATCGATGTTTCGGGCTCCAGCATCGGCAGACTTCCCTGTCTCCGAGCAGAACAGTGTTATCCGCTTAGGTATTGAGGAGGGCTTCCGCAGCTACTCCCGCGGGTCCCACGAAACACAAAGCGCTAGCCGGGAGGGCAAAGCGAGGGGGTGGATGGGTCAGCAAGCTCAGAGTAGTGTGATCCCGGTTCGTGAGGGGAAAAAGAAAACGCAGTGCGGTGAAATTGACATGGGAAGTGATATTGACATAGGAAGAGAAATTGACATAGGAAGTGAAATTGACATTGTCAGAGCAACCCAGCGGAGGAAGGAAGTAGAGGGGCATGGAGGGGCGGTGGGCAAGATGGAAAGGACGGGGTCAAAGGAGGGCACAGACGGCGGTGTAAGGGCATGACCAAATGTTCATGTTGTGGTGGGGGGAGGAAGGTCGGGTCTGCAGGCAATGATAGTCTCCAGCTTAGAGTCATGAGAACCCGGAATCACTGTGTGTGTGTGAGTGTGTGTGCGTGTGAGTGTGTGGGTGCCTGTGTGGGTGGCTGTGTGTGTGTGTCTGTATGTGTGTGCATGTAGGGATGAGCGGGTCTGTGAGAGTGTGTGTAGGTGCATGTGTGTGAGCGTACTGGGGTACAAGTCTGTGAGAGGGTGCGTGAGTGGCTGTGAATGTGGGAGTGTATGAGTGAGTTTATGAGAGAGAGCTTGTGTTTGAGAGAGGTATGCATGAGTGTGTGGGTCGGTAGGAGTGTGCTTTTGTGTGTGTGCGTCTGCTTGTGCGTGTACGTGAAATATTGGGAGGCTAGAACCAGTCTGACTCAAGATTGGGACACAGACAAACTTTAACCTCACACCTTTAATGCATTGTCTGAGCTGAGATGGCACCTCTTGTTAGAAAATCTGAAGTTATCTCGAGAAAGTAACTTTAATAAGGTTCTGAGATTCTCATATTAAAGAACGGAAACTAGCAAACCCATTATAAAAGATGAAAGGCTAAAACTAAATGTGTTTAATACATCATTTCAGCTGCATGATACTTTAATCCTTTTGCTATAAATACTGTGTCTTATGGTCCTTCTTATCATCAGGTTGATCTAAATCGCAAACACTCCATCCATTCTTTATCCTTCAAAGAAAATCAGTCACGTTCATCAGACACTACCTTCCCTTAACAAATTCATGATGACTATCGCGGGTGATGACGTGGAGGAGCCGGTGTTGGACTGGGGTGGACAAAGTTCAAAATCACACAATACCAGGTTATAGTCCAACTAGCTTTCGGAGCACTCCTAAAACTAGTGCTTCCAAATAAAGCTGTTGGACTGTAACCTGGTGTTGTGTGATTTTTAACTTTATCCTGGATTAAACTTTCACTCACTGTGTGGTCATTTCTATCATCTCTCAGAGTTTTATCGAGTCATTTTCTCATACTGGAAATATAAAAGCAGCTGGTCTCCATTCCTCCTATTTCTGACCTGCACCTAAAAAAATAACATGACCGATTCGATATGAGAAATAACGTTGTTTGGATATTTGTGAACTGCCCACCCACATTTCACTTGATATTAGGCTGTATTTCACAAACAACACTGAGAGTAATGTTGAAATGAGTGAAATCCGGAAACATTTCTTTTCAAATAAGATGGAAAACCAAGGAATTCTGCCATGACTCCAGTTTATGTGAATCGTGATCGACTTGACTCCTTAATCCTCCTGGGCGCATCCTCAACTTCAAAGTTGTGTCTGCACTCCAGAGGTCTGGCAACGTTGGTGTGGCTGACTCAGTGTGATGTGGAGATGTTAGTGTTTAATTACCACTGAAGTTTTCGGCTCTTTTGGTTAGGAATGGTTTTAAAATTCACAGTTTGCGATGGCCGGGAATCGAACCCGGGTCAACTGCTTGGAAGGCAGCTATGCTCACCACTATACCACCATCGCTACAGCCGGCAACCGCCTAGAAATCAGCTGATGTGCAATAATAGTTCTTGACTCTAAATTTCGATGTTGTTTTGTTGGAAATTTTGCAGTGAAATATTAGAATTGAGAAGTCATAAAAGACTGAGAGTTACTGAGTGGGTAGGTCTCATTATGCCCCGCCTCACTTTTTAATACACACAAAGCAGTATTTCGGATTTCTCATCATCTGAAATCAATCAATAACAAAAATAGCACGAAAATCCCAGGGCAACCCTGGAACGATCACACAATTAAAACTTGTGAAGTGCTCAGAAAGGGTCACCTAACCGTTCGTGAACTCTGATTTCTCTTCATACAGCTTTACCACCGACTTCGGGTTTGGGTTCGGACTTACTGCATCCGCAGTTCTTTCGGGTTTTAAAACTGGGAAAGGGTTTTTGGAATACAAAAGGGCAAAAAAAAAGGATCCGTTAGACTGAGGCCATGCTGCAGTAATTGTGGAGAGGAGGGAATTCCGGGTAACAGTTCCGGAAGCAGAATCCTCTCGAGGAATATGTATTAATTTGAAGTTCGATCCCGTTGATCGATTTGCAGTTTTCTCTTTGACTTTGTAGAAGAGGGGGAGGTGTCAGTCAGCAGTAAGGGGTTTTCACGGGAGGGCATGATTTGGAGATGCCAGTGTTGGACTGGGGTATACAAAGTTAAAAATCACACAACACCAGGTTATAGTCCAACAGGTTTAATTGGAAGCACTAGCTTTCGGAGCGCTGCTCCTTCATCAGGCGGTTGTCCAAAATCTCGAGCTTCCAATTAAATCTGTTGGACTATAACCTGGTGTTGTGTGATGTTGAACTTCACAGGAGGGGGGTAGTCATGGGCAGAGGTTTAGTGAAGGTCGCTTCCACTGATGTGGGAACGCAGTGCACGCAAAAGCCTCCCTGCCCTAGATAGGTTACCTGAACCACGATAGGCTTTCCAAGGTCAAGGGGTGCAGAGTGCTGAGGCCGCTGTTATAATTTAGTTACCAGCGGTCCCAAGTCCTTGGGATGCCGTGGCGCCTTAATGATAAATGGGATTGTGTGGAACCAAGACAGGGTCGTGGCAGAACAGTGTTGAGAGGGTGTTGCTGGAAAAGCACAGCAGGTCAGGCAGCAGGGAAATCGATGTTTCGGGCTCCAGCATCGGCAGACTTCCCTGTCTCCGAGCAGAACAGTGTTATCCGCTTAGGTATTGAGGAGGGCTTCCGCAGCTACTCCCGCGGGTCCCACGAAACACAAAGCGCTAGCCGGGAGGGCAAAGCGAGGGGGTGGATGGGTCAGCAAGCTCAGAGTAGTGTGATCCCGGTTCGTGAGGGGAAAAAAGGAAACGCGGTGCGGTGAAATTGACATAGGAAGTGAAATTGACATAGGAAGTGAAATTGACTTTGTCAAAGCAACCCAGCGCAGGCATGGAGGGGCGGTGGGCAAGATGGAAAGGACGGGGTCAAGAGAGGGCACAGACGGCGGTGTAAGGGCATGACCAAGTGTTAACGTTCATGGTGTGGTAGGGGGAGGAAGGTCGGGTCTGCAGGCAATGATAGTCTCCAGCTTAGAGTCATGAGAACCCGGAATCACTGTGTATGTGCCTGTGTGTGTGGGTGCATGTGTGTGTATCTGTGGCTGTGTGTGTGTGTGTGTGTGTGTGCATGTAGAGATGTGCGGGTCTGTGAGAGTGTGTGTGTATGCATGTGTGTGTGCATGTGTGTGTGTACTGGGGTATAAGAGGGTGCGTGAGTGGCTGTGTATGAGTGAGTTTATGAGAGAGAGCTTGTGTTTGAGAGAGGGTTTGCATGAGTGTGTGGGTCGGTAGGAGTGTGCTTTTGTGTGTGTGTGTGCGCGTGTGTTTGTGCGTGTACGTGAAATAGTATACAGTGCAATGTTGTCACGTGTCGTGTAACATGAACCCAAGGTCCCAGTTAAAGCCATCCCCATGGCTACCGAACTTGACTATCAGCCTCTGCTTGGCCACTTTGCATTGTTGCCTGTCCCATAGTCTGCCTTGGAGGATGGTCACCCAGGGGTCCGAGACTGAAAGTCCCAGACTGCTGAAGTGTTCTCCGACTGGGAGGTTAGAACCAGTCTGACTCAAGATTGGGACACAGACAGACTTTAACCTCACACCTTTAATGCATTGTCTGAGCTGAGATGGCACCTCTTGTTAGAAAATCTGAAGTTATCTCGAGAACGTAACTTTAAAAAGGTTCTGAGATTCTCATATTAAAGAACGGAAACTAGCAAACCCATTATAAAAGATGAAAGGCTAAAACTAAATGTGTTTAATACATCATTTCAGCTGCATGATACTTTAATCCTTTTGCTATAAATACTGTGTCTTATGGTCCTTCTTATCATCAGGTTGATCTACATCGCAAACACTCCATCCATTCTTTATCCTTCAAAGAAAATCAGTCACGTTCATCAGACACTACCTTCCCTTAACAAATCCATGATGACTATCTCGGGTGATGACGTGGAGGAGCCGGTGTTGGACTGGGGTGGACAAAGTTCAAAATCACACAATACCAGGTTATAGTCCAACTAGCTTTCGGAGCACTCCTAAAACTAGTGCTTCCAAATAAAGCTGTTGGACTGTAACCTGGTGTTGTGTGATTTTTAACTTTATCCTGGATTAAACTTTCACTCACTGTGTGGTGATTTCTATCATCTCTCAGAGTTTTATCGAGTCATTTTCTCATACTGGAAATATAAAAGCAGCTGGTCTCCATTCCTCCTATTTCTGACCTGCACCTAAAAAAATAACATGACCGATTCGACATGAGAAATAACGTTGTTTGGATATTTGTGAACTGCCCACCCACATTTCACTTGATATTAGGCTGTATTTCACAAACAACACTGAGAGTAATGTTGAAATGAGTGAAATCCGGAAACATTTCTTTTCAAATAAGATGGAAAACCAAGGAATTCTGCCATGACTCCAGTTTATGTGAATCGTGATCGACTTGACTCCTTAATCCTCCTGGGCGCATCCTCAACTTCAAAGTTGTGTCTGCACTCCAGAGGTCTGGCAACGTTGGTGTGGCTGACTCAGTGTGATGTGCAGATGTTAGTGTTTAATTACCACTGAAGTTTTCGGCTCTTTTGGTTAGGAATGGTTTTAAAATTCACAGTTTGCGATGGCCGGGAATCGAACCCGGGTCAACTGCTTGGAAGGCAGCTATGCTCACCACTATACCACCATCGCTACAGCCGGCAACCGCCTAGAAATCAGCTGATGTGCAATAATAGTTCTTGACTCTAAATTTCGATGTTGTTTTGTTGGAAATTTTGCAGTGAAATATTAGAATTGAGAAGTCATAAAAGACTGAGATTTGCTGAGTGGGTAGGTCTCATTATGCCCCGCCTCACTTTTTAATACACACAAAGCAGTATTTCGGATTTCTCATCATCTGAAATCAATCAATAACAAAAATAGCACGAAAATCCCAGGGCAACCCTGGAACGATCACACAATTAAAACTTGTGAAGTGCTCAGAAAGGGTCACCTAACCGTTCGTGAACTCTGATTTCTCTTCATACAGCTTTACCACCGACTTCGGGTTTGGGTTCGGACTTACTGCATCCGCAGTTCTTTCGGGTTTTAAAACTGGGAAAGGGTTTTTGGAATACAAAAGGGCAAAAAAAAAGGATCCGTTAGACTGAGGCCATGCTGCAGTAATTGTGGAGAGGAGGGAATTCCGGGTAACAGTTCCGGAAGCAGAACCCTCTCGAGGAATATGTATTAATTTGAAGTTCGATCCCGTTGATCGATTTGCAGTTTTCTCTTTGACTTTGTAGAAGAGGGGGAGGTGTCAGTCAGCAGTAAGGGGTTTTCACGGGAGGGCATGATTTGGAGATGCCAGTGTTGGACTGGGGTATACAAAGTTAAAAATCACACAACACCAGGTTATAGTCCAACAGGTTTAATTGGAAGCACTAGCTTTCGGAGCGCTGCTCCTTCATCAGGCGGTTGTCCAAAATCTCGAGCTTCCAATTAAATCTGTTGGACTATAACCTGGTGTTGTGTGATGTTGAACTTCACAGGAGGGGGGTAGTCATGGGCAGAGGTTTAGTGAAGGTCGCTTCCACTGATGTGGGAACGCAGTGCACGCAAAAGCCTCCCTGCCCTAGATAGGTTACCTGAACCACGATAGGCTTTCCAAGGTCAAGGGGTGCAGAGTGCTGAGGCCGCTGTTATAATTTAGTTACCAGCGGTCCCAAGTCCTTGGGATGCCGTGGCGCCTTAATGATAAATGGGATTGTGTGGAACCAAGACAGGGTCGTGGCAGAACAGTGTTGAGAGTGTGTTGCTGGAAAAGCACAGCAGGTCAGGCAGCAGGGAAATCGATGTTTCGGGCTCCAGCATCGGCAGACTTCCCTGTCTCCGAGCAGAACAGTGTTATCCGCTTAGGTATTGAGGAGGGCTTCCGCAGCTACTCCCGCGGGTCCCACGAAACACAAAGCGCTAGCCGGGAGGGCAAAGCGAGGGGGTGGATGGGTCAGCAAGCTCAGAGTAGTGTGATCCCGGTTCGTGAGGGGAAAAAAGAAAACGCGGTGTGGTGAAATTGACATAGGAAGTGAAATTGACATAGGAAGTGAAATTGACTTTGTCAAAGCAACCCAGCGCAGGCATGGAGGGGCGGTGGGCAAGATGGAAAGGACGGGGTCAAGAGAGGGCACAGACGGCGGTGTAAGGGCATGACCAAGTGTTAACGTTCATGGTGTGGTAGGGGGAGGAAGGTCGGGTCTGCAGGCAATGATAGTCTCCAGCTTAGAGTCATGAGAACCCGGAATCACTGTGTATGTGCCTGTGTGTGTGGGTGCATGTGTGTGTATCTGTGGCTGTGTGTGTGTGTGTGTGTGTGTGTGCATGTAGAGATGTGCGGGTCTGTGAGAGTGTGTGTGTATGCATGTGTGTGTGCATGTGTGTGTGTACTGGGGTATAAGAGGGTGCGTGAGTGGCTGTGTATGAGTGAGTTTATGAGAGAGAGCTTGTGTTTGAGAGAGGGTTTGCATGAGTGTGTGGGTCGGTAGGAGTGTGCTTTTGTGTGTGTGTGTGCGCGTGTGTTTGTGCGTGTACGTGAAATAGTATACAGTGCAATGTTGTCACGTGTCGTGTAACATGAACCCAAGGTCCCAGTTAAAGCCATCCCCATGGCTACCGAACTTGACTATCAGCCTCTGCTTGGCCACTTTGCATTGTTGCCTGTCCCATAGTCTGCCTTGGAGGATGGTCACCCAGGGGTCCGAGACTGAAAGTCCCAGACTGCTGAAGTGTTCTCCGACTGGGAGGTTAGTACCAGTCTGACTCAAGATTGGGACACAGACAGACTTTAACCTCACACCTTTAATGCATTGTCTGAGCTGAGATGGCACCTCTTGTTAGAAAATCTGAAGTTATCTCGAGAACGTAACTTTAAAAAGGTTCTGAGATTCTAATATTAAAGAACGGAAACTAGCAAACCCATTATAAAAGATGAAAGGCTAAAACTAAATGTGTTTAATACATCATTTCAGCTGCATGATACTTTAATCCTTTTGCTATAAATACTGTGTCTTATGGTCCTTCTTATCATCAGGTTGATCTACATCGCAAACACTCCATCCATTCTTTATCCTTCAAAGGAAATCAGTCACGTTCATCAGACACTACCTTCCCTTAACAAATTCATGATGACTACCTCGGGTGATGACGTGGAGGAGCCGGTGTTGGACTGGGGTGGACAAAGTTCAAAATCACACAATACCAGGTTATAGTCCAACTAGCTTTCGGAGCACTCCTAAAACTAGTGCTTCTAAATAAAGCTGTTGGACTGTAACCTGGTGTTGTGTGATTTTTAACTTTATCCTGGATTAAACTTTCACTCACTGTGTGGTGATTTCTATCATCTCTCAGAGTTTTATCGAGTCATTTTCTCATACTGGAAATATAAAAGCTGCTGGGCTCCATTCCTCCTATTTCTGACCTGCACCTAAAAAAATAACATGACCGATTCGATATGAGAAATAACGTTGTTTGGATATTTGTGAACTGCCCACCCACATTTCACTTGATATTAGGCTGTATTTCACAAACAACACTGAGAGTAATGTTGAAATGAGTGAAATCCGGAAACATTTCTTTTCAATTAAGATGGAAAACCAAGGAATTCTGCCATGACTCCAGTTTATGTGAATCGTGATCGTTTTGACTCCTTAATCCTCCTGGGCGCATCCTCAACTTCAAAGTTGTGTCTGCACTCCAGAGGTCTGGCAACGTTGGTGTGGCTGACTCAGTGTGATGTGCAGATGTTAGTGTTTAATTACCACTGAAGTTTTCGGCTCTTTTGGTTAGGAATGGTTTTAAAATTCACAGTTTGCGATGGCCAGGAATCGAACCCGGGTCAACTGCTTGGAAGGCAGCTATGCTCACCACTATACCACCATCGCTACAGCGCGCCTAGAAATCAGCTGATGTGCAATAATAGTTCTTGACTCTAAATTTCGATGTTGTTTTGTTGGAAATTTTGCAGTGAAATATTAGAATTGAGAAGTCATAAAAGACTGAGATTTGCTGAGTGGGTAGGTCTCATTATGCCCTGCCTCACTTTTTAATACACACAAAGCAGTATTTCGGATTTCTCATCATCTGAAATCAATCAATAACAAAAATAGCACGAAAATCCCAGGGCAACCCTGGAACGATCACACAATTAAAACTTGTGAAGTTCTCAGAAAGGGTCACCTGACCGGACCGTGAACTCTGATTTCTCTTCATACAGCTTTACCACCGACTTCGGGTTTGGGTTCGGACTTACTGAATCCGCAGTTCTTTCGGGTTTTAAAACTTGGATAGGGTTTTTGGAATACAAAAGGGCAAAAAAAAGGATCCGTTAGACTGAGGCCATGCTGCAGTAATTGTGGAGAGGAGGGAATTCCGGGTAACAGTTCCGGAAGCAGAACCCTCTCGAGGAATATGTATTAATTTACATAGAAGAATACAGCGCAGTACAGGCCCTTTGGCCCTCGATGTTGCGCCGATCCAAGCCCACCTAACCTATACTAACCCACTATCCTCCATATACCTATCCAATGCCCGCTTAAATGCCCACAAAGAGGGAGAGTCCACCACTGCTACTGGCAGGGCATTCCATGAACTTACGACTCGCTGAGTGAAGAACCTACCCCTAACTTCAGTCCTATATCTACCCCCCCCTTAATTTAAAGCTATGCCCCCTTGTAATACCCGACTCCATACGCGGGAAAAGGTTCACACTGTCAACCCTATCTAACCCCCTAATCATCTTGTACACCTCAATCAAGTCACCCCTAAACCTTCTTTTCTCTAATGAAAACAGCCCCAAGTGCCTCAGTCTTTCCTCATACGATCTTCCTTCCATACCAGGCAACATCCTGGTAAACCTCCTCTGCACCCGTTCCAGTGCCTCCACATCCTTCCTATAGTATGGCGACCAAAACTGCACACAATATTCCAGATGCGGCCGCACCAGAGTCTTATACAACTGCATCATGACCTCAGGACTCCGGAACTCAATTCCTCTACCAATAAAAGCCAGTACGCCATATGCCTTCCTCACCGCACTATTTACCTGGGTGGCAACTTTCAGAGATCTGTGTACATGGACACCAAGATCCCTCTGCTCATCCACACTACCAAGTATCCGACCATTAGCCCAGTGCCCCATCTTTTTGTTATTCTTCCCAAAGTGAATCACCTCACACTTAGCTACATTGAATTCCATTTGCCACCTTTCTGCCCAGCTCTGCAGCTTCTCTATATCCTGCTGTAACCTGCCACATCCTTCCTCACTGTCAACAACTCCTCCGACTTTCGTATCATCCGCAAACTTGCTCACCCAACCTTCTAACCCCTCTTCCAGGTCATTTATAAAAATGACAAACAGCAATGGTCCCAAAACAGATCCTTGCGGAACACCGCTAGTGACGGCACTCCATGAAGAAACTTTGCCATCAACTACTACCCTCTGTCTTCTTCCATCCAGCCAATTCCTAATCCAAACCTCCAACTCACCCTCAATGCCATATCTCCGTATTTTCTGCAGTAGCCTACCATGGGGAACCTTATCAAACGCCTTACTAAAATCCATATATACCACATCTACCGCTTTCCCCTCATCAACCTCCTTCGTCACCTTTTCAAAGAATTCAATAAGGTTTGTGAGGCACGACCTGCCCTTCACAAAACCATGCTGACTATCCTTGATCACATTATTCCTATCCAGATGTGCATAAATCCTATCCCTTACAATTCTCTCTAAGACTTTGCCCACAACAGAAGTGAGACTCACCGGCCTATAGTTACTAGGGTTATCCCTACTCCCCTTTTTGAACAAGGGAACCACATTTGCTATCCTCCAATCTTCTGGCACTACTCCTGTAGACAAAGAGGACATAAAAATCAAGGCCAATGGCTCTGCAATCTCCTCCCTTGCTTCCCAGAGAATCCTAGGATAAATGCCATCAGGCCCAGGGGACTTATCTTTTTTCACCTTTTCCAGGATTTCCAACACCTCTTCTCTACATACCTCAAAGCCATCCATTCTACTTATTTGTGACTCAGTATTCACATCGACGACAATGCCCTGTTCCTGAGTAAATACTGAAGAAAAGTATTCATTCAGTGTCTCCCCAATCTCTTCCGCCTCCACACGCAACTTCCCACTACTATCCTTGACTGGACCTATTCCTACCCTAGTCATTCTTTTATTCCTAACATACCTATAGAAAGCCTTAGGGTTTTCCCTAATCCTACCGACTAAGGACCTTTCATGTCCCCTCCTTGCTGCTCTTAGCTCTCTCTTCAGGTCCTTCCTGGCTACCCTATAACTCTCAATCGCCCCAATTGAACCTTCACGTCTCATCTTGAGATAGGCCGCCCTCTTCCATTTAACAAGGGATTCCAATTCCTTATTAAACCACGGCTCCCTCGCACGACCCTTTCCTCCCTGCCTGATAGGTACATAATTATCAAGGACACTCAATAGTTGCTCCTTGAACAAGCTCCACATATCATTTACACTCTTGCCTTGGAGTCTACTTTTCCAAGCCACACATCCTAAGTCATGCCTCACCGCATCATAATTTCCCTGACCCCAGCTATAACTCTTGCCCTGTAGTATACACTTATCCCTCTCCATCACGAGAGTAAAAGTCACCGAATTATGGTCACTATCCCCAAAGTGCTCACCTACCTCTAATTCTAACACCTGGCCTGGTTCGTTCCCCAGAACCAAATCCAGTATGGCCTCACCTCTTGTTGGCCTGTCTACATATTGTGTCAGGAAACTCTCCTGCACACATTGAACAAACACTGACCCATCTAACGAACTTGAGCTATAGCTTCCCCAATCAATATCAGGAAAGTTAAAGTCCCCCATAACAACCACCCTATTACTGTCACTCATCTCCTGAATCACCTTCCCTATCCTTTCTTCAATGATTCTAGGACTATTAGGAGGCCTGTAAAAGACTCCTAACAGGGTGACCTCACCTTTCCTATTCCTAACCTCAGCCCAAACTACTTCGGATGGCAAGTCCTCATCCATCGTCCTTTCCACCACTGTAATACTATCTTTGACCAGCAATGCCACACCTCCCCCTCTTTTACCCCCCACCTCTGACCCTACTAAAACATTTAAATCCTGGAACCTGCAACAGCCAATCCTGTCCCTGTTCTAGCCATGTCTCCGTAATAGCCATAACATCGAAGTCCCAGGTACCAACCCACGCTGCAAGTTCACCTACCTTATTTCGTATACTTCTTGCATTGAAGTATACACACTTCAAGCCACTTTCCTGTTTACAGGCACCCTCCTTGGAAATTGATGCCATGTTCCTAACCTCCCTACACTCCAGGCCCTGCACCCTGAAGCTACAATCTGGGTTCCCATGCCCCTGCAGAGTTAGTTTAAACCCCCCCCAAGAGCACTAGCAAACCTCCCCCCAAGGATACTGGTGCCCCTCAGGTTCAGGTGTAGACCATCCTGTTTATAGAGGTCCCACCGTCCCCAGAAAGAACCCCAGTTATCCAAAAACCGGAATCCCTCCCTCCTGCACCATCCCTGTAGCCACGCATTTAAGTGTTCTCTTTCCCTATTCCTCGAATCTCTATCACGTGGCACGGGTAACAAACCAGAGACAACAACTCTGTTCGTTCTAACTCTGAGCTTCCAACCTAGCTCCCTGAAAGCCTGTCTAACATCCTCGGCACTCCTCCTACCTATGTCGTTGGTGCCAATATGGACCACGACTTCGGGCTGCTCGCCCTCCCCCTCCAGGACCCGGAAAACACGATCAGAGACATCACGTACCCTTGCACCTGGGAGGCAACATACCAAACGTGAGTCTCTCTCATTTTCCAGTGCGAGCAGCAGCGAAGGTAAGACCGTTTGGTTTTAAAAGTGCTTACCGGTAGCGGGCAGCGGTGTTTTTTTTTCTCTTTCACTCTCTCTTCACAGAAAGAGCGGGAGCACCAGGGGGAAGTGACGACGACCAGAGGGGCAGCTGAGACCCGGAAGCAGTTAGTGTAAGCTTACCTGGGTAGGTTTTTTCCCCCTTTAAAAGTGCGAAGGAGAGGAACCCGAGGCACTACACGGGTAGTGCCTCCCACCCGCCCTCCTCCTCTAACCTAATAATAACACCTGTTGTGGTAAGTAGGTAAGTGCTGAATTTTGCTTGTTGTATTCTTTAGACCCAGTTTTTTTTAAAATAAAAGTTAGCTTTAGAGGGATGGCAGTGAAGGCAGTGCAATGTTCCTCCTGCAACATGTATGAGGTGAGGGATGCCATCGACGTCCCTGCCGATTACACTTGCAGGAAGTGCACCCATCTCCAGCTCCTCCAAGACCGTGTTAGGGAACTGGAGCTGGAGTTGGATGAACTTCGGATCATTCGGGAGGCAGAGGGGGTCATAGATCAGAGTTATAGGGAAGTAGTAACTCCAAAGATGGCAGATAGATGGGTGACAGTGAGGGGGACTGGGAGGAAGCAGCCAGTGCAGGGACCCCCTGCGGCCGTTCCCCTCAAGAACACGTATACCGTTTTGGATACTTGTGGGGGGGATGACTTACCAGGGGTAAGTAACGGGGCTCAGGTCTCTGGCACGGAGCCTGTCCCCGTTACTCAGAAGGGAAGGGTGAAGAAGAGCAGAGCAGTAGTAATTGGGGACTCGATAGTTCGGGGCACAGATAGGCGGTTTTGTGGGAACGAGAGAGACTCACGTTTGGCTAAGTCTCCAGATGATACAAAAATAGGTGGACGGACAGGCAGCATTGAGGAGGCGGGGTGGCTGCAGAAGGATTCGGACAGATTAGGAGAGTGGGCAAAGAAGTGACAGATGGAGCACAATGTGGGAAAGTGTGATGTCATGTACTTTGGTGGGAAGAATAGAGGCATGGACTATTGTCTAAATGATGAGAAAATTCAGAAGTCTGAAGTGCAAAGAGACTTGGAAGTTTTAATTCAAGATTCTGTCAAGGTAAACTAGCAGGTTGAGTCAGTAGTTAGGAAGGCAAGTTCAGGAATGGCTTTTATCTTGAATATTAAAGCAGGGATGCATGTCTGATGCTCGAGAAGGCTCGATATGGGTCTTGTCAGAACACTTTTGGAGTATTTAGTATTGTGCCCAGTTTTGGGGCCCATATCTCATGAAGGATATGGAGTGTGTTCAGGGAAGGTTCACAAGAATGCTCCCAAGAGTCAAGGGTCAAGAGTCAAGAGTAGCTTTATTTGTCTTTTCTACCACATACAACCGATACAGGAAAAAGGAGACAGAGTTCCTCCAGGACCAAGGTGCTACATGGCCAGCACAAATTACATGGTCATACACAGTGTACAATAAATTGCTCAAGAAATGCAAACCATGCAAGACAGCAGAGTAATTGAAATGAAATGAAAGTTACCAGGAATGAAAAGCTTAATATATGAGGATCATTTGAGGACTCTGAGTCCATACTTGATGGAGTTCAGAAGGATCAGGTTGGATCTAATTCAAACATGGAGAATGCTAAATGGTCTGGACGGAGTAGATGTCGGGAGATGTTTCCATTGGTAGGAGAGACTAGGACAAGAGAGCAAAGGCTTAGAGAAAAAGGAAGACCGTTTAGAATGGAGATAATGAGAAACTTCTTCAGCCAGAGAGTGGTAATCTATGGATGTCATTGTTACAGATGGCTGTGGAGACCAGGTCATTGAGTTTACTTAAAACTGAGATTGTCAGGTTCATGAGTATCAAAGGGATCAACGGATATGGGGAGAAAGTGGGAGAATAGGGTTGAGAAATGTATCAGCCATGAGTGAATGGCCGAGTAGTCTCATTGTGCTGAATGGCCTAAATTCTGGTCTTATGTCTTACGGTCTCATAACATTAGTGTTTCTTGCATGTTCTTTCAATCGAGATGTGTTGTCAGATGAGAAGCTTTACTTAAATGAAACTTGACACAATCAGATGTTGTTCACAATTTCAGAGTCCCTGTTTTGCCTCATGTATAGTTGAGTTTAAACAAATTAACTAATTCACATTCTGTAAATTCCCTTTTAAAACTGACAAAGTATTTGTGGCAGCATATACCACATGTGATTCACCTCACTGTACAATAGTGTGTGGAATTAGCTTCCAGATAACAATGGAGTCAGGCTCATTGATGACTTGTCTGGAAGAGTTATGTGGACTCTTCACTAACAAGGGATTCAATGGGGATGGAACGTAAATGGAAAAGAGGATTAAGTCTGTCGGAAGATCAACCATGAACTATGGCAGATCAGGCACAAGTGCTAACTGACCTGCTCCTCATTCATATTAGTGTGTTCACATCTATCCCAGTGAGAGAGCAAACCAAACTCACTGCCTCTTTGTCACAGACCCGAGAGAGGGCAGATTGTCCCTACAGTATCTGTATCACACATCTTGGATAGAGCAGTCTGACCCCATTGTGTCTATATCATTGACCGTGGCTGAACAGGCTATTTATTCTGTGTCTATTGTAGATCACCAGGACTGCCAACTGAACACACTCAGTCTGTATCACAAAGATTGGAGAGAGCAGACTCCCCTCACTGTGTCTGTATCACTGACCCCACAGAGAGTGGGTATGGATGGATTCTGAGACATATCATGTTTCTAATCCCTGAATTCTTCAATCCATCTCATCATTTAGTGAGTTTCCCCATTCACGTAAAAGGGTATTTTACCATGTTCTTCAGCTCTTTACCGAACTTAGTCTGGGTCACGACATATATACAAGTGTTTGTGCAGCAACTTAGGAGCTGGAGAATGAATCCAATATCTCATACAAAATAATGTAGATGTATGGCCCGATAGCCCATCTGACTCATGCGTTTCCATAGACAGTATTCCATAAACACTGACCATAACAGGATGAAATCCCCTGAGATAACAAACAAAAGAATGATGGACTTCCTTCGAGTCCCCATTTCTGGGTCACTGGGATTCTCCCCACTGCTATGAGCCTGAAGTCTCCTGCGGGCTCTGCTGGCCACTAAAATGTGCCTGACACTTAAAGCATTGAGCAGCAGAATGAGAACAAATGGCACTGCTGGGTTCAGGATATAATGAAGGCACTCGATTGTTCCCCAGACTGGAGATGACAGAATATCAGTTGGTACTGAACAAAACCAGGGGAGATTTCTCAGCAAATACTGAGATGTGAACATAAAGTACCAGAAAACATTCTTCAAACCACTCAGCACAGTCACTGTTCCCAGAACCACAGCTGCTGTCTTCTCAGTACAAAATTTAATTTGCAGATTTGGGCAGCAAATGGCCACATATCGATCAAAGGTAAAAGTGACGGTAAACCAGACAGAACAGTCGGTGGCTGCATAAAGGAAGACAGCGTGGATATTACAGATGGGGATGGACTGTAGGAAACGTAACTCTCTCTTATAAACAATTGGAATGTGCCTCAATAGCAGATCAAGGATAATAATCAGTATATCTGGTGCTGTCGTTGCCTCCAGGTAGCACGAGTAATACATTTTGAAAGACCACACTTCCCTTACAACAATATTATAATTGCTATGATGTTCACTATGGGAAGGAAAATAAACAGGAAAATTGATCAAGCTAGTGGAAAAGTTACCAATTACACAGAGTATTTTGTGTAATTTCTGTGTGTGTCCCTGTTTTTGAAAACGTATTGAGGTATTTATACCCATCGTCATGTAATCTGCTGGATTCAAAAAACCAGCCATTAATTAGGAACTCATATTTGGGATGAAACAGAAAATGAGGAAATGCAGTTTGTAAGAGATTATGTGAAGATTGACACTACCCTGACAGGTTATTAAAATGTAAACAAGCTAATGCAGGAAATATCACAAAGACCATGAGAGATATGCTTTAGTTTCTGAAGTGAAACAGAGGTCAGTGACCCTGTATTGGGGTGGTGGAAATGTCCAGGTTGCTGTTCCTCATCTTTACAGAATCATTCAGAATTAGGGTGGAATGGTCAGCCCAAGTTCCCCTTCATTAGTACCTAGTGACATGTCCTGCTCTTGATCATTATCCAATGAAGGTGGCTAATACAGGGGTATCTCAATCTGTGTTATCCTCTGATACCTACTCAGAGGTAGCTTCCTTGTGCAGCTGATGGCCTATTGATTTGAGATGTTAGAGGTCGCTTCTTTGGAAAATTCTATCAACGGGCTCTTACACATCTTCCACATGCCACACATTGCTGCTGGGGTGCAGTGATGGTGGAAGCTGGCAATGTTTGTGGATATGGTGCCAGTCAAGGGCGCTGCTTTATTATCAAGTTTATAGAGAGTTGTTGGACAGACCTCACCCAGACAAGTGGGGAGTATTCATTCACACTCATGATGTGCCCTTTGTAGATAGTGGGCAGAATCTGGGGAGTCAGGAGGTGAAGTATGCACTGTAGAAACACTGATCTCTGACATGGTCTTGTAACAATGGCATTTATATGACTGGTCCAGATCAGACTGTGGTCTATTGCAACCCTTCACCACCTCCCCCAGGATGCTGACACTGGGGAATTCATTGATATGAAGAGAAATGGTTACATTCTCTCTTTTTGGAGATCCCTGATGTTTGTGTGGAGCAAATGCTACTTGTCAGCTCAGGCCGGAATATTGTTCAAATGTTGTTACGCATGGATTTAGTATCTGACAGATGTTGGAGATCAGAGTCAAAGAGTGTGGTGCTGGAAAAGCACAGGGGGTCAGGCAGCATGTGAGGACAGGAGACTTGACATTTCAGGAATCTTGATGAAGGGCTTATGCCCAAAATGTCAATTCTCCTGCTCCTGGATTCTGCCTGACTGGCTGTGCTTTTTCAGCACCACACTCTTCGATAGGATCTGACGATGCAGGAAAGGTATGAAACTTTGTGAACAATCAACAAACATCCTGAATTCTGACCTTATGATGGAGGGATTGTCAACAGTGAAGCAGCTGAAGATAACTGGGCCTGGGACATTTCCCTGAGGAACTCCTGCAGAGATGTCCTGGAGCTGAGGTGGCTGACTTCCAACAACCACACCCATCCTCCAATGTGCCAGGAATGACTCCAACCAATGAGAGGTTCATCCCATTTCTCATCATTTTAGGTTTCCTTCAGGTCAGACTTGGTCACTTACTGCTTTGATGTCAAGTGCAGTCTCTCTCACCTCACCTCAGGAGTTCAGCTCCATTATCCTTGTTTGGACAATTGTTGTTATGAGGTCTGGTGCTGAGCAACCCTGCAGAACTGAACACCAGTGAACTAGTTATTGCTGAGGGAGTGCAGCTCAGTAGTACTCTTCATACACTTTCCAATATGTCGCTGTTAATTCTTATCTGACTGATGGGTGGTAATTATCTGGATTTGATTTGTTCTACTCTTTTAGATTTATCTGTTTAAATCCCTATATTAATAGGTGGTTGCCAGTTTTGTAACTGTACTTGAACAGTTCAACTCAGGGCATGGCGAGTATTGGAGCCATTTACCACTGACAAGATATTTTCATGACCATTAATTTATACAGTGCCTTAGCTGTTGCTTTTGTTAGCTCCTGGTGAGCACTGGAGAGCCTCTACTGAAGCACAATCCATCATGTGGACTACATACCCAGGAAAGGAAAAGGGAGATCAGGTTTAATAATCATCCAGTTGTCAAAAGGAAGCCATTTAGCTCATCATATCTGCATGGGCTGTCTATACGTGTTGACACAGTGGCGAGCACTTGCCTTTCCCCCATTACCCTGCAGATTGATTCGATTTCAATAATCATTCAAGTCCCTCTTCATTGTCTCAACACAACCGAACCAAGGCTCCTTCTCCAACAACTGTCAAGTTGATTATTTATTACAAATGGAACCTGAAAATGTATTGTTTGTCAGAAATGGAAACCATAAGCTCAACATACTCTCTTTCACAGGATACCCAGTGATCCAAACTTACAGCAATATTCTGTAGTTTATTAGATCAGGCTAAACTTATGGAGAGATAAGTGAACATTTCAGGTCGATGCTGATCCATTAGCGCTCCCAGCCTTTTCTGTTCTTATTTCAGATTTCCAGCACCTGCAATATTTTGCTTTAGGTTGATCATTTCATAACTTTCCATTAATATTGACAGAATGGTCCATTTCTCTGAAGTCTCAGGAACTGTTTGGAGTGACCTCAATCTGACAGTTGGAATGCTTTCTCAATTCTGTGGTAAATGGAGAGGTTTTCAAAGAGTCATCGATGGCAAGACATCTGATACTTGTCAGAGTTCACTGTAGCTCAGTGCAGGATTTAGTTGACGATAGCACTGTCACAACGTGGTGATCATATTCTTCAGTATATAACTGCATTCCACATGTAATGTAGCCACAGAAGTGAGATGGATTTGCTCAACTGAATATTAGTTACAATTTTGTGTAAGTTATGTGATGTATAATGATGATGGAAATGATTAATTCAGCAGATGTAAAAATCCTTTATTTCAATGTTGATAGAATATGGATTTAATTATAATTCGAATCCCTACAGTGAGGAAACAGGCCATTTGTCCCAACAGGTCCACACTGACGCTCCAAAGAGTATCACACCCAGACTCATTCCCCTACTCTGAGATTTCCACTGGCTAATGCACCGAGCCTACACATCCCTGAACACTACGTGCAATATAGCATGACGAATTCACCGCACCAGCACATCGTTGGAATGTGGGAGGAAACCGGAGCAACCAGAGGAAACCCGCGCAGACATGGGGAGAATGTGCAAACTCCACACAGACAGTCTGCCCAAAGGTGGAATCAAACAGGGGTCCCTGGCGTTGTGAGGCAGTGGTGCTTACCACTGAGACACCGTGCCGCAACTTGCATCTTAACCAGTAACAACTGTAGACTGGGACAGCCAAAACAGCCATGAAGAGGGACAAGTGAATAGTACTCTCACTAATTGGTCATTTTAATAAATAAACAGCAAGGGGAAATGGATTTCAAAACCAGGGTATTATCACAGAAAGGACAGTTAGGTAACAAGTTAATTGAGTAGATACAGAGCTTTACTCAATATAACACAGAACCAAGTGGCAAACAGTGTATAAAGTAATGGTTTGTAAGGCACTAAACATATATCCTGAGGGAAAGGCAGCGATAGGCTGCAGTTAAGGGACAAGGTTGAGGACTGCAGCTTGAGGACGGGTGTTCCATTGTGAATGTGACAACTGACCACTGCCCTTTGCTCAGTATCACCACTTTGTGTTTACTGTGGGAAATATAATCAAGTCTGTGAAACGTGTGAAAGCCCTCATTATACTCATGTGGTTATGGAGCTAATTTAACTGAAAGTCCCTTTCCATTAGCTCTGGCAACATGGTGTGTATTTGTAATTGACCTCAGGCTTACAATGACATGATAGCAAAGGTCAGAAGTTTTACCAGTTTGTATAAGATAAAAATCTTTCCAGTAAGGGCAAGAAAGAAAAGATGATAGAAAGCAAACAGGAAATGCTGGAAATTCTCAGCAGCTCTGGCAGTGCCTGTGGGGAGACAGAGTCAACATTTCAGGCTGCTAACCCTTTGTCAGAACGGGAAATGTACTGAAACAGGATTTAAACCAGTCATGGAAAGGAAGGAACAACAAATGAAAAGATCTGTGGTAACCCGGGAGACAGGAGACATTAGATGGGAGAAGGGATGAAAACGAAAAGCAAAATGGGATTGTACCAGGATTAGTAAAGGAGTAAAAATTATAAATAGGAAAATCCAAAATCATCATCAAAGATGCTTCCCAAAAAATGGTGAAACATTTACAGTTAACACTGAGGTCAACAACTTCAGATCAGGAACTCTGACCCATTAGTTTGTTGTGGCACAGTGATGATTTTACATCTGTACTTAGAGTCATGAATCAAAGAGATTGGGGCAGCATGGTGGCTCAGTGGTTTGCACTGCTGCCTCACAGTGCCAGGGACACAGCTTCGATTCCAACTGTCTATGTGGAGTTTGCACTTTCTGCCATCACTGCGTGAGTTTCCTCCGTGTGCTCCAGTTTCCTCCCACAATCCAAAGACATCCAGGTTAGGTGAATTGGCCATTCTGATTTGCCCATAGAATTCAGATATGTGTAGGTTAGGTGCATTAGTCAAGGATAAATATAGTAAGAATGGGTCTGGGTAGTTTGCTCTTCGGGGGGGTCGTGTGGACTTGTTGGGCTAAAGGGCTTGTTTCCACAGTGCATAGTGAAAAGCAAAACTACGTTATAGAATAGCTACAGTAAATGTCACTGAAATCATTGCAGCAAATATTGTTTAACATGCTCACAACAAGGAGCATTTAAACTGCTCACTCTGTGTAATATTTAAAAGACAGGGATGACAGTCACTGATGTGACCCCATTTGAACTCGCTCCTTCCTTCTCAGAGGCAATTCGGCATCAGCAGCAAATACCGTCTTTACCGATGATGCCCACGTCGTGTGAATGAATGTCTGTGTAAACAGAGTTGACACTGGTAAAACTGATAGAAACCATCTTGGTGATGTTGAGTTTACATATTTTAAAATATATGTCCCGCAAATAATACCTGATACAAATAAGGGAAAGTACTTGGGAAAAAAAAATATTATTTGATTGTTATTTGGTAGTACTGAACTTGAGCACTGGTGGAAAAAGATGTCTGTTAGAGTTTTTATCTCTGACATTCATCAGGACAATCTGCAAGAATACAATTCAATGGGAACCTTTATACTGTTTATTGCTGATGATTGATAGTTGACCTCCAGGCTTTGTTTAAATTTTAAACCAAGTAGATTGACTCTGACTAATTAGGGCATTGCCCTTAACAAATGGCTGGAGTCTATATTGTTTGAATTGAAACAGGTTTACTGCATGTACATGATTTATTCATCAACAAAGAACAGGGCTCTGTATATTAAACTATGTATCTTCCAGTATGCAAAAGTATCTTCCACTGTGAATCCACTTGACAATCCTAACGTACATATAAACATACAAAAACAGGAGCCAAAGTAGACCAATTAGCTCCTCAAATCTATATGTATCTATATGTGTCTGTGTGTGTGTATGCTGGTCTATATATGTGTGCATGCCAGGAAGTGTGTATTGTTATCTCTACATGTACAGATATCTGTGTGCATGTGTGCACCGCGATCTGTGTTTGTGCATAGTTATCTGTGCGTGTGATGTTTGGTAACTATATATGTACAAGTGTGTGTGTGTGCATGTGCATGCGTGTGTGTGTGTGTGTGTAGCCATCTGTTACAATGCTGGTCCGAATATATTAGTAAGTGGAAATAACGAATGGTCCTCTTTAAGAGTGAAACTCTGACAGCAGGGGGCAGCATTCCAAGGACCGACATTTGGAGACCCGAAGGAAATCCATCATTTTAATGTTTGTTATCTCAGGGAATTTCATCCTGTTATGGTCAATGTTTCTGGTGTATTCTATGTGGAGACGCATGTATCGATTGGGGTATAAGCTGTGTTTTTACACCACTTTTTATGAGGATTCGTTCTCCAGCTCCTGAGTTCCTGAAAAAACACGTGTATTCCAAGTTTGTGTCCAATTGGCAAGCCCACCCTAAATCCCATGTGAACCATCTCCAATCAGTCTACCATGTGGAACCTTGTCGAAGGCTTTACTTCAGTCCAAGTAAACAATATCTCCTGCTCTGTCTTCATCAATCTTTTTAATTACTTCCTCAAAAATTCAACCCAGTTTGTGAGACACACTTTCCCTTGCACAAAACCATGTTGACTATCTCCAATCATTCTGGATTAAAGAGGTGCTGGAAAAGCACAGCAGATCAGGCAGCATCCGAGGAGCAGGAAAATCGATGTTTCGGGCAAAAGCCCTTTATCAGGCTCTCATTCAAAGAAAGAGGCTGCACTTGTCAATTCAATGAGTAGAGCTAATCTCATTCATTCATTAAATGGCACAAGTTTCACGCATTGGCTCTATCAAACTGCACACGTTCACGACATGAACCAATCTGACCGTCTGAATTCATTGAGCAGAGTTTCTCTCATTCATTCAATGTGTCAAACTCACCATTTTCATTTAATGAAACATATTGCATTCCATGAATCATTGTATCAAACCTTATTCCTTGTTTCAATGGAACAAACCTAACTCACTTATTTAGTGAATCTTTCTACACTCGCCCATTCAATGAAACAGACTGAACATGATAATTCAATGAGTAGAGATACTCTCATTTGTTCAATGCAACAAGCTTAACGCATTGATTCAATCAAACAAATTGGACACATTTAGTTCATGAAGCAAACTGCATTTGACAAATCAATGAACACAGCTACGCATTCATTCAATGTCACAAGCTTCACGCAATGTCTCAATCAAACTGCACACATTCACTCCATGGATCAAACTGCACGTGTTAATTCAATGAGTAAAGCTTCTCTCATTCATTCAATGTGTCAAGCTCAACGCTTCCATTCAATTATACAAACTGCATTCGTTGAATCATTGAATCAAACTACGATTATGGATTCAATGAATCAAACCATATTCCTTGATTCAATGGAACAAACGTAACTCACTTATTTAGTGAATCCTACTGTACTCATTCATTCAATGAAACAGACTGCACATGATAACTCAATGAGGAGAGATTCTCTCATTCATTCAATGGGTCCAGCTTAACACTTTCATTCAATGAAACAAACTGCATTCATTGAATCATTTAATCAAAGTATGATCATTGATTCAATGAATCAAATCGTATTCCTTGCTTCAATGGAATAACCCTATCTCCCTTATTTAGTGAACCAAACTGCACACGTTCATTCAAAGAAAGAGGCTGCACTTGTCAATTCAATGAGTAGAGCTAATCTCATTCATTCATTAAATGGCACAAGTTTCACGCATTGGCTCTATCAAACCGCACACGTTCACGACATGAACCAAACTGCCCGTCTTAATTCAATGAGTAGAGCTTCTCTCATTCATTCAATGTGTCAAGCTCATCATTTTCATTTAATGAAACATACTGCATTCCATGAATCATTGAATCAAACCTTATTCCTTGTTTCAATGGAACAAACCTAACTCAATTAATTAGTGTATCTTTCTACACTCGTCCATTCAATGAAACAGACTGCACATGATAATTCAATGAGTAGAGATACTCTCATTTGTTCAATGCAACAAGCTTAACGCATTGATTCAATCAAACAAATTGCACACATTTAGTTCATGAAGCAAACTGCATTTGTCAATTCAATGAATACAGCTACTCATTCATTCAATGTCACAAGCTTCACGCAATGTCTCAATCAAACTGCACACATTCACTCCATGGATCAAACTGCACGCGTTAATTCAATGAGTAAAGCTTCTCTCATTCATTCAATGTGTCAAGCTCAACGCTTCCATTCAATTAGTTAAACTGCATTCGTTGAATCATTGAATCAAACTACGATTATGGATTCAATGAATCAAACCATATTCCTTGATTCAATGGAACAAACGTAACTCACTTATTTAGTGAATCCTACTGAACTCATTCATTCAATGAAACAGACTGCACATGATAA
Organism: Chiloscyllium plagiosum; assembly: GCF_037043375.1. Classification (NCBI taxonomy): domain Eukaryota; kingdom Metazoa; phylum Chordata; class Chondrichthyes; order Orectolobiformes; family Hemiscylliidae; genus Chiloscyllium; species Chiloscyllium plagiosum. Next base: position 93,552,173 of record NW_028270150.1, read on the forward strand.
TTCAATGAGGAGAGATTCTCTCATTCATTCAATGGGTCCAGCTTAACTCTTTCATTCAATGAAACAAACTGCATTCATTGAATCATTTAATCAAACTATGATCATTGATTCAATGAATGAAACCGTATTCCTTGCTTCAATGGAATAATCCTATCTCCATAATTTAGTGAACCAAACTGCATACGTTCATTCAATGAAAGAGGCTGCACTTCTCAATTCAATGAGTAGAGTTACTCTCATTCGTTTAATGGATCAAGCCGAACGCTTTCATTCAATGAAACAAACTGCATTCTTTCAATTATTGAATCAAACTACAATCATTGGTTAAATGAATCAAACTTTATTCCTTGTTTCAATGGCTCCCTTATTCCTACGTTCATTCAATGAAAGAAGCTGCTCACGTTCAAGTCAATGAGTAGATCAACCCTCATTCATTCAATGGCACAAGTTTCACGCATTGTCTCTATCAAACTGCACGCGTTAACTACATGCACCAAACTGCCATTCTTAATTCAATGAGTAGAACTTCTCTCATTCATTCAATGTGTCAAACTCACCGTTTTCATTAAGGAAACAAACTGCATTCATTGAATCATTGAATCAAACTACAATCATCGATTCAATGAATCAATCCATGTTCCTTATTACAAAGGAACAAACAAACTCACTTATTTAGTGAATACTACTGCACTCATTCATTCAATGAAACAGACTGCATATGATTATACAATGAGTAGAGGTTCTCTCAAACGTTCAAAGCCACAAGCTTAATGCATTGATTCAATCAAACAAATTGCACACATTTAGTCAATGCAATAAACTGCTCGTGTTCATTCAATGATTACAGCTTTTCTTGTTTATTCAATGTGTCAAGCTGAGCACGTTCATTCAATGAAACCAATTGCATTCATTCAATCATTGAATCAAACTGCAATCATTGAGTCAATGAATCAAACGGTATTAATGGATTCAATCAAACAAACCTAACTCATTTACTTCGTGAATCAAACTGCACCCATTCATTCAATGAAAAACACTGTATGTCTTAATTAAAAGAGTAGAGCTCCTGCCATTCTTTCAATGCCACGAGCAAAACACATTCATTCAATGGAGCAAACAGCAATCATTTACTCAATGTTAGACCGCACGTCTGAATAGAATGAGTAGAGCTTCTCTCATTCATTCAATGCGTCAAGCTTAACGCTTTCATTCAATGAAACAAACTGCATTCATTGAGTCATTGAATCGAACTACGAGCATTGATTCAATGAATCAAACATTGTTACAATGGAACAAACCTAACTCCCTTATTTAGTGAACCAAACTGCATACGTTCATTCAATGAAAGAGGCTGCACTTGTCAATTTAATGAGAAGAGCGACTCTCCTTCATTCAATGGGTCAAGCTCAATGCTTTCATTCAATGAAACAAACTGCATTCATTGAATCATTTAATCAAACTATGATCAGTGATTCAATGAATCAAATCGTATTCCTTGCTTCAATGGAATAATCCTAACTCCCTTATTTAGTGAACCAAACTGCATACATTCATTCAAAGAAAGAGGCTGCACTTGTCAATTCAATGAGTAGAGCTAATCTCATCCATTCATTAAATGGCACAAGTTTTACGCATTGGCTCTATCAAACTGCACACGTTCACGACATGAACCAAACTGCCCGTCTTAATTCAATGAGTAGAGCTTCTCTCATTCATTCAATGTGTCAAGCTCACCATTTTCATTTAATGAAACATTCTGCATTCCATGAATCATTAAATCAAACCTTATTTAGTGAATCCTACTGAACTCATTCATTCATAAAACAGGTTGCACATGATAACTCAAAGAGGAGAGAATCTCTCATTCATTCAATGGGTACAGCTTAACTCTTTCATTCAATGAAACAAACTGCATTCATTGAATCAAACTATGATAATTGATTCAATGAATCAAACCTTATTCCTTACTTCAATGGAATAAACCTATCTCCCTTATTTAGTGAACCAAACTGCATACGTTCATTCAATGAAATAGGCTGCAATTGTCAATTCAATGAGTAGAGTTACTCTCATCCGTTTAAAGGGTCAAGCTGAACACTTTGATTCAATGAAACAAACTGCATTCATTCAATCATTGAATCAAACCTTATTGCTTGATTCAATGGAACAAACGTAACTCACTTATTTTGTGAATCCTACTGCACTCATTCATTCAATGAAACAGACTGCACATGATAACTCAATGAGGAGAGATTCTCTCATTCATTCAATGCGTCCAGCTTAACTCTTTCATTCAATGAAATAAACTGCATTCATTGAATCATTGAATCAAACTATGATCATTGATTCAATGAATCAAACCTTATTCCTTGCTTCAATGGAATAAACCTATCTCCCTTATTTAGTGAAACAAACTGCATACGTTCATTCAATGAAAGAGGCTGCACTTGTCAATTCAATTAGTCTTACTCTCATCCGTTTAATGTATCAAGCTCACTGTTTTCATTTAAGGAAACAAACTGCATTCATTGAATCATTGAATCAAACTACAATCATCGATTCAATGAATCAATCCATGTTCCTTATTACAAAGGATCAAACAAACTCACATTTTTAGTGAATCCTACTGCACTCATTCATTCAATGAAACAGACTGTATATGATTGTACAATGAGTAGAGGTTCTCTCAAACGTTCAAAGCCACAAGCTTAATGCATTGATTCAATCAAACAAATTGCACACATTTAGTCAATGCAATAAACTGCTCGTGTTCATTCAATGATTACAGCTTTTCTTGTTTATTCAATGTGTCAAGCTTAGCACGTTCATTCAATGAAACCAACTGCATTCATTCAATCATTGAATCAAACTGCAATCATTGAGTCAATGAATCAAACGGTATTAATGGATTCAATCAAACAAACCTAACTCATTTACTTCGTGAATCAAACTGCACCCATTCATTCAATGAAAAACACTGTATGTCTTAATTAAAAGAGTAGAGCTCCTGCCATCCTTTCAATACCACGAGCAAAACACATTCATTCAATGGAGCAAACAACAATCATTTACTCAATGTTAGACTGCACGTCTTAATAGAGCTTCTCTCATTCATTCAATGCGTCAAGCTTAACGCTTTCATTCAATGAAACAAACTGCATTCATTGAATCATTGAATCGAACTACGAGCATTAATTCAATGAACCAAATATTGTTACAATGGAACTACGAGCATTAATTCAATGAACCAAATATTGTTACAATGGAACTACGAGCATTGATTCAATGAGTCAAACATAGTTTCAATGGAACAAACCTAACTCCCTTATTTAGTGAACCAAACTGCATACGTTCATTCAATGAAAGAGACTGCACTTGTCACTTCAATGAGTAGAGCTACTCTCATTCATTAAGTGGCACATGTTTCACGCATTGTCTCTATCAAACTGCACACGTTCACGACATGAACCAATCTGACCGTCTGAATTCAATGAGTAGAGCTTCTCTCATTCATTCAATGTGTCAAGCTTGCCATTTTCATTTTATGAAACATTGCATTCCATGAATCATTGAATCAAACCTTATTCCTTGTCTCAATGGAACAAACCTAACTCACTTATTTAGTGAATCTTTCTACACTCGTCCATTCAATAAAACAGACAGCACATGATAATTCAATGAGTCGAGATACTCTCATTTGTTCAATGCAACAAGCTTAACGCATTGATTCAATCAAACAAATTCCACACATTTCGTTCATGAAGCTAACTGCATTTGTCAATTCATTGAACACAGCTACGCATTCATTCAATGTCACAAGCTTCACGCAATGTCTCAATCAAACTGCACACATTCACTCCATGGATCAAACTGCACGTGTTAATTCAATGAGTAAAGCTTCTCTCATTCATTCAATGTGTCAAGCTCAACGCTTCCATTCAATTCTTCAAACTGCATTCATTGAATCATTGAATCAAACTGCGATTATGGATTCAATGAATCAAACCATATTCCTTGATTCAATGGAACAAACGTAACTCACTTATTTAGTGAATCCTACTGTACTCCTTTAAGTGGGACATGGCTCCAAAACTAGCTGTGCCCTGATTTGAACTGTTCCAGTACAGTTACAATACTAGCAAACTCCTGAAAATATAGGAATTTAAGCAGATAAATCTTACAAAAAATACAACAAAGCAAATCCAAATAATTAACACCCCATCAGTCTCATCACAATTAATAGTGACATGGTGGAAAGTGACCAAGCTTCCCTCCCTCAGCAATAACTTGTTCACTGGTGTTCAGTTGTGCAGGGTTGCTCAGCACCAGACCTCATAACAAATATTATCCAAACAAGGATAAAAGAGCTGACCTCCTGTGGTGAGGTGAGAGAGACTGTACTTGACATCAAAGCTGTAAGTGACCAAGTCTGACCTTAAGGAAGCCGAAAATAATGCTAAATAAGATGAAAGTCTCATTGGTTGTGGTCATTCCTGGCACATTGGAGGATGGGTGTGGTTGTTGGAGGTCAGCCACCTCAGCTCCAGGACATCTCTGCAGGAGTTCCTCAGGGAAGTGTCCCAGGCTCAGCTGCTTCATCATGGACAATCCCTCCATCATAAGGTCATAATTCAGGATGTTTGTTGATAGTTCCACAAAGTTTAATACTGTTACTTACTCGCCAGGCATGACATCCATCTATACCAACATAGAGTCACAGACAAGTGCAGCAGGAAACAGACTGTTCGGTCAAACCCGTCTATGCCGAGCAGTTACCCTAACCTAATCTAGTCCCATTAGCCAGCACTTGGCCCATTTCCTTCTAAACCCTTTGTATTCATCTACCCATCCAGATGCCTTGTAACTGCTGTAATTGTGCCAGCTCCTACTCCTCCCTCTGGCAGCTCATTCCATACACGCACCACCCTCTGCATGAAAAGGTTGCCCCTTAGGTCCCTTTTATATCTTTAACCTTTCATCCTAAACCTGTGCCCTCTAGTTCTGGACTCCCCTACCCCAGGAAAAAGACTTTGTCTACTGATCCTATCCATGCCCCTCATGATTTTATAAACCTCCATGCGGTCACTTGTCCGCCTCCGATGCTCCAGGGAAAACAGCCCCAGCCTATTCAGCCTCTCCCTATAGCTCAAATCCCCTAAACCTGGAAACATCCATTTTGGAATATTATTTTTAAAGGCATTTTGTTGAATTCGCATGGTTTCAGTGAAATGCTGGAGACATTTGTTGTTTTCTGACTAGAGAGAGCTATTGTCTTGTTTGAACACTATTTTGAGTACAGTGGAGATGGTCTTTGTTTACAGGTGAGGAACGGCAGGTTGGGAAAACAGCTGCTTAGGGAAATCCTGTTCGAGTTTGCAGGATTCTTTAAGGTGTGGGGCGGTGGGCGGGGGGGGGGGGGTGGCGGGAGAGCAGCTAGAAGTCATTGGCCACATGAGTACCGATGATATCAGTAGCGAAAGGGATGAGGACCTTAAAAGTGAATACAGGGAATTAGGTTGAAAGGCAGGACAAGCAGAGTAATAATATCAGGATTGCTGCCAGTGCCAAAGGCTCAAGAGGTTGGGAACAGACGGCAAGTGCAGCTGAACATGTGGCTGCAGAGCTGGTGTAGGAGGAAGGGCTTTAGAAATGTGGATCATTGGGATACGTTCTGGTGAATGTCGGAGGATGGCGTGCATCTGAACTGGAGAAACATCAACATCTTGGGTGGGAGGTTTGCTAGAGCTCTTCGGGAGGGTTTAAACTAGTTTGGCAGTGAGATGGGAACCAGAGCTACAGATCAGAGGATGGGCTCGCTGGTGAACAGGCAGACACAGCGTGCAGAGAGTCTGCGAGGAGGCATAGACAGTTGGTCGGTAAAGTTGCAGTCGGTGTGATGGATGAAGGGTGTCTATTTTAAAACAAGAAGTGTCTGGATGAACTTAGAGCATGGATCAGTACTTGGAGCTGTGATGTTGTGGTCATTACGGAGACTTGGATATCACAGGCAGGAATGGTTGTTGGATGTTCCGGGGATTTAGATATTTCAAAAGGAATTGGAACGAGGTAAAGTGGGTGATGGAGTAGCATTACTAATCAGGGATAGTATCACAGCTACAGAAAGGGAGGCCTTCAGGAGAGTTGGTCTATTGAGTTTGGATGAATGGAAAAGTCAGAAACCAGAAAGGAGCAGTCACTTTCTCGGGAGTTTTCTACAGGCTCCTCAATAGCAACAGAGACACGGAGGAGCAGATTGGGAGGCAAATTCTGGAAAGGTGCAGAAGTAACAGGGCTGTTGTCATGGGTGACTATAACTTCCCTAATATTGATGGAACGTACTTAGTTCAAATAATTTTGTTGGAGCAGTTTTTGTCAGGTATGTTCAGAAAGGGTTCCTGATGCACTATGTAGATAAGCTAACTAGAGGGGAGGCCATGTTGGATTTGGTGCTGAGCAACGAACCATGCCAGGTGTCAGATCTCTTGGTAGGAGACCATTTGGGTGATAGTGATCACAACTCCCTGACCTTTACTATAGACATGGAACGGGATAGGAGCAGACAGTATGGGAAAGCAATTAATTAGGGGAGGGGGAAATTTCAATGCTATTAGGCAGGGACTGTGGAACAGAAATTGGGAGCAGATATTCTCAGGAAATGCATGACAGAAATATGGAGGTCGTTTAGGGAGCACTTGCTGTAAGTGCTGGATAGGTTTGTCCAGTTGAGGCAAGGAAGGGATGGTAGAGTGAAGGAACCTTGGATGGCAAGCAATGTGTAGCATCTATCAAGAGGAATAAGGAAGCTTCCTGAAGGTTAAAGTTAAAAATCACACAACACCAGGTCATAGTCCAACAGGTTTAATTGGAAGCACATTAACTTTCGGAGTGATTTTCCTTCATCAGGTGGTAGTGGAGGGCTCAATCCTAACACACAGAATTTATCGCAAAAATTTACAGTGTGATGTAACTGAAATTATACACTGAAAAATTGATTGTCTGTTAGGCCTTTCATCTGTTAGAATATAGTGATAGTTTCACTTCTTTCATGTGTAAATCACAAAACCTTTTTTTAAAAAAGTTGCATTCTCGAGTTAGCTGTTAACAATGGTGATAGCTAGACAATATGTTGAAGGTGTTAGACCCCTGTGTTCTCTGTCTGTGACCTGATATTTAGATTGATTCTGATCTTAAAAAGTGAGATGACGGAGTTTTACATAAATTCATACAGTTTTTGAGCTCAGAGTTCGACATGAATGCATGCAGCTTTTGAGCAAGTACAATGTAACCCTGTAAGTACACATTCACCCCACAAAATATATGTGTGCATGTGGGTCTTTGTCTGTCTGTGTGTGTGTATCTGTCTGGCTTGGGGGTTGTGAGTGTGAGAAAGTGTATGTGTGTGTAGTGAGTGCAGAGTGTCTTAAGTCTGTGAGGGGGTGCATGTGTGAGTGTGGGAGTGTGTGTGTCTGTAAGGGTGTGTGTGGGTGTCTGTGTGTGCGTCTGTGTGTATGTGTGTCCGTGTGTATGTGTGTATAGGAGTGCCTGTGTGTGTGTGAGAATGTGTGTGTGTAGGAGTATCTGTGTATGTGTATAGTGCAATGGTGGTCACCTGTAATGTGACATGAACCCAAGGTCCCGGTTGAGGCCCTCCCTATGGGTACCGAACTTCGCTATCAGCCTCTGCTCGGCCACTTTTCTCTGCTGCCTGTCCTGAAGGCCACCTTGGAGGATGGTCACCCGAAGGTCTGAGGCTGAATGTCCTGGACCACTGAAGTGTTCCCCAACTGGGAGGGAACCCTCCTGTCTGTTGATTGCTGTGCGGTGCCCATTCATCCGTTGTCGTAGCCTTTGCTCGGTTTCCCCAGTGTACCATGCCTCCGGGCATTCTTGCCTGCAACGTATAAGATAGACAACATTGGCTGAGTCACATGAGTACCTGCCACGTACAAGGTGGGAGGTGTTCCCACGCGTAATGGTGGTATCTATGTCCATACTCTGACACGTCTTGCAGCGCCTACCGTGACAGGGTTGTATGGAGTTGTCCTGAGAGCCGGGCAGCTTGCTACAAACAACGATCTGTTTGAGGTTTGGTGGTTGTTCAAAGGCAAGTAGTGGAGCCTTGTCACTCTGGGACAAACTAGTCCAACCCTCCTCCATTCCCAAAAGTTCTCCACACCCCATGGCACCTTCCCCTGCAACACGAGTCCCTTTACTCCCTCCGTCCTCACTCTCCAAGGCTCCAAGGCAAATCATGACTACTGAAGGTTAAGGAAGCAAGGGTCAGACAGTACTCTAGAAGGTGACATGGTAGCCAGGAAGGAACTGAAGAATGGACTTGGGAGAGCGAGAGGGGGGGCATGAAAAAGCCTTGATGGGTACGATTAAGGAAAATCCCAAGGCATTCTACGCTTATGTGAGGAACAAGAGGATGGTCAGAGTGAGCGCAGGGCCAATCAAGGATAGTGCAGGGAAGGGGAGGAGGTAGGGGAGGTCTTTAATGAATACGTTGCTTCAGTATTTGTTAGCGATAGGGACAGCCTGAAACAGGCTGATATGCTCAAATAGGCTGATGTTAAGAAGGAGGATGTACTGGAAATTTTTAAAAAGATGAGGATACATAAGTCCCTTGGGCCAGATGGCATATTCCCACGTTTACTACAGGAAGTGAGGGAAGAGAATCCTGCATCTTTGGTGATGATCTTCACAGGTGGAAATGTGTTGCTGGGAAAGTGCAGCAGGTCAGGCAGCATCTAGGGAACAGGAGAATCGACGTTTGGAAGAAGGGCTAATGCCCGAAACGTCGATTCTCCTGTTCCCTAGATGCTGCCTGACCTGCTGCGCTTTTCCAGCAACACATTTCCATCTCTGATCTCCAGCATCTGCAGACCTCACTTTCTCCTCGATGATCTTCACATCCTCACTGCCCCTGGGGTCGTACCAGATGATTGGAAAGTGTCAAATGTTGTTTCCTTGTTGAAGAAAGAGACTAGGGATAATCCTGGGAATTACAGACCAGTCAGTCTTATGTCGGTAGTAGCCAAATTGTTGGAGAGGATTCTGAGAAATATGATTTATGATTATTTGGAAAAGCGTAGTTTGACTCGAGATAGTCAGCATGGCTTTGTGAGGGGCAGGTGTTGCCTCACAATCCTTATTGAATTCTTAGAGGATGTGACAAAACTTCCCACAACACTGATGGAGACCCCCTTGTCCTCACCTACCACCCATCCAGCATCCACAGTCAGAGGATAATTAGCTGCCATTTCCACCCCCTCCAGCGGATACCACCACCAGACACTTTTTCCCTTTCTTTCCCTTCTCAGCCTTCCACAGGGACAATTCACTCTGGGAGAAACTGGTCCAACCCTCCTCCACTCCCAAAACTTCCCCACACCCACATGGCACCTTCCCCTGCAACACTAGTCCCTTTATTCCCTCAGTCCTCACTCTCCAACGCCCCATACCCACCTTCAAGGTGAAGCAGAACTTCACTCAATCTATTCGCTGCTCACAATGTGGTCTCCTCTACACTGGGGAGATGAAGCATGGACTGATTCACAACTTCACAGAACACCTACATGCTGTCCACAGAAATGGTCCTGCGCTTTCTGCCACTTTTTCACACCACCACATTTCCCTGGCCAACACGTGTATCCTGGGCTTGCTGCGGTGCTCCACTGAAGCTCAGTGTGAACTGGGAGAACACATTTCTGCTTGGGGACCCTGCAGATTTCTGGACTCTGTACTGAGTTCAACAAATTTCGGACTTGAGCATTTTCTCCAATGTCCTTATCCAAACACCCAACACATTGGGCTCTGTCATCACATGGGCTGTATTTATGTTGGGGCATCCCATTGTCAGAGATGGCACAAAATGTCCGTCCGTCGGTATAAATATGGCTGCAATACCATAGTTAGCTTGCCTAGTCCAGCATTAAAGTGAGGTCATAGTGAAGCACAGAGATACTTTTGAGAAGGAGATAACTCAAAGTAACAGGGTCTGTGCTGTAGAAAGAATCTTACAAATTAACTTGCAGGGAGTTCTGGAAACATAACAACTGCAGATATCTGTAAGAGACAGCTTGAAGATTTTAACAAGCATAAGAACGAAAAACATAACCCCACATTGATGGAGTGTGATTGAGTTTGTCGTCTTATTAATGACATAAATGTTGCCTTCTTAGGTAAAAGAGTTAGAGTCGAAATATTTAGAGTAGGGTCAGTAAATTCCTTCACAGATGACAGGATGTGACTAGAATGAGCTATAGTGCCGCTGTAAGAGAGAGGGGCCATGTTTATCGGGCCATCCAAGATCAAATGGGTCAGAAACTGCTCACAACCCAATGGCGAAAGAATTCCAGCACTACGTCTAACCAAATAATTTTATTGGAAATGATAGTACAACTTTTAGAACAATTAATAAGAAATAATATCCTTTTGTTTGTCAAGTAATAACAGATATTACTTGTATAACAGAATTTAAAAGGTGCTTAAGTGATAGGCAATGATAACATGGAGAGAAAGAAACTGCTCAACACGTATTAGCGAAGGAATTCTAGCAACAGGAGAGAACATACAACTTCACATCTAACTAAATGTATATTAGAACTAAGATTATGAATCTTACAGCAATTAGTAGGAACTAACATTTCTTTGTATCTCTGGTGGTGAAGCTAGGGGGAAATACAAGATGAGGAACAGAACTTAATAGGGATGTCAATGACTACAATGAATAACAGAACTCAACGTGCCCTTTGAGATATGCAAGTCTGGGACACGTCTGAGAAAGACTATAACCATTAACTTTGGAATGTAGATCAATGGGGTATGATGTGAGAACCCAAAGCCTGATGATAACGATGTCCGGTAAATATCTTGAGATCTTGTGAACCTAAGGCTGTCCATTGAGATGTCCATCATTGATCAGGTGTTTCACAGGATTGGAAGTATAGATTAAGGGAGAAGGAACACTGACATCAACGTTGCTTGTAATTATTGCAACACGAAAAGTATGAAAATGTTGTATCACACTGGGGAAGCCGGAGTATCATTGACATTGCCTCCAAACTGAGCTGGGCAAATGGGTGACTGGCCCACATGAAAGCAAGGTTTGGAGCAGTCTTTGGCTGATCCTCTTTGGCATCGCTTCCCAACAGGATACGACCACATGCAACCCAGTGTCAGCCTGTCATGATCCCCATTAGCAGCTATCCACTCTCCCAGACTGACTTTTACACAGACCTTTGATTGTTTTCTCTCTCTCTCTCTCTCTCTCTCTCTCTCTCTTTCTCTCTCTCTCCCTCCATGGGCCCTATCACAGCTCCCTACCCAGCCCACCTTCAGCATAAATATTAACCTTTTGTCATCAGCAATCAGTTTTTAAGAATGGTCATTCACCCAAAACGATGATTCTGTTTTCACCCCACAGATGCAGCCAGACCTGCTGAGTTTTTTCCAGCCATTTCTGCTTTTGTTTCTGATTTCCAGCATCTGCAGTGCTTATCTTTTTTTTAATTGAACACCATCCCATAAAACAGATACATTGATGTTAAGTTAGAAGTTTGGTGGGACATTAGTGGGACTTAACATTGCACATACGCACACAGATAGACTTGAGGAGCCAAATAGTCTATATTTGCTCCAATTTCATATGTTTATATGTAAGTTAGGATTGTCAGTTGGGCTCACAGTGTAGGATACTTGTGCATACTGGAAGATACAAAGTTTAATACACAGAAACCTGTTCTTTGCAGATGAAAAGAGTAGAAACATTCATTAACTCTGTTCGAATTCAGCAAAAAGCACACAGCCATTCCCAGTCTCTTTATTTATAGAGCAATGCTGTAATTAATCAGAGTCAAACTACTTGGTTTAAAATTTAAACAAACCCCGAGGGTCAACTATCAATCATCAGTGATTGGTGCATTTTGACAGTAATGTCTCCATTAGAGTCTACTTGCCAAGCAATCAGCACTCTTCCCTTGTAGAGTATCAATGTTCCTGTTCAACTGTATTCTTGCAAATTATCTTAATGTGTGTAAAACATAAGCTCTGACAAAATGTCTTTTCCAGCAATGCTCAAGTTCTGTAATACCAAATGACTATCAAATAATATTTCACCAAGTACTTGCTCTTATTTTATCAGGTATTATTTGTGGTACACGAAGTTTAAAACATGGAACTGAATATCACTATGATGCCTTATATCAGTTTTTATCTGTGTCAATTCTTCAAGAATGCTTTCACAGACATTCATTCACACGATGTGGGTATCATCGGGAAAGTCAGCATTTGTTGCTGATGCTGAATTGCCTCTGAGAAGGAAGGAGCGAGTTCAAATGGGGTCACATCAGTGACTATCATCCCTGTCTTTTAAATATTACACAGAGTGAGCAGTTTAAATGTTCTTTGTTGTGAGCATGTTAAACAATATTTGCTGCAATGATTTCAGTAACATTTGCTGTCACCATTTTATATCATAATTTTGCTTTTTGTTATGCACTGTAATCACGTAAAGTTTCATCCGTGTTGACAATTATAGAGATATTTGCTGGATTATTTTAAGTGCAGTTCAGGATCTTTGCACAGGGATATCTGCTCCTGAGTGTGGGACGTTATATTGATTGTGTACAGGATGTTGGTGAGGTCCCTTCTGGAGGGCTGTGTGCAGTTCCTGTTGCCTTGTTGCAGGAAGGATATTGTTAAACTGGAGAGGGTTCAGTAATGATTTACCAGGGTGTTGCCGGGAATGGAGTGTTTGAGATATCAAAGTAGACTGGAGAGACGGAGACCTTTCTTCACTGGAGCACAGGAGGTTGATGCGTGACGTTATTGAGGTTTATAAAATCATGAGGGACCTAGACAAGGTGAATGACAATGGTCTTTTCTTGGGGGGGGGGGGGGGTATCAAAATTAGGGGGCATACCTTTAAGGTGTGAGGAGAAAGATTTCAAAAGGACATGAGGGGTAACTTGTTTACACAGAGCGTGGTTCATGTGTGGAATGAATTGCCAGAGACAGTGGTGGGTGGAGGTACAGTTACAAGGTTTAAAAGACATTCCGATATGTACATGAATATGAAAGGTTTAGAGGGATATGAGCCAAGTGCAGGCAGGTGGGAATAGTTTAGCTTGGGAAGATGGTTGGCGTGGATGAGTTCGACTGAAGGGTCTGTTTCCATTTTATATGACTCTTATTCAACATAAGGAGTGATGCACAGTGTCTATAGGGCCAACGTTTGTCTCCTGCGGGCTCTGCTGGCCACTAAAATGTACCTCCCAGTGAGAGTATTGAGCAGCAGAATCAGAACAAATGGGAGCACTGGGGTCAGAATGTAGTGGATCAGCTCAATCGATCCCCAGACTGGAGACAACATAACATATTCATTTGCCAAACAAAACCAGGGCTGACACTGCTTATACCTCAGCTTATACAAGGTGTTATCATTAAATACCAGGAAATGATCATTAAACAGCTGAGCACAGTTATTGTTCCCAGACCCATGGCTGCTGTTTTCTCAGTGCAATTGTAGCCTTTCATCTTTTGACAACAAATGGCCACAAATCGATCAAAGGTGAAATCAACAGTGAACCAGACAGAGCAGTCCATAGCTGTAAAAACCAGGATGGCGTGGATGCGACACACGGGGATGGTCTTCAGAAATGTAAATTCAGTTTTATAAATAACTGGAATGGCCACCAGGTAGCGAGTGATACATTTAGAAAGATACATTTTCTCTGCGACAGAATCACTATTGTCACGAGGTAGCGCCGATACAGTCATCAATGTAGCAAAGGAAAAGATGGGGGGTGGGGCCAGTGTAGTTGCGGAAGATGGATTGTTCCACATACCCTACGAAGAGGCAGGCATAGCTGGGACCCATGCGGGTGCCCATGGCTATATCGGCGCTACCTCGTGCTCCCACGAGGAGGTTGAACAGTTCATCCACTACACTAACACCTTCCACCCTGACCTCAAATTCACCTGGACAGTCTCGGACTCCTCCCTCCCCTTCTTAGACCTTTCTGTTTCTATCTCAGGCGACCGAATCAACACGGACATCTACTACAAACCAACCGACTCCCACAGCTACCTGGACTACACCTCCTCCCATCCTGCCCCCTGTAAAAACGCCATCCCATTCTCCCAATTCCTTCGTCTCCGCCGCATCTGCTCCCAGGAGGACCAGTTCAAAATACGTACAACACAGATGGCCTCCTTCTTCAAGGACCGCAATTTCCCCCCCGACGTGGTCGACGGTGCCCTCCACCGCATCTCCTCTACTTCCCGCTCCTCCGCCCTTGAGCCCCGCCCCTCCAACCGCCACCAGGACAGAACCCCACTGGTCCTCACCTACCACCCCACCAATCTCCATGTACAGCGCATCATCCGCCGTCACTTCCGCCACCTCCAAACAGACCCCAGCACCAAGGATATATTTCCCTCCCCTCCCCTATCAGCTTTCCGTAGAGACCACACCCTCCGCGACTCCCTTGTCAGATCCACACCCCCCACCGACCCAACCTCCACTCCCGGCACCTTCCCTTGCAACCGCAGGAGGTGCAACACTTGCGCCCACACCTCCCCCCTCACGTCTCTCCAAGGCCCCAAAGGAAACTTCCATATCCGCCACAGATTCACCTGCACCTCCACCCACATCATCTACTGCATCCGCTGCAGCCGGTGTGGCCTCCTCTATATTGGGGAGACAGGCCGCCTACTTGCGGAGCGATTCAGAGAGCACCTCTGGGCCACCCGGACGAACCAATCCAACCACCCTGTAGCACAGCATTTCAATTCCCCCTCCCACTCCACCGAGGATATGCAGGTCATTGGACTCATCCACCGCCAAACCACAACAACGCGACGGTCGGAGGAGGAGCGTCTTATCTTCCGACTGGGAACCCTCCAACCACAGGGGATGAACTTGGACTTCACCAGTTTCTTCATCCCCCCTCCCCCCACCTTGTCTCAGCCGAATCCCTCCAGCCCGGCACCGCCTTCCTGACCTGCAGTCTTCTTCTTGACCTCTCCGCCTCCATCCGACTCCGACCTATCACCCTCACCTTGACCTCTTTCCACCTATCACATTTCCAACGCCCCTCCTCCAAGTCCCTCCTCCCTACCTTTTATCTTCTCCTGCTGAACACACTCTGCTCATTCCTAAAGAAGGGCCTGTGCCCGAAACATCGAATCTCCTGTTCCCTGGATGCTGCCTGACCTGCTGTGCTGTTCCAGCAATAAAGTTTCAACTTTGATCTCCAGCATCTGCAGACCTCACTTTCTCCTCATATGCTCCATTGATCTTCCTTATTTTCTTATTAATATCCTCAGTCATCCAGGGTACAACTGCTTTAGACACAGGTAATTCTGTTACATCGCAAGTTTCACCAACATAACTTGGCTGCAACGTGATTGGTGAATT
Source organism: Chiloscyllium plagiosum (assembly GCF_037043375.1). Lineage (NCBI taxonomy): Eukaryota > Metazoa > Chordata > Chondrichthyes > Orectolobiformes > Hemiscylliidae > Chiloscyllium > Chiloscyllium plagiosum. The sequence goes on from NW_028270150.1 coordinate 93,567,597, forward strand.
GGGGAATGATTTTTTTAAAAAGGCGAACACCTTTTGCCTATCAGGCGATTCCATCCCCGGTTCCCTTAAATCCAGTCTTGGTGTTTACTTCAGATCAAGCAAAAGTGGTTTGATGCCGGGGCACATTTTCTCTTTCCGTATTGTTGATGTCTTTGAGGGTGAAGTTTAGAAACGATTGCAGGGGAAGGGATTTGGATTTCAAGGTTCTCCTCATTCTGGACAATACACCAAGCCACCCTCCCACCACCTGTGAGCTTTCTGAAAACAACAATGTTTTATTCCTACCTCCGAACACAACCTCTCTCATTCAACCCATGGGCCAGGATGCAATAGCAGCTTTTAAAGCTTATTAGATAAGGCACGCATTCTGGAAGCTGATTGCAGCTACTGAGGGGGATCATGAGGACAGTATACAGTTCGTCCCTCATGGCCAGTATTAGGGACACCTTTGGAGGAGCTTTAACATTAAGAATGCTATTGACACCATGGTGGAGGTCTGGGGTGATGTCAGTAAGCACTGCCTGCATGCACTTTGGTAGAAGCTTCCCCCAGATTTACTCCATGATTTTAAAGGCATTGAACCATCAGAGGGGCTTCAACAATCAATGGGTATTGTGTCGCTCTGACAAAGCAAGTTGGATTTGAAGAGGTGGAGGCAGAGGATGTCGAGGAGCTCTGTGAATCCCATTGTGAAGACTTCTCCACAGCGGATTTATAGACTGGAAGAGATCGAATGAATCCTTGGAAGAGTATAAAGGCAGTAGGAGTATAATTCAGAGGGAAATCAGGAGGGCAAAAAGGGGACATGAGATAGCTTTGGCAAATCGGGTAAAGGAGAATCCAAAGGGTTTTTATGAATGTGTTAAAGACAAAAGGGTAACTAAGGAGAGAACAGGGCTCCTCAAAAATCAGCAAGGCAGCCTATGTGTGGAGTCGCAGGAGACAGGGTGAGATACTAAAAGAGTATTTTGCACCAGGGTTTACCGCGCTGAAGACCATGGAAGACATAGAATGTGGGGAAATAGATGGTGATATCTTTAAAAATGTCCATATTACAGAGGAGTAAGTACTGGATGTCTTGAAATGCAAAAAAAGTCGATAAATCCCCAGGACCTGATCAGGTGTACCTTAGAACTCTGTGGGAAATTAGGTAAGGCTCCTTGCTGAGATATTATTATCATCGATAGTCACAGGTGAGGTGGTGGAAGACTGGAGGTTGGCTAATGTGGTGCCACTACTTAAGAAAGGTGGTAAGGAAAATTCAGGAAACTATAGACCGATGAGCCCGACATTGGGAAAGTTGTTGGAGGGTATCTTGAGGGACAGAATTTACATGTATTCAGAAAGGCAAGGACTGATTAGAGATAGTCAGCATGGCTTTGTGCCTGGGAAACCATGTCTCATGAAATTGATTGAGTGTTTTGAAGAAGTAACAAAGAGGGCAGAGTAGTGGACGTGATCTAAATGGACTTCAGTGAAGCATTCGACAAGGCTCCTTATTAGAGATTGGTTATCAAGGTTAGATCTTATGGAATACAGGGAGAACCAGCCATTTGGGTGTAGGACTGGCTCAAAGGTAGAAGAAGAGGGTGGTGGTGGAGGGTTGCTTTTCAGACTGGAGACCTATGACCAATGATGTGTTGGGACCGCTGTCTTTTGTGATTTATATACATGATTTGGATGTAAACCGAGGAGGTATAGTTAATAAGTTTGCAGATGACATCAAAATTGGAGGTGTAGTGGACAACAAAGAAGGTTACCTCAGAGTCAAATGGGATCTTGAACAGATGGGCCAATGGACTGAGGAGTGGCAGATGGAGTTTAACTTACATAAATGTGAGGTGCTGCATTTTGGGAAAACAAACCTGTGTATGAATTATACACTTCATGGTAAGGTCCTGGACTGTGTTGCTGAACAAAGGGGACTTGGCGTTCAGGTTCAAAGTTCCTTGAGAGTCGCAGGTACATTGGATAGCGGAAACGGTGTTTGGTATGTTTTCCTTTACTGGTCAGAGCATTGAGTACAGGAGTTGGGAGGTCATGTTGTGGCTGTACAGGACTTTGGTTCGGCCACTTTTGGAATACTGTGTGCAGTTCTGGTCTTCTTCCTATCGGAAGGGTGTTGTGAAACGTGAAAGGATTCAGAAAAGATTTCCGAGGATGTTACCATGTGTTATGGACTAGGCCAGACCACTCACAACATTCTTAAGCTGGTAGCCCAGACCGTAACTTTGCAATTTGTTTAGGTAAGTGCACAGTGAAAATTATCTGGGGTATATTAGCGACGTTGACTATCAGGTTTTAAAAAAGAAAAAAAAAATTAAAATTACGGTGCAAAGCAGAAATAACAGAATATAGAATACCCGCAGACATAAGGCTATCCAAACTAGACTTAATTATGATATTGTGAAGGTACACAAGAGTCCCAATAAACAAACCCCTTTAAACACAGAGTAAAAATGAAACAAAGGCTGACAGATCGAAGTTAGAGGGCAGAAGGAGAGAGAGAGTCGAGCAGCCTGTTTCCACTCAGGCCTCTGCTAAACTGACTCGAAAAACACTTCAGATTTTAGGACTGACCACTCCCATTTCATTACGCAGGTTACTTCGTAAACATGAAAGCTGTGGCCTAAAGTCTCATATGTTTACGTATTAAACAAATGGCCTCCCAAAACTCTGATAATCTCTGGAATAACACAGCCAATTCAGAGCTTGGACTGTTTTACAACCCCTCTGAGAAAATCAAGGACACAGTATCCTTGAGAAAAGGAACAGCTTTTAGAAAAAGCACCAGTTTTGTGACACGAAGGTTGGAGGATTTGAACTAGAGGGCGGGGCAGAATAAGCTGGGACTGTTTTCCCTGGAACGTCAGAGTTTGAGGAACATGGATGGGATAAATATACAAGGTCTTTTACCTGGGGTTGGGGAGTACAGAACGAGAGGGCATTGGTTAAGGGTGAGAGGGCAAAGACATAAAAGGAGCATAAGGGGCAACCTTTTGACATGGGGGTGGTGTGTGTGTGGAATGAGCTGCCAGAGGAAGTGATGGAGGCTGATACAATTACAACATTTATAAGACATCTGGATGGACAAATGAATAGGAAGGGTAGAGGGATACAGGCCAAGTGCTGGCAAATGGGATTAGATTAGGTTAGTATATCTGGTCAGCACGGACGCATTGAACCAAAGAATCTGTTTCCGTGCTGTTTCCGTCTCTATGCCTTTATGACTCTATGACTTGTTGCTGCAGGGGAAGTTGAAGCTGGAGATGAAGGCGATGAAGTCCAGGATCCAGCCCCATGAGAACGTTCCACTTCCCTTTTGTCTTCCATCCTGAGGGAAGTTGAGAAACAGTGCAGCTTAGGGATGGCAATGACTACGATGCAGAACACAGCAGGATAGCGGTTCATGGCATAAACATCATCAAAGGAGAAAGATGCCAAAGCAGCGAAACCGAGATGTCTATTTTAAGCCAAAACCCAAGCAACACTCTGAGGACAATGAAGCAAAGCAGGAAGAGAGCTGACCTGATCGAGGTATACAAGGTAATGAGAGGCATGGATAGAGTCAATAGCCAGAGACATTTCCCCAGGGCAGGATTGACTTGGACGAGGAGTCATAGTTTTAAGATATTAGGAGAAAGGTATAGAGGAGATGTCAGAGGTATGTTCTTTACACAGAGAGTTGTGAATGCATGGAATGCGTTGCCAGCGATGGTGGTGGAAGTGGAGTCATTAGGGACATTTAAGTGCTTGCTGGACACGGGTGGCAGTGAGTTGAAGGATATGTAGGTAAGGTTATTTTATTTTACACTAGGATTAATCCTCGGTACAACATCATAGACCGAAGGACCTGTTCTGTGCTGTACTTTTCTATGTTCTATCTTTTACCCAGTCTGCCTCAGTTATTGAAATACCATTTATCGCAACCCTTCTTCTCCTGCAAATTTCCATAATCTGCCTAGAAATGCTCTCTTCTACTTCCTGCCCACTACTTGTGGCTCCACAATAAACACCCAACAAGGTCACTGCTTCCTTCCTGTTTCTGACCTCCAACCATACAGATTCGAATTCAGGAAGTGTATCTAATTCAGGGGCTACGTTACTGTCTTTGACCAATATTGCTACATCTCTTTTTATTTCCCAACCTGTTTGCAGTTCTGTTCTGGCTGAGTCATGTTCCTGTCAATGTTGCTGTGTCACAGCCCCAGAGATGGAACCTGAATAAACTGCAAACTGCTTTCCAACTTCCCTCAGGAAAGAAGTCAAAAGAGAAGTGAAAAGTTATCATGGAGCTGGATCCTGCATATCATCGTATTCATCTCCACCTTCAATTTCAATTTACTTTATCTAAGAAAAGTCACAACTAACACACAAAGTCACAATTTGTTTTACTTTAATAGTGAGTACTAACCAAAACTATGAACAAATTGAATTCTCTTTCCCCGAACTAACCGGTATCTCTTAGCTGACCTGAACTTTATGCTTTTCCATTAACAAAACGATTAAACTTTACATTGATATAATCTCTCAAAGGCCATGCAGTCCCGTAAGCTGTCTCCCTTCCAGTCTTCCAATTCTGGGGTCTGCTCCCTGGGCCGTCTTCTTATTCTAACTGCTTTTACAGGAAAAGGAACTTTTAATAGATATTCCCTTCTGAGATTTCATTGAAAGCAACGTCTTTTTTCTTCAGATGTCACTTGTTCTTTGACTCTATGGCTGTTCCTCTGACCAATTTTCAAATCCCTTCGGATTTTATACTCCCCAACATTGTACCCTCTCATTGGTACGATGTTGTCAATACAATAAATTCAAATTCAGTTGGGTTTTGGTCCCCTGGGCATAAGTAAAATTAATGGTTGCATTTGAATTGTTGACAAAACAGCAACAAAAACTCAGGTATCAGTTGAATAGCCAACTGTCATATCTATCTATTTTGGAACAGTCCGTCTCCCAGCTGTTCTCTTTTCTGGCAACGGTGGCTGTGATCTAAATGCAGAAAACACTTTCTATCTTAAAATGACCATATACAAATTTAACACCTTCCCCTCCCGCCTGAAGAAAGAATGAACTACCATAATGAAACGACGGCTTCATTTTTGTTTCTGTATCTTAAAGCTATTATTATTAAATACATATGCAATTAATATAAATTATTCCCCTCATATTAATTCCGGGCACTTATGTAACATTGGAATTGATGTAGTCCAACCTTATCTTTCCATTTTCTTTTAATTCTCTGATAACACGTCTGCAATAACATTGTATGAGCCGCAACATGTATCATTTATTAACTAAAAGTCTGTGACATAAGACTCTAATGAAATAGTCTCATATTTTTATCTTTTAAATCTTTCCAAAAATATAAGAAAGTTGTGATCCTTATACACAATCATCTCTGAAATATTATTCATCACAAAAATATTAAAATGTTGTAAATTCAAACTCAATAAATCTTTCTCAATGGTGGAACATTCTCTCTGTTGGATATTGAGTTTTGGCTGTTCAATTCCATCTTCATTTTCCTGCATCAAGACTGAGTTGATTCATTTGGGCATCTCGAATGGCAAACAAAAGGAATGGGATACCTTTAGTCCAATCATTCAGGTAATCCTGGTTGTAAGTTCTTAACATGGGCTTCAGGATCTGATGCTACCTTTTCAATGCTCCCTGGGATGCAGGATGGTCTACACTTGATTTAAAGTGCTGTGTGCCAAACTATCCAAGACTTCCATAAATAGTTTAGCAGTAATGTTAGACCCTTAGTCTGAGTGAATCTCCCTGGGTAGCCCATACCAGGTAAAGAAAGCTACCAACTCCTTCACCATCCTTTTAACCTTAACACTCCATAATGGAATTGCCTCCAGAAACCTAGCAGACACATCCATTTTGGTTAGCAAATATTGGTTCCCACTTTTAATTTTAGGGAGGGGACCTACACAATCAATCATAACCCTTGTGAAAGGCTTTTCGAATGTGGGAATTATCAACAAAGGTGCTAGGCTTATTACTGCCCATGGCTTAACTACCATTTGGTATGTATAACAGGTACAACAAACTTGAACCACATGCTTATGCTGTCCAGGCCAACAGACGTGGTTTTGTATCTTAGCCTGAATCTTCCTCACACCGAGGTGACCTCCTACAAGTAATTCATGTGCTCGCCAAAGCACTTCCTGTCTCTATGCAACTGGCAACGCAATCTGGTGCACTTCCCCACTACTCCGCTGCACTAACCTACCATGGTCTCCATTTTCGCCTTTGGATTCTCTCCTTAAGAGAATAATCCTCAGGAATACATTCTGATTCCATTACTGAGTATGCATCATGATATAGATATTTTATCGTGACATCTTTCATTAGTCTTTCAGGATTAAACACCTCTGCCTGACCCTCTGTCTGTTCAGGGTTTCCCTGCACCATTACATCAATCAGGGTGTCAGCCAACTGAACCTCAACTCCTTCATCTTTCTCTTTAGTGTTTCCTTCGTGCTGTAACTGATGAGAGTGAGATCTTTTTTATTCCACAGTCTGGAAAAAAAATCCAAGGTATATTTTTTAAAGACCTCAGTTCCCTGGTCCTCCTTCAGCTTCTGCACACAAGGGGTATCACTCCCACCTTGGATCCTACTAGGTTATTTCCAAGAACAAACTGTATTCCTGGAAGGAACAATCTGTCCGTAACTCTCGCTATCACTTCCCCAAACTTGATTTGGCCCTCCAACTTGATCTTAGACAGAGGAATGCAAATTTTCAGTCCATCGATTCCACAAATTACCACTCTTGTGGAAAACTGTTCAGAAGGAGTGCAAATACTTTCATCTCTGAGTATTAGACACTCACCAGATCCTGTATCTCTTGAAATTGCAACTTCTTTCCTTTCTCCCCCAGTTCTTCCTGAGTAAACGCTACCCAGAGAGGTGAAGACTTCATTGAGATCAGGCACTAACTCAACACGTAGTCCCTGCGTATTCTGTGCACTCTCCTGCAACTCCTTGACCTCTATTGAGGTTCCCTTTACTACTTCCACTGATCCCACCAGCTTTGCCTCTTTCACCACATCTGAGTGAAAGAAACCCCCTGATTTCCACTCTGTAAAGAAAAACATTACCATTCATTCTTCTAACTCAGTAGTGAACACTAAACTAACACGATGAACAAACCCAATCCCCTTTTCCCTATCTGACCCCAATCCAATTAAAATGCTGCTTCAATAACACAATTACGGACCATTAAATTAATTCCATCTCTCAAAGTCCATACAGTAGCGTATGCTGCTTTCCTTCTGCTCTTCTGAATGTGCTGTTTACTTCCATCCTTTTAATCCTGCTTTTTCCCCCTGAGCTGTTTTGACTGTGAGTATCTTTGTATAAACTTCCTTTGTACCTTTAATAATGGGTGCGTTCTGAGATTTCTTTCAGAGCTGTTCAATGCTGTTGGTTCACTTTCTCCTCGATGTTCAAAAACAATTGTTTTTACCCCCTGGATTCCACCTGAAATTCCTATCGTTGGATTGGTTTCAGGCTGTCAATATCATCAGATTTGAAATTCGATTGGCTTTGAAGGGCTGAGTGTTTGGTCTAAATTGGTTGGTCACAGTTGAATTGTTATCAAAACAGCAACCAAACCTCAGGAGGACGTTAGGGTGAACTTCGATTAACCTTATCTGTATGTTAAGGTAATTGGTTTAAAGAATAGGAAAAAAAGCCACTTTTTCATTTGTTTTCTTCAGTGGGGAGGTGTTATGAAGATAGTAAGGGTAATGTACCTTTCAGAGAGTTATTCTCCGGGCAGTCTGCGTATGTTGGTGGCTTGGCAGTTCTCCTCCAAATGTTCAATTTTTTTCAGGTTTTATATTCTGAAGCATTGGATCGTTTCATTTGTGTTAATATTGTCGAAACGCTAATGCAAATTTGATTGGAGATTGGTATTTTGGGGCATGATTTCAAAGGATTGGCCAAATTTGAATTTGTTTTGTCATCTCCAGGTAACCTAACTAATCTAGAAGTTTGACCCAATGCTACATAGGTACCTTGGTGCTGTATTAGGTAGTTCTGTGAGCAATTAACTCTCTTCAAGATACAGTCTCTGATCGTGTTTTTGGGATCCTTCGGGGGGAGGGAGAGCAGCCCCAAGTCATGGTCCACATTGGTTGAAACTTTATTGCTGGAACAGCACAGCAGGTCAGGCAGCATCCAGGGAACAGGAGATTCGACGTTTCGGGCACAGGCCCTTCTTCAGGAACCCGAAACGTCGAATCTCCTGTTCCCTGGATGCTGCCTGACCTGCTGTGCTGTTCCAGCAATAAAGTTTCAACTTTGATCTCCAGCATCTGCAGACCTCACTTTCTCCTCCATGGTCCACATTGGCACCAGCGACATAGGTCGGAAGAGAGATGGGGACTTGAGGCAGAAATTCAGGGAGCTAGGATGGAAGCTTAGAGCTCGGACAAACAGAGTTGTTTTCTCTGGTTTGCTGCCCGTGCCATGTGCCAGTGAGGTGAGGAATAGGGAGAGAAGGGGGTTGAACACGTGGCTACAGGGATGGTGCAGGAGGGAGGGTTTCGGGTTTTTGGATAATTGGAGCTCTTTCTGCGGTAGGTGGGACCTCTACAAGCAGGATGTTCTTCATCTAAACCAGAGGGGTATCAATATCCTGGGGGGGGGGGGGGGGGGGGACAGAATTCGCAAAAGCTATTAAGGTTGATTTAAACTAATACAGCAGGGGGATGGGAACCAAAACTGTCGGACAGGTACAGAAGAGGATGAGAGTAGGGAGTTCCCAAGTGAAGTATCTGACACTGGCAAGCGAGAACCTGGTTTGAAGTGTGTGTACTTCCATGTGAGGAGCGTCCGAAATAAAGTGGGTGAACTGGCAGCGTGGGTACCTGGGACTTCGATGTTGTGGCCATTACGGAGACATGGATAGAGCAGGGACAGGAATGGCTGTTGCAGGTTGCAGGATTCAGATGTTTCAGTAAGAACAGAGAAGATGGTAAAAGAGGGGGCGGTGTGGCATTGTTGATCAGAGACAATATTAACGTTGTGGAAAGGATGTTTGGGGACTCATTAACTGAGGTAGTATGGGCTGAGGTAAGGAACAGGAAAGGAGAAGTCACCATGCTGGGAGTTTTCAATAGGCCTCCGAATAGTCCCAGAGATGTAGAGGAAAGGAGTGAGAGAGGCAGGGTCATTGTCTTGGGGGACTTCAACTATCCAAATATTGACTGGGGTCACAAGTACTATAGGTGGGTCAGTTTTTATCCAGTGTGTGCAGGAGGGCTTCCTGACCCAGTATGTAGACAGGCCTACAAGGGGCGAAGCCACTTTAGATTTAGTACTGGGTAACAAGCCTGGCCAGCTGTTAGATTTGGAAGTAGGTGAGCACTTTGGAGACAGTGATCACAATTCTGTCTGGTTTACTTTAGTGATGGAAAGGGATAGGTGTACACCACCGAGCAAGAGTTATAGCTGGGGGAAGGGAAATTACGATGCAATTAGGAAAGATTTGGGAAGCGTAGAATGGGGAAGGAAACTGCAGGGGATGGGCACATTAAAAATGTGGAGCTTATTCAAGGAAAGGGTCCTGTGTGTCCTAGATAAGTATGTACCTGTCAGGCAGGGAGGAAGATATGGAACGTGTGAGCTGTGGTTTACTGAGGAAGTGGAATCCCTGGTCAAGGAGAAGAAGAAAGCTTATGTTCGGACAAAATGTGAAAACTCAGTTAAGGTGCTTGAGGGTTACAAGGAAGTCAGGAAAGACCTAAAAAGAGAGCTCAGGAGAGCCAGGAGGGGACATGAGAAGTTGTTAGCGGAATGGGTCAGGGTTAACACTCAGGCTTTCCAAAGGTATGTCAGGAATAAAAGAATGATGAGAGTTAAATTAGGGCCAATCAAGGATAATAGTGGGAAGTTGTGTGTGGAGTCAGAGGAGATAGGGGAAGCACTAAATAAATATTTTTCGACAGTGTTCACTATAGAAAATGAAAATGTTGGCAAGGAAGATACAGAGATACTTGCATCTAGACGAGAAGAGATTGAGGTTCACAAGGAAGAGGTATTAGAAATACTGCAGAGTGTGAAAATAGACAGGTCCCCTGGGCCGGATGGGATCTATCATAGGATCCTCTGGGAAGCAAGGGAAGAGATTGCCGAGCCTTTGGCATTGATCTTCAAATCATCACTGTCTACAGGAATAGTGCCTGAGGACTGGAGGAAAGCAAATGTGGTTCCCTTGTTCAAAAAGGGTAGTAGAGACAACCCTGGTCATTACAAACCAGTGAGTCTCACTTCAGTTGTTGGTAAAGTGTTGGAAAAAGTTATAAGAGATAGGATTTATAACCATCTAGAAAAGAATAATCTGATCAGGGACAGTCAGCACGGTTTTGTGAAGGGTAGGTCGTGCCTAACGAATCTTATTGAGTTTTTTGACAAAGTGACCAAACAGGTAGATGAGAGTAAACCGGTTGATGTCGTGTATATGGACTTCAGCAAGGCATTCGATAAGGTTCCCCACAGTAGGCTATTATACAAAATGAGGAGGAATGGGATTGTTGGAGACATCGCAGTTTGGATCAGTAATTGGCTTGCTGAAAGAAAACAGAGGGTTGTAGTTGATGGAACATGTTCAGCTTGGTGTCCAGTTACTAGCGGCGTACCGCAAGGGTCGGTGTTGGGTCCACTGCTGTTCACCAATTTTATAAATGACCTGGATGAGGGCTGAGAAGGGTGGGTTAGTAAATTTGCGGACGACACTAAGGTTGGTGGAGTTGTGGATAGTGACAAAGGATGTAGTAGGTTGCAGAGAGACATAGATAGGATGCAGAGCTGGACTGAGAGGTGGCAAATGGAGTTTAATGTGGACAAGTGGGAGGTGATACACTTTGGGTGGAGTAATCAGAATGCAAAGTACTGGGCTAATGGTAGGATTCTTGGGAGTGCAGATGAGCAGAGAGATCTCGGTGTCCATGTACACAGATCCCTGAAAGTTGCCACCCAGATTGACAGGGTTGTTAAGAAGACATACAGTGTTTTGGCCTTTATTAATAAGAGGGATTGAGTTCCGGAACCAGGAGGTAATGCTGCAGCTGTACAAAGCTCTGGTACAGCCACACTTGGAGTATTGTGTACAGTTCTGGTCACCGCTTTATAAGAAGGATGTGGAAACTTTGGAAAGGGTGCAGAGGAGATTTACTAGGATGTTGCCTGGTATGGAAGGAATGTCTTATGAGGAAAGGCTGAGGGCCTTGAGGCTGTTCTCATTAGAGAGAAGAAGGTTGAGAGGTGACTTAATAGAGACATACAAGATAATCAGAGGGTTAGATAGGGTGGACAGGGAGAGCCTTTTTCAAAGTATAGGGACGGCAAACACGAGGGGACACAACTTTAAAGTGAGGGGAGATAGGTGTAAGACAGATGTCAGAGGTAGTTTCTTCACTCAGAGAGTAGTAAGGGTATGGAATGCTTTGCCTGCATCGGTAGTAAATTCACCAAGTTTCAGTGCATTTAAATCGTCATTTGACAGGCAAATGGACGTACATGGAATAGTGTGGGTGGGATGGGCTTCAGATTAGTATGACAGAGCGGCACAACATTGAGGGCCGAAGGGCCTGTACTGCACTGTAATGTTCAATGTACCCTTTACACCTTCATAAGACCAGGCAGTTGGAACTGGTACAGACCGACTGCTTGTGTTACATGGGAAATTTGATGAATAAAATGTAAAACTGACCATTCCTGGTGGCCTGGTACATGCTTCATTATGAAAACATTTAACCAGACAATTCCCCAACCAAACAGTTTTTGATCCCAGAATTCATCAATCCATCTCATCTTTTCATAAATGTCACTAATCGAGCAAAAGGGTATGTGACCATGTTCTTCAGCTGTTCTCTGAACTTAGTCTGGGTCATGGCATATATACACGTGTTTGTGCAGCTACTCAGGAGCTGGAGAATGAATCCTACATCTCGTAAAATGTATTGGAAAACGACAGCCTTAAAACCCAAACGATCCATTTGTTTCCACACAGAATACACCAGAAACATTGACCATAACAGGACAAAATTCCCTGAGATAACAAACATTAAAATGATGGATTTCCTTCGGCTCTCCAATTGTCGGTCCTTGGAATGCTGCCCCCTGCTGTCAGACTGGAGTCTCCTGCGGGCTCTGCTGGCCACTAAAATGTACCTCCCAGTGAAAGCATTGAGCAGCAGAACCAGAACAAATGGGAGCACTGGGGTCAGAATGTAGTGAATCAGCTCAATCGATCCCCAGACGGGAGATAACATAATGTACTTTTTTGTCATACAAAACCAGGGTAGGTTCCTCAGCTTATACCAAGGATGTAACATAAAATACCAGGAAATATTCTTTAAACAGCTGAGCACAGTTATTGTTCCCAGAACCACGGCTGCTGTTTTCTCAGTGCAATAGTTCCCTTTCATCTTTTGACAACAAATGGCCACAAATCGATCAAAGGTGAAAGCGACAGTGAACCAGACAGAGCAGTCCATAGCTGCAAAAACCAGGATGGCGTGGATGTTACACACGGGGACGGTCTTCAGAAATGTAAATTCAGTTTTATAAATAATTGGAATGTGTCTCAATATCAGATCAATGATCATGAGCAATAAGTCCACTGCTGCCATGGCCACCAGGTAGCGAGTGATACATTTAGAAAGATCACATTTTCTCTGCGACAGAATCACTATTGTCACTATGTTAACTTTGAGAAAGGAAAATAAACAAGAACATGTTAATTTCAGCTAAGAGTAAAGTTACACCTTAATAATACGAGACTTACAGTGAGTTTCAAATCTTGAAAGGAAGGTATGATCTAAAAACAATGACATCCATGAGGAATGGTTGCTCAGAAAATTATTTGAACTAAAGACTGACTTATCCCAGGTTCTGACAAAATGCATCCAAAGGTTTCAAAGGAAATACTGAATGAGATAGCAGATGCGCTGGTTTTAATTTTCCAAAAGTCCCCAGATGCTGGTGAGAATGGAAAACAGGTGCTCCTCCAAACATAAGCTGCTTCTCTGCATGCTTGCTGTTGATAGGTTTACTGATAAGCCTATCAATGACAAATGCAAAAGATAAACAACTTGTGATTGGTGAGTAGGGTTTGGATGCGGGTCCGTTATGCAGCTCAGTAATTGCTGCCAATGAAGGTCTCTCTGGGGAAAGATGGGTTGTGGGCTTGGAGCAGGTGGATGGAAACCATGTGTGGGAGGGAGAGCCAGAGGGAGGAGCCAAGCCAGCCATTGCAGACAGGTCCAGGAGTGGTGTAGGGGCAAGAGGGAAGTTCCAAGTAATCCCAGACGAGACAAGGAGGCCATGTTGGGATTTGGAAATTATGGGGAGGCCATAAGAAAACTGCCAGGAGATGGTGCTGACACAATGGTGCTGAGGGGTACTGAGAAACCAGTGGGATGGGGAACAAAGAGAGGCCACAAGAGGACAAGTGAGACAGGAAGGAGGGAGATGAAAAAGAGACTGACACTGCAAGAGAGTGGGAGGGAGAGAAAGATACAGAGAGAATGATATTGAAGAGCGAGAGAAAGAGTTAAAAACCACGAGAGGGTGGTAGAGGGAGAGGAAGAATGGGAATGAAAGAGGGAGAGTGAAACTGCAAGAGAATGGGAGGGAGAGAGAGAGAAAGAGAGAGACAGAGAAAGAGTTAAAAACTCCGAGAGGGTGGTTGAGGGAGCGAGAGGTTGTGAAATCTGAAGTGAGAGAGAAGAGGATTATTGCAAGCAGAGACTAGTTTCAAAACTGTTAATAAAAAATTTCAGCTGACCAGGAATGAGGTAAACATGAAATCATTGAGGGAATTAATTACTTGCAAATGGATGTGGTCTTTCCAGATTAAGGTTACATATGGTCAGGGGATACTCGATGGGAGAGTGATCAGTGGATGCTATTGTCATGTACATTATATAAGTTGGTTTTATTTTATTTTGAATTTGACATCTGAAATTTTTATCTGATCAGTTAACAAACAGATAAATATTTATTGGAGATAATAAGGAGTGCAGATGCTTGAAGTTAGAGAGGATGAAATGTGGAACTGGAAAGGCCCAGCAGGTCAGACAGCATCAGAGGAGCAGGAAAGGCGAAGTTTTAGGTCGGGATGCTTCATCAGGACTTGCCTGCTTCTCTGATGCTGTCGGACCTGCTGGGCCTTTCCAGCTCCACATTTTATTGAAATAAATATTCATTTTCTCATATCTCAGTAATAAAAAGGTGGCAACAATATGGTGGAGAAATATTCCAATTTTGTGAATATGTGTGGAGATCCATGAGCGGTCACTTCTCCAGTCTGTAAGAAGGATGTTTATCATTACAGCTTTGTGTGTCTCATGAAGTGTGTGTCAGCTATATTGGGGAAAAAAACATATTTTGCTAAGTTATGGCTGTGCTCTTGTACCAACTTAATTACAGCATCCATCCAGGAAATTAATCTTTTCCAAGAACATTGTGGCTTGATTGGGGGTTCATACTCCTTAATAAAATTGATAAGTTCCTTGAATTCTGCTTACAAATGTAAGTATCCAACACAGCAAAACATACACAGAAGGTAATGTAAGATGTTGACTGCATCAATTAATAAAGGAGACAGTGAGAGTGTAAAGGTAGCCCTGAAAATCAAAAGATAACTCTCAAGAGGAGCCATCAAAAATAAATCCTTTATACTTTGAAGCACACATCTCTCTGATTTGTACCAAAGTAAGCGGGGAACCCTTGAAGTTCTTTTTCATTCAAAGCAGATGTACTGCCCTTATGTTAACGTCAGTCATACTGCTTTCTCAAATACATAGCAACACTTCCACAAGAAGACTGAAAGGCACTTTGCAGCATTCCCACTCAGAAAGCAGAAGTCTCAGATTATATGAGACACCATCATCTATAATACCACACCCTGAACAGACAAGAATCAGCAGTTAAGCATCACAGACTGGTTTGAGGCTACACATACTGTGATAGAACCTGTCATTGAAGCCAAGATCTCCACTCTCATCGATTACAAGAGAAATCTGAGTGAGGAATCTCTGAATGCAGAAAGAGCCATTTGAAGTCAAGTCCAAGAGAATGCTGAGCAACGATCCAATAATAACATTCCTCACCCTGCAGGAATATCCACAGCTACTCCATCACAGGGAAATGTATGGATGAAGGGATGGGGAAGGTGAAAGATGCATGAGGTAAAGAAACAGCTCGACCCTGAAACAAAGGCAGGAGAGATCATCACCCACTGTAACAAATAGTTGGAGAGATGGGGAGATCCTTGCCTTGAGCTATAACACAGGGAGAACATTGTCACTGAGGAAGCTCTGGACACCATTAACAGCCTCGCTGTTATGGCAGGGCTGGGAATCAAACCAACAGTGGAGGGCTTTAACAAAGCTATTGACACACACTCATGGACAAAGCTCCAGTCACTTTTCCCAGTCCTCATCAAGCACAGAAACCCCCACTCCTGCAGCTTCTGCACTAACCTCTCTGTTTCTTCTGGAGGAGGGGACATTTCCACAGGGAGTGTGTGATGCAAGGATTGTGAGCCTGTACATGAACAAGAGCAACTGCAGAGATTGCCATAACTGTCGAGGTGTCTCCCTGCTAAGCCTCCCTGCATTGGAAAAGGATTTCCCCATGTGGCCTTGTCAGGCTGCAGACACTGGCTTAAGGCATCTGCCCCCAATTCCCAACGTGGTTTCAGAACAGCAAGCTCGACAATCTCGGTTCCCTTTCAGTCTCACAGCTGCAAGAGAAATACACCAACAAAGGGGACCAAAAGGACAGGGCAGGGAGACTATACCTGCACCTGAAGAGAGAATAATTACTCAGACCCAGGATTTGTTACAGGAAGTTTGTGTTTGATAACTGCTGAATTTTTTGAGGAGGTAACCTGGTGTGTTGATGAGGGCAGTGCATATGACATGGTCTACATGGACTTCAGCAAGGCTTTTGGCAAAGTCCCTCATGCAGATTGGTCAAGACAGTAAGGGCCAATGGGATCCCAGGTAAGTGGCATGTTGGATCAAAAACTGGCTGAGAGGCAGGAAGGAGAGGGGAATGGTTGAGGGATGTTTCTGTGACAGGAAGTCTGTTTCCTGTGGGGTTTCACAGAGCTTGCTGTCTGTTGTGTCGATGAATCATTTAGACTTAAATTCAGGGAATATGATAAAGAGGTTCACAGACGGCATGAAACTTGGCAGGGTGGTAAAAAGTGAGGAGGGTATCTGTAACCTGCAGGAGGATATCAATGGCCTGGGCAGCTGGGCAGAGCAGGGACAACAGGAACTGGAACCTGGAAAAAGGGTTACTTTCCCTTCATCAGTATTCACATTGGAAAAGGTCAATGTCAGTGGGAATATCGCGATACCGTCTCTTAGATCAGATAGGATTGCAGTTGACAAAGAGGAGGTTTTTATCATTTTGGAAGATCTGAAAATAGCCAAGCCCTCTGGGCTGGATGGGATTTACTCCCAGATTCTCTGGGAAGCCAGGGAGGACATTGCAGGGCCTTTGGCGTTGACCTTTATGTCATCAATGTCAACAGGAGTACTACCATAAGACTGGAGGATAGCAAATGTTGTTCCCTTCTTTAGGAAGAGGATTTGGGCCAACCCTGGTAATTATAGACCAATGAGCCTTAATTCAGTTGTGGGTAAGGTCTTGGAAAAGGTTACGAGGGATTGGACATCAGTAAGCCTTTTGATAAGGCTCCATATGGTTGGCTATCGCACAAAATATGGAATTTCAGGACTGAAGTTGATTCAGCGGTTTGAATCAGAAGTTGGCGAGCTGAATGAAGACAGAGGGAAGTGGCAAATGGGAAATATTCATACTGGAGCTCAGTTACCAGCAGTGTGCTGCTAGCTTCTGTTTTGGAGCCACTGCTGTTTGTCATTTTTATAAATGATCTGGATGTGGGCGGAGAAGGATTGGTTAGTAAATTTGCAGATGACACTGAGGTAGGTAGCTTTGCAGATATTGCCAAAAGACAAGATCCCATACAGCGTGGAAACATGTCCTTCGGCCCAACATGTCCATACCGACCCTCTGAAGAATAACCAACTCAGACCCATTTCCTTACATTTACTCCTGACTGATGTACCCAACCCTATGTGCAATTTAGCATGTCTAATTCACCTGAGCTGCACATCTTTGGATTGTGGGTGGAAACCCACACAGACATGGGAAGAATGTGCAAACTCCATACAGACTTTCGCCTGAGGCTGGAATCAAAACCAGGTCACTGGCGCTGTGAGGCAGCAGTGCTAACAACTGAGCCACCATGCAGCCCCTGTCGTGGGCTACCGAGGGACATAGATAAGATGCAGAGCTGGGCTGAGAAGTTGCAAATGGAGATTAATGCAAAAAATTGCGAGATACTTCTTCTGAAGTGAACTAACAGGAATGCAGAGATCTGGGCTAATGGATAAATTCTTGGCAGTGTAGATGAACAGAGAGTTCTCAGTGTCCAGGTGCATAAATCCCTGAAAGTTACAACCCACGTTGACAGGGTTGTTAAGAAGACATATGGTGTGTTGAAGTTTATTGGTAGGGAGATTGAGTTTCAGAGCCATGAGGTCATGCTTCAGCTGTACAAGAAACTGGTAAGGCCCCACCTGGAGTATTTTGTGGAGTTCTGGGAAAGGATGGGGAAGCTATGGAAAGGGTTCAGTGGAGATTTACTTGCATGTTGCTGGTATGGAAGCAAGGTCTTATGAGGAAAGGCTGAGGGACTTGAGGCTGTTTTCGTTGCAGAGAAAAAGGTTGAGAGGTGACCTGATCGAGACGTCAAAGATAATCAGAGGGTCAGATATGATGGATAGTGAGATCCTTTTTCCTCAGATGGTGAAGGCTAACATGAGGGGGCATAGATTTAAATTGAAGGGTAATAGATTTCGGACAAACATCACGGGTAGTTTCTTTACTCAGAGAGTAGGAGGGGCGTGGCATGGTAAGGGTATTTAAATCGGCATTGGACATACATATGGATAATAATGGAATGGTGTAGTTTGGGCATCAGATTAACTTCTTAAGTTGGCGCAACATCGAGGAACGAACGGCTTGTACTGCACAGGATTGTTCTATGTTTTATTTTAGGAGGGGCTTACAAGGCAAGGGATTACTCTCTGAATGATAGGGCCCTGGAAAGGACTGATGATCAGAGAGACCTCGGATGCATAGCCACACATCCCTGATGGTAGCAGGTCAGGTTGATAACCTGGTTAAGAAGGCATTTTAGATCCTTGTCTTTTATTAGCAGAGGCTTAGATGAAAAGGACGGGTTGGGTGGTGGTGTTGTGCATTGGTTAGGCCACAACTGGAGTCCTGTCTGTAGTTCTGGTCACCAACATTATAGGAAGGATGTGATTGCACTCGAGAGGAAACAGAGGAGATTCACCAGAATGTTGTCTGGGCTGGAGGGTCTGAGCAATGAGGAAAGATTGGAAAGGCTGGGGCTGTTTACCTTGGAGCAGTAAGGAGTGAGAGGGGACCTGATCGAGGTGTACAAGATTATGAGGGCTGGAGATAGGGTGAATAGAAAGACACTTGCGCCATGAGTAAAGAAGTCAATAAACAGGAGGCATAGATTTACCGTGAGAAGCAGAGGGTAAAGAGGAGAGAATTTTTTTTTTCCCCAGAGCGAGGTGGGCATCTGGAACTCACCTTCTGAAAAGGCATTGAGTTGAAACGATTTTAACCCTTAATCAGTCATTAAATATTCACTTCTGTTTGATGGTCTCCAGAGCTACAGGTGTAAAGTGGCATTAGTGTTGTCAGATCTTTGTTGACCAGCCTCCTTCGGTGCTGTTTAAGTCAATGAATCGAGATTGACATCACCAGTTTTACTGAGGGATTCGACCACTTGATCATCACTGGCCAAGTCAATCAAGAAAGAACGCTTATGGAGGGAGGGCATATGGGGGAATACAGAGTCATCACAACGACCATCTTAAATACATTCAGAACAGCAGTCAGTTCAACGATTCCATCGGCCCAGCAGTTACCAAGGGGAATGCTACATTATGCTGGAACCAAGAGGGTAGTGTGAAGGAGTTGGAGAAGACCTTTGTATTATGTCAGAACAATCAGTGATGAATTTGATGTTTATATCTTTGGGCTTTCTGCTCTGTGACCAGTACTAGGCAGCACACTTTAATAAGGACGTGGAAATTTTCCAATGAGTATGAGGACATTTTAACCAGTGCGGGTTCCAGCACGAAGGGAATTCAGACACATGGATGGACCAGGGAAATCGGAGTTATTGTCATGTGGGAAATCTACAGAATGCTTGGCAGGATATACAAAATAGATACAGGAATATATTGGTCAAGGAGCCTCGAAATAAGCATTGATTAAGAATAAGAAACATGCCATTTAGGACTCTGTTGATGAGAAATTGTTTTGTTCAATATCTTTGGAAAGGTCTTTCACAGAGGGCTGTGGCAGCTCAGCCTACGAGTCTATCAAAAGTAGTGGTTGATAAATCTTTGAGTATCAATCACATAAAGAGTTAGGAGGATCGTCTATAAAAGGCATTGAAGTGTCTGGTCAGTCAGGATTGAATTAAATGGCAGAGAAGACTTGATGGGCTGAATGGCATCCTCCAGTTTCTATGCTCCAAAAGACCTGTAAAGGCAATAATCAGAGCACACAGATTTAATATGATTGGCAAAAGAAGCAGAGGGTGACATGAACATATTTGTTCCACACAATGAGTGATTCGGATTCGGAATACACAGTCTAATAGAGTGACATATATTGATTCAATAGTAAATTATAAATATGTAAGTGGAGAAATATGTGAAGCAGGAAAAATTACAGCCGATGGGGAAACAGAGTGTGAGGGAGAGAAGGGTGGGTCCTAGACCTGTGTTATAAATTTAAGTAAGGGTAGATTTGAGAGCATGAAAGTGAACATGGAAATGAGGTTCAGGGAGAACTCAGTAGTGGTCAGCATTGAAGAACATAATTCAGATCACACACAATAAATACATTCAAAATGAGAAAGGAAAACTTCCAAATGGAGCACCCACCATCCGCGTTTAAAATGACATTGAAGTTCAATAAAAAGCAGATAATTGCTAAACGTTGGCTGGTAGGTCAGGAACAGAAAATAAAAGTCAGCTCAAAATGGCAAAACGATTGACAAGGAGTGAACAGTTAGAGTACAAGAGGAACCGAGCGAGTAATACAGGGACAAGAACAAGGTGGGCTGTGGTGAGAGGCCTTTATTGACATTGCTCATAATCACCCACATTAACACCAAATCTCAACTCATTAATATGCAGATGGCCATTCTATCATCCTCTGGATAGAAACTAGACACTAACAATTCCAGTCATGGAAAGAGGTCTGACTGGGAACCTGGTGACTCCCAAGGGGGAGGGGGGGCAGTGCATTCCCAAACCTGGCAAATTGACCTGACGGGACTGGGCTCAGGGCCGGAGGGTATGTAGATGCAGATGAGTTGGTTGGGGACTCGGAGAAGTGTGAGGTCTGAGAGTTTAACAGGGTGTGGGGGTGTGCTAGCCGGAAGTGCCATTTTATCCTTGAGGGTTCCCCTGTGTGCAGAGGAGGAGGCTGGAACTCAGTGTCTGAGGGAAGCCTGCTCTTGCCTTCCATCCTGTTGTGACTCAGAAATGAAGATGGCTGCACCTGAACATGAGGCCAGCAGGGTATGTGTTTGGATGTGCAGCCTCGGGTGGGGGTGGGGTATCTGCAAGTCCATGCAATGGGAGGCCCCTTCAAAGGGCAAGGTCACTCGGCACACACCCAGTCACTGAAGGACAGACCCTTTAATATTGTACATTGCAGCTCCTTCCCCAAACAGCTCAGAGCATTTAGTGTCATACAGGTTTACAGCATGGAAACAGGCCCTTCGGCCCAACTTGTCCATGCAACCCAGTTGGTACAATTAAACTTGTCCAGTTTGTATACGTTTAGTCCATATCCCTCTCTGCCTATCACAACCATGTACCTGTCTAAATGTTTCTTAAATGACAATATTGTACTCACTTCTATCACTACCTCTGGGAGCCCATTCCAGACACTCACCACCTTCTGTGGGAAAATGTTGTCCCTCTCAACCTATTTGTGTATCTCCCCTCTCGGCCCTGTTTAGTACGATGATTACCAACACTGCCTCAACTGTTTTACTTGCTCTCATTATCTTCTCTCCTGTCATCAACCTTCTATTATGTCTCCCTTCTCCTTTGGATGTCCCCCAACACCTGTCCTCATCTCCCTGCCAGATTAGTTTGACTCATCCCAAGAGGCTCTCACAAATCTCCCCAGCAGGATATTGACTCCCTCCAGTTCAGTTACAAAATGTCCCACTTGGGCAGATCACCTCTGCCCCAGAACATGTCCCAATGATCCAAGAATCTGAATCCCTCCCCCCTACACCAGCTCTTAGCCACACATTTCATCTGCTAAATCCCCCTTTTCTTTTTATCGCTGAAACTAATAGTTCCCAAGTTACTTCCCCTGAGATCCTACATTTTAACCATCTGCTTAACTCCCTTTCATGACTCTTCAGGACCTCACCTCTTTTCCTCCCGAAGTCATTGGTACCAATGTGTACAATAACCTCTGCCCGCTCACCCTCCCCCTGAGGAATTCGATACAATGTTCAGAGATGCCCTCAGCCCTGACACCAGGGAGGGAGCACACCATCCTGGAGTCTCGGTCACAGCCACAGATACCCTGTCTGTGACCCTGACTGGCGAGTTACCTAATGTTCTAAGTAATTGCCTTCCCAAAGGTTTGCAGCTAAGCCATTCATGGTACCACAGGCCTGTCTGCTGCTGTTGTACTTTCCTGAGAGAGGTTATACCCCCCAACAGTATCCCAAACGGTATCCCTGTTCGAGACGGGAAAAGCCACTGGAGACTCCTGCACTACCTGCCCCTCCTGGCAGTCACCCATCTCCCTGACTGAACCTGTGGTGCGGCCACATCACTGTAACTAGTGTCTATCACACTCTCTGCCCCTTGTATGCTCCTCAGTGGATCCAACTCTTTTTCCACCTCAACCACCCAGTTTGTGAGGAGCTGTAGCTGATCACACTTCCTGCAGACTCAGTCGTCAGGGACACTTGACTATTCCCTGATCTCCCACATCTGGCAGGAAGAGCATTCCACTGCCCTAACTGCCATCTCTGTCTCCTCACAGTAACACAAAGAACAGAATCTTACCGTACCCTGACCTTGTTGCTGATCACCCTCCTCACCGAGTATCCCAGTATCCACCAAAACTCACACTTAAACCTCCAGCAGCACTTCAACAGCAAAGCAGCCCTTCTCAAAATGGCCGCTCCAACAATGGCCTCTCGGCTGGAGCTTGCCTCCTTTTTGTTCACTCCTGGTGGCTGAGCTGATTCCTCCCAGAATCCTCCTCAGTCAGTTCTCAGCAGCACCTTTTGTTAACTTGGGAATATCTTGAATATCTTGGGAAGTCCAGTCATTTCTGCAGCACATTGGTGTCTCTAAAAAGTGAGAGCGTAGTTGCCAGGGTGACAGTGACCTGTGATTTCCCCATTGCCTGGATACGGTAGCTATGAGTTGCCTCCCACTTGGGGCGATGGAGCGGTGTGCAGTGACAGGGATGGCTGGCTCCAGTCCCTGTAATGCCAGATTTGCAGCTGGACAGAGACTCACAGGCAGAGTTGATTGTAATGGTTGAACGCGTAGATGTGAAAAACTATTTCCAATAACATGTCACCTGTGCCACCAGCACATCTGCTTTCTCGCTCTACCGCCAGGTCTAGGTGCTTCCTGAGGTCTGCGGCTGGTCTGGAGAAAGCCTGCCCCACACTGGAGCCCATTGACCTTGGAGGGTCTGGTTGGGTGATCCTGAGGCTGGGTGGGTGTGCAGGGCCCTCACACACTGACTAACAGAGGCAGGTGCACCTCCCTCATTCTGACCACACAGAGAACAGGGAGAGGGCAGAGAGAGAGTGGGAGGGAGAGAGAGAAAGAGAGAGAGAAAGAGAGGGAGACAGAGAGAGAGACACAGAGTGAGAGGTTTAAATATGAGGAGAGGAGAGGGAAAAAGTAAGATGTAGAAGATGGAGAGACAAATCGAAAGAAATGAATTTTCAGAATGGAATTGGATGAAAATTAGAAGGGGATAGATTTACAGGACGATGGGGAGAGAACTGAGAAGGGGAAGGGTGCTGTGTCTCTGTGACTCTACATACAGGACGATAAGGATGGGACCGGGGGTGGGAATAATTAGACAGGTCAGGCCTTGAAGGAATTTGAATTCAAAAATGAGAACATTAAAAAGGGAAGTTGTTGGATCAGGAATGTTTGTTGGTCAATTAGCACAAAAAGAAATGGTAAACCAAACATGATAGGAGTTCAGAATGGGCACAGGTTTGACACTGTGAGGTTAAAGATGATATCAGTGGAATACTCGAATCTGGATTAATCAAACCCAGAGACGGTGTAGTGTGCAGCATCCCGGATGAAGCAGGCAGGAGACGGAGATATTACAGAGGGGATGGTATACAAGCTTTGCAATGGAGAGGATGTAGGGTCAAACCTCAGGTTAGGGTTAAAGGGAGCCCTGAGGCTACAAACATTTTGGTTCAGCCTGAAGCCAAGGGGTGGATCAAGGCAAATGATAAAAAACTGAATGTGTGACAGGAACCAGGTGTGACAGGTATTGGGCTTCACAAGATTAAAGTGAGAATACCAGGAGTCTAGTAGTTTATAAATCTACTGGGAGGGAGACAGAGACTTAGTTACAGCAGGAGCAGCAAGCAGCAGAATGGGAAATGACAAGAACAGTAATAAAGTTAAACCATGATCCACAGAATTACCACCCAGACAGAGACACTTACCAGGAATACCAACAGCAGCGAGAGTCGGATAGTAAATGTGTTGAAAAATCAGAAGTATGTATCGGATCTGATGTACCAAATTCATCTGGTGATAATTTGCAGAAAAATAGTCAATTGTCCCAGAGAGACTCCGGCCCATTGTGGTAACATTGCAGTCTGCTCTCCTCAGATTCTGATCTGTCATCTCTCCCTGTTTCAAGGAACGTTGCAGCTGAGACTCATTTATTAATAGAAGGAGGAATCCACCCAGAGACTCAGTTAGGGCCCACAGAGATTGACATTAATTACAGTCACTGAACAAACAGGTTCATTGAACTCCTTTCAATCCAGTGCCTTTGTCCCAGAGTAAAGTAAAACTTATACATGGTCTGGAGAGAATGTGTGAGGGTTGCTGAGTAAAGGAACAATGAAAATATGGGAGTGGGCCAAGAGGGCTGGATGTTTGTAATAGTGTCCCCTGATGACCAAAGATAAAATATAGGTTTATTTCTTTGAAGAAGAGTTGAACATGTGACAGCTGTTATTGGCTTAATGGAGTTCTTTGATCAAGTAAAGTTCGTTGGAAATGCTGAGTTCAGCGTGTTTCATGTTCCAGAAGGAATATGACTTCCTAAAGGTGAAGTGTTATTTAATTGACAGGTTAGGAAAATTCAAACATGTGAATTGAAGGACCAATGGCATTCTGACTATAACACAGACTGAGGGACATAACTCAGAGAGAAACACTGTTCAGGTAAAGGGCTCTTGTGGTGCAGTGATAGTCCCCCAAGTGTGAGACCTTGTGCTGAAATCCCACCTGTTCCAGAGATGTGTAAAAGCATCTCGGGGACAGGTTGATGAGAAGGTAGATAGACTGCAGGAACATAGACTGTTCATCCCTCATGACCAATATTAGAATCAGAGATGTTTATAATACATATATAAATGACATGGGCTAATATGTTATTTCTAAAGGACATGATTTCAAGGTTTGGAGGCAACAAGTGAGACAGAAAGATAGTGAAGAGTGAGGAGGACAGGATCAGACATCAGAACATCATTTAAAGCAAAATATTGCTGATGCTGCAAAACTAAAACACACACAGAATGCTGCAGAAACTCAGCAGATCAGGCAGCATTGGAGAGGGAAGGAGAATTAATGATTCAGTTCGGAGCTGAAAGGGCTGGGAAAATGGGATATTTTATTGTTTCGACAGAGGAAGACGATGTGTGAAATAGTGTCCACTGTAAAAGGTAAGGAATTTGTTAATGGTGTTGAAAGAGGAAATGAAGCAATGTAAATAAGGCACAAATAAGAAAACTGTGTGTGTGAAGGAGATTGTAGGAATCAGAGACATCATACAGTGAAGGTCTGAAGCTGGGGAGATCGATATTGAATCCTCGAGGCTGGAAAGTTCCTCTGTGGAAAATGAGATGTTGTTTCTCAAGCTTATGCTGTGCTGTGTTCCCACTCTCCCATTAACTGCTCTGTCAGTCTCATTCATCGCACACCACTTCCAACCAGTGGCTGTAATTCTTTCTCTCTCTCTCTCTCTCTCTCTCTCTCTGTGCCTTGTGGGTACCACCAGCATCTCCACCATCCCCACAGTAACATGGCCGTTTCCCACACATGCCACCTCCTCCCCCTGTGAGGACGAGAGTACTGAGGTGTAAAAGACACCCCACCAGCTCAGACCCTGAGACCTCGGTGGGAAGGTTAGCCTTAGAGAGTGTGGCAGCACAAGCTGGTGAGCACCTCACTGCCACAGCTCCGCAGCTGGCTGAAGAAGAAATGCCCCAGGCCGCTGGCACTCGGAGGGTCCGGCAGAGACCAGGCAGCTACTCAGGCAGGAGAGGAGCCCGTGGTGTCACCAATCAGGACCCACATCTGAATGTACAGTGTTTAGCAGCAGGCAGGGAAATGGGAAACAATGGGCTCAACTCTTTGCAATTTATAGAAATGATTTGGATGGAGGTACTGAAGATATGGAGCTAAATGTACTGATGACACAAAGCTAACGTGGAAAGTGAGTTGTGAAGAGGACATGAGGAGCCGACAAAGGGTATGGATTGGTTCATTGAGTGGGCAAAGATCTGGCAAATGGAGGAAAATGTGGGGAACTGGGAAACTGTCCATTGAGTCAGAAAGAATTAAAAACAAACACCTTATCTGAAAGGTCAGAGGTTGCAGAGCTCTGAGGGGCAGAGGGATCTCGGAGTCCTGGCCCATGAATCACTGAATGCTAGAATGCAGATACAGCAAGTAATCAGGAAAATCTAATAGAACATTATGGCTTATCAGGAACAGAATTGAATGCAGGAATTGAAGGGAAGATGTGCTCAAAAAGATTAAATCTGTGATCAATTTGATGTAAAATGGACAAGGACTAAAGCATGCTGGGAAATGGAAACCGGCCTTGACCAAAGTGATTGTGCTAATCCACATGCTGCAGAACCCAGGCAGGCTGCAGCTAGCAACAGACAGTTTGTAACGAACCTGGTTATTGCAGACTCTACAATACACACCTGAAGTCAGGGTTGAATGGTGTCAATGCAATGTCATCCTAAGGGTGATCGGAAACATCGAGATACGTACCAGACACGGGGGGAGGGGGGCACCTCACACCCTTACTTGGAGGAGGGTATGTGTTCCCAGCACCTCCAGGAATGGAGACCTGAGGATGACCTGACCATCGTCATGCCAACGCCTGGCTGGGTCGGATTGATCAGGGTTATCGAGCCTGATCAATCCATTGGTTAATGGTGAAGACCCTCCCAAAAGGACACAAAAACTTTAGAGTGTAAGAATTGCCACAACACCACGCTCAGGGCGGTAACTCGAGACAAACCACCAAGAAAGGAAGATACCCCTGAAATCATTGGGAGATGACCAGGTTACATCATGATGAGGAGCACGGTCGAGTACTAGTGTGGGGGGATATGATCATCCAGAGTTAAGGTAAAGCACAAGATAGCATTTGTAGTGTAAATGGTTAAATTATATTGTATTTTGTTATGATAGTGTTAGTTGTGTTAAATAAATGATTATTATTGTTTATTATTATGAAGAGTTTTCTCAGTTCTTTTGCTGGATATGATTTAAAACACACTGTGTAGCAGGGACAACAAATTGGCCCCCCAAGATCAGACCTCGATAAGAATTAACTTTGTCGCTCTGAGATCGAAGCCCGTGGAACCTAGGGTTCCTTGAGATTTTGCCAGAGATGGTTGTTAAGAGGACAGCTGTCCCACGCGAAGGCCTGGGGTTCAAGTAAATCAAAGAGAACAGAATGGTCGAAACTGAACTGTGCTTTAAAAGATAAAACCACCAGATGTTTACTCCGAAACCAACAAACGTCTGTACTGTGTGTGTGTGTGTGTGACCGGTAAGGTAAAACACTGAATGTCAGTAGACACCCGATGTGATTAGGACCGGATCATAACGAAAGCCATACCCTCAGTCTTATCCACCCCTTATACCCCATAGTTTAATTGAAAGTGGCAGAGAATGACACGAGAGTAGAGTATGGGTAACAACACTGAGACAGTATATTAGTTAGAAAAAGCGGTCCACGTGGGCAGAATTTTGTTGTAGCGATGAAATGGGCCCAGGATCCCCAGGGCAGAAGTATTGGGATAATTTTATCAGAACTCAAGGGAAACGTGCTTCCAAACTCGAGGCGTTCACAGCGATAATGTGCTGTCGAGGGCAATTCTTAGGGACAGAGCGGGAATTAAATTCCATCCGTAAGGAACCAAGGAACGGAAAAAGGGAAATCCCGGAGTTAGAATTGAAAATGCAGCTCTGGTCCAGAGAAATCAAGTAAACCTCCTACCCACGGGTCAATACCAAACCCAATGAGAATGAGCATACTGAGATCCCCAACACACAGTGTCAGCTAATGAAGCTACTGAGAAGGCAGGAAGGGAGTTGGGAAATAAACGGACTGTTTTCATAGGATGGTTGTGGGAGGGGATTTAAACTTTCCAAACATAGACTGGGACTGCCATAGTCTTAAGAGTTTAGGTGGAGAGGAATTTATAAAGTGTGTACAAGAATGTTTTCTGATTCAGTATGTGGATGTACCCACTAGAGAAGGTGCAAAACTTGACCTACTCTTGGGAAATAAGGCAGGACAGGTGACCGAGGTGTCAGTGGGGGAGCACTTTGGGGCCAGTGACCATAATTCTATTAGCTTTAAATTAGTGATGAAAAAGGAGAGACCAGATCTAAAAGTTAAAGTTCTAAATCGGAGGAAGGCTAATTTTGACGGTATTAGGCAAGAACTTTCAAAAGCTGATTGGGGGCAGATGTTCACAGGGAAAGGGACGGCTGGAAAATGGGAAAACATAAAAAATGAGATAACGAAAGTCCAATGATAGTATATTCCTGTTAGGGTGAATAGAAAGATTGTTAGGTGTAAGGAATCTTGGATGACGAAAGCAATTGAGGTTTTACTTAAGAAAGAGAAGGAAACATCTGTCAGGTATAGACAAGGTAGATCGAGTGAATCCTTACAAGAGTATAAAGGCAGTAGGAGGATACTTAAGAGTGAGATCAGGAGGGCAAAAAGGGGACATGAGATGACTTTGGTAAATAGGATTAAGGAGAATCCAAAGGGTTTTTACAAATACATTAAGGACAAAAGGATAGCTAGGGAGAGAACAGGGCCCCTCAAAGATCAGCAAGGTGGCCTTTGTGTGGAGCCGCAGGAGATGGGGGAGACACTAAATGAGTATTTTGCATTCGTATTTACTGTGGAAAAGGACATGGAAGGTACAGAATGTAGGGAAATAGATGGTGACATCTTTCAAAACGTCCATATTACAGAGGAGGAAGTGCTGGATATCTTGACATGCATAAAAATGGATCAATCCCCAGTACCTGATCAGGTGTACCCTAGAGCTCTGTGGGAAGCAAGGGTAGTGATTGCTGGGACCATTGCTGAGATATTTGTGTAATCGATAGTCACAGGTGAGGTGCCGGAAGACTGGAGACTGGCTAACATCGTGCCACTGTTTAAGAAAGGTGGCGAGGACAAGCCAGGGAACTATAGACCAGTGAGTCTGACGTTTGTAGTTGGCAAGTTGGAGGGAGTCCTGAGGGACAGGATGTACATGTATTTGGAATGACAAGGACTAATTAGGGAAGGTGAACATGGCTTTGTGTGTGAGAAATCATGTCTCACAAAACTTTTTTAACAAATATCAAAGGGGATTGATGAGGGCGGAGCAGTGGATGTGATCTACATGGATTTCAGTCAGGCATTCAACAAGGTTCCCCATGGGAGACTGGTTCGGAAAGTTAGATCTCACGGAATATACAGCGAACTAGCCATTTGGAAACGGAAGTGGCTGAAAGGTAGAAGACAAGAGGATGGTGGCACAGGGTTGTTTTTCTGACTGGAGGCCTGTAAACAGTAGATTCCAACAAGGCTTGGTGCTGGGTCCACTACTTTTCGTGATTTATGGAAATGTTATGTATGTGAGCATAAGAGGTTTAGTGAGTAAGTTTGCAGATGACATCAAAATTGGAGATGTTGTGGACAGCGAAGAAAGCTACCTCAGATTAAAATGGGATCTTGATCAGATGGGCCAATAAATGGAAGATGAAGTTTAATTTAGATAAATGCAAAGTGCTGCAGTTTGGGAAAGCAAATCTCAGCAGGACTTAATCACTTAATGTTAAGATCCGAGGGAGTGTAGATGAACAATGAGACCATGGAGTGCAGGGTCATAGCTCCTTGAAAGTGGAGTCACAGGTAGATAGGAGAGTGGAGAAGGCGTTTGGTATGCTTTCCTTTATTGGTCAGGGTATCAAGTACAGGAGTTTGGAGGTCATGTTGCAGCTGTACAGGCTGCACACTGGTTTGGCCACTGTTGGAATATTGTGTGCAATTCTGGTCTCCTTCCTATTGAAAGGATGTTGTCAAACTTGAAAGGGTTCTGAAAAGATTTACAAGGATGTTTCCAGGGTTGCAGGATTTGAGCTATAGGGGAAGCTGTTTTCCCTGGAGCATCGGAGACTGAGGGGTGACCTTATTAGATTAGATTAGATTACTTACAGTGTGGAAACAGGCCCTTCGGCCCAACAAGTCCACACCGACCCGCCGAAGTGCAACCCACCCAGACCCATTCCCCTACATTTACCCCTGCCCCTAACACTATGGGCAATTTAGCATGGCCAATTCACCTAACCAGCACATTTTTGGATTGTGGGAGGAAACCGGAGCACCCGGAGGAAACCCACGCAGACACGGGGAGAACGTGCAAACTCCACACAGTCAGTCGCAGACACCGTGCTGCCCATATAAAGGCTAATAAAATCATGAAGGGCATGGATAGGATAAATAGACTAAGCCTTTTCCCGGGTGTGGAGGAGTCCAGAACTTGAGGGCATAGGTTTAGAGTGAGAGGAGAAAGATATAAAAGAGCCCTAAGGGGCAGCTTTTTCATGCAGAGTGTGATATGTGTGTGGAATGAGCTGTGAGATTAGATTAGATTACTTACTGATTAGATTACTTACAGTGTGGAAACAGGCCCTTCGGCCCAACAAGTCCACACCGCCCCGCCGAAGCGCAACCCACCCATACCCCTATATCTACCCCCTACATTTACCCCTTACCTAACACTACAGGCAATTTAGCATGGCCAATTCACCTGACCTGCACATCTTTGGACTGTGGGAGGAAACCGGAGCACCCGGAGGAAACCCACGCAGACACGGGGAGAACGTGCAAACTCCACACAGTCAGTCGCCTGAGGCGGGAATTGAACCCGGGTCTCTAGCACTGTGAGGCAGTAGTGCTAACCACTGTGCCACCGTGCCACCCACAAAATGACGTGGGTGAAGGCTGGTACAACTGCATCATTTAAAAGGCATTTGAATGGGTTTATGAATAGGAAGGTTTAGTGGGATATGGGCTGGGTGCTGGCAGGTGGGACTAGATTGGGTTCGGATATCTCGTCAGCATGAACAGATCGGACTGAATGGTCTGTTTCCGTGCTGTACATC
Source organism: Chiloscyllium plagiosum (assembly GCF_037043375.1). Classification (NCBI taxonomy): domain Eukaryota; kingdom Metazoa; phylum Chordata; class Chondrichthyes; order Orectolobiformes; family Hemiscylliidae; genus Chiloscyllium; species Chiloscyllium plagiosum. The sequence continues at coordinate 93,598,468 of NW_028270150.1, forward strand.
TCTATGACTCTGAATCTATGACCTGGTCTGGCCTACATATGACTCCACACCCTCAGCAGTGTGATTGATTCTCAGTTGCCCCCTGAACAGGCCGGGCAAGCCATTTAGTTGTACCAGTCATTACAAAGTCTCAAAGAAATGAAACTGGACGGATCACCTGGCACCGCCCTAGGCACCGGAAAATGCAGGAACAGCCCTGTCGATCCTGCAACGTCCTCCTTACTAACATCTGGGGGCTACTGCCAAAACTGGGAGAGCTGTCCCATGGGCTAGTCAAGCAACAACCTGTCATAGTCATACTCACAGAAACATACCTTACAGACTCTGTCCTAGTCACCACCATCACCATCCCTGAATATGTCCTGACAGACCCAGCAGAGATGACAGCACCATGGGGAACAGTCAGGAGAGAGTTCCCCTGTGAGTCCTCCACATTGACCCCCGACCCCATGAAGTCTCATGGCTTCAAGTTAATTATGGGCAAAGAAATCTCATGTTAATTACACGTACCATCTCCCTCAGCTGATGAATCAGTTTTCCTCCATGTTGAATAACACTTGGAGGAGCCACTGAAGGTGACAAGGACAAAACATGTACCCTGGGGGGGGGGGGGGGGGGGGGAGATTTCAATGTTCACCATCAAGAGTGTCTCAGCAGCAGTACGACTGATTGAGTTGGTCGGGTCAGAAAGGACAGAGCTGTTAGACTGGGTCTGCGGCAGATGGTGAGGGAACCAACAAGAGGGAAAAACTGACTCGACCTCATCCTAACCGTGATGAGGCTGCTCCTTTAACAAGGTGATGTTGGCCTTGGTTTTATTTTCAGGAGTTTGTAAAAACACAGGTTCCGAAAAGACTGGGTTTGATGGGTTTTCGGGCCAGTTTGATTATAGCTAACAGATACTGCCTCAGGCAAAAGACTTTCGAGATTTAGAAAAAAAGGTGAAATGGGAAGTGGCCAGTTCTCCCAACTCAGCTGCTCAATGATTTGGTCTGGTTTTTGGCAGCCTGGCTATTCACTGAAAGCAGTCAGGCAGGTTTAAAGCTGCTGGATCCAAAGGAGCAGGTCCGTGCTGATCCTCCTCTCTTTCTGACATCTCTCCTGGAAGACCCTGTGTTTGAGTTTACCTTGTGTGCCCAGTAGGATTGTCACAAACATGTGGAACAGCATCATTAAGTTGGAATAATTTGTTGGGTTTTCAGATAGGTTAAATTATTTGGTATACTGCTGTCTTTTTCAGTGTTTAATTTGTCAATCTCGTAAATAAATCCTGTTTTGTTTAAAACTATGTGATTTGACCAGTTGCATCCCTCCTGAAATATCTGCGTTACACCTTCTTCAAACAATTGGCAAAATGAGGGTCTGGGCTATTTTCTTGAAATGTTTTGAGGGGGTCGGGCCTGGTCTATAACAGATTGGGGGCTCTTTGTGGGATTTGCTCTGCAGTTCCAAATTGGGATTAGGGTTGTTGGTCTCGAAGACAGTGAGTGGTAGGTGTTTGTGTCTTTTGTTCCAGGTGTTGAATTCGGTCGGGTCAACCAGTGCTTGGGATAGCAATGACTCTTTCAGTCACCAAGAGGTTTCTGGGGATGGAAGAAGTGACTTTGGGGGTTTTACAAGCTGCTGGAATTAGCGGACAAGCTGGGGTTGGAGCTGTCTCCTTCCATAAGGAAAGGAGAGATAATTACAGCGACTCAACGCCTGGAACAGCAATAGCTCAGCATTTCAATTTGCAGAACAAAAAGGAAAAGAGAGAGAAAGAGAGAATAGGGTGAAAAGAGAGAGGAGAGTGAGGAAAAGTAGAAAGAGAGGGAGTTTGAACTTCAGAACGTAGAAACTTACCGTGCAGTACAGGCCCTTCGACCCTCGATGTTGCACCGACCTGTGAAACCTATCTGAAGCCCATCTAACCTACATTATTCCAATGACCATTTAAATGCCCTTAAAGTTGCCGGGTCTACTACTGTTACAGGCAGTGCATTCCACACCCCTCCTACGAAAGAAACTGCCTCTGACATCTGTCTTATATCTCTGACCCGTCAATTTAAAGCTATATTCCCTCGTGCTGGAAATTGTCACTGCGACAGGAAAGTTAGTTTAAAGGGATGGTGATGAACACTGAAGGGAAGCTTGATGAGGAGGAGAGTGAGGATCAGCAAACCCATGGTAGCCAAGAGACTGGTGAGAAACTGTTTAAATATATTCAAGCATGGCCTCAAGTTGATGAGGAGGATATGGAAACTTATTCCATCTCAGTTGAAAAGGTGGCTAAAAGAATGCAGTGGCCAGTGACAATGTGGGTTTTGTTGATCCAAACAAAACTTGTCAGTCAAGCTAGTGACATTTTGCATGACTATCAGAGGAGGTATCAGAGGAGGTATCTGGGGGGTATGGGGAGGTGAACAAAGCCATTTTAAGTGTATTTGAGCATGTGCCAGAAGCCCACAGACAACGCTTCAGGAATCGAAGAAGGGAACCTGGTCAAACCTCCACTGAATTTGAAAGGATCAAACAAAGTAATTTTGATCAGTGCATTAAAAATGGAGCAAACATACAACGCTCAGAGAGAAATGATTATTTTGGAGAAGTTCAAAAATTCACTCCTTGAGCTCGTGAGAACTCATGTGGAAGAGCAGAGAGTTAAACAACAAGGTTAGCAGCTGGAATAGCTGGTGGTTATGAGTTGGTCTATGAATCAAAGTTTGACTTCCAACATCGATATCAATCCGTGAGGGATAGAAATTGGGGAAAAGAGATATCCTGACGTGGAAAGGGAGAGGTAGATCTCGGTGAAGATCATAAGGATAACTTACCCACAGGGTAAAAAAGAAACACTAGAAAGAGACAAAACAGCTCTTTTTTTTCACTGTAATAAATAGGCCGCATGAAATCACAGTGTTGGTGGGTTAGCAAAAGCATTGGGAAGCCAGATATAGGAAAACAGGATAAGCCAGTGAATTTTGTTAGAAAGATAACAAAAAGCACAGTGGAGGCGAGAAAGTTGCACTGGGAATGTACAAGCAGGTCGGAGGTTGATTGAGGAGGAAGTGCCAGATCTTCTTAAACCATACACCTGTGAAGGTAAAGTTTACTCACATAGGCCAGGGACAGCAGGTAAAAGGTTACAATGTTAAGAGATACAGGATCCTCTCAGTCTGTGATGATGAAAGATGAGGAGATATGTACCACTGAAGGTACATATTACCAGGAAAGATACGAGTAACAGGAATTCACAGTGAGACAAGAAGCTCTCAGTTCTGCAAAGTGAGGTTAGTATGTCCAGTGAAGGGTGGAGGTGTTGTGGTGGGAGTACTGAACAAACTCTCAGCTCCAGCAATACAGTTTGCCCTTGTTAATGATATCGCTGTGTCACAGGTAGGAGTGCTGCCTACTGTGGTTGAAAAGCCAGTGGAAACTCAGGCAACTGAGCTATTGCAGGACACGTATCCTGGGATTTTACCTGACAATGTGGTAACAAGGTCACAGAGTCACCAGTTGAAACAGAAGAGATCAAAGAGTAAAGATAAGAAAGTTGAAGTGGAATTAATAGAGACCCCGTTTGATCACATGGTTGAGACAAGCCCGGAGCAGATAGATGACACAGCAGATATCTTTAGCTCAGATAGATGAACAGAGTTACAGCAGAAAGATGAAAATTTAAGGCAATTATATCAAAAGGCATACACAGTAAATGAATCCTAATGTATCCCTGAACGTTATTATCTTAAAAATTATGTCTTCATAGGAAATGGAGTCCATCACATATTCAGGCAGATGAGAAATGGGCAGAGGTTCATCAAGTTATATTGCCAGTGAGTTATAGAAAGGAGGTGTTGCGAGTGGTGCATGAGCTACCTCTAGGGGGTCAGTTAGGAGTGAGAAAAGATCACGCTGAAATACAAGAACATTTTTGCTCGCCTGGACTGCGCTGGTTGAATTTTGCCAGACATATCACATTTGTCAGGTAATTGGAAAACCCCAGGCTGTAATAAAAGCTGCCCCTTTAATACCTGTTCTTGCATTTAAGGAACCTTTTATGAGAGTCATAATTGATTGTATAGGACCCCTACCAAAACCAAAAAGTGGGAATCAGTATATGTTAACAATACAGGATGTGTCCACGAGATTTCCAGAGGCTGTCCCATTATGCAATATCACAGCTAAAAGGATTGTAGAGGAGTTACCCAATTCTTTCACGAGGTATGGAGTACCCACAGAGAAAATCAGATGAAAGATCAAACTTTACAGCAAAATTATTCAAGGAGGTTATCCAGAGCTTAGGAATAAAACAATTCAAACCTACAGTGTACCATCCAGTATCGCAGGGAGTACTAAAAAGGTGGTATCAGACATTAAAGACCATGTTGAGGCCTTACAGTCAAAACTATCCAGACGGTTGGGATGAGGGAATTTATACTTCTTGCGATCAGAGATGCACCAAATGACTCGACCAAATTCAATCCATTTCATAGAATCCCGACTGCATGGCAACAGGCCCTTTGGCCCATCATGTCCACACCGATCCTCCGAAGAGTAACCCACCCAGACTCATTCCCCTACTCTGTATTTATCCCTGACAAATGCACATAACCTACACATCCCTGAACACTATGGGCAATTTAGCATGGGCAATTCACCGAACCTGGACATATTTGGATTGGGGGAGGAAACCGGAGCACCCAGAGGAAACCCAAGCAGACACAGGGTGAATGTACAACTCCACACAGTCAGTCGCCCGGGACAGCTCAGAAGAAAGAACCAAGTCCAGAAGTTTCTGAATTGGGCATTCCTCAAATTAAATTGGACAATGAGGAAGTTGTCAAAAATTGGGATAAATGATTGAGTTACCTTCCAGTGGAAAATGAAAATGACCTGAAAGTTATTGCTCTCACATGGGGAGGTATGTGGGAGAAGCTGGGAAGTACTTCCTGAATTATGTATGTTGTAGATAGAGGAGATGCTGTTCCGATTAAGCAAACTCCTTACCGGAATAACCCTCTAAAGTTGGCACAGGTTCAAAAGGAGAACACATGCTCCAAGATGACATAATCGAAGCGAGTTACAGTGAGTAGAGCTAAACCATAGTCATGGTGCCACAACCAAATAGTACCCAACGGTAAGGTGTGGGCTATTGCAAAGTCAACGCAGTTACAAAGTCTGAAGCATATCCACTTCCGTGTTTGGAAGACTGTGCTGAAAGTGTGGGAGGAGCAATGCGTATTTCTAAGTTAGATTGCTCAAAAGATACTGTCAGGTGCATTTGTCCGAAAGTGCAAAGACAATTTCAGCTTTCGTAACGCAGAATAGACTGTATCAGTTTAAAGTAATGTCGTTTGGAATGAAAAATGTGCCAGTCATGTTTCAGAGACTAACCAATAATATCACTGCTGGATTACCCAACTGTGTCATATATATTGATGACCTGGTGATATTTAGTCACATATGGAATGAACATTTGCAATGATTTATCAGACTTTTTCCATCAACTTCGGAAGGCAGGCTTGGTGAAAAACCTGGTTAAAAGTAAACGGTCAAAGCCCAGGTCACCTTCCTGGGCCATGTTATTGGACAGGGATAAATGACCCCATGGGATACAACAACCAAGGGAATTGGGGAGTATCCCATGTAATCGACAATAAACGCAGTACTACAATTCCTGGGATTGAGTGGACTTTACCAAATTTTAGCAGTATGGCTGCTCTACTCACGGAATTGCTAAAGAAAGGCAAGGCATTTCAGTGGACATTGGACTGTCAGAGGCATTTGACAGCCTGAAAACTGTGTTAGCTACTGTCGCAGTACTAGCTACACCAAATTATGCAAAGCCATTCAAGGTGGCTATTGATGCAAGTGATGTGGGTGTTAGTGCTGTGCTCTTGTGGGAAGATGCATATCTGAGACAATCTTACACACTAATCATAACCCATTGAAATTTCTGGAGAAATTTAAGGGCAAAAATGCAGTCTGTTCAGATGGAGCCTGTTGCTTTAGCTATTCAATTTGAAAATTGTGCACGTGGCAGGATGACAAAACATGATTGCAGATGCAGTGGCGAGACTTGAATGAGAAATGGAGGCATTCATGGCAGGAATAAAATAGACTGAAATAAAATGTACCAGTGCATGTTTGTGTGATTGTTGTCATTGTAATGTATGTGTCTGTTATGAAGTACAAAGAGTTTACAATTAAGGGGTTTTAAATTGAAGGCAGCTTTGGTTTAGTGGGTTCATTTCATTTTAGGATGAGGTACGATGGTGCTGCTCGTTTAACAAGGAGATGTTATACTTGGTTTCAGTTTCAAAAGATTGTAAAAACACAGAGTCTGAAAAGTCTGGGCTCAGATGGGTTTTTGGGCCAGTTTGATTAACAAATAACAGATACTGTCTCAGGCAAAATGCTTTCAGCTTTTATATCAAAACAATGAAAGGGGAGAGGCCAGTTCTCACAGCTCAGCTTCCCTGTTGGTTTGTTTTGGGTTTTTTGGCAGTCGAGCTATTCATTGGAAGATGTCAAGATGTTGTAAAGCTGCTGAACCCAAAGGAGCAGGTCCATGCTGATCCTCCTCTCTCTCTCTGACATCTCTCCTGGAAGACCCTGTGTTTAATTTACCTATGGTCTTCCACGGGTGTTTAAAGGGTTTTGTTGCATGCATTTGAAACAACATCATTAAGATGCGATAATATGTTGGGCTTTCAGATAGGTTACGATATTTGGTATGCAGTTGTCTTTTGTATATGTTTCATTCAGTAATCTTGGAAATAAATTTGTTTTGCTTAAAACTATGTGGTTGGACCAACTGCATACCTCCTGGAATATCCACGTTACAATTGCTTTAAATAATGAGCATAGTTAGGATCTTGACTACTGTAAGAATAATCGGGTAGTTATGGTCAGGGATTTTAACTTTACAAACCTTGACTGGGACTGCCTTAGTGTTAAAAGTTTAGATGAAGAGGAATTTCTTAAGTGTGTACAAGGCAATTTTCTGATTCAGTATGTGGATGTACCTACTAGAGAAGGTGCAAAACCTGACCTACTCTTGGGAAAGAAGGCAGGGCAGGTGACTGAGGTGTCAGTGGGGGAGCACTTTGGGGCCAGCAACCACAATTCTATTTGTTTTAAAATAGTGATGGAAAAGGATAGACCAGATCTAAAAGTTGAAGTTTGAAATTGGAGAAAGGTAAGAACTTTCAAAAGCTGATTGGAGGCAGATGTTCGCAGGTAAAGGGACGGCTGGAAAATGGGAAGCCTTCAGAAATGAGATAACAAGAATCCAGAGAAAGTATATTCCTGTCAGGGTGAAAGGGAAGGCTGGTAAGTATAGGGAATGCTGGATGACGAAAGAAATTGAGGGTTTGGTTAAGAAAAAGAAGGAAGCATATGTTAGGTATAGACAGGATAGATCGAGTGAATCCTTAGAAGAGTATAAAGAAAGTAGGAGTATACTGAAGAGGGAAATCAGGAGGGCAAAACAGGGACATGAGATAGCTTTGGCAAATAGAATTAAGGAGAATCCAAAGGGGTTTTACAAATATATTAAGGACAAAAGGATAACTCGGGAGAGAAGAGGGACCCTCAAAGATCAGCAAGGCAGCTTTTGTGTGGAGCCACAGAAAATGGGGGAGATACTAAATGAATATTTTGCATCATTATTTACTGTGGAAAAGGATATTTAGGGAAATAGATGGTGACATTAGATTAGATTAGATTAGATTAGATTAGATTACAGTGTGGAAACAGGCCCTTCGGCCCAACAAGTCCACACCGACCCGCCGAAGCGAAACCCACCCATACCCCTACATTTACCCATTACCTAACACTACGGGCAATTTATTATGGCCAATTCACCTGACCCTGCACATCTTTGGACTGTGGGAGGAAACCGGAGCACCCGGAGGAAACCCACGCAGACACGGGGAGAACATGCAAACTCCACACAGTCAGTCGCCTGAGTCGGGAATTGAACCCGGGTCTCTGGCGCTGCGAGGCAGCAGTGCTAACCACTGTGCCACCGTGCCACTCACAAAATGTCCAGATTACAGAGGAGGAAGTGCTGGATGTCTTGAAATGGTTAAAGGTGTATAAATCCCCAGGACCTGATCAGGTGTACCCGAGAACTCTGTGGGAAGCTAGGAAAGTGATTGCTGGGCTTCTTGCTGAGATATTTGTATCATCGATAGTCACAGGTGAGGTGCCGGAAGACTGGAGGTTGGCAAACGTGGTGCCACTGTTTAAGAAGGGCGGTAAAGACAATCCAGGGAAGTGTAGACCGGTGAGCCTGACCTTGGTGGTGGGCAAGTTGTTGGAGGGAATTCTGAGGGACAGGATGTGCATGTATTTGGAAAGGCAAGGACTGATGCAGGAGAGTCAACATGGCTTTGTGTGTGGGAAATCATGTCTCACAAACTTGATTGAGTTTTTTGAAGAAGTAACAAAGAAGATTGATGAGGGCAGAGCAGTAGATGTGATCTATATGGACTTCAGTAAGGCGTTCGACAAAGTTCCCCATGGGAGATTGATTAGCAAGGTTAGATCTCATGCAGTACAGGGAGAACTCGCCATTTGGATACAGAACTGGCTCAAAGGTAGAAGACAGAGGGTGGTGGTGGAGGGTAATTTTTCAGACTGGAGGTCTGTGACCAGTGGAGTGCCACAAGGATCGGTGCTGGGTCCTGTACTTTTTGTCATTTACATAAATGATTTGGATGCGAGCATAAGAGGTACAGTTAATAAGTTTGCAGATGACACCAAAATTGGAGGTGTAGTGGACAGTGAAGAGGGTTACCTCAGATTAAAACAGGATCTGGACCAGATGGGCCAATGGGCTGAGAAGTGGCAGATCAAGTTTAATTCAGATAAATGCGAGGTGCTGCATTTTGGGAAAGCAAATCTTAGCAGGATTTATACACTTAATGGTAAGTGTATAAATCCTGTCGCTGAACAAACAGACCTTGGAGTGCAGGTTCATAGCTACTTGAAAGTGGTGTCGCATGTAAATAGGATAGTGAAGAAGGTGTTTGGTATGCTTTCCTTTATTGGTCAGAGTATTGAGTACAGGAGTTGGGAGGTCATGTTGCGGCTGTACAGAACATTGGTTAGGCCACTGTTGGAATATTGCGTGCAATTTTGGTCTGATTCCTATCAGAAAGATGTTGTGAAACTTGAAAGGGTTCAGAAAAGATTTACAAAGACATTGCCTGGGTTGGAGTATCTGAGCTACAGGGAGAGGCTGAACAGGCTGGGGCTGTTTTCCCTGGAGTGTCAGAGGCTGAGAGGTGACCCTATAGAGGTTTACAAAATTATGAGGGGTATGGATAGGATAAATAGACAAAGTCTTTTCCCTGGGGTCAGGGAATCCAGAACTAGAGGGCATAGGTTTAGGGTGAGAGGGGAAAGATACAAAAGAGACCTCAGGGGCAACTTTTTCACACAGAGGGTGGTACGTGTATGGAATGTGCTGCCAGAGGATGTGGTGGAGGATGGTACAATTGCAACATTTAAGAGGCATTTGGATGGGTATATGAATAGGAAGGGTTGGAGAGATATGGGCCGGGCACTGGCAGCTGAGACTAGATTGGTTTGGGATATCTGGTTGGCATGGACGAGTGGGACTGAAGGGTCTGTTTCCATGCTGTACATCTCAACGACTCTATGACTTTCTTGAAATGTTTTGAGGGTGTCTGACCTGGTTGTAACACTCAGCAATCTGCCATGAGCAGATACATCTGTCCATGACAGTGTCAGGAACAGTGATCACCATACAGTCCTTAAGGAGACAAAGTCTCCCTTTCACATTGAGAATAACCTCCATCGTGTTGAGTGGTTCTATCCCAATGCTAAATGGGACAGACTTCAAACAGATCTAACAACTCACTGGTTGGCATCCATGGTGTGATGTGGGCCATTAACAGAAGCACAGTCTGTGACCTCATGGTCCAGCTCATCGTCAACTCAACCATGACCATCAAGCCAGGGATCAACCCTGGGTCAATGGAGAGTGCGGGGGAGCATGCCAGCAGTAACACCAGGCACAGCTGAAGATGTGGTATCAACCTGGTGAAGCCACCAAACTGAACTACTTGCATGTCAAACAGCATAAACAGCAAGTGACAGACAGAGCTAAGCGAACCCATAACGAATGGATCAGATCGAAGCTCTGCAGTCCTGCCACATCCAATCGTGAATGGTGATGGGCAATTAAACAACTCACTGGAGGAGGAGGCTTCACAAATATTCCAATCCTGAATGATGGAAGATTCCAGCAAATCAGTGCAAAAATATAAGGATGAACATTTTGCAGCAAACTTCAGCCAGAAGTACTGAGTGGATGATCCATCTCACCCTCCTCCAATGTTGCCCAGTATTACAGGTACCAGTCTTAAGGCAATTCGATTCACTGCACATGACATCACAAAATGGCTGGATACACTGGATGCTGCAAAGGCGAGAGGCACTGACAACATTCCAGCAATAATACTGGAGTCATGTGCTCCAGAACTTGTTGCTCCCCAAGCCAAGCTGTTCCAGTACAGTTACAACATTGGTATTTACCAACCATGTGTAAAATTGCCCAGTTACATCCTGTATATATTAATCATAGTGACATAGAACGGCATGAAATGAAGTTGTCGAGCCTCACTCGTGAGATTCAGAATTTGCTGTTTAATCCAGAAAGGTGGAAATTGGAAATACTTTTCATGACAAAATCTAATTTCGTTCTTGCCATATTTCCCCAACTTTCTTGCCTTTGCTCAGACCACTCAAGGCAGCAGAAAATTCAACTCCATAAAAATTATTAACAATGTTCTTTTTAAGCTACTCACAGGATTGAGGATCCCACAGTCGCCCAGGCCTGAGTACTTTCGATGTTGTTCTGAGGATGGTGGTGGATTCGCTGTCCAGTGTTTTGATTCCCAAAGAGACTATTAGAGAAATAAAGCGAGTAACTTACCAATCCCGCATACATAATCCTTTTTTTTGGTTAGTGGAGGAGGATGGCAAGAGACACAGCCATATTTGTGTTTCGGGTAAAGCTACCACACAAATATGTGACCTTACTTACCCAGCCGTCCTGTGTCCACTCCTGCTCCACCTGTATACCAGGTAAAAGTAGAGGTCCATGATACTCAAGGTAAGCTTTTAATGCTTGATTTACGTTCCCAGAAGACCTCTGGTCCTCGCTGCTGCTGTAAGAATGGAGGCTACTGATGCTCAAGAGAAGGTTTTAAAGGCTCAACGTTTTCCCAGCAACCCTCTAGTCCTCCCACCCGCTGTAAAAATGGAGTCCTCTGATGCTCAAGTAAGCTTTAAAATGCTCCATTTACTGTTCCAGAAGCCCTCTAGTCCTCCCTCCCACTGTAAAAGTGAAGGTCCATGATACTCAAGGCAAGCTTTTAAATGTTCCATTTACTTTCCCACAAGCCCTCTAGTCCTCCCCACTGCTGTTAAAATGGAGGCCTCTGATACGCAAGGTAAGCTTTTAAATGTTCCATTTACTTTCCCACAAGCCCTCTGGTCCTCCCCCCGCTGTTAAAATGGAGGCCTCTGATACTCAAGGTAAGCTTTGAAATGCTCAACATATTTTCCCAGCCGCCCTCTGGTCCTCGCTCCCGCTGTAAAGATTGAGGCCCCTGATATTGAAGGTAAGCTTTGAAATGCTCAACTAACTTTCCCGTAAGCCCTCTGGTCCTCGCTCGCACTGTAAAATTGGAGGCCCCTGATACTCAAGGTGAGCTTTTAAATGTTCCATTTACTTTCCTAACTGCCCTGTGGTCCTGGCTCCCACTGCACTTCCCCAATGTGGTGAAGCTATGCCATGTTCTTCGCAGCCCTCAATGTGTCATCAATGATGATCAGCAACTCGACAAGATCACCCCTACTCGTCTTACCTTTAAACAGACCATTGTTTGCAGCAAACTACCCAGCCTTCAGGATAACATCCACCCCAACACCACACAACCCTGCCATGGCAGCCTCTGCAGGACATGTCAGATCATCGACATGGACACTACCATCACACGTGGGAACACCACCCACTAAGTGCACGGCAGATACTCGTGTGACTCGGCTCATGCTGTCTCCCTCATACGCTACAGGCAAGAATGCAACAAGGCATGGTATATCGGTGAGAGCACCCAGACACTACAGCAATGGATAAACAGACACCACACAACAATTGCCAGACAGGAATGCTCCCTCCCAGTCAGGGAACACTTCAGCGCTCAGGGACATTCAGCCTCTAATCTTCAGTAAGTGTCCTTCAAGGCAGATTTCGAGATACACAACAGTGCAGGATCACCGGGCAGAGACTGATAACCATGTTCCGTACCCATGAAGCCGGCCTCAACCCAATTCTGTATCTGTGAAGTCTTCCTCACTGTCTTGTTGTGACAACATAATCTTGATCAATTGCTCTGATCTCTTCACCTTATTAAGTTTTGAATTACTTATTGCACTCTCACCCACACTCTCACTCAAACACAGATACAGACTCACAAACACAAACAGACTCTCACAGACCCTCTCTCACACACCCACACTCTCTCTCATACACAACACAGACACACACAGAGACTCACACAGATCCTCTCTCACACACACCCTCTCTCACACCAATACACACACACACACAGTCTCTCACAAATGCACACGCATACACAGACTCGCACAAACCTTCTCACACATCTATACTTTCACACAAATACACACACAGAGGGACTCACACATACATTCTCTCACAAACACTCTCTCTCACAAATACATACGCAGACCCTCTCTCCTGTATCTCCACACTCACACACACACTCACACAGACTCACACGGACCCTCTCTCACACAAACTCTTTCACACACATATTTTTCTCTCACACTCACACACACTGTCTCTCAAGCATGCACACACACTCACAAATCTACAGGGTGAATCACTTCATTCAAGATATTTGTTTTTTGCAGATACATTCTACTTTTTTTTTCAAAAAGTACACAATTTATAATCGCAGTCAGCCAATATGGTGTCCTATAAATTCCACCTTGCGGAATAAAACCAGTCTGATTCCAGGCTAAAACTCTGGGATAGGACCTCGCTCCTACAATTCAATGTCTGACCTGAAGTTTCACCTTTTTTATAATCCTATCGCTGTTCCTGATTGTACTGACATTAACTTTATAAACACATTGTTGTGTCTCCATAGTCTGACTACACCAATAGGGGCAGCTCTAACATTAGGGAGAAGTGACTGGTGGTAATTTAACCTGAGGTCACCAGACCTTAGACAAGGGAAGAGGTGCAGAAGGAGAGTCCTTCACAGTAACCTCAGGCCGGTGGTAGGAACTGAACCCATGCTGTTGGTATTACACTATTCTACAAACCAACAATCTGAACCGATTCCCATAAGCACTTTACACACTGTCTCACACCCTTGGACACCTGCAGAGACATATTACCCAATACCCCAATCATATCAGTTGTATGATCTTTTGCTCTCTCTGCCCTTGATCTCTCAGCCGATAAACTCGGTGTCTTTTCCCTGCTCTCTCCCGGCAACTGATGAAGGAGCAGCGCTCTGAAAGCTTGTGTGATTTCAGGTAAACCTGTTGGACTATAACCGCATGTCGTGTGACTTCTGACTTTATATATATCAAGTATTATTTATAATACATGAGGTTTAAAACATGTAGACTGAATACCACAAAGATGCTTTACATCAGCATTTTTATCAGTGTGAATACGTTAGGGATTTTTACACAGACATTCATTCACACGATGTGGGCATCATTGAGAAAGACAGTACTTGCTGCTGATGCTGATTGCCTCTGAGAAGGAAGGAGCAAGTTCAAATGGGGTCACATCAGTGACTGTCATCCCTGTCTTTTAAATATTACACAGAGTGAGCAGTTTAAATGTTCCTTGTTGTGAGCATGTTAAACAATATTTGCTATAGCCAGTTTATATAATAGTTTTGCTTGGTTTATGCACTGCAATCAGTGAAAGTTACATCTTTGGGGACACTTTAAAAGATATCTCATGGAAGCCTTTTTTTAAGTGCTCTTCAGGAACTTTATGCAGGGACTTCTGCTGCAGAGTGTTCCTCAACATGAGGAGTGATGCACAGAGTCGATAAGGGCTAATTTGTGTACCTTAACAAAGGGAAACATTGTGTTTGTCTCACTGATCCAGGAAGGACCGATCGATCGTATTGTGTCTGCTGCAAGAATCATAGGGAGTGTTGACTGAACTGACTCTGTGTGTCTCAGAGATGTCAGGGAGAGTTGACAGACCTCACTGTGTCTTTATCACTGACCCAAGGAGTCTCTATCAGGGATCAGACTGAGGGTACTGCTTTCGCTATGTTGCAGTCTTAATCCCCCCGGGTGTCTACTGATTTTCAATGTTCTACCGTAACAACTCACTCTCACTCTCTCTCTCTTACACACACAGACACACACACACAGAGACAGACAGACAGACACACACACACAGAGATACAGACACACACCCACACACACAGATACAGACACCGACCCACACGTGCCCCCCCACACACAGATACACACACCGACAGACAGATACACACACACATACATGCAGATACACACACAGAGGCACAGACACACATACAAGTGCCCCCTGCCTCACAGACAGACAGACAGACACACACACACACTCACAAACAGAGGAAACAGTGGTTTCCTGGATTCGGAGTAAACATGTGTTGGTTTTATCTTTGAAAGAACAGTTCAGTTGAGACAATTCTGTTCTCTTCCATTTACTTGAATTCCTGGCCCTTGCATGAGACAGCTGTCCTCTCAACAAGCCTCTCAGTCAAAATCTCAAGGAGTATTAGGTTCCACGTTCTTTGACCTCAAAGCGACAAAGTTACTTCTAATGAAAGTCCCATCTTGGGGGCCAATTTGCTGCCTCTGCCACACAGTGTGTTTTAACTCTCATATCCAGCAAAATAACTGAAACGAATCTTAATAATAATCATCAACAATATTCAATTATTTGACCCAATTAATACTAACATAACAAAATACAGTATAAATGAACCATTTACACAACAAATGCTATCTTGTGCTTTAACCTTAACTCTGGATGATCATATACCCTCACACTAGACCTAGGCCGTGCTCCACACCGCGATGTCACCTGGTCATCTCCTGATGCTTTCAGGGGTATCTTCCTTTCTCGGTGGTTGGTCTCGAGATACCGCCCTGAGCGTGGTGTTGTGGCAATTCTTACATTCGAAAGTCTTTGTGCCCTTTTCGGAGGGTCTTCAGCATTAACCAATGGATCAATCAGGCTCGATCACCCTAATCAATCCGACCCAGCCAGGCGTTGCCATGTTGATGGTAGGGTCATCCTTCGGCCTTCATTCCTCCAAATAAGGGTGTGAGGCAACCCCTCCCCCCTGTCTGAAACACACCTCAATGTTTGCGATCACCCTGAGGATGACATTGCATCGACACCATTCAACCCCAACTACGGCTGTGTATTGTAGAGTCTGCAGCTACCAGGTTATTTACAAACTGGGTCTTGGTCGCTGCAGCCTGCCTGGATCCTGCAGCATGTGGATTAGCACAGCCACTTTGGTCAAGGCCGGTTTCCATTTCCCAGCATGCTTTAGGCCTTGTCCATTTAACATCAAATCAATCACAGAATTTGTCATTTTGAAGGGCTCATCTGGGCACATCTTGTGTTCAATTCCTGCATTCAATTCCCCTCATGGTGAACCAGAATATTCTATTAGTTTTTTCCTGATTACTTGCTGTACCTGCATATTAACGTTCAGTGATTCATGTACCAGGATCCCCAGATCCCTCTATACCTCAGAGATGTACAACCTCTGACCATTCAGATAAGGTGTTTGTTTTTAACTCTTCTTGCCACAATGGAGAGTTTCCCAGTTGCCCACACTGTCCTCCATTTGCCAGATCTTTGCCTGCTCACTGAACTAATCCATGCACCTCATAGGCTCCTCATGCCCTCTTCACAACGCACTTTCTCAGCTAGCTTTGTGTCATCAGTAAATTTAGCTCCATACCTTCGATCGAACTATCTAAAACATTTGTGTAAATTGTGAAGGGTTAAGCCCATTGTGCCCCATTTCCCCGTCTGCCGCTCCTCCCTGTACATTCAGATGTGGGTCCTGATTGGTGTCACCACGGTTTCCTCTCCTGCCTGAGTAGCTGCCTGGTCACTACCGGTCCCTCCGAGTGCCAGCGGCCTGGGGCATTTCTTCCTCAGCCAGCAGCGGAGCTGTGGCAGTGAGGTGCTCACCAGCTTGTGCTGCCACACTCTCTAAGGCTAACCTTCCCACCGAGGTCTCAGGGTCTGAGCTGGTGGGGTGCCTTTTACACCTCAGTACTCTCGTCCTCACAGGGGGAGGAGGTGGCATGTGTGGGAAATGTCTACGTCACTGTCGGGGTGGTGGAAATGCTGGCGGAACCCAAAAAGCACAGAGAGAGAGAGAGACAGAGAGAAAGAAAGACAGAGAGACAGAGAGACAGACAGACAGACAGTGCCATGGCAACTGGTTGGAAGTGGTGTGCAATGAACGAGACTGACGGAGCAGTTACTGGGAAAGTGGGAAAAAAGCTTACCACAGAGGAACCTTCCAGCCTCAAGGACTCAATATTGATCTCCACAGCTTCAGATCTTGACTGTATGATGTCCCTGATTCCTACAATCTCCTTCACACACACAGTTTTCTTATTTGTGTCTTATTTACATTGCTTCTTTTACTCTTTCAACCCCATTAACAATTTCTTTATATTCTACACTGGACCTCGACACTATTTCACCTGATGTCCTCCTCTGTGAAAAGTGTAAAATAAGCCAATTTGCCACCCCTTTCAGCTCTGAAATGAAGCATTAACTCTGTTTCTCTATCCATGGGATGCTGCCTGATCTGCAGCATTCTGTGTGTGTTTTAGTTTTGCAGCATCAGCAAAAGTTTACTTTAAATGATCTTCCGATGTCTGATCCTGTCCTCCTCACTCTTCACTATCTTTCTGTCTCATTGTTATCTCCAAATCTTGAAATCATGTCCTTTTTAAATAACAGATTTGCCTTTGTCATTTATATATGTATTATAAACATCTCTGATTCTAATATTGGTCATGAGGGAGGAACAGTATATTTTCTTGCAGTCTATCTACCTTCTAACCAACCTGCCCCCGAGGTGTGATTACACACCTCTGGAACAGGTGGGATTTCAGCCCAAGATCTCTTGCCTGAGACACTATCACTGCGCCACAAGAGCCCTCTTCCTGCAGCTAATCATTACCTGCTCAGTATTTCTCTCTGAGTTATGTCCCTCAGTCAATGTGAAACTCAGAACGCCAAGGTCCTTCAATTCACATGTTTGAATTTTCCGAATCAGTTAATTAAATTACACTACACCTTGTGGCAGTCATGATCCTTTTGGAACATGAAACACGCTGAACTCAACATTTCCAAAGCACTTTCCTTTATCGAAGAACTCCATTAAGCCCATAATAGCTGTCACTTGTTCAACTCTTCTTCAAAGGAACAAACCTATATTTTATCTAGAATCATCAGGGGAGCTATTACAGACATCCAGCCCTCTTGGCCCACTCCCATATTATCATTGTTCCTTTACTCAGCATCCCTCACACATTCTACCCAGACCAGGTATAAGTTTAACTTTACTCTGGGACAAATGCACCGGATTGAAAGGAGTTCAATGACCCTGTTTGTTCAGGGACTGTAATTAATGTCAATCTCTGTGGGCCCAAACTGAGTCTCTGGATGGATTCCTCCTTCTATTAATAAATGAGTCTCAGCTGCAACATTCCCCGAAACAGGGAGAGATGACAGATCAGAATCTGTAATATTAGTGACTCCTGCCTGCTTCATCCAGTATGCTGCACACCACACCGCCTGTGGGTTTGATTAATCCAGACTCGAGTATTCCACTGATATCATCTTTAACCTCA
This sequence comes from Chiloscyllium plagiosum, assembly GCF_037043375.1. Lineage (NCBI taxonomy): Eukaryota > Metazoa > Chordata > Chondrichthyes > Orectolobiformes > Hemiscylliidae > Chiloscyllium > Chiloscyllium plagiosum. The sequence continues at coordinate 93,616,432 of NW_028270150.1, forward strand.
CAGTGTCAAACCTCAATAAACCAGAACCCATCCAAAGTTCTGCTGTCCGGTCTGAACTCCCATCAAGTTTGGTTTACCATTTCTCTTTGTGCTAATTGATCAAAATAAACTTTTCTGATGCAACAACTTCCCATTTTAATACTCTCAATTTGAATTCAAATTCCTTCAAGGCCTGACCTGTCCAATTATTCCCACCCCCGGTCCTGTCCCTATTGTCCTGTAAGGAGAGTCACAGAGACACAGCACCTCTCAGTTCTCTCCCCATCCATTTCCATTCTGAAAATTATTTTCTTACAATTTGGCTCTCCCTATTCGACATCTTATTTTTTCTACCTCTATCACTCTCTCTCTTCTCCATTTAACTCTCTCTCTCCCTTCCCTCCCATCACCGCCCCCCTCCCCACCCCACCAACTCTCTCTCTACTCTCTTCCTGTTCTCTGGGTGGTAAGACCAAGGGAGGTGCACCTGCCTCTGTTACTCAGTGCGTGAGGGCCCTGCACACACACTCACCCCCAGGATCACGCAACCAGACCCTCCAAGGGCAATGGAATCCAGCATGGGGCAGGCTTCCTCCAGCCCAGCTGCAGACACCAGGAATGCACCTAGCCCTGGTGGTAGAGCAATAAAGAAGATGTCCTGGTGGCATGGGCAACATTTTATTGTAACTAGTTTTCCAAATCTATGTGTTCACCCTTTACGTTCAGCTCTGTCTTTCAGCCTCTGTCCGGCTGCAAATCTGACTTTACAGAGACTGGACCCTGCCATCCCTGTCACTGCACACCGCTCCATCGCCCCAAGTGGGAGGTAACCCATAGCAACCGTACCAAGGAAATGGGAAATCACAGGTCACTGTCACACTGGCAGGTACGCTCTCATTTTTTAGAGACACCAATGTGCTGCAGAAATGACTGGACTTACTGAGTTATCCAAGTTATTCCCAAGTTAACAAAAGGTGCTGCTGAGAAGTGACTGAGGAGGATTCTGGGAGGAATCAGCTCAGCCACCAGGAGTGAACAAAAAGGAGGCAAGCTCCAGCTGAGAGGCCATTGTTGGAGCGGCCATTTTGAGAAGGGCTGCTTTGCTGTTGAAGTGCTGTTGGAGGTTTAAGTGTGGGTTTTGGTGGATACTGGGATACCCGGTGAGGAGGGTGATCAGCAACAAGGTCAGGGTACGGTAAGATTCTGTTCTTTGTCTTCCTGTGAGGTGACAGAGATGGCAGTTAGGGCAGTGGTATGCTCCTCCTGCCAGATGTGGGAGATCAGGGAATAGTCTAGTGTCCCTGATGACTGTGTCTGCAGGAAGTGTGACCGGCTACAGCTCCTCACAGACCGTGAGATTCATTTGGAGAGGGAGTTGGACACACTGAGGAGCATACAGGGGGCAGAGAGTGTGATAGACACTAGTTACAGTGATGTGGCCACACCACAGGTTCAGTCAGGGAGATGGGTGACTGCCAGGAGAGGCAGGTAGTGCAGGAGTCTCCAGTGGCTATTCCCTTCTCTAACAGGATATTGTTTGGGATACTGTCTCGGGGGAGTACAACAGCAGCAGATAGGCCTGTGGCATTACAACTGGCTTAGATGCAAACCTTCGGGAAGGCAATTGAAACAAAAAATGAGGGACTCGCTCGTCAGGGTCACAGACAGGGTATCTTTGGATGTGCCCAAGACTTCAGGATGGTGTGCTCCCTCACTGGGGTCAGGGCTGAGGACGTCTCTGAACATTGCATCGAATTCCTAAGGGGGAGGGTGAGCAGCCAGAGGTCATTGTACACATTGGTACCAACGACATAGGGAGGAAAAGGAATGAGGTCCTGAAGAGTAATGAAAGGGAGTTAAGCAACAGGTTAAAATGGAGGATCTCAAGGATAGTAGTTTGGAGACTACTAATGTTAGCGAGAATAGGAAAAGGAGGATTTGGCAGATGGATGCATGACTGAGAGCCGATGGAGGGGTCAAGGATTCAGATTCTTGGATCATTGGGACCTGTTCTGGGACAGAGTTGACTTCTCCAAGTGGGACAGGTTGTACCTGAACTTGAGGGGGCCAATATCCTGGTGGGGAGATTTGCGAGAGCCATTTGGGACGTGGTAAACTAGTCTCGCAGGGAGGGGAGGATGGGTGTTGGGGGGGATCCAAAGGAGTAGGGAGACTAAAGAGATGGTTGATGACAGTACAGAAGTTAAAGAGAGCGAGTTAAACAGTCGAGGCCGTGTTGGTAATCCTCGCACTAGACAGGGAAGACAAGAGTAGGCAGGAAACAAGGGAAGTCAGGGTTAAACTGCATTTATTTCAAAGCAAGAGGCCTGACAGGTAAGGGAAGTTAATTCAGGGCATGGATGGATACATGGGACTGGGACATTACAGCTATTACAGAAACATGGCTGTGACCAGCAATATGCCACAGGGATAAGTGATGGGTCCACTGTTATTCATCATTTACGTAAAGAATTTGGCTGATGATTTAGGAAGTATGATTAGTAAGTGTATGGATGCCACAAAAATTGCTGGTACAGTGGACAGTGAATGAGGATCCCTGGGAATACAGTGAGATCTTGATCAATTGGGCCAATGGGCTGAGGAATGGCCGATGGAATTTAATTTTGATAAATGTGAGATGTTGCATTTTGCTGGTTCATACCAGGGCAGGACCTCCCCAGTCATTGGTCAGGCCATAGGGAGTGTTATAGAACAAAGAGATCTAGGGATACAGGTTTATTGCTCCTTGAAGCTGGAGTCACAGATAGACAGGGTGGTCAAGAAGACTTTCAGCATGCTTGCTTTCATTTGGGAGAGCATTGAGTATAAATGTTGGGACGTCTTGGTGCAGCTGTACAGCGTGTTGGAAAGGCCACAAATGGAGGACAACGTACAGTTCTGGTCACCCTCCTGTAGAAAGAATACAATTAAACCGGAAAGAGCACTGGAACGTTTGCCAGGATGCTTCCTGGACTAGAAGTTTTGAGCTTTCAGGAGAGTCTGGATAAGCTGGACGTGTTTTCCCTGGAGAATATGAGACTGAGGGGTGACCTCATAGATCATGCGAGGCAGAGATAAGGTAGATAGCCAACAAATTTTCCCCGTGCTCGGGGAGTCTAAAACTAGAGAGCACAGGTTTAGGCTGAGAGGGGAGAGACACAAATAGGTCCAGAGGGGCAACATTTTCCCAGAGACGATGGTGAGTGTCTGGAATGGGCTCCCAGAGGTAGCGGTGATAGTGAGTACAATGTTGTCATTTAAGAAACATTTACACAGATACATGGTTGGGACAGGTATGGAGGGATATGGACTAAACGTATACAATCTGGACAGGTTTTATTGTGCAAACTTGGTAGCATGGACAAGTTGGGCTGAAGGGCCTGTTTCCATGCTGTCAACGTGTTTGACACTAAATGCTCTGAGCTGTTTGGGGAAGGAGCTACAATGTACAATATTAAAGGGTCTGCCCTTCAGTGTCTGTGTGTGTGCCGAGTGACCATGCCCTTTGAAGGGGCCTTGCATTGCACGGACTCACAGATACCCCACCCCCACCCGAGGCTGCACATCCAAACACTTACCCTGCTGGATTAGTGGTGCTGGAAGAGCACAGCAGTTCAGGCAGCATCCAAGGAGCTTCGAAATCGATGTTTCGGGCAAAAGCCCTTCATCAGGAATAAAGGCAGAAAGCCTGAAGCGTGGAGAGAAAAGCTAGAGGAGGGTGGGGGTGGGGAGAAAGTAGCAGAGAGTACAATGGGTGAGTGTGGGAGGGGATGAAGGTGATAGGTCAGGGAGGAGAGGGTGGAGTGGATAGGTGGAAAAGAAGATAGGCAGGTAGGACAAGTCATGGGGACAGTGCTGAGCTGGAAGTTTGGAACGAGGGTGAAGTGGGGGAAGGGGAAATGAGGAAACTGTTGATGCCCTGGAGTTGAAGTGTTCTGAGGCGGAAGATGAGGTGTTCTTCCTCCAGCCATCTGGTGGTGAGGGAGCGGTGGTGAAGGAGCCCAGGACCTCCATGTTCTCGGCAGAGTGGGAGGGGGAGTTGAAATGTTGGGCCACGGGGCGGTTTGGTTGATTGGTGCGGGTGTCCCGAAGATGTTCCCTAAAGTGCTCTGCTAGGAGGCGCCCAGTCTCCCCAATGTAGAGGAGACGCATCGGGATCAACGGATGCAATAAATGATATTAGTGGATGTGCAGGTAAAGCTTTGATGGATGTGGATGGCTCCTTTAGGGCCTTGGATAGAGGTGAGGGAGGAGGTGTGGGCTCAGGCTTTACAGTTCCTGCGGTGGCAGGGGAAGGTGCCAGGATCGGATGGTGGGTTGTAGGGGGGGAGCGTGGACCTGACCAGGTAGTCACGGAGGGAACGGTCTTTGCGGAAGGCGGAAAGGGGTGGGGAGGGAAATATATTCCTGGTGGTGGGGTCTGTTTGGAGGTGGCGGAAATGTCAGCGGATGATTTGGTTTATGCGAAGGTTGGTAGGGTGGAAAGTGAGCACCAGGGGTGTTCTGTCCTTGTTACGGTTGGAGGGGTGGGGTCTGAGGGCAGAGGTGGGGGATGTAAACGAGATGTGTTGGAGGGCATCTTTAACCACGAAGGGAAGGGAAATTGTGGTCTCTAAAGAAGGAGGCCATCTGGTGTGTTCTGTGGTGGAACTGGTCCTCCTGGAAGCAGATCCGGCGGAGGCGGAGGAATTGGGAATACGGGATAGCGTTTTTGCAAGGGTAGGGTGGGAAGAGGTGTAATCCAGGTAGCTGTGGGAGTCGGTGGGTTTGTAAAAAATGTCAGTGTCAAGTCGGTCGTCACTAATGGAGATGGAGAGGTCCAGGAAGGGGAGGGAGGTGTCAGAGATGGTCCAGGTAAATTTAAGGTCAGGGTGGAATGTGTTGGTGAAGTTGATGAATTGCTCAACCTCCTCGCGGGAGCACGAGGTGTCGCCAATGCAGTCATCAATGTAGCGGAGGAAGAGGTGGGGAGTGGTGCCGGTGTAATTATGGAAGATCAACTGCTCTACGTAGCCAATAAAGTGACAGGCATAGCTGGGGCCCATACGTGTGCCCATGGCTACCCCTTTAGTCTGGAGGAAGTGGGAGGATTCAAAGGAAAAATTGTTTAGGGTGAGGACATGTTCGGCCAAACAAATGAGAGTGTCGGTGGAAGGGTACTGTTGGGGACGTCTGGAGAGGAAAAAACGGAGGGCTTGGAGGCCTGGTCATGGCAGATGAGGGTGTAGAGGGATTGGATATCCATGGTGAAGATGAGGCATTAGGGGCCTGGGAAACGGAAGTCTTGGAGGAGGTGGAGGGCATGGGTGGTATTTCGAACGTATATGGGGAATTCCTGGACTAGGGGGGAATAGGACAGTGTCGAGGTAGGTAGAGATGAGTTTAGTGGGGCAGGAGCATGCTGAGACAATGGGTCGGCCAGGGTGGTCAGGCTTGTGGATCGTGGGAAGGAGGTAGAACCGGGCAGTGCGGGGTTCCCAGACTATGAGGTTGGAAGCTGTGGGTGGGAGATCTCCTGAGGTGATGAGGTTCTGTATGGTCTGGGAGATGATGGTTTGGTGATGGGGGTGGGGTCATGGTCGAGGGGGCAGTAGGAAGAGGTGTCCTCGAGTTGGCGTTTGGCTTCAGCGGTGTAGAGGTCATTGTGCCAGACTACCATTGCGCCCCCTTTATCCGCTGGCTTGATGGTGAGGTTGGGATTGGTGCAGAGGGATTGGAGGGCTGCGCGTTGTGAGGGTGAGAGGTTGGAGTGGGGGACGGAGGTAGACAGGTTGAGGCGGTTAATGTCCCGGCGGCAGTTGGAAATGAAGAGGTCGAGGGCAGGTAATAGGCCAGTGCGGGGTGTCCAGGTGGATGCAGTGTGTTGGAGGTGGGCGAAGGGGTCCTCGGAAGGTGGGCGGGAGTCCTGATTGTGAAAGTAAGCCAATGTTTCACAATTATCGGCTTTTCATTGAAGTTTGATGCCATTTTTAACACGGATGGTGGGTGTTTCATTTGGAAATTTTCCTTTCTCATTTTGAATGCATTTGTCGTGTGTAATCTGAATTATGTCCTTAAATGTCTACCACCACTGTGTTCTGCTGAACATCATTTCCCTGTTCTGTTTAGTTCAGTCTACTTTAAAACTCTTAGATCTACCCTTACTTAAAATTTAACACTGGTCTTGGACCCACTATTCTCTCCCTCCATCTCTAAGTTTCTCCATTTTAACTTTAACTTTTCCTGCCTCACGTATTTCTCCAGTTCTATATTTATAATCCATTATTGAATCGATATGTGTCACTCATTTTGTATTCCAAATCCTAATCACTCATTGTGTGGAGCAGTCACCCTCTGCTTCTTTTTGCCAAACTTATTAATTCTGTGGGCTCTGATTATTGCCTTTACAGGTCTTTGGGAACGTCGGAACTGCAGGATGCCATTCAGCCCATCAAGTCTTCTCCACCATTTAATTCAATCCTGGCTGACTGGACACTTCAATATCCTCCTAACTCTGTGTGATTGATGCTCAAAAATGTATCAGCCAATACTTTAGATAGACTCATAGGCTGAGCTTCCACAGCCCAATGGGAAAGAGATTTTCAATGGTATTGAGAAAAACAACTTCTCATCATCTCAATCCGAAATGGCAAGTTTATTATTCTTAAATTATGCTTATTTCTGCTCTCCCTGACCGATATCTTCCTGTATCTATCTTGTCTATCCTTTCAAGCATTCTGTAGGTTTCTCACATGAGAATAACTCCAATTTCTCCAGTTTATCTATGTATCTGCAATCCCTTAATGCTGGAACCCGCACTGGTTAAAATGACCTGATACCCATTGCAAAGTTTCCACGTCCTTATTAAAGTGTGTTGCTGAGCACTGGTCACAGTGCACCAGGTCAGAGAGAACTGGTGGGTTATACGTTTCAATGCATGCCAATTTCATAAGGAGTACCTTTCTCAGTTCACAGATGTTACAGTATTTTAATGTAAATCCTGTCTTTAGCAGAAAGCCCAAAGATATAAACATCAAATTCATCAATGAATGTTCAGACAAAATATAACGATGATCACCAACTCCTTCACACTACCCATTTGGTTCCCATCTGATGTATCATTTCCCTTGGTAACACTTTGTCGATGGAATTGATGACTGTTGTTCTGAATGTATTTAAGATGGTCGTTGTGATGACTCTGTATTCCCCCGTATGCACTCCCTCCACAAGGGTTCTTTCTTGATTGACTCGGCCAGTGATGCTCACGAGGTCGAATCCCTCGGTAAAACTGGTGATGTCAATATAGGCTCATCGACTTAAACAGCATTGAAGGAGGCTGGTCAACAAAGATCTGACAACACTAATACCATTGTACAGCTCTTGGCCTGTACCTCTGTAGGTTATGGAAACAGAAGTGAATACTTAATGACTGATTTAGGGTTAAAACCATTTCGACTCAATACCTTTTCAGACAGTGAGTTCCAGATGCCCATCTCCCTCTGGGAATAAAAGTCCTCAACTTTCCTCTTTACCTCTATCTCTCAGGTTCACTTCTCTGACTTCCTGTTTATTGACCTCTCTACTCATGGAAAAAGTGCCTTTCTATTCATCCCATCTCTGTCCCTCATAATCTTGTACACCTCGATCAGGTTCCCTCTCACTCCTTACTGCTCCAAGGTAAACAGCCCCAGCCTTTCCAATCTTTCCTCATTGCTCAGACCCTCCAGCCCAGACAACATTCTGGTGAATCTCCTCTGTTTCCTCTCTCGTGCAATCGCATCCTTCTTATAATGTGGTGACCAGAACTGCAGTCAGGGCTCCAGTTGTGGCCGGACCAATGTTTTATACAGTTTCAGCACAAACCCACCTCCCCAGCTCTTTTATTCCATGCCTCAGCTAATAAAACACAAATATCCAGAAAGCCTTCTTAACCACATTATCCACCTGATATACTACCATCAGAGATCTGTGGATATGCATCCAAGGTCCCTCTGATCTTCAGTCCTTTCCAGGGCCTTATCATTCACAGAGTAATCCCTTGCCTTGTTAGTCCCTCCTCAAAGGCTAGTGCACCCTTTTCCAGGTTGAGTTCCTGTTGTCCCTGTTCTGCCCAGCTTCCCAGTCCATTGATATCCTCCTGCAGGTTTCAGGTCCCCTCCTCACTTTTTATCACCACCACTACATTCTGACCCCAGCACTCCCATTTGTTCTGGTTCTGCTGCTCAATGCTCTCACTGGGAGGTACATTTTAGTGGCCAGCAGAGCCCGCAGGAGACTCCAGTCTGACAGCAGGGGGCAGCATTCCAAGGACCGACACTTGGAGAGCCGAAGGAAATCCATCATTTTAATGTTTGTAATCTCAGGGAATTTCATCCTGTTATGGTCAATGTTTCTGGTGTATTCTATATGGAGACAGATGTATTGCTTGGGTTATAAGGCTGTCGTTTTGCACTACGGTTTATGAGTAATAGGATTCATTCTCCAGCTCCTGAGTTGCTGCACAAACACATGTAAAGATGCCGTGACCCAGACTAAGTTCAGAGAACAGCTGAAGGACATGGTAAAACACCCATTGGCTCAATTAGTGAGATGTATGAAATGATGAGTTGGATTGATGCATTCTGGGATTGCAAACAATTTGACTTGAGAATTATTGGGTTGGAAGCACATACGAGGCCACCGGGAATGGTTAGTTTTACATTTTATTCAAACTTCACATGTAACACAAGCAGTCACTCTCTCCTGGTTCTAACTGCCTGGACTGGCCTGAAGTTGCCCGAACTGCCCGCCCCAGGCTCCCATTCTCACTATTTTATACTCACTCCCTCCCCCTCTGTTCCCTCTAATCAGTTCATTCAAATTCCAGGTGTCTGCCATTTTAGTGATTAGCCCCTCCTCTTTCTAGAACCTTCTGTCTGTTGGTTTTCCACACAATTTTCACGCCCTCATTGCTTCCCCTCCCACACTCAACAAACACACATACACAAACCCAATTTTAACTTATGCAATATCCATTCAGCTGCAAACATTTTGTTTTGAACCTCCTTAAACACTCTCCAACACAAACCAACAATCCGGGCTCCTTAGGTCAGTGATAAATACACAGTGAGATCAGTCTGCTCTGCCTGACATCTGTGAGATACAGAGAATAGGTTCAGTCAACACTCCCCATGATCCCTGAAACAGACACAGTGCAATCGATCAGTCCTTCCTGAATCAGTGAGACAAACACAATGCTTTCCCTGGGTAAATGATACATATTGGCTGCATTAGACATTGTGCATCACTCCTTGTGTTCAATCAGAGTCGTACAGCATGGAAATAGACCCTCAGTACATCTAGTCTGTGCCAACAGCGTTCTCAAACTAAACTATTCCCATCTGCCTGCACTTGGCCCATATCTGTCCAAACCTTTCCTGGTCAAGCTTCATCCAAATGTCTTTCAAATGCTGTAACTGTACCTGCATCCATCACTGTCTCTGACAGTGCATTCCAAACACGAACCACTCTCTGGGTAAGAAAACATTCCCCACATGCCCTTTCTCAATCTTTCCTCTCTCACCCGAAATATATAACCCCTGCTTTTGAATTCCCTCATCCCTGTCATTCACCTTATCCACGTCCCTACTGAGTTTACAAACCTCAGTAAGGTCACCTCTCAATCTACTCCGCTCCAGTAAAATAAATCCCAGTCTTTCCTCTCTATTTTTATATCTCAATCCCTCCAAGCCCGGCAAACCTTGGTAAATCTTTTCTGATCCATTCCCAGTTTAATAACATCCTTCCTATAACAAAGTGACATGAACTGGACACAATACTCTAGAAGAGGCCTCACCAACATCCTGTACAACCTCAACATGACGTCCTCCACTCTCCAGCAGATGTCCCTGTGTGAAGTTCCTGAAGTGCAGTTAGAAACCAAGATTCCATCAAATACTTTTTAAACTGTCACCATGGATGTAACTTTAAGTAATTACAGTGCATAGTGAAAAGCAAAGCTACGTTATACAATAGCTACAGTAAATGTCACTGAAATCATTGCAGCAAATATTATTTAACGTGCTCACAACAAGGAGCATTTAAACTGCTCACTCTGTGTAATATTTAAAAGACAGGGATGACAGTCACTGATGTGACCCCATTTGAACTTGCTCCTTCCTTCTCAGAGGCAATTCAGCATCAGCAGCAAATACCGTCTTTACTGATGATGCCCACATCGTGTGAATGAATGTCTGTGTGAACATTCTTGATAAAACTGATAGAAACCATTTAGTGATATTCAGTTCACATATTCTAAACTTCATGTCCCACAAATGATACCTGATACAAATAAGAGAAAGTACTTGGTTTTAAAAAAAAAGATCATTATTTGGTATTGCAGAACATGTGTATTACTGGAAAAAAGATGTCTGTTGGAGTTTTTTTCTCTGACACTCATCAGGACAATCTGCAAGAATACAATTCAAAGGGAACCTTTATACTGTTTATTACTGATGATTGATAGTTGACCTCCAGGCTTTGTTTAAATTTTAAACCAAGTAGATTGACTCTGACTAATTAGGACATTGCCCTTAACAAATGGCTGGGGTCTATTTTGTTTGAATTGAAACAGGTGTAGTACATGTACGTGATTTATTAATCTCCCAAGAACAGGGCTCTGTCTATTAAACTATCCTGCTATGTGAGTCAACTTGATAATCCTTGGCTCAGTGGTAAGCACTGCTGCCTCAGAGCACCAGGGTCCCATGTTTAATTCCCGCCTTGGGTGACTGGCTGTGTGGAGTTTGCACATTCACCCCATGTCTGCGTGGATTTCCTCTGGTTGCTGCGGTTTCCTCCCACAATCCAAAAATGTGCAAGTCAGGTGAATTGGCCATGCTAAATTGACCATAGTGTTAGGTGCTTGAGTCAGAGGGAAATGGGTCTGGGTGCGTTACCTTTCAGAGGGTTGATTGGGTTGAAGGGCCTATTTCCACGCTGTAGGGAATCTAATCATAAAAACATACAAAGCAGGAGAAAAGTAAACCAATTAGCTCCTCAAATTTATATGTGCCTGTGTGTGTATGTCTGTCTATGCATGTCAGAGTGTATATTACTACACTCTGACATGCAAAGCTTCCTGAAGAAGGGCTAATGCCCGAAACGTCGATTCTCCTGTTCCCTAGATGCTGCCTGACCTGCTGCGCTTCTCCAGCAACACATTTCCATCTCTGATCTCCAGCATCTGCAGACCTCATTTTCTCTTCTTGTATATTACTATCTCTGTATATACAGATATCTGTGTGTCTGCATTTGTGCATAGCTGTCTGTGTGTGTGCATGTGTGTGTGCCTTTTGGTCACTATATATGAATAAGTGTGTGTGTGTGTGTGCGTATGTGTCTTTTGGTCACTATATATGTACAAATGTGCGTGTGTGTGTATGTGTATGTGCGCATGTGTGTGCGCCTTTTAGTCGCTTTCTATGTACAAGTGTACGTGTGCATGTGCGTGTGTGCAGTCATCTGTTATAATGCTGATTCGAATAATAGTGAGTGGAAATAACATATGGTCCTTTTTAAGAGAAAAACTGCTCTTCTGAGCTAAAGGTACCACAAATGCTGCCAGTTTACAGAGCAGCCAGGAGACAGGCTGTTCCAAAGAGACACGTGGAACAATTGACTGTTAAATGGATACCTGAGTTTTGGTTGCTGTTTTGACAACAATTCAAAAGTGACCAATTGATTTAGACCAAACACTCAGCCCTTCAAAGCCAATCGATTTTAATATCTGACGATACTGACAGCCTGAAACTAATCCGACAATAGGAAATTCATATGGAATCAGGGGAATCAAAACAAGTGTTTTTTGAAAATCAGGGAGAAAGAGCAACTGCCAGCAAAAGAGAGTCAACAGCACTGAACAACTCTGAAAGAAATCTCAGAAAGCTCCCTAGGTTAAGGTACCAAGGAATTTTATACAAAGATACTCGCAGTCAAAAAGAAAATCATACAAGATGGCTCGGGAGTGGGGCAGACAGCAAAGTTGGAAGGATGGAAGGAAACAGCAGATTTGGAAGAGCAGAAGGAAGACAGCATACGTGACTGTATGGACTTTGAGAGATTAAATTAATTTAATGTTTTGTAATTGTGTTATTGGAGCAGCATTTTAGTAGGGTTGGGGTCAGTTAGTCATCAGTTGAGAGAAAGCGGTATCGGGTTTGTTAATAGTTCTTGTTTAGTGTTCACTATTAGAGGTGGGAAAATAAATTGTTATTTTTTCTTTCCACAGTGGAAATCAAGAGTTTTCTTTCACTCCCTCACATTTCGAACAGATTACGCGGTGAGACGAGCTTCTCTGGGTGTTTCTGTTTTAATTAGCAGAAGAGTTCGACTTCTGCATCAGAACAGACTGGGAGCTCAGGTCCAGGATTTGGACAGGTTTGGGTACATTTAGATGGATTTGCACAGATCATATCTGGGATCTGAACAGATCTGAATGGATTTGGAGAGATTTAAACACATTTGGGGATTAGGGTGTCCCAGATCTTTAAATAAAGCAGTTGAGAAAATCTGTTTATTTTCAGCTACTTGTAGGTGGTTCAATTAAAAGTGCGAGAAATGGCACTTTCTGTAATTAAATGATTTGCAGAGCTGGAAGACATGACTTTGGGGGTTGTGGAAAAGGTGAGCAAGGCAAAGCTACTATAATTGGCAGACACATTGGAGCTGGGGTTGTCTGAGTCTCTGAAAAAAAAGGTGAGGTTATAACTGAAATAACACACCTTTTAAATGTGCTGCAAAGGCCATTAGAGTCTTTGGAAATGGTGAAAATTCAATTGTAGATGAAGCAGTTTGAGTGAGAGGAGGAAGAAAGGGAGAGAAGATTCTTAACAGAGCAAAAAGAAAGAGAGAGTGTGGAGAAAGAGAAAAAGAGGGAGAGTTTGAGCTTCTGAAGTTGTGAATTAGTCAGGAAAGTCAAGGTAACAGGGTGGAGATGAAGGGAGGAAGTAGGGGTGTATACAAACATGTTAAAACTCTGCCACATGTCGATGAGTAAGATGTTGAAGCCATATTGTATTTCAATTGAAAAGCTGGCTAGGCAGAGGACTTGTGGGTAATGCTAGTTCAGACGAAGCTGGGAGGCAGAGCTAGTGAGGTGTTTGCAGCGCTGTCAGATTAGAGGTCAAGGGAAGATGCTGATGTCAAACAGTCTAATTTGATTGCCTATGAATTAGTACCAGACGCGTACAGACAACGGTTCAGAAACATAAACAAGAAACCACGTGAGTCTTCCATGGAGTTCAATAAAAAGAGAGTAATTTTGAGAGATGGGTGCAGGCCTTCAAAATAGACAAGACACATGAGGATCTTAGAGAGATTATTCTGTGGGAGGAGTTTAAAACCTTAGGTGGATGAACAGCAAGTTCAAGATGTGGATGAAAATAAAACTTAGATCACTCTGGAAATAGCTTACCACAGGGGAAAAACAAAGCCCATTGGGGTGAAAAGGAGGTGAATGGCCTGTGGTAAGGCGGGGCACGAAAAGCCCCAGTGCTGGTTGTTGAAGAAAGGCACTGTGGGAAAAGATGTGGTAAAAGAAGCTAAGCCAGTGGGATTAGGGGAAGTAGTAATGGAAACCACAAGAGAGGTCGATGAGCTGCAGGAGAGTGCACAGCATAAGCAGGGACCAGGTGTTGAGTTTATACCTGATCTCAATAAAGTCTTCACCTCTGTGGGCAAAGTTTACTCAGGAAGAACAGCGGGAGACAGGAAAGTGGCTATAATTTCAAGAGATACGTGATCAGGTCAGTCTCTAATACAAAGAAATAAAAGTATTTGCCCTCTTTCTGAACAGTTAGCTGAAAGGGTGGTAATTTATGGAATCGATGGAGAGAAACCTATCGTTGCCCTGTGTAAGGTCAGGTTGGAGAGTCAAATAAAGACTGAAAGTGAAAATGGAAGTGATGGACAGAGTGCCCCTTTCAGGAATACAGATTGTTCTAGAAAACCAATTAGCAGGATCCAAGGTAGGAGTGACGCCCTTGTGGTGGAGAAGCCAGAGAAAAAACAGGAAACTGAGGAGTTAAAAGAAAAATACCCGAGACTGTAGAGTAACAAGATCCCACTCTCATCAGTTACAGCAAGAAGGAAAATGTGAAGAGAAAGATGAAGGAGTTGAGGTTCAGTTAGCTGACACCCTGTTTGATGTAATGGTGCAGGGAAACCTGACCAGACAGATGGTCAGGCAGAGGTGTTTAATCCTGAAAGACTAATGAAATATGTGACAATAAAATATCTATATCCTGATGCATACTCAGTAACGGAATCAGCATGTATTCCAAAGGGCTATTCTCTAAAGGAGACAATCGGAAGTTGAAAGTGGAGATACGGCAGGTTAGTACAGAGGAGAAATGGGGAAGTGGACTAGATTGTGTTGCCAGCAGCATACAGACAGGACGTGTTACGGCTCACACACGAATTACCTGTTGGGGATCATTTAGGTGTGAGGTAGATTCAGGCTAAGATACAAAACCACTTCTGTTGGCCTGGACAGCACAGGGATGTATGTGGTTGATGTTTGTTGTACATGTCATATGTGCCAAATGGTAGGTAAGCCCCAGGCAACAATAAAATACTCCACAGCCACCTGATGAAGGAGCAGCACTGCGAAAGCTAGTGCTTCCCATTAAACCTGTGGGACTATAACCTGGTGCTGTGTGATCTTTAACTTAGTAATAAACCAGAGCTTTTGTTGTCAATTTCCACATTTGGAAAGCCTTTCACGAGGGTTATGATTGATTGTCTAGTTCACCTCCCTAAAACTGAAAGTGGTAACCAGTATTTGCAAACCATAATGGACATGGCTACCAGATTTGAGCGGCATGGTGGCAGAGTGGTTAGCACTGCTGCCTCACAGCGCTAGAGACCCGGGTTCAATTCCCGCCTCAGGCGACTGACTGTGTGGAGTTTGCACGTTCTCCCCGTGTCTGCGTGGGTTTCCTCCAGGTGCTCCGGTTTCCTCCCACAGACCAAAGATGTGCAGGTCAGATGAATTGGCCATGCTAAATTGCCCGTAAGGGGTAAATGTAGGGGTATGGGTGGGTTGCGCTTCGGCGGGGCAGTGTGGACTTGTTGGGCCGAAGGGCCTGTTTCCACACTGTAAGTAATCAAATCTAATCTAATTTCCTCAGGCAATTCCATTACAGAGTCTTAAAGCTAAAAGGATGTTGGTGGAGTTGGTAGCTTTCTTGACCTGGTATGGGCTACCCAGGGAGATTCACTCAGACCAAGGGTCTAATTTTACTGATAAACTATTTAAGGAAGTCTTGGATAATTTAGGCCTTCAGCTTTTAAATCAAGTGCATACCATCCTGAAACCCAGGGAGCATTGGAAAGGTGACATCAGGCCCTGAAGACCACGTTCAGAGCTTATTGTCTGTCAGGATTACCTGAATGATTGGGATAAAGGAATCCCACATTTGTGTTGTTTGCCATTAGAGATGCCCCAAATGAATCTACTCAGTGTAATCCCTTTGAGTTAATATTCGGATACAGAGTTAGAGTGCCTTTAAAATTAATTAAGGAAAAATTGATTGGACGAAAGTCAGATATCTCACACTTGAGATGATGTGGCTGAAGCGAGGGAGAGATTAAATCAGGGAAGTTTCCTCGACCCACCTACTTTCAACTGCTTCATCCTAGACAATCCCTCCATCATAAGGTCAGTATTCAGGATGTTTGTTTATTGTTCCACAAAGTTTAGACCCGTTCCTGCCTCGTCAGACACTATCGAAGAGTGTGGTGCTGGAAACGCACGGCCAGTCAGGCAGCATTTGAGGAGCAGGAGAATTGTCATTTCAGTTATAAGCCCAGCATCAGGAATCCTGAAATGTTGATGTCACCAGTCAAGGTGAGTAAGGACTCGGGGAATTTTGTCTCAGAATGTTTATGGCAGTGTAAATTTCATCCAGGGCATTCATCACATTCGCATGGGGTGGGATGTAGACTGCTGTCAGGATGGCGGAAGTGAATTCTCATGGAAGGTAGTAGGGACAGCATTTTGCTGTAAGGTATTCTCGGTCGAGGGGAGCAATGGTCTGTCAGGGTCACAAAACCGAGCATCTGGAGGTGTTGTTCAGGAATCATATCCCACTGCCCTTCACTTTCCCTGAGGATACTGTGTGGTCCATGTGGTGTATGGAGAACCCATCAGCTTGTAGGAAGCTGTCAGGAATGGCAGGGGTGAGCCAAGTCTCCGTGAAGCAGAGCACACAACAGTCTCTGAGTTCCCTCTGGTAGGTAAGCCTCGATCTGAGTTCATCCATATTGTTTTCGATGGCCAGGACGTCATCATCATGGTAGCTTAGTGGTTAGCACTGCTGCCTTACAGTACCAGGAACCTGGGTTTGATTCCTCGAGTGATGTCTGTGTTTTCACATTCTTCTCGGGTCTGCATAAGTTTACTCTGGATGCTCAGGTTTCCTCCCACAATCTAAAGATGTGCAGGTTTGTTGAATTGACCATGTTAAATTACCCATCCCATTGTTCAGGGAGATGTAGGTTAGGTGCATGAGTCAGGGGTAGATATAGACTGTGGAATGTGGTTTTATTTGCGTTATTCTTCGGAGGGTCAGTGTGCACTTGTTGGGCTGATGGGTCTGTTTCTATACTGTAGGTATTCTAAGCCACTGACAGGGCCAATTCTATTCCATGTTGAGGTCAAAACCCTCAGGGGTCAGGGGTCAGATCATGGTTCTGGTGTCCATTTGGTCCTGCAGGATGACCAGCATTGAGAGTGCTTGGCCTGAGCAATTATGGGATCCTCAATCCTGTCAGCAGGTTAAAAATTACATTGTTAGTAAGTTTTATAGAGTTGGATTTTCTGCTGCCTTGAGTTGTATGAGCAAAGACAAGAAAGTTGGGGACATATGTCAAGAATGAAAGCATTAGATTTTGTTGTGAAACCTATTTCCAATTTTCCCATTTCTGGTTTAAACAGGGAATTCTGAATCTCACTAGTGAGGGGTGACCACTTCACTTTCATGCCGTTCTATCTCATTAGGAGCTGGTCTTGCCTCATTTCGATGGTGATTCTAATCCTTCCTTCAGTTCCTATGGAAACCAGATGGTGCCAGTTCCCAACAGGAAAGCCTGGGCAGTTACCTGGAGGCAGGAGCTCACTGTTTGCTTCTCCAGGTCTTCATCCATCTCCACCATCAGCACCATTTCACTGCATGCTCCATCAACACTGTCCTCTCCCACACTTTGTCGGTGTGTGTGGGCATCACCAAACCCCAGCCTCACCACATCATTCTGGCTGCTTTCAGATTAACTCACCCTTCACTGTGGAGCTCAGAGACAATGATGTCGTACCTGCTTCTGCCAGGTTGGTTCACAGTCAGGGGAATGCGGACATTTCATGCATCTGGCTCTGAGCTAACTTTCTAAAGGCTCATTCACTTTGTGTTTACTTCAGGTCTGTCAGGTTGATCTCAGTGTTTAGTGCAGAGTGACAGGCATTCACCATGTCACTAGTCAGAGTATCTCACAGTACAGGGGATGAATCTGTATTGAGGACAGCATGGAGGAGTGTTGAGGAAATTATATATTCATTGGTGGAATCTGGGCATCGCTGGCTGCCTGGTATTTATTGCCCATCCCTAGTTGCCCCTTGAGAAGGTGGTGGTGAGTTACCTTCTTGAACTGCTGCAGTCCACCTGCTGTGGGTTGAC
Organism: Chiloscyllium plagiosum; assembly: GCF_037043375.1. Taxonomy (NCBI): domain Eukaryota; kingdom Metazoa; phylum Chordata; class Chondrichthyes; order Orectolobiformes; family Hemiscylliidae; genus Chiloscyllium; species Chiloscyllium plagiosum. The sequence continues at coordinate 93,634,101 of NW_028270150.1, forward strand.
CCACAATGCCATTAGGGAAGGAATTCCAGGATTTTGGCCCAGTCATTGTGGAGGAATGATGATCTATTTCAAAGTTGGATGGTGAGGGGCTGGAAGGGGAACTTGAAGGAGGTGCCATTCCGATATATCTTCTGCTCTTGTCCTTCTGAATGGAAGTGGTTGTGGGTTTAGAAGTTGCTGTCTGATGTTCTTTGGTGATTTTCTACAGCACATACTACACACCACTACAACTGAACATCGAAGGTCAAGAGAATGGATGCTTATGGATGTAGTGCTAATCAAGCAGTCTGCTTTGTCCTGGATGGTGTCAGCTTCCTGAGTGTTGTTGGAACTTCACTTATTCAGGCAAGTGGTGAGTATTCTCTCACACTCCCGACTTCTGCCTTGCAGATGGTGGATAGGCTTTGGGAAGTGAAGAGATGATTTTCTCATCACTGTGTACCCTGCCTCTGACTTGCTCTTGTTGCCACTGTGTTTATGTGGCGAATCCAGTGGAGTTTCTGGTCAATATAATCCCCAGGATGTTGACATTTGAAGATTCAGTCATGTTCACACCATTTAAATTCAAGGGCCAGTTGTTAGATTGTCTGTTATTGATGATGGTCATAGACTGGCATGTGTGTGCTGTGAATATAACTTGCCACTTGTCAAGCCAAGCCTGGACATTATCCAGATCTTCTTGTATTTGAACACGAACTGCTTCAATATCTGAGGACTTGTGAGTGATGCTGAATACTGTCAAATAATCAGTGAACATCTCCACTTCTCACCTTATGATGGAGGGAAGCTGCTTATCAGGACCTTATCATGAAGCAGCTGGAGATGATTGGGTCAAGGAAATTACCCTGAGGACCTCCTGCAGAGATGTCCTGGAGCTAAGATGGCTGACCTCCATTAATCACAACCATCTTCCTCTGTGTCTGGCCTGACTCCAACCACTGGGGAACTTGTCCTCCATTAATTCCAGTTTTGCTCAGACTCCTTGATACCACACTCAGTCCAAATGGTCTTGATGTGACGTTATATTCTCACCTCCCCTCTGGAATTCAGCTCTTTTGTCCATATTTGAACCAAGGCTGTAATGAGGTCAGGAGCTGGGTGGTCCTGGTGAACCCAAACTGGGTGTCACTGAGTAGGTTATTGCTGACTGGGAGCTGCTCAATAGCACGGCTGATGTCACCTTCCATCACTTTACTGGTGACCGAGAATAGATGGAAGGGCACGGTAGCTGGCCGGGTTGGATTTAAAATGCTTCATAGAAACAGGACGTATCTGGGCAATTTTACACATGGTTGAGTAAATGCTAATGTTGTCAGTGTACTGGAACAGCTTCGCTTGGGGAGCAACAAGTTCTGGAGCACATGACTCCAGTATTATTGCTGGAATGTTGTCAGGGCCTATAGCCTTTGCAGCATCCAGTGTATCCAGCCATTTTGTGATGTCATGTGCAGTGAATCGAATTGCCTTAAGACTGGTACCTGTAATACTGGGCAACATTGGAGGAGGGTGAGATGGATCATCCACTCAGTACTTCTGGCTGAAGTTTGCTGCAAAATGTTCATCCTTATATTTTTGCACTGATTTGCTGGAATCTTCCATCATTCAGGATTGGAATATTTGTGGAGACTCCTCCTCCAGTGAGTTGTTTAATTGCCCATCACCATTCACGATTGGATGTGGCAGGACTGCAGAGCTTCGATCTGATCCATTCGTTATGGGTTCGCTTAGCTCTGTCTGTCACTTGCTGTTTATGCTGATTGACATGCAAGTAGTTCAGTTTGGTGGCTTCACCAGGTTTATACCACATCTTCAGCTGTGCCTGGTGTTACTGCTGGCATGCTCCCCTGCACTCTCCATTGACCCAGGGGTGATCCCCTGGCTTGTTGGTCATGGTTGAGTTGACGATGAGCTGGACCATGAGGTCACAGACTGTGCTTCTGTTAATGGCCCACATCACACCATGGATGTCAACCCATGAGTTGTTAGATCTGTTTGAAGTCTGTCTCATTTAGCATTGGGATAGAACCACTCAACACGATGGAGGTTATTCTCAATGTGAAAGGGAGACTTTGTCTCCTTAAGGACTGTATGGTGATCGCTGTTCCTGACACTGTCATGGACAGATGTATCTGCTCATGGCAGATTGCTGAGTGTTACAACCAGGTCAGACACCATCAAAACATTTCAAGAAAGTCATAGAGTCGTTGAGATGTACAGCCTGGAAACAGACCCTTCAGTCCCACTCGTCCATGCCAACCAGATATCCCAAACCAATCTAGTCCCACCTGCCAGTGCCCGGCCCATATCCCTCCAAACCCTTCCTATTCATATACCCATCCAAATGCCTCTTAAATGTTGCAATTGTACCAGCCTCCACCACATCCTCTGGCAGCATATTCCATACACGTACCACCCTCTGTGTGAAAAAGTTGCCCCTGAGGTCTCTTTTATATCTTTCCCCTCTCACCCTAAACCTATGCCCTCTAGTTCTGGATTCCCCGACCCCAGGGAAAAGACTTTGTCTATTTATCCTATCCATACCCCTCATAATTTTGTAAACCTCTATAGGGTCACCTCTCAGCCTCCGACACTCCAGGGAAAACAGCCCCAGCCTGTTCAGCCTCTCCATGTAGCTCAGATACTCCAACCCGGGCAATGTCTTTGTAAATCTTTTCTGAACCCTTTCAAGTTTCACAACATCTTTCTGATAGGAATCAGACCAGAATTGCATGCAATATTCCAACAGTGGCCTAACCAATGTCTTGTACAGCCGCAACATGACCTCCCAACTCCTGTACTCAATACTCTGACCAATAAAGGAAAGCATACCAAACACCTTCTTCACTATCCTATTTACCTACGACACCACTTTCAAGGAGCTATGAACCTGCACTCCAAGGTCTGTTTGTTCAGCGACAGGATTTATACACTTACCATTAAGTGTATAAATCCTGCTAAGATTTGCTTTCCCAAAATGCAGCACCTCGCATTTATCTGAATTAAACTTGATCTGCCACTTCTCAGCCCATTGGCCCATCTGTTTCCAGATCCTGTTTTAATCTGAGATAACCCTCTTCGCTGTCCACTACACCTCCAATTTTGGTGTCATCTGCAAACTTACTAACTGTACCTCTTATGCTCGCATCCAAATCATTTATGTAAATGACAAAAGGTACAGGACCCAGCACCGATCCTTGTGGCACTCCACTGGTCACAGGCCTCCAGTCTGAAAAATTACCCTCCACCACCACCCTCTGTCTTCTACCTTTGAGCCAGTTCTGTATCCAAATGGCTAGTTCTCCCTGTACAGCATGAGATCTAACCTTGCTAATCAGTCTCCCATGGGGAACTTTGTCGAACGCCTAACTGAAGTCCATATAGATCACATCTACTGGTCTGCCCTCATCAATCTTCTTTGTTACTTCTTAAAAAAACTCAATCAAGTTTGTGAGACATGATATACCACACACAAAGCCATGTTGACTCTCCTGCATCAGTCCTTGCCTTTCCAAATACATGCACATCCTGTCCCTCAGAATTCCCTCCAACAACTTGCCCACCACCAAGGTCAGGCTCACCGGGTCTACACCTCCCTGGATTGTCTTTACCGCCCTTCTTAAACAGTGGCACCACGTTTGCCAACCTCCAGTCTTCCGGCACCTCACCTGTGACTATCGATGATACAAATATCTCAGCAAGAAGCCCAGCAATCACTTCCCTAGCTTCCCACAGAGTTCTCGGGTACACCTGATCAGGCCCTGGGGATTTATACACCTTTAACCATTTCAAGACATCCAGCACTTCCTCCTCTGTAATATGGACATTTTGCAAGATGTCACCATCTATTTCCCTAAATATCCTTTTCCACAGTAAATACTGATGCAAAATATTCATTTAGTATCTCCCCCATTTTCTGTGGCTCCACACAAAGGCTGCCTTGCTGATCTTTGAGGGTCCCTATTCTCTCCCTAGTTATCCTTTTGTCCTTAATATATTTGTAAAACCCCTTTGGATTCTCCTTAATTCTATTTGCCAAAGCTATCTCATGTCCCTGTTTTGCCCTCCTGATTTCCCTCTTAAGTATACTCCTACTTTCTTTATACTCTTCTAAGGATTCACTCGATCTATCCTGTCTATACCTAACATATGCTTCCTTCTTTTTCTTAACCAAACCCTCAATTTCTTTAGTCATCCAGCATTCCCTATACCTACCAGCCTTCCCTTTCACCCTGACAGGAATATACTTTCTCTGGATTCTTGTTATCTCATTTCTGAAGGCTTCCCATTTTCCAGCCGTCCCTTCACCTGCGAACATCTGCCTCCAATCAGCTTTTGAAAGTTCTTACCTTTCTCCAATTTCGAACTTCAACTTTTAGATCTGGTCTGTCCTTTTCCATCACTATTTTAAAACAAATAGAATTATGGTCGCTGGCCCCAAAGTGCTCCCCCACTGACACCTCAGTCACCTGCCCTGCCTTCTTTCCCAAGAGTAGGTTATGTTTTGCACCTTCTCTAGTAGGTAAATCCACATACTGAATCAGAAAATTGCCTTGTACACACTTAAGAAATTCCTCTTCATTTAAACCTTTAACACTAAGGCAGTCCCAGTCAAGGTTTGGAAAGTTAAAATCCCCTACCATAACTACCCGATTATTCCTACAGTAGTCAAGATCCTAACTGTGTTCGTTACTTAAAGCAATTGTAACGTGGATATTCCAGGAGGTATGTAGTTGGTCCAACCACATAGTTTTAAGCAAAACAAATTTATTTCCAAGATTGCTGAATGAAACATAAACAAAAGACAACTGCATACCAAATATCGTAACCCATCTGAAAGCCCAACATATTATCGCACTTTAATGATGTTGTTTCAAATACATGCAACAAAACCCTTTAAACACCCCTGGAAGACCATAGGTAAATTAAACACAGGGTCTTCCAGGAGAGATGTCAGAGAGAGAGAGGAGGATCAGCATGGACCTGCTCCTTTGGGTCCAGCAGCTTTACAACATCTTGACATCTTCCAATGAATAGCTCGACTGCCCAAAAACCCAAAACAAACCACAGGAAAGTTGAGCTGTGAGAACTGGCCTCTCCCCTTTCATTGTTTTGATATAAAAGCTGAAAGCATTTTTCCTGAGGCAGTATCTGTAATTTGTTAATCAAACTGGCCCAAAAACCCATCTAAGCCCAGACTTTTCAGACTCTGTGTTTTTACAATCTTTTGAAACTAAAACCAAGTATAACATCACCTTGTGTAAACAAGCAGCACTATCGTACCTCACCCTAAAATGAAATGAACCCACTAAACCAAAGCTGGCTTCAATTTAAAACCCCTTAATTGTAAACTCTTTGTACTTCATAACAGACACATACATTACAATGACAACAATCACACAAACATGCATTGGTACACTTTGTTTCAGTCTATTTTGTTCCTGCCATGAATGCCTCCATTTCTCATTCAAGTCTCGCCACTGCATCTGCAATCATGTTTTGTCATCCTGCCACGTGCACAATTTTCAAATTGAATAGCTAAAGCAACAGGCTCCATCTGAACAGACTGCATTTTTGCCCTTAAATTTCTCCAGAAATTTCAATGGGTTATGATTACTGTGTAAGATTGTCTCAGATACGTATCTTCCCACAAGAGCACAGCACTAACACCCACATCACTTGCATCAATAGCCACCTTGAATGGCTTTGCACAATTTGGTGTAGCTAGTACTGCGACGGTAGCTAATACAGTTTTCAGGCTGTCAAATGCCTCTGACAGTCCAATGCCCACTGAAATGCCTTGCCTTTCTTTAGCAATTCCGTGAGTAGAGCAGCCATACTGCTAAAATGTGGTAAAGTCCACTCAATCCCAGGAATTGTAGTACTGCGTTTATTGTTGATTGCATGGGATACTCCCCAATTCCCTTGGTTGTTGTATCCCATGGGGTCATTTATCCCTGTCCAATAACATGGCCCAGGAAGGTGACCTGGGCTTTGACCGTTTACTTTTAACCAGGTTTATCACCAAGCCTGCCTTCCGAAGTTGATGGAACAAGTCTGATAAATCGTTGCAAATGTTCATTCCATATGTGACTAAATATCACCAGGTCATCAATATATATGACACAGTCGGGTAATCCAGCAGTGATATTATTGGTTAGTCTCTGAAACATGACTGGCACATTTTTCATTCCAAACAACATTACTTTAAACTGATACAGTCTATTCTGCGTTACGAAAGCTGAAATTGTCTTTGCACTTTCGGACAAATGCACCTGACAATATCTTTTGAGCAATCTAACTTAGAAATACACATTGCTTCTCCCACACTTTCAGCACAGTCTTCCAAACACGGAAGTGGATATGCTTCAGACTTTGTAACTGCGTTGACTTTGCAATAGCCCACACCTTACCGTTGGGTACTATTTGGTTTTGGCACCATGACTATGGTTTAGCTCTACTCACTGTAACTCGCTTCGATTATGTCATCTTGGAGCATGTGTTCAATCTCCTTTTGAACCTGTGCCAACTTTAGAGGGTTATTCCGGTAAGGAGTTTGCTTAATCGGAACAGCATCTCCTCTATCTACAACATACATAATTCAGGAAGTACTTCCCAGCTTCTCCCACATACCTCCCCATGTGAGAGCAATAACTTTCAGGTCATTTTCATTTTCCACTGGAAGGTAACTCAATCATTTATCCCAATTTTTGACAACTTCCTCATTGTCCAATTTAATTGGAGGAATGCCCAATTCAGAATCCTCTGGACTTGGTTCTTTCTTCTGAGCTGTCTCGGGCGACTGACTGTGTGGAGTTTGTACATTCACCCTGTGTCTGTTTGGGTTTCCTCTGGATGCTCCGGTTTCCTCCCCAAATCCAAATATGTCCAGGTTCGGTGAATTGCCCATGCTAAATTGCCCATAGCGTTCAGGGATGTGTAGGTTATGTGCATTTGTCAGGGATAAATACAGAGTAGGGGAATGAGTCTGGGTGGGTTACTCTTCGGAGGATCGGTGTGGACATGATGGGCCAAAGGGCCTGTTGCCATGCAGTCGGGATTCTATGAAATGGATTGAATTTGGTCGAGTCATTTGGTGCATCTCTGATCGCAAGAAGTATAAATTCCCTCATCCCAACCATCTGGATAGTTTTGACTGTAAGGCCTCAACATGATCTTTAATGTCTGATACCACCTTTTTAGTACTCCCTGCGATACTGGATGGTACACTGTAGGTTTGAATTGTTTTATTCCTAAGCTCTGGATAACCTCCTTGAATAATTTTGCTGTAAAGTTTGATCTTTCTTCTGATTTTCTCTGTGGGTACTCCATACCTCGTGAAAGAATTGGGTAACTCCTCTACAACCCTTTTAGCTGTGAAATTGCATAATGGGACAGCCTCTGGAAATCTCGTGGACACATCCTGGATTGTTAACATATACTGATTCCCACTTTTTGGTTTTGGTAGGGGTCCTATACAATCAATTATGATTCTCATAAAAGGTTCCTTAAATGCAGGAACAGGTATTAAAGGGGCAGCTTTTATTATAGCCTGGGGTTTTCCAATTACCTGACAAATGTGATATGTCTGGCAAAATTCAACCAGTGCAGTCCAGGTGAGCAAAAATGTTCTTGTATTTCAGCGTGATCTTTTCTCACTCCTAACTGACCCCCTAGAGGTAGCTCATGCACCACTCGCAACACCTCCTTTCTATAACTCACTGGCAATATAACTTGATGAACCTCTGCCCATTTCTCATCTGCCTGAATATGTGATGGACTCCATTTCCTATTAAGACATAATTTTTAAGATAATAACGTTCAGGGATACATTAGGATTCGTTTACTGTGTATGCCTTTTGATATAATTGCCTTAAATTTTCATCTTTCTGCTGTAACTCTGTTCATCTATCTGAGCTAAAGATATCTGCTGTGTCATCTATCTGCTCCGGGCTTGTCTCAACCATGTGATCAAACGGGGTCTCTATTAATTCCACTTCAACTTTCTTATCTTTACTCTTTGATCTCTTCTGTTTCAACTGGTGACTCTGTGACCTTGTTACCACATTGTCAGGTAAAATCCCAGGATACAGGTCCTGCAATAGCTCAGTTGCCTGAGTTTCCACTGGCTTTTCAACCACAGGAGGCAGCACTCCTACCTGTGACACAGCTATATCATTAGCAAGGACAAACTGTATTGCTGGAGCTGAGAGTTTGTTCAGTACTCCCACCACAACATCTCCACTCTTCACTGGACACACTAACCTCACTTTACATAACTGAGCACTTCTTGTCTCACTGTGAATTCCTGTTACTCGTATCTTTCCTGGTAATATGTACCTTCAGTGGTACATATCTCCTCATCTTTCATCATCACAGACTGAGAGGACCCTGTATCTCTTAACGTTGTAACCTCTTTACCTGCTGCTCCTGCCCTATGTGAGTAAACTTTACCTTCACAGGTGTATGGTTTAAGAAGATCTGGCACTTCCTCCTCAATCAACCTCCGACCTGCTTGTACATTCCCAGTGCAACTTTCTCGCCTCCACTGTGCTTTTTGTTATCTTTCCAACAAAATTCACTGGCTTATCCTGTTTTCCTATATCTGGCTTCCCAGTGCTTTTGCTAACCCACCAACACTGTGATTTCATGCGGCCTATTTATTACAGTGAAAATAACAGAGCTGTTTTGTCTCTTTCTAGTGTTTCTTTTTTACCCTGTGGGTAAGTTATCCTTATGATCTTCACCGAGATCTACCTTTCCCTTTCCACGTCAGGATTTCTCTTTTCCCCAATTACTGTCCCTCACGGATTGATATCGATGTTGGAAGACAAACTTTGATTCATAGACCAACTCATAACCACCAGCCATTCCAGCTGCTAACCTTGTTGTTTAACTCTCTGCTCTTCCACATGAGTTCTCACGAGCTCAAGGAGTGAATTTTTGAACTTCTCCAAAATAATCATTTCTCTCTGAGCGTTGTATGTTTGCTCCATTTTTAATGCACTGATCAAAATTACTTTGTTTGATCCTTTCAAATTCAGTGGTTCCCTTCTTCGAATCCTGAAGCATTGTCTGTGGGCTTCTGGCACATGCTCAAATACACTTAAAATGGCTTTGTTCACCTCCCCATACCCCCCAGATACCTCCTCTGATACCTCCTCTGATAGTCATGCAAATATGTCACTAGCTCGACTGACAAGTTTTGTTTGGATCAACAAAACCCACATTGTCACTGGCCACTGCATTCTTTTAGCCACCTTTTCAACTGAGATGGAATAAGTTTCCACATCCTCCTCATCAACTTGAGGCCATGCTTGAATATATTTAAACAGTTTCTCACCAGTCTCCTGGCTACCATGGGTTTGCTCATCCTCACTCTCCTCCTCATCAAGCTTCCCTTCAGTGTTCATCACCATCCCTTTAAACTGACTTTCCTGTCGCAGTGACAATTTCCAGCATGAGGGAATACAGCTTTAAATTGAGGGGTCAGAGATATAAGACAGATGTCAGAGGTAGTTTCTTTAGTAGGAGGGGTGTGGAATGCACTGCCTGTAACAGAAGTAGACCCGGCAACTTTAAGGGCATTTAAATGGTCATTGGAATAATGTAGGTTAGATGGGCTTCAGATAGGTTTCACAGGTCAGTGTAACATCGAGGGTCGAAGGGCCTGTTCTGCACGGTAATGTTTTATGTTCTGAAGTTCAAACTCCCTCTCTTTCTACTTTTCCTCACTCTCCTCTCTCGTTTTCGCCCTATTCTCTCTTTCTCTCTCTTTTCCTTTTTGTTCTGCAAATTGAAATGCTGAGCTATTGCTGTTCCAGGTATTGAATTGCTGTAATTATCTCTCCTTTCCTTACGGAAGGAGATAGCTCCAACCCCAGCTTGTCCGCTAATTCCAGCAGCTTGTAAAACCCCCAAAGTCACTTCTTCCATCCCCAGAAACCTCTTGGTGACTGAAACAGTCATTGCTATCCCAAGCACTGGTTGACCCGACCGAATTCAACACCTGGAACAAAAGACACGAACACCTACCACTCACTGTCTTCGAGACCAACAACCCTAATCCCAATTTGGAACTGCAGAACAAATCCCACAAAGAGTCCCCAATCTGTTATAGACCAGGCCCGACCCCCTCAAAACATTTCAAGAAAATAGCCCAGACCCTCATTTTGCCAATTGTTTGAAGAAGGTGTAACGCAGATATTTCAGGAGGGATGCAACTGGTCAAATCACATAGTTTTAAACAAAACAGGATTTATTTTCGATATTGACAAATTAAACACTGAAAAAGACATCAGTATACCAAATAATTTAACCTATCTGAAAACCCAACAAATTATTCCAACTTAATGATGCTGTTCCAAATGTTTGTGACAATCCTACTGGGCACACAAGGTAAACTCAAACACAGGGTCTTCCAGGAGAGATGTCAGAGAGAGAGGAGGATCAGCACGGACCTGCTCCTTTGGGTCCAGCAGTTTTAAACTGCCTGACTGCTTTCAGTGAATAGCCAGGCTGCCAAAAACCAGACCAAATCAGTGAGCAGCTGAGTTGGGAGAACTGGCCACTTTCCATTTCACCTTTTTTTCTAAATCTCGAAAGTTTTTTGCCTGAGGCAGTATCTGTTAGCTATAATCAAACTGGCCCTAAAACCCATCAAACCAGTCTTTTCAGAAGCTGTGTTTTTACGAACTCCTGAAAATAAAACCAAGGCCAACATCACCTTGTTAAAGGAGCAGCCTCATCACAGTTAGGATGAGGTCGAGTAAGTTTTTCCCTCTTGTTGGTTCCCTCACCACCTGCCGCAGACCCAGTCTAACAGCTCTGTCCTTCCCGACCCGACCAGCTCAATCAGTCGTACTGCTGCTGAGACACTCTTGATGGTGAACATTGAAATCCCCCCCCCCCCCCCCCACCCAGGGTACATGTTGTGTCCTTTCACCTTCAGTGGCTCCTCCAAGTGTTATTCAACATGGAGGAGAACTGATTCATCAGCTAAGGGAGACGGTACGTGTTAATTAGCATGAGGTTTCTTTTCCCATATTTAACTTCAAGCCATGAGACTTCATAGGGTCCAGGGTCAATATGGAGGACTCACAGGGGAACTCTCTCCTGACTGTTCCCCATGGTGCTGTCATCTCTGCTGGGTCTGTCAGGACATATTCAGGGATGGTGATGGTGGTGACTAGGACAGAGTCTGTAAGGTATGTTTCTGTGAGTATGACTATGACAGGTTGTTGCTTGACTAGCCCATGGGACAGCTCTCCCAGTTTTGGCAGTAGCCCCCAGATGTTAGTAAGGAGGACGTTGCAGGATCGACAGGGCTGTTCCTGCATTTTCCGGTGCTGAGGGCGGTGCCAGGTGATCTGTGCAGTTTCATTTCTTTGAGACTTTGCAATGACTGGTACAACTGAATGGCTTGCCAGGCCTGTTCAGGGGGCAACTGAGAATCACTCACACTGCTGTGGGTGTGGAGTCATATGTAGGCCAGACCAGGTCATAGATTCAGAGTCATAGAGATGTGCAGCACGGAAACAGATCATTCAGTCCAATCTGTTCATGCTGACGAGGTATCCGAACCCAATCTAGTCACAACTGCCAGCACCCAGCCCATATCCCACTAAACCTTCCTATTCATATACCCATCCAGATGCCTTTTAAATGATGCAGTTGTACCAGCCTTCACCACGTCATCTCACAGCTCATTCCACACACATATCACACTCTGCATGAAAAAGCTGCCCCTTAGGGCTCTTTTATATCTTTCCCCTCTCACTCTAAACCTATGCCCTCAGGTTCTGGACTCCTCCACGCCCGAGAAAAGGCTTAGTCTATTTATCCTATCCATGCCCTTCATGATTTTATTAGCCTCTATATGGGCAGCACGGTGGCACAGTGATTAGCACTGCTGCCTCACAGTGCGAGAGACCCAGGTTCAATTTCCGCCTCAAGTGACTGACTGTGTGGAGTTTGCACATTCTCCCCGTGTCTGCGTGGGTTTCCTCCGGGTGCTCCGGTTTCCTCCCACAGTCCAAAAATGTGCAGATTAGGTGAATTGGCCATGCTAAATTGCCCGTAGTGTTAGGTAAGGGGTAAATGTAGGGGAATGGGTCTGGGTGGGTTGCACTTCGGCAGGTCGGTGTGGACTTGTTGGGCCGAAGGGCCTGTTTCCACACTGTAAGTAATCTAATCTAATCTAATAAGGTCACCCCTCAGTCTCCGATGCTCCCGGGAAAACAGCTTTCCCTCTAGCTCAAATCCTGCAACCCTGGAAACATCCTTGTAAATCTTTTCAGTACCCTTTCAAGTTTGACAACATCCTTTCAGTAGGAAGGAGACCAGAATTGCACACAATATTCCAACAGTGGCCAAACCAGTGTACAGCCTGTACAGCTGCAACATGACCTCCAAACTCCTGTACTTGATACCCTCACCAATAAAGGAAAGCATACCAAACGCCTTCTTCACTCTCCTATCTACCTGTGACTCCACTTTCAAGAAGCTATGACCCTGCACTCCAAGGTCTCATTGTTCATCTACACTCCCTCGGATCTTAACATTAAGTGATTAAGTCCTGCTGAGATTTGCTTTCCCAAACTGCAGCACTTTGCATTTATCTAAATTAAACTTAATCTTCCACTTATTGGCCCATCTGATCAAGATCCCATTTTAATCTGAGGTAGCTTTCTTCGCTGTCTACAACATCTCCAATTTTGATGTCATCTGCAAACTTACTCATTATACCTCTTATGCTCACATACATAACATTTACATAAATCACGAAAAGTAGTGGACCCAGCACCAAGCCTTGTTGGAATCTACTGTTTACAGGCCTCCAGTCAGAAGAACAACCCTGTGCCACCAACCTCTTGTCTTCTACCTTTCAGCCACTTCTGTTTCCAAATGGCTAGTTATCCGTATATTCCGTGAGATCGAACTTTCCGAACCAGTCTCCCATGGGGAACCTTGTTGAATGCCTTGCTAAAGTCCATGTAGATCACATCCACTGCTCCGGCCTCATCAATCCCCTTTGATACTTGGTAAAAAAGATTTGTGAGACATGATTTCTCACACACAAAGCCATGTTCACCTTCCCTAATCAGTCCTTGTCATTCCAAATACATGTACATGCTGTCCCTCAGGACTCCCTCCAACTTGCCGACTACAAACGTCAGACTCGCTAGTGTATAGTTCCCTGGCTTGTCCTCGCCACCTTTCTTAAACAGTGGCACCATGTTAGCCAGTCTCCAGTCTTCCGGCACCTCACCTGTGACTATCGATTACACAAATATCTCAGCAATGGTCCCAGCAATCACTACCCTTGCTTCCCACAGAGCTCTAGGGTACACCTGATCAGGTACTGGGGATTGATCCACTTTTATGCATGTTAAGATATCCAGCACTTCCTCCTCTGTAATATGGACATTTTGCAAGATGTCACCATCTATTTCCTTACATTCTATACCTTCCATGTTCTTTTCCACAGTAAACACTGATGCAAAATACTCACTTAGTGTCTCCCCCATCTCCTGCGGCTCCACACAAAGGCCGCCTTGCTGATCTTTGAGGGGCCCTGTTCTCTCCCTAGCTACCCTTTTGTCCTTAATGTATTTGTGAAACCCCTTTGGATTCTCCTGAATCCTATTTACCAAAGTCATCGCATGTCCCCTTTTTGCCCTCCTGATCTCACTCTTAAGTATCCTCCTACTGCCTTTATACTCTTGTAAGGATTCACTCGATCTACCTTGTCTATATCTGAGATATGTTTCCTTCTCTTTCTTAAGTAAACCCTCAATTGCTTTCGTCATCCAGCATTCCTTACACCTAACAACCTTTCTATTCCCCCTAACAGGAATATACTATCATTGCACTTTCGTTATCTCATTTTTTATGTTTTCCCATTTTCCAGCCGTCCCTTTCCCTGTGAACATCTGCCCCCAATCAGCTTTTGAAAGTTCTTGCCTAATACCGTCAAAATTAGCCTTCCTCCAATTTAGAACTTTCACTTTTAGATCTGGTCTCTCCTTTTTCATCACTAATTTAAAGCTCATAGAATTATGGTCACTGGCCCCAAAGTGCTCCCCCACTGACACCTCAGTCACCTGTCCTGCCTTATTTCCCAAGAGTAGGTCAAGTTTTGCACCTTCTCTAGTAGGTACATCCACATACTGAATCAGAAAACTTTCTTGTACACACTTTATAAATTCCTCTCCACCTAGACTCTTAAGACAATGGCAGTCCCAGTCTATGTTTGGAAGATTAAAATCCCCTCCCATAACCATCCTATTAAAACAGTCCATTTATTTCCCAACTCCCTTCCTGCCTTCTCAGTAGCTTCATTAGCTGACACTGTGTGTTGGGGATCTCAGTACGCTCATTCTCATTGGGTTTGGTATTGCCCCGTGGGTAGGAGGTTTACTTGATTTCTCTGGACCAGAGCTGCATTTTCAATTCTAACTCCGGGATTTCCCTTTTTCCGTCCCTTGGTTCCTTACGGATGGAATTTAATTCCCGCTCTGTCCCGAAGAATTGCCCTCGATAGCACATTATCGCTGTGAACTGCTCGAGTTTGGAAGCACGTTTCCCTTGAGTTCTGATAAAATTATCCCAATACTTCTGCCCTGGGGATCCTGGGCCCATTTCATCGCTACAACAAAATTCTGCCCACGTGGACCGCTTTTTCTAACTAATATACTGTCTCAGCGTTGTTACCCATACTCTACTCTCGTGTCATTCTCTGCCATTTTCAATTAAACTATGGGGTATAAGGGGTGGATAAGACTGAGGGTATGGCTTTCATTATGATCCGGTCCTAATCACATCGGGTGTCTACTGACATTCAGTGTTTTACCTTACCGGTCACACACACACACACAGTACAGACGTTTGTTGGTTTAGGAGTAAACATCTGTGGTTTTACCTTTTAAAGCACAGTTCAGTTTAGACCATTCTGTTCTCTTTGATTTCCTTGAACCCCTGGCCTTCGCGTGGGACAGCTGTCCTCTTAACAACCATCTCAGGCAAAATCTCAAGGAATCCTAGGTTCCACGGGCTTCGATCTCAAAGCGACAAAGTCACTTCTTATCGAGGTCTGATCTTGGGGGGCCAATTTGTTGTCCCTGCTACACAGTGTGTTTTAAATCATATCCAGCAAAAGAACTGAGAAAACTCTTCATAATAATAAACAATAATAATCATTTATTTGACACAACTAACACTATCATAACAAAATACAATATAATTTAACCATTTACACTACAAATGCTATCTTGTGCTTTACCTTAACTCTGGATCATATCCCCCCACACTAGAACTCGACCGTGCTCCACATCATGATGTCACCTGGTCATCTCCCAATGATTTCAGGGGTATCTTCCTTTCTTGGTGGTTTGTCTCGAGTTACCGCCCTGAGCGTGGTGTTGTGGCAATTCTTACACTCTCAAGTCTTCGTGTCCTTTTGGGAGGGTCTTCACCATTAACCAATGGATTGATCAGGCTCGATAACCCTGATCAATCCGACCCAGCCAGGCGTTGGCATGACGATGGTCAGGTCATCCTCAGGTCTCCATTCCTGGAGGTGCTGGGAACACATACTCTCCTCCAAATAAGTGTGTGAGGTGCCCCCCTCCCCCCGTGTCTGGTACGTATCTCAATGTTTCCGATCATCCTGAGGATGACATTGCATCGACACCATTCAACCCTGACTTCAGGTGTGTATTGTAGCATCTGCAATAACCAGGTTCGTTACAAACTGTCTGTTGGTAGCTGCAGCCTGCCTGGGTTCTGCAGCATGTGGATTAGCACAATCACTTTGGTCAAGGCCGGTTTCCATTTCCCAGCATGCTTTAGTCCTTGTCCACTTTACATCAAATTAATCACAGATTTAATCTTTTTGAGCACATCTTCCTTCAATTCCTGCATTCAATTCTGTTCCTGATAAGCCATAATGTTCTATTAGATTTTCCTGATTACTTGCTGTATCTGCATTCTAGCATTCAGTGATTCATGGGCCAGGACTCCCAGATCCCTCTGCCCCTCAGAGCTCTGCAACCTCTGACCTTTCAGATAAGGTGTTTGTTTTTAATTCTTTCTGACTCAATGGACAGTTTCCCAGATCCCCACATTTTCCTCCATTTGCCAGATCTTTGCCCACTCAATGAACCAATCCATACCCATTGTCGGCTCCTCATGTCCTCTTCACAACTCACTTTCCACGTTAGCTTTGTGTCATCAGTACATTTAGCTCCATAGCTTCAATCCCTCCATCCAAATCATTTCTATAAATTGCAAAGTGTTGAACCCATTGTTTCCTATTTCCCTGCCTGCTGCTAAACACTGTACATTCAGATGTGGGTCCTGATTGCTGACACCACGGGTCCCTCTCCTCCTGAGTAGCTGCCTGGTCACTGCCGGTCCCTCTGAGTGCCAGCGGCCTGGGGCATTTCTTCTTCAGCCAGCTGCGGAGCTGTGTCAGTGAGGTGCTCACCAGCTTGTGCTGCCACACTCTCTAAGGCTAACCTTCCCACCGAGGTCTCAGGGTCTGAGCTGGTGGGGTGCCTTTTATACCTCAGTACTCTCATCCTCACAGGGGGAGGAGATGGCTTGTGTGGGAAACGGCGATGTTACAGTGGGGATGGTGGAGATGCTGGTGGTACCCACAAGGCACAGAGAGAGAGAGAGAGAGAGAGAATTACAGCCACTGGATGGAAGTGGTGAGCGATGAATGAGACTGACAGAGCAGTTAATGGGAGAGTGGGAACACAGCACAGCATAAGCTTGAGAAACAACATCTCATTTTCCACAGAGGAACTTTCCAGCCTCGAGGATTCAATATCGATCTCCCCAGCTTCAGATCTTCACTGTATGATGTCTCTGATTCCTACAATCTCCTTCACACACACAGTTTTCTTATTTGTGCCTTATTTACATTGCTTCATTTCCTCTTTCAACCCCATTAACAAATTCCTTACCTTTTACAGTGGACACTATTTCACACATCGTCTTCCTCTGTCGAAACAATAAAATATCCCATTTTCCCAGCCCTTTCAGCTCCGAACTGAATCATTAATTCTCCTTCCCTCTCCAATGCTGCCTGATCTGCTGAGTTTCTGCAGCATTCTGTGTGTGTTTTAGTTTTACAGCATCAGCAATATTTTGCTTTAAATGATGTTCTGATGTCTGATCCTGTCCTCCTCACTCTTCACTATCTTTCTGTCTCACTTGTTGCCTCCAAACCTTGAAATCATGTCCTTTAGAAATAACATATTAGCCCATGTCATTTATATATGTATTATAAACATCTCTGATTTTAATATTGGTCATGAGGAATGAACAGTCTATGTTCCTGCAGTCTATCTACCTTCTCATCAACCTGTCCCCGAGATGCTTTTACACACCTCTGGAACAGGTGGGATTTCAGCACAAGGTCTCATACTTAGGGGACTATCACTGCACCACAAGAGCCCTTTACCTGAAAAGTGTCTCTCTCTGAGTTATGTCCCTCAGTCTGTGTTATAGTCAGAATGCCATTGGTCCTTCAATTCACATGTTTGAATTTTCCTAACCTGTCAATTAAATAACACTTCACCTTTTGGAACATGAAACACGCTGAACTCAGCATTTCCAAAGAACTTTACTTGATCAAAGAACTCCATGAAGCCAATAACAGCTGTCACATGTTCAACTCTTCTTCAAAGAAATAAACCTATATTTTATCTTGGATCATCAGGGGACACTATTACAAACATCCAGCCCTCTTGGCCCACTCCCATATTTTCATTGTTCCTTTACTCAGCATCCCTCACACATTCTCTCCAGACCAGGTATAAGTTTAACTTTACTCTGGGACAAAGGCACTGGATTGAAAGGAGTTCAATGACCCTGTTTGTTCAGTGACTGTAATTAATGTCAATCTCTGTGGGCCCTAACTGAGTCTCTGGGTGGATTCCTCCTTCTATTAATAAATGAGTCTCAGCTGCAACGTTCCTCGAAACAGGGAGAGATGACAGATCAGAATCTGAGGAGAGCAGACTACAATGTTCCCACAATGGGCCGGAGTCTCTCTGGGACAATTGACTATTTTTCTGCAAATTATCACCAGATGAATTTGGTACATCAGATCCGATACATACTTCTGATTTTTCAACACATTTACTATCCGACTCTCGCTGCTGTTGGTATTCCAGGTAAGTGGCTCTGTCTGGCTGGTAATTCTGTGGATCATGGTTTAACTTTATTACTGTTCTTGTCATTTCCCATTCTGCTGCTTGCTGCTCCTGCTGTAACTAAGTCTCTGTCTCCCTCCCAGTTGATTTATAAACTACTAGACTCCTGCTATTCTCACTTTAATCTTGTGAAGCCCAATACCTGTCACACCTGGTTCCTGTCACACATTCAGTTTTCTATCATTTGCCTTGATCCACCCCTTGGCTGCAGGCTGAACCAAAATGTTTGTAGCCTCAGGGCTCCCTTTAACCCTAACCTGAGGTTTGACCCCACATCCTCTCCATTGCAAAGCTTGTTTACCATCCTCTCTGTAATATCTCCGTCTCCTGCCTGCTTCATCCGGGATGCTGCACACTGCACCGTCTCTGGGTTTGATTAATCCAGATTTGAGTATTCCACTGATGTCATCTTTAACCTCACAGTGTCAAACCTGTGCCCATTCTGAACTCCTATGATGTTTGGTTTACCATTTCTTTTTGTGCTAATTGACCAACAAACATTCCTGATCCAACAACTTCCCTTTTTAATGTTCTCATTTTTGAATTCAAATTCCTTCAAGGCCTGACCTGTCTAATTATTCCCAATCCCGGTCCCATCCTTATCGTCCTGTAAGTAGAGTCACAGAGACACAGCACCCTTCCCGTTCTCAGTTCTCTCCCCATCGTCCTGTAAATCTATCCCCTTCTAATTTTTATCCAATTCCATTCTGAAAATTCATTTCTTTCGATTTGTCTCTCCATCTTCTACATCTTACTTTTTCCCTCTCCCTCTCCTCATATTTAAACCTCTATCTCTGTGTCTCTCTTTCTGTCTCCCCCTCTCTCTCTCTCTCTCTCTCTCTCTCTCTCCCTCTCTCTCTCTCTTTTTCTCTCTCCCTCCCACTCTCTCTCTGCCCTCTCCCTGTTCTCTGTGTGGTCAGAATGAGGGAGGTGCACCTGCCTCTGTTAGTCAGTGTGTGAGGGCCCTGCACACCCACCCAGCCTCAGGATCCCCCAACCAGACCCTCCAAGGCCAATGGGCTCCAGTGTAGGGCAGGCTTTCTCCAGACCAGCCGCAGACCTCAGGAAGTACCTAGACCTGGTGGTAGAGCGAGAAAGCAGATGTGCTGGTGGCACAGGCGACATGTTATTGGAAATAGTTTTCTACATCTATGTGTTCACCCTTTACAATCAGCTCTGCCTGTGAGTCTCTGTCCAGCTGCAAATCTGGCATTACAGGGACTGGACCCAGCCATCCCTGTCACTGCATACCGCTCCATCGCCCCAAGTGGGAGGTAACCCATAGCTACTGTATCCAGGCAATGGGGAAATCACAGGTCACTGTCACCCTGGCAACTACGCTCTCACTTTTTAGAGACACCAATGTGCTGCAGAAATGACTGGACTTCCCAAGATATTCAAGATATTCCCAAGTTAACAAAAGGTGCTGCTGAGAACTGACTGAGGAGGATTCTGGGAGGAATCAGCTCAGCCATCAGGAGTGAACAAAAAGGAGGCAAGCTCCAGCCGAGAGGCATTTGTTGGAGCGGCCATTTTGAGAAGGGCTGCTTTGCTGTTGAAGTGCTGCTGGAGGTTTAAGTGTGAGTTTTCGTGGATACTGGGATACCCGGTGAGGAGGGTGATCAGCAACGTGGTACGGGTAAGTTAAAATTCTATTCTTTGTCTTCCTGTGAGTTGACAGAGATGGCAGTTAGGGCAGTGGAATGCTCCTTCTGCCAGATGTGGGAGATCAGGGAATAGTCTAGTGTCCCTGACGACTGAGTCTGCAGGAAGTGTGATCAGCTACAGCTCCTCACAAACCGGGTGGTTGAGTTGGAGGGAGAGTTGGATACACTGAGGAGCATACAAGGGGCAGAGAGTGTGATAGACACTAGTTACAGTGATGTGGCCACACCACAGGTTCAGTCAGGGAGATGGTTGACTGCCAGGAGAGGCAGGTAGTGCAGGAGTCTCCAGTGGCTTTTCCCCTCTCTAACAGGGATACCGTTTGGGATACTGTTGGGGGGTATAACCTCTCTCAGGGGAGTACAACAGCAGCAGACAGGCCTGTGGTACCATGAATGGCTTAGCTGCAAACCTTTGGGAAGGCAATTACATAGAACATTAGGTGACTCGCCAGTCAGGGTCACAGACAGGGTATCTGTGGCTGTGACCGAGACTCCAGGATGGTGTGCTCCCTCCCTGGTGTCAGGGCTGAGGGCATCTCTGAACATTGTATCGAATTCCTCAGGGGGAGGGGGAGCGGGCAGAGGTTATTGTACACATTGGTACCAATGACATAGTGTGGAAAAGAGGTGAGGTCCTGAAGAGTCATGAAAGGGAGTTAAGCAGATGGTTAAAATGGAGGATCTCAAGGGAAGTAACTTGGGAACTATTAGTTTCAGCGAGAACAAGAAAAGGGGGATTTAGCAGATGAAATGTGTGGCTAAGAGCTGGTGCAGGGGCAGGGATTCAGATTCTTGGATCATTGGGACATGTTCTGGGGCAGAGGTGATCTGCCCAAGTGGGACATTTTGTAACTGAACTGGAGGGAGTCAATATCCTGCTGGGGAGATTTGTGAGAGCCTCTTGGGATGAGTCAAACTAATCTGGCAGGGAGATGAGGACAGGTGTTGGGGGACATCCAAAGGAGAAGGGAGACATAAGAGAAGGTTGATGACAGGAGAGAAGATAATGAGAGCAAGTAAAACAGTTGAGGCAGTGTTGGTAATCATCGTACTAGACAGGGCCGAGAGGGGAGATACACAAATAGGTTGAGAGGGACAATATTTTCCCACAGAAGGTGGTGAGTGTCTGGAATGGGCTCCCAGAGGTAGTGATAGAAGTGAGTACAATATTGTCATTTAAGAAGCATTTAGACAGGTACATGGTTGTGATAGGCAGAGAGGGATATGGACTAAACGTATACAAACTGGACAAGTTTAATTGTACCAACTGGGTAGCATGGACAAGTTGGGCCGAAGGGCCTGTTTCCATGCTGTAAACCTGTATGACACTAAATGCTCTGAGCTGTTTGGGGAAGGAGCTGCAATGTACAATATTAAAGGGTCTGTCCTTCAGTGACTGGGTGTGTGCTGAGTGACCTTGCCCTTTGAAGGGGCCTCCCATTGCATGGACTTGCAGATACCCCACCCCCACCCGAGGCTGCACATCTAAACACTTACCCTGCTGGCCTCATGTTCAGGTGCAGCCATCTTCATTTCTGAGTCACAGCAGGATGGAAGGCAAGAGCAGGCTTCCCTCAGACACTGAGTTCCAGCCTCCTCCTTTGCACACAGGGGAACCCTCAAGGATAAAATGGCCCTTCCTGCTAGCACACCCCCACACCCTGTTAAACTCTCAGACCTCACACTTCTCCGAGTCCCCAACCAACTCATCTGCATCTACATACCCTCCGGCCCTGAGCCCAGTCCCGTCAGGTCAATTTGCCAGGTTTGGGATTGCACTGCCCACCCTCCCCCTTGGGAGTCACCAGGTTCCCAGTCAGACCTCTTTCCATGACTGGAATTGTCAGTGTCTAGTTTCTATCCAGAGGATGATAGAATGGCCATCTGCATGTTGATGAGTTGAGATTTGGTGTTAATGTGGGTGATTATGAGCAAAGTCAATAAAGGCCTCTCACCACAGCCCACCTTGTTCTTGCCCCTGTATTACTCGCTAGGTTCCAGTTGTACTCTAACTGTTCATTCCTTGTCAATCATTTTGCCATTTTGAGCTGACTTTTATTTTCTGTTCCTGACCTACCAGCCAACGTTTAGCAATTATCTGCTTTTTATTGAACTTCAATGTCATTTTAAACGCGGATGGTAGGTGCTCCATTTGGAAGTTTTCCTTTCTCATTTTGAATGTATTTATTGTGTGTAATCTGAATTATGTCCTTCAATGCTGACCACTACTGAGTTCTCCCTGAACCTCATTTCCATGTTCACTTTCATGCTCTCAGATCTACCCTTACTTAAATTTATAACACAGGTCTTGGACCCACCCTTCTCTCCCTCACACTCTGTTTCCCCATCGGCTGTAATTTTTCCTGCTTCACATATTTCTCCAGTTACATATTTATAATCTACTGTTGAATCGACATATGTCACTCTATTAGACTGTGTATTCCGAATCCGAATCACTCATTGTGTGGAACAAATATGTTCGTGTCACCCTCTGCTTCTTTTGCCAATCATATTAAATCTGTGTGCTCTGATTATTGCCTTTACAGGTCTTTTGGAGCATAGAAACTGGAGGATGCCATTCAGCCCATCAAGTCTTCTCTGCCATTTAATTCAATCCTGACTGACCAGACACTTCAATGCCTTTTATAGACGATCCTCCTAACTCTTTATGTGATTGATCCTCAAAGATTTATCAACCACTACTTTCGATAGACTCGTAGGCTGAGCTGCCACAGCCCTCTGTGAAAGAGCTTTCCAAAGATATTGAACAAAACAATTTCTCATCAACAGAGTCCTAAATGGCATGTTTCTTATTCTTAATCAATGCTTATTTCGAGTTTCCTTGACCGATATATTCCTGTATCTATTTTGTATATCCTGCCAAGCATTCTGTAGATTTCCCACATGACAATAACTCCGATTTCCCTGCTCCATCCATGTATCTGACTTCCCTTTGTGCTGGAACCCGCACTGGTTAAAATGTCCTCATACCCATTGGAAAATTTCCACGTCCTTATTAAAGTGTGCTGCCTAGTACTGGTCACAGAGCAGAAAGCCCAAAGATATAAACATCAAATTCATCACTGATTGTTCTGACATAATACAAAGGTCTTCTCCAACTCCTTCACACTACCCTCTTGGTTCCAGCATAATGTAGCATTCCCCTCGGTAACTGCTGTGCCGATGGAATCGTTGAACTGACTGCTGTTCTGAATGTATTTAAGATGGTCGTTGTGATGACTCTGTATTCCCCCATATGCCCTCCCTCCACAAGCGTTCTTTCTTGATTGACTCGGCTAATGATGATCAAGTGGTCGAATCCCTCAGTAAAACTGGTGATGTCAATCTCGATTCATTGACTTAAACAGCACCGAAGGAGGCTGGTCAACAAAGATCTGACAACACTAATGCCACTTTACACCTGTAGCTCTGGAGACCATCAAACAGAAGTGAATATTTAATGACTGATTAAGGGTTAAAATCGTTTCAACTCAATGCCTTTTCAGAAGGTGAGTTCCAGATGCCCACCTAGCTCTGGGGAAAAAAAAATTCATTCCTCTTTACCCTCTGCTTCTCACGGTAAATCTATGCCTCCTGTTTATTGACCCCTTTACTTATGGCAAAAGTGTCTTTCTATTCACCCTATCTTCAGCCCTCATAATCTTGTACACCTCGATCAGGTCCCCTCTCACTCCTTACTGTTCCAAGGTAAACAGCCACAGCCTTTCCAATCTTTCCTCATTGCTCAGACCCTCCAGCCCAGACAACATTCTGGTGAATCTCCTCTGTTTCCTCTCGAGTGCAATCACATCCTTCCTATAATGTTGGTGACCAGAACTACAGACAGGACTCCAGTTGTGGCCTAACCAATGCACAACACCACCACCCAACCCGTCCTTTTCATCTAAGCCTCTGCTAATAAAAGACAAGTATCTAAAATGCCTTCTTAACCAGGTTATCTACCTGACCTGCTACCATCAGGGATGTGTGGCTATGCATCCGAGGTCTCTCTGATCATCAGTCCTTTCCAGGGCCCTATCATTCAGAGAGTAATCCCTTGCCTTGTAAGCCCCTCCTAAAATAAAACATAGAACAATCCTGTGCAGTACAAGCTGTTCGTTCCTCGATGTTGCGCCAACTTAAGAAGTTAATCTGATGCCCAACCTACACCATTCCATTATTATCCATATGGATGTCCAATGCCCATTTAAATACCCTTACCATGCCACGCCCCTCCTACTCTCTGAGTAAAGAAACTACCCGTGATGTCTGTCCGAAATCTATTACCCTTCAATTTAAATCTATGCCCCCTCATGTTAGCCTTCACCATCTGAGGAAAAAGGATCTCACTATCCATCATATCTAACCCTCTGATTATCTTTGACGTCTCGATCAGGTCACCTCTCAACCTTTTTCTCTGCAACGAAAACAGCCTCAAGTCCCTCAGCCTTTCCTCATAAGACCTTGCCTCCATACCAGCAACATGCAAGTAAATCTCCACTGAACCCTTTCCATAGCTTCCCCATCCTTTCCCAGAACTCCACAAAATACCCCAGGTGGGCCCTTACCAGTTTCTTGTACAGCTGAAGCATGACCTCATGGCTCTGAAACTCAATCTCCCTACCAATAAACTTCAACACACCATATGTCTTCTTAACAACCCTGTCAACGTGGGTTGTAACTTTCAGGGATTTATGCACCTGGACACTGAGAACTCTCTGTTCATCTACACTGCCAAGAATTTATCCATTAGCCCAGATCTCTGCATTCCTGTTAGTTCACTTCAGAAGAAGTATCTCGCAATTTTTTGCATTAATCTCCATTTGCCACTTCTCAGCCCAGCTCTGCATCTTATCTATGTCCCTCGGTAGCCCACGACAGGGGCTGCATGGTGGCTCAGTTGTTAGCACTGCTGCCTCACAGCGCCAGCGACCTGGTTTTGATTCCAGCCTCAGGCGAAAGTCTGTATGGAGTTTGCACATTCTTCCCATGTCTGTGTGGGTTTCCACCCACAATCCAAAGATGTGCAGCTCAGGTGAATTAGACATGCTAAATTGCACATAGGGTTAGGTACATTAGTCAGGAGTAAATGTAAGGAAATGGGTCTGGGTTGGTTATTCTTCAGAGGGTCGGTATGGACTTGTTGGGCCGAAGGACATGTTTCCACGCTGTATGGAATCTTGTCTTTTGGCAATATCTGCAAAGCTACCTACCTCAGTGTCATCTGCAAATTTACTAACCAATCCTTCTACGCCCACATCCAGATCATTTATAAAAATGACAAACAGCAGTGGCTCCAAAACAGAAGCTTGCAGCACACTGCTGGTAACTGAGCTCCAGTATGAATATTTCCCATTTGCCACTACCCTCTGTCTTCATTCAGCTCGCCAACTTCTGATTCAAACCGCTGAATCAACTTCAGTCCTGAAATTCCATATTTTGTGCAATAGCCAACCATATGGAGCCTTATCAAAAGGCTTACTGACGTCCAATCCCTCGTAACCTTTTCCAAGACCTTACCCACAACTGAATTAAGGCTCATTGGTCTATAATTACCAGGGTTGGCCCAAATCCTCTTCCTAAAGAAGGGAACAACATTTGCTATCCTCCAGTCTTATGGTAGTACTCCTGTTGACATTGATGACATAAAGGTCAACGCCAAAGGCTCTGCAATGTCCTCCCTGGCTTCCCAGAGAATCTGGGAGTAAATCCCATCCAGCCCAGAGGGCTTGGCTATTTTCAGATCTTCCAAAATGATAAAAACCTCCTCTTTGTCAACTGCAATCCTATCTGATCTAAGAGACGGTATCGCGATATTCCCATTGACATTGACCTTTTCCAATGTGAATACTGATGAAGGGAAAGTAACCCTTTTTCCAGGTTGAGTTCCTGTTGTCCCTGCTCTGCCCAGCTGCCCAGGCCATTGATATCCTCCTGCAGGTTACAGATGCCATCCTCACTTTTTACCACCCTGCCAAGTTTCATGCCATCTGTGAACCTCTTTATCATATTCCCTGAATTTAAGTCTAAATGATTCATCGACACAACAGACAACAAGCTCTGTGAAACCCCACAGGAAACAGACTTCCTGTCACAGAAACATCCCTCAACCATTCCCCTCTCCTTCCTGCCTCTCAGCCAGTTTTTGATCCAACATGCCACTTACCTGGGATCCCATTGGCCCTTACTGTCTTGACCAATCTGCATGAGGGACTTTGCCAAAAGCCTTGCTGAAGTCCATGTAGACCATGTCATATGCACTGCCCTCATCAACACACCAGGTTACCTCCTCAAAAAATTCAGCAGTTATCAAGCATAAAACTTCCTGTAACAATCCCTGTATCTGAGTAATTATTCTCTCTTCAGGTGCAGATATAGTCTCCCTGCACTGTCCTTTTGGTCCCCTTTGTTGGTGTATTTCTCTTGCAGCTGTGAGACTGAAAGGGAACCGAGATTGTCGAGCTTGCTGTTCTGAAACCACGTTGGGAATTGGGGGCAGATGCCTTAAGCCAGTGTCTGCAGCCTGACAAGGCCACATGGGGAAATCCTTTTCCAATGCAGGGAGGCTTAGCAGGGAGACACCTCGACAGTTATGGCAATCTCTGCAGTTGCTCTTGTTCATGTACAGGGTCACAATCCTTGTATCACACACTCCCTGTGGAAATGTCCCCCCCTCCAGAAGAAACAGAGAGGTTAGTGCAGAAGCTGCAGGAGTGGGGGTTTCTGTGCTTGATGAGGACTGGGAAAAGTGACTGGAGCTTTGTCCATGAGTGTGTGTCAATAGCTTTGTTAAAGCCCTCCACTGTTGGTTTGATTCCCAGCCCTGCCATAACAGCGAGGCTGTTAATGGTGTCCAGAGCTTCCTCAGTGACAATGTTCTCCCTGTGTTATAGCTCAAGGCAAGGATCTCCCCATCTCTCCAACTATTTGTTACAGTGGGTGATGATCTCTCCTGCCTTTGTTTCAGGGTCGAGCTGTTTCTTTACCTCATGCATCTTTCACCTTCCCCATCCCTTCATCCATACATTTCCCTGTGATGGAGTAGCTGGGGATATTCCTGCAGGGTGAGGAATGTTATTATTGGATCGTTGCTCAGCATTCTCTTGGACTTGACTTCAAATGGCTCTTTCTGCATTCAGAGATTCCTCACTCAGATTTCTCTTGTAATCGATGAGAGTGGAGATCTTGGCTTCAATGACAGGTTCTATCACAGTATGTGTAGCCTCAAACCAGTCTGTGATGCTTAACTGCTGCTTCTTGTCTGTTCAGGGTGTGGTATTATAGATGATGGTGTCTCATATAATCTGAGACTTCTGCTTTCTGAGTGGGAATGCTGCAAAGTGCCTTTCAGTCTTCTTGTTGAAGTGTTGCTATGTATTTGAGAAAGCAGTATGACTGACGTTAACATAAGGGCAGTACATCTGCTTTGAATGAAAAAGAACTTCAAGGGTTCCCCGCTTACTTTGGTACAAATCAGAGAGATGTGTGCTTCAAAGTATAAAGGATTTGTTTTTGATGGCTCCTCTTGAGAGTTATCTTTTGATTTTCAGGGCTACCTTTACACTCTCACTGTCTCCTTTATTAATTGATGCAGTCAACATCTTACATTACCTTCTGTGTATGTTTTGCTGTGTTGGATACTTACATTTATAAGCAGAATTCAAGGAACTTATCAAGTTTATTAAGGAGTATGAACCCCCAATCAAGCCACAATGTTCTTGGAAAAGATTAATTTCCTGGATGGATGCTGTAATTAAGTTGGTACAAGAGCACAGCCATAACTTAGCAAAATATGTTTTTTTCCCCAATATAGCTGACACACACTTCATGAGACACACAAAGCTGTAATGATAAACATCCTTCTTGCAGACTGGAGAAGTGACCGCTCATGGATTTCCACACATATTCACAAAATTGGAATATTTCTCCACCATATTGTTGCTACCTTTTTATTACTGAGATATGAGAAAATGAATATTTATTTCAATAAAATGTGGAGCTGGAAAGGCCCAGCAGATCTGACAGCATCAGAGAAGCAGGCAAGTCCTGATGAAGCATCCCGACCTAAAACATCGTATTTCCTGCTCCTCTGATGCTGCCTGACCTGCTGGGCCTTTCCAGTTCCACATTTCATCCTCTCTAACTTCAAGCATCTGCACTCCTTATCATCTCCAATAAATATTTATTTGTTTGTTAACTGATCAGATAAAAATTTCGGATGTCAAATTCAAAATAAAATAAAACAACTTATATAATGTACATGACAATAGCATCCACTGATCACTCTCCCATCGAGTATCCCCTGACCATATGTAACCTTAATCTGGAAAGACCACATCCATTTGCAAGTAATTAATTCCCTCAATGATTTCATGTTTACCTCATTCCTGGTCAGCTGAAATTTTTTATTAACAGTTTTGAAACTAGTCTCTGCTTGCAATAATCCTCTTCTCTCTCACTTCAGATTTCACAACCTCTCGCTCCCTCAACCACCCTCTCGGAGTTTTTAACTCTTTCTCTGTCTCTCTCTTTCTCTCTCTCTCCCTCCCATTCTCTTGCAGTTTCACTCTCCCTCTTTCATTCCCATTCTTTCTCTCCCTCTACCACCCTCTCGTGGTTTTTAACTCTTTCTCTCGCTCTTCAATATCATTCTCTCTGTATCATTCTCTCCCTCCCACTCTCTTGCAGTGTCAGTCTCTTTTTCATCTCCCTCCTTCCTGTCTCACTTGTCCTCTTGTGGCATCTCTTTGTTGCCCATCCCACTGGTTTCTCAGTACCCCTCAGCACCATTGTGTCAGCACCATCTCCTGGCAGTTTTCTTACGGCCTCCCCATAATTTCCCAATCCCAACATGGCCTCCTTGTCTCGTCTGGGATTACTTGGAACTTCCCTCTTGCCCCTACAACACTCCTGGACCTGTCTGCAATGGCTGGCTTGGCTTCTCCCTCTGGCTCTCCCTCCCACACATGGTTTCCATCCACCTGCTCCAAGCCCACAACCCACCTTTCCCCAGAGAGACCTTCATTGGCAGCAATTACTGAGCTGCATAACGGACCCGCATCCAAACCCTACTCACCAATCACAAGTTGTTTATCTTTTGCATTTGTCACTGATAGGCTTATCAGTAAACCTATCAACAGCAAGCATGCAGAGAAGCAGCTTATGTTTGGAGGAGCACCTGTTTTCCATTCTCACCAGCATCTGGGGACTTTTGGAAAATTAAAACCAGCGCATCTGCTATCTCATTCAGTATTTTCTTTGAAACCTTTGGATGCATTTTGTCAGAACCTGGGATAAGTCAGTCTTTAGTTCAAATAATTTTCTGAGCAACCATTCCTCATGGATGTCATTGTTTTTAGATCATACCTTCCTTTCAAGATTTGAAACTCACTGTAAGTCTCGTATTATTAAGGTGTAACTTTACTCTTAGCTGAAATTAACATGTTCTTGTTTATTTTCCTTTCTCAAAGTTAACATAGTGACAATAGTGATTCTGTCGCAGAGAAAATGTGATCTTTCTAAATGTATCACTCGCTACCTGGTGGCCATGGCAGCAGTGGACTTATTGCTCATGATCATTGATCTGATATTGAGACACATTCCAATTATTTATAAAACTGAATTTACATTTCTGAAGACCGTCCCCGTGTGTAACATCCACGCTATCCTGGTTTTTGCAGCTATGGACTGCTCTGTCTGGTTCACTGTCGCTTTCACCTTTGATCGATTTGTGGCCATTTGTTGTCAAAAGATGAAAGGGAACTATTGCACTGAGAAAACAGCAGCCGTGGTTCTGGGAACAATAACTGTGCTCAGCTGTTTAAAGAATATTTCCTGGTATTTTATGTTACATCCTTGGTATAAGCTGAGGAACTTACCCTGGTTTTGTATGACAAAAAAGTACATTATGTTATCTCCCGTCTGGGGATCGATTGAGCTGATTCACTACATTCTGACCCCAGCGCTCCCATTTGTTCTGGTTCTGCTGCTCAATGCTTTCACTGGGAGGTACATTTTTGTGGCCAGCAGAGCCCGCAGGAGACTCCAGTCTGACAGCAGGGGGCAGCATTCCAAGGACCGACAATTGGAGAGCCGAAGGAAATCCATCATTTTAATGTTTGTTATCTCAGGGAATTTTGTCCTGTTATGGTCAATGTTTCTGGTGTATTCTGTGTGGAAACAAATGGATCGTTTGGGTTTTAAGGCTGTCGTTTTCCAATACATTTTACGAGATGTAGGATTCATTCTCCAGCTCCTGAGTAGCTGCACAAACACGTGTATATATGCCATGACCCAGACTAAGTTCAGAGAACAGCTGAAGAACATGGTCACATACCCTTTTGCTCGATTAGTGACATTTATGAAAAGATGAGATGGATTGATGAATTCTGGGATCAAAAACTGTTTGGTTGGGGAATTGTCTGGTTAAATGTTTTCATAATGAAGCATGTACCAGGCCAACAGGAATGGTCAGTTTGACATTTTATTCATCAAATTTCCCATGTAACACAAGCAGTCGGTCTGTACCAGTTCCAACTGCCTGGTCTTATGAAGGTGTAAAGGGTACATTGAACATTACAGTGCAGTACAGGCCCTTCGGCCCTCAATGTTGTGCCGCTCTGTCATACTAATCTGAAGCCCATCCCACCCACACTATTCCATGTACGTCCATTTGCCTGTCCAATGACGACTTAAATGCACTGAAACTTGGTGAATTTACTACCGATGCAGGCAAAGCATTCCATACCCTTACTACTCTCTGAGTGAAGAAACTACCTCTGACATCTGTCTTACACCTATCTCCCCTCACTTTAAAGTTGTGTCCCCTCGTGTTTGCCGTCCCTATACTTTGAAAAAGGCTCTCCCTGTCCACCCTATCTAACCCTCTGATTATCTTGTATGTCTCTATTAAGTCACCTCTCAACCTTCTCCTCTCCAATGAGAACAGCCTCAAGGCCCTCAGCCTTTCCTCATAAGACATTCCTTCCATACCAGGCAACATCCTAGTAAATCTCCTCTGCACCCTTTCCAAAGTTTCCACATCCTTCTTATAAAGCGGTGACCAGAACTGTACACAATATTCCAAGTGTGGCTGTACCAGAGCTTTGTACAGCTGCAGCATAACCTCCTGGTTCTGGAACTCAATCCCTCTTATTAATAAAGGCCAAAACACTTTATGTCTTCTTAACAACCCTGTCAATCTGGGTGGCAACTTTCAGGGATCTGTGTACATGGACACCGAGATCTCTCTGCTCATCTGCACTCCCAAGAATCCTACCATTAGCCCAGTACTTTGCATTCTGATTACTCCACCCAAAGTGTATCACCTCCCACTTGTCCACATTAAACTCCATTTGCCACCTCTCAGTCCAGCTCTGCATCCTATCTATGTCTCTCTGCAACCTACTACATCCTTTGTCACTATCCACAACTCCACCAACCTTAGTGTCGTCCGCAAATTTACTAACCCACCCTTCTCAGCCCTCATCCAGGTCATTTATAAAATTGGTGAACAGCAGTGGACCCAACACCGACCCTTGCGGTACGCCGCTAGTAACTGGACACCAAGCTGAACATGTTCCATCAACTACAACCCTCTGTTTTCTTTCAGCAAGCCAATTACTGATCCAAACTGCGATGTCTCCAACAATCCCATTCCTCCTCATTTTGTATAATAGCCTGCTGTGGGGAACCTTATCGAATGCCTTGCTGAAGTCCATATACACGACATCAACCGGTTTACTCTCATCTACCTGTTTGGTCACTTTGTCAAAAAACTCAATAAGATTCGTTAGGCACGACCTACCCTTCACAAAACAGTGCTGACTGTCCCTGATCAGATTATTCTTTTCTAGATGGTTATAAATCCTATCTCTTATAACTTTTTCCAACACTTTACCAACAACTGAAGTGAGACTCACTGGTTTGTAATGACCAGGGTTGTCTCTACTACCCTTTTTGAACAAGGGAACCACATTTGCTATCCTCCAGTCCTCAGGCACTATTCCTGTAGACAATGATGATTTGAAGATCAATGCCAAAGGCTCGGCAATCTCTTCCCTTGCTTCCCTGAGGATCCTAGGATAGATCCCATCCGGCCCAGGGGACCTGTCTATTTTCACACTCTGCAGTATTTCTAATACCTCTTCCTTATGAACCTCAATCTCTTCTCGTCTAGATGAAAGTATCTCTGCATCTTCCTCGCCAACATTTTCATTTTCTATAGTGAACACTGTCGAAAAATATTTATTTAGTGCTTCCCCTATCTCCTCTGACTCCACACACAACTTCCCACAATTCTCCTTGATTGGCCCTAATTTAACTCTCGTAATTCTTTTATTCCTGACATACCGATGGAAAGCCTTAGTGTTAACCCTGATCCTATCCGCCAACAACTTCTCATGTCCCCTCCTGGCTCTTCTGAGCTCTCTTTTTAGGTCTTTCCTGACTTCCTTGTAACCCTCAAGCACCTTAACTGAGTTTTCACATTTTGTCCGAACATAAGCTTTCTTCTTCTCCTTGACCAGGGATTCCACTTCCTTAGTAAACCACAGCTCACGCGTTCTATATCTTCCTCCCTGCCTGACAGGTACATACTTATCTAGGACACACAGGAGCTTTTCCTTGAATAAGCTCCACATTTTTAATGTGCCCATCCCCTGTAGTTTCCTTCCCCATTCTACGCTTCCCAAATCTTTCCTAATTGCATCGTAATTTCCCTTCCCCCAGCTGTAACTCTTGCTCGGTGGTGTACACCTATCCCTTTCCATCGCTAAAGTAAACCTGACAGAATTCTGATCACTGTCTCCAAAGTGCTCACCTACTTCCAAATCTAACAGCTGGCCAGGCTTGTTACCCAGTACTAAATCTAAAGTGGCTTCGCCCCTTGTAGGCCTGTCTACATACTGGGTCAGGGATCCCTCCTGCACACACTAGACAAAAACTGACCCACCTATAGTACTTGTGACCCCAGTCAATATTTGGATAGTTGAAGTCCCCCAAGACAACTACCCTGCCTCTCTCACTCCTTTCCTCTACATCTCTGGGACTATTCGGAGGCCTATAGAAAACTCCCAGCATGGTGACTTCTCCTTTCCTGTTCCTTACCTCAGCCCATACTACCTCAGTTAATGAGTCCCCAAACATCCTTTCTACAACTGTAATATTGTCCCTGATCAACAATGCCACACCGCCCCCTCTTTTACCATCTTCTCTGTTCTTACTGAAACATCTGAATCCTGGAACCTGCAACAGCCATTCCTGTCCCTGCTCTATCCATGTCTCCGTAATGGCCACAACATCGAAGTCCCAGGTACCTACTCTGCCAGTTCACCCACTTTATTTCGGAATCTCCTCACATGGAAGTACACACACTTCAAACCAGGTTCTCGCTTGCCAGTGTCAGATACTTCACTTGGGAACTCCCTACTCTCATCCTCTTCTGTCCCTGTCCTACAGTTTTGGTTCCCATCCCCCTGCTGTATTAGTTTAAATCAACCTTAATAGCTTTGGCGGATTTCCCCCCCCAGGATATTGGTACCCCTCTGGTTTAGATGAAGACCATCCTGCTTGTAGAGGTCCCACCTACCCCAGAAAGAACTCCAATTATCCAAAAACCCGAAACCCTCCCTCCTGCACCATTCCTGTAGCCACGTGTTCAACCCCTTTCTCTCCCTATTCCTCACCTCACTGGCACATGGCACGGGCAGCAAACCAGAGAAAACAACTCTGTTTGTCCGAGCTCTAAGTCTCCATCCTAGCTCCCTGAATTTCTGCCTCAAGTCCCCATCTCTCTTCCGACCTATGTCACTGGTGCCAATGTGGACCATGACTTGGGGCTGCTCTCCCTCCCCCCGAAGGATCCCAAAAACACGATCAGAGACTGTATCTTGAAGAGAGTTAATTGCTCACAGAACGACTTAATACAGCACCAAGGTACCTATGTAGCATTGGGTCAAACTTCTAGATTAGTTAGGTTACCTGGAGATGACAAAACAAATTCAAATTTGGCCAATCCTTTGAAATCATGCCCCAAAATACCAATCTCCAATCATGTTTGCATTAGCTTTTTGACAATATTAGCACAAATGAAATGATCCAATGCTTCAGAATATAAAACCTGAAAAAAATTGAACATTTGGAGGAGAACTGCCAAGCCACCAACATACGCAGACAGCCCGGAGAATAACTCTCTTAAAGGTACATTAGCCCTTATAACCTTCATAACACCTCCCCACTGAAGAAAACAAATGAAAAAGTGGCTGTTTTTTCTATTCTTTAAACCAATTACCTTAACATACAGATAACGTTAATCGAAGTTCACCCTAACTTCCTCCTGAGGTTTGGTTGCTGTTTTGATAACAATTCAACTGTGACCAACCAATTTAGACCAAACACTCAGCCCTTCAAAGCCAATCGAATTTCAAATCTGATGATATTGACAGCCTGAAACCAATCCAACGATAGGAATTTCAGGGGAAATCCAGGGAATAAAAACAATTGTTTTTGAACATCGAGGAGAAAGTGAACCAACAGCATTGAACAGCTCTGAAAGAAATCTCAGAACGCACCCATTATTAAAGGTACAAAGACATTTTATACAAAGATACTCTCAGTCAAAACAGCTCAGGGGGAAACAGCAGGATTAAAAGGATGGAAGTAAACAGCACATTCAGAAGAGCAGAAGGAAAGCAGCATACGCTACTGTATGGACTTTGAGAGATGGAATTAATTTAATGTTTCGTAATTGTGTTATTGAAGCAGCATTTTAATTGGGTTGGGGTCAGATTGGGAAAAGGGGATTGGGTTTGTTCATCGTTTTAGTTTAGTGTTCACTACTGAGTTAGAAGAATGAATGGTAATGTTTTTCTTTACAGAGTGGAAATCAGGGGGTTTCTTTCACTCAGATGTGGTGAAAGAGGCAAAGCTGGTGGGATTAGTGGAAGTAGGAAAGGGAACCTCAATAGAGGTCAAGGAGCTGCAGGAGAGTGCACAGAATATGCAGGGACTACGTGTTGAGTTAGTGCCTGATCTCAATGAAGTCTTCACCTCTGTGGGTAACGTTTACTCAGGAACAACTGGGGGAGAAAGGAAAGAAGCTGCAATTTCAAGAGATACAGGATCTGCTGAGTGTCTAATACTCAGAGATGAAAGTATTTGCACTCCTTCTGAACAGTTTTCTGCAAGAGTGGTAATTTGTGGAATCGATGGACTGAAAATTTGCATTCGTCTGTGTAAGATCAGGTTGGAGAGCCAAATCAAGTTTGGGGAAGTGATAGCGAGAGTTACTGACAGATTGTTACTTCCAGGAATACAGTTTGTTCTTGGAAATAACCTAGTAGGATCCAAGGTGGGAGTGATACCCCTTGTGTGCAGAAGCTGAAGGAGGCCAGGGAACTGAGGTCTTTAAAAAATATATCTTGGATTTTTTTTCCAGACTGCGGAATAAAAAAGATAAGTTACAGCAAGAAGGAAGCACTAAAGAGAAAGATGAAGGAGTTGAGGTTCAGTTTGCTGACACCCTGTTTGATGTAATGGTTCAGGGAAACCCTGAACAGACAGAGGGTCAGGCAGAGGTGTTTAATCCTGAAAGACTAATGAAAGGTGTCATGATAAAATATCTATATCATGATGCATACTCAGTAATGGAATCAGAATGTATTCCTGAGGGTTATTCTCTTAAGGAGAGAATCCAAAGGCGAAAATGGAGACCATGGCAGGTTGGTGCAGCGGAGTAGTGGGGAAGTGCACCAGATTGCGTTGCCAGTTGCATAGAGACAGGAAGTGCTTTGGCTAGCACATGAATTACTTGTAGGAGGTCACCTAGGTGTGAGGAAGATTCAGGCTAAGATACAAAACCATGTCTATTGGCCTGGACAGCATAAGCATGTGAGGTAAAAACAATGACTCCCCTCCCTAAAATTAAAAGTGGGAACCAATATTTGTTGACCAAAATGGATGTGTCTGCCAGCTTTCTGGAGGCAATTCCATTATGGAGTGTTAAGGTTAAAAGGATGGTGAAGGAGTTGGTAACTTTCTTTACCTGGTATGGGCTACCCAGGGAGATTCACTCAGACCAAGGGTCTAACATTACTGCTAAACTATTTGTGGAAGTCTTGGATAGTTTGGCACACAGCACTTTAAATCAAGTGTAGACCATCCTGCATCCCAGGGAGCATTGGAAAGGTAGCATCAGACCCTGAAACCCATGTTAAGAACTTACAACCAGGATTACCTGAATGATTGGACTAAAGGTATCCCATTCCTTTTGTTTGCCATTCGAGATGCCCAAATGAATCAACTCAGTCTTGATGCAGGAAAATGAAGATGGAATTGAACAGCCAATTGTCTGTTTTTCGAAGAAACTCAATATCCAACAGAGAGAATGTTCCACCATTGAGAAAGATTTATTGAGTTTGAATTTACAACATTTTAATATTTTTGTGATGAATAATATTTCAGAGATGGTTGTGTATAAGGATCACAACTTTCTTATATTTTTGGAAAGATTTAAAAGATAAAAATATGAGACTATTTCATTAGAGTCTTATGTCACAGACTTTTAGTTAATAAATGATACATGTTGCAGCTCATACAATGTTATTGCAGACGTGTTATCACAGAATTAAAAGAAAATGGAAAGATAAGGTTGGACTACATCAATTTCAATGTTACATAAGTGCCCGGATGTAATATGAGGGGAATAATTTATGTTAATTGCATATGTATTTAATATATGGTCATTTTAAGATAGAAAGTGTTTTCTGCATTTAGATCACAGCCACCGTTGCCAGTATAGAGAGCAGCTGGGAGATGGACTGTTCCTAAATAGATAGATATGGCAGTTGGCTCTTCAACTGATACCTGAGTTTTTGTTGCTGTTTTGTCAACAATTCAAATGCAACCATTAATTTTACTTATGCCCAGCATACCAAAACCCAACTGAATTTGAATTTATTGTATTGACAATATCGTACCAATGAGAGGGTACAATGTTGGGGAATATAAAATCCGAGGGGATTTGAAAATTGGTCAGAGGAACAGCCATAGAGTCAAAGAGCAAGTGACATCTGAAGAAAAAAGACGTTGCTTTCAATGAAATCTCAGAAGGGAATATCTATTAAAAGTTCCTTTTCCTGTAAAAGCAGTTAGAAGTAAGAAGATGGCCTAGGGAGAAGACCCCAGAATTGGAAGACTGGAAGGGAGACAGCTTACGGGACTGCATGGCCTTTGAGAGATTATATCAATGTAAAGTTTAATCATTTTGTTAATGGAAAAGCATAAAGTTCAGGTCAGCTAAGAGATACCGGTTAGTTCGGGGAAAGAGTATTCAATTTGTTCATAGTTTTGGTTAGTACTCATTATTAAAGTAAAACAAATTGTGACTTTTCTTAGATAAAGTAAATTGAAATTGAAGGTGGAGATGAATATGATGATAAGCAGGATCCAGCTCCATGAGAACTTTCCACTTCTCTTTTGACTTCTTTCCTGAGGGAAGTTGGAAAGCAGTTTGCAGCTTATTCAGGTTCCATTTCTGGGGCTGTGACACAGCAACATTGACAGGAACATGACTCAGCCAGAACAGAACTGCAAACAGGTTGGGAAATAAAAAGAGATGTAGCAATATTGGTGAAAGACAGTAACGTAGCCCCTGAATTAGATACACTTCCTGAATTTGAATCTGTATGGTTGGAGGTCAGAAACAGGAAGGAAGCAGTGACCTTGTTGGGTGTTTATTGTGGAGCCCCAAGTAGTGGGCAGGAAGTAGAAGAGAGCATTTCTAGGCAGATTATGGAAATTTGCAGGAGAAGAAGGGTTGTGATAAACGGTGATTTCAATAACTGAGGTAGACTGGGTAAAAGATAGAACCTAGAAAAGTACAGCACAGAACAGGCCATTCGGCCTACGATGTTGTACCGAGGAATAATCCTAGTGTAAAATAAAATAACCTTACCTACGTATCCTTCAACTCACTGCCATCCGTGTGCATGTCCAGCAAGCACTTGAATGTCCCTAATGACTCCACTTCCACCACCATCGCTGGCAACGCATTCCATGCATTCACAACTCTCTGTGTAAAGAACATACCTCTGACATCTCCTCTATCCCTTTCTCCTAATATCTTAAAACTATGACTCCTCGTCCAAGTCAATCCTGTCCTGGGGAAATGTCTCTGGCTATTGACTCTATCCATGCCTCTCATTACCTTGTATACCTCGATCAGGTCAGCTCTCTTCCTGCTTCTCTCCAGAGAGAAAAGTCCAAGCTTCGTCAACCTCTCTTCATAAAGGGTGACGATGAGAGAAAACATTTAGTCCAGAAGTAGATGGCTGTGCTTCATTGTCCTCAGAGTGTTGCTTGGGTTTTGGCTTAAAATAAACATCTAGGTTTCGCTGCTTTGGCATCTTTCTTCTTTGATGAAGTTTATGCCATGAACCGCTATCCTGCTGTGTTCTGCATCGTAGTCATTGTCATCCCTAAGCTGCAGCTGTTTTTCAACTTCCCTCAGGATGGAAGACAAAAGGGAAGTGGAACGTTCTCATGGGGCTGGATCCTGGTCTTCATCGCCTTCATCTCCAGCTTCAACTTCCCCTGCAGCAACAAGTCATAGAGTCATAAAGGCATAGAGATGGAAACAGCACAGAAACAGATTCTTTGGTTCAATGCGTCCATGCTGACCAGATATACTAACCTAATCTAATCCCATTTGCCAGCACTTGGCCTCTATCCCTCTACCCTTCCTATTCATTTGTCCATCCAGATGTCTTATAAATGTTGTAATTGTACCAGCCTCCATCACTTCCTCTGACAGCTCATTCCACACACGCACCACCCCCATGTCAAAAGGTTGCCCCTTACGTTCCTTTTAAGTCTTTGCCCTCTCACCCTTAACCAATGCCCTTTCGTTCTGTACTCCCCCACCCCAGGTAAAAGACCTTGTATATTTATCGCATCCATGCTCCTCAAACTCTGATGTTCCAGGGAAAACAGTCCCAGCTTATTCTGCCCCGCCCTCTAGTTCAAATCCTCCAACCTTAGTGTCACAAAATCTGGTGCTTTTTCTAAAAGCTGTTCCTTTTCTCAAGAATACTGTGTCCTTGATTTTCTCAGAGGGGGTGTAAAACAGTCCGAGCTCTGAATTGGCTGTGCTGTTCCAGAGATTATAAGAATATTGGGAGGCTATTTGTTTAATACGTAAACATATGAGACTTTAGGCCACAGCTTTCATGTTTACGAAGTAACCTGCGTAATGAAATGGGAGTGGTCAGTCCTAAAATCTG
This sequence comes from Chiloscyllium plagiosum, assembly GCF_037043375.1. NCBI lineage: Eukaryota > Metazoa > Chordata > Chondrichthyes > Orectolobiformes > Hemiscylliidae > Chiloscyllium > Chiloscyllium plagiosum. Next base: position 93,673,272 of record NW_028270150.1, read on the forward strand.
AAGTGTTTTTCGAGTCAGTTTCGCCGTGGCCTGGGTGGAAACAGGCTGCTCGACTCTCTCTCTCTCCTTCTGCCCTCTAACTTCGACCTGTCAGCCTTTGTTTCATTTTTACTCTGTGTTTAAAGGCGTTTGTTTATTGGGACTCTTGTGTACCTTCACAATATCATAATTAAGTCTAGTTGGATAGCCTTATGTCTGCGGGTATTCTATATTCTGTTATTTCTGCTTTGCACCGTAAGTTAAAAAATAATTTTTCTGTTTTAAAACCTGGTAGTCAACGTCGCTAACATACCCCAGATAATTTTCACTGTGCACTTACCTAAACAAATTGCAAAGTTACGGTCTGGGCTGCCAGCTTAAGAATGTTGTGAGTGGTCTGGCCTAGTCCATAACACATGGTAACATCCTCGGAAATCTTTTCTGAATCCTTTCACGTTTCACAACATCCTTCCGATAGGAAGAAGACCAGAACTGCACACAGTATTCCAAAAGTGGCCCAACCAGTGTCATGTACAGTCACAACATGACCTCCCAACTCCTGTACTCCATGCTCTGACCAGTAAAGGAAAGCATACAAAACATCTTTTCCGCTCTGCAATGTACCTGCGACTCTCAAGGAACTATGAACCTGAACGCCAAGTCCCCTTTGTTTAGCAACACAGTCCAGGACGTTATCATGAAGTGTATAATTCACACACAGGTTTGTTTTCCCAAAATGCAGCACCGCACATTTATCTAAATTAAACTCCATCTGCCACTCCTCAGTCCATTGGCCCATCTGATCAAGATCCCATTTGGCTCTGAGGTAACCTTCTTTGCTGTCCACTACACCTCCAATTTTGATGTCATCTGCAAACTTATTAACTATACCTCCTCGGTTTACATCCAAATCATGTATATAAATCACAAAAGACAGCGGTCCCAGCACTTGTGGCACATCACTGGTCATAGGTCTCCAGTCTGAAAAGCAACCCTCCACCACCACCCTCTTCTTCTACCTTTGAGCCAGTCCTACATCCAAATGGCTGGTTCTCCCTGTATTCCATAAGATCTAACCTTGATAACCAATCTCTAATAAGGAGCCTTGTCAAATGCTTCACTGAAGTCCATTTAGGTCACGTCCACTACTCTGCCCTTTTTGTTACTTCTTCAAAAAACTCAATCAATTTCATGAGACATGGTTTCCCATGCACAAAGCCACGCTGACTATCTCTAATCAGTCCTTGCCTTTCTGAATACATGTAAATTCTGTCCCTCAGGATACCCTCCAACAACTTTCCCACCACCAATGTCGGGCTCATCGGTCTATAGTTCGCTGAAGTTTCCTTACCACCTTTCTTAAGTAGTGGCACCACATTAGCCAACCTCCAGTCTTCCACCACCTCACCTGTGACTATCGATGATAATAATATCTCAGCAAGGGGCCTTCCCTAATTTCCCACAGAGTTCTAAGGTACACCTGATCAGGTCCTGGGGATTTATCCACTTTTTTTGCATTTCAAGACATCCAGTACTTATTCCTCTGTAATATGGACATTTTTAAAGATATCATCATCTATTTCCCCACATTCCATGTCTTCTATGGTCTTCTGTGCAGTAAACACTGATGCAAAATACTCTTTTAGGATCTCACCCTGTCTCCTGCGACTCCACACATAGGCTGCCTTGCTGATTTTTGAGTAGCCCTGTTATCTCCTTAGTTACCCTTTTGTCTTTAACACATTCATAAAAACCCTTTAGATTCTCCTTTACCCTATTTGCCAAAGCTATCTCATGTCCCCTTTTTGCCCATCTGATTTCCCTCTGAATTATACTCCTACTGCCTTTATACTCTTCCAAGGATTCATTCGATCTCTTCCAGTCTATAAATCCGCTGTGGAGAAGTCTTCACAATGGGATTCACGGAGCTCCTCGAATCCTCTGCCTCCACCTCTTCAAATCCAACTTGCTTTGTCAGAGCGACACAATACCCATTGATTGTTGAAGCCCCTCTGATGGTTCAATGCCTTTAAAATCATGGAGTAAATCTGGGGGAAGCTTCTACCAAAGTGCATGCAGGCAGTGCTTACTGACATCACCCCAGACCTCCACCATGGTGTCAATAGCATTCTTAATGTTAAAGCTCCTCCAAAGGTGTCCCTAATACTGGCCATGAGGGACGAACTGTATACTGTCCTCATGATCCCCCTCAGTAGCTGCAATCAGCTTCCAGAATGCGTGCCTTATCTAATAAGCTTTAAAAGCTGCTATTGCAGCCTGGCCCATGGGTTGAATGAGAGAGGTTGTGTTCGGAGGTAGGAATAAAACATTGATGTTTTCAGAAAGCTCACTGGTGGTGGGAGGGTGGCTTGGTGCATTGTCCAGAATGAGGAGAACCTTGAAATCCAAATCCCTTCCCCTGCAATCGTTTCTAAACTTCACCCTCAAAGACATCAACAATACGGAAAGAGAAAATGTGCCCCGGCATCAAACCACTTTTGCTTGATCTGAAGTAAACACCAAGACTGGATTTAAGGGAACCGGGGATGGAATCGCCTGATAGCCAAAAGGTGTTCGCCTTTTTAAAAAAATCATTCCCCAATTCACCAATCATATTGCAGCCAAGTTATGTCAGTGAAACGTGCGATGTAACAGAATTACCTGTGTCTAAAGCAGTTGTACCCTGGATGACTGAGGATATTAATAAGAAAATAAGGAAGATCAATGGAGCATATGATGCAGACGAGAATAATAATAGCAAGAGAAATCAGGAAGATCACCACAAAGGCAGGAGAGAGGCTCAGGCTCGAATAAGGAAGGCGAAGAAAAAGTGAGAGGAAAGGATGGCACGCTGTGCTCAAACAAACAGGAAAATGTTCTTCAAACAGAGGAATAGTGAAAGGTTAGTGAAGGATAGAGTGGAGCCCGGCAAAGAACAGGCAGAATAAGCTGTTGACTGAAGGAAATGACATGGTAGAGGTACTAAAGGAGCACTTGCTTCTGTCTTTAACAAATTAAAAAGTAGTGTGAATGGCTGAGTTAAAATATGAATGTTGAGCAACTGAGCAGTATAGTGATAGATAAAGAAGGGGTGCTAAAAGGTCTGGCACTTCAGGGAGAGAATTCGCTACACCCAGGCAGGATGCATCTAGTTTGCTGAGAGAATTCGGGAAGCAAAGCCATTGACAGGAATTTTCCAGACCTCTCTGTACACAGGAATAGTCCTGGTGGTCTGGACGATTGTAAAATGTGGCAGCGTTGTTTCAGAAATGAGCAAATGATAACCCAGGAGCCTACAGACCAAGCAGCTTGACATTATCTGATGGAGGCCATAATGCAGGATATGCAGAATAAGGACAGGGAAAATAAATAAATTCGAGACAGTTAACATGACCTTGTCAAGGGCAGGTCATATCTAACAATCTGAACTGTGTTCCTTGACGGGGTGACAATGAAACAACTTAGAGTGAGATCCTTTTTTATTCTGATTTTTACAAACAATTTGGAGATGGAAGTTGAGGGCAAACTTTCTCAATTTGCAGATGATACGAAGTTAGGGAGAATAGTGAAATAGTTCCGGTGTGTGATTCTCTGAAAGTGGCATCCCTATTTCTAAACTGTTACCCCCCTCCCTTCCTAGTTCTAGATTCTTCCAGAAAAGGTAACATCTTTTCCACATTGAATTGGTCAAGTCCCCTCAGGATCTTATATGTTTCAGTTAAGTCACCTCTGTATAGAAGTCTTCTACACACCAGAGGATACAGGCCGAGTCTGTCCAACCTTTCCTCATCAGGTACTCAGCACATTCCAGGTGTCAGACCAATAAACCTTCTCTGAACAGCTTCCACCATGTTAACAGCCTATGTGTACGCTGACCAGTACTGTGCACTGTACTCCAGATGTGGTCTCACCAATGCCCTGTATAACTGAAGCATAACCTGAATACTGTTGCATTCAGTTCCCCTCCTGATAAACCAGAGCATTCTATTAGTTTTTTTCTGAAACCTTGCTGTCCCTGCAAACTGATTCGAGGATCACAGTTTCAGAGGAACAGAAACAGGAGCAGGCCATTTGGCCCATTGTGCCTGCTCTGTCATTCATTAAGGTCATGGCTGATCTATCCATCCCCTCAGCTCCTCCCACCTGCATTATCCCCATAAACCTTCATTCCTCTACCATGGAAATTCCCATCCAGCTCTGTCTTGAATACATTTAATGAAGCTGCCTCCACTGCTTTCTTGGACAGACAATTCCATAGATTCACTACTATCTGGCAAAAGCCATTCCTCCTCATCTCTGTCCAAAATCTACTCCCCCTAAACTTGAGGCCATGTCCCCTAGTCCGAGTCTCACCCACCAGCGGAAACAACTTGCCTGTCACTATCATATCTATCCCTTTCATCATTCTTTATGTCTCTATAAGATCCCCTTTCATTCTTCTCAAATCTAGTGAGTACAGTCCCAGGCATCTCAACCTCACCTCAGAGAGTACCCCGCTCATCTCTGGAAACAACCTGGTGAACCTCCTCTTCACCGCCTCCAAACCCAGTATGTCCTTCCTCAAGTAAGCAGACCAGAACTGAGCACAATACGCCGGGTGCATCCTCACTAACATCTTGTACAATTGAGCAGATCCTCCCTGTTCTTCAATTCGATCTCTCCGGCAATGAAAGCCAACATTCTGCTTGCCTTCCTGTTTACCTGCTGCACCCACAAATCAACTTTTAGCGGTTGATGTATGAGCACTCCTCAGTCTCTCTGCACAACAGCATGCTGCAATCCTTCACCATTTAAACAATACTGTGACCCACTATTTTTACTTCCAAAGTGGATAACCTCACATTTACCAATATTGTACTCCATCTGCCTGACCCTTACCCATTCAATTAACCTATCGAAATCTCTCTGCAGACGCTCTACATCCTCTGGGCAGTTTGCAGCAAATGTGGATGTGTTACACTCGGTCTCCTCTTCTAATACATTTGTACATTCCATGAACAGTTGCAGGCCCAACACTGACTGATTTAAATGGCCTTAAAGTTGGCGAGTTTGCTCCTACCGTTACCTGCCTGTTGTCAACACCATTCACTGTTATCCAATCCACCAGGATCTGGCCAGATTCCTGGGAATGTTGGTAAATTACAACTACCGCACCTACTGTAACTTCCGCCATTTCTTTCAGCACCCTGGGATGTCGTTCATCAGGACGAGGGACTTATCTACATTTAGACCCTCAAGTTTGCTCAACATTCCCACTTCAGTGATAACAATTGAATTGGAATCTTCACCGCCCATTGGTTACATCATGTTATTTTTTAGTATGTTAGACTCTCACCCATCCTCAGATGCACCACCCATCTCACGGACGGTGACCTGTGAAGGTCCCCTGTATAGTTGTGCTGTCTATGGAAATGTCTCCCAGAATTCCACTGTGATTACTCTCAGCTGCCCTCTGACTCGCCCTTCAGTGATTCATGCACTCGGCCACCCAGGTCCCTCCGCATCTCAGAGCTCTCCAAACTCTGACCATTCATAGAAGGTGTTTGTTTATTATTCTTTCTGCCACAATGGACTGTTTCTCACTTTCCCACATTTTTCTCCATTTGACAGAAATATGTAAGCTCCTCATATCCTCTTCACAACTCACTTTGCTTTCTATCTTTGTGTCATCAGTAAATTTGGCTCCGTACATTCAATCCCTCCATCCAAATCATTTCCGTAAATTGTAAAGTGTTGAGAGTCCAGCACTGACCCCTGAGACATACCATTGACACATCCTGTCAGGCTGAAAAAGACCCACTTATTCCTACTCTCTGCATCCTATTCACTAAACAATCTTCTATCCAGGTCACTTTGTTACCCCCAACTCCATGAGCTTTTATTTTCTGCAATTACATTCGATGTGACACATTATCAAATACCCTCAGGATCCACTGCACTCCTACAGCCTCTCGGTAATGTGGCCCATTGGGTCCCACTTCCCTGTCTGCAACTCCTCCCTGTACATTCAGATGTGGGTCCTGATTGCTGACACCACGGGCTCGTCTCCTGCCTGAGTAGCTGCCTGGTCTCTGCCGGTCCCTCCAAGTGCCAACGGCCTGGGGCATTTCTTCCTCAGCCAGGTGCAGAACTGTGGCAGTAAGGTACTCACCAGCTTGTGCTGACACACTCTCTAAGGCTAACCTACCCACCGAGGTCTCAGGGTCAGAGCTGGTGGGGTGTCTTTTACACCTCTGTACTCTCGTCCTCACAGGGGGAGGAGGTGGCTTGTGTGGGAAATGGCCACATTACTATGGGGGTGGTGGAGATACTGGTAGTACCCGCAAGGCACAGAGAGAGAGAGAGAGAGAGAGTGTGTCATGGCCACTGGTTGGCAGTGGTGTGCGATGAATGAGACTGACAGAGCAGTTAATGGGAGAGTGGGAACAAGGCATAGCACAAGCTGAAGGAACAACATCTCATTTTTGACAGAGGAACTTTCCAGCTTTGATGTGTCAACACTAATTTCCACAAATTCAGGGTTTGACTGCATTTTGTCTCCACTGCACTTTTCTTTAATTCCTGCAATCTCTGACATGTTGTTATATTCTCAGCTCTTTTACACACACAGCTTTCCTTTCTGTCTTATTTACATTGCTCCTAGTAGAGAGGACCCGGGCACACTTTAGATTAGATTAGATTCCCTATAGTGTGGAAACAGGCCCTTCAGCCCAACAAGTCCACACCGACCCTTGGAAGAGCAACCTAACCAGACCATTCCCCTACACGTAACACAATGGACAATTTAGCATGGCCAATTCACCGAACCTGCACATCTTTGGACTGTGGGAGGAAACCGGAGCACCCGGAGGAAGCCCATGCAGACACGGGGAGAATGTGCAAACGCCACATAGACAGATGCCTGAGGTGGGAATTGAACCCGGCTGTGCCACCCTAATTTACTTTATCACCATTTTACATCTTTTCTTTTCCTCTTCCAACACCATTAACAGCTCACTTGTCTTTTACACTGAACCTCGATACCATTTCACTTTTCTTCTACATCTGTCAAAAATATAAAATAATCCATTTCACCCCCACCCCCAACTCGGTTCTGAGTCATACACAACGGCACAGTGGCTCAATGGTTCGCACTGCTGCCTCACGGTGCAAAGGAGTTTGGTGGGTTTCCACCAGGTGCTCCGGTTTCCTTGCATGGTCCAAAGATGTGCAGGTTAGATGGGTTGGCGATGTCAAATTTCCCAGTGTCCAGGGATGTGTAGATTAGGTGGATTACCATGGGAAATGCAGGGTTACAGGGATAGAGTAGTACGCTGTGTCGGAACATGATAACCGCTATCAGAGGGTTAGTGTAGACTCTATGGGCCGAATGGCCTGCTTTCTGTTCTATGAGGACTCGAAGGATTAACTCTGTTTCCCTCTTCACAGATACTGCCTGATCTGTTGCGTTTCTACAGCATTTTCTGTTTGTTTCGGTTTTGCAGCATCAGCAATATCTTGGTTCAAATGATCTCCTGATGTCTGATACTATCCTCCTTAATAATCAGTGGCTTTCTCTCTGTCTTGTTTTCTACAAACCTGGAAATCATGCCCTTTATATATAACATATTTGTCAATGTCATTAAAACATGTATTACAAAGATCAGTGTCCCTAAGCTGATCTTGCCTTATTTTTATGGAGATTCTTATCCTTCCTTCAGTTCCTATGGAAACCAGATGCTGCCAGTTCCCAACAGGAAAGCCTGGGCAGTTACCTGGAGGCAGGAGCTCACCGTTTGCTTCTCCAGGTCTTCATCCATCTCCAGCATCAGCACCATTTCACTGCATGCTCCATCAACACTGTCCTCTCCCACACTCTGTCCGTGTGTGTGGGCATCACCAAACCCCAGCCTCACCACATCATTCTGGCTGCTTTCAGATTAACTCACCCTTCACTGTGGAGCTCAGAGACAATGATGTCGTACCTGCTTCTGCCAGGTTGGTTCACAGTCAGGGGCATGGGCACATTTCATGCATCGACACAGTAAGCTCACGAGTCTGTCATTGATAGGTTTGACTCTGGTCCCCTTCCTGAATAAGGGAACAACATTTGCTATCCTCAAGTCTTCTGGCACTCTTCCTGCAGTCAATAACAACACAAAGATCAAAGCCAATGCTTTACAATCTCCTCCCTGGCTTCCCAGACAACCCTAGATTTGGTCCCATCCAGTCCAGGGGACTTACCTATTTTCACACTTTCCAGAATTGCTAACACCTCCTCCTTCTGAACCTCAATCCCGTCTAGTCTAATAGCCTGTGTCTCAGTATTCTCCTCAACAGCATTATCTTTTTCCTGTGTGAATACTGACAAAAACTATTCCTGTCGCATCTCTCCTGTCTCCTCGGACTCCACGCACAACTTCTCACTATTGTCCTTTACTGGCCCAATCTCACTCCTGACATTCTTTTATTCCTGACATACTTGGAGAAAGCTTTTCGGTTTTCTTTGATCCTAACTGCCAAAGACGTCTCATGTCCTCTCCTGGCTCTTCCTAGCTCTCTCTTTAGGTCCTTCCTCACTAACTTGTGTCCAAAGCTGAGCCTCCATGTCACATCTGCACACCACCCTTCTTGTTTCTCTTGACAAGAGATTCATCTTCATTATTATGCCACAGTTCTTTGTTTGAAAACTTCCTCCCTGTCTGACAGGTACATACTTATCAAGGACACGCTGTTGCTGTTACTTGAATAAGCTTCATATTTCAATTGTGTCCATCCCCTGCAGTTTCTTTCCCCATCCAATGCATCCTGAATCTTGCTTAAATGCATCTTTATCACCTTTCCCCCAATTATAACTCTTGCCCTTCGGTATATACCTAACCCCTTCTGTAGCTAATGTAAACATAACCGAATTGTGTTCACTATCACCAAAATGCTCACCTTCCTCCAAATCTAGCACCTTGCCAGGTTCATTACCTAGTATCAAATCCAATGCCTCTTGTTTGTCTATCCACATACCTTGTCCGGAATTGTGCCAATATTTGGAAAGTTAAAGGCCCCAAATCAACTCTCCTATTATTTTTGCTCTTATCCAGAATCATCTTTGCAACCCTTTCCGCTACATCTCTGGAATGATTCAGAGGTCTTTCGAAAACTCCCAACAGAGTGACCTTTCCTTTTAGTTTCTATTCTCGGCCCATACTCCCTCAGTGGACAAATCCTTATCAAATGTCCTTTGTGCCACCGTATTACTGTCCTTGACTAACAATGCCACACATCTCCCTCTTTTACCACCTTCCCTGTTCTTACAGAAAAGTCTAAATCCAGGAAACTGCAACAAGCATTCCTGTCCCTACTCTCTCCGGGTCTGCAAAATGGCCACAACATCGAAGTCCCAGATACCAACCCACGCTGCAAGTTTACCTACCTTACTCCGGATGCTCCTGGCGTTGAAGTAGACACACTTTAAACCACCTTCCTGCCCACAGGTACACTCTTGAGACCCGAAAACCTTATTTACGACCTCAAATCCCTGTGCACTGGAGCCATAATTCAGGTTCCCATTCTCCTGCTGAAATAGTTTTAACCCTCCCAAAGAGCATTAGCAAATATCCCCCCAGGATATGGTACCTCTCTGGTTCAGGTGTAGACTATTCCAGTTATAAAGGACCCACCTACCTCAGAATGAGCTCCAGTTATCCAGATATCTGAATCCCTCCCTCCTGCACCATTCCTGTTGCCGCATGTTCAACTCCTGTCTCTCCCTACTCCTCGTCTCGCTAGTATGTGGGACAAAACAAGCCAGGCATTTTACTGTTAGGTAATCTAGGTCTGTGGGAGCAATGGCCTATCAGGGTCACTACATCCGAGCAACAGGAGGTATTGAGCAGGAAGCATCCCCCATCGCCCTTCACTTTCCAAAAGGATGGCAAGTGGTCCATGTAGTGTTTAGGGAACCCATCAGCTTGTAGGGAGGATTCAGGAATGGCAGGGGTGAGACAGGTCTCTATGAAACAGAGCACAGGGCTTGGTGGGGAACTTGAAGTTGGTGGTGTTCCCATATATCTGCTGCCCGAGACCTTCTAGATGGAAGTGGTTGTGGGTTTGGAAGGTGCTGTCTGATGATCTTTGGTGATTTTCTACTTTGCATTTTGTAGATACTACACACTGCTAGTACTGAGTGTCAGAGATGGAGGGAATTGATGCTTGTGCTAATAGTGCCAGTCAAGAGATCCGCTTTGTCCGGGATGGTGTCAAGCCTCTTGAGTATTGTTGGGGCTGCACCCACCCCATGGGTGGGGAGTGTTCCATCACACTGCTGACTTGTGCCTTGGAGATAGTGGATATGTTTTGTGGAGTCAGGGGGTGATTTACTCACCGTGGTATGTCTAGCCTCTGACCTGCTCTTGTGTTTATGTGGCGAGCACAGTGGAATTTCTGGTCTGTGATAACCCCCAGGATGTTGATATTGGGGGATTCAACGATGGTCACACCATTGGGGCAGTGGTTAGATTGTGTCTTATTGGTGATTGTCTTCGTCTGGCAGGTATGTGCTGCGAATGTTACTTGCCACTTGTCAGCCTAAGCCTGGACATTGTCCAGATCTTGTTGCATTTGAATACGGACTGCTTCAATATCTAAAGAATCGCCAATGAAGCTGAACTTTGTGAAATCATCGTTGCAAATTCCCATTTCTAACCTTATGAGGGAGGGAAAGTGCTTATGGGGACCTTACGATGAACAGCTGGAGATGTCGGGCCAAGGACACTACCCTGAGCAATTCCTGCAGAGATGTCCTGGAGCTGAGATGACTGACTCCAACAACCACAACCATCTTCCTCTGTGTCTGGTCTGACTCCAACCACCGGAGAGTTTGTCCCCCATTGATTCCCGTTTTGCTCGGACCCCTTGATGCCACACTCGGTCCAATTGGCCTTGATGTCACAGTCCGTCACTCTCCCCACCCCTCTGGAACTCAGATCTTTTGTCCATGTTTGAACCAAGGCTGTAATGAGGTCAGGAGCTGGGTGGTCCTGGTGGAACCCAAACTGGGCATCACTGAGCAGGTTGTTGCTGAGCAGGAGCTACTCAATAGCACGGCTGATATCACCTTCCATCACTTTACTGGTGATTGAGAATAGACTGATGGGGCGGGAATTGGCTGTTTTGGATTTGACCTGTTTTTCCTGTACAGGAAATGCCTGGTCAATTTTCCATATTGTCGTAGATGCCTTTGTTCTAACTGTACTAGAACTGCTTGGTAGGGGTGCGGAAAGTCTTGGAACACAAGTCTGCAGTATTGTGGTTGGAATGTTGTCAGGGCTTATAGTATCTAGTGTCTCAAAACCCTTACGTGATATCACGTGGAATGGTTCGAATTGGCTGAGGACTGGGATCTGTAATGCTGGGGACCATTGGAGGAGGGTGAGATGGATCATCCATTCAGCAGATCTGGCTGAAGATTCCTGCAAACTTGTATCTTTTTACACTGACGTTCTGGGCTCTTCCATCATTCAGGATGGGAATGTTTGTGGAGCCTCTTCCTCCAGTGAGGTGTTTGATTGTCCACTACCATTCACGACTGGATGTGGCAGGACTGCAGAGCTCAGATCGGATCCGTTGGTTGTGGGATCATTTAGCTCTGTCCATCACTTGTTGTTTATGCTGATTGGCATGCAATTAGTTCAGCTTCGTGACTGCACCAGGTTGATACCTCACCTTCAGCAATGTCTGGTGTTGGTCCTGGCATGCCCTCCTGCACTCTCTACTGAAACAGAGTTGGTCCCCTGACTTGATGGTCATGGTTGAGTGGGGGATGTGCTGGACCATGAGCTGCTGTTAATGGCCCACAATCACATCATCGATGCCAAGTCTTGAGTTGCTAGATCTGTTTGAAATCTGTCCCATTTAGCACAGTGATACTGCCACACAACACGATGGAGGTTATTCTCAATGTGAAGACAGGGTAGAATTGACCAGGAGAGGAGCCGAGCAGGAAAGACAGTGAGCAGCAATGGCAGGGGTTTCTGGGAGTAATTCAGGAGACACAGCAGAAATTCATCCTGAGAAAAAGGAAGCATGGTACAGGGAGGATGAGGAAACCATGTCTGACTAGGGACGTCAGGGATCACATAAAAGTAAAAGAGAAAGTATATCCTGGGCAAAAGGCAGTGGGAAACCAAAGGATTGGGAAGCTTTAAAAGATCAACAGAGGGCAATAAAAAAGAAATAAGGAGGGAAAAGATTAAATGTGCGATTATATATAAAATATATTAAATATTTAGAAGGCAATAAAGCAAATGATGGGAAATAACAGACTGATTTGACTAGCCTCAGTCATGGTTAAGATCCTTGAATCCATTGCGAAGGGTGAGAGCTCTGAATTCTTGTAAGTGTACGGTAAAGTAGGGCAAAGTCAGCATGGTTTCATCAAGGGGATTATCAAATCTGCTTGAATTCTTTGAGGAAGTAACGAGCAGGTTAGATGTTATGTACCTGGATTTCAAGAAGGCCTTTGACAAGGTGCTGCACAGGATGTAAGGGCCATGGTGTTGGAGGCAAGGTGCTGGCATGGATAGAAGCCTGGCTGTCTGGCAGGGAGCTGAGAGTGAGAATGAAAGGCTCCTTCTCAGGATGGCAGCCAGTGACAACTGGTATTCTGCAAGGCTCAGTGTTGGGGCCACAACTTTTCACTTTATACATTAATGATCTTGATGAAGGAACAGAGGGCATTCTGGCTAAGTCTCCAGATGATACAAAAATAGGTGGACGGACAGGCAGCATTGAGGAGGCGGGAAGGCTGCAGAAGGATTCGGACAGATTAGGAGAGTGGGCAAAGAAGTGACAGATTGGGCACAATGTGGGAAAGTGTGAGGTCATGCACTTTGGTAGGAAGAATAGAGGCATGGACTATTGTCTAAATGATGAGAAAATTCAGAAGTCTGAATGGCAAAGAGACTTGGAAGTTTTAATTCAAGATTCTGTCAAGGTAAACTTGCAGGTTGAGTCAGTAGTTAGGAAGGCAAGTTCAGGAATGGCTTTTATCTTGAATATTAAAGCAGGGATGTACTTCTGAGGCTCGAGAAGTCTCTACTTTTAGAGTATTGTGTGCAGTTTTGGGGCCCATATCTCAGGAAGGATGTCCTGTCCCTGGAGTGTATTCAGAGAAGGTTCACGAGAATGGTCCCAGGCGTCAAGGGTCTAGAGTCAAGAGTAGCTTTATTTGTCTTTTCTAATACATACAACCGATACAGGAAAAAGGAGACAGAGTTCCTCCAGGACCAACGTGCTACAAGGCCAGCACAAACTACACAGTCATACACAGTGCAGAATAAAGAGCACAAGAAATTCCACACATGCAAGACAGCAGAGTAATTGAAATGAAATGAAAGTTACCAGAAATGAAAAGCTTAACATATGAGGATCATTTGAGGACTCTGAGTCCATACTTGATGGAGTTCAGAAGGATCAGGTTGGATCTAATTCAAACATGGAGAATACTAAATGGTCTGGACAGAGTAGATGTTGGGAAGATGTTTCCATTGGTAGGAGAGACTAGGACAAGAGAGCAAAGGTTTAGAGTAAAAGGAAGACCGTTTAGAATGGAGATAATGAGAACCTTCTTCGGCCAGAGAGTGGTAATCTATGGAATTCATTGTTACAGATGGCTGTGGAGACCAGGTCATTGAGTATACTTAAAACTGAGATTTTCAGGTTCATGAGTATCAAAGGGATCAACGGATATGGGGAGAAAGTGGGAGAATAGTGTTGAGAAACGTATCAGCCATGAGTGAATGGCCGAGCAGTTTCATTGTGCTGAATGGCCTAAATTCTGGTCTTTTGTCTTATAGTCTCATAACATTTGTGTTTCTTGCATGTTCTTTCAATCGAGATTTGTTGTCAGATGAGTCAGCTTTACTTAAATGAAACTTAACACAATCCGATATTGTTCACAATTTCATAGTCCTTGTCTTGCCTCATGTATATTCACACTCTGTAAACCCCCTTTTCAAACTGACAAAGTATTTGTAGCAGCACATACAACATGTGATTCACCTGACTGTACAATAGTGTGTGGAAGGATGTTCCAGATAACAATGGAGGCAGGTTCATTGATGACTTGTCTGGAAAACTCTTTGCTGACAATCCATTCAATAGGGATAGAACGTATGTGGAAAAGAGGATTAAGTCTGTCGGAAGATCAACCATGAACTATGGCAGATCAGACTCAAGTGCTTACTGACCTGCTCCTCATTCATATTAGTTTTTTCACATGCATCCCAAAGAGAGAGCAGATGAAACTCACTATCTCTTTGTGAAAGATCCTCGAGAGGGCAGATTGTCCCTACTGTATCAGTGTCATGTACTTTGAGTAGAGTAGACTGACCGCACTGTGTCTATACCATTGACCCAGAGATAACAGACCAATCACACTGTGTCTGTGGTAGATCACCAGGACTTCCAACTGAACATACTCAGTCTGTATTACAAAGATTGGAAAGAGCAGGCTCTCCTCACTGTGTCTGTATCACTGACCCCACGGAGAGTGAGTATGGATGGATTCTGAGCCAGAACAAATTTCTAATACCTGAATTCTTCAATCCATCTAATCATTTAGTGAATTTCCCCATTCGAGTAAAAGGGTATTTTACCATGTTCTTCCGCTGTTTCCTGATCGTAGTCTGGGTCACGACAGATGTACAAGTATTTGTGCAGCAACTTAAGAGCTGGAGAATGAATCCAATATCCCGTACAAAATAATGTAAATGTTTGGCCCGATACCTCATTTGACTCATGTGCTTCCACAGAGAGTATACCATAAACACTGACCATAACAGCATGAAATTCCCTGAGATAATAAACAATGAAATGATATGATTTAGAGATGCCGGTGTTGGACTGGGGTGTACAAAGTTAAAAATCACACAACACCAGGTTATAGTCCAACAGGTTTAATTGGAAGCACTAGCATTCGGAGCAACGCTCCTTCATCAGGTGATTGTGGAGGGCTCGATCGTAACAGAATTTATAGCAAAACTTTACAGTGTGATGTAACTGAAATTATACACTGAAAAAGTGATTGTCTGTTAAGCCTTTCATCTGTTAGAATACAGTATAGTTTCACTTCTTTCATATATAAATCACAAAACCTTTTTTTTTAAAAAGTTGTATTCTCAGGTTAGCTGTTAACAATGGTGATAGCTAGAGAATATGTTGAAGATGTTGGCCCCCTGTGTTCTCTGTCTATGCCATGATGTTTAGATTGATTCTAATCTAAAAAGTGAGATAACGGAGTTTTACATAAATTCATGCAGTTTTTTAGCTCAGAGTTCGACAATTCTTGCAAGACGTGTCAGAGTGTGGACATAGATACACCATTACGCGTGGGAACACCTCCCACCGTGTACATGGCAGGTACTCATGTGACTCAGCCAACGTTGTCTATCTTATACGTTGCAGGCAGGGATGCCTGGAGGCATGGTACATTGGGGAAACCGAGCAAAGGCTATGACAACGGATGAATGGGCGCCACGCAACAATCAACAGACAGGAGGGTTCCCTCCCAGTTGGGGAACACTTCAGTGGTCCAGGACATTCAGCCTCGGACCATCGGGTGACCATCCTCCAAGGTGGCCTTCGGGACAGGCAGCAGAGGAAAGTGGCCGAGCAGAGACTGATAGCTAAGTTTCGTACCCATAGGGAGGGCATCAACCATGAGTATGGAAAGAGACCCTTCAGTCCAACTCCTCCATGATGACCAGGTATCCGAAATTAATCTACTCCCATTTCCCTGAATTTGTTCCATATCTCTCCAAACTCTTCCTATTCAATTACCCATGCAGATGCCTTTTAAATACTACCTGCCTCCCCCACTTTCTCTGACAGCTCATTCCATGCACCAACCACCTTCTGCATGAAAAAGTTGCCCCTCAGGTTTCTTTTAAATATTTTCCCTCTCACCCTAAACACATGTCGTCTAGTTTGGACTCACCCACCTCAAGAAAAAGACATTGTCTGTCCTATCCATGCCCCTCATGGTTTTATAAACCTCGATTAGGTCACCCCCTCAGCCCCCGATGCTAAAGGGTAAACAGCCCCAGGTTATACAGCCTCTCCTTATATCTCAAACCCTTCAATCCTGGAAATGTCCTTGTAAATCTTTTTTGAACCTTTTTAAGTTTCACAACATCCTGCCAAAGGAGGGAGACCAGAATTGCACACAAGATTCCAAACGTGGCCTAACCAATGTCCTGTACAGCAGCAACATGACTCCCAACTCCTTCTTAAAGAAATATTTTTCTCTCTATTACATTTTGTCTTTCATGACAATTCTTTTTGTCATTTAATCTCTCCTGTCTTCCACCCAAGTACAGACCTTTCCATGTTCTCCCCAGCCATCTCATTCCCCTGCCTAATTTAGTAAATAGCCCTGACCACTCCCAGTTCTGACTCCAGATCTCTAACCTGAATTCCTGACTCTCCCACTCTCCATGGATGCTGCCAGATCTGTTGAGTACTTTGAGCATTGTGTTTTTATTTCAGATTGGCTGAATTTACTGTATTTTACGCCACACGGGGAGTTAGGTGTTGGATTGGCTGAAAGATTTCCTGACCTGCAAGAGGCCACACAGAATTCAATGACTAAAAATGGTATATTATGTTTGGAAATGAGTCCAATCAATGAAAAATGATCACAATTGTCACTTCATTTTAAATTAGGGAAATGGTATATTATGTTTGGATGGAAAGGAATGGTTGAGGATGACATGTGCAGATTCGTTCCAGCAGCCAGTGATGGATTTAATTTTTGATCCCATGTCAAGGATTTGCATTGGTTTAAATGAAACAATCAATTCACTGGAATGAAACATGGATTTCCTCAGCAGATTGAGAAATAAATAAACTAACAGAATCATGTTGAATGGAAAGAATAACAGATTAGTAACTATCATCGAGAATTGTAATAATGTTCCAGTGGGCCTTAATCAGCGTTGTGTTGAATAGACATTTTACAGACTGCAGGCTTATCAACATCAGTGCTCCCCTGTTGTTCCACTGGGACTGGTGAGGTACACTCATGGCTCGAACTCTGGGTTATAGGGTAACATTTCAAACTTTGGTGACATGATACGGGGAAATAGACAATGAGGAAGATTGGACTAGAATTCAAAATCCATTGACAGGAAGTGAACGGAGCAAACACATGAGAAATATGTGAGTTAATGCATGTTGTTCTGAAGAATATAGATTGTCTGGGTGCACACATGGTCACAGAGCCCAGCAATAGCTTTGTCAGTGACTAGACTGAGTTCTGAAAGCCCACCATCAGGTTTAGACAGTGGACACTTTTGAACAGTCAAAGGTATTGTTTGGACTGTACCATAGCTGCAGTCCCAGATGGTCTCTGCATTCTCACTGATGTTGGTATCTGCACATAGGGCTTAGCCAGGCTGGAAACAGTGTAAAACACTCACTGTTGCTAATGGGAGATGAAAGCGGTTGGGCATGCAGTGCGGTCTACAATGGGGAATGGTTTCAGGTTGATGTTTTCTCCTGTCATTGGTCCTCAGTCTGACCCATAGTCATAGAATCATACAGCACCGAGACAGAGCTTTCAGTCCAACAGGTCATTACAACCAAGTTTCTGAAACTGAACTTGTCCCATTTGCCTGGATTTGGCCCATGGCCCTCTCAGCGTTTCACATTATTTTGGTTGTTTTCCTTATCCAGAAACTTTTCCAAAATTGTTTTCGATGATGTCATTGTACCGGCCTCTATCACCTCCTCTGGCAGCTCATTCCATACAAGAGCCACCCTCTGTGTGAAAAAGAATCTTCCGACAGACTTAATCCTCTTTTCCACTTACGTTCCATCCCCATTGAATCCCTTGTTAGTGAAGAGTCCACATAACTCTTCCAGACAAGTCATCAATGAGCCTGACTCCATTGTTATCTGGAAGCTAATTCCACACACTATTGTACAGTGAGGTGAATCACATGTGGTATATGCTGCCACAAATACTTTGTCAGTTTTAAAAGGGAATTTACAGAATGTGAATTAGTTAATTTGTTTAAACTCAACTATACATGAGGCAAAACAGGGACTCTGAAATTGTGAACAACATCTGATTGTGTCAAGTTTCATTTAAGTAAAGCTGTCTCATCTGACAACACATCTCGATTGAAAGAACGTGCAAGAAACACTAATGTTATGAGACCGTAAGACAAAAGACCAGAATTTAGGCTATTCAGCACAATGAGACTGCTCGGCCATTCACTCATGGCTGATACGTTTCTCAACCCTATTCTCCCACTTTCTCCCCATATCCGTTGATCCCTTTGATACTCATGAACCTGACAATCTCAGTTTTAAGTACACTCAATGACCTGGTCTCCACAGCCATTTGTAACAATGACATCCATAGATTACCACTCTCTGGCTGAAGAAGTTTCTCATTATCTCCATTCTAAATGGTCTTCCTTTTACTCTAAGCCTTTGCTCTCTTGTCCTAGTCTCTCCTACCAATGGAAACATCTCCCGACATCTACTCTGTCCAGACCATTTAGCTTTCTCCATGTTTGAATTAGATCCAACCTGATCCTTCTGAACTCCATCAAGTATGGACTCAGAGTCCTCAAATGATCCTCATATATTAAGCTTTTCATTCCTGGTAACTTTCATTTCATTTCAATTACTCTGCTGTCTTGCTTGGTTTGCATTTCTTTAGCAATTTATTGTACACTGTGTATGACCATGTAATTTGTGCTGGCCATGTAGCACCTTGGTCCTGGAGGAACTCTGTCTCCTTTTTCCTGTATCGGTTGTATGTGGTAGAAAAGACAAATAAAGCTACTCTTGACTCTTGACCCTTGACTCTTGGGAGCATTCTTGTGAACCTTCCCTGAACACACTCCATATCCTTCATGAGATATGGGCCCCAAAACTGGGCACAATACTAAATACTCCAAAAGTGTTCTGACAAGACCCATATCGAGCCTTCTCGAGCATCAGACATGCATCCCTGCTTTAATATTCAAGATAAAAGCCATTCCTGAACTTGCCTTCCTAACTACTGACTCAACCTGCTAGTTTACCTTGACAGAATCTTGAATTAAAACTTCCAAGTCTCTTTGCACTTCAGACCTCTCCTTCGCGCTTTTAAAGGGGGAAAAAACCTACCCAGGTAAGCTTACACTAACTGCTTCCGGGCCTCGGCTGCCCCTCTGGTCGTCGTCACTTCCCCCTGGTGCTCCCGCTCTTTCTGTGAAGAGAGAGTGAAAGAGAAAAAAAAACACCGCTGCCCGCTACCGGTAAGCACTTTTAAAACCAAACGGTCTTACCTTCGCTGCTGCTCGCACTGGAAATGACCGACGGCTTCGCAGGGTGAGTATAAATACTCACCGCTTTCCTTCCCGGCTGCCCCTCTGGTCGTCGTCACTTCCCCCTGGTGCTCCCGCTCTTTCTGTGAAGAGAGAGTGAAAGAGAAAAAAAAACACCGCTGCCCGCTACCGGTAAGCACTTTTAAAACCAAACGGTCTTACCTTCGCTGCTGCTCGCACTGGAAAATGAGAGAGACTCACGTTTGGTATGTTGCCTCCCAGGTGCAAGGGTACGTGATGTCTCTGATCGTGTTTTCCGGGTCCTGGAGGGGGAGGGGGAGCAGCCCGAAGTCGTGGTCCATATTGGCACCAACGACATAGGTAGGAGGAGTGCCGAGGATGTTAGACAGGCTTTCAGGGAGCTAGGTTGGAAGCTCAGAGTTAGAACGAACAGAGTTGGAAGCTCAGAGTTAGAACGAACTTAAATGCGTGGCTACAGGGATGGTGCAGGAGGGAGGGATTCCGGTTTTTGGATAACTGGGGTTCTTTCTGGGGACGGTGGGACCTCTATAAACAGGATAGTCTACACCTGAACCTGAGGGGTACCAGTATCCTTGGGGGGAGGTTTGCCAGTGCTCTTGGGGGGGGTTTAAACTAACTCTGCAGGGGCATGGGAACCCAGATTGTAGCTTCAGGGTGCAGGGCCTGGAGTGTAGGGAGGTTAGGAACATGGCATCAATTTCCAAGGAGGGTGCCTGTAAACAGGAAAGTGGCTTGAAGTGTGTATACTTCAATGCAAGAAGTATACGAAATAAGGTAGGTGAACTTGCAGCGTGGGTTGGTACCTGGGACTTCGATGTTGTGGCTATTACGGAGACATGGCTAGAACAGGGACAGGATTGGCTGTTGCAGGTTCCAGGATTTAAATGTTTTAGTAGGGTCAGAGGTGGGGGTAAAAGAGGGGGAGGTGTGGCATTGCTGGTCAAAGATAGTATTACAGTGGTGGAAAGGACGATGGATGAGGACTTGCCATCTGAGGTAGTTTGGGCTGAGGTTAGGAATAGGAAAGGTGAGGTCACCCTGTTAGGAGTCTTTTACAGGCCTCCTAATAGTCCTAGAATCATTGAAGAAAGGATAGGGAAGGTGATTCAGGAGATGAGTGACAGTAATAGGGTGGTTGTTATGGGGGACTTTAACTTTCCTGATATTGATTGGGGAAGCTATAGCTCAAGTTCGTTAGATGGGTCAGTGTTTGTTCAATGTGTGCAGGAGAGTTTCCTGACACAATATGTAGACAGGCCAACAAGAGGTGAGGCCATACTGGATTTGGTTCTGGGTAACGAACCAGGCCAGGTGTTAGAATTAGAGGTAGGTGAGCACTTTGGGGATAGTGACCATAATTCGGTGACATTTACTCTCGTGATGGAGAGAGATAAGTGTGTACTACAGGGCAAGAGTTATAGCTGGGGTCAGGGAAATTATGATGCGGTGAGGCATGACTTATGATGTGTGGCTTGGAAAAGTAGACTCCAAGGCAAGAGTGTAAATGATATGTGGAGCTTGTTCAAGGAGCAACTATTGAGTGTCCTTGATAATTATGTACCTGTCAGGCAGGGAGGAAAGGGTCGTGCGAGGGAGCCGTGGTTTAATAAGGAATTGGAATCCCTTGTTAAATGGAAGAGGGCGGCCTATCTCAAGATGAGACGTGAAGGTTCAATTGGGGCGATTGAGAGTTATAGGGTAGCCAGGAAGGACCTGAAGAGAGAGCTAAGAACAGCAAGGAGGGGACATGAAAGGTCCTTAGTCGGTAGGATTAGGGAAAACCCTAAGGCTTTCTATAGGTATGTTAGGAAAAAAAAAATGACTAGGGTAGGAATAGGTCCAGTCAAGGATAGTAGTGGGAAGTTGCGTGTGGAGGCGGAAGAGATTGGGGAGACACTGAATGAATACTTTTCTTCAGTATTTACTCAGGAACAGGGCATTGTCGTCGATGTGAATACTGAGTCACAAATAAGTAGAATGGATGGCTTTGAGGTATGTAGAGAAGAGGTGTTGGAAATCCTGGAAAAGGTGAAAATAGATAAGTCCCCTGGGCCTGATGGCATTTATCCTAGGATTCTCTGGGAAGCAAGGGAGGAGATTGCAGAGCCATTGGCCTTGATTTTTATGTCCTCTTTGTCGACAGGAGTAGTGCCAGAAGACTGGAGGATAGCAAATGTGGTTCCCTTGTTCAAAAAGGGGAGTAGGGATAACCCTAGTAACTATAGGCCGGTGAGTCTCACTTCTGTTGTGGGCAAAGTCTTAGAGAGAATTGTAAGGGATAGGATTTATGCACATCTGGATAGGAATAATGTGATCAAGGATAGTCAGCATGGTTTTGTGAAGGGCAGGTCGTGCCTCACAAACCTTATTGAATTCTTTGAAAAGGTGACGAAGGAGGTTGATGAGGGGAAAGCGGTAGATGTGGTATATATGGATTTTAGTAAGGCGTTTGATAAGGTTCCCCATGGTAGGCTACTGCAGAAAATACGGAGATATGGCATTGAGGGTGAGTTGGAGGTTTGGATTAGGAATTGGCTGGATGGAAGAAGACAGAGGGTAGTAGTTGATGGCAAAGTTTCTTCATGGAGTGCCGTCACTAGCGGTGTTCCGCAAGGATCTGTTTTGGGACCATTGCTGTTTGTCATTTTTATAAATGACCTGGAAGAGGGGTTAGAAGGTTGGGTGAGCAAGTTTGCGGATGATACGAAAGTCGGAGGAGTTGTTGACAGTGAGGAAGGATGTGGCAGGTTACAGCAGGATATAGAGAAGCTGCAGAGCTGGGCAGAAAGGTGGCAAATGGAATTCAATGTAGCTAAGTGTGAGGTGATTCACTTTGGGAAGAATAACAAAAAGATGGGGCACTGGGCTAATGGTCGGATACTTGGTAGTGTGGATGAGCAGAGGGATCTTGGTGTCCATGTACACAGATCTCTGAAAGTTGCCACCCAGGTAAATAGTGCGGTGAGGAAGGCATATGGCGTACTGGCTTTTATTGGTAGAGGAATTGAGTTCCGGAGTCCTGAGGTCATGATGCAGTTGTATAAGACTCTGGTGCGGCCGCATCTGGAATATTGTGTGCAGTTTTGGTCGCCATACAATAGGAAGGATGTGGAGGCACTGGAACGGGTGCAGAGGAGGTTTACCAGGATGTTGCCTGGTATGGAAGGAAGATCGTATGAGGAAAGACTGAGACACTTGGGGCAGTTTTCATTAGAGAAAAGAAGGTTTAGGGGTGACTTGATTGAGGTGTACAAGATGATAAGGGGGTTAGATAGGGTTGACAGTGTGAACCTTTTCCCGCGTATGGAGTCGGGTATTACAAGGGGGCATAGCTTTAAATTAAGGGGGGTAGATATAGGACTGAAGTTAGGGGTAGGTTCTTCACTCAGCGAGTCGTAAGTTCATGGAATGCCCTGCCAGTAGCAGTGGTGGACTCTCCCTCTTTATGGGCATTTAAGCGGGCATTGGATAGGTATATGGAGGATAGTGGGTTAGTATAGGTTAGGTGGGCTTGGATCGGCGCAACATCGAGGGCCAAAGGGCCTGTACTGCGCTGTATTCTTCTATGTAAATTAATACATATTCCTCGAGAGGGTTCTGCTTCCGGAACTGTTACCCGGAATTCCCTCCTCTCCACAATTACTGCAGCATGGCCTCAGTCTAACGGATCCTTTTTTTTTTGCCCTTTTGTATTCCAAAAACCCTTTCCAAGTTTTAAAACCCGAAAGAACTGCGGATGCAGTAAGTCCGAACCCAAACCCGAAGTCGGTGGTAAAGCTGTATGAAGAGAAATCAGAGTTCACGGTCCGGTCAGGTGACCCTTTCTGAGAACTTCACAAGTTTTAATTGTGTGATCGTTCCAGGGTTGTTCTGGGATTTTCGTGCTATTTTTGTTATTGATTGATTTCAGATGATGAGAAATCCGAAATACTGCTTTGTGTGTATTAAAAAATGAGGCGGGGCATAATGAGACCTACCCACTCAGCAAATCTCAGTCTTTTATGACTTCTCAATTCTAATATTTCACTGCAAAATTTCCGACAAAACAACATCGAAATTTAGAGTCAAGAACTATTATTGCACATCAGCTGATTTCCAGGCGGCTGCGTGCTGTAGCGATGGTGGTATAGTGGTGAGCATAGCTGCCTTCCAAGCAGTTGACCCGGGTTCGACTCCCGGCTATCGCAAACTGTGAATTTTAAAACCATTCCTAACCAAAAGAGCCGAAAACTTCAGTGGTAATTGAACACTAACATCTGCACATCACACTGAGTCAGCCACACCAACGTTGCCAGACCTCTGGAGTGCAGACACAACTTTGAAGTTGAGGATGCGCCCAGGAGGATTAAGGAGTCAAGTCGATCACGATTCACATAAACTGGAGTCATGGCAGAATTCCTTGGTTTTCCATCTTATTTGAAAAGAAATGTTTCCGGATTTCACTCATTTCAACATTACTCTCAGTGTTGTTTGTGAAATACAGCCTAATATCAAGTGAAATGTGGGTAGGCAGTTCACAAATTTCCAAACAACGTTATTTCTCATATCGAATCGGTCATGTTATTTTTTTAGGTGCAGGTCAGAAATAGGAGGAATGGAGACCAGCTGCTTTTATATTTCCAGGATGAGAAAATGACTCGATAAAACTCTGAGAGATGATAGAAATCATCACACAGTGAGTGAAAGTTTAATCCAGGATAAAGTTAAAAATCACACAACACCAGGTTACAGCCCAACAGCTTTATTTGGAAGCACTAGTTTTAGGAGTGCTCCGAAAGCTAGTTGGACTATAACCTGGTATCGTGTGATTTTGAACTTTGTCCACCCCAGTCCAACACCGGCTCCTCCACGTCATCACCCGAGATAGTCATCATGGATTTGTTAAGGGAAGGTAGTGTCTGATGAACGTGACTGATTTTCTTTGAAGGATAAAGAATGGATGGAGTGTTTGCGATGTAGATCAACCTGATGATAAGAAGGACCATAAGACACAGTATTTATAGCAAAAGGATTAAAGTATCATGCAGCTGAAATGATGTATTAAACACATTTACTTTTAGCCTTTCATCTTTTATAATGGGTTTGCTAGTTTCCGTTCTTTAATATGAGAATCTCAGAACCTTTTTAAAGTTACGTTCTCGAGATAACTTCAGATTTTCTAACAAGAGGTGCCATCTCAGCTCAGAAAATGCATTAAAGGTGTGAGGTTAAAGTCTGTCTGTGTCCCAATCTTGAGTCAGACTGGTTCTAACCTCCCAGTCGGAGAACACTTCAGCGGTCTGGGACTTTCTGTCTCGGACCCCTGGGTGACCATCCTCCAAGGCAGACTATGGGACAGGCAACAATGCAAAGTGGCCAAGCAGAGGCTGATAGTCAAGTTCGGTAGCCATGGGATGGCTTTAACTGGGACCTTGGGTTCATGTTACACGACACGTGACAACACTGCACTGTATACTATTTCACGTACACGCACACACACACACACACAAAAGCACACTCCTACCGACCCACACACTCATGCATACCCTCTCTCAAACACAAGCTCTCTCTCATAAACTCACTCATACACAGCCACTCACGCACCCTCTTATACCCCAGTACACACACACATGCACACACACACACACATGCATACACACACACTCTCACAGACCCGCACATCTCTACATGCACACGCACACAGACACACACACAGACACACACACAGACAGCCACAGATATGCACACATGCACCCACACACACAGGCACATACACAGTGATTCCGGGTTCTCATGACTCTAAGCTGGAGACTATCATTGCCTGCAGACCCGACCTTCCTCCCCCTACCACACCATGAACGTTAACACTTGGTCATGCCCTTACACCGCCGTCTGTGCCCTCTCTTGACCCCGTCCTTTCCATCTTGCCCACCGCCCCTCCATGCCTGCGCTGGGTTGCTTTGACAAAGTCAATTTCACTTCCTATGTCAATTTCACTTCCTATGTCAATTTCAGCGCATCGCGTTTTCTTTTTTCCCCTCACGAACCGGGATCACACTACTCTGAGCTTGCTGACCCATCCACCCCCTCGCTTTGCCCTCCCGGCTAGCGCTTTGTGTTTCGTGGGACCCGCGGGAGTAGCTGCGGAAGCCCTCCTCAATACCTAAGCGGATAACACTGTTCTGCTCGGAGACAGGGAAGTCTGCCGATGCTGGAGCCCGAAACATCGATTTCCCTGCTGCCTGACCTGTTGTGCTTTTCCAGCAACACCCTCTCAACACTGTTCTGCCACGACCCTGTCTTGGTTCCACACAATCCCATTTATCATTAAGGCGCCACGGCATCCCAAGGACTTGGGACCGCTGGTAACTAAATTATAACAGCGGCCTCAGCACTCTGCACCCCTTGACCTTGGAAAGCCGATCGTGGTTCAGGTGACCTATCTAGGGCAGGGAGGCTTTTGCGTGCACTGCGTTCCCACATCAGTGGAAGCGACCTTCACTAAACCTCTGCCCATGACTACCCCCCTCCTGTGAAGTTCAACATCACACAACACCAGGTTATAGTCCAACAGATTTAATTGGAAGCTCGAGATTTTGGACAACCACCTGATGAAGGAGCAGCGCTCCGAAAGCTAGTGCTTCCAATTAAACCTGTTGGACTATAACCTGGTGTTGTGTGATTTTTAACTTTGTATACCCCAGTCCAACACTGGCATCTCCAAATCATGCCCTCCCGTGAAAACCCCTTCCTGCTGACTGACACCTCCCCCTCTTCTACAAAGTCAAAGAGAAAACTGCAAATCGATCAACGGGATCGAACTTCAAATTAATACATATTCCTCGAGAGGGTTCTGCTTCCGGAACTGTTACCCGGAATTCCCTCCTCTCCACAATTACTGCAGCATGGCCTCAGTCTAACGGATCCTTTTTTTTTGCCCTTTTGTATTCCAAAAACCCTTTCCCAGTTTGAAAACCCGAAAGAACTGCGGATGCAGTAAGTCCGAACCCAAACCCGAAGTCGGTGGTAAAGCTGTATGAAGAGAAATCAGAGTTCACGGTCCGGTCAGGTGACCCTTTCTGAGAACTTCACAAGTTTTAATTGTGTGATCGTTCCAGGGTTGCCCTGGGATTTTCGTGCTATTTTTGTTATTGATTGATTTCAGATGATGAGAAATCCGAAATACTGCTTTGTGTGTATTAAAAAGTGAGGCGGGGCATAATGAGACCTACCCACTCAGCAAATCTCAGTCTTTTATGACTTCTCAATTCTAATATTTCACTGCAAAATTTCCAACAAAACAACATCGAAATTTAGAGTCAAGAACTATTATTGCACATCAGCTGATTTCCAGGCGGCTGCGTGCTGTAGCGATGGTGGTATAGTGGTGAGCATAGCTGCCTTCCAAGCAGTTGACCCGGGTTCGATTCCCGGCCATCGCAAACTGTGAATTTTAAAACCATTCCTAACCAAAAGAGCCGAAAACTTCAGTGGTAATTGAACACTAACATCTGCACATCACACTGAGTCAGCCACACCAACGTTGCCAGACCTCTGGAGTGCAGACACAACTTTGAAGTTGAGGATGCGCCCAGGAGGATTAAGGAGTCAAGTCGATCACGATTCACATAAACTGGAGTCATGGCAGAATTCCTTGGTTTTCCATCTTATTTGAAAAGAAATGTTTCCGGATTTCACTCATTTCAACATTACTCTCAGTGTTGTTTGTGAAATACAGCCTAATATCAAGTGAAATGTGGGTAGGCAGTTCACAAATTTCCAAACAACGTTATTTCTCATATCGAATCGGTCATGTTATTTTTTTAGGTGCAGGTCAGAAATAGGAGGAATGGAGACCAGCTGCTTTTATATTTCCAGGATGAGAAAATGACTCGATAAAACTCTGAGAGATGATAGAAATCATCACACAGTGAGTGAAAGTTTAATCCAGGATAAAGTTAAAAATCACACAACACCAGGTTACAGCCCAACAGCTTTATTTGGAAGCACTAGTTTTAGGAGTGCTCCGAAAGCTAGTTGGACTATAACCTGGTATCGTGTGATTTTGAACTTTGTCCACCCCAGTCCAACACCGGCTCCTCCACGTCATCACCCGAGATAGTCATCATGGATTTGTTAAGGGAAGGTAGTGTCTGATGAACGTGACTGATTTTCTTTGAAGGATAAAGAATGGATGGAGTGTTTGCGATGTAGATCAACCTGATGATAAGAAGGACCATAAGACACAGTATTTATAGCAAAAGGATTAAAGTATCATGCAGCTGAAATGATGTATTAAACACATTTACTTTTAGCCTTTCATCTTTTATAATGGGTTTGCTAGTTTCCGTTCTTTAATATGAGAATCTCAGAACCTTTTTAAAGTTACGTTCTCGAGATAACTTCAGATTTTCTAACAAGAGGTGCCATCTCAGCTCAGAAAATGCATTAAAGGTGTGAGGTTAAAGTCTGTCTGTGTCCCAATCTTGAGTCAGACTGGTTCTAACCTCCCAGTCGGAGAACACTTCAGCGGTCTGGGACTTTCTGTCTCGGACCCCTGGGTGACCATCCTCCAAGGCAGACTATGGGACAGGCAACAATGCAAAGTGGCCAAGCAGAGGCTGATAGTCAAGTTCGGTAGCCATGGGATGGCTTTAACTGGGACCTTGGGTTCATGTTACACGACACGTGACAACACTGCACTGTATACTATTTCACGTACACGCACACACACACACACACAAAAGCACACTCCTACCGACCCACACACTCATGCATACCCTCTCTCAAACACAAGCTCTCTCTCATAAACTCACTCATACACAGCCACTCACGCACCCTCTTATACCCCAGTACACACACACATGCACACACACACACACATGCATACACACACACTCTCACAGACCCGCACATCTCTACATGCACACGCACACAGACACACACACAGCCACAGATACACACACATGCACCCACACACACAGGCACATACACAGTGATTCCGGGTTCTCATGACTCTAAGCTGGAGACTATCATTGCCTGCAGACCCGACCTTCCTCCCCCTACCACACCATGAACGTTAACACTTGGTCATGCCCTTACACCGCCGTCTGTGCCCTCTCTTGACCCCGTGCTTTCCATCTTGCCCACCGCCCCTCCATGCCTGCGCTGGGTTGCTTTGACAAAGTCAATTTCACTTCCTATGTCAATTTCACTTCCTATGTCAATTTCATCGCATCGCGTTTTCTTTTTTCCCCTCACGAACCGGGATCACACTACTCTGAGCTTGCTGACCCATCCACCCCCTCGCTTTGCCATCCCGGCTAGCGCTTTGTGTTTCGTGGGACCCGCGGGAGTAGCTGCGGAAGCCCTCCTCAATACCTAAGCGGATAACACTGTTCTGCTCGGAGACAGGGAAGTCTGCCGATGCTGGAGCCCGAAACATCGATTTCCCTGCTGCCTGACCTGCTGTGCTTTTCCAGCAACACACTCTCAACACTGTTCTGCCACGACCCTGTCTTGGTTCCACACAATCCCATTTATCATTAAGGCGCCACGGCATCCCAAGGACTTGGGACCGCTGGTAACTAAATTATAACAGCGGCCTCAGCACTCTGCACCCCTTGACCTTGGAAAGCCCATCGTGGTTCAGGTAACCTATCTAGGGCAGGGAGGCTTTTGCGTGCACTGCCTTCCCACATCAGTGGAAGCGACCTTCACTAAACCTCTGCCCATGACTACCCCCCTCCTGTGAAGTTCAACATCACACAACACCAGGTTATAGTCCAACAGATTTAATTGGAAGCTCTAGATTTCGGACAACCACCTGATGAAGGAGCAGCGCTCCGAAAGCTAGTGCTTCCAATTAAACCTGTTGGACTATAACCTGGTGTTGTGTGATTTTTAACTTTGTATACCCCAGTCCAACACTGGCATCTCCAAATCATGGCCTCCCGTGAAAACCCCTTACTGCTGACTGACACCTCCCCCTCTTCTACAAAGTCAAAGAGAAAACTGCAAATCGATCAACGGGATCGAACTTCAAATTAATACATATTCCTCGAGAGGGTTCTGCTTCCGGAACTGTTACCCGGAATTCCCTCCTCTCCACAATTACTGCAGCATGGCCTCAGTCTAACGGATCCTTTTTTTTTTGCCCTTTTGTATTCCAAAAACCCTTTCCCAGTTTTAAAACCCGAAAGAACTGCGGATGCAGTAAGTCCGAACCCAAACCCGAAGTCGGTGGTAAAGCTGTATGAAGAGAAATCAGAGTTCACGGTCCGGTCAGGTGAGCCTTTCTGAGAACTTCACAAGTTTTAATTGTGTGATCGTTCCAGGGTTGCCCTGGGATTTTCGTGCTATTTTTGTTATTGATTGATTTCGGATGATGAGAAATCCGAAATACTGCTTTGTGTGTATTAAAAAGTGAGGCGGGGCATAATGAGACCTACCCACTCAGTAAATCTCAGTCTTTTATGACTTCTCAATTCTAATATTTCACTGCAAAATTTCCAACAAAACAACATCGGAATTTAGAGTCAAGAACTATTATTGCACATCAGCTGATTTCTAGGCGACTGCGTGCTGTAGCGATGGTGGTATAGTGGTGAGCATAGCTGCCTTCCAAGCAGTTGACCCGGGTTCGATTCCCGGCCATCGCAAACTGTGAATTTTAAAACCATTCCTAATCAAAAGAGCCGAAAACTTCAGTGGTAATTAAACACTAACATCTGCACATCACACTGATAAAACCCGCTGCTTTTATATTTCCAGTATGAGAAAATGACTCGATAAAACTCTGAGAGATGATAGAAATCACCACACAGTGAGTGAAAGTTTAATCCAGGATAAACTTAAAAATCACTCAACACCAGGTTGCAGTCCAACAGCTTTATTTGGAAGCACTAGTTTTAGGATTGCTCCGAAAGCTAGTTGGACTATAACCTGGTATTGTGTGATTTTGAACTTTGTCCACCCCAGTCCAACACCGGCTCCTCCACGTCATCACCCGAGATAGTCATCATGGATTTGTTAAGGGAAGGTAGTGTCTGATGAACGTGACTGATTTTCTTTGAAGGATAAAGAATGGATGGAGTGTTTGCGATGTAGATCAACCTGATGATAAGGAGGACCATAAGACACAGCATTTATAGCAAAAGGATTAAAGTATCATGCAGCTGAAATGATGTATTAAACACATTTACTTTTAGCCTTTCATCTTTTATAATGGGTTTGCTAGTTTCCGTTCTTTAATATGAGAATCTCAGAACCGTTTTAAAGTTTCGTTCTCGAGATAACTTCAGATTTTCTAACAAGAGGTGCCATCTCAGCTCAGACAATGCATTAAAGGTGTGAGGTTAAAGTCTGTCTGTGTCCCAAACTTGAGTCAGACTGGTTCTAACCTCCCAGTCGGAGAACACTTCAGCGGTCTGGGACTTTCAGTCTCGGACCCCTGGGTGACCATCCTCCAAGGCAGACTATGGGACAGGCAACAATGCAAAGTGGCCAAGCAGAGGCTGATAGTCAAGTTCGGAAGCCATGGGGATGGCTTTCACTGGGACCTTGGGTTCATGTTACACGACACGTGACAACACTGCACTGTATACTATTTCACGTACACGCACAAACACACGCACACACACACACACAAAAGCACACTCCTACCGACCCACACACTCATGCATACTCTCTCTCAAACACAAGCTCTCTCTCATAAACTCACTCATACACTGCCACTCACGCACCCTCTCACAGACTTATACACCAGTACACTCACACACATGCACCTACACACATTCTCACAGACCCGCACATCCCTGCATGCACACACACACAGCCACATTCACAGCCACACACACCCACACATGCACCCACACCCATACACACACACAGAGGCACACACACTCACACACACACACAGACACACGCACCCACACACACAGACACACAAACACACACGCACTCACACACAGGCACACACTCGCATACAGAGAAAGACACACACAGCCACACACAGCCACACATGCACACACCCACACATGCACACACACACACATGCATACACACACACAGACACACCCACCCACACATGCACACACACATACATGCACCCCCCCCCACACACAGCCACACACAGCCACACACACACACACACACAGTGATTCCCGGTTCTCATTATTCTAAGCTGGAGACTATCATTGCCTGGAGACCCGAACTTCCTCCCCCTACCACACCATGAACGTTAACACTTGGTCATGCCCTTACACAGCCGTCTGTGCCCTCCCTTGACCCCGTCCTTTCCATCTTGCCCACCGCCCCTCCATGCCCCTGTTCCTCCCTCCTGCGCTGGGTTGCTCTGACAATGTCAATTTCACTTCCTATGTCAATTTCACTTCCCATGTCAATTTCACCACACTGCGTTTTCTTTTTCCCCTCACGAACCGGGATCACACTACTCTGAGCTTGCTGACCCATCCACCCCCTCGCTTTGCCCTCCCGGCTAGCGCTTTGTGTTTCGTGGGACCCGCGGGAGTAGCTGCGGAAGCCCTCCTCAATACCTAAGCGGATAACACTGTTCTGCTCGGAGACAGGGAAGTCTGCCGATGCTGGAGCCCGAAACATCGATTTCCCTGCTGCCTGACCTGCTGTGCTTTTCCAGCAACACACTCTCAACACTGTTCTGCCAAGTTTCTGAGAACTTCGCAAGTTTTCATTGTGTGGTCGTTCCAGGGTTGCCTTGAGATTTTCTTGGTATTTTTGTTATTGATTGATTTCAGATCATGAGAAATCCGAAATGCTGCTTTGTGTGTATTAAAACGTGAGGCGGGGCATAATGAGACCCACGCACTCAGTAAAACTCTATTCTACTATTTCGCTGCAAAATTTCTAATAAAACAACAACGAAATTTAGACTCAAGAACTATTATTGCACATCCGCTGATTTGTCGGGAGCAGCCTGCTGTAGCGATGGTGGTATATTGGTGAGCATAGCTACTGTCCAAGTTTGATTCCCGGCCATCGCAAGCTGTGAACTTGAAACCACTCAACAATAAAAACCAAGAAGAGCCATTATATTCAGTGGTAATTAAACACTACCATCTGCACATCACACTGAGTCTGCCAGACCTCTGTCGTGCAACCACAACTTTGAAGTTGAGGATGCGCCCAGGCGGTTTAAGGAGTCAAGCGATACCCGGTTCAAATAAACTGGAGTCAGGGCAGCATTCCTTGGTTTTTCACTTTATTTCAAAAGAAATGTTTCCGGATTTCACTCCTTTCGACATTACTCTCAGTTTTTTTTGTGGGCGGGCGGTTCACAAATATCCAAAGAACGTTATTAATTATATCGAATCGGTAATTTTATTTTTTAAATTGAAATGTACACCAATCTGATTGTGTCGAGCACAGACAGAATCTGTTTGCTCACTTCATTCACCCTGACAGACTCTTGAGTATTTCTGCGGGTTGGTTGCAATTCCCACTTGTGGCCAGTAGTGGTCACTAACTTGCAGAACAATGAAGTTCCCAGATCAGAGAGAATGAGAGAACGGACAATAATTGTTGCCCTTGTGTTGGACGGTGCAGGTCAGAAACAAAAGACTACACCATGTTCTTCGCAGACTGCAACACATTATTGATGAGGATGCACACCTCGCCAAGACCTTCCCTCTGCCTCCACTGCTCACCTTTAGATAGCCACCAAACCTTAAACAGATCAGTGTTCACAGCAAACTGCCCAGCCTTCAGGACCACATTGACCATGACAGCATATAACCCTGTCAGGGCAGCTGCTGCAAGATGTGTCAGAGTGTCAACACCGATACCACCATTGCACGTGGGGACACACCCACCATGTATGCGGCAGGTACTTGGCCAACATTGTCTATCTCATAAGCTGCAGGCAAGGATACCCTGAGGCATGGGACATCAGTGAGACCGAGCAGATGCTACGACACCGCACAACAATCACCAGGCAGGGGTGTTCCCTCCCATTCGGAGAATACTTCGGCGGTCCAGGACATTCGACTTTGGACATTTGGGCGACCATTCTCCCATTGTTGGGGCAGGCAACAATGGAAAGCGGCTGAGCAGAGGCTGATAGTCACATTTGGCACCCATGGGAATGGCCTCAATTGGGACTTTGGGTTCAAGTCACACTACAGGTGACGCTACTGCACTTTCCACCCTCTCACATATACGCACAAACACACACGCACAAAAACACACTCCTACAGACCCATACACTCCTTTAAGACCCACACACTCATGCAGACCCTCTGTCATGCACAAGCTGCCTATCATTAGCTCACACATACGCCCCTCACACTCACACCCACTCACGCACCCTCTCACACACTTATACCCAGTCACTCACACTCATGCAACTACACACACTCTCTCACAGACACTCACATCCTTACATACACACACACGCGCAGAGTCTCCCTTTCACACACACATAAGTTTGTGGGGTGAAATTGTACTTGCAGAATTATATTTTATTTTGCTCAAAAACTGTATAAATCCATGTAAGATTCTGTACACTGGGACACAGTCAGACTTTAACCTCACACCTTCATGTATTATCTGAGTTGGGATGGCACCTATTTTTAAAGATATCTTGAGAATGTAATTTTAAAAATGTTCTGGGATTTACATATGAAAGAATTGAAACTAACATCATCATTCTAAAAGATGAAAGATTAATCTAAATTGTTTAATATTACATTCCATGACACTGCAATCCTGGGAACAGGAGAATCGACGTTTCGGGCATAAGCCCTTCTTCAGGAATGAGGAAAGTGTGTCCAGCAGGCAAAGATAAAAGGTAGGGAGGAGGGACTTGGGGGAGGGGCGTTGGAAATGCGATAGGTGGAAAGAGGTCAAGGTGAGGGTGATAGGTCAGACTGGGGTGGGGGGCGGAGAGGTCAGGAAGAAGATTGCAGGTTAGGAAGGCGGTGCTGAGTTCGAGGGATTTGACTGAGACAAGGTTGGGGGAGGGGAAATGAGGAAACTAGTGAAATCCGAGTTCACCCCTTGTGGTTGGAGGGTTCCGAGGCGGAAGATGAGGTGCTCTTCCTCCAGCCGTCGTGTTGCTATGGTCTGGCGATGGAGGAGTCCAAAGACCTGCATGTCCTTGGTGGAGTGGGAGGGGGAGTTGAAGTGTTGAGCCACAGGGCGGTTAGGTTGGTTGGTCCGGGTGTCCCAGAGGTGTTCTCTGAAACGCTCCGCAAGTAGGCGGCCTGTCTCCCCGGAGCGTTTCAGAGAACACCTCTGGGACACCCGGACCAACCAACCTAACCACCCTGTGGCTCAACACTTCAACCTGCAAGTTTAACTTGAGAGTATCCTGGACGAGAGTCTCTTTGCACTTCAAACTTTTGAATTTTCTCCTCATTTAGAAAATAGTCCATGCCTCTATTTTTCCTACCAACATGTATGACCTCACATTTTCCCATATTGTGCTCTCTCTGCCACTTCTTTGCCCTCTCTCCTAACCTGGCCAAATCCTTCTGCAGCCTCCCTGCCTCCACAATATTACCTGTCCCTCTACTTACCTTTGTATCATCTGCAAACTTAGCCAGAATCCCCATGATTCCTTCATTCAGATCGTTAATGTAAAATGTGAAAAGTTGTGGTCCCAACACTGAGCCTTGTGGAACATGAATTGTCACCAGCTACCATCCTGAGACAGACCCTTTCATCCCCACTCTCTGCTTTCTGGCAGACAGACAGGCTTCTATCCATATTAGCACCTTGACTCCCACACTCTGGGTCCTTATCTTATTCAGTAGCCTCCAGTGAGGCACCTTGTCAAAGGTTTTCTTGAAGTCCAGGCAGATAATACACATCGACTTACCTTCGTCTAACCTGCTTGTTGCTTCCTCAAAGAATTCTAGATTTCTCAGGCCTGACTTCCCTTGATGAAACCATGCTGATTTTGCTCCACTGTTTCTTCAGTTATCTCCTTTAGAACTCTGAGGTGTAGTCCATCTGGTCCAGTTGATTTATCCACATTCAGGCCATTCAGATTTTCTAACAAATTCTCCCTGGTGGTGGCCACCATACTGAGCTCTGCCCCTCACTCTCTTGTATTTTTGGGATGTAACTGTGTCTTCCACCGTGAAGATTGACGTAAAGTAAGTTTCTCAGCCATTTCCTTGATCCCCGCCACTGTCTCTCCTGTGTCATTTTCCAGCAGCCCAATATACACTTTTGCCTCTCTTTTGTTCTTTATGTATCTAAAGAAACTCACAGTCTTCATTTATATTGCCGGCTAATTTACCCACACATTTAATCTTCTCCCTGCTTATTTCATTTTTTGTTGCCCTCTGTTGGTCTTTGTAAGCTTCCCAATCCTCTGGTTTCCCATTGCCCTTCGCCACATTATATGCTTTCTCTTTTGCTTTTCTGCTATCCTCGAATTCCCTCATCGATCATGTTTGGCTCAAACTCCCTGTACCATGTTTCTTTTCCCTCGGGATGCATCTCTGCTCTGGCACCTGCATTACTCCTGCCATTGCTGTTCTGCTGTGTTTCCTATTGTGCTCCTCTCCCAGTCAATTCTCCCCAGCTCCTTCCTCATGCCTCTGTAGTTGCCTTTATTCAGCTGTAATACCGTTACCTTTGATTCTATCTTCTCCCTCTCAAATTGCAGGGTAAATTCAATCATATTATAATCACTGCTTCTGAAGTGTTCCTTCACCTTAAGCTCCCTTATCAAGTCTGCCTCATTGTACAACATCAAATCCAATGTTGCCTGTTCCCTAATGGGCTCCCTCACAAGCTGCTCCAAAATCCAACTCGTAGACATTCCACAAATTCCTTTTCTTACAACCAGCCTGATGTAAATCCTTGACTACTCAGCTCCTAATCCTGATCCCCTTGCAGCCGTTCGTTTGCCAGTTATCCTCATCATAAATACAAGTCAGGTATCAAGCTGGGTCTGAAACCTAACACTTGGATATGAAATCATTTTCTCCTTTGAGACAAAACACCTCAAGTGCTTTATTTATTTGTCAATTCCAGCATAATGTAAGTGTTCCTCATGCAGTTGTGACCCACAGACTGATGTGGTGCTGTTCTGGGAATAAGGGCGGCTGTGTGGCTGTCCAAGATGGCTTCATTTATGAAGACTGTTTTGGAAAGAAATCACTGGCCTCTTTCCCTTTTGTAATACAAATAAAATATGTATACTTGTGAAGCTTCCTTAAAAGCACCAGATTACATAAATTTTGTACTAAATTCTATCACTCCAAATACTTCCAATCTCCTGGGTGTACAAGGCGCCTGAGAATTGCTCCCTAACTAGAACGTGAATTTCTTATACGATGTAGGGGATCTCTCATTGCCTCTCAGTGATTATTTACACATCAGAAGGATGTGTTGTCCATTGTAACAGAGACTGTTAGAAGGGTCTAATCTTTTGTTCAACTCCTCCTCGATCTTCCCACCATGTCATGGTCACTGTGGGTTGTCCTTTTTACACACAATCAGTATTAACCCTTTCAGACCCATGTACAACATTTGATTTGATTTATTGTTGTCACATGTACCTCAGTACGGTGAAAGGTTTTGTTTATGGGAGGTAGAGGCGAAGAACAGCCAGATGGGGACATGAGAAGTTGTTGGCAGATAGGATCAAGGAAAACCCTGAGACCTTCTGTCGGTTTATCAGGAAGCAAAGAATGACTAGAGAAAGACTCAGGCAAATCAAAGATGGTAGTTGGAAGTTGTGTGTGGAACCCGAGGACAGATGTGAAGCACTTAATGAATACTTTATGTGAGTATTCACATTGAAAAAGGGCAATGTTAGTGAGAATACAGAGATACAGGCTAAAAGATTAGATGGGATTGAGGTTGACAAAGAGGAGTTTTTTGCAATTTTGGAAGACCTGAAAATAGACAAGGCCCCTGGGCCGGATGGGATTTATCCTCGGTTTCTCTGGGAAGCCAGAGAGGAGAGTGCAGATCCTTTGGCTTTGAATCTTATGTCATTGTTGTCGACAGGAGTAGTGCCACAAGACTGGAGGATAGCAAATATTGTTCTCTTGTTTATGAAGGGGAGTTGGGACAACCGTGGTAATTATAGACCAGTAAACCTTACTTCAGTTTTGGGTAAGGTGTTGGAGAAGATTACAAGAGATAAGATAAGATCTGGTGGAAAAAATTAATTAGGGATAGTCAACACGGTTTTATGAAGGGTAGGTTGTGTCTCACTAACGTTTTTGAGTTCTTTGAGAAGGTGACAAAAAATGTGGATGAAGGTAAGATGGTTGATGTGGTATATAGAGACATCAGTAAGGTATTTGATAAGGTTCCGCACGGTAGGCTATTGCACAAAATACGGAGTTTCCGGATTGAAGGTGATATACCGGTTTGGATCAGGAATTGGCTAGGTGAAAGAAGACAGAGTGTGAGGGTTGATGTGAAGTATTCATCTTGGAGCCACAGGGATCTGTTTTGGGGCCATTACTATTTGTCATTTTTATAAATGATCTGGAGGTGGCCGCAGGAGAATGCGTTAGTAAGTTTGCAGATGACACTAAGGTAGGCAGTGTTGTGGGTCACGCCGAAGGATGTTGTGGAGAGGCATATAGATAAGATGCAGAGCTGGTCAGAGACGTGGCAAATGGAGGTAAATGGGGAAAAGTGTGAGGATGTTCACTTTGGAAGAAGTAACAGGAATGCAGCGAAATTCGTTATTGGTAAAATTCTTGGCAGTGTAGATGAACAGAGTGATTTCGGTGTCAAGGTGCATAAATTCCTGAAAGTTGCCGCCCATATTGATAGGGTTGTTAAGAAGGCATATGCTGTATTGGCGTTTATTGGTAAGGGGATTACGTTTCGGAGGCACGAGATCCTGCTTCAGAGATCCAAGATACTGGTAAGGCCGCACCTAGAGGATTGCATGCAGTTCTGGTAACTGCATCATAGGAAGGATGTGGAAGCTTTGGAAAGAGTTCAGAGGAGATTTACTAGGATGTTGCCTGGTATAGTGGGAAGGTCGTATGAGGAAGGGCTGAGGAACTGAAGCTGTTTTTTATTAGAGAGAAGGTTGAGAGGTGACTTAATCAAGACATATATAGGGAGGACAGTGAGAGCATTTTCCTTGGATGGTGAAGGCTAACACGAGGAGACATAGCTTCAAATTGAGGGATGACAGATTTAAGACAGATGTCAGATGAAGTTTATTTATTCAGAGTGTATTAGGGGCGTGGAACACAATGTCTGCGAAAGTAGTAGACTCGCCGACATTAAGGGCATTTAAATGTTCAATGGAGATACATAGGGATAATAATGGAATAGTGTAGGTTAGGTGGGCATCAGGTTAATTTGACAGGTCAGCACAACATCGAGGGCCGAAGGGCCTGTACTGTGCTGTAACATTCATGGTTCTATGTTCTATGAAAGTGGCCACCAAGGTTGATAGGGCCACTAAGAAGGCATACGGTGTGTTAGCTTTTATTGGTAAAGGGATTGAGT
This sequence comes from Chiloscyllium plagiosum, assembly GCF_037043375.1. NCBI lineage: Eukaryota > Metazoa > Chordata > Chondrichthyes > Orectolobiformes > Hemiscylliidae > Chiloscyllium > Chiloscyllium plagiosum. The sequence goes on from NW_028270150.1 coordinate 93,712,055, forward strand.
TTTGGAGCCATGAGGTCATGTTGCAGCTGTACAAAGATCTGTTGCAGCTGCGCTTGGAGTGTTGTGTACAGTTTGGATCACTGCATTACAGGAAGGATGTGGAAGGATTGGAAAGGTTGCTGAGGAAATGTACCAGGATGTTGACTGGTATGGAGGGAAGGTCTTATGAGGAAAGGCTGATGGTCTTGAAGCTGATTTCTTTTGAACGAAGAAGGTTGAGGGTGACGTTATAGAGCCATACAAGATGATCAGAGGGTTAGACAGGTTGGACAGTGAGAGTCTTTTTTTTCTCGGATGGTGACGGTTAACACGAGGGGACATAGCTTTAAATTGATTGGTGATAGATACAGGATAGATGTCACAGGTAGGTTCTTTACTCAGAGAGTAGTCAGGGAATGGAATGCCCTGCCTGCAACTATAGCAAACTCGCCAACTTTAAGGGCATTGAACTGGTTGTTAGCTAAACATGTGGACCATGTTGGTTAGATGGGCTTCACATTGGTTTCACAGGTCATTGCAACATCAAGGGCTGAAGGACCTGTGCTAAGCTGTAATGTTCGATGTTCTATGTTCTATTTTCTATGAAGCATAACAGGCAGACAGATCATTGTGTATTTCGACAGAGTGAGGCATACAGGGTTACAGCTACACAGGAGCTGCACAAATGCAACATCAGCATTAGATTCAAAATTAGAGATGTCCATTCAGCAGTTTAAGAACAGCAGGGAAGAAGCTGTGGCTATGTGTTTCGAAGCTTCTCAATCTTCTGCCTGTTGGAAGAGGTTGGAACAGATTCTGACCAGGTGGGAGGGGTCTTTGATGGTGTTTGCTGTCTTTCTGCAGCATCAAGAACTATAAATGGAGTAGCTAGATGGAAGGTTGGCTTGTGTCATGGTCTGGGCTGTGTTCATAACTTTCTGTAGTTTCTTATGATCCTGGATAGAGCTGCTATCGTACCAAGCTGTGATGCACCCTGATAGAATGCTTTCTATGGTGCTGTTATAAAAGTTGGTGAGAGTCCTTACAAATGTGCTGAATTTCCTTAGCCTCCAGAGGAAGAAGAGTCGTTGTTTTGAAATCCATGATGTCCTCTCTACATCTCCATGCAGTCCTCTTTAGACCTCAACGAAGTCCTCTGCAGACTGCCACACAGTCTCCTATAAACCTCTGTAGAGTCTTTATACCCCTCCATACAGTATCCTATACCCCTCCATACAGTATCCTATACCCCTCCATACAGTCCCCTATACTGCTCCATGCTGTCCTCCACAGACCTCCATACAGTCTCCGAGAGACCTCCATGTAGTGGAGGTATGGAGGTGATGGCCTCCTGGTTTTATCACGAGACTATCTCTCCAAAATGTCAGCTAATGATCTGGGACTCAGGCTTGAATCCTGCCACAGCAGATGATGGAATTTGAATTCTATTAAACAAAATCTGCAATGAAGAACATACTGACGACCATGGCAAAGCCCATCTGGTTAACTCTAATGTCAGATTAGTTTGGTTTGGTGTTTTGGCAGTCTGGTTATTCACTGAAAGCAGTCAGGAAGGTTTCAAGCTGCTGGACCCAAAGGAGTAGGCCCATGCTGATCCTCCTCTCTCTCTGACATCTCTCCTGGAAGACCCTGTGTTTGAGTTTACCTTGTGTGCTGAGCGGGATTATGGCCAGTATCTGGAACAGCATCATTAAGTTGGGACAACTTGTTGGGTTTTCGAATAAGTAAGTTATTTGGTATTCTGTCCCCTTTTGTTTGTGTGTCATTTGGTAATCTTGTAAACAAACTCCGTTTTGTTTAAAACTACGTGGTTTGATCAATTGCATCTCTCCTGGAATATCCGCAATTCACCTCCTATATATAAAGTTAGATTCTGGGTTACTTTCTGAAATGTTTTGAGAGTGTCTAGCCTGGTCCATAACACTTACCAATCTGTTGGGTGTCGATGTCTCTATCCATCACAGTATCAGGAAGAGCAATCACCAAACAGTCCTTAAGGAGACAAAGTCCCACTTTTACATTGAGAATAACCTCTAACGTGTTGTGTGGCACCGTGCTAAATGATACAGACTTCAAACAGATTTAGCAACTCAAGACTTGACATCCATGATGTGATGTGGGCCATTAAAAGCAGCACACTCTGTGACCTCAGCATATCCCCAACTCAGACATGGCCATCAAGCCAGGGAATCAACCCTGGTTCAATGGAGAGTTCAGGGGAACATGCCAGTAGTAACACCAGGCATAGCTGAAGATGAGGTGTCAACCTGGTGAAGCCACCAAACTGAACTACTTGCATGCCAATCAGAATAAATAGTGAGTGATAGACAGAGCTGAGTCTGTCAACAGCAGAGCTGTCAACATCTAGGGTTTTAGCATTGACCAGAAGGTCGACTGAGCTCACTACATAAACACAGTGACTACAAGAGTAGGTCAGAGGCTCGGTATACCACGGTGAGTAAACCACCTCCTGACTACCCAAAGCATATCCACTATCTCCAAGGCACAAATCAGGAGTATGATGGAATACTCCCCACTCACCCGGATGGGTGCAGCCCCAACAATACTCAAGAAGCTGTGCACCATCCAGGACAAAGCAGACCTCTTGATTGGCACTATAAGCACAAGCATCCATTCCCTCCATCTCTGTTGCTCAGTAGTAACAGTGTGTCGTATCTACAAAATGCAAAGAAGAAAATCACCAAAGATCTTCAGACAACACCTTCCAAACCCAGAACCACTTCCATTGAGAAAGACAAGGGGAGATAATATATCGGAACACTAGCAGCTTCAATTTCCCCACCAAGCCTCTCACCATCCTTACTTTGAAATACATTGTCATTCCTTCACCATCACTGGGTCAAAATCCTGGAATTCCCTCTCTCATGGCATTGTAGGTCAACCCACAGCAGGTGGACTGCAGCAGTTCAAGAAGGTAACTCACCACCACCTTCTCAAGGGGCAACTAGGGGCGGGCAAGAAATACTGGCCCAGCCAGCGATGCCCACATACCACCAATGAATAAATAATGTCCTCTACACACCTCCATGCTGTCCTCTATACAGATTCATCCCCTGTACTTTGAGATACTCTGACTAGTGACATGGTGAATGCCTGTCACTCTGCACTAAACACTGAGATAAACCTGACAGCCCACAAGTAAATACAAAGTGAATGAGCCTTTAGAAAGTTAGCTCAGAGCCAGATGGTGCATCCTATGTCGCTGCATGAAATGTGCCCATGCCCCTGACTGTGAACCAACCTGGCAGAAGCAGGTACGACATCATTGTCTCTGAGCTCCACAGTGAAGGGTGAGTTAATCTGAAAGCAGCCAGAATGATGTGGTGAGGCTGGGGTTTGGTGATGCCCACACACACCGACAAAGTGTGGGAGAGGGCAGTGTTGATGGAGCATGCAGTGAAATGGTGCTGATGGTGGAGATGGATGAAGACCTGGAGAAGCAAACAGTGAGCTCCTGCCTCCAGGTAACTGCCCAGGCTTTCCTGTTGGGAACTGGCACCATCTGGTTTCCATAGGAACTGAAGGAAGGATTAGAATCTCCATCGAAATGAGGCAAGACCAGCTCCTAATGAGATAGAACGGCATGAAAATGAAGTGATCACCCCTCACTAGTGAGATTCAGAATTCACTGTTTAAACCAGAAAGGGGGAAATTGGAAATGCTTTTCACAACAAATCTAATGCTTTCATTCTTGCCATATTACACCAACTTTCTTGCCTTTGCTCAGACGATTCAAGGCAGCAAGAAAATTCAACTCTATAAAAATTATGAACAATGTTCTTTTAAATATATTTAAAGGATTGAGGACCGCATGGTCGCCCAGGCCTGAGTATTTTCAATGCTGAAAATATGTTCCTGGAAAAGTGCAGCAGGTCAGGCAGCATACATGGCGCAGGAGAGTCGACGTTTCGGGCATGAGCCCTTCTTCAGGAATCAATGCTGGTCATCCTGTAGTACCCAGAGCAGACCTATCAGCTTCCTGTCGGACCCACGTTGACACCTGGAGCCATGATCTGAACCCTGACCCCGGAGCGATTTGACCTCGACCCAGAATGGAATTGGCCCTGTCAGTGATTTGATCCCGAGGAGGACAACCAGCCTTGTTCAGTCCCCAATCCCTCGGCTACTCCAACTCAAGGAGGCCCTGCCTGACCAGGCCTGACTCACTTACCCTCAGGAGCAGCAGACTTGCTCTCCAACTCCTGGAACTGTCCAGAAAACTGCAAGAAAACAATGAACACCTGCTGGCCTAATGGTGATGTTGAAACAACACGGTTTCAAGACCCCCCTTTCCAGCATACTCCTTGCAAACGCCCAGTCTATCGAAAGCAAAATGGCTGAACTCAGATCCAGACTTACCTACAGAGGGAATTGAAAGGCGGTTGTGTGCTCAGTCTCACGGAGACTTGGCTCACCCCTGCCATCCCTGACTGCTCCTGGGAATCTGACGGGTCCTCTATACAACACATCAACCACACGTCATCCTTGGGGAGGGTGAGGGCGATGGGGATGCTTCCTGATCAACACCTCCTGGTGCTCGGATGTAGTGACCCTGAAAGGACCTGGATGAAACTTACACCGTCATAAACATTCTGAGACAAACTTCCTTGAGGCCTTACTCATTATGGCTGGTGACTTCAACCGATCCAACTTCAAGAGGGTGCTGTCCAAGTCCCACCAACACATCTCCTGCCCCACTAGAAGACCCAACGTCGTGGGTCTGTATTACACAACCATCAAACACACCGACCGCTCCACCCCCACGTGGCACACTTCGGAAAATCAGATCACAGCGCTGTGTCCCTCCTCCCACTATACAAGCAGAAGCTAAAGCAGGAGAATCCTTCACAGAAAGAAATACAATACTGGTCCGAGGCAGTGGAAGAGCATCTCTGGGACTGGTTGGAATCAATGTATTCAAGTGCTCAGCAGAAATCTTGGATGATTACACCACCAACGTCACAGACTTCATGATGAAATCCATGAAGGACAATGTGCCCAAGTCCTTCCGAGAGTTCCCTAAATGGGCACCTTGAATGAACTCGGAAATCCAGTCCCCAGTGAACATCAGGCAAGCAGAACTCAGGTCAGACGACCCAGACCCATACAGAAAATCCAGATATGACCTCCGCAAAGCCATCTGAGATGCCAAGAGGCAGTACCGGACCAAGTTAGAGGTCCAAACCAACAACCCAGACACCCACTGCCTGTGGGAAGGCCTATACAACATAACAGGATACAAAAGGAAGCCGCATAAGATAGCAGACAAAGACACATCCCTCCCTGATGCACTTAACGCTTTCTATGCCAGCAGCGCAGTGTCACCTGCCCCAATAGCTCCTGGGCACCTGTTCCCTCTGTCGTTGCTGCCAATGCCAGATTAGCCTTCCTCGGAGTCAATCCAAGGAAAGAGACAGGCCCAGACGGAGTCTCTGCCTGTCCACTCAGATCCTGTGTAGACCAGCTGCTATCTTCACCCTCTCCATCCGACAAATAAATGTCCCCACCTGCTTCAAGAAGACCACCACCATCCCAGTACCTAAGAAAGCCGGTGCAATGTGCCCGAATGATAACCGCCCAGCGGCTCTGACCTTGATAATGCTTCGAGAGAGTGGTTATGGCCCACCTCAGCCCTGGTCTCCCAGCCTGCCTCGATCACCTGAAATTTGTCTCCCGAAGTAACGGGTCCTTAGCATTTCCCAACCCTGCCCTCATCCCCGGAACATCTGGATAACAAGGTTTGGAGATGCCGGTGTTGGACTGGGGTGTACAAAGTTAAAAGTCACACAATACCAGGTCATAGTCCAACAGGTTTAAATGGAAGCACACTAGCTTTTGTAGCACTGCTCCTTCATCAGGTGGTTTCTGTGTTACAGCTGTAGAGCTTGGTTAGGGACAGGCTAAATTCCCTGAGCTGCTTGAAGAACAAGAGGCGTAGCTGTGTCTTGTGGATCATCACATATATTTGGGAAGTACAGGTCAGATTGTCAGTTATTGTCACTGATGAAGGAGCAGCGCTCCAAAAGCTAGTGTGCTTCCAATTAAACCTGTTGGACTATAACCTGGTGTTGTGTGATTTTTCACTGGATAACAAGGACATCTACGTCAGACCACGTTCACCGACTACATCTCCAGCTTCAACACCATTATCCCCTCCAGACTGATCACAAAACTCTGAGACTCTGGTCTCGACTCCACCCTCTGCAGCTGGATCCTCAGCTTCCTGACCCACAGACCACAATCAGTGAAGATAGACAGCAGCACCCCCTCCACGATAACCCTCAACACTGGAGCCCCCCAAGGATGTGTTCTCAGCCCCTACTGTACTCCCTGTGCACCCACGGCAGTCTGGCTAAAGTCCGTACAAACACCATCTCCATGTTTGCTGCAGACCCCACTGTGGGAGGATGGATATCAAACAACAGGAAGGAGATAGAGGGCTTGTTGCCATGGTGCAGTGAGAACACCCTCTCTCTCAGCATCAGCAAAACTGAAGAAATGATCATTGACGTCAGAAAGACAGGAGGAGAACATGCCTCCTTCTACATCAATGGAGCTGAGAGGGTGGAGAGTGTCAAGTTCTGAGGAGTGACAATAACCGACAATCTGTCCTGGACTTCCCAAGTGTATACGATGATCCATAAGACACAGCATCTTGTTCCTCAAACAGCTCAGGGAATTTGGTCTGTCCCTCACCAAACTCGACGGACGCAACACAGAGAGCATCCTGTCCCGGTGTAACAACCGCTCTGCCCAGCACGGTAAGGAACTACAGGGGGTTGTGTGCACATCACGGAAGCCAACCTTCCATCCATGGATGCTTTTACACAGCTGCCAACATCTTTGAAGACCCCTCCCACCCCAGTAATGATCTCCTACAACCTCGCCCGTCAGGCAGAAGATACAGAAGGATGAACACACCCACCAGCAGCTTCAGGAACAGTTTATTCCCAGCCATTGTTAGACTGATGGATGGAATCTCCAACTTCAAATGACGCTGACCTTGTAAATATTAATCTTGCCTCGTGCACGCCCTGTGGGATGTAACCTGTACGCCTCTGTCCACGTTTCTGTTCATCCTGTGGTCTGTACATCCCTGCTTACTGGGATCTATCTGTACTGCTCGTAAGTGAAGCTTTTTCACTGTATTCAGGTAAACGTGATAATCAGTCAATCAACAATCAATGTGTCTCTCTTCAGCCTGAACCACAGCTTTTCAACATGTCTCTCTGCTGTCAGACAACATATTACTGAAGCTGTCCTTACTTTAAACTAGGGGAGGCAGAGTACCCCAACTGACTGGCTTTGGGAACAGCAATTATCTCTCTAGACATTTTTGAACAGGAGTGTATTATTTATAACTACCCATTTCTTTGGAACCGCTTCAATATCTCCAGAGAATTGAAAGATTATGGTCAATGCCTCTATCTCTCCTTCTCTCAGTGACTCATGCCCATACAGTCCGAGTTTGCTATAAATCCTACTCCATTGTGGGAATAGTGTACTAGATTGAAAGGGTTAAATGAATGTGTTTGTTCAGTGACTGTATTTGATGTCAAACTCCATGTAATTTAATTGTGTCCCAGGAGGGTTTCCCTTGTCTATTAATTACAAATTCCTTACAATGTACGAAGCTATGGTATCAGTGACAGCATCACCTCCAGCATCACCCCAGCACTAACAGGCACCAGCAGCTCCAGAGACTGGGAGCTCGGGAGAAGAGAGATTCGAACCTGAGAACAATAGATTGGAATTTTACAACCATGGGTTGGAATCTGAACACAGAAGATCGGAATTTTACAACAATGGGCAGGAGTTTCTCAGCAACAATTGATTATATTTCTGCAAATTACCACTTGATGTCATTAACAACCCGGATCAATTATATGGTCCTGGTTATTCAACACATTTACTATCCCATCCTTGTTATTGTTGGTGTTTCTGTTAAGTCTCTAACTGTTAATGAACTCTTATAATTAACTTCAATTGCATCGCTTTTCCTGCAAATTACTCTGTCCTCCTTGCTGCTGTTGCTGTTATTCCTGCTAAGTGTCAAAGTCTCCCCATGAGATCTGTAAATCATATTTCACCGTAGAAATGTTCTTATCATTTCAAATTGGAAAGATCAAAGTCATTGTCTTTCGTTCCTACCATAAACGTCAATCCCGATCCACTGACTCCAAACCCATCCTTGGCCAATTCATGAGGATCAGTGAGATTATTCAGAATCTTACAGACCCATTTGACACCGAGTTGGGTCACCCTCGTGTTCGTTCCTGGCACTGACTCGGGTGGCCACTATTTCCAAAACGTATCTCATTACAGGAAGCTTTTCAGTCAACTCACTTTCCCAGTTCCCCATCCTGACCAACATTTCCTGATCCCCATCCACCTCCACCCCTTGACATCAGGGTGAAACAAATACCCTCTCTCAGAACTGGCTGCCACAGGATATATTATATATATATATTATATATTATACATTCACATTATATATTAATAATCTGGATGAAGGGACTGGGGGCACTCTAGCGAAGTTTGCCGATGATACAAAGTTAGGTGGACAGGCAGGTAGTACTGAGGAATTGGGGAGACTGCAGAAGGATCTAGACAGTTTGGAAGAGTGGTCCAGGGAATGGCTGATGGAATTCAATGTGAGCAAATGCGAGGTCTTGCACTTTGGAAAAAAGAATACAAGCATGGACTACTTTCTAAACGGTGAGAAAATGTGTAAAGCCCAAGTACAGAGGGATCTGGGAGTGCTAGTTAAGGATTCTCTAAAGGTAAACATACAGGTTGAGTCCGTGATTAAGAAAGCAAATGCAATGTTGTCAATTATCTCAAGAGAGTTGGAATATAAAAGCACTGTTGTGCTACTGAGACTTTATAAAGCTCTGGTTAGGCCCCATTTGGAGTACTGTGTCCAGTTTTGGTCCCCACACCTCAGGAAGCACATACTGGCACTGGAGCGTGTCCAGCGGAGATTCATACAGATGATCCCTGGAATGGTAGGTCTCACATATGAGGAACGGCTGAGGATCCTGGGATTGTATTCATTGGAGTTTCGAAGATTAAGGGGAGATCTAATAGAAACTTACAAGATAATACATGGCTTGGAGAGGGTGGACACTAGGAAATTGTTTCCATTAGGCGAGCAGACTAGGACCCGTGGGCACAGCCTTAGAATTAGAGGGGGTAAATTCAGAACCGAAATACAGAGACATTTCTTCAGCCAGAGAGTGGTGGGCCTGTGGAATTCATTCCCACAGAGTGCAGTGGAGGCTGGGACGCTAAATGTCTTCAAGGCAGAAATTGATAAATTCTTGCTGTCACAAGGAATTAAGGGCTACGGGAAGAATGCGGGTAAGTGGAGTTGAAATGCCCATCAGCCATGATTGAATGGCAGAGTGGACTCGATGGGCCGAATGGCCTTACTTCCGCTCCTCTGTCTTCTGGTCTTATGGTCTTATGGAATGGAGCTGTCTGAAAACCAGAGACTTTTAGAATGTGCCTTGCATTGTTTCTTCAAAGTTTCCCTCAACTACAATGAACTTACTGGGACAATGAATGGTGCCTGGATGTATTATTTATTCCACTGCTTGGGCGCCACTCTATTCCCATGCTCCAAGTGACCCTTGACCCCTCTTCTGTCCAAACTGCCAAAATGTGTCCAAACCCCTACCTGCCAAAATCTAAAACCAGGCAAGGGTCTCAGAGCCATGACTGCTGGCTATGAGAGCATGTTCCTGTATTTGTACTGGAGAAGGTCTATTCCACTACAAGTTAATTCAATGGCCTGCTCAACCCCACCGGCCATACACCTCCCTCCACACCACCCCTATGTAGTTAACTACACCAAGGAGTCAGTACAGTTAATGGTAGGGCACTGGGTAGAATTATTGAAAATAGACACCAGTGGATGCAGACACATAGTACCATGAGAGTGAACATCACAGGTAGACAGGGTGGTAAAGAAGGCGTTTGGCACACTTGCCAAAAACTAAAGGGCATAGGTTTAAAGAGAGTGGGGAAAGATGTAAAATGGACCTGAGCGGCTACATTTTCATGCAGAGGGTGGTGCGTGTATGAGACGAGCTGCCAGAAGATGTGGTAGAGGCGACTACAATGACAGCATTCAAAACACACTTGGACAGATACGTGGATGGGAAAGGTCAGAGGAATATGGGACAGATACAGGAAAGTGGGACTAGTTCAGAGGAGGAAACATGGGTTGTATAGACAATTTGAATCAAAAGACCTATTTCCGTGCTATATGACTTGACAATTCTACGGCCTAGAGCTGAGGATCCATGGCAGGAGGACTGGCACGAGAAACTATCAACTAGAAAGCATTCCCTCATTTTAGACCCCAAACATGCCCAACCAGTTTCATCTCCAATGGCAACAGTGCACTGGTTTAAACTGTTTCCCGCCTTACTAAGCCCTCTGTGCAGAAACTAACATCAGTGAGAATGCAGAGACCATCCAATGATGCAGCAATGATACAGTCCAAATCACCTTCAGCTGCTTCATCACTGACCATCCCACCATCCTGGGGTTAGAATTCAGGATGTTTGTTGATTGTTGTACAACATTGTGTATCATTCCCCACATGCTGGTCACAGGAAATTTCAATATCCACACATAGCACTGCCTGGCCAATATTCAGTCCTGGGCTGACTAGTGCCACTTAACTCCAAAAAGAGTGAATATAACCATTTCACTTGTCATTAATAGCTTTACCATCACTGAATCTCCCACTCCCAATCTTCTGGGGGATTACCATTGACCACAGACTGAAGTGAACCAGCTTTGGAAATGACAGTGTTACAAGACCACATAAGAGGTTGGTACTTTTGTGGTACATACCTCACTTCTGGACTCCCCAAAGCCTTACCACTATCTACAAAGGGCAAGGCGGGAGTGTGATACAATGCTCTCTACTTGACTGAATGAGTTTAGCTTTAAAATACACAAGCAACTTGATGTCATCCAGTGTATAGCAAGCCCTTTGATTGGCATCACATCCACAAACATTCTCTGCTTTAACATCAATGCACGGTGGCTGCAATCTGAGGCTTGTGGAAGATGCACTGCAGCCATGTTTTAAAGGCCCTTTCACATCATCTTCCAAAACTGTGACCTCCACCATCTCAAAGCAATCAGCCATCAGCTGCACAGCGAAATTATCTTGGGACCGTATTGCTGTTCCTTCACTATCACAGAGTCAACATGGTGGAACTCCCTCCCTAACATCTCTGTGGGTATACCTACATTACATGGACTTCGGTAGCTGAAGAAGGCAGCTTGGCAGCGTCTGAGAGGGGACAATCAGAAATGGGCATCGAATGTTGACCTAACCGACATCGCCCATATTTTATGAATGAAAAAAGATGGTAATCAAGGACTACTGTTCTTTCATTACACAAAATCCCTAAGTAAATTTGAGTGAGCATTATACATTGATATTTCATAACATTAATCCATCTGCAAGAGATGTGGATCAGGAGCAGGATATGCGTGATAATATGCTCCATAGTCACTTGATATTAGTGAAGGAAAACTTGGGCTGATTCTTCCGCACTAAGTTTGAATGACTCCGTAAAGATGAAGAGCAGGAACCTGATCATTTCCTCCACTCTAATACAGGGTCACTGACCTCAGTCCTGCTTCAAAAACTGAAACATACCTCTCATGATCTTGGTGATTTCCCCTGCATTCCCTTGTTTTGAATATAAATAATTTGTCAACACAATGGCAATCTTCACAGAATATCTTATAAACTGCTGTTCCTAATTTTCTGTTTCATATCACATATGTATTTTTTCTTTATGGCTGATTTTGTTGGATGGTAATTTTTGAGTCCAGCAGATTACTCGAACATAGGTATGAATACTTCAATACATTTTCAGAAAGAAGGACACATTTGCAAATCTTACAAAGTACTCTGTGAAATTGTTAACTTTTCTACCAACTTGATAAACTTGCAAGGAAAGTGTGGTCTTACAAAATGTATGACTCGATATCTGGTGGTGATGTCAACAGCAGATATACTGGTTATTATCCTCGATCTGCTTTTTGGGCACATTACAATTGTTTATAATAGAGATTTCCGTGTCATACGGTCCATTCCCATCTGTAATGTCCACACTGTCTTCCTTTATGCAGCCACTGACTGTTCTGTCTGGTTTACCGTCACTTTTACCTTTGATCAATATGTGGCCATTTGCTGCCCAAATCTGCAAATTAAAGTTTGTACTGAGAAGACAGCAGCTGTGGTTCTGGGAACAGTGACTGTGCTGAGTGGTTTAAAAAACATTTTCTGGTACTTTAAATTCACATCTCAGTATTTGCTCAGGAATCAGCCCTGGTTTTGTTCAGTACCAACTGATATTCTGTCATCTCCAGCCTGGGGAACAATCGAGTGCCTTCATTATATCCTGACCCCAGCAGTGCCATTTGTTCTGATTCTGCTGCTCAATGCTTTAAGTGTCAGGTACATGCTATTCCTGATGAAGGGCTTTTGCCCGAAACCTTGATTTTCCTGCTCCTCGGATGCTGCCTGACCTGCAGTGCTTTTCCGGCACCACTATAATCTAGACTCTGGTTTCCAGCATCTGCAGCCCTTGTTTTTTCCTCCATTTTAGTGGCCAGCAGAGCCTGCAGGAGACTTTGGGCTCACAGCAGTGGGGAGAATCCCAGTGACCTAGAAATGGGGTCTCGAAGAAGTCCATCATTTTATTGTTTGTTATGTCAGGGAATTTCATCCTGTTATGGTCAGTGTTTGTGGTAAACTGTCTCTGGAGACGAATGCTTTCAATGGGGTAGAGGGCAATATATCGACATTATTTTGTATGAGAAATAGGATTCATTCTCCAGCTCCTAAGTTGCTGCACAAACACTTGTATACATGTTGTGACCCAGACTAAGTTCAGGAAACAGCTGAAGAACATGGTAAAACACCCTTCAACCCGAATGGGGAAATTCATTAAATGGTGGGATGGGTTGGAGGATTCAGGGATGAGGATGTGTTCTGTCTCAGCATCTATCTTATCCACTCTCCGTGGGGTCAGTGATACAGACACAGTGAAGGGAGTCTGTTCTCTCCAATCTTTGTGATACAGACTGAGTATGTTCAGTTGGCAGTCCTGGTGATCTACTACAGACAGAGAGTCTGTTCTCCCACAGTCAATGATATAGACACAAAGGGTCAGTCTGCTCTATCCAAGGTGTGTGATACAGATGCAGTAGGGACAATCTGCCCTCTCTAGGGTGTGTGTCAAAGACACAGTGAGTTTGGTCTGCCCTCACTGGGATACATGTGAACAAACCAACCTGAATGAGGAGTAGGAGAAAGTGAGGACCACAGATGTTGGAGAGTCAGAGTTCAAAAAGGTGGTACTGAAGTGCGGGAGCAGGTCAGGCAGCTCCCGCAAAACAGGAGAGTCAGCGTTATGGGCATAAGTACTTCACCATTCCTAATGAACTTTCTTGGAGTTTTTGATGGACCTGGGCAGAGCTGTTACCACACCAAACCGTGATGTACCCAGTTAGAGTGCTTTCTATGGTGCAGCTACAAAACGTGGTGAATGTGCTGAATTTCCTGAGACTCCTGAGGAAGAAGAGGCACTGTTGTGAACTCCAGGCGTCCACTTGACACGTCCAAGAAGTCTTCCATAAACCTCCATGCCGTCCTCTATACACCACCATGCAGTCTGCTATACACCTCCATGCAGTCCTCTATAGCCCTCCATTAAATATGGTATGCACCTCCATACAGTCCTCTATACACTTCCATACAGTCCCCTATATCCCTCCATGAGGTCCTCTTCCCACCTCATTGCAGAATGCTATACACCTCATTGCAGTCTGCCATATACCTCTATTCAGTCCTCTTTCGACATCCCTACAGTCCTCAATACAACTCCATGAAGTCTGCTATACACCCCCATGCAGTCCCCTACACCCCTCCATGAGGTCCTCTTCCATGACATTCCAGTCTGCTATACCCCTCCATGCAGTCCATTGTATATCTCCATGTAGTCTGCTATGCACCTCCATGCATTCCTCTATACACCTCCATGCAGACCTCTGTATACCTTCATGCAGTCCTGTACACCCCTCCATGCAGTACTCTTTACACCTACATACAGTCCATATACACCTTCTTACAGTTGTTTGTACCCCTCTATGCAGTCCTTTATATACCTCTGTGCAGTCCTCCATACAACTCCATATGACTCCATTCTGCTATACACCTCCATACAGTCCTCCATACAGTCCTCTATACCCCTCCACACAGTGCTCTGTGCCCCTCCATACAGGCCTCTAAATGCCTTCATGCAGTCCTCTGTTTACCACCAAGCAGTCCTCTCTAATGCTTTATGCAGTCCTTTATATACCTCCAAGCTGTCCTCTTTACCCCTCCATGCAGTCCTCTCCACCCCTCTATGCAGTGGGGGGAAGGGAGATGATGCTTCCTGTTGTTATCATGAGACTAACAATCCAGAAACTGAGTCAATGCTCTGGGGACCCAGGAGTGAATCGGAAGAAGTGAACCCTCAGGAGGGGTCTCTCAGTTCCGTGATCGGTCAATGAACACACCTGTCAACGACTCTTTGTCAATCACAAAAACAATCACATATTGTCTGATACAGCACTGGGTTGGCAGACTCTGATTTGCCCAGAAGTATGAACACTTCTTGGCAATCAAAAGAATCCAACAACTTGCAGAATTTGCATAAGGTTTATACACATTGTTCACAGTCAGACATGGAGCATGATCGCATAGCAACAATCAATCAATACATGATATCGCTTTATCGATAGTTGCTTGAACCAATGATTTTGATTTATAAAGAAGTTAAATCATAACGATTAGGTCATCTTTACAAAGACTTGCAGTTTGCAGGGTGTGGCTAGCAGTTCCCATTACAAAGGCTCACCTTTTGCAGAGTGTGGTTAATATTTCCTCATTTTATCAGTCTACTTCCGCACTCTAATGGTTAGTGGCTAGTTGGTTATATAGCTTAGCTGCAGCTTGTGATGTGGACACAGTGAACCATTTTGCCTAATCTCAGTTTGCTGTTAGTGTAGGGGGGTATGAGTAGCATCCCACCGAAAGTCAATAATGAATTCCTTGGATTTGCTGCCATTGAGAGCTTGGTTGTTCTCAGTGCACCATTTTCCAGGTCTTTCGCCTCCCATCTGTAGTCTGTTTCATTGTCATCTGAGATTTGACCGACTATGATGTTGTTATCAGTCAACTTGTGAATGGCATTAGTGTGGTATTTGGTGAGGCAGTCATGGGTATACAGTGAGTACAGTAGGGGGCTGAGTACGCACCTCTGGGGGCTCCAGTGTTGAGTGTTAGTGAGGATGAAATAATGTCCCCAATCTTCACTGATTGTGGCCTGTGGGTCAGGAAACTGAGGATCCAGTTGCAGAGAGTGGGGCTTAGTCTGAGATCACTAAGTTTAATAATCACAAAGGAATAATAGTGTTGAAGGCTGGACTGTAGTCAATGAGTAGGATTCTTACGTAGCTGTTCTTGGTGTCGAGATGTTCTAGGGAGGAGTGAAGGGCAAGTGATATGGCATCTGACGTGGATCTGTTGGTCCGATAGGCAAATTGGAGTGGGTGAAGAGGAGTGGGAAGGCTAGAGTTGGTTAATGCCATGACCAGCCTTTCAAAGCACTTCATGACCACTGAGGTTCGGGCCACTGGGTGGTAGTCATTGAGACACGCTGCATGAGCCTTCTTGGGCACAGGGATGATGTTGACCCTCTGGAAACAGGCAGGGCCAGAGGCCTGCTGCAGGGAGAGGGTGAAGATGTCCGAGAAGACCTCTGCCTGTTGTTCTGCACATGCTCTGAGTGCATGGCCTGGTACTCCGTCTTGTCCTGCCTTGGATTCAACCGACAGAAAACTGATCTGACCTCTGAAGCAGTGACTGTTGGGATAGGTTCATCAGGACTTGTCGGAATCGGTGTTACCTCTCAAAGTGAGCAGAGAAGGTGTCGAGACAATCTGGGAGGGATACGTCATCGCCTGCTATCTTGCACTGTCTCTTTTTAGAACCTGTGATGTCATTCAGTCCTTGCCATAGTCGCTGGGTATCTGTCTGGGTTTCTAGTTTGGAGAGGCATTGGTCCTTGACTGTCTTAATGGCTCTGTGAAGGTCATACTTGGATTCCTTATATTTGAGTGTGTCTCCTGATCTGAAGACCTCATGCCTGGTTTTTAGTAGGTTCTATACGTCCTGATTCATCCAGGGTTTCCTGTTGGGGAACACCCGGATTGACTTCCTCGGTTTGCAGTCCTCCCCACCCTTGCTGATAAAGTCTGTGACAGTGGTGGCGTACTCATCCAAGGTACCTGCAGACTGTTTGAACATGGCCCAATCAGCCAATTCTAGACAGCACTGGAGTTGATCCTCTGCCTCCTCCGACCAGCACTGGATTTGAATCCGCGAGGGGGGTCTCCTGCTTGAGCTTTTGCCTATAAGCCTGGAGAAGAAACACAGTATTGTGGTCGGAGTTCCTGGAAATGAGGGCGGGGGATGGAGCGGTAAGCATCCTTCACAGCGGTGTCGCCATGGTCTAAAATATTCAGGCCCCTAGTGGGGCAGGTAAGGTTCTGGTGGTACTTGGTCAACACTTTCTTCAGATTGGTTTGTTTGAAGTCGCCAGTCATAATCAACAGGGCCTCGGAGTGTTTGTCTCCAGGGTGTTAGTGGTGGAGTACAGCACATCCAGAGCTTCCTCAAACTTTGCTAGTGGCAGTCTGTATGTAACAGTTAGTATAGCAGCAGTAAATTCATGTGGGAGATAGAAGGGGTGGCATTTGACGGTGAGGAATTCAAGATTTGAGGAACAATGGCTGCTCAGGGTTGCAATGCCCATGTACCACAAGTTGTTGAATCAAAAGCAAACCCCTACACCCTATGTCTTAACCGAGGACGATGTACAGTCCATACGATGGATAGAAAAACCATCAGCCTGAAGTGCGCAGTCGGGAATGGATGGGTTGAGCCCGATTTCTGTGAAGCAGAGGGTGCAGCTTCCTGCCGTTCACACTGGAAGCTGAGCCATGATCTGAAACTGGACGGATCACCTGGCACTGACCGAGGCACCGAAAAATGCAGAAACAGCCCTGTCGATCCTGTTTGCTTTCTATCATCTTTTCTTGTCCTTCTTGCCCTGACTGTAAAGATTTTGATCTGATTGAAACTGATATAACTTCTGAGCATTGCTATCATGTCATTGCAAGTCTTAGCTCAATTACAAGAACACACCAAGTTGGGCAAGCGAATCGAAAGGCACTTTCAGTTGGATTAGCTCCACAACCTTATGAGTCTAATGATCGCGTTCACACGTTTCACAGACTTGATTACATTTCCCACAATAGACACAAAGTGGTGACACTGAGCAAAGGGCAGTGGTCAGTTGTCACATTCACAATGGAACACCCGTCCTCAAGCTGCAGTCCTCAACCTTGTCCCTTAACCGCAGCCTGTCGCTGCCTTTCCCTCAGGATATATGTTTAGTGCCTTACAAACCATTACTTTATACACAGTTTGCCACTTGGTTCTGTGTTATCTTGAGTAAAGCTCTGTATCTATTCAATCAGTTGATTAATTTGTTACCTAACTGTACTTTCTGTGATAATACTCTGGTTTTGAAATCCATTTCCCCATGCTGTTTATTTATTCAAATGACCAAATATTGAGACTACTATTCACTTACCCCTCTTCATGACTGTTTTGGCTTTTCCAGTCTACAGTTGTTACTGGTTAAGATGTACTCAGTGGTTAGCACTGCTGCCTCACAACGCCAGGGTTTGATTCCACCCTCAGGCAGACTGTCTGTGTGGAGTTTGCACAATCTACCCATGTCTGCGTGGGTTTCCTCTGGTTGCTCCGGTTTCCTCCCACAGTCCAATGATGTGCTGGTGCGGTGAATTGGTCATGCTATATTGCACGTAGTTTTCAGGGATGTGTAGGCTTGGTGCATTAGCCAGGGGAAGTCTCGGAGTAGAGGAATGGGTCTTTGTATGATACTCTTCGGAGGGTCGGTGTGGACCTGTTGGGACAAATGGCCTGATTCTAATTATAATTAAATCCATGTTCTATCAACTTTGAAATAACGGATCTTCACATCCGCTGAATTAATCATTTCCATCATCTTTACGCATCACATAACTTGAACAAAATTGTAACTAATATTCAGTTGAGCAAATCCATCTCACTTCTGTGGCTACATTACATGTGGAATGCAGTTATATACTGAAGAATACGATCACCACGTTGTGACAGTGCTATCGTCAACTAAATCCTGCACTGAGCTACAGTGAACTCTGACAAGTATCAGATGACTTGCCATCGATGACTCTTTGAAAACCTCTCCATTTACCACAGAATTGAGAAAGCATTCCAACTGTCAGATTGAGGTCACTCCAAACAGTTCCTGAGACTTCAGAGAAATGGACCATTCTGTCAATATTAATGGAAAGTTATAAAATGATCAAACTAAAGGAAAATACTGCAGGTGCTGGAAATCTGAAATAAGAACAGAAAAGACTGGAGTTCTAATGGAACAGCATCAACCTGAAATGTTCACTTATCTCTCCACCGGTTTAGCCTGATCCTATAAAAGAATAGAATATTGCTGTAAGTTCGGATCACTTGTTATCATGTGAAAGAGAGTGTGTTGAACTGATGGTTTCCATTTCTACAAATAAAAAAAATTCTGGTTTCATTTGTAATAAGTTATCAACTTGATAGTTGATGGAGAAAGACCATTGGTCAGGTTGTGTTGAGATAATGAAGACATACTTCAGTGATTATTAAATCAAATCAATGTGCAGGGTGATGGGGAAAAGGCAAGTGCTCGCCACTGTGTCAACACGTATAGACAGCCCATGCAGACATGAAGGGATGAATGGCTTCCTTTTGACAATTGGGTGATTATTAAACCTAATATCCATTTTCCTTTCCTGGGTGTGTAGACCACATGTTGGATTGTGCTTCAATACAGGTTCTAACACAAGGAACAGTGAAGAGACTGTATAAATTAATGGTCCTGAAACTATCTTGTCAGTGGTAAATGGCTCCAATACTCGCCGTAACCTGAGTTGAACTGTTCCAGTACAAAACTGGCAACCACCTACTAACATAGGGATCTAAACAGGATAATCTCAAAGAGTAGAACAAATTAAACCCAGATAATTAGCACCCCATCGGTCTGATCGGAATTAACAGTAACACGGTGGAAGGTATCATCAAGAGAGCTACCGAGCTGCACTCCCTCAGCAATAACTAGTTCACTGGTGTGAGGCTCTGCAGGGTTGCTCAGCACCAGACCTCATAACAACTATTATCCAAACAAGGTCAAAAGAGCTGGACTCCTGAGGTGAGAGAGACTGCACTTGACATTAAAGCAGCAATTGACCAAGTCGGACCTGAAGGAAACCTAAAATGATGAGAAATGGGATGAAACTCTCATTGGTTGGAGTCATTCCTGGCACATTGGAGGATGGGTGTGGTTGTTGGAAGTCAGTCACCTCAGCTCCAGGACATTGCTGCAGGATTTCCTCAGGGAAGTGTCCTCGGCCCAGTTATCTTCAGCTGCTTCACTGTTGACAATCCCTCCATCATAAGGTCAGAATTCAGGATGTTTGTTGATTGTTCACAAAGTTTTTCCCATTCCTGACTTGTCAGACACTATGCCAGTATATAGCAACACTTGGGCCGTATTCAGACCTGAACTAAAAGTAGCATGTGTGCCACACAAGTGTCAGGTATCTCCGAAAAGAGAGAATCCAACCATTTCTCTTGACATTGATTGGTCTTACAGTTACTGAATCCCGCACTGTCCACATCGTGGGGCAGGGTTGAATGGGGTTACCATTGACCACAGACGAGCTGGACCACTTATATAAATACCATTTTTACAAGATCATGTAAGAGATTGGTAATTCTGTGATACATTTCTCGTCTCTCGCCTCCCCAAAATCTGTTCAATATCTGCAAAGGGCAAGTCAGGAGTGTGATGGAATATTCCTCACTTGCCTGGGTAAGCTCTGCTGCAACAACAGTCAAGAAACTTGATAATATCCAGAATAAAGTGCTCTTGTCTGGCACCACATCCACAAATATTCACAGCTTCCATCGAAAATGCACCCAGCAGCAAAGTGTGGCACTTGGAAGATGTACTGCAGCAACTTTGCGACAGCCTTGTCACAGCATCCCCACATACAGTGAGGGGAGTCTGCACTCTCCAATCTTTGGGATACAGACTGAATATGTTCAGTTGGCAGTCCTGGTGCTCTACAGAGTAAATGGTCTGTTCTCCCACAATCAATGATATAGACACAATGGGGTCAGTCTGCTCTATCCAATGTGTGTGATATAGATGCAGTAGGGACAATCTGCACTCTCTAAGGTGTGTGACAAAGACACAGTGAGGTTGGTCTGCCCTCCATGGGATACATGTGAAGACACGAATATGAATGAGGAGTAGGTCAGTTAGCCTTTTGAGTCTGATCTGGGATTTGATCAGTTCATGGTTGATATTGCTGCAACCTTAAAACTTTTTTCCACATACTTTCCAACCCCATTGACTTCCCTTGTTAGTGACGAGTTCATGTTAATCTTCCAGACAAGTCATTAATGAGTCCGCCTCCATTGTTATCTGGAAGAGCATTCCACAGACTATGTGAACAAACAAGTAAATATGAAATAAGTATTGGAGCCATTTGACACTGACAAGATATTTTCAGGACCATTAATTTATTAATATTAATTTAACAAATTAGCCCCTGCATTATAATCTGCCATTTGATAAGATCATGGTTGATCTAGCAGCAGTCTTAATCCTCTTTTCCACCTACTTTCTAGCCCCATGGAATCGTTTGTTAGTGAAGAGTCCACATAACTCTTACATAAAGTTATCAATGAGCCTGCCTCCATTGTTATCTGGAAGATCATTCCACAAGCTATTGTCCAGTGAGGTGAATCACATGTTGTATGTGCTGCTACAAATACTTTGTCAGTTTTAAAAGGGAATTTACAGAGTTTGGATGAGTTCAATTTGTTTGAACTCAACTAATTAAAAGACTTTTGGACTCAGTGCTTCAAACTGTGATGTTCAAGTGTTTCAGGTTCAGCAGAAATATTCATTAGGTAAGACAGGTCCTTGGAAATAGTGAATAATATCTGATTGCATTAAGTTTCATGAAGTAAAGCTGACTCATCTGACAACAAAACTCTATTGACAGAACATGCAAAAGTCACAAATTTTATAAGACCATAAAATAGAGGAGCATAAATGAGGCCAGTCAGCCCAATGAGTCTGCTCTGCCAGTCAATCATGGCTGATATGTTTCTCAAACCCATTCTCCCACTTTCTCACCATAACCCTAGACCCTCTGGAAAATCAAGAACCTATCGATGTCAGTCCTAAATATACTCAATGACCTGGCCTCCACAGCCTTCTGTGACAATGAATTCCATAGATTCACCACTCTCTGGCTGAAGAAGTTTCTCCTTATCTCCATTTTGAAACATCTTCCCTTTACTCAAAGCTGTGCCCTTGGGTCCTAGTCTCTCCTCCCAATGGAAACATCTTCACAACATCCATTCAGTCCATGCCATTCAGTATTCTGTATGTTTCCCTTAGATCACCCCTCATGCTTCTAAACTCCATCAAGTATAGACCCAGACTCCTCAAACATTCCTCAGATGTTAACCTCTTCATTCCTGGGATCATTGTCCTGATCCTCCTCTGAAAATGCTCCAGGGCCAGTACGTCCTTCCTCAGATGGGGGGGGAGGGGGGGGGACCCAAACCTGCACACTGTCCTCTGAATGTTGTCTGACCAGAGTCTTATAGAGCCTCAGAAGTACAGTAGCTGCTTTTGTATTCAAGTCCTCTCAAGATAAATGCCATCATCGCATTTTCCTTCCGAGCTATTGATTCAACCTGCAAATTTAACTTGAGAGAATCCTAGACTAGAGTTTCTTTGCACTTCAGTTTTATGATTTTTCGCCCCATTTAGAAAATAATCTATGTCTCTATTATTCCTACCAAAGTTATGACCTCACACTTTCCCACATTGTACTCCATCTGCCAATTCTTTGCCTACGCTTCTTACCTGTCCAAATCCTTCTGCAGCCTCCCCGTTCCTCAATATTACCTGTCCTTCTAACCACCTTTGTATTATCTACAGCTAAGCCAGAGTACCCTCGATTCCTTCATTGAGACAATTAATGTAGAAAGTGAAAAGTTATGGTCCCATCACTGAGCCTTGCGAATAACAAATTCTCACCAGCTGCCATCCTGAGAAGGACCCTTTCACTTCCACTCTCAGCTTTCTGGCAGACAGCCAGACTTCTAACCATGCTAGCACCTGGCCTCTAACATCATGGGTCCTTATCTTATTCAGTCGCATCCAATGAGACACCTTGTCAAAGGCCTTCTTGAAGTCCAGGTAGACAATATCCATTGGCTCACCTTTGTCTAACTTGTTTGTTACTTCCTCAAAGAATTCTAACAGATTTGTCAGGCATGACTTCCCCTTGATGAAACCATGCTGACATTGCTGCACTATCTCTTCAGCTATGTCCCTTAGAACTCTGGGGAGTAGTCCATCTGGTCCAGATCATTTATTCACGTTCAGACCATTCAGTTTTTCTAGCACCTTCTCCTTGGCGATGGGCACCATACTGAGCTCTGCCCCCTCACGCTCTTGTATTTTTGGGATATTACTGTTATCTTCCACTGTGAAGACTGAGGTAAAGCAATTACTCAGTTCCTTAGCCATTTCCTTGTTCCCCACTACTATCTCCCCAGTGTCATTTCCCAGCAGCCCAATGTCCACGTTTGCCTCGTTTTTGCTCTTTATATATCTAAAGAAACTCATATAGTCTTCATTTATATTACCGGCTAACTTGCCCTCATATTTAAGTTTCTCCCTCCTTATTTCTTCTTTTGTTGACCTCTGTTGGTCTTTGTAAGCTTCCCAATCCACTGCCTTTCACCACATTATATGATTCCTTTTTTTTTCATGCTATCCCTGACTTCCCTAGTCAGCCATGGTCGCCTCATTCTCCCTGTACCATGTTTCTTTTTCCTCGGGATGAATCTCTGCTGTGTCTCCTGAATATCATTATCTCTGATTTTACCTTCTCCCTCTCAAATTGCAGAGTAAATTCAATCACATTATGATCACTGCCTCCTCAGGGTTCCTTCACCTTAAGCTCCCTTATCAAGTCTGCCTCATTGAACAGCACTAAATCCAATATTGCCTGCTCCCCCGTGGGCTCCACTACAAGCTGCTCCAAAAAGCCATCTCGGAGACATTCCACAAATTCCTTTCCTTGCAATCTAATGCCAACCTGATTTTGCCAATCCACCTGTATATTGAATTCCCCCATGATCACTGTAGCTTTGCCGTTCCTCCACATCTTTTCTATCTCCTGGTGTATCTCGTGTCCCAGTTCCTGAATACTGTTTGGAGGCCTGGACATATCTCCAACACTATTTTTTTAACCTTTGCGTTTCCCCAATTCTACACCATCTGACCCTCCTTTGTTTCTTACTATTGATTTAGTTTCATTTCTTACTGATATGGCAAACCCACCCCCTCTGCACACCTGCCTATCTTTTCAATAGGAGGGAAATGCTTGAATATTCAACTCCTAATCCTGATCCCCTTGCAGCCATTCGTTTGCCTAGTTATCTTCATCATAAATACAAGACAGGCATCAAACTGGCTCTGAAACCTAACTCCTGGATACAAAATCACTTCCTTCCTTGAGACAAAACAGCTCAAGTGCTCACATGGACAAAAGCCCCTGCCTCCTGTCTTTGAAAGTTGCTAAACCCAAAAAGGCATCCCTTTGATTGAGCAAAACCCAACCTGGGCCAGGAGCACACTCCAACTTTCCTCAGGATATTGGGAGCACTCACAATGTTGCACTCGACTCCTTGTTTTGTAGTTCGATTCTCCCCCTGCTCAATGTTTGTTCACACGCATTGTTTGACCTCAACTTTCTCATAATGTGTTAATGGTTAATTTAATTGGCTTTCCCATTGGCATAACTTGCCTTTTTTTGCACTGTCTGTTGTTCTATCTCAGGACGACAGGCCTCTATTCATTGGTGTATCCGTGGCTTTAAGTGGCAAGCGCAGTTTTATCTGATAAAAGACTGGAGACATCTTCTCTCTCCTACAATAACAGTGTTACTTATAGGCCAGTGAGCCTTACTTTGTTTGTGGGTAATTGGAAATTGTTATAAAACATAGGATGTATAATCATCTGGAAAGGAATAATATGATGAGAGAAAGCAAACATGGTTTTGTGAAGGGTTGGCCATGCCTCACTAACCTTATTGAGTTATTTGAGAAGGTGACAAAACAGGTGAATGAAGGTAAGGTGGTTGATGTGGTGTAACTGGACATCAGTAAGGCGTTTGACAAGGTTCCACATGGTAGGCTATTGCTCAAAACATGGAGTTTGGGGATTGAAGGTGATTTAGCGGGTTGGATCAGAAATTGACGAGCTGAAGGAAGACAGAGGGTGGTGATTGTTGGGAAGTGCTCATCCTGGAACTCAAGAGGGTGGTGGTTGATGGGAAATGCTCATCCTGGAGCTCAGTTCCCAGTGGTGTGCCACAATGATCTGTTTTGGGGCCACTGCAGTTTGTCATGTTTATAAATGATCTGGAGGTGGGCGTAGAAGGATGGGTTAGTAAATTTGCAGATGACACTAAGATCGGCAGATTTGTGGATAACGTCGAAGGATGTTGTGGGTGACACAGGGACATACATAGGATGCAGAGCTGGGCTGAGAAGTGGCAAATGGAGTTTAATGCAGAAAAGTGTGGGGTAGTTCACTTCGGACGAAGTGACAGGATTGCAGAATACTGGGGTAATGGTAAAATTCTTGGCAGTGCAGATGAACAGAGAGATCCTGGTGTCTAGGTCCATCAATCCCTGAAAGTTGTCATTTTCAGAGTTGTTAAGAAGGCAGACGTTGTGTTGTCATTTATTGGAAGGGGGATTGAGCTTTGGAGTCATGAGGTCATGCTTCAGCTGTACAAGACACTGGTAAGGCTGCACCTGGAGTATTACATGCAGGTCTGGTCACCGCATTATAGGAAGGATGTGGAAGCTTTGGAAAGGGTTCCGAAGGGATTTACTAAGATGTTGCCTGGTATGGAGCGAAGATCTGAAGAGCAAAGGCTGAGGGACTTGAGGTTGTTTTCATTAGAGAGAATAAGGTTGAGAGATGACTTAATCGAGACATATAAGATAATCAGAGGGATAGACAGGGAGGACAGTGAGAGCTTTTGTCATCAGACAGTGAAGGTTAATACGAGGGGACATAGCATTAAATTGAGGGGTGATAGATTTAGGACAGATGTCAGAGGTAGTTTCTTTACTCAGAGAGTAGTAGGGACGTGGAATTCACTGCCTGCAACAGGAGTAGACTCACCGATGTTAAGGGCACTTAAATGTTCATGGGATATACATAGGAATAATAATGGAACAGTGTAAGTTAGATGGGCATCAGATTAATTTCACAGGCCGGCGCAACATTGAGGGCCGAAGGGCCTGTACTGTGCTGTAACATTCTACGTTCTATGTTCTAAGAAAGTGGCCACCAGGTTGATAGGGCTGTTAAGAAGGCATATGGTGTGTTAGCTTTTATTGGTAAAGGGATTGAGTTTTGGAGCCATGAGGTCATGTTGCAGCTGTACAAAGATCTGTTGCGGCCGCACTTGAGGTTTTGTGTACAGTTCTGGTCACCACATTACAGGAACGATGTGGAAACATTGGAAAGAGTGCAAAGTAAAGGTACCAGGACGTTGTCTAGCATGGAGGGAAGGCGTTGGAAAGAAGAAGGTTGAGGGTGATGTAATAGAGCCATAAAAGATGATCAGAGGGTTCGAAAGATTGGACAGTGAGAGCCTTTTCTCTCGGATGGTGATGGCTTGCACGAGGGGACATAGCCTTAAGTTGATGGTGCTTGATATAGGACAGATGAGAGAGGGAGGTTTTTTTCTCAGAGAGTAATAAGGATGTGGAATGGCCTGTCTACTGTAGTAGACCCGCCAACTTTAAGGGTATTTAAATGATCATTAGTTCGACATGTGGCTCATAATGGAATAATGTAGGTTGGATGGGCTTCACGTTGGTTTCACAGGTCGGCACAACATCGCGGACCGAAGGGCCTGTACTGTGCTGTAATGTTTTATGTTCTATGAATCATAACATACAGACAGATCATTGTTTATTTAGACAGAGCGAGGCATCCAGGGTTACAGCTACACAGGAGATATAGAAATCTTCATTAGATTTGAAGATAGAGAGGTCCATTCGGCAGTCTCAGAAGAGCAGGGAAGAAGGTGTGGCTCTGTCGTCTGCAGATACATCTGTCCATGACAGTATCAGGAAGAATGATCACCAAACAGTCCCTTAAGGAGACAAAGTCACAATTTCACATTGAGAATGACCTCCATCCTGTTGTGCGGCATCATCACTGCGCGAAATGAGACAGACTTCAAACAGATCGAGCAACTCAACATTTGGCATCTATGATGTGACGTGGGCCATTAACAGCAGCACAATCTGTGACCTCATGGCCCAGTATATCCCCTACTCAGCCATGACCCCATCAAGAGAGAAGATCAACCCCGGTTCAATGGAGAGTGCAGGGGAGCCACGAGCAACACCAGGCACAGCTGAAGATGAGGTGTCCACCTGGTGATGCCACCAAACTGGACTACTTCCATGCCAATCAGCACAACAGCAAGTGATAGACAGAGCTGAGTGTTCCCACAATCAATGTATCAGATCTAAGCTCTGCAGTCCTGCCATATCCAGTTGTGAATGGTGGTGGACAATTTAACAACTCACTGGAGAAACAGGCTTCACAAATATCCCCATCCTCAACGATGGAAGATTCCAGCACATCAGTGTAAAATATAAGGATGAAGCATTTGCAGGGATCTTCTGCCAGAAGTGCTGAGTGGATGATCCATCTCACCCTCCTCGAATAGGCCCCAGCATTACGGATACCAGTCTTCAGCCAATTCGATTCACTCCACATGATATCACAAAATGGTGGGAGACACTGGACACTGCAAAGGCTATGGGCCCTGACAACATCCAGCAATAATACTGAAGACATCTGATCCAGAACTTGCCGCGCCCCTAGCCAAGCTGTTCCAGTACAGTTACAAAACTCGCATTTACCCAACAACATGGAAAATTACCCAAGTATGTCCTGTACATATTTAACAGGGCAAATCCAACCCAGCCAATTACTGCCCCATCAGTCAATTCTTGACCACCAGTGAAGTGATGGAAGTTGACATCAGCAGTGGTATTGAGTAGCTCCTGATCAGCAATACCCTGGCCAGTTTGAGACCTGCCAGGACCACTCAGCTCCTGACCTCATTACAGCCTTGGTTCCAACATGGACAAAAGAGCTGAGTTCCAGAGGGGAGGGGAGAGTGTCAGCCTGTGACACCAAGGCCAATTGGACCAAGTGTGGCATCAAAATGTCCGAGCAAAACTGGAATCACTTGGGTACAAGCTCCCCGATGGTTGGATTCCGATCATACACAGAGGAAGATGGTTGTGATTGTGGAGGTCAGTCATCTCAGCTCCAGGACATCGCTGCAGGAGTTCCTTAGAGTAGTGTTATTGGCTCAAACATCTCCAGCTGCTTCATGATAAGGTCCCCATAAGAACCTTCCCACTGAGCTCACCACATAAGCACAGTGACTACAAGAGTAGGTCAGAGGCGAGCGAGGTGTACCAAAGTGAGTAAATCACCTCCTGACTCCCCAAAGCCTATCCACTATCTCCAAGGCAGAAGTCAGGAGTGAGATGGAATACTCCCCACCCACCTGGATAGGTGCAGCCCCAACAATACTCAAGAAGCTGTACACCATCCAGGACAAAGCAGACCTCTTGATTAGCACCACATCCACTCCCTCCATCGCTAACGCCCAGTAGTAGCAGTGTGTAGTATCTACAAAATGCAAAGTAGAAAATCACCAAAGATCATCAGACAGCACCTTCCAAACCCACAACCACTTCCATCGAGAAGGACAAGAACAGCTATATTTAGGAACACACCACCTTCAAGTTCCCCATGAAGACCCTCACCATCCTGACATGGAAATACATCATGGTTCTTTGACTATCACTGGGTCAAAATCCTGGAATTCCCTCCCTAATGGCATTGTGGGTCAACCCACAGCAGGTGAACTGCCGCGGTTCAAGAAGGAACTCACCACCACCTTCTCAAGAGTAACTAGAGATGGACAATAGATACTGGCCAGCAAATGATGCCCAGATCCCATCCACAAATAAGTAATGTCCTCCACACATCTCTGTGCTGTCCACCATACAGATTCATCCCCTGCATTGTGTGATGTCTGTCACTCTGCACTCAAACTCAGATACACCTGACAGCCCACAAGTAAATGCAACGTGAATGAGGCTTTAGAATTTCACTCAGAGCCAGACGAAGCATCCTATGTCACTGAATGAAATGTGCGCATGCCCCTGACTGCAAACCAACCTGGAAGAAGCAGGTACAACATCATTGCAGCCAGAATGATGTGGTGAGGCTGGGGTTTGGTGATGCCCACACACACGGACAGAGTGTGGGAGAGGACAGTGTTGATGGAGCATGCAGTGAAATGGTGCTGATGGTGGAGATGGATGAAGACCTGGAGAAGCAAACAGTGAGCTCCTGCCTCCAGGTAACTGCCCAGGCTTTCCTGTTGGGAACTAGCACCATCTGGTTTCCATAGGAACTGAAGGAACGATTAGAATCTCCAGTGAAATGAGACAAGACCAGCTCCTAATGAGATAGAACGGCATGAAAATGAAGTGGTCACCCCTCACTCGTGAGATTCAGAATTCACTGTTTAAACCAGAAACGGGGAAATTGGAAATACTTTTCACAACTCAATCTGATGCTTTCATTCTTGCCACATTTCCCCAACTTTCTTGTTAGTGCTCACAGCACTCAAGGCAGCATAAAATTCAACTCTGTAAAAATTATTAACAATGTTCTTTTTAATCTACTTACAGGATTGATGATCCAACGGTGGCTCAGGCCTGAGTACTTTCAATGCTGGTCATCCTGTAGGATCCAGAGTAGATCCTGGATCTACTCCCTGAACCACGATCTGACCCCTGACCCCACTGCGTCCTGATCTCGACCTGGAATGGCATCGGCTACATGACCCCTAGGAGGCCCAACTCAGAGACTCTGAGATTTGGCGCCACCCTCTGCAGCTGGATCCCCAGCTTCCTGACCCACAGACCACAATCAGTGAAGATAGACAGCAGCACCTCCTCCACGATAACCCTCAACACTGGAGCCCCCCCAAGGATGTGTTCTCAGCCCCTACTGTACTCCCTGTACACCCACGGCAGTATGGCTAAATTCCAGACAAACATCATCTCCACGTTTGCTGCAGACCCCACTGTGGGAGGATGGATATCAAACAACAGGAAGGAGATAGAGGGCTTGGTGCCATGGTGCAGTGAGAACACCCTCTCTCTCAGCATCAGCAAAACTGAAGAACTGATCATTGACGTCAGAAAGACAGGAGGAGAACATGCCTCCTTCTACATCAATGGAGCTGAGGCTGAGAGGGTGGAGAGTGTCAAGTTCCGAGGAGTGACAATAACCGCCAATCTGTCCTGGCCTTCCCACATAGCTGTGATGATCCAGAAGGTACAACAACGCATCCTCTTCCTCAGGCAGCTCTGGGAATTTGGCCTGTCCATAAGGTCCCTCACCAAACTCTCCAGATGCAACACAGAGAGCATCCTGTCCCTGTGTAACAACCGCTCTGCCCAGCACGGTAAGGAACTACAGGGGGTTGTGTGCACAGCCTAGACCATCACGGAAGCCAACCTTCCATCCATGGACTCCATTTACATGGCTCGTTGCCGGGGAATGGCTGCCAACATCTTTGAATACCCCTCCCATCCTGGTGATGATCTCCTACAACCTCACCCATAAGGCAGGAGAAACAGAAGCTTGAACACACCCACCAGCACCTTCAGGAACAGCTTCTTCCCAGCCGTTATTAGACTGATGGATGGAATCTCTAACTTCAAATAACGCTGACATTGTTAATGTTGATCTTGCCTCGTGCACACCCTGTGGGATGTAATCTGTACGCCTCTGTTCAAGTCTCTACTCACCCTATGATCTGTATATCCCAGCTTACTGTGATCTACCTGCACTGCTTGTAAACAAAGCTTTTCACTGCACTGAGGGAAACGTGACAATCAATCAATCAATGTGTCTCCCTTCACCCTGAACCACAGCTTTTCAATATGCACCGCTGCTGTCAGTGCCTGAGACAACATGTCACTGACGCTGTGCTTACTTTAAACAAGGGGAGGCAGAGTGCCCCAACTGATTGACTGTGGGTTAAATATCCAGGGATTCCAGTCTGTTGGGGAGAACAGACAGGAATTTCAGGGAGGTGATGTAACTCTGATATTCACGGACGACTTCAGGGCAGTGCTGACAGATGATATAGGAGAATCAGGTTGAATCTATTCGAGTGGAAACTAGAAAGTCTAAGAAGAAAAAGTCACTGATAGGTGGAGTCTATATAATGCCATCACATTGGGTTGGGAAACAAACAAAGAAATATCTAATGCCTGTAAAAATGGTACAGCTATGATAGTGGGGAACTTTAATCTGCACGTAGATTGGTTGAACCAGCTCAGGAAGGGGAGCCGTGAGGAGGAGTTCGTTGAGCATATCTGAGCTAGTTTTCTTGAACAATATATAATGGAACTGACGAGGGAGTAAACTATCTTAGACCAGGTTCTGTGTGATGATACAGGGATAATTAATGACCTCACAGTTAGGGATCCTTTTGGAAGGTGCGATCACAGTATGGGTGTAGTTAGAATACAGATGGAGAGTGTGAAGACAAAATCCAAAACCAGGGTCCTGTGTTTGAACAAGGGGGACTGCAATAGAACGAGGGAGGGCCTGGCTGAAGCGGATTGGAAACAAAACTTTCATGGTGGGTCAGTTGACAAGCATTGGAGGACTTCCACAGAAATCTTTCAAAGTGCGAAGGGAAACTGTATTCCAGTGAAAAGGAAGGACTGTAAGAAAAGGGGTAATCTGCCCAGGGTGTCTAAGGAAATAAGGGAAGCTATCAAAGTGAAAGAGGATGCATACAAAGTGGCTAAGAACAGCAGGAAACTAGAAGATTGGGAAAACTTTAAACGCCAACAGAAAGCCACAAAAAGAGCTGTTAAGAAAAGTACGATAGAACATGACAACAAACTGGTGCAGAATATAAAGGCAGGCAGCAAATGTTTACACAAATACATACAATGAAAAAAAGAGTGGCTTCAGTAAATGTTGGTCCTTCGGAGGATGAGAAGGGGCATTTAGTAATGGGACATGAGGAAATGGCTGAGGCATTGAACAGGTATTTTGTCTCAGATTTCACAGAGGAGGACACTAATAACAAGTCAGTAATTGACAAACAGACGAAGGTAGGTGCGGACCTGGAAACAATCATTATTAAGGAAGAGCTAGTTTTGAGTAAGTTAATGGAGCTAAGGATAGATAAGTCTCCTGGCCCTGCATCCCAGGGGAATAAAAAAGATGGTTGGAACAATAGCATGTGCACTGGCGGTAATTTTCCAAAATTCACTCGATTCTGAGGCAGTCCAAGTAGATTGGAAAACAGCAAATGTGACACCACTGTTGAAAAAGGGACATAAACAAAAGATGGGATATTATAGACTGGTGAGCTTCATCTCTGTAGTGGGGAAGATTCTTGAGTTCTTGTGAAGAGTAGGTCGTGCCTCACAAACCTTACTGAGAACTTTGAAAAGGTGACCAAACAGGGAGATGAGAGTAAACTGGTTGGTGTCGTGTATATGGATTTCAGCAAGGCGTTCGATAAGGTTCCCCACAGTAGGCTATTATACAAAATGCAGAGGAATTGGATTGTGGGAGATATAGCAGTTTGGATCCGTAATTGGCTTGCTGAAAGAAGACAGAGGGTGGGAGTTGATGGGAAATGTCCATTCTGGAGTCCAGTTCCTAGTGGTGTAATGCAAGGTTCGGTGTTGGGTCCACTGCTGTTCATCATTTCTATAAATGACCTGGATGAGGGCACAGAAGGGTGGGTTAGTAAATTTGCAGACGACACGAAGGTCGGTGGAGTTGTGGATAGTGACGAAGGATGTTGTAGGTTACAGAGAGTCATAGATAAGCTGCAGAACTGGGCTGAGAGGTGGCAAATGGAGTTTAATGCAGACAAGTGTGAGGTGATTCACTTTGGTCAGAGTAACCGGATTGCAAAGTACTGAGCTAATGGTAAGACCTTTGGTCGTGTAGATGAGCAGAGAGATCTCGGTGTCCATGTACACAGATCCTTGAAAATTGCCACCAAGGTTGACAGGGTCGTTAAGAAGGCATACAGTGTTTTAGCTTTTATTAATAGAGGGATCAAGTTCCGGAACCAAGAGGTTAGGCTATAGACTGCACAAAACTCTGGTGCAGCCGCACTTGGGGTATTGTGTACAGCTCTGGTCACCGCATTATAAGAAGGATGTGGACGTTTTGGAAAGAGTGTAGAGGAGATTTACTAGGATGTTGCCTGGTATGGAGGGAAGGTCTTACGAGGAAAGGCTGAGGGACTTGAGGCTGTTTTCGTTAGAGAGAAGAAGGTTGAGAGGTGACTTAATAGAGACATATAAGATAATCAGAGGGTTAGATAGGGTGGACAGGGAGAGCCTTATTCCAAGTTTGGTGATGGAGAGCATGAGGGGGCATAGCTTTAAATTGTGTGGTCATAGATATAGGACAGATGTCAGAGGTAGCTTCTTTACTCAGAGAGTAGTAAGGGTATGGAATGCTTTGCCTGCAACGGGAGTAGATTCGCCAACTTTAAGTGCATTTAAGTCAGCATATGAACGTACATGGAATAGTGTAGGTGGGATGGGCTTCAGATTGGTATGACAGGTCGGCGCAACATCAAGGGCCGAAGTGCCTGTACTGTGCTGTCATGTTCTATGTTCTATGTCCATTATCAAGGAAGAAATAGCAGGGCATCTCAATACAAATTGTCCCATTGGACATATGCACCATGGATTCATGAAGGGCAGGTCTCCCTTGACAAATTGTTTGGAATTCGATGAAGACATTTCAAGCAAGGTGGACAACGGGGACCCAGTGGAGATGTTGTACCTAGATTTCCAAAAGGCCTTCAACAAGGTACTGCACAAAAGGCTGCTGCATGAGGTAAAGATTCATGGTGTTATGGTAGTGTATTAGCATGGACAGAGGATTGGTTGACTAACAGGAAGCAAAGATTGGGGATAAATGAGTGCGATTGTGGTTGGCAATCACTAAATAGTGATGTGTGTCAGGGATCGGTGTTGGGACAGCAATTATTTACAATTTATATTAATGATTTGGAGTTTGGGACCACGTGCAGGCTGTCAAAGTTTGCAGGTGACACCAAGATGAGTGGCAGAATGAAGTGTGCAGAGGACTGTGAAACTTTGCAGAGGAATATAGATACATTGAGTGAGTGGGCTGAGTGAGTGGGCAAAGATCTGCCAGATGGAATACAATGTTAATAAATGTGAAGTCATCCATTTTGGTCGGAGTAACAGTAAAACAGATTATTACTTGAACGGTAGAAAAGCTGCAGCTTGCTGCTATGCAGAGGGACCGGGGTGCCCTTGCGCATGAATCGCAGAGGGTTGGTCTGCAGGTACAACAAGTTATTAGGAAGGCAAATGGTATTTTGTCCTTTATTGCTGAAGGGATTGAGTTTAAAAGCAGAGAGGTAATGTTGCAGCTGTACAAGGTACTGGTGAGGCCACACCTGGAGTACGCTGTGCAGTTTTGTCTTGAGAACGAATGTGGAGGGGGTGCAGGGGAGGTTAACCAGGTTGATTCCAGGGTTGAAGGGGTTGGTTTATAAGGAAAGACTGAGTGGATTAGAATTATATTCATTGGGATTCAGAGGAGTGAGGGTGGAATCTTGTGGAAACATATCAGATTATGAAGGGAATACATCAGATAGAAGTAGAGAGGATGTTTCCACCAGAAGGTGAAAATAGGATGAGAGGACACAGCCTCAAGATTAGAGGGAGCAGATTTAGGACTGAACTGAGAAGGAACTTCTTCACTCAGAGGGTTGGTAATCTATGGAAGTCCTTGCCCAGGGATGTAGTTGATGCTAGTTCAGTAAATGTTTTTAAAGCAAAGGTAGATATTTTTGAAAAATAAAGGAATTAAGGGATACGGTGAGAGGGCGGGTAAATGGGGCCGAGTCCAGGAAAAGACCAGCCACGATCTTATTGAACTTTGGAGCAGGCTTGGAGGGCCGGACGGCCTACTCCTGCTCCTAGTCCTTATGTTCTTATGCCCTTATGATTGGCTGAATGACAGCAATTATTTCTCTCACATTTTTTTGAACAGAGATGCATTGTTTGTGATCACCCATTTCTTTGGAACCGCTTCAATATCTCCAGAGAATTGAAAGATTATGGTCAATGCCTTTATCTTTCCCTCTCTCAGTAACTCACATACGTGCAGTCCAAGGTGGGTACAAGTCCTATTCCATTGGGGGAATAGTGTACTGGATTGAAAGGGTTTAACTGAACTGGTTTGTTTAGTGTCTGTAATTAATGTCAAACTCCATGAATCATAGACGTCTCCCAGGAGGGTTTCCGTTGTCTATTAATTACAAATTCCTTACAATGTTCAAAGCTGTAGTATCAGTGACAGCATCACCTCCAGCATCACCCCCAGCATTAACAGGGTCTGGCAGCTCCAGAGACTGGGAGCTCGGGAGAAGAGAGATTCGAATCTGAGAACAATAGATTGGAATTTTACAACCATGGGTTGGAATCTGAACACAGAAGATCGGAATTTTACAACAATGGGCAGGAGTTTCTCAGCAACAATTGATTATATTTCTGCAAATTACCACTTGATGTCATTAATAACTCGGATCCGTTATATACTCCTGGTTATTCAGCGTATTTACTATCCCACCCTTGTTATTGTTGGTGTTCCTGGTAAGTCTCTCACCTGCTATTAACGCTAAAAGTAATCATTAACTGCATCGCTTTTCCTGCCAGTTTTTCTGTCTCCTTGCTGCTGTTCTTGTTCAGCACATGCCCACCCATTAAATCTGTAAATCATATTTCATTCTATTAATGTTCTTGACATTAATCCCTGTCCATTGACTCGAACCCCATCCTTGGCCAAATGATGAGGATCAGTGAGATTGTCCAGAATCTTACCAATCCATTTACAGTCAAAGAGTTAGAGAGCTGTACAGCATGGAAACAGACTCTTCAGTCCAACTCGTCCATGCCGATCAGATATCCCAAACTAATCTAATCCCATTTGCCAGCACCTGGCCCATATCCTTCTAAACCCTTCGTACTCATACACCAATCCAAATTGTATAACAGCCTCCACCACTTCCTTTAACAGCTCATTCCATACATGTAACACCCTCTGCGCAAAAAGGTAGCCCCTTAGGTTCCTTTTAAATTTTCCCTCTCTCTCCCTAAAACTGTGCCATCCAGTTCTGGACTCCCCCACACCAGGTTAAAGGCATTGTCTTTCTGCCCTATCCATACTGCTTATGATTTTATAAACCACTATATGTTCACCCTCAGTCTCCAACACTGCTGGGAAAACAGCCCCAGCCTATTCAGACACTCCTGATAGCTCAAATCCTCCTACCCTGGCAACATTGGTGGGCGGCACGGTGGCACAGTGGTTAGCACTGCTGCCTCACAGCGCCAGAGACCCGGGTTCAATTCCCGCCTCAGGCGACCGACTGTGTGGAGTTTGCACATTCTCCCCGTGTCTGCGTGGGTTTCCTCCGGGTGCTCCGGTTTCCTCCCACACTCCAAAAATGTGCAGGTTAGGTGAATTGGCCACGCTAAATTGCCTGTAGTGTTCGGTGCAGGGGTAAATGGGTCTGGGTGGGTGCGCTTCGGCGGGTCGGTGTGGACTTGTTGGGCCGAAGGGCCTGTTTCCACACTGTAAGTAATCTAATCTAATCTAATCCCTATAAAGTTTTTCTGAACTCTTTCTGGTTTCACAGCCCCCTTCCGATTGAAGGGGATTGAACCCAAGCTTTGTCAAACTCATGCTCTTTCCTGGCACTGATTTTTGTGGCCCCCAATTCCACAATGTGTCTTATCACAGGGACCTTTTCAGTCAACTCACCTTCGCAGTTCCTCATCCTGACCAACATACCCACCCACCCCCTTTTCTGCTACATCAGGAGTAAACAAGTCTGCTCTCTGAAGACTGGCAGCCAAAAATAACAGAGTTGTTGGCAAACTGGACACTTTTAGATTGTGTCTTGCAGTGTTTCTCAAAACTGTTGCTCAATTACGATTAACTTACCTGGACAATGCCAGTTCCTGGATTTCTTATGTGTTTCATTGCTTATGCGCCAATCTATTCCCAAGCTCCAAGTGACCCATGGTCCCTCTTTTGTCCAAATTGCCCAGTCTATCCAAACCAATGTCTGACAAAATCCAAAACCAGGCTAGGGTCTCTGTGCCATAACTGTTGGCTGTGAGAGAATGTTCCTGTATTTGTACTGGAGAAGGTCTACTCCCCCACAAGCTTAGTCAATGACCTGCTCAATCCCACCTGCAATACACCTTCCTCTACACCACCCCCCTGTAGGTAACCACACCAAGGAGTCAGCACTGTTCATGGTAGGGCCGTGGGAAGAGTTAGCGAACACAGACACCAAGGGGTGCAGGCACATAGCACCATGAGTGTAGTATCACAGGTAGACAGGGTGGTGAAGAAGGCATTTAGCAAACTTGTCCAAAACCAGAGGGTATAAGTTATAGGTGAGAAAGATAAGATTTAAACTGGACCAGAGGAGGAACTTTATCACTCAAAGTATAGTGTTTCTATGGAGAGAGCTACCAGAGGAAGTGGTAGTGTTTGGGACACTGACAACATTTAAATCAATTTGAAACAGGTATATGGATAGGAAAGGTTTAAAGGGATATGGGGCAAATACAGGAAAATAGGACTAATTCAGCTCAGGAAACATGGACCAGTTGGACAGAAAGCTCTGTTTGTGTGCTCTGTGACTCTATGACTCAATGGCCCATCGCTGAGGACACATGACAGAAGGATTGGCAGGAGAGAACATCAGTCAGAGGCCAATCCCTCATTATAGACCACACGACATGCCCAACCGCTTTCATCTCTCACGGCAACTGTGGGTGTTTTAAACTGTTCCCAGCCTGGCTAAGCCCTCTGTGCAGATACCAACATCAGTGAGAATGCAGAGACCACCCGAGGCTACAGATACGGTACAGTCCAAACAGTACCTTCGACTGTTCGAGAGTGTCCACTGTCAGTACCTGATGGTGGGCTTACACAGCTCTGTCCAGTCACTAACAACGCTATTGCTGGGCTCTGTGACCATGTGTAAACCCAGATAATAAATGTTCTTCTGAACAAGATGCGTTGTCTCAAACATTGGCCATGCATGCTATCATTTCACTGCCTGACAATGCAACCTGATTTCCTGTACAATTTTCCTCACTTATTTCCCCGAATCATGTTATCAAAGTTTGAAATCTTGCCCTATAACCCAGAATGTGCCTCAGCAGATCCAGTGGAACAATACGGGAGCACTGATGTTTATAACCCTGTAGTCTATAAACTATCTATTAAACACAACCCTGATTAAAGTCCATCCGAACATTGTTACAATCCTCAATGATATGGAGTAACCTGTTATTTTTCCCATTCAATATGATCCTGTTAGTTTATTTACTTCTCAATCTACTGAGGAAATCCCTGTTTCATCCTCAGGTGTTCCTTTTGCTCCAAACCTGATGTACAACTTCCCTGGTTTGCAATGCGGTGCCAATTGTGATTATGTTATCATTGAATTTGCAGTGGACTCATTTCTAATCAAAGTTTTGTCATAATTGAATTCTGTGCGACCTGTTAGTGCTGAGGGAATCTATCAGCCAGTCAAACACTTAACCACCAACACCATCCCCTCACCCCCCCTCCCCCCCCACCCGGTGTGGAGTAAAATACCACAGATTCTGCCAATCTGATATAAAAACACTGCTCAAAGTACTCAACAGATCAGGCAGCATCTATGGAGAGTGGGACAGTCAGGAATTCAGGTTAGAGATCTGGAGTCAGAACTGGGAGTGGTCAGAGCAATTTATTTAAATTAGGCAGGGAAATGAGGTGGCTGGGGAGAACATGGAAAGGTCTGTACTTGGGTGGAAGACAGGAGAGATTAAAGGACAAAAAGAATTGTTATGAAAAGCACAATGGTAAAGAGAGAAAAGATATATATCTTGAAGTATAAATGCATAATCATCACTCTGTCACAACAAACGAATGAGTTCGAATTTTTGATCTGAACTTGTTGAACTCAGTGTTAAATGTAAACATTCTCCCATTTTTTGGGAAGCATATTTGATGATGATGTTTGGATTTCATATTATAATTTTTACTCCTTCACTTGTCCTGGTACAATCCCATTTTGCTTTTCGTTTTCATCCCTTCTCCCATCTAATGTCTCCTGTCTCCTGGGTTACCACAGATCTTTTCATTTGTTGTTCCTTCCTTTCCATGACTGGTTTAAATCCTGTTTCAGTACATTTCCCGTTCTGACAAAGGGTTAGCAGCCTGAAATGTTAACTCTGTCTCCTCACAGGCACTGCCAGAGCTGCTGAGAATTTCCAGCATTCCCTGTTTGCTTTCTATCATCTTATCTTTTCCTTCTTGCCCTTACTGTAAAGATTTTAATCTGACTGAAACTGATATAATTTCTGAACTTTGATGTCATGTAATTGCAAGCCTTAGGTCAGTTACAATAGCACACCAAGTTGGGAGAGCTCATCGAAAGGGACTTACAATTGGATTGGCTCCACAACCACTTGAGAATAATCAGTGTTTTCATAAGTTTCACAGACTTGAGTACATTTCCCACAATAAACATAAAGTTTTGATACTGAGCAAAGGCATTTGTCGCATTCACAATGGAACACCCATCCTCAAGCTGCAGCCCTGAAGCTTGTCTCTTAACTGGAACCGATCAGTGCCTTTCCCTTAGTGTCTTACAAACCATTACTTTATCCACAGTTTGCCACTTGGTTCTGTGTTATATTGAGTAAAGCTCTGTATCTACTCAGTCAGTTGATGAATTTGTTACTTAATTGTCCTTTCCGTGATAGCTTGTGGGTGGCACGGTGGCACAGTGGTTAGCACTGCTGCCTCACAGCGCCAGAGACCCCGGGTTCAATTCCCGCCTCAGGCGACTCTCTGTGTGGAGTTTGCACATTCTCCCCGTGTCTGCGTGGGTTTCCTCTGGGTGCTCCGGTTTCCTCCCTCAGTCCAAAGATGTGCAGGTCAGGTGAATTGGCCATGTTAAATTGCCCGTAGTGTTAGGTAAGGGGTAAATGTAGGGGTATGGGTGGGTTACACTTCGGTGGGTCGGTGTGGACTTGTTGGACCGAAGGGCCTGTTTCCACACTGTAATGTAATCGAATCTACTCTGGTTTTGAACTTCATTTCTCCTTGCTGTTTATTTATTAAAATGAACAATTAGTGAGACTACAATGCACTTGTCCCTCTTCATGACTATTTTGCCTGTTCCAGTCTGCGGGTGTCACTAGTTAATATGCAAATCCACACTCAATAAACTTTGAAATAAAGGATCTTTACATCCTCTGAATTAAACTTTTCCATCATCTTACTGCATCACATGACTTGCACAAAATTGTAACTCAGTCGAGCCTATCCATCTCACTTCTCTGGCTATATTACATATAGATACAATTTTATAATGAACAATATGATTACCACATTCTGACAGTGGTGTAATAAAAATACATTCTACACTGAGGTATAGTGACTTATGACCAGTTGAGATGTTTTGCAATCCAAGACTCTTTGAAAGTCTCACCATTCACCACAGAGTTGAGAAATCATTCCCAGATTTACATTGAGGTCACTCAAAACAGTTCCTGAGATTTCAGAGAAATGGACCATTCTGCCAATATTAATGGAAAGTTATAAAATGAATGAACGAATGCAAAATACTGCAGGGGCTGGAAATCTGAAATAAGAACAGAAAAGGCTGGGAGTGCTGTTGGAACAGCATTAACCTGAAATGTTCACTTATCTCTCCATAAGTTTAACCTGATCCAACAGAGTAATGGAATCTTGTTGTAAGTTTGGATCACGAGGTATCCTGTGAAAGAGAACGAGTTGAGCTAATGGTTTTTATTTCTGAAATATGTTAAATTTTCAGGTCCCATTTCTAATAAGTAATCAACTTGAAAGTTGATGGAGAAGGAACATTGGTCCGGTTGTACTGAGACAGTGAGGAGGGACTTGAATGATTATTGAAATTGAATGAATGTCGGGGGAATGGGGAAGGGCAAGTGGTCGGCACTGTGTCAAAACGTGTGGACAGCCGATGCAGATATGATGGGCTGAATGGCTTCCTTCTGACAACTGGGTGATTATTAAACTTGATCTCCATTTTCCTTTCCTGGGTATGCAGACTGCATGCTGGATTGTGCTTCAGTAGAAGTTCTCCAGTGCTCACCAGGATGTAACACAAGAAACACTTAAGCCACTATATAGTAATGGACCTGAAAATACCTTGTCAGTGGTTAATAGCTCCAATACTAGCCATATCCTGAGTTGGACTTGCAACCACCTATTAATATTTGGATTTAAACAGGTAAATCTCAAAGAGTAGAACAAATGAAATCCAAATAATTATCGCCCCATCAGTCTAATCGCAATTAACAGCAACGTTGTGGAAGGTGTCATCAAGAGTGCTACAGAGCTGCACTCACTCAGCAATAACTTGTTCACTGGTGTTCAGTTACCCAGCACCAGACCTCATAACAAATATTATCCAAAGAAGGACAAAAGAGCTGAACTCCTAAGGTGAGGTGAGGTGAGGTGACACCAAACCAGCAATTGCCCAAGTCTGACCTGAAGGAAACCTAAAATAATGAGAAATGGGATGAACCTCTCATTGTTTGGAGTCATTCCTGGCACATTGGAGGATGGGTGTGGTTGTTGGAAGTCAGTCACCTCAGCTCCAGGACATCGCTGCAGGAGTTCCTCAGGGAAGTGTCCTCGGTCCAGTTATCTTCAGCTGCTTCATCATGGACAATCCCTCCATCATAAGGTCAGAATTCAGGATGTTTGTTGATTGTTTGCAATGTTTAGTCCCATTCCTGACTCATCAGACACGATCGAAGAATTTGGTGCTGGAAAAGCATAACTGGTCAGGCAACATCTGTGGAGCGAGAATCGATGTTTCGGGCATAAGCCCATCATCAGAATTCCTGAAACGTAGATTCTCCTGCTTCTCG
Organism: Chiloscyllium plagiosum; assembly: GCF_037043375.1. Classification (NCBI taxonomy): domain Eukaryota; kingdom Metazoa; phylum Chordata; class Chondrichthyes; order Orectolobiformes; family Hemiscylliidae; genus Chiloscyllium; species Chiloscyllium plagiosum. Next base: position 93,753,549 of record NW_028270150.1, read on the forward strand.
GATGCAGCCTGACCGGCTGTGCTTTTCCAGCACCACACTCTTTGATTCTGATCTCCAACATCTGTCAGATACTATGTCCATATATAACAACATTTGTACAATATTCCAGCCTGAGCTGACAAGTAACAGTTGCTCCACACAAATATCAGGTATCTCCAAAAAGAGAGATTGTAACTATTTTTCATGACATCAATGCATTCCCTAGTGTCAGCATCCTGGGGGAGGGGCGAGGGGTTGCAATAGACCATTGTCTGAGCTGGACCAGTTATATAAATACCATATTACAAGACTATCGCAGAGACTGGTGATTCTTTAATATGTACCTCACCTCCTGACTCCCCCAAATCTGTCCACTATACAAAGGGCAAGTCATGAGTGTCTGGGTGATGTCTGCTCCAACAACTCTCAAGAAACTTGATAATAAAGCAGTGCCCTTGACTGGCACCACATCCACAAACACTGCCAGTTTCCACCATCAATGCACCCCAGCAGCAATGTGCGGCATGTGGAAGATGTGGAAGAGCCCTTTGATAGAATTTTCCAAAGTAGCAACCTCTACCATCTTAAATGAATAGACAATCAGCTGTACATGGAAACTACCTCTGAGTAGGTATCAGAGGATAACATCGACTGAGCTACCCTCACATTAATCCACCTTCATTGGATAATGATCAGGAGCAGAATATGCGTGCTGATATCCAGCATGGTCACTAGATACTAAAGAATCTAGTGGGATGATCTGTCCACACTAATTCTGAATGACTCTGTAAAGATGAAGAACAGGACATTTCCACCACCCCAATACAGGGTCACTGATATCTGTTCTACTTCAGAAACTAAAGCATATATCTCATGGTCTTTGTGATATTTCCTGCATTCCCTTGTTTACTGAAGAAGGGCTCATGCCCGAAACATCAATTCTCTTGCTCCTTGGATGCTACCTGACCTGCTGTGCTTTTCCAGCAACACATTTTCAGCTTCCCTTGTTTACAGTTTAATAACCTGTCAGCATAGTGTCAATCTTCACATCATCTCTCAAACTGCATTTCTTCATTTTTCTGTTTCAACCCAAACATGAGTTCCTAAATAATGGCTGACTTTTTTGGATCCAGCAGGTTACATGACAATGCGTATAAATACATCATTACATTTTCACTAACAGGGGCACACAAAGAAATCACATGATGTACTCTGTGTAATTGGTAACTATTCTACCAGCTTGATTAATTTTCCTGTTTATTTTCCTTCCTCACAGCAAACATCATAACAATTATAATTCTGTTGCAAGGAAAGTGTGGTCTTTCAAAATGTATTACTCAATACCTGGTGGCGATGTCAACAGCAGACAAACTAGTTATTATCCTCGATCTGCTATTGAGACACATTCCAATCATATATAAGAGAGAGTTTCATTTCCTACGGTCCATCCCCATCTGTAATATCCACACTGTCTTCCTTTTTACAGCCACTGACTGTTCTGTCTGGTTTACTGTCACTTTTACCTTTGATCGATATGTGGCCATTTGCTGCCCAAATCTGCAAATAAAAGTTTGTACTGAGAAGACAGCAGCTGTGGTTCTGGGAACAGTGACTGTGCTGAGTGGTTTGAAGAACATTTTCTGGTACTTTATGTTCACATCTCAGTATTTGCTCAGGAATCAGCCCTGGTTTTGTTCAGTACCAACTGATATTCTGTCATCTCCAGTTTGGGGAACAATCGAGTGCCTTCATTATATCCTGAACCCAGCACTGCTTTTTGTTCTCATTCTGCTGCTCAATGCTTTAAGTGTCAGGCACATTTTAGTGGCCAGCAGAGCCCGCAGGAGACTTCGGGCTCACAGCAGTGGGGAGAATCCCAGTGACCCAGAAATGGGGACTCGAAGGAAGTCCATCATTTTATTGTTTGTTATCTCAGGGAATTTCATCCTGTTATGGTCAGTGTTCATGCTATACTCTCTATGGAAACGCATGAGTCAGATGGGGTATCGGGCCATACATCTACATTATTTTGTCCGAGATATCGGATTCCTTCTCCAGCTCCTAAGTTGCTGCACAAACACTTGTATATATGTCGTGACCCAGACTAAATTCAGGAAACAGCTGAAGAACATGGTAAAATACCCTCTTACCCGAATGGGAAAGCTCATTAAATTATGAGATGGATTGAAGAATTCAGTTTCAGAATCAATCCAATCCCCTCTCTGTGGGGTCAGTGACACAGACAGTGAAGGGAGTCTGCTCTCTCCAATCTTTGTGACACAGACTGAGTATGTTCAGTTGGCAGGCCTGATGATCTACTACAGACACAGTGTGATTGGTCTGTTATCTCTGGGTCAATGATATAGAGACAGTGCGGTCAGTCTACTCTACTCAATGTACATGACACCGATACAGTTGGGACAATCTGTCCTCTCTAGTGTCTACGACAAAGAGACAATGAGTTTGGTTTGCACTCTCACTGGGATAGATGTGAACACACTAATATGAATGAGGAGCAGGTCAGTTTGCATTTGAGTCTGATCTGCCATAGTTCTTGGTTGATCTTCCTGAAGCCATAATCCACTTTTCCACCTACCTTCTATCCCACTGAATCCCTCATTAGTGATGAGTCCACATATCTCTTCCATACAAGCCATCAGTGAGCCTTCGTCCATTGTTATCAGAAAGATCCTTCTACAAACTATTGTACAGTGAGGTGAAATATGTGTGGTATGTGTTGCCACAAATACTTTTTCAGTTTTAAAGGGAGTTTGCAGAGTTTGGATGAGTTCAATTTGTTTGAACTCAATTATACATGAGGCTAGACAGGGACACTGAAATAGTGGACAATATCTGATTGTGTTAAATTTCATTCAGGAAAGCATTTGACAACAAAACTCGATTGAAAGAACGTGCAAGAGACAAAACTGTTTAAAGACCATGAGACATCGGAGCAGAATTTAGGCCATTCAGCCCAATGAGTCTGGTCCACCATTGAATTATGGCTGATACGTTTCTCAACTCCATTCTTCCATTTTCTCCCTGTAATCCTTGATCCTTTTGATACTCAAGAACCTGTCGACCTCAGTCTTAAATATATTCAATGATGTGGCCTCCACAGCCTTCTGTAGTAATGAATTCCATAGATTCACCACTGTCTGGGCTAAAGAAGTTTCTCATTATCACCGTTCTAAAAGGTCTCCCCTTTACTCTAAGGCTTTACCCTGGGTCCTCATCTCTCCTGCCAATGGAAACATCTTCCCAATATCTACTCTGTCCAGACCATTCATTGTTCTGTATGTTTCAATCAGATCCCCCCTCATCCTTCTAACCTCCATCAAATATAGACCCAGAGTCCTTAAATATTCCTCATATGTTAAGCTTTTCTTTCCTGGTAATTTTTTAAAAAATTCATTTCAATTACTCTGCTGTCCTGCGTGTTTTGCATTTCTTTGCACTCTATGCTGTCTGTGTATGATCATGTAGTTTGTGCTGTCCATGTTGCACCTTGGTCCTGGAGGAACTCTGTCTCCTTTTTCCTGTATCGGTTGTATATGGTAGAAAAGCTACTCTTGATTCTTGAATCTTGACCCCTTTAAATATTCTTGTGAATCTTCTCTGAACACACTCCAAGGACAGTACATTCTTCCTGAGATATGGGCTCCAAAACTGCACACAATACTCCAAAAGTGTTCGGACCAGAGCCGTATAGAGACTTAAAGAGCCTCAGAAGTACACTCCTGCTTTAATGCTCTTGTCTTCACAGGATAAAAGCCATTCCTGCACTTGCCTTCCCAACTACTGACTCAAACTGCAAGTTTACCTGGAGAGAATCCTGAATTAAAACTCCTAAGTCTCTTTGCACTCCAGACTTCTGAACTTTCTCCCCATTTAGAAAATACCCCATGCCTCTATTCTTCCTACCAAAGTGCATGACCTCACACTTTCCCACATTGTGCTCCATCTGCCACTTCTTTGACAACTCTCCTACTCTGTCCAAATCTTGCAGCCTGCCCTCCTCCTCAATACTGCCTGTCACTCTACCTATCTTTGTATAAGTTGGAAACTTAGCTGGAATGCCCCCAGTTCCTTCATTGAGATCATTAATGTACAAAGTGAAAAGTTGGGGTCCCAACACTGAACCTTGCAGAATACCTGTTGTCACCGGCTGCCATCCTGTGAAGGACCCTTTTACCCCCCTCTGCTTTTTGCCAGACAGTCAGACTTCTATCCATGCTCGCACCTGGCCTCTAACACCATGGGCCCTGACCTTACTCAGTAGCCTCCTTTGCAGCACCTTGTCAAATGCCTTCTTGAAATCCAGGTAGACAACATCCATTGTCTCTCCTTGGTCTAATCTGTTCGTTACTTCCTCAAAGAATTCTATAGATTTGACTTTCCCTTGATGAGACCATGCTAACTCCATTCTATTTTACCAGACACTTCCAAGTATTCAGAACTCTCATCCTTCACAATGGATCCAAGGATCTTATCCACAACCAAGGCTCGGCTAATTGGTCCGTCATTTTCCATAATTTGCCTGACTCCTTCTAAATATTTAATATATTTTATACATAATCACATATTTAATCTTCTCCCTCCTTATTTCTTTTTTTTTGTTGCCCTCTGTCTTTGTAAATTCCCAGTCCTCTGGTTTCCCACTGCCCTTTGCCACATTACATGCTTTTGCTTTTATGCTATCCCAGACTTCCCTAGTCAGCCATGGTTGCCTCATCCTCCCTATACCATGCTTCCTTTTCCCTCGGGATGAATCTCTGCTGTGTCTCCTGAATTCCTCTCAGAAGCCCCTGCCATTGCTGTTCCACTGTCTTTCCTGCTCGGCTCCTCTCCCAGTCAATTCTATCCAGCTCCTCCCTCATGCCTCTGTACTTTCCTTTATTCAGCTGTAATACCGTTATCCCTGATTTTATCTTCTCCATTTCAAATTGCAGAGTAAATTCAATCATATTATGATCACAGCCTCCGAAGGATTCCTTCACCTTAAGCTCTCTCAGCAAGTCTGCCTCATTGCACAACACAAAATCTAGAATTGCCTGTTCCCCCATGGGCTCCACCACAAACTGCTCTAAATGGCCATTTCTTAGACATTCCACAAATTCCTTTTCTTGCAATCTACTACCAACCTGATTTTCTCAATCCACCTACATAATAAAATCTCCCATGATCACTGCAACTTTGCCTTTCCAACACATCTTTTCTATCTCCTGGTGTGTCTTGTACCCCAGCTCCTGAGGATTGTTTGGAGGCCTGGACATAACTCCAAATATGTCTTTTTCAAATTTGCAGTTCCACAATTCTACCCACACAGATTCTACACCATCTGACCTGACTTTGTTTCTTACTATTGAGTTAATTTCATTTTATACTGATAAGGCATCACCACTCCCTCGGCCCACCTGGCTTGTTTTTGATAGGATGTATATCATTGAACATTCATCTCCCAAACCTGAACCCCTTGCAGCCAAGTCTCTGTGACACCCACCATGTCATACCTGCCAATTTTGATCTGCGTCACAATCTCATTTCCTTTATTCCTTATCCTGTGTGCATTCAATATGACACCTTCAGTCCTGAACTGAGTGTCTTCTCATTGCCATTCACTTGTCCAGTTATCCTTGTCATCAATACAAGACAGGCATCAAACTGGGTCTGAAACCTAACTCCTGGATACAAAACCACTTCCTTCCTTGAGACAGAATACCTCAAGTGCTCAGATTGACAAAAGCCCCTGACTCCTGTCTTTGAAAGTTGCTAAACCCAAAAAAGGCATCCCTCTGATCAAGCAAAACCCAACCTGGGCCAGGAGCACACTCCAACTTCCCCCAGGATATTGAGAGCTCTCACAATGTGGTGCTTGAACCCTTGTTTTGTAGTTAATTTGGCCCTGTGCTCAATGTTAATTAAAACTTACTGTTTGACACCAACCTGCTCATGATGTGTTAATGGTTATTTTAATTGGCTTTCCCATCTGCATCAATTGCCTTTGTTTAAAGCCTGTTGTTCTATCTCAGAATGACAGGCCTCTAAGCATTGCTGTATCCATGGCTTTAATTCTCAAGGGCAGTTTTAGCTGACAAAAGACTGGAGACGTCTTCTCTCTTCGACATGAACAGCCTTTTCACTAAAGCAAAACATTATTAATATTTATGTGTAAAATTATTAAAAATCCAGCCTTTATTCAGTGATAATTTTGAATCTTTTTCTTCATCAATTCCAGCATAATGTAAATGTTTCTAATGCAGTTGCTTTGTTACAACCCACCCACTGGTGAGGGACCGTTCTGGGAATATGTGCGGCTGTGTGACTGTCCAAGATAACTTTGTTTTTGTGGACGGTTTTGGAAAGATTTGGCCTCTTTCCCTTCAGTAAGATTAACAAATGTGTATGTTTGTAAAGCTTCTCTAAAAACAACCGATTAAATACATTTTTACACTAAATTCTATAACTCCAATTACTTACAATCTTCTCGACATACAATGGCCCTGAGAACTGTTTCCTAACTGGAGCCAAAGTCTCTTCTAATAAACAGGGTGGGGCTCATTGCCTCTCAGTGATTATTTACACATCAGAAGGATGTATTGTCCATTGTAACAGAGACTGTCAGAAGGATCTGATCTCTTGTTCGACTCCTCCCAGATCCTCCCACCATGTCATGGTCACTGTGGATTGTCCTTTTACACTCAATCAACATTAACCATTTCAGACCCACGTGCAGCATTTCATCTATTGTTATCACATGGACTGAAGTACAGTGAAATGTTTTGTTTAGCGGGCAGTAGAGATACAACATAACATACAGACAGATCATTGGTTATTGAGGTGGAGCAAGGCATGCTGGGTTACAGCTGCAAAGGAGATACACAAATGCAAGATCAGCACGAGATTTGAAGTTAAAGAGGTCCATTCAGCAGTTGAAGAACAGCAGGGAAGAAGCTGTGGCTGTGTGTGATAATGTTTCTACATCTCCTGCCTGATGGAAGAGGTTGGAAGAGAGTCTGATCAGGTGGGAGGAGTATTTGATGGTGTTCCCTGTCTTTCAGCAGCAACGTGAACTACAGATGGTTTCAATTGATGGAAGGTTGGCTTGTGTCATGGTCTGTGCTGTGTTCATAACTTTCTGTCGTTTTTTTACGGTCCTGGGCAGAGCTGTTCCCGTACCTAGCTGTGATGTACCCAGATCGAGTGCTTCATGTGGTGCAGCTATAAACATTGGTGAGAGTCCTTATGAATGTGCTGAATTTGCTTAGCCTCCAGAGGAAGAAGAGTCATTGTTGTGAGCTCCATGACATCCTCTCTACATCTCTATTCAATCCTCTCCATTCCTTCATTCAGTCCTCCGTACACCTCCATGCAGTCCTCCGTACACTTCCATGCAGTCCCTAAGACTCCTCCATGCTGTCCTCTATAGACCTCCATACAGTCCCCAAGACACCTTCTTGCAGTCTCCCATGATTTGGAGATGCCGGTGTTGGACTGGGGTGTACAAAGTCAAAGTCACACAATACGAGGTTATAGACTAACCGGTTTATTTGGAAGCAGTAGCTTTTGGAACTCTGCTCTGGAATAAGAATTTAAGACACAGAATTTATAGCAAAAGTTTACAGTGTGACAGAACTGAAATCATGTATTGAAAAGAACCTGGATTGTTTGTTCAGTCTCTCATCTGTTAGAATGACCATGTTGGATTCAGTTTTCTCATATGTAAATCACAAAACCTTTTTTAAAAGTCACATTCTCAAGGAAGAAGGAGCAGTGCTATGAAAGCTAGTGCTTCCAAATAAACCTGTTGGACTATAACCTGGTGTGGAGTGATTTTTTAAATAATTTTATTCAATCTCCCATTAACCTCCATGCAGTGGAGGCAAAGAGGTGATGGTCTTCTAATATTATTAGGAGACCATCGATCCAATAACTCAGCCATGCTCTGGGGAACAACTGCCACGACAGATCGTGGAATTTGTACATTGTTTAAAAAAATCTGCAAAATGAATCTGGTTCACTAATTTCCGATAAGGATGGAAATCTGCTGTCCTCACCTGGTCTGTCCTACATGTGACTCCAGACACACAGCAGTGTGAGTGATTCTCAATTGCCCCTGATCTGGCCTGGCAAGCCATTCAGTTGTACCAGTCATTACAAAGTCTCAAATAAATGAAATTGGACGGATCACCTGGCACCGACCTTGGCACCCGAATATGTAGAAACAGCCCTGTCGATTCTGCAAAGTCCTCCTTACTAAAATCTGTGGACTGGTGCCAAAATTGGGAGAGGGGTCTCACAGACTAGTCCAACATAGTCATACCCACTGAATCCTCCCTGACATTCTATGTCCCAGTCAGCACCATCACCATCCCTGGATATGTCCTGACAGACCCAGCAGAGGAGGCAGCACAGTGGGGATACAGTCGGGAGGGAGTTACCCTGTGAGTCCTCAACATTGACTGTGGACCCCATGACGTCTCATGGCTTGAGGTTAAACATGAACAAGGAAAGCTCCTGCTGATTACCATGTACCGTCCTCCCTCAGCTGATGAATCAGTTCTCCTCCATGTTGAACAACACTTGGAGGAACCACTGAAGGTGACAAGGACACAACATGTACCCTGGGGGTGGGGGGGAGGGATTTCAATGTTCACCATAGAGAGTGTCTCGGCAGCAGTACGACTGATTGAGCTGGTCGGGTCAGAAAGGACAGAGCTGTTAGACTGGGTCTGCGGCAGGTGGTGAGGGAACCAAGAGGAAAAACCATACTCGACCCCTTCATTGCCAATCTGACAGCTACAGATGCTTCTATCCATGGCAGTATCAGGAAGCATGATCACTGTACAGTCCTTAAAGAGACAAAGTCCTGTCTTCATATTGAGAGTCATCTCCATCGTGTTGTGTGGTACGAATGTGTGTGACAAATGAGACAGACCTCAAACAGATCCAACAACTCAAGACTTGACATCCATGATGTGATGTGGGCCATTAACAGCAGCACAATCCATGACCTCATGGCCCAGCGCATCCCCCCCTCAAACATGACCATCAAGCCAGGGGATCACCCCCGGTTCAATGGAGAGTGCAGAAGGGCATGCCAGGAACAACACCAGGCTTAGCTGAAGATGAGATGTCAACCTGGTGATGCCACCAAACTGAACTACTTGCATGCCAATCAGCATAAACAGCAAGTGATAGACAGAGCCAAGTGATCCCACAATCAATGGGTCAGATCTAAGCTCTGCAGGCCTGCCACATCCAGCTGTGAAAGGAGGTGGACAACTAAACAACTCACTAGAGGAGGAGGCTCCACAAATGTTCCCACCTTGAATGGTGGAAGAGCCCAGAACATCATTGCAAAAAATATGGATGAAACATTTGCAGCAATCTTCCGTCAGAAGTGCTGAGTGAATTATCTATCTCACCCCCGTCCAAGGGCCCCAGCATTACAGATACCAGTCTTCAGCCAATTCGATTCACTCCACATGACATCATGAAATGGTTGGAGACACTGGATACTGCAAAGGCTATAGGCCCTGACACCAGTCCAGCAATAATACTGAAGACATGTGCTCCAGAGCATGCGGCTCCCCTCGACAAGCTGTTCCAGTACAGTTACAACACTGGCATCTACCCGACCGTGTGGAAAATTGCCCAGGTATTTCCTGTACAGAAAAAAGCAGGTCAAATCCAAAACAGCCAATGACCAAACCATCAGTCTATTCTCGATCACCAGTGAAGTGATGGAAGTTGTGATCAACACTGCTATTGAGCAGCTCCTGCTCAGCGATAACCTGGTCAGTGACGCCCAGTTTGGGTTCCACCAGGACCACTCAACTCTTGAGGAAGGGCTCATGCCCGAAATGTCGATTCTCCTGCTCCTTGGATGCTGCCTGACCTGCTGTGCTTTTCCAGCAACACATTTTCAGCCCCACTCAACTCTTGACCACATTACAGCCTTGGTTAAAACATGGACAAAAGAGCTGAATTCAAAAGGGGAGGTGAGAGTGACAGACTGTAATATCAAGGCCAAGTGGACTGAGGGTGGCATCAAGGACCCCTAGCAAAGCTGAATTGATGGGCGAATGGATGGGGGGGATGACTGGGGCAAACTCCTTAGTGGTTGGAGTCAGACCAGAGACATAGAAAGATGGTTGTGGTTGTTGAAGGTCAGTTAACTCAGCTCCAGGACATCTCTGCAGGAGTTCCTTAGGGTCCTGCCCTTGGCAAAAATATCTCCAGCTGCTTCAGCATAAGGTGCCCATAAGCACATTTCCTCCCTCATAAAGTTGAAATGGGGATGTTCAGCAATGACTGAGCAATGTTCTGCATCATTTAGATATTGAAACAGTTTGTGTTCAAATGCAATGTCCAGGCTTGGGCTGACAAGTGGCCAGTAACATTCGCAGCACACACAGCCAGGCTATGACCATCACCAATAAGAGACAATCTGACAATTGACACTTGACTTTCAATGGTGTGGCCATCACTGAATCCCCAAATGCCAACATCCTGGGGGTTAGCATTGACCAGACACTCCACTGGACTCACCACATAAACACAGTAATGACAAGACCAGTTCAGAGGCTAATAATACGATAGAGAGTGACTCACCTCCTGACTCCCCAAGGCACAAGCCAGGAGTGTGTTCTAATATTCCCCACTTGCCTGAATGAGTAAAGTTCCAACAATACTCAAGAAACTTGACACCATCCAGGACAAAGGAGGCTGCTCGATTGGCATTACATCCACAAGCATTCACTCCCTTCCCCTCTGACGCTCAGTGGCAGGTATGTAAAATCTACAAGATGCACCAAAGATCATCAGACAACACCTTCCAAATCCATAAATACTTCCACCTAGAAGGACAAGGGTGGCCGATACATAGGAATGCCACCAACTTCAAGTTCCCCACCAAGCCCCTCACCATCCTGACTTGGAAATACATCGCCATTCCTTCATTGTCACTGGGTCAAAACCCTGGAATTCCCACCCTAATGGCATTGTGGGTCAACTCACAGCAAGTGGACTGCACCGGGTCAAGAAGATAAATCACTACCACCTTCTCAAGTGCAACTAATGCTGAGCAATAAATACTAGCCCAGTCAGCGACACCCAGATCCCACCAATGAATAAATAATGTCCTCTACGCACCTCCATGCTGTCCTCTATACAGATTCATCCCCTGCACTGTCTGATACTCTGACTAGTGACATGGTGAATGCCTGTCACTCTGCACTAAACTCTGAGATAAACCTGACAGACCACAAGTAAACGCAAAGTGAATGAGCCTTTAGAAAGTTAGCTCAGAGCCAATTGATGCATCCTATATTGCTGCATGAAATGTGCCCATACCCCTGACTGTGAACCAACCTGGCAGAAGCAGGTACGACATCATTGTCTCTGAGCTCCACAGTGAAGGGTGAGTTAATCTGAAAGCAGCCAGAATGATGTGGTGAGGCTGGGGTTTGGTGATGCCCACACACACCGACAAAGTGTGGGAGAGGACAGTGTTGATGGAGCATGCAGTGAAATGGTGCTGATGCTGGAGATGGATGAAGACCTGGAGAAGCAAACAGTGAGTTCCTGCCTCCAGGTAACTGCCCAGGCTTTCCTGTTGGGAACTGGCACCATCTGGTTTCCATAGGAACTAAAGTGAGGATTGGTATCTCCATCGAAATGAGGCAAGATCAGCTCCTAATGAGATATTTCGGCATGAAAATGAAGTGGTCACCCCGCACTAGTGCAATTCAGAATTCGCTCTTTTATCTAGAATAGTGGTTTGATTCTTGCCATATTTCTTTAACTTTCTTACCTTTGCTCAGACCCACTCAAGGGCAGCAGAAAATTCAACTCTGTAAAAATTACGAACAATGTTCTTTTTTAATCTACCAACAGGTTTGAGGATCCCAGGCCTGAGTATTTTCAATGCTGGTCATCCTATAGGACACAGAGCAGACCCATCAGCTTCCCATAGGGGTCACATGGACGCCCGGCGCTATGATCTGACCCCTGACCCTGCAGTGACCTGACTTCGACGGGAACGGAATCGGCCCTATCAGTGTCTTGACCCCGAGGAGGATAACCAGGAAGAAAGCCCTGGATTAAATTTACACCGCCATAAACATTCCAAGACAAAATTCCCCGAGGCCTTATTCAACGTGGCTGGTGACCCCCAACCAAACCAACCTCAAGAGGGCACTGCCAAAGTCCCACCAACACATTTCCTGCCCTACAAGAAGACCCAACATCCTGGACCAGTGTTACACAATCATCAAACACACCGACAGCTCCACCCCCCGCAAAACACAACGGAAAATCAGATCACAATGTTGTGTCCCTCCTCCCAGCTTACAAGCAGAAGCTAAAGTGGGAGGATCCTTCTCAGAAAGAAATACAATGCTGGTCCGAGGCAGTGGAAGAGCATCTGCAGGACAGTTTGGGATCAGTGAACTGGACTGTGTTCAAATACTCAGCGAAAAACCTGGACGATTACACCACCACAGTCACAGAGGTCATGAGCAACTCCATGGACGATTGCGTGCCAAAGTCACTCCGGCTGTTCCCCAAATGGGAACTTTGGATGGACTGGGAAATCCAGTCCCTACTGAACACCAGGAACTCAACATTCAAGTTGGATAACCCAGACCATTAGAGAAAATCCAGATGTGACCTCCGCAAAGCCATCAGAAATTCTAAGAGGCAATACGGGCCAAGTTAGATGTCCAAACCAACCATTCAGGCAACCACTGCCTGTGGGAAGGCTTAAACAACATAACGGGATACAAAATGAAGCTCAGCAAGATAGCAGACAAAGACACACCCCTCCCCGATACCATCAATGCTTTCTATGGTCAGTTCAAGCAGAATGCCAGCAGCGCGGTGTCACCTGCCCCAATGGCTCCAGGGGAACCTGTTCACACCGTCACTGTTGCTGATGCTTGATCAGCCTTCCTCGGAGTCAATGCAAGGAAAGCGACAGGCCCAGATGGAGTCCCTGGTTGTCCACTCCAATCCTGTGTGAACCAGCTGGTGGAGGTATTCACTGAAATCTTCAACCTCTCCTTACTGCACTCCAAAGTCCACACCTACTTCAAGAAGCCCATCACCATCCCAGTATCTAGGAAATCCAGTGAAATGTGCCTTAATGATGACCTCCAAGTGGCTCTGACCTCCAGAATGCTGGAGTGCTTCGAGAGGCTGGTCATGGCCCACATCAGCACTGCCTCAAATCCCTCTGACAGATGTAATAGGATCACAGCATTTCCCAACCCTGCCCTCATCCCTGAAACATCTGGACAGCAAGGACATCTACGTCAGACTCCTGCTCATAGACTACATCTCCACCTTCAACACCATTATCCCCTCCAGACTGATCACAAAACTCTGAGACTCTGAGTCTCGGTTCCACCCTCTGCAGCTGGATCCCCAGCTTCCTGACCCACAGACCACAATCAGTGAAGATAGACAGCAGCACCTTCTCCACAATAACCCTCAACACTGGAGCCCCCCAAGGATGTGTTCTCAGCCCCTACTGTACTCCCTGTACACCCACGGCAGTCTGGCTAAAGTCCGTACAAACACCATCTCCATGTTTGCTGCAGACCCCACTGTGGGAGGATAGATATCAAACACCAGGAAGGAGATAGAGGGCTTGGTGACCTGGTACAATGAGAACACCCTCTCTCTCAGCATCAGAAAACCTGAAGAACTGATCATTGACGTCAGAAAGACAGGCGGGAATTGAACCCGGTTCTCAGGCGCTGTGAGGCAGCAGTGCTAACCACTGTGCCACCGTGCTGCCCACAAATCTGCACGTAGATTGGTCGAACAAGCTCGGTCAGGGTAGCCTTGAGGAGGAGTTTGTTGAGTGTGTCCGTGATAGTTTTCTTGAACAGAATGTAATGGAACCAGTGAGGGAGCAAGCTGTCCTTGATCAGGTCCTGTGTGATGAGGCAGGAATAATTAATGACCTCACAGTTAGGGATCCTCTTGGAAGGAGCGATCACAGTGTGGGTGTAGTTAGAATACAGATGGAGAGTGTGAAGATAAAATCCAATGACAGGTTCCAGTGTTTGAACAAGGGTGACTACAATTGCGGCATGGTGGCTCAATGGTTAGCACTGCTGCCTCAGACTGCCAGGGACCTGGGTTCAATTCCCGCCTTGGGCAACTGTCTGTGTGGAGTTTGCACATTCTTCCCATGTCTGTGTGGGTTTCCTCCCACAGTCCAAAAACGTGCAGTTTAGGTGAATTGGCCATGCTAAATTGCCTGTAGTGTTAGGTGCATTAGTCAGGGGTGAATGAAGGGGTCTGGGTGGGTTTCTCTTCGGAGGGTCGGTGTGGACTTGTTGGGCCGAAGGGCCTGTTTCCACACTGTAGGGACTCTCTAATCATGTAGAATTAGGGAGGTCCTGGATAAAGTGTACTGGAAACAAAGATTTCATGGTGGGACAGTGGACAAGCAGTGGAGGACTTTTAAAGAAATTTTTCAAAGTGCTCAGTGATGGTATATTCCAGTGAAAAGGAAGGACTATAAGAAAAGGGACAATCTGCTGTGTGTCTAAGGAAATAAGGGAGGCTATCAAATTGAAAGAGGAGGCATACAAAGTGAAACGTGGCTCAGGGATATACAGGACTGGCAGCTTAACGTTCCAAGATACAAATGCTTCAGGAAGGACAGAAACGGAGGCAAGAGAGGAGGGGGAGTGGTGTTTTTGATAAGGGATAGCATTACAGCTATACTGAGGGAGGATATTCCCATAAATACATCCAGGGAATTTACTTGGGTGGAACTGAGAAATAAAAAAAGGATGATCACCTTATTGTTATTGTATTATAGACCCCCTAACAGTCAGAGGGAAATTGAGGAACAAATTTGTAAGCAGATCTCAGTTATCTGTGAGAATAATAGGGTGGTTATGTCAGGGATTTTAACTTTCCAAACATAGACTGGGACTGCCATAGTGTTAAGGGTTTAGACGGGGAGGAATTTGTGAAGTGTGTACATGAAAATTTTCTGATTCAATTTGTGGATGTACCTCCTGGAGAAGGTGCGAAACTTGACCTACTCTTGGGAAATAAGGCAGGGCAGGTGACTGAAGTGTCAGTGGGGGAGCACTTTGAGGCCAGCAACCATAATTCTATTAGTTTCAAAATAATGATGGAAAAGGAGAGACCAGATCGAAAAGTTGAAGTTCTAAATCGGAGGAAGGCCAATTTTGACAGTATTAGTCAATAACTTTCAAAAAGAGATTGAGGGCAGATGTTCGTAGGTGATGCGAAGGCTGGAAAATGGGACATCGAGAGTCCAGAGACAATATATTCCTGTTAGGAAGAAAGGAAGAGCTGGTAGGTATAGGGAATGCTAGATGACTAGAGAAATTGAGTATTTGTTTAAGAAAAAGAAGGAAGCATATGTCAGGTATAGACAGGAAAGATCATGTGAATCCTGAGAGGAGTATAAAGGCAGTGGGAGTATATTTAAGAGAGAAATCAGGAGGGCATAAAGGGTGTATCAGATAGCTTTGGCAAATGGTGTTCAGGAGAATGCACAAGGTTTTTTTTCAAATGCATTAAGGACAAAACGATAACTAGGGAGAGAATACGGCCCTTCAAAAATCAGCAAGGCGGCCTTTGTGTGGAGCCACAGGAGATGGGGGAGATACTAAACGAGTACATTGCACCAGTATTAACTGTGAAAAAAGACATAGAAGATATAGAATGTAGGGAAATAGATGCTGACATCTTGAAAAAAGTCCATATGACAGAAGAGGAAGTACTGGATGTCTTGAAACGCATAAAAGTGGATAAATCCCCAGGACCTGAGCAGGTATACCTGAGAACTCTGTGGGAATCTAGGGAAGTGATTGCTTGGCCTCTTACTGAGTTACTTGTATCATCGATAGTCACAGGTGAGGTGCCGGAAGACTGCAGTTTGGCTAACGTGGTGCCACTGTTTAAGAAGGGCAGTAAGGACAAGCCAGGGAACTATAGACCAGTGGGCCTGATGTTGGTGGTGGGCAAGTTTTTTTTTTAGATTAGATTACATTACAGTGTGGAAACAGGCCCTTCGGCCCAACAAGTCCACACCGACCCGCCGAAGCGCAACCCACCCATGCCCCTACATTTACCCCTTACCTGACACTACGGGCAATTTAGCATGGCCAATTCACCTGACCTGCACATCTTTGGACTGTGGGAGGAAACCGGAGCACCCGGAGGAAACCCACACAGACACAGGGAGAACGTGCAAACTCCACACAGTCAGTTGCCTGAGGCAGGAATTGAACCCGGGTCTCAGGCGTTGTGAGGCAGCAGTGCTAACCACTGTGCCACCGTGCCGCCCCAAGCATAAGTTGTTGGAGGGAATCCTGAGGGACAGGATGTACATGTATTTGGAAAGATAAGGACTGATTAGGGATAGTCAACATGGACTTATGCTTGGGAAATCATGTCTCACAACCTTGATTGAGTTTTTGGAAAAAGTAACATAGAGGATTGATGAGGGCAGAGTGGTAGATGTGATCTATAAGGACTTCAGAAAGGTGTTCAACAAGGTTCCCCATGGGAGACTGGTGAGCAAGGCTAGATCGCATGGAATACAGGGAGAACTCGGCATTTAGATACAGAATTGGCTCAAAGGTAAAAGATATAGAGTGGTGATGGTGGGAGATTATTTTTCAGACTGGAGACCTGTGACCAGTGGAGTGCCACAAGGATCGCTGCTGGGTCCACTACTTTTCATCATTTATATAAACGATTTGGATGTGAGCATAAGAGGTATATTTAGTAGGTTTGTAGATGACACCAAAATTGGAGGTGTAGTGGACAGCCAAGAAGGTTACGTCTGATTACAACGGGATCATGATCCGATGGACCAATGGACTGAGAAGTGGCAGATGAAGTTTAATTTAAATAAATGTGATGTGCTGCATTTTGAGAAAGCAAATATTAGCAGGACTTATACACTTAATGATAATGTCCTAGGGAGTGTTGATGAACATTGAGACCTTGGAGTGCAGGTTCTTTGCTCCTTGAAAGTGGAGTCGCAGGTAGATAGGATAGTGAAGAAGGTGTTTGGTATGCTTTCCTTTATTGGTCAGAGTATTGAGTACAGGAGTTGGGAGGTCATGTTGCGGCTGTACAGGACATTGGTTAGGCCACTGTTGGAATATTGCGTGCAATTCTGGTCTCCTTCCTATCGGAAAGATGTGAAACTTGAAAGGGTTCAGAAAAGATTTACAATGACTTTGCCAGGGTTGGAGGATTTGAGGTATAGGGAGAGTTTGAATAGGGAAGGGCTGTTTTCGCCGGAGCATCGGAGGCTGAGGGATATCTTTATAGAGGTTTATAAAATCATGAGACACATGGATATGATAAACATACAAAGTCTTTTCCCAGGGGTGGGGGAGCCTAGAACTAGAGGGCGTAGGCTTAGGGTGAGAGGGGAAAGAGATAAAAGAGACCTAAGGGGCAACTTTTTCTCACAGAGGTTGGTAGATATATGGAATGAGCTGGCCGAGGAAGTAATGGAGGCCAGTCCAATTGCAATATTAAAAAGACACCTGGATGGGTATATGAATAGGAAGCGTTTGGCAGGATGTGGGTCAGGTGCTGGCAGGTGGGACTGTGTTTGGTTGGGACATCTAGTCAGCATGGACGAGTTGGACCAAAGGGTCTGTTTCCATGCTGTACATCTTTAAGACTCTATGACTCTGTGGTCAAGAACAGCAGGAAGCTAGAAGATTGAGAACACTTTAAACATCAACAGAAATACACAAAAAATAACTATATTGAAAAGTAAGATCGAACATAAGGAAAAGAAACTGGCATAGAACGTAAAGACAGGTAGCAAAAGTTTCAATAAATACATAAAATGAAAGAGAGTGGCTAAAGTAAACATTGGTCCTTTAGAGGATGAGAAGGTGCATGTAGTAATGGGATATGATGAAATGGCCGAGGCATTGAACAGGTATTCTATCGCGATCTTCACAGTGGAGGACACTAACTGCATGCCAGAGACGAAGGTCTGTGAGGATCTGGAAACAATGATTATTATGGAAGACCTAGTTTGGGGTAAGTTTATGGAGCTAAGGATAGATAAGTCTCCTGGCCCTGTTGGAATGCATCCCAGGATGCTAAAAAAGATGACAGGAAAATAGCATAGAACATAGAACATAGAAAAATACAGCGCAGTACAGGCCCTTATGGCCCCTCGATGTTGCGCCGATCCAAGTCCACCTAACCTACACTAGCCCACTATCCTCCATATGCCTATCCAATGCCCGCTTAAATGCCCATAAAGAGGGAGAGTCCACTACTGCTACTGGCAGGGCATTCCATGAACTCACGACTCGCTGAGTAAAGAATCTCCCCCTAACATCTGTCCTATACCTATCACCCCTTAATTTAAAGCTATGCCCCCTCGTAATAGCTGACTCCATATGTGGAAAAAGGTTCTCACAGTCAACCCTATCTAAACCCCTAATCATCTTGTACACCTCTATCAATAGCAAGCGCAGTAGCAGTAATTTCCTAAAATTTGCTGGATTCTGGGAAAGTCCCAGCAGATTGGAAAATAGCAAATGTTACACTACTGTTTAAAAAGGGAGATAAAAAAAGATGCGAAATTATGGGGATAACTTAACCTCTGTAGTGAGTAAGATACTTGAGTGTATTATCAAGGAAGAAATAGCACGGCTTCTTGATCGAAATTGTCTAGTTGGACAGATGCAGCATGGGTTCATGAAGGGCATGCTTGACATATTTTTTGGAATTTTATGAAGACATTTCAAGCAAGCTGGACAACGGGGACCCAGTGGATGTGGTGTACCTAGATTTCAAAAAGGCCTTCAACAAGGTGCAGCACAAAAGGCTACTCCAAGAGATAAAGATGCAGGGCATTCGGGGTAGAGCATTAGCATGGATAGCGGATTGGTTGACGAAAAGCAAACAAAGATTGAGGATAAATGAGTGATATTCTGCTTGGCAATCAGTGACTAGGGGTGTGTCTCAGGGATCAGTATTGAGACAGCAATTATTTACAGTTTATATCGATGATTTGGAGTTGGAGACCACGGGTAGGCTGTCAAAGTTTTGCAGATGACACTAAGATAAGTGGCAGAGCAAAGTGTGCAGAGGATGGTGAAACTTTGCAGAGGAACATAGATATACTGAGTGAGTGGGCAAAAATCTGGCAGATGGAATACAATGTTAATAAATGCGAAGTCATCCATTTTGGTCAGAGTAACAGTAAAACAGATTATTACTTGAATGGTAAAACGTTGCAGCATGCTGCTGTACAGAGGGACCTGGATGTCCTTGTGCATGAATCACAGAGGGTCGGTCTGCAGGTACAAGTTATTAGGAAGGCAAATGGAATTTTGTCCTTGATTGCGAAAGGGATTGAGTTTAAAAGCAGAGAGATAATGTTGCACCTATACAAGGTACTGGTGAGGCCACACCTGGAGTACTGTGTGCAGTTTTGTCTCCTTACTGACAGTGGAGGGGGTGCAGAGGAGGTTCACTAGATTGTTTCGAGCATTGAGGGGGTTGGTTTATGAGGAGAGACTGAGTGGATTAGGATTGTATTCATTGGGATTCAGAAGAATGAGGGGGGATCATATAGAAACATGTAAAATTATGAACGGAATAGTTAAGATAGTTTTTGAGAAGATGTTTCCACTGGCAGGTAAAACTAGGATGAGAGGGCATAGCCCCAAGATTAGAGGGAACAGAATTAGGACTGAATTGAGAAGGAAGTTCTTCACCCAGAGGGTTGGTAAACTATGGAATTCCTTCACCAGGGAAGCAGTTGACACTAATTCAGTAAACGTTTTTAAAGTGAAGGGCGATATTATTTGAAAAATAAAGGAATGAAGGGATATGATGAGAGGGTGGGTAAATGGAGCTGAGGCCATGATCTTATTGAATGGCAGAGCAGGCTTGAAGGGTCGGACGGCCTACTCCTGCTCCTAGTTCTTATGTCCTTATGATTGGATGGAGGAACAGCAATTATTTCTCTCACATTTTTTGAAACAGGTGTGTATTGTTTGTAACCATCCATTTCTTTGGAACCACTTCAATATCTCCAGAGAATTGAAAGATTATGGTCAATGCCTTTATCTTTCCTTCTCTCAGTAACTCATGTACATGCTGTCCAACGTGGGTACAAACCTTATTCCATTGGGGAACACTTTACTGAATTGTAAGGGGTTAACTGATCCTGTTTGTTCAGTGTCTGTAATTAATGTCAAACTCCTTGAATCATAGACGTCTCCCAGGAGGGTTTCCCTTGTCTATTAATTACAAATTCCTTACAATGTACGAAGCTATAGTATCAGTGACAGCATCACCTCCAGCATCACCCCCAGCACTAACAGGGTCTGGCAGCTCCAGAGACTGGGAGCTCGGGAGAAGAGAGATTCAAATCTGAGAACAATAGATTGGAATTTTACAACCATGGGTTGGAATCTGAACACAGAAGATCGGAATTTTACAACAATGGACAGGAGTTTCTCAGCAACAATTGATTATATTTCTGCAAATTACCACTTGATGTCATTAACAAATCGGATCCGTGATATACTCCTGGTTATTCAACACATTTACTATCCCATCCTTGTTATTGCTGGTGTTCCTGATAAGTCTCGACCCTGCTATTAACTCTAAAAGTTACCATTAACTGTATGAGTTTCCCTGCCAGTTCCTCTGTCCTCTTCGCTGCTGTTGCTGTTGTTTCTGCTGAGGATATGTCCACTCATTAGATCTTTAAATCATGTGTCACTTTATTAATGTTCTTGTCATTAACCCCGATCCACTGAGTCTCACCCCATCCTTGGCCAAGTCATGAGGATCAGTGAGATTGTTCAGAATCTTACCAATCCATTTGGAGTCAAAGAGTTAGAGAGATGTACAGCATGGAACCAGATCCTTCAGTCCAACTCGTCCATGCTGGCCAGATATCCTAACCTAATCTAGTCCCATTTGCCAAGACTTGGCCCATATCCCTCTAAACCCTTCCTATTCATATACCTATCCAAAGGTTGTAATTGTACCAGGCTCCAACCCTTCCTCTGGCAGCTGATTCCATACATGTACCACCCTCTGCATGAAAAAGTTGCCCCTTAATTTCCTTTTACCTTTTTCCCCTCTCACCATAAAACTATGCCCTCTAGTTCTGGACTCCCCCAGACCAGGGAAAAGACCTTGTCTTTTTACTCTATCCATGTCACTCATGATTTTATAAGTCTCTATAAGGTCACCCTTCAGTCTCTAACACTCCAGAGAAAACAGCCTCAGCCTATTCAGACCCTCCTTATAGCTCAAATCCTCCAACCCTGGCAACATCCTTGTTAATCCTCTTTGAACCCTTTCAACTTTCACAACATCCTTCCGATAGGTCAGATTTGAACCCAAGCTTTGTCAACCTCATGCTCTTTCCTGGCACTGATTCTAATAGCCACTGTTTCCACAGTGTGTCTCATCACAGGGACCTTTTCAGTCAACTCACCTTCTCAGTTCCTCATCCTGACCAACATATCCGACCACCCCACTCACCACCACCATTCCTGCTACATCAGGAGGAAACAAGTATGCTCTCTCAAGACTGGCAGCAGAAAAAAAATAGAGATCTGGTCAAATTGGAGCCTTCTAGAGTGTGCCTCACACTGTTTCTCAAAACTGTTGCTCAATTACGATTAACTAGCCTGGATAATGCCTTTTCCTGGACTAGTTACATGTTTCACTGCTTGTGCGCCAAACTATTCCCATGCTCCAAGTGACCCGTGGTCCCTCTTTTGTCCAAACTGCTCAGTACATCAAAACCAATGTCTAACAAAATCAAAATCAGTCAAGTGTCTCAGCACCATGACTGTTGGCCATGAGAGAGTGTTCCTGTATTTGTACTGGAGAAGGTCTACTCCAACACAAGCTTATTGAATGACCTGATTAACCCCACCTTCAATACACCTTCCTCCACACCACCCCCATGTAGTTAACCACACGAAGAAGTCCGCACAATTAATGATAGGGCCCTGGGGAGAGTTGTCGAACAGAGACACCAGTGGATGCAGGCACATAGTACCTTGAAACTGGCATCACAGGTAGACAGGGTGGTGAAGAAGGCATTTGGCAAACTTGTTCACAACCAGAGGGAATAGGTTTAAGGTGATGAAAGAAAAGATTTAAACGGGAGCTGAGGGACAACTTTATCACACAAAGTGTGGTGTTTCTATGGAAAGAGCTACCAGAAGAAGTGTTAGTATTTGGGACAATGACAACATTTAAAGCAATTTTGAACAGGTATATGGATAGGAAAGGTTCAGAGGGATATGGGACAGATACAGGCAAATAGGTGTACTCAGTTCAGGAAACATGGTTGGCATGGACCAGTTGGACTGAAAGGTCTGTTTGTGTGCTCTATGACTCTATGACTCTATGGCCCAGAGCTGAGGACACATGGCAGGAGGATTGACAGGAGAGAACATCAACCAGAAACCAATCCCTCATTATAGACCCCACTATATACCCAATTGCATTCATCTGCCATGGCAACAGTGGGCTGTTTTACACTGTTCCCAGCCTGGCTAAGCCCTCTGTGCAGTTACCAACATGAGTGAGAATGCAGAGACCATCTGAGACTACAGTTATGGCACAGTCCAAACAATACCTTCGACTGTTCGAGAGCGTCCAATGTCTAAACCTGATGGTGGGCTTACAGAACTCTGTCTCGTCACTTGCAAAGCTACTGCTGGCCTCTGTGATCACGTGTGCACCCAGATAATAAGTATTCTTCTGAGCAAAATGCATTATCTCACACATTTGTCATGTGTCTACTCATTTCATTGCCTGTCAATGGATCCTGATTTCTGAGACAATTTCCATACTTATTTCCACGTATCATATCATCAAAGTTTGAAATGCTGCCCGATAATGCAGAGTTAGAACCATGAGTGTACCTCACCAGCCCCAGTGCCAAAATAGGGGAGCACTGATTTTTGTAAGCCTGCAGTCTGTAAAATATCGATTCAACACAAGATTGGTTAAAGTCCACCTGAACTTTCTTACAATCCTCAATGATTCAGAGTTATCTTTTTTTTTTCCCATTCAATATGATCCTGTTAGTTTATTTACTCCTCAATCTACTGAGGAAACCCATGTCTCATCCTCAGGTGTTCCTTTTGCTCCATACCTGATGTACCACTTCCCTGGTTTACAATGAAGTGACAATTGTGATTATATTTTCATTGATTTTCCAGTAGACTGATTTCAAATCATAGCTTTGTCGAAATGGATTTCTGTCCGGCCTATTAGCGGTGAGGGAATCTTTCAGCCAGTCCAACATTTAACTCCCCGTGTGGAGTAAAATACCACAGAATCTGCCAACCTGAAATAAAAACACAGTGCTCAAAGTACTCAACAGATCTGGCAGCATCCATGGAGAGTGGGACAGTCAGGAATTCAGGTTAGAGACCTGGAGTCAGAACTGGGAGTGGTCAGAGCAGCTTATTTAAATTAGGCAGGGAAATGAGATAACTGAGGAGAACGTGGCAAGGTCTGTACTTGGGTGGAAGACAGGAGAGGTTAAAGGACAAAAAGAATTGTTATGAAAGGCACAATGGTAAGGAGAGAAAAGATATATATCTTGAAGAAGTATAAATGTAAAATTATCACTGTCACAACCAAAGAATGGGTTCGAGTTTTTAATCTGAAGTTGTTGACCTCAGTGTTAAATGTAAACATTGTTACATTTTTTGGGAAGCATCTTTGATGATGATTTTGGATTTTCCTATTTATAATTTTTACTCCTTCACTTGTCCTGGTACAATCCCATTTTGCTTTTTGTTTTCATCCCTTCTCCCATCTAATGTCTCCTGTCTCCCGGGTTACCACAGATCTTTTCATTTGTTGTTCCTTCCTTTCCATGACTGGTTTAAATCCTGTTTCAGTACATTTCCCGTTCTGACAAAGGGTTAGCAGCCTGAAATGTTAACTCTGTCTCCCCAGAGGCACTGCCAGAGCTGCTGAGAATTTCCAGCATTTCCTGTTTGCTTTCTATCATCTTATCTTTTCCTTCTTGCCCTGACTGTAAAGACTTTAATCTGATTAAAACTGATATAACTTCTGACCTTCGCTGTCAGGTTAATTGCAAATACACACCAAGTTGGGAGAGCTCATCGAAAGGGACTTTCAGTTGGATTGGCTCCACAACCACATGGGTATAATGGGCGTTTTCAAATATCTCACAGACTTGATTATATTTCCTGCAACAAACACAAAGTTGTGATACTGAGCAAAGGGCAGTGGTCCGTTGTGCCATTCACAATGGAAGACCGGTCCTCAAGCTACAGTCCTCAACATTGTCACTTAACTGCAGCCTATCGCTGCCTTTCCCTCACAATGTATGTTTAGTGTCTTACAAATCATTACTTTATGTAGTTTGCCACTTGGTTCTGTGTTTTATTGAGTAAAGCTCTGTATCTACTCAATCAGTTGATTAATTTGTTACCTAACTGTCCTTTCCGTGATAATACTCTGGTTTGGAAATCTGTTTTTCTTGCTGTTTATTTATTAAAATGACCAGTTTGTGAGATTATGATGAACATACCCCTTTTCATTACTATTTCGGCTGTTCCCATCTGCGATCTCACTGGTTAATATGCAAATCCACATTCTATCAGCTTTGAAATAAAGGATCTTTACATTCTCTGAATTACTGTTTTCCATCAACACACTGCATCACATGACTTGTACAACATTGTAACTAATGTTCAGTTGAGCATATCCATCTCACTTCTCCAGCTTTATTACAAATGGAATACAAATTTATACTGAAGAATATGATCACCACGTTCTGACACTGAGGTACAGTGACCTAAGACCAGTTTGAGATGGTTTGCAATCCAAGACTCTTTGTAAATCTCACCATTCACCACAAGGCTGAGAAAGTATTCTCAGAGTTGTATTGAGGTCCCTCAAAACAGTTCCTGAGACATCAGAGACATGGTCCATTCTGCCAATATTAATGGAAACTTACAAAATGATCAAACTGAAGGTGCTGGATATCCGAAATAAGAACAGAAAAGGCTGGGAGTGCTAATGGAACAGCATCAACCTGAAATGTTCACTTATCTCTCCACAAGTTTAGCCTGATCTAATAAAATAATAGAATATTGCTGTAAGTTTGGATCACGAGATATCCTGTGAAAGAAAGTATGGTTTCCATTTCTGACAAATAATACATTTTCAGCTTCCATTCCTAATAACCAATCAACTTGACAGTTGATGGAGAAGGACCCTTGGTCGGGTTGTGTTGAGACAATGAAGAGGAACTTGAATGATTATTAAAATTGAATCAATCTGCAGGGTAATGGAAAAAAGCCAAGTGCTCACCACTGTGTCAACACGTATAGACAGCCCATGCAGATATGATGGGCTGAATGGCTTCCTTCTGGTAACTGGGTGATTATTAAACCCCATCTCCCTTTTACTTTTGTGGGTGTGTAGTCCGCATGGTGGATTGTGCTTCAATAGAGGTTCTCCAGCGCTCACCAGGAGCTAACACAAGAAACAGCTAAGGCACTGCATAAAGTAATTGCCCTGAAAATACCTTGTCAGTGGTAAATGGGTCCAACACTCGCCATGCCCTGAGTTGAACTGTTCAATACAGTTACAAAACTGGCTACAACCTATTAATATAGGTATTTAAATGGGTAAATTTTGAAGAGTAAAACAAATTAAATCCAGATAAAACCACTCCATTAGTCTAATCGCAATTAGCAGCAACACGGTGGAAGGTGTCATCAAGAGTGTTACTGAGCTGCCCTCACTCAGCAAAAACTTGTTCGCTGGTGTCCAGCTCTGCAGGGTTGCTCAGCACCAGACCTCATAACAACTAATATCCAAACAAGGACAATGGAGCTGAACTCCTGAGGTGAGGTGAGAGAGACTGCACTTGACATCAAAGCAGTAAGTGACCAAGTCTGACCTGAAGGAAACCTAAAATGATGAGAAATGGGATGAAACTCTCATTGGTTGGAGTCATTCCTGGCACATTGGAGGATGGGTGTGGTTGTTGGAAGTCAGTCACCTCAGCTCCAGGACATCGTACAGGCATTCCTCAGGGAAGTGTCCTTGGCCCAGTTATCTTCAGCTGCTTCATCATGGACAATCCCTCCATCGTAAGGTCAGAATTCAAGATCTATGTTGATAGTTCCACAAAGTTTATTAACATTCCTGCCTCGTCAAGATGCTATTGAAGAGTGTAGTGTTGGAAAAGCACAGCCGGTCAGGCAGAATCCGAGGAGCAGGGGAATCGATGTTTGGGGCGTAAGCT
This sequence comes from Chiloscyllium plagiosum, assembly GCF_037043375.1. NCBI lineage: Eukaryota > Metazoa > Chordata > Chondrichthyes > Orectolobiformes > Hemiscylliidae > Chiloscyllium > Chiloscyllium plagiosum. Next base: position 93,779,869 of record NW_028270150.1, read on the forward strand.
CTTTATCACAGTTCATGAAACATCGATTCTCCTGCTCCTCTGGTGCTGCCTGACCAGCTGTGCTTTTCCAACACCACACTCTTTGACTCTGATCTCCAACATCTATCAGACACAATGTCCATATGTAACAACATTTGTACAAGTAGCATTTGCTCCACACAAGTGTCAGGTATCTCCAAAAAGGGAGATTGCAATCATTTCTCTTGATTTCATTGAATTCCTTCGTGTCAGCATCCTTGGGGAGGGGGAGAGGGGTTGCAATAGACCATAACCTGAGCTGTACCAGTTACCAGTGTAACAAGACCATATCAGAGATGGGTGACATATATACCTCACTCCCCAAAGTCTGCCCACTATCTACAAAGGGCAAGTCAGGAGTGTGAATGAAGACTCCCTACTTGTCTGGGTGAGATCTGCTCCAACAACTCTCAAGAAACTTGATAATAAAGCAGTGCCCTTGACTGGCAACACATCCACAAACATTGCCAGCTTGCACCATCAATGCACCTCAGCAGCAATGTGCAGCATGTCGAAGATGTCCAAGAGCCCTTTCATAGAATCTTCCAAAGTAGCAACCTCTATCATCTCAAATCAATAGGCCATCAGCTACACAAGGAAACTACCTCTGAGTAGATGTGAGAGGATAACATAGAACAAGATATTGCTGAATTAATCCACCTTCATTGGATAATAATCAGGAATAGGACATGTGTGCTGATACCCACCATGGTCACGAGGTACGAATGAAGGGGAACTTGGGCTGAAACTTCCACACTCATTCTGAATGACTCTGTAAAGATGAAGAACAGGAACCTGGATGTTTTCTCCACCCCAATACAGGGTCACTGATCTCTGTTCCACTTCAGAAACTGAAACATACCTTCCATGGTCTTTGTGATATTTCCTTATTTACACTTCAATAATCTGTCAGCATGGTGTCACTCTTCACATCATCTCTTACATTTCCTTATTTTTTGTTTCATCATAAACATGAGTTACTAATTAATGGCTGATTTTTTGGATCTAATACAATGCATGAAAATGGGTATAAATAGCTCAATAAATTTTTAGAAAGAGGGAAATGTACAGAAAATACGCAATGCCTCTGTAATTTGTAACCTTTTTACCAGCTTGATTAATCTTCCTGTTTATTTTTCTTCCACACAGCGAACACCATAACAATTATAATTCTGTTACGAGGAAAGTGTGGTCTTTCAAAATGTATTACTCGATACCTGGTGGCGATGTCAACAGCAGATATACTGGCTATTATCCTCGATCTGCTATTGAGACACATTCCAATTGTTTATAAGAGAGAGTTTCGTTTCCTACGGTCCATCCCCATCTGTAATATTCACGCTGTCTTCCTTTATGCAGCCACCGACTGCTCTGTCTGGTTTACCATCACTTTTACCTTTGATCGATATGTGGCCATTTGCTGCCCAAATCTGCAAATTAAATTTTGTACTGAGAAGACGGCAGCGGTGATTCTGGGAACAGTGACTGTGCTGAGTGGTTTGAAGAACATTTTCTGGTACTTTATGTTCACATCTCAGTATTTGCTCAGGAATCAGCCCTGGTTTTGTTCAGTACCAACTGATATTCTGTCATCTCCAGTCTGGGGAACAATCGAGTGCCTTCATTATATTCTGAACCCAGCAGTGCCATTTGTTCTGATTCTGCTGCTCAATGCTTTAAGTGTCAGGTACATTTTAATGGCCAGGAGAGCCCGCAGGAGACTTCGAGCTCACAGCAGTGGGGAGAATCCCAGTGACCTAGAAATAGGGACTCGAAGGAAGTCCATCATTTTATTGTTTGTTATCTCAGGGAATTTCATCCTGTTACGGTCAGTGTTCACTGTATACTCTTTATGGAAACGTCTGAGCCAGATGGGGTATCGGGCCATACATCTACATTATTTTGTACGAGATATCGGATTCATTCTCCAGCTCCTCAGTTGCTGCACAAACACTTGTATATATGTCGTGACCCAGACTAAGTTTAGGAAACAGCTGAAGAACATGGTAAAATACCCTTTTACCCAAATGGGGAAATTAAGTAAATGATGAGCTGGATTGAATAATTCAGTTTCAGAATCCATCCAATCCACTCTCCGTGGGGTCAGTGATACAGACACAGTGAGGGGAGTCTGCTCTCTCCAATCTTTGTGATACAGACTGTGTATGTTCAATTGGCAGTCCTGGTGATCTGCTACAGACACAGATTGATTGGTCTGTTGTCTGTAGGTCAATGATACAGTGGGGTCAGTCTCCTCTCCCCAAAGTATGTGACACTGACACAGTGGGGACAATCTCCCCGCTCTTGCGTATGTGACAAAGAGACAGTGAGTTTGCTCTGCTCTCTCTCTGGGATACCTGTGAACAAACAAATATGAATGAAGAGTAGGTGAGTTAGCCATTGAGTCCGATCTGCCATTTGATCAGTTCATGGTTGATCTGGCTACAGCCTTAATCCTCTTTTCCACCTACTTTCTATTCCCATTGAGTCCCTTGTTAATGAAGAGTCCACATAACTATTCCATACAAGTCAGTAATGAGTCTGCCTCCATTATTTTCTAGAATATCCTTCCACACACTAGTGTACAGTGAGGTGAAACACATGTTGTATGTGCTGCCACAAATGCTTTGTCAGTTTTAAAAGCAAGCTTACAGAGTTTAGATTTGATAAATTTGTTTAAACTCATCTATACCTGAGACAAGACAGGGACTCTGAAGTAGTGAACAATTTCTGATTGTGTTAAGTTTCATTAAGAAATGCTGACTCATCTGACAACAAAACTCAATTGAAAGAATATGCAAGAGACAAAAATGTTATCAGACCATAAGGCGGAGGAGCAGAATTTAGGCCATTCAGCCCAATGAGTCTGGTCTGCCATTCAACCATGGGTGATAATTTTTTCAGCCCCATTCTCCCAATTTCTCCCTGTAACCCTATACCCTCTTGATACTCAAAACCTATCGATCTCAGTCTTAAATATGCCCAATGGCCTGGCCTCCACAGCCTTTTGTGGCAGTGAATTCTGCAGATTTATCACTCTCTGGCTGAAGACATTTCTAATTATCTCCATTCAAAAAGGTCTTCCCTTTACTCTAAGGCTTTGCCCTTGGGTCTTAGTCTCTCCTACCAATGGAAACATCTTCCCAACATCTACTCTGTTCAAGCCATTCAGTATTCTGTATGTTTTAATTAGATCCCCCCTCATCCTTCTAACCTCTATCAAATATAAACCCAGAATCCTCAAATGTTCCTCATATGTTCAGCTTTTAATTCCTGGTAATTTTTATTTCATTTCAATTACTTTGCTGTTTTGCGTGTTTTGCACTTCTTATGTACTCTATGCTACCCTGTGTATGATCGTGCAGTTTGTCCTGTCCATGTAGCACCTTGGTCCCGGAGGAACTCTGCCCCATTTTTTCTGTATCAATTGTATATGGTAGAAAAGACAAAAAAAGCTATTCTTGACCTTTGACCCTTGACTCCTGGGATCATTATCGTGAAGCTTCTCTGAACACATTCCAGGGACAATACATCCTTCCCCAAAACTGCACACAATCCTCCAAAAGTGTTCTGACCAGAACCTTATAGAGCCCTCTCGCGCCTCAGAAGTACATCCTTGCTTTAATGTTCTTGTCTTCTCAAGATAAAAGCCTTTCCTGCACTTGCCTTCCTAACTACTGACTCAACCAGCAAGTTTACCTTGAGAGAATCCTGAATTAAAACTTCCAAGTCTCTTTGCCTTTCAGACTTCTGAATTTTCTCATCATTTAGACAATAGTCCATGCTGCTATTCTTCCTAACAAAGTACATGACATCACACTTTCCCACATTGTGCTCCATCTGCCACTTCTTTGTCCACTCTCCTAACCTGTCCAAATCCTTCTGCAGCCACCCCGCCTCCTCAATGCTGCCTGTCGCTCTACTTATCTTTGTATCTTCTGGAAAGTAAGCCAGAATGCCCTCAGTTCCTTCATTGTGATCATTAATCTATAAAGTGAAAAGTTGGGGTCCCAACACTGAGCCTTGCAGAATACCAGTTGTCACTGGCTGCCATCCTGAGAAGGACCGTTTCATCCCACTCTCGGCTCCCTGCCAGACAGCCAGGCTTCTATCCATGCCAGCACCTTGACTCCAACACCATAGGCCCTTACCTCCTGTGCAACACCTTGTCAAAGGCCTTCTTGAAGTCCAGGCAGATAAAATCTGTTGTCTCTCCTGGACTAATCTGCTTGTTACTCGCTCAAGGAATTCTAGCAGATTTGACCTCCCCTTGATGAAACCATGCTGACTTTTCCCTATTTTACCATAAACTTACAACTATTCAGAACTCTTATCCTTCATAATGGATTCAAGGATCTTAACCACGAGTGAGGCTAGGCTAATCGGTCTGTCATTTTCCATCATTTGCCTTACTCCCTTCTAAGTATTTAATATATTTTATACATAATTCAATATTTAATCTTCTCGCTCCTTTTTTTTATTGCCCTCTGTTGGTTTTTGTCTGCTTCCCAACCTTCTGGTTTCCCACTGCCTTTTGCCACATTATATGCTTTCCCTTTTGCTTTTATGCTATCCCAGACTTCCGTAGTCAGCCATGGTTCCCTCATCCTCCCTGTACCATGCTTCCTTTTCCCTCGGGATGAATCTCTGCTGTGTCTCCTGAATTACTCCCAGAAACTCCTGCCATTGCTGTTCCACTGCCTTTCCTGCTCGGCTCCTCTCCCAGTCAATTCTACCCAGCTCCTCCCTCATGCCTCTGTAGTTGCCTTTATTCAGCTGTAATACCGTTACCTCTGATTTTATCTTCTCCATTTCAAATTGCAGAGTAAATTCAATCACATTATGATCACTGCTTCCTAAGGGTTCCTTCACATTAAGCTCCCTTATCAAGTCTGCCTCATTGAACAACACAAAACCCAGAATTGCCTGTTCCCCAGTGGGCTCTGCCACAAGCTGTTCCAAAAAGCCATCAGTATACATCCCACAAATTCCTTTTCTTGCAATCCAATACCAGTCTGATTTTCCCAATCTACCTGCACATTGAAATCCCCCATGATCACTGTAACTTTGCCTTTCCAACACCTCTTTTCTATTTCCTGATGTATCTTGTGTCCCACTTCCTGAATACTGTTTGGAGGCCTGTATATAACTCCAAGAAGGTTTTGCTTTAAATTTGGCGTTCCTCAGTTCTGCCCACACAGATTCTACACCTTCTAACCTTACATCCTTTCTTACTATTGAGTTAATTTCATTTTTTACTGACAAGGCATCACCACTCCCTCAGCCTACCTGGCCTTTTTTTGATAGGATGTATATCATGGAACATTCATCTCCCAATCCTGAATCCCTTACAGCCAAGTCTCTGTGATGCCCACCATGTCATACCTGCAAATTTTGATCTGCATCACAATCTCATTTCCCTTATTCCTTATCCTGTGTGCATTCAGGTATGAGACCTTCAGTCCTGTACTAAGTGTCCCTCTCCTCATTGTCATTCACTTGTCCAGTTATCCTCATCATAAATACAAGACAGGCATCAAACTGGGTCTGAAACCTAACTCCTGGATACAAAATCACTTCCTTCCTTGATACAAAACACCTCAAGTGCTCACATGGACAAAATCCCCTGACTCCTGTCTTTGAAAGTTGCTAAACTCGAAAAGGCATCCCTTTGATCGAGCAAAACCCAACCTGGTCCAGGAACACACTCCAACTTCCCCCAGGATATAGGGAGCACTTACAATGTGGCCACTCGAACCCTTGTTTTGTAGTTCATTTGGCCCATTGCTCATTGTTAGTTAAAACTTACTGTTTAACACCAACCTGCTCATAATGTGTGCATGGTTAATTTAATCGACTTTCCCATCTGCATAAATTGTCTTTTATTTTTGCACTGTCTGTTGTTCTATCTCAGAATGACAGGCCTCTAATCATTGTTGTATCCCTGGCTTTAAGTCTCAAGGGCAGTTTTAGCTGAATAAGACTGGAGACAACTTCTCTCTTCTACACTAACAGCCTTTTCAATAAAACAAAACATCATTAATATTAAATCATAAAATTATTAAAAATCCAGCTTTTACTCACTCATATTTATGCATTAATTCTTTGTTAATTCCAGCATAATGTAAGTGTTTCTAATGCAGTTGCTTTGTTGTGACCCATAGGCTGGTGTGGTACTGTTCTGAGAATAAGTGCGGCTGTGCGACTGTACAAGGTGGCTTCTTTTACGTCGACTGCTTTGGAAAGAAAACATTTGCCACTTTCCATAGTGTAAAATTAACAAATGTGTATGTTGCAAAATTTCCCTAAAAACACCAGATTAAATACATTTTTACACTAAATTCTATAACTCCAATTACTTACAATCTTCTCGATATACAAGGGCCCTGAGAACTGTTATCTATCTGGAACCAGAATCTCTTCTAATAAACAGGGTGGAGCTCATTGCCTCTCAGTGATTATTTACACATTAGAAGGATGTATTGTCCATTGTAACAGAGACTGTTAGAAGGATCTGATCTTTTGTTCGACTCCTCCCAGATCGTCCCACCATGTCATGGTCTCTGTGGGCTGTCCTTATAACACTTAATCTATATTAACCCTTTCAGACCCACGTACGATATTTGATTTGATTTATTGTTGTCACATGTACCTATATTCAGTGAAATGTGTGTTCCCTGTCTTTCCACAGCATCAAGAACGATAGATGGAGTTGATAGCTGGATGGTTGGTTTGTGTCATGGTCTGGGCTGTGTTCATAACTTTCTGTAGTTTCTTGTTGTCCTGGACAGAGCTGTTACCGTACCAAGCCTTGTTGCAGCCAGATAGAATGCTTTCTATGGTGCAGCTATAAACGTTGGGGAGAGTCCTTACGAATGTGCTGAATTTCCTTAGCCTCCTGAGGAAGAAGATGCATTCTTGCCAACTCTCTGAAGTCCTCAATACACCTCCATTCAGTCCTCTGTACATTTCCATTCAGTCCTCTGTACATCTCCATTCAGTGCTCTGTACATCTCCATTCAGTCCTCCATGTAGTCTCCCGTACCTCTCCATGCAGTCCCCCATTTCCATAGCCCCCCATGCAGTCCCCAAACACTACCATGTAGTCTCCCAGACCCCTCCTTGCAGTCTCCCATACCCCTCCATGCAGTCTCCCATACCCCTCCATGTAGTCTCCCATACTCTTCCATGCAGGCCCCCATACCCCTCCATGCAGGCCCCCACACCCCTCCATGCAGTCTCCCATACCCCTCCATGCAGTCTCCCATACCCCTCCATGCAGGCCCCCATACCCCACCATGCAGTCTCCCATACCCCTCGATGCAGTCGCCCATACCCCTCCATGCACTCTCCCATACCCCTCCATGCAGTCTCCCATACCCCTCCATGCAGGCCCCCATACCCCTCGATGCAGTCTCCCATACCCCTCCATGTAGTCTCCCATACTCTTCCATGTAGTTTCCCATACCCCCCCATGCAGGCCCCCAAACCCCTCCATGCAGTCTCCCATACCCCTCCATGCAGGCCCCCATACCCCTCCATGTAGTCTCCCATACCCCTCCATGTAGTCTCCCATACCCCCCCATGCAGGCTCCCATACCCCTCCATGCAGGCCCCCATGCCCCTCAATGCAGTCTCCCATACCCCATAATGCAGGCGCCCATGACCCTCCATGCAGTCCCCCATACCCCTCCATGCAGTCTCCCATACCCCTCCATGCAGTCCCCCATACCCCTCCATGCAGTCCCCCATACCCCTCCATGCAGTCCCCCAGACCCCTCCATGCAGTCCCCCATTCCCCTCCATGCAGTCCCCCATACCCCTCCATGCAGTCTCCCATACTCTTCCATGTAGTCTCCCATACACCTCCATGTAGTCTCCCATACTCTTCCATGTAGTCTCCCATACCCCTCCATGCAGTCCCCCATACCCCTCCATGTAGTCTCCCATACCCCTCCATGCATTCCCCCATATCCCTCCATGCAGTCCCCCATACCCCTCCATGCAGTCTCCCATACCCCTCCATGCAGGCCCCATAACACTCCATGCAGTCCCCCATACACCCCCATGCAGGCCCCCATACCCCTCCATACAGTCTCCCATACCCCTCCATGCAGTCTCCTATACCCCTCCAGGCAGGCCCCCACACCCATCCATGCAGTCTCCCATACCCCTCGATGCAGTCTCCCATACCCCTCCATGCAGTCTCCCATACCCCTCCATGCAGTCTCCCATACCCCTCCATGCAGGCCCCCATACCCCTCGATGCAGTCTCCCATACCCCTCCATGTAGTCTCCCATACTCCTCCATGTAGTTTCCAATACCCCCCCATGCAGGCCGCCACACCCCTCCATGCAGGCCCCCATACCCCTCGATGCAGTCCCCCATACCCCTCCATGCAGTCTCCCATACCCCTCCATGCAGTCCCCCATACCCCTCCATGCAGTCTCCCATGCCCCTCCATGCAGTCTCCCATACCCCTTCATGCAGGTGCCCACACCCCTCCATGCAGTCCCCCATACCCCTCCATGCAGTCTCCCATACCCCTCCATGCATCCCCCATACCCCTCCATGCAGTCTCCCATACCCCTCCATGCAGTCTCCCATACCCATCCATGCAGTCCCCCATACCCCTCCATGCAGTCCCCCATACCCCTCCATGCAGTCTCCCATACCCCTCCATGCAGTCTCCCATACCCATCCATGCAGTCCCCCATACCCCTCCATGCAGTCCCCCATACCCCGCAATGCAGTCTCCCGTACTCTTCCATGCAGTCTCCCATACTCTTCCATGTAGTCTCCCATACCCCTCCATGCAGTCCCCCATTCCCCTCCATGCAGGCCCCCATACACTTCCATGTAGTCTCCCATACACCTCCATGTAGTCTCCCATACTCTTCCATGTAGTCTCCCATACCCCTCCATGCAGTCCCCCGTACCCCTCCATGTAGTCTCCCATACCCCTCCATGCAGTCCCCCATACCCCTCCATGCAGTCTCCCATACCCCTCCATGCAGTCTCCCATACCCATCCATGCAGTCCCCCATACCCCTCCATGCAGTCCCCCATACCCCTCCATGCAGTCTCCCATACCCCTCCATGCAGTCTCCCATACCCATCCATGCAGTCCCCCATACCCCTCCATGCAGTCCCCCATACCCCGCAATGCAGTCTCCCGTACTCTTCCATGCAGTCTCCCATACTCTTCCATGTAGTCTCCCATACCCCTCCATGCAGTCCCCCATTCCCCTCCATGCAGGCCCCCATACACTTCCATGTAGTCTCCCATACACCTCCATGTAGTCTCCCATACTCTTCCATGTAGTCTCCCATACCCCTCCATGCAGTCCCCCGTACACCTCCATGTAGTCTCCCATACCCCTCCATGCATTCCCCCATATCCCTCCATGCAGTCCCCCATACCCCTCCATGCAGTCTCCCATACCCCTCCATGCAGGCCCCATAACACTCCATGCAGTCCCCCATACCCCCCCATGCAGGCCCCCATACCCCTCCATACAGTCTCCCATACCCCTCCATGCAGTCTCCCATACCCCTCCAGGCAGGCCCCCACACCCCTCCATGCAGGCCCCCATACCCCTCCATACAGTCTCCCATACCCCTCCATACAGTCTCCCATACCCTTCCATGCAGTCTCCCATACCCCTCCAGGCAGGCCCCCACACCCGTCCATGCAGGCCCCCATACCCCTCGATGCAGTCTCCCATACCCCTCCATGTAGTCTCCCATACTCCTCCATGTAGTTTCCAATACCCCCCCAGGCAGGCCCCCATACCCCTCGATGCAGTCCCCCATACCCCTCCATGCAGTCTCCCATACCCCTCCATGCAGTCCCCCATACCCCCCCATGCAGTCTCCCATACCCCTCCATGCAGTCTCCCATACCCCTCCATGCAGGCGCCCATACCCCTCCGTGCAGTCTCCCATACCCCTCCATGCAGTCCCCCATACCCCTCCATGCAGTCCCCCATTCCCGTCCATGCAGTCTCCCATACTCTTCCATGTAGTCTCCCATACCCCTCCATGCAGTCCCCCATACCCCCCCATGCAGTCTCCCATACCCCTCCATGCAGTCTCCCATACCCCTCCATACAATCTCCCATACCCCTCCATGCATTCCCCCATATCCCTCCATGCAGGCGCCCATACCCCTCCATGCAGTCTCCCATACCCCTCCATACAATCTCCCATACCCCTCCATGCAGTCCCCGATACCCCCCCATGCAGGCCCCCATACCCCTCCATGCAGGCCCCCATACCCCTCCATGCATTCCCCTATATCCCTCCATGCAGGCGCCCATACCCCTCCATGCAGTCTCCCATACCCCTCCATACAATCTCCCATACCCCTCCATGCAGTCCCCCATACCCCCCCATGCAGGCCCCCATACCCCTCCATGCAGGCCCCCATACCCCTCCATGCAGGCCCACATACCCCTCCACGCAGTCTCCCATACCCCTCCATGCAGTCCCCCATACCCCTCCATGCAGTCTCCCATACCCCTCCATGTAGTCTCCCATACCCCTCCATGCAGTCTCCCATACCACTCCATGCAGTCCCCCATACCCCTCCATGCAGTCCCCCATACCCCTCCAGGCAGGCCCCCACACCCCTCCATGCAGTCCCCGATACCGCTCCATGCAGTCCCCCATACCCCTCCATGCAGTCTCCCATACCCCTCCATGTAGTCTCCCATACCCCTCCATGCAGGCCCCCATACCCCTCCATGCAGTCTCCCATACCCCTCCATGCAGTCTCCCATACCCCTCCATGCAGTCCCCCATACACCCCCATGCAGGCCCCCATACCCCTCCATGCAGGCCCCCATACCCCTCCATGCAGGCCCCCATACCCCTCCATGCAGTCTCCCATACCCCTCCATACAATCTCCCATACCCCTTCATGCAGTCTCCCATACTCCTCCATGTAGTCTCCCATACCCCTCCATGTAGTCTCCCATACCCCTCCATGCAGTCTCCCATACCCCTCCATGCAGGCCCCCATACTCTTCCATGTAGTCCCCCATACCCCTCCATGCAGTCCCCCTACCCCTCCATGCAGTCCCCCACACCCCTCCATGCAGTCTCCCATACCCCTCCATTCAGTCCCCCATACCCCCCCATGCAGTCCCCCATACCCCTCCGTGCAGTCTCCCACACTCTTCCATGTAGTCTCCCATACCCCTGCATGCAGGCCCCCATGCCCCTCCATGCAGTCCCCCATTCCCCTCCATGTAGTCCCCCATACCCCTCCATGTAGTCTCCCATACCCCTCCATGCAGTCTCCCATACCCCTCCATACAATCTCCCATACCCCTCCATGCAGTCTCCCATACCCCTCCATGTAGTCTCCCATACTCTTCCATGTAGTCTCCCATACTCTTCCATGTAGTCTCCCATACCCCTCCATGCAGTCTCCTATACCCCTCCAGGCAGGCCCCCACACCCATCCATGCAGTCTCCCATACCCCTCGATGCAGTCTCCCATACCCCTCCATGCAGTCTCCCATACCCCTCCATGCAGTCTCCCATACCCCTCCATGCAGGCCCCCATACCCCTCGATGCAGTCTCCCATACCCCTCCATGTAGTCTCCCATACTCCTCCATGTAGTTTCCAATACCCCCCCATGCAGGCCCCCACACCCCTCCATGCAGGCCCCCATACCCCTCGATGCAGTCCCCCATACCCCTCCATGCAGTCTCCCGTACCCCTCCATGCAGTCCCCCATACCCCTGCATGCAGTCTCCCATGCCCCTCCATGCAGTCTCCCATACCCCTCCATGCAGGCCCCCATACCCCTCCATGTAGTCTCCCATACCCCTCCATGTAGTCTCCCATACTCTTCCATGTAGTCTCCCATACCCCCCCATGCAGGCCCCCATACCCCTCCATGCAGGCCCCCATGCCCCTCCATGCAGTCTCCCATACCCCTTCATGCAGGCGCCCACACCCCTCCATGCAGTCCCCCATACCCCTCCATGCAGTCTCCCATACCCCTCCATGCAGTCCCCCATACCCCTCCATGCAGTCTCCCATACCCCTCCATGCAGTCTCCCATACCCATCCATGCAGTCCCCCATACCCCTCCATGCAGTCCCCCATACCCCTCCATGCAGTCTCCCATACCCCTCCATGCAGTCTCCCATACCCATCCATGCAGTCCCCCATACCCCTCCATGCAGTCCCCCATACCCCGCAATGCAGTCTCCCATACTCTTCCATGCAGTCTCCCATACTCTTCCATGTAGTCTCCCATACCGCTCCATGCAGTCCCCCATTCCCCTCCATGCAGGCCCCCATACTCTTCCATGTAGTCTCCCATACTCTTCCATGTAGTCTCCCATACCCCTCCATGCAGTCCCCCGTACCCCTCCATGTAGTCTCCCATACCCCTCCATGCATTCCCCCATATCCCTCCATGCAGTCCCCCATACACCTCCATGCAGTCTCCCATACCCCTCCATGCAGGCCCCATAACACTCCATGCAGTCCCCCATAACCCCCCATGCAGGCCCCCATACCCCTCCATACAGTCTCCCATACCCCTCCATGCAGTCTCACATACCCCTCCAGGCAGGCCCCCACACCCCTCCATGCAGACCCCATACCCCTCCATGTAGTCTCCCATACTCTTCCATGTAGTCTCCCATACCCTTCCATGCAGTCTCCCATACCCCTCCAGGCAGGCCCCCACACCCGTCCATGCAGGCCCCCATACCCCTCGATGCAGTCTCCCATACCCCTCCATGTAGTCTCCCATACTCCTCCATGTAGTTTCCAATACCCCCCCAGGCAGGCCCCCATACCCCTCGATGCAGTCCCCCATACCCCTCCATGCAGTCTCCCATACCCCTCCATGCAGTCCCCCATACCCCTCCATGCAGTCTCCCATACCCATCCATGCAGTCCCCCATACCCCTCCATGCAGTCCCCCACACCCCTCCATGCAGTCTCCCATACCCCTCCATGCAGTCTCCCATACCCATCCATGCAGTCCCCCATACCCCTCCATGCAGTCCCCCATACCCCGCAATGCAGTCTCCCATACTCTTCCATGCAGTCTCCCATACTCTTCCATGTAGTCTCCCATACCCCTCCATGCAGGCGCCCATACCCCTCCGTGCAGTCTCCCATACCCCTCCATGCAGTCTCCCATACCCCTCCATGCAGGCGCCCATACCCCTCCGTGCAGTCTCCCATACCCCTCCATGCAGTCCCCCATACCCCTCCAAGCAGTCCCCCATTCCCGTCCATGCAGTCTCCCATACTCTTCCATGTAGTCTCCCATACCCCTCCATGCAGTCCCCCATACCCCCCCATGCAGTCTCCCATACCCCTCCATGCAGTCTCCCATACCCCTCCATACAATCTCCCATACCCCTCCATGCATTCCCCCATATCCCTCCATGCAGGCGCCCATACCCCTCCATGCAGTCTCCCATACCCCTCCATACAATCTCCCATACCCCTCCATGCAGTCCCCCATACCCCCCCATGCAGGCCCCCATACCCCTCCATGCAGGCCCCCATACCCCTCCATGCAGGCCCCCATACCCCTCCATGCAGTCTCCCATACCCCTCCAGGCAGGCCCCCACACCCCTCCATGCAGTCCCCGATACCGCTCCATGCAGTCCCCCATACCCCTCCATGCAGTCTCCCATACCCCTCCATGTAGTCTCCCATACCCCTCCATGCAGGCCCCCGTACCCCTCCATGCAGGCCCCCATACCCCTCCATGCAGTCCCCCATACTCCACCATGCAGTCTCCCATACCCCTCCAGGCAGGCCCCCACACCCCTCCATGCAGTCCCCGATACCGCTCCATGCAGTCCCCCATACCCCTCCATGCAGTCTCCCATACCCCTCCATGTAGTCTCCCATACCCCTCCATGCAGGCCCCCATATCCCTCCATGCAGGCGCGCATACCCCTCCATGCAGTCTCCCATACCCCTCCATACAATCTCCCATACCCCTCCATGCAGTCCCCCATACCCCCCCATGCAGGCCCCCATACCCCTCCATGCAGGCCCCCATACCCCTCCATGCAGGCCCCCATACCCCTCCATGCAGTCTCCCATACCCCTCCATGTAGTCCCCGATACCGCTCCATGCAGTCCCCCATACCCCTCCATGCAGTCTCCCATACCCCTCCATGTAGTCTCCCATACCCCTCCATGCAGTCTCCCATACCACTCCATGCAGTCCCCCATACCCCTCCATGCAGTCCCCCATACCCCTCCAGGCAGGCCCCCACACCCCTCCATGCAGTCTCCCATACCCCTCCATGCAGTCTCCCGTACCCCTCCATGCAGTCTCCCATACCCCCCCATGCAGTCTCCCATACCCCTCCAAGCAGTCTCCCATACCCCTCCATACAATCTCCCATACCCCTCCATGCATTCCCCCATATCCCTCCATGCAGGCACCCATACACCCCCATGCAGGCCCCCATACCCCTCCATGCAGGCCCCCATACCCCTCCATGCAGGCCCCCATACCCCTCCATGCAGTCTCCCATACCCCTCCATACAATCTCCCATACCCCTTCATGCAGTCTGCCATACCCCTCCATGTAGTCTCCCATACCCCTCCATGTAGTCTCCCATACCCCTCCATGCAGTCTCCCATACCCCTCCATGCAGGCCCCCATACTCTTCCATGTAATCCCCCATACCCCTCCATGCAGTCCCCCTACCCCTCCATGCAGTCCCCCACACCCCTCCATGCAGTCTCCCATACCCCTCCATGCAGTCCCCCATACCCCCCCATGCAGTCCCCCATACCCCTCCGTGCAGTCTCCCACACTCTTCCATGTAGTCTCCCATACCCCTGCATGCAGGCCCCCATGCCCCTCCATGCAGTCCCCCATTCCCCTCCATGTAGTCCCCCATACCCCTCCATGCAGGCCCCCATACCCCTCCATGTAGTCTCCCATACCCCTCCATGCAGGCCCCCATAGCCCTCCATGTAGTCTCCCATACTCTTCAATGTAGTCTCCCATACCCCTCCATGTAGTCTCCCATACCCCTCCATGCAGTCTCCCATACCCCTCCATACAATCTCCCATACCCCTCCATGCAGTCTCCCATACCCCTCCATGTAGTCTCCCATACTCTTCCATGTAGTCTCCCATACTCTTCCATGTAGTCTCCCATACCCCTCCATGCAGGCCCCCATACCCCTCCATGCAGTCCCCCATACACCTCCATGCAGTCTCCCATACCCTTCCATGTAGTCTCCCATACCCCTCCTTGCAGTCTCCCATACTCCTCCATGCAGGCCCCATTCCCCTCCATGTAGTCCCCGATACCCCTCCATGCAGTCTCCCGTACCCCTCCATGCAGTCCCCCATACCCCCCCATGCAGGCCCCCATACCCCTCCACGCAGGCCCCCATACTCCTCCATGCAGTCTCCCATACCCCTCCATGCAGTCTCCCATACCCCTCCATGCAGTCTCCCGTACCCCTCCATGCAGTCTCCCATACCCCCCCATGCAGGCCCCCATACCCCTCCATGCAGGCCCCCATACACCTCCATGCAGTCTCCCATACCCCTCCATGCATTCCCCCATATCCCTCCATGCAGGCCCCCATACCCCTCCATGCAGTCCCCCATACCCCCCCATGCAGGCCCCCATACCCCTCCATGCAGGCCCCCATACCCCTCCATGTAGTCTCCCATACTCTTCCATGTAGTCTCCCATACCCCTCCATGTAGTCTCCCATACCCCTCCATGCAGTCTCCCATACCCCTCCATACAATCTCCCATACCCCTCCATGCAGTCTCCCATACCCCTCCATGTAGTCTCCCATACTCTTCCATGTAGTCTCCCATACTCTTCCATGTAGTCTCCCATACCCCTCCATGCAGGCCCCCATACCCCTCCATGCAGTCCCCCATACACCTCCATGCAGTCTCCCATACTCTTCCATGTAGTCTCCCATACCCCTCCTTGCAGTCTCCCATACTCCTCCATGCAGGCCCCATTCCCCTCCATGCAGTCCCCGATACCCCTCCATGCAGTCTCCCATACCCCTCCATGCAGTCCCCCATACCCCCCCATGCAGGCCCCCATACCCCTCCATGCAGGCCCCCATACCCCTCCATGCAGTCTCCCATACCCCTCCATGCAGTCTCCCATACCCCTCCATGCAGGCCCCCATACCCCTCCATGCAGTCTCCCATACCCCTCCATGCAGTCTCCCATACCCCTCCATGCAGTCTCCCATACCCCTCCATGCAGTCCCCGACACTGCTCCATGCAGTCCCCCATACCCCTCCATGTAGTCTCCCATACCCCTCCATGTAGTCTCCCACACCCCTCCATGTAGTCTCCCACACCCCTCCATGCAGTCTCCCATATCCCCCCATGCAGTCTCCCATACCCCTTCATGCAGTCTCCCATACCCCTCCATGCAGTCTCCCATACCCCTCCATGCAGTCCCCCATACCCCCCCATGCAGGCCCCCATACCCCTCCATGCAGGCCCCCATACCCCTCCGTGCAGGCCCCCATACCCCTCCATGCAGGCCCCCATACCCCTCCATGCAGGCCCCCATACCCCTCCATGCAGTCTCCCATATCCCTCCATGCAGTCCCCCATACCCCTCCATGTAGTCTCCCATACCCCTCCATGTAGTCTCCCACACCCCTCCATGCAGTCTCCCATATCCCTCCATGCAGTCTCCCATACCCCTTCATGCAGTCTCCCATACCCCTCCATGCAGTCTCCCATATCCCTCCATGCAGGCCCCCATCCCCCTCCATGCAGTCTCCCATACCCCTCCATGTAGTCTCCCATATCCCTCCATGCAGGCCCCCATACCCCTCCATGCAGTCTCCCATACCCCTCCATGTAGTCTCCCACACCCCTCCATGCAGTCTCCCATACCACTCCATGCAGTCTCCCATACCCCTTCATGCAGTCTCCCATACCCCTCCATGCAGTCTCCCATACCCCTCCATGCAGTCTCCCATACCCCTCCATGCAGTCCCCGATACCCCTCCATGCAGTCTCCCATACCCCTCCATGTACTCTCCCATTCCCCTCCATGTAGTATCCCATACCCCTCCATGTAGTCTCCCATCCCCCTCCATGCAGTCCCCCATACCCCTCCATGCAGGCCCCCATACTCTTCCATGCAGTCTCCCATACCCCTCCATGCATGCCCCCATACTCCTCCATGCAGGCCCCCATACCCCTCCACGCAGTCTCCCATACCCCTCCATGTAGTCTCCCATACTCTTCCATGCAGTCTCCCATACCCCTCCATGCAGTCCCCCATTGCCCTCCATGCAGGCCCCCATACTCTTCCATGCAGTCTCCCGTACCCCTCCATGCAGGCCCCCATACTCTTCCATGCAGCCTCCCATACCCCTCCAGGCAGTGGAGGCAGGGAGGTGATAGCTTTCTGGTATTATTGCGAGACTATCAATCTCAGATTGATACTCAGCTAATGCTCCAGGGACCCAGGTTTGAATCCTGCCACGACAAATGGTGAAATTTGTACTCTATTTTTAAACATATGCCAATAAGTTGTAAAGAAATATTCCAATGACCATGGGAAAACCCATCTGATTCACTAATACCCGACAGGGACGGAAATCCACTGTCCTCACCTGGTCTGTACTACATGTGACTCCAGACCCACAGCAGTGTGAGTGATTCTCAATTGCCCCCTGAACTGGCCTGGCAAGCCATTCAGTTGTACCAGTCATTACAAAGTCTCAGAGAAATGAAACTGGATGGATCACCTGGCACCGCCCTAGGCACCGGAAAATGCAGGAACAGTCCTGTCGATCCTGCAACGTCCTCCTTACTAACATCTGGGGGCTACTGCCAAAACTGGGAGAGCTGTCTCACAGACTAGCCAAGCAATAACCAGAGATAGGCATACTCACAGAACCCTACTTGACATTCTATGTCCCAGTCAGCACCATCACCATCCCTGGATATGTCCTGACAGACCCAGCAGAGGAGGCAGCACAGTGGGGATACAGTCGGGAGGGAGTTACCCTGTGAGTCCTCAACATTGACTCTGGACCCCATGGAGTCTCACAGCTTCAGGTTAAACATGAACAAGGAAAGCTCCTGCTGATTACCATGTACCGTCCTCCCTCAGCTGATGAATCAGTTCTCCTCCATATTGAACAGCACTTGGAGGAACCACTGAAGGTGACAGGGGCACAACATGTACCCGGGGCGGGGGGGTGGCGGATTTCAATGTTCACCATTGAGAGTGTCTCGGCAGCAGTACAACGGATTGAGCTGGTCAGGTCCTAAAGGACAGAGCTGTTAGACTGGGTCTGCGGCATGTGGTGAGGGAACCAACAAGAGGAAAAAACATACTCGACCTCATCCTTACCAATCTGCCAGCTGCAGATACATCTGTCCACGACAGTATCAGTAAGAACAATCACCATACAGTACTTAAGGAGACAAAGTCCTGTCTTCTGATTGAGAATAACCTCCAACGTGTTGTGTGGCTCTAAATGTGTGTGAGAAATGAGACAGACTTCAAACAGATTGAGCAACTAAAACATTGACATCCATGATATGATTGGGTCATGAACAGCAGCACAATGTGTGACCCCATGGTCCAGCACATCTCCCACTCAACCATGACCATCAAGCCAGGGGATCAATCCTGGATCAATGGAGAGTACAGGGTAACATGCCAGGAACAACACCAGGCATAGCTCAAGATGAGGCTTCAACGTGGTGAAGCCACCAGTCAGCATAAACAGGAAGTGATAGACAGAGCTGAGTGTTCCCCAACCAACAGATCAGATCGAAGGCCTGCAGTCCTGCCACATCCAGTCATGAATAGTGGTGGACAATTAAACAACTCACTGGAGAAGGAGGCTCCACAAATATTCCCATCCTCAATGAGGGAAGAGCTCAGCACATCAGTACAAAAGGTAAGGATGAAATCTTTGCAGGAATCATCAGCCAAGCGTGCTGAGTTTGTGATCCATCTCACCCCCCTCCAATGGGCCCCAGCATTACAGGTACCAGTCTTCAGCCAATTCAATTCACTCCATAGATATCACAGAATGGTGGGAGACACAGGATACTGCAATGGCTATAAGCCCTGACAACATTCCAGCAATATTACTGAAGACGTGCTCCAGAACTTGTCGCTTCCGTGACTAAACTGCTCCAGTACAGTTACTACACTGGCATCCATCCGACAATGTGGAAAATTGCCCAGGTTTGCCCTGTACTGAAATGGCAGGTCAAAACTAACCCGGCCAATTACCGTCCCATCAGTCTATTCTCGATCTCCAGTAAAGTGATGGAAGGTGACATCAGCCGTGCTATTGAGCAGCTTCTGCTCAGCAATAACCTGGTCAGTGACGCCCAGTTTGGGTTCCACTGGGACCACTCAGCTCCTGATCTCATTACAGCCTTGGTTAAAACTTGGATAAAAGAGCTGAGTTCCAGAGGGGAGGGGAGAGTGACAGCCTGTGACATCAAGGTAATTGGACCGAGTGTGGCTTCAAGGAGTCCGAGCAAAACGGGAATCAATGGGGGACAAACTCTCTGGTGGTTAGAGTCAGACCAGACACAGAGGAAGATGGTTGTGGTTGTTGGAGGTCAGTCATCTCAGCTCCAGGACATCTCTGCAAGGTCATGTCCTTGGGTCAAACATCTCCAGCTGCTTCACGATAAGGTCCCCATAAGTACCTTTGCTTCCTCATAAGGTCAGAAGTGGGGATATTTACTGATAATTTGACAATGTTTAGCATCATTCACGACTCTTTAGATATTGAAGCAGTCCGTGTTCAAATGCAACAAGATCTGGGCAATGTCTAGGCTTTGGCTCATGAGTGGCATATAATGTTTGTGGCACACAAATGCCAGGTTCTGACCATCACCAATAAGAGACAATCTATCAACTGACCCTTGAATTTCAATGGTGTTACCATCATTGAATTCCCCCAATGTCAACATTCTGGGGGTTATCACTGACCAGTAACTCCACTGGACTCACCTCATAAACACAGTGACACAAGAGTAGGTCAGAAGCTCGGTATATCACTGTGAGTAAACCACCTCTTCACTTCCCAAAGCCTATCCACCATCTACAAGGCACAAGTCAGGAGTATGGTAGAATACTCCCCACTTGCCTGAATAAATGAAGCTACAACAGCACTCAAGAAGCTGACACAATCCTGGATAAAGCAGCACACTTGATTAGCAATACATCTGCGAGCATCCATTCCCTCCACCTCCGATGCTCAGTGGTAGTAGTGTGTAGTAAATGCTGCAGAAAATCACCAAAGATCACCAGACAGCACCTTCCAAACCCACACACACTTCCATCTAGTAGGACAAGAGCAGTAGATATATACGAATGCCACCATTGTTAAGTTCTCCAGCAAGGTCCTGTTTTGGAAATACATCACTGTTCCAGCACCATCACTGGGGCAAAATCCTGAAATTCCTTCCCTAATGGGATTGTGACTCACCCCACAGCAGGTGGACTGCAGCAGTTCAAGAAGGTAACTCACCACCACCTTCTTGAGGGAAAATTATGGACGGGGAATAAATACTGGCCCAGCCTAGATCCCACCAATGAATAAATAATTTCCTCTACACACCTCCATGCTGTCCTCTATACAGATTCATCCTCTGCACTGTGTGATACTCTGACTAGTGACATGGTGAATGCCTGTCACTCTGCACTAAACACTCAGATAAACCTGACAGACCACATGTAAACACAAAGTGAATGAGCCTTTAGAAAGTTAGCTCAGAGCTAGATGATGGCATCCTATGTCGCTGCATGAAATGTGCGCATGCCCCTGACTGTGAACCAACCTGGCAGAAGCAGGTACGACATCATTGTCTCTGAGCTCCACAGTGAAGGGTGAGTTAATCTGAAAGCAGCCAGAATGATGTGGTGAGGCTGGGGTTTGGTGATGCCCACACACACCGACAAAGTGTGGGAGAGGACAGTGTTGATGGAGCATGCAGTGAAATGGTGCTGATGGTGGAGATGGATGAAGACCTGGAGAAGCAAACAGTGAGCTCCTGCCTCCAGGGAACTGCCCAGGCTTTCCTGTTGGGAACTGGCACCATCTGGTTTCCATAGGAACTGAAGGAAGGATTAGAATATCCATCGAAATGAGGCAAGACCAGCTCCTAATGAGATAGAACAGCATGAAAATGAAGTGGTCACCCCTCACCAGTGCGATTCAGAATTCACTGTTTAAACCATAAAGGGGGAATTGGAAATACTTTTCACAACAAAATCTAATGCTTTCATTCTTGCCATATTTCCCCAACTTTCTTGTCTTTGATCATTTCACTCAAGGCAGCAGAAAATTCAACTCCATAAAAATTTCTAACAATTTTCCTTTTCATCTAATTACAGGATTGAGGATCCCACAGTCGCCCAACCTGAGTCCTTTCGATGCTGGTCATCCTGTAGGACCCAGAGCAGAACTATCGGCTTCCTGTAGGACCCATGTGGACACCAGAACCAAGATTTGACCCCTGAACCCGCAGCGTCCTGACCTCGACACGGAATGGAATCGGCCCTGTCAGTGAATTCCAATCCCGCCGGTGTGGAAACAGGCCCATCAGCCCAACAGGTGCTTACCGCCCCTTCAAAGAATAACCCACCCAGACCCATTCTCCTATCCCTATTTACCCCTGACTAATGCACCTAACCTACATATCCCTGAACAATGGGATAGGCAATTTTACATGGACAATTCACCGAACCTGCACATCTTCAGATTGTGGGAGGAAATCGGAGCACCCGAGCACGCGGACACGGGAAGATTGTGTAAACTCCACACAGACATCGCCCGAGGTGGTTGTTGAACCCGGGTCCCTGGCGCTGTGAGGCAGCAGTGCTAACCACTGAGTTACCGTGCTGCCCAGAGGAAGTCCAACTAGCCTTTGTCCAGTCCCAGATCCCATGACTACTCCAACCCGAGGAGGCCCTGCCCGACCGGGCCTGACTCACTCACTTCCAGGAGCAGCAGACTCGCTTCACCAACACCCAGAAACGTCCGGAAAACTGCAATGAAACAGGAAAAACCTTCTGGCCTGAAGGTGATGCTGAAATAATGCAGATTCAAGAACCACCCCCCACCACCCTCTTCCTAGCACACTGCTCGCAAATGTCCAGGCTACCAAAAACAAAATGGATGAAGTCAGATCTAGACTTACCTACCAGAGGGAACGCAGAGGCTGTTGTGTGCTGTGTTTCAGTGAGACTTGAGGAGAAAGTGAGGGCTGCAGATGCTGGAGATCAGAGCTGAAAAAGTGTTGCTGGAAAAGCGCAGCAGGTCAGGCAGTATCCAAGGAACAGGAGAATCGACGTTTCGGGCTTAAGCCCTTCTTCAGGAAGAAGGGCTTATGCCCGAAACGTTGATTCTCCTGTTCCTTGGATGCTGCCTGACCTGCTGCGCTTTTCCAGCAACACATTTTCAGTTCAGTGAGACTTGGCTCACCCCTGCCATTCCTGACTGCTCCCTACAAGCTGATGGGTTCTCCTTACACCACATAAACCATACAGTATCCTCGGGGAAGGTGAAGGGTGGATGGGATCTGCTTCCTGATCAACGCCTCCTGGTGCTCACATGTAGTGACCCTGACAGACCATTGCTCCCCCAGACGTGTATTACCTTACAGTAAAATGGTTTCCCTACTACTTTCCGTGAGGGTTCACCTCTGCCATCCTGACAGGAGTCGACATCCCACCCCATGCAGATGTGAAGAATGCCCTGAGTGAAATTTACACCGCCATAAACATTCTGAGACAAAATTCCCCGAGGCCTTATTCTTCATGGCTGGTGACCCTTACTGATCCAACCTCAAGGGGACGCTGCCAAAGTCCTACCAATACATCGCCTGCCCCAGTAAAGGACCCAACATCCTGGACCAGTGTTACACAACCATCAAACACACCAACCGCTCCCTTCCCACTGCAACACACATCGGAAAATCAGATCACACCGCTGTGCCCCTCCTAACAGCTTACAAATAGAAGCTAACATGGGAGGATCCTTCTCAGAAAGAAATACAATGTTGGTCCGAAAAGCATCTCCGGGACTGGTTGGAATCGGTGAACTGGAATCTATTCAAGTACTGAGTGGAAATCATGGATGAGTGCACCACCACAGTCACGGACATCATGAGCAAATCCATGGAGGAGTGCATCCCAAAGTCACTCCGGGTGTTCCCCAAATGGGAACCTTGGATAAACTGACAAATCCACTCCCTGCTGAACACCAGACACTCAGCATTCAAGTTGGATTACCCAGACCAATGCAGAAAACTCAGATATGACCTCCACAAAGCCATCAGAGATGCCAAGAGGCAATAGTGAGCCAAGTTAGAGATCCAAACCAACCATCCAGACACCCACTGCCTGTGGGAAGGCCAAAACAACATAAAGGGATACAAAATGAAGCAGAGCAAGACAAAGGAAAAAGACACATCCCTCCCAGATGCGCTCAACACTTTCTATGCTCGTTTCAAGCAGAATACCTGCCCCTATAGCTCCAGGAGCACCTGTTCCCACCATCACTGCTGCTGACGCCAGATCAGCCATCCCCAGAGTCAACCCAAGGAAAGTGACAGGCCCAGACAGAGTCCCTGGTTGTTCACTCCGGTCCTGTGTGAACCAGCTGGTGGAGGTATTCACTGAAATCTTCAACCTCTCCTGACTGCACTCTAAACACCCTACCTGCTTCAAGAAGCCCTTCACCATCCCAGTATCTAGGAAAGCCGGTACAATGTGCCTTAATGCTGACTGCCCAGTGGCTCTGACCTCCATAAAGCTGTAGTGCTTCGAGAGGCTGGTCATAGCCCACATCAGCCCTGGTCTCCCAGCCTGCCTCGATCCCTCACAATTTGCCTTCCGATGTAACAGGTCCACAGCATTTCCCAATCCTGCCCTCATCCCTGGAACAGCTGGATAACAAGGACGTCTTTGTCAGACTCCTGCTGATCGACTACATCTTCACCTCCAACACCATTATCCCCTCCAGACTGATCCCAAAACTCTGAGACTCTGAGTCTCGGCTCCACCCTCTGCCGCTGGATCCTCAGCTTCCTGACCCACAGACCGCAATCAGTGAAGATAGACAGCACCACTTCCTCCACGATAACCCTCAACACTGGAGCCCCCCAAGGATGTGTTCTCAGTCCCTACTGTACTCCCTGTACACCCACGGCCGTGTGGATAAATTCCATACAAACTCCATCTCCATGTTTGCTGCAGACCCCACTGTGGGAGGATGGATATCAAACACCAGGAAGGAGATAGAGGGCTTAGTGACCTGGTACAGTGAGAACACCCTCTCTCTCAGCATCAGCAAAACTGAAGAACTGATCAGTGACGTCAGAAAGAAAGGAGGAGAACATGCCTCCTTCTCCATCAATGGAGCTGAGGCTGAGAGGGTGGAGAGTGTCAAGTTCTGAGGAATGACAGTAACTGTCAATCTGTCCTGGCCTTCCCACATAGCTGTGATGATCCATAAGGTACAACAACGCCTCCTCTTCCTCAGGCAGCTCCGGGAATTTGGCCTGTCCATAAGGTCCCTCACCAAACTCTCCAGATGCAACACAGAGAGCATCCTGTCCCGGTGTAACAACCGCTCTGCCCAGCACGGTAAGGAACTACAGGGGGTTGTGTGCAAAGCCCCGACCATCACGGAAGCCAACCTTCCATCCATGGACTCCATTTACACGGCTCGTTGCCGTGGAATGGCTGCCAACATCATTGAAGACCCCTCCCACCCCAGTAATGATCTCCTACAACCTCACCCATCAGGCAGAAGGTACAGAAGCTTGAACACACCCACCAGCAGCTTCAGGAATAGTTTCTTCCCAGCCGTTATGAGACTGATGAATGGAATCTCTTACTTAAAGTAATGCTGACCTTGTTAATGTTGATCTTGCCCAGTGCACACCTTGTGGGATGTAACCTGTACGCCTCTGTCCAAGTTTCTGTTCACCCTGTGACCTGTACATCCCTGCTTACTGGGATCTACCTGTACTGCTCAGAATCAAAGCTTTACACTGGACTGAGGGAAACGTGACAGCCAATCAATCAATCAATCAATCAATCAATCAATCAATGTGTCTCCCTTCACCCTGAACCACAGCTTTGCAATATGTCTCTCTGCTCTAAATGCCTTTGACACCATGTTACTGATGCTGTCCTTGCTTTAAACTAGGGGAGGCAGTGTGCCCCAACTGACTGGCTGGGAGTTAAATATCCAGGGGTACCAGACTATTCAGAAACACAGCCAGGAGTGTCAGCGAGGTGGTGTAACTCTGATATTCAAGGACGACCTCTGGGCAGTGCTGAGAGATGATATAGGTCCTATGGAAAATGAAGTTGAATCCATTTGGGTGGAAATTAGAAATTCTAAGAAGAAATGTCACTGATAGGTGCATTCTCTTGGCCACCAAATAATAACATCACATTGGGGTGGGCAATAAACAGGGAAATAACTCAAGCGTGTAAAATTGCATGGCAATGATAGTGGGGGATTTTAATCTACATGTAGATTGGTCGAACCAGCTCGGTCAGGGCAGCCTTGAGGAGGGGTTCATTGAGTGTGTCCGTGATAGTTATCTTGAACAGAATGTAATGGAACCAGTGAGGGAGCAAGCTGTCCTAGATCAGGTCCTGTGTGACGAGGCAAGAATAATTAATGACCTCACAGTTAGGGATCCTCTTGGAAGGAGCGATCACAGTGTGGGTGTAGTTAGAATACAGATGGAGAGTGTGAAGGTAAAATCCAATGTGAGGGTCCTGTGCTTGAACAAGTGGGACCACAACAGATTGAGGGAGGACCTGGCTAAAGTGGACAGGGAATAAAGGTTTCATAGTGGGACAGTTGAAATTTTCAAAAGTGCTCAGTGAAGGTATATTCCAGTGAAAAAGAAGGACTGTAAGAAAAGGAGTAATCTGCCCTGGGTGTCTAAGGTAATAAGGAAGGCTATCAAATTGAAAGGGGAGGCGTAGAAAGTGGCCAAGAATAGCAGGAATCTAGAAGATTGGGAAAATTTTAAACGTCAATAGAAAAGCACAACAAGAGCTATTAAGAAAAGTAAAATAGAACATGAGAAAAAAACCACTCAGAATATAGACAGGTAGCAAATGTTTCCACAAATACATAATGAAAGAGAGTGGTTAAAGTAAACGTTTGACCTTTGGAGGATGAGAAGGGTCATTTAGTTATGGAATATGATGAAATGGCCAAGACATTGACCAGGTATTTTGTCTCCTCCTTCACAGTGGAGGACACTAATAACAGGCCAATAATTGACAAAGAGATGAAGGTAGGTGATGGCCTGGAAACCATTATTATTACGGAAGAGTTAGTTTTGGGTAAGCTAATGGAGGTAAGGATAGATACGTCTCCTGGCCCTGATGGAATACATCCCAGGATACTAAAAGAGATGACAGGAGGAATAGTATGTGCACTGGCGGTAACTTTCTAAAATTCACTGGAATCTGGGGCAGTCCCAGCAGATTGGAAAACAGCCAATGTGATGCCACTGTTTAAAAAGGGAGATAAACAAAAGATGGGGAATTATAGGCCAATTAGATGAACCTAAGTAGTGGGGAACGATGCTTGTGTCTATTACCAAGGAAGAAATACCAGGACATCTCGATAGAAATTGTCCCATTGCACAGATGCAGCATGGGTTCATGAAGGGCAGGTGACGCCTGACAAATCTTTTGTAATTCTATGAAGACATTTCAAGTGAGGTGGACAACGGAGACCCAGTGGATGTGGTGTACTTAGATTTATAAAAGGTCTTCAACAAGATGCTGCATAAATGGCTGTTGCAGCAGATAAAGATGGATGGCATTCTGGGTAGAGTATTAGCATGGGTAGAGGATTAGTTGACAAACAGGAAACAAAGACTGAGGATAAATGAGTGCTAGTTTTCTATTTTTGTTGGCAATCAGTGACTAGTCAGTGTGCCTCAGGGATCAGTGTTGGGACAGCAATTATTATTTACAATTCATATCAATGATTTGGGGAGTTGGGGACCACGTGTAGGGTGTCAAAGTTTTGCAGATGACACTAAGACGAGTGGCAGAGCAAGTATACAGAGGACTATGAAACTTTGCAGAGGAATATAGATACATTGAGTGAGTGGGCTGAGTGAGTGGACAAAGGTCTGGCAGATGGAATACAATGTTGATAAATGTGAAGTCATCCATTTTGGTCGGAGTAACAGTAAAACAGATTATTACTTGAATGGTAAAAAAGTTGCAGCTTGCTGCTATGCAGAGGGACCAGGGTGCCCTTGTGCATGAATCACACAGGGTAAGTCTACAGGTACAACAAGTAATTAGGAAGGCAGATGGAATTTTGTCCTTCATTGCGAAAGAGATTGAGTTTAAAAGCAGAGAGGTAATGCTGCAGCTGTACAAGGTCCTGGTGAGGCCACACCTGGAATACTGTGTGCAGTTTTGGGGTCTCCTTACTTGAGGAAGAATACACTGGAAGTGGAGGGGCTGCAGAGGAGGTTCACGAGGTTGTTTCCAGGGTTGAGGGAATTGGTTTATGAGGAAAGACTGAGTGGATTTGGATATTAATCATAGGGATTCAGAAAAAATGAGAGGGGATCTTATAGAAACATATAGAATTATGAAGGGGACAGATAAGATAGAGGTAGATAGGATGTTTCCACTGGAGGGTGAAACTAGGATGGGAGTACATTGGCTAAAGATTAGAGGGAGCGGATTTAGGACTGAATTGTGAAGAAACTTCTTCACACAGAGGGTTGGTAATATGTAGAACTCCTTGCCCAGGGATGTAGTTGACACTAGATCAGTAAACGTTTTCAAAAGGGAAGGGAGATTTTTTTTTGAAAAATAAAGGAATTAAGGGATACAGTGAGAGGGCGGTAAGTGGAGCTGTGTCCAGGAAAAGACCAGCCACGATCTTATTGAATGGCGGAGCAGGCTGTGAAGGGCCGGACGGCCTACTCCTGATCCTCGCTCTTATGTTCTTGTCCTTAGGATTGGCTGGAGGAACAGCAATTATTTCTCTCGCATTTTTTTTGAACAGGGGTGTATTATTTATAACCATCCATTTCTTTGGAACCGCTTCAATATCTCCAGAGAACTGAAAGATTATGGTCAATGCCTCTATCGCTCCTTCTCTCAATAACTCACATACCTGCAGTCCAAGGTGGGCGCAAGTCCTTTCCATTGGGGGAGTAGTGTACTGGATTGAAAGGGTTAACTGAACCTGTTTGCTTTGTGACTGCATTTAATGTCAAACTCCATGGACCATAACTGTGTCCCAGGAGGGTTTCCCTCTTCTATTAATTACAAATTCCTTACAATGTACAAAGCTATAGTATCAGTGACAGCATCACCTCCAGCATCACCCCCAGCACTAACAGGGACCGGCAGCTCCAGAGACTGGGAGCTCGGGAGAAGAGAGATTCGAATCTGAGAACAATAGATTGGAATTTTACAACCATGGGTTGGAATCTGAACACAGAAGATCGGAATTTTACAACAATGGACAGGAGTTTCTCAGCAACAATTGATTATATTTTTGCAAATTACCACTTGATGTCATTAACAACCCGGATCTGTTATATACTCCTGGTTATTCAACGTATTTACTATCCCACCCTTGTT
This sequence comes from Chiloscyllium plagiosum, assembly GCF_037043375.1. Classification (NCBI taxonomy): domain Eukaryota; kingdom Metazoa; phylum Chordata; class Chondrichthyes; order Orectolobiformes; family Hemiscylliidae; genus Chiloscyllium; species Chiloscyllium plagiosum. The sequence continues at coordinate 93,808,567 of NW_028270150.1, forward strand.
ATTGTTGGTGTTCCTGGTAAGTCTCTAGCTCTTCTCTTAACTCTTAGAACTACCTTTAACTGCATCGCTTTTCCTGCCAGTTCCTCTCTCCTCCTTGCTGCTGTTACTGTAGTCCCTGCTGAGGACATGTCCGCCCATGAGATCTGAAAATCATGTTTCACTCTATTAATGTTCTTGTCATTCATACTTATCCACTGATGCTCACCCCATCCTTGGCCAAGTCATGAGGATCAGTGAGATTGTTCAGAATCTTACCAATCCATTTAGATTCAAAGAATTAGAGAGATGTACAGCAGGGAAACAGACCCTTCAGTCCAACTCATCCATGCTAGCCAGATATCCCAACCTAATCTAGTGCCATTTGCTACACAAGGTCCATATCCTTCTAAACCCTTCATATAACCATCCAAATGTTGTAATTTCACAACAGCCTCCACCACTTCCTCTGGCAGCTCATTCCAGATACGTTCCATCCTCTACATGAAAAAGTTGCCCCTTAGCTTCCTTATAGATTTTTCCCCTCTCACCCTAAAACAATGCCATCCCGTTCTGGACTCCCCCACACCAGGGAAAAGACCTTGTCCTTTTACCCTATCCATGCCCCTCAAGATTTTAGAAACGTCTGCACGGTCACCCCTCAGTCTCCAACACTACGGGGAAAACAGCCCCAGCCTACTCAGCCTCTCCTTATAGCTCAAATCCTCCAACCCTGGCGACATCCTTGCAAATCTTTTCTGAGCCCTTTCAAGTTTCACAACATCCTTCCAATAGGAGTGATTTGAACCCAAGCATTGCTGACCTCATGCTTGTTCCTGGCACTGATTCTGGTGGCCACCGTTTCCACAATGTGTCTCATCAAGGGACCTTTTCAGTCAATTCATCTTCTCAGTTCCTCATCCTGACCAACACATCCGAACACGCCACCCACCCACCCCTATTCTTGCTACATTAGGCGTAAACAAGTATGCTCTCTCAAGACTGGTAGCCAAGAAAACAGAGTTATAGGCAAACAGGGGACTTTCAGAATGTGCCTTGCATTGTTTCTCAAAGCTGTTGCTCAATTACGATTAACTTACCCAGACAATGCCTATTCTTGGACTTGTTATTGGTTTCACTGCTTGTGCGCCAATCTATTCCCATGCTCCAAGTGACCTGTGACCCCTCTTTTGTTCAAAATGCCCAGTGTGTCCAAACCAATGTCTGACAAAATCCAAAACCAGACAAGAGTCTCGGTGCCATGCCTGTTGGCTATGAGAGAGTATTCCTGTATTTGTACTGGAGAAGGTCTACTCCTCCACAAGCTTATTCAATGACCTGCTCAACCCCACCTGCAATACTCCTTCCTCCACACCACCCCCATGTAGTTAACCACACCAAGAAGCCGACACAGTTAATGGTAGGGCCATGGAGAGAGTTGTCGAACAGAGATACCAAGGGGTGCAAGCACATAGTACCAGGACACTGGCATCACAGGTGGACAGGGTGATGAAGAAGGCATTTGGCAAACTTGTCCAAAACCAGAGGGTATAGGTTTAAGGTGATGAAAGAAAGGATTTAAACAGGACCAGAGGGTCAACTTAATCACATAAAATGTGGCATTTCTGTGGGAAGAAGCTACCAGAAGAAGTGGTAGTATTTGGGACAATGGCAACATTTAAAGCAACTATGAATAGGTATATGGATAGGAAAGGTTCAGAGGGATATGGGAGAAATACAGGCAAATAGGAGTAACTCCGTTCAGGAAACATGGTTGGCATGGACCACTTGGACTGAAAGGTCTGTTTGTGTGCTCTATGACTCTATGATTCTATGGCCCGGAGCTGAGGACACAGGGCAGGAGGATTGGCAGGAGAGAACATCAACCAGAAACCAATCCCTCATTATAGACCCCACTACATACCCAATCGCTTTCATCTCCCATGACAACAGTGGGTGTTTAAAACTGTTTCCAGCCTGGCTACGCCCTCTGTGCAGATACCAACATGGGTGAGAATGCAGAGACCATCCGAGACTACAGATGCAGTACAATACTTTAGACTGTTCGAGAGTGTCCTCTGTCTAAACCTGATGGTGGCCTTACAGAACTCAGTCAAGTTACTGACGAAGCTATTGCTGGGCTTTGTGACCATGTGTGCACCCAGATAATAAGTATTCTTCTGAACAAGATGCGTTATCTCACACATTTGACATGCATCTGCTCATTTCACTGCCTGACAATGGATCCTGATTTCCTGGACAATTTTCCTCACTTATTTCCATGGATCATGTCATCAAAATTTGAAATGTTGCCCTTTTACTCAGAGTTAGAGCCATGAGTGTATCACACCAGTCCCAGTGGAACAATGGGGGAGCACAGATTTATTTCGCCTGCAGTCTGTAATATACCTCTTCAACATGACGCTGATTAAAGTCCATCTAAACATTGTTGCAATTCTCAAACATATGCACTAATTTGTTTTTTTTTCATTCAATATGACCCTGTTAGTTTATTTACTTCTCAATCTACTGGGGAAACCCATGTCTCATCCTCAGGTGTTCCATTTGCTCCAAACCTGATGTACAACTTCCCTGGTTTACAATGAGGTGCCAATTGAGATTATGTTTTCATTGATTTTGCAGCGGACTCATTTCCAATCATAGCTTTGTCGTAACTGAATTCTGTCCGGCCGATTAGCGGTGAGGAAATCTTTCAGCCAGTCCAACATTTAACTCCTCGTGTGGAGTAAAATACTGCAGATTCTGCCAACCTGAAATAAAACCACAACTCCCAAAGTACTCAACAGATCGGGCAGCATCCATGGAGAGTGAGGCAGTCAGGAATTCAGGTTCGAGACCTGGAGTCAGAACTGGGAGTGGTCAGAGTTGTTTATTTAATTTAGGAATGGAAATGAGATGGCTGCAGAGAACATGGAAAGATCTGTACTGGTGTGGAAGACAGGAGAGATTAAATGACGAAAAGAATTTTCATGAAAGACAAAATGGGAAAGATAGAAAAATAATTCATTAGGGGGAGTTGGGAGGTCATGTTGCTGCTGTGCAGGACATTGGTTAGGCGATGTTTGGAATATTTTGTGCAATTCTGGTCTCCCTGCTTAGGAAAGATATTATGAAACTTGAAAGGGTTCAGAAAAGATTTTCAAGGACATTGCCAGGGTTGAAGGCTGTAAGATATAAGGAGAGGCTGCATAGGCTGGGGCTGTTTTACCTTGGACCATTGGAGGCTTAGGGGTGACCTTATTGATGTTTATAAAATCATGAGGGGCATGGATAGGATAGACAAGGTTTTTTCTCTCAAGTCGAGAAGTCCAGTATGAGAGGACATAGCCTTAGTTTGAGTGGGGAAAGGTTTAAAAGGGACCTAAGGGGCAAATGTTTCATGCAGAGGGTGTTGTATGTATGGTATGAGCTGCCAGAGGAAGTGGTGGAGGCTGGTACAACAACAACATTTAAAAGACATTTGGATGGTTATTTGTATAGGAAATATTTAGAGGGATATGGATCAAATGCTAGTAAATGGGACATGATGAATTTAGGACATCTGGTCGGCATGGAGCAGTTGTTTCTGTGCTGTACAGCTCTTTCACTCTATGACTCTAACTACAGATGCAAAATCATCACTGTGCCACAATAAAAATGTGGGTCAGAGATCCTGATCTGAAGTTGTTGAACTTAGTGTCAATTGCAAACTTTGCCCTATTTTTGGGAAGCATCTTTGATGATGATTTTGGATTTTCCTATTTATAATTTTTGCTCCTTCACTTGTCCTGTGTACAATCTCATTTTGTGTTTCGTTTTCATCCCTTCTCCCATCTAATGTCTCCTGTCTCCCGGGTTACCACAGATCTTTTCATTTGTTGTTCCTTCCTTTCCATGACTGGTTTACATCCTGTTTCAGTACATTTCCCGTTCTGACAAAGGGTTAGCAGCCTGAAATGTTAACTCTGTCTCCCCACAGGCACTGTCAGAACTGCTGAGAATTTCCAACATTTCCTGTTTGCTTTCTATCATCTTAGCTTTTCCTTCTTGCCCTGACAGTAATGACTTTAATCTGATTGAAATTGATCAAACTTCTGACCTTTGTTATCATGTAATTGCAAGCCTTAGGTCAATTACAATAACACACCAAGTTGGCAGAGCTCATCAAAAGGGAATTCCAATTGGATTAGCTCCACAACCATGTAAGCATAATCGGCGTTTTCAAATATCTCACAGACTTGATTATATTTCCCACAATAAACACAAAGTGGTGATACTAAGCAAAGGGCAGTGGTCATTTGTCACATTCACAATGGAACACCCGTCCTCAAGCTGTAGTCCTCAACCTTGTCCCTTAACTGCAGCCTATCGCTGCCTTTCTCTCAGGATATATGTTTAGTGCCTTACAAACCATTACTTTATACACAGTTTGCCACTTGGTTCTGTGTTATATTGAGTAAAGCTCTGTATCTACTCAACCAGTTGATTAACGTGTTACCTAACTGTCCTTTCCGTGATAATACCCTGGTTTTGAAATCCATTTCTCCTTGCTGTTTATTTATTAAAATGACCAATTAGTGAGGCGAGGATGCACTTGTCCCTCTTCACGACTATTTTGGCTGTTCCAGTCTGCGGGTATCACTGGTTAATATGCAAATCCACGCTCTATCAACTTTGAAATACAGGATCTTTACATCCTCTGAATTAATCTTTTCCACCATCTTTCCGCATCACATGGGCTTGCACAAAATTGTAACTAATGTTCAGTTGAACCGATCCATCTCACTTCTCTCGCAATATTATGTACAGAATACACTTTTATGTGATTACCAAGATCTGACAGTGGTTTCCATTTCTGACAAATAATACATTTTAGAGTCCCATTCCTAATAAGTAATTTACTTCGTAGTAGATGGAAAAGGAACATTTGACAGGTTGTATTGAGACAATGAAGAGGTACTTGAGAATGATTTTTGAAATAGGTGGGCAGCACGGTGGCACAGTGGCACAGTGGTTAGCACTGCTGCCTCACAGCGCCAGAGACCCGGGTTCAATTCCCGCATCAGGCAATTCTCTGTGTGGAGTTTGCACATTCTCCCCATGTCTGCGTGGGTGTGCTCCGGGTTCTCCGGTTTCCTCCCACAATCCAAAAATGTGCAGGTTAGGTGAATTGGCCATGCTAAATTGCCCGTAGTGTTAGGTGAAGGGGTAATTGTAGGGGAATGGGTGGGTTGCGCTTCTGCGGGTCGGTGTGGACTTGTTGGGCTGAATGGCCTGTTTCTACACTGTAAGTAATCTAATCAATGTGCAGGGTTGCCACTAAGACAAAACATGTAGACTGTCTGTGCAGATACGATGGGCTGAATGGCTTTCTTCTGATAACTAACTGGGTGATTATTAAACCTGATCTCCCTTTTCCTTTCCTTTCCTTTCCCTTTCAATAGACATTCTCCTGTGCTCACCAGAAGCTAACACAAGGAACGGCGGAGACACTGCATAAAGTAATGGCCCTAAAAATATCTTGTCAGTGATAAATGGCTCCAATAGTAGCCATGCCCTGGGTTGAACTGTTCCAGTACAGTTACAAAACTGGCAACCACCTCTTAATATAGGGATTTAAACAGGTAAACCTCAAAGAATAGAACAAAGTAAATCCAGATAATTACCACCCCATCGGTCTGATCAGAATTAACAGTAACACGGTGGAAGGTGTCATCAAGAGTACTCCCGAGCTGCACTCCCTCAGCAATAACTTGTTCACTGGTGTTCAGCTCTGCAGGGTTGCTTGGCATCAGACCTCATAACAACTATTATCCAAACAAGGACAAAAGAGTTGGACTCCTGTGGTGAGAGAGTCTGCACTTGACATCAAAGCTGTAAGTGACCAAGTCTGACCTTAAGGAAGCCTAAAATAATGAGAAATGGGATGAAACTCTCATTGGTTGTGGTCATTCCTGGCACATTGGAGGATGGGTGTGGTTGTTGGAAGTCAGTCACCTCAGCTCCAGGACATCTCTGCAGGAGTTCCTCAGGGAAGTGTCCCAAACCCAGTTATCTTCAGCTGCTTCATCATGGACAATCCCTCCATCATATGGTCAGAATTCAGGATGTTTGTTGATTGTTCACAAAGTTTAGTCCCATTCCTATTGAAGATTGTGATACTGGAAAAGCACAGCTAGTCGGGCAGCATCTGAATAGCACGAGAATTGGCATTTCAGGTGTAAGGCCTTCATCAGGATTCCTGATAAAGGGCTTATGCCCAAAATGTCAATTCCCCTGCTCCTCAGAAGCTACTTGATTGGCTGTGCTTTTCCAGCAGCACACTCTTTGACTCTGATCTCCAGCATCTGCAGTCCTCACTTTCCCCTCATCATATACTATGTCCATTTCTAACAACATTTGGACAATATTCAGGCCTGGGCTAACAAGTAGCATTTGCTCTACACAAGAGTCAGGTATCTCCAAAAAGAGAGATTGTAACCATTTCCCTCCATATCAATGAATTTCCTAATGTCATTATCCTGGGGGAGAGGGTGAGGGGTAGCAATAGACCACAAACTGAGCTGGACCAGTTATATAAATACCAGTGTTACAAGACCATGTCAGAGATCGGTGATTCTATGATATATGTATCACACTCTCCTGAGGATAACATAGACTGAGATGTTTCCACATTAATCCACCTTCATTGGATAATGATCAGGAGCTGATACCCACCATGATCACTAGATACTAATGAAGGGAAACTTGGGCTGATTCTCCACAAAATCTTTGAATGACTTTGTAAAGATGAAGAACAGGAATCTGGACATTTTCTCCACTCTAAGACAGGGTCACTGATCTCTGTTCCACTTCAGAAACTGAAACATACCTCCCACGGTCTTTGTGATATCTCCTATAATCCATTGTGTTCCCTTCAATAACCGGTCAGCTTGGTGTCAATGTTCACATCATCTCTTATAAATACATTTCCTCATTTTTCTGTTTCAACCCAAATATGAGTTCCTAGTTAATGGCTGATATTTTGGATCCAGTCGATTGCATGACCATAGGTAGAGACACCTCAATACATTTTCAGAAACAGGGACATGTACAGAAATCATATGATGTACTCTGTGCAACTGGTAACTTTTTGAGAAGCTTGCTTAATTTTCCTGTTTATTTTTCTTCCCCACAGTGAACACCATAACAATTATAATTCTGGCACAAGGGAAGTGTGGTCTGTCAAAATGTATTACACGATATCTGGTGGTGATGTCAGCAGCAGATATACTGGTTATTATCCTTGATCTGCTATTAAGGCACATTCCAATTATTTATAAGAGAGAGTTACGTTTCATACAGTCCATCCCCATCTGTAATATCCACGCTGTCTTCCTTTATGCAGCCACCGACTGTTCTGTCTGGTTTACTGTCGCTTTTACCTTTGATCGATATGTGGCCATTTGCTGCCCAAATCTGCAAATTAAATTTTGTACTGAGAAGACAGCAGCCGTGGTTCTGGGAACAGTGACTGTGCTGAGTGGTTTGAAGAACATTTTCTGGTACTTTATGTTCACATCTCAGTACATGCTCAGGAATCAGCCCTAGTTTTGTTCAGTACAAACTGATATTCTGTACTCTCCAGCCTGGGGAACAATCGAGTGCCTTCATTATATCCTGAACCCAGCAGTGCCATTTGTTCTGATTCTGCTGCTCAATGCTTTAAGTGTCAGGCACATTTTAGTGGCCAGCAGAGCCCGCAGGAGACTTCGGGCTCACAGCAGTGGGGAGAATCCCAGTGACCCAGAAATGGGGACTCGAAGGAAGTCGATCATTTTATTGTTTGTCATCTCAGGGAATTTCATTCTGTTATGGTCAGTGTTTATGCTATGCTCTCGATGGAAACGCATGTATCGGATGGGGTATAGGGCCATAAATCTACATTATTTTGTACGAGAAATAGGATTCATTCTCCAGCTCCTAAGCTGCTGCACAAACACTTGTATATATGTCGTGACCCAGACTAAGTTGAGGAAACAGCTGAAGAACATGGTAAAATACCCTTTTACCCGAACGGTGAAATTCATTAAATGGTGAGATGGATTGAAGGATTAAGTTGCAGAATCGATCCAATCCACTCTCCGTGTGGTCAGTCATATAGCCACACAGTGATGGGAGTCTGGTCTTTCCAAACTTTGTGATACAGACTGAGTGTGTTCAGTTGGCAGTCCTGGTGCTCTACTACAGACACAGTGTGATTGATCTGTTGTTTCTGGGTCAATGATGTAGACACAGTGGGGTCAGTCTACTCTCTCCAAAATACGTGACACTGATATAGTAGGGATAATCTGCCCTCTCTAGGGTATGTGACGAAGAGACAGTGAGGTTGGTCTGCCCTCTCTGGGATACCCGTGAACATACTAATATGAATGAGGAGTAGGTCAATTGACCCTGGAGTCTGATCTGCAATTTGATCAGTTCATGGTTGATCTGGCTCCAACCTTCATCGTCTTTTCCACCTACTTTCCATCCCCATTGAGTCCCTTGTTAGTGAAGAAGTCACATAACTCTTCCATACCAAGTCATCAATGAGCCTGCCTCCATTATTATCGGGAAGATCATTCCACACACTATTGTACAGTGAGGCTAAACACATGCGGTATGTGCTGCTACAAATACTTTGTCAGTTTTAAAAGGGAGTTTACAGAGTTTGGATTTGTTAATTTATTGAAACTCAATTATACATGAGGCATGACAGGGACTCTGAAATAGTGAATAATATCTGATTGTATTAAGTTTCATTAAGTAAAGCTGACTCATCTGACAACAAAACTGGATTGAAAGAACATGCAAGAGACACAAATGTTATAAAACCATAAGACAGAGGAGCAGAAGTTATGCCATTCATCCCAATGAGTCTGCTCCACCATTCAATCTTGGCTGATATGTTTCTCAATCCCAGTCTCCTGCTTTGTCCCCATAACCCTTTATCCCTTGATACTCAAGAACCTATCAATCTCAGTCTTAAATATACTAATGACCTCGTCTCCACAGTCTTCTGTAGCAATGAATTCCATAGACTTCTGGATGAAGAAGTTTCTCATTATCTCCATTCCGAAATGTCTTCCCTTTACTCTAAGGCTGTGCCCTTGGGTCGTAGTCTCTCCTATCAATGGAAACATCTTCCCAACATCCACCCAGTCCAGTTCAAAGTTAAAAAATTCACAACACCAGGTTATATTCCAACAGGTTTATTTGGAAGCACTAGCTTTCAGAGCACTGTTCCTTCATCAGGTGGTTGTGGATTATTAGACTGTAAAACACAGAATTTATAGCAAATGTTTACAGTGTGATGTGACTGAAATTATATATTGAAAAAGACCTGGATTATTCATTAAGTCTCTCATCTGTTAAAATGATCATGTTGATTTCAGTTCTTTCATATGTAAATGCAAAAAAGTTACATTTTTTAAAAGTTACATTCCCATGAACTTTAACAATTGGTGTCATGTTGGCCCAGATAATGTATTGAAGGTGTGAGCTTTCGTGTGCGAGGCTGTCTGTGCCACAATGGTCAGACTGATTCTCATCTAAAAAATGGATTTACAGAATCTTACAAGGATTCATACAGTTTTTGATCAAATAAAATGTAATTCTTCAAGTACAGATTCACCCCACAAACTTATATGTGTATGTATGCATTTTGGGGGGGGGGGGGGGGGGGTGTATTGGGGGGAGGGGGAGGGGTGTTGTGGGTGTCTGTGAGAGAGAGCGTGTATGTGTGTGAGTGTGAGTGCAAAGGGGTGTAATTCTGTGTGAAGGTGTGTGTGTGAGTGTATGACAGAGGGTCTGCGTGAGTGTGTGTATCTGTAAGAGTTTGTGTATGTGCGCGTGTGTAGGAGTGAGTGAGTGTGTGTATGCGCGTGTGTGTAGGAGCGCCTGTGTGTGTGTGTGTGTGTGGGAGTGTCTGTGTGCATAGTGCAATGGGGTCAGTGCTCCGAAATCTAGTGCCTCCAATTAAACCTGTTGGACTATAACCTGTTATTGTGTGATTTTTAACTTTGTACAGCCCGGTCCAACACCGGCATCTTCAAATCAGTCCAGGCCATTCAGTATTCTGTGTGTTTCATTTAGATTCCCCCTCATCCTTCTAACATCCATCAAATATAGATCCAGAGTCCTCAAATGTTCCTCATATGTTACGTTTTTCATTCCGAGTAATTTTCATTTCATTTCAATTATTCTGCTGTCCTGCGTGTTTTGCATTTATGTACGTTATGCTGCCCTGTTTATGATCATGTAATTTGTGCTGTCCATGCAGCACCTTGGTCCTGGAGGAACTCTGTCTCGTTTTTCCTGTTTCGATTGCATATGGTAGAAAACACAAATAAAGCAACTCATGACCCTTGACCCTTGGCTCCTGGCACCATTTTCGTGAACCTTCTCAGAACACACTCCAGGGCCAGTATATCCTTCCTGAGATATGGGCCCCAAAACTGTGCACAATACACCAAAAGTGTTCTGACCAGAGCCTTATACAGCCTTATAAAGCCTCAGAACTACATCCCCGCTTTAATCTTCTCATCCTCTCAAGATAAATGCCATTCCTGCACTTCCCTCCTTAACTACTCACTCAACCTGCAAGTTTACCTTGAGATAATCCTGAACTAAAACTCCCAAGTCTTTTTGCACTTCACACTTCTGAATTTTCTCCCCATTTAGAAAATATTCCATGCATATATATTTCCTACCAATGTGCATTACCTCACATCTTCCCACATCTGCCACTTCTTTGCCCACTCTCCTCAATGCTACCTGCGCTCTACCTATCTTTGTATCCTCTAACCACTTAGCCAGAATGCCTCAGTTCCTTCATCTAGATCGTTAATGTATAAAGTGAAAAGTTGTGGTTCCAACACTGAGCCTTGCAGAATCCCAGTTGTTACTGGCTGCCATCCTGAGAAGGACCCTTTCATTCCCACTCTCGGCTCCCTGACAGACACGCAGGCTTCTATCCATGCTAGCACCTTGCCTCCATCACCATGGGCCCTTACCTTACTCAGTAGCCTCCTGTGCAACATCTTCTCAAAGCCCTTCTTGAAATCCATGTAGATGACATCCATTGTCTCTCCTTGATCTAATCTGCTCGTTACTTGCTCGAAGAATTCTAGCAGCTTTGACCTCCCCTTGATGAAAACAAGCTGAATTTGCCCTATTTTACCAGACACTTCCAAGTATTCGGAACTCTTATCCTTCACAATGGATTCAAGGATCTTAACCACAACCAAGGCTCGGCTAATTGGTCTGTCATTTTCCATAATTTGCCTGACTGCTTCTAAGTATTTAATATATTTTATGTATAATTGTCTGTTTCGTATTTTCCCTCCTTATTTCTCTTTTGTTGCCCTCTGTTGGTCTTTGCAAGCTTCCCAATCCTTTGTTTCCCAATGTCCTTTGCCACATAATAAGCTTTTGCTTTTGCTTTTATGCTCTTCCTGACTTCCTTAGTCAGCCATAGTTCCCTCATCCTCCCTGTACCATGCTTCCTTTTCCTTCAGGATGAATCTCTGCTGTGTCTCCTGAATTACTCCCAGAAACTCCTGTCATTGCTGTTCCACTGTCTTTCCTGCTCGGCTCCTCTCCCAGTCAATTCTCCCCAGCTCCTCCCTCATGCCTCTGTATCTGCCTTTATTCAGCTGTAATACTGTTACCTCTGATTTTATCTTCTCCCTCTCAAATTTCAGAGTTAATTTGATCACATTATGATCACAGCCTCTACAGGGTTCCTTCACATTAAGCTCCCTTATCAAGTCTGCCTCATTGAACAGCACTAAATCCAGAATTGCCTGTTCCCCCGTGGGCTCCACCACAAGCTGCTCCAAAAAGCCATCTCATAGACATTCCACAATTTCCTTTTCTTGCAATTCCTTATCAACCTGATTTTCCAAATCCACCTGCATTTTGGAATCCCCCATGATCACTGTAACGTTGCCTTTCCTACACATCTTTTCTATCTCCTGGTGTATCTTGTACCCCAGCTCCTGAATACTGTTTGGAGGCCTGTAAATAACTCCAAGTATGTTTTTTGTTTCATTTGCGGTTCCTGAATTCTACCCATATATATTCTATATGATCTGATCTTACTTCGTGTCTTACTATTGATTTAATTTCATTTTTTACTGATAAGGCAATCCCACTCCCTTGGCCTACCTGGCTTTTTTTTGATAGGATGTATATCCTGGAACATTCATCTTCCAAACCTGAACCCCTTACAGCCAAGTCTCTGTGATCCCCACCATGTCATACCTGCCACTTTTGCTCTGACTCACAATCTCATTTCCCTTATTCCTTATCCTGTGTACATTCAGGTATGACACCTTCAGTCCTGTACTAAGCGTCCCTCTTCTCATTGTCATTCATTTGCCTAGTTATCCTCATCATAAATATAAGACAGGCATCAAACTGAGTCTGAAACCTAACTCCTGGATACAAAATCACTTCCTTCCTTGAGACAGAATACCTCAAGTGCTCACATGGACAAAAGCCTGTCTTTAAAAGTTGCTAAACCCAAAAGGTCATCCCTCTGATCAAACAAAACCCAACCTGGGTCAGGAGCACACTTCAACTTCCCCCAGGAGAAAGGGAGCACTTACAATGTGGCACTCGAACCCTTGTTTTGTAGTTCATTTGGCCCAGTGCTCAATGTTAATTAAAACTTACTGTTTAACACCAACCTGCTCATAACGTGTTCATGGTTAGTTTAATTGACTTTCCCATCTGCATAAGTTGCCTTTTGTTTTTGCACTGTCTGTTGTTCTATCTCAGAATGACAGGTCGCGAAGCATTGCTGTATCCCTGGCTTTAAGTCTCAAGTGCATTTCTCGCTGAGAAAAGACAGGAGACAACTTCTCTCTTCTGCACTAACAGCCTTTTCAATAAAACAAAACATCATTAATATTTATGAGTAAAATTATTGAAAAGCCAGCCTTTATTCACTCATATTTATTAATTATTTCTTCGTCAATTCCAGCACAATGTAAGTGTTTCTAAAGCAGTTGCTTTGCTGAGACCCATAGACTGGTGTGGGACTGTTCTGGGAATCAGTGCGGCTGTGTGACTGTACAAGGTGGCTTCGTTTATGGAGACTGTTTTGGAAAGGATTGGCCTCTTTCCCTTTCGTAAGATTAACAAATGTATATGTTTGTAAAACTCCTCTAAAAACACCAGATTAAATACATTTTTACACTAAATTCTATAACTCCAATTACTTACAATCGTCTCGATATAGGAGGGCCCTGAGAACTGTTTCCTAACTGGAACCAGAATCTCTTCTAAAATAAACAGGGTGGGGCTCGTTGCCTCTCAGTGATTATTTCCACATCAGAAGGGTGTGTTGTCCATTGTAACAGAGACTGTTAGAAGGGTCTGATCTTTTGTTCGACTCCTCCCAGATCCTCCCACCATGTCATGGTCACTGTGGGTTGTCCTTTTTACACTCGATCAGTATTAACCCTTTCAGACCCATGTACAGCATTTGATTTGATTTATTGTTGTCACTTGTACCAACATTCAGGGAAATGTTTTGTTTTGCGGGCGGTAGACGTGCATTACAACATACAGGCAGATCATTGGGTATTTAGATAGAGTGAGGCAGACAGCGTTACAGCGACACAGGAGCAGCACAAACACAAGATCAGCATTAGATTTGAAATTAGTCATTCAGCAGTCTAAGAACAGCAGGGAAGAAGCTGTGGCTGTGTGTGATGAAGCTTCTGCATCTTCTGCCTGATGGAAGAAGTTGGAAAAGAGTCTGACCGGGTGGGAGGGGTCTTTAATGGTGTTCCCTGTCTTTCCGCGGCATCCAGAACTATAGATGGAGTCGACAGTTGGAAGGTTGGCTTGTGTCATTGTCTGGGCTGTGTTCATAACTTTCTGTAGTTTCTTCTGGTCCTGGACAGAGCTGTTACCGTACCAAGCCGTGATACACCCAGATAGAATGCTTTCTATGGTGCAGCTATAAACGTTGGTGAGAGTCCTTGCGAATGTGCTGAATTTCCTTAGCCTCGTGGAGAAGAAGAGTTGTTGTTGTGACCTCCATGACATCCTCACTACATTTCTATTCAATCCTCTCCACACCTCTATGCTGTCTTCCATATACCTCCATTCAGTCCTCTATACACCTCCATTCAGTCCTCCATACACCTCCATTCTGTCCTCCATACACCTCCATTCTGTCCTCCATACACCTCCATTCTGTCCTCTATACACCTCCATTCAGTCCTCCATACACCTCCATTCTGTCCTCCATACACCTCCATTCTGTCCTCCATACACCTCCATTCAGTCCTCCATACACCTCCATTCAGTCCTCTATGCACCTCCATTCAGTCCTCTATACACCTCCATTCTGTCCTCCATACACCTCCATTCTGTCCTCTATACACCTCAATTCTGTCCTCTATACACCGCCATTCTGTCCTCCATACACCTCCATTCTGTCCTCCATACACCTCCATTCAGTCCTCCATACACCTCCATTCTGTCCTCCATACACCTCCATTCAGTCCTCTATACACCTCCATTCTGTCCTCCATACACCTCCATTCTGTCCTCTATACACCTCAATTCTGTCCTCTATACACCGCCATTCTGTCCTCCATACACCTCCATTCTGTCCTCCATACACCTCCATTCAGTCCTCCATACACCTCCATTCTGTCCTCCATACACCTCCATTCAGTCCTCCATACACCTCCATTCTGTCCTCTATACACCGCCATTCTGTCCTCCATACACCTCCATTCTGTCCTCCATACACCTCCATTCTGTCCTCCATACACCTCCATTCTGTCCTCTATACACCGCCATTCTGTCCTCCATACACCTCCATTCTGTCCTCCATACACCTCCATTCAGTCCTCCATACACCTCCATTCTGTCCTCTATACACCTCCATTCTGTCCTCTATACACCTCCATTCAGTCCTCAATGTACCTCCATTCAGTCCTCTATACACCTCCATTCTGTCCTCTATACACCTCCATTCAGTCCTCAATGTACCTCCATTCAGTCCTCTATACACCTCCATTCTGTCCTCTATACACCTCCATTCTGTCCTCAATGTACCTCCATTCAGTCCTCTATACACCTCCATTCTGTCCTCCATACACCTCCATTCTGTCCTCTATACACCTCAATTCTGTCCTCCATACACCTCCATTCAGTCCTCCATACACCTCCATTCTGTCCTCCATGCACCTCCATTTAGTCTTCCACATACCTCCATTCAGTCCTCAATATACCTCCATTCAGTCCTCTATACACCTCCATTCAGTCCTCTATACACCTCCATTCAGTCCTCCATACACCTCCATTCTGTCCTCTATACACCTCCATTCTGTCCTCCATACACCTCCATTCTGTCCTCTGTGCACCTCCATTCAGTCCTCCATACACCTCCATTCTGTCCTCTATACATCTCCATTCAGTCCTCTATACACCTCCATTCAGTCCTCCATACACCTCCATTCAGTCCTCCATACACCTCCATTCAGTCCCCAAGACTTCTCCATTCAGTTCTCCATACACCTCCATTCAGTCCTCCATATACCTCCATTCAGTCCTCCATACACCTCCATTCAGTCCTCCATACACCTCCATTCTATCCTCCATACACCTCCATTCTATCCTCCATACACCTCCATTCTGTCCTCCATACACCTCCATTCAGTCCTCCATACACCTCCATTCAGTCCCCAAGACTCCTCCATGCAATCTCCCATGATTTGGAGATGCCGGTGTTGGACTGGGATGTAGAAAGTTAAAAATCACACCACACCAGGTTATAGTCCAACAGGTTTATTTGGAAGCACTAGCTTTCGGAGCGCTGCTCCTTCATCAGGTGGTTGCGGAGAATAAGGATTTAAGGCACAGAAGTTATAGCAAAAGTTTCCAGTAAAATGAAACTGAAATTATATATTGAAAAGGACCTGGATTGTTTGTTAAGTCTCTTGTCTTTTAGAATGGGCATGTTGCTTTCAGTTCTTTCACGTGTAAATCGCAAAACCTTTTTTAAAAGTTTCATTCTCAAGTGAGAAGGAACAGTGCTACGAAAGCTAGTGCTTCCAAATAAACCTCTTGGACTATGACCTTGTATGGTGTGACTTTTAACTTTATGCAGTGTCCCATACACCTCCATGCAGCGGAGGCAGGGGGGTGATGGTGTCCTGGCATTATTAGGAGATTATCAATCCAGAAACTCAGCCAATGCTCTGGGGAACAAGGTTTCAATCCTGCCACGACAGATGGTGGAATTTGTACTTTAGTTTTTAAAAAATCTGCAAATAAGAATATACCGATGACCATGGGAAACCCATCTGGTTCACTAATGCCTGATAGGGACGGAAATCTGCTGTCCTCACCTGGTCTGGCCTACATGTGACTCCAGACCCCCAGCAGTGTGATTGATTCTCAATTGTCCCCTGATCTGGCCTGGCAAGCCATTCAGTTTTACCAGTCATTACAAAGTCTCAGAGAAATGAAACTGGACGGATCACCTGGCATCGACCTAGGCCACGTAAAAAGGCAGAAACAGCCCTGTCGATCCTAAAAAGGGTCAATCTGGGGGCTAATGTCAAAATTGGGAGAGCTGTCCCATGGGCTAGTCAAGCCAAAATGCGACATAGTCATACTCACAGAATCCTCCCTGACATTCTATATCCCAGTCACCACATCACCATCCCTGGATATGTCCTGACAGACCCAGCAGAGGAGGCAGCATAGTGGGGATACGGTCAGGAGGGAGTTGCCCTGTGAGTCCTCAACATTGACTCCAGACCCCATGGAGTCTCATGGCTTCAGGTTAAACATGAACAAGGAAAGCTCCTGCTGATTACCATGTACCGTCCTCCCTCAGCTGATGAATCAGTTCTCCTCCATGTTGAACAACACTTGGAGGAACCACTGAAGGTGACAAGGGCACAACATGTACCCTGGGGGGGGGGGGGTTTCAATGTTCACCATTGAGAGTGTCTCGGCAGCAATACAACTGACTGAGCTGGTCAGGTCCTAAAGGACAGAGCTGTTAGACTGGGGCTCGGCTGGTGGTGAGGGAACTAACAAGAGGGAAAAACATACTCACGCTCATCTTTACTAATCTGGCAGCAGCAGGTACTTTGGTCAATGACAGTATCAGGAAGACCAGCCAAAGAGACAAAGTCCTGTCTTCATATTGAGAATATGTTGTGTGCTACGAAATGTATGCGACAAATGAGACAGACTTCAAACAGATCTAACAACTCAAGACTTGACAACCATGATGTGTTGTGGGCCATTAACAGCAGCATAATCGTGACTTCATCGCCCAGCATATCCCCCATTCCACCATAACCATCAAGCCAGGGGATCAACCCTGGGTCAATGGAGAGTGCAGGAGGGCACGTCAGGACCAACACCAGGCATAGCTGAAGATGAGGTGTCAACCTGGTAAAGCCCCACCAAACCAACTATTTGCATGCCAATCAGCATAAACAGCAAGTGATAGACAGAGCTAAGTGATCCCACAATCAATGGATCCGATCTGAGCTCTGCAGTCCTGCCACATTCAGTCGTGAATGGTAGTGGACAACTGAACAACTCACTAGAGGAGGAGGCTCCACAAACATTCCCAACCTTAGTGATGGAAGAGCCCATCACATTATTTCAAAAGATAAGGATGAAGCACTTGCAGGAATCTTCAGCCAGAAGTGCTGAGCATGAACCATCTCACCCTCCGCCAGATACCAGTCTTCAGCCAATTCGATTCACTTCACATGACATCACAAAATGGTGGGAGACACTGGATACTGCAAAGACTGCAGGCCCTGCTTACATTCCAGCAATAATACTGAAGACATGTGCTCCAGAACATGTGGCTCCCCTAGCCAAGCTGTTCCAGTACAGTTCCAACACTGGCATCCACCCAACAATGTGGAAAATTGCCCAGTTATGTCCTATACAGAAAAAGCAGGTCAAATCCAAAACAACCAATTCCCTCCCCATCAGTCTATTCTCAATCACCAGTAAAGTGATGGAAGGTGACATCAGCCGTGCTATTGAGCAGCTCCTGCTCAGCAACAACCTGCTCAGTGACGCCCAGTTTGGGTTCCACCAGGACCACCCAGCTCCTGACCTCATTGCAGCCTTGGTTCAAACATGGACAAAAGAGCTGAGTTCCAGAGGGGAGGGGAGAGTGACAGCCTGTGACATCAAGGCCAATTTGACCGAGTATGGCATCAAGGGGTCCGAGCAAAGCTGAATCAATGGGCAGGGGGGTGGCGAACTCTCCAGTGGTTGGAGTCAGACCAGAGACGTATGAAGAGGAGTGTGGTTGTTGGAGGTCAGTCATTTCAGCTCCAGGACATCTCTGCAGGGGTTCCTCCGGGTCATGTCATTGGCAAAAACATCTCCAGTTGCTTCAGCATAAGGTCCCCATGAGCACATTTCCTCCCTCATAAAGTTGAAGTGGGGATGTTCAGCGATGACTGAGCAATGTTCTGCATCATTCACGACTCTTTAGATATTGAAGCAGTTTATGTTCAAATGCAATGTCCAGGCTTGGGCTGACAAGTGGCCAGTAACATTCGTAGCACACACAGCCAGGCTATGACCATCACCAATAAGAGACAATCTGACAACTGACCCTTGACTTTCAATGGTGTGGCCATCACTGAATGCCACAATGCCAACATCCTAGGGGATATGATTGACCAGACACTTCCCTGGACTCACCACACAAACACAGTGAATATAAGACCAGTTCAGAGGCTAATTATACTATGGTGCGTGACTCACCTCCTGACTCCCAAAGGCACAAGTCAGAAGTGTGTTAGAATACTCCCCACCTGCCTGAAAGAGTGAAGGTCCAACAACACTCAAGAAGCTTGACACCCTCCAGGACAAAGCAGCCCTCTTTATTGGCATTACATCCCTCCACTCCCTCCATTTCAGATGCTCAGTAGTAGGTGTGTAAAATCTACAAGATGCACTGTAGAAAATCACCAAAGATCCACAGGCAACACCTTCCAAATCCACAACCACTTCCATCCAGAAGGTCAAGGGCAGCAGATATATGGGAAAACCACCACCTTCAAGTTGTCCACCAAGCCTCTTACCATCTGAATTGGAGATAAATCGCCATTCCTTCACCATCACTGGGTGAAATCCTGGAATTTCCACCCTAATGGCATTGTGGGTCAACCCACAGCTGGTGGACTGCAACAGTTCAAGAAGGAACTCACCACCACCTTCTCAAGGGGCAACTAGAAACAGACAATAAATACTGGCCCAGCCAGCGATGCCCAGATCCCACCAATGAATAAATAATGTCCTCTACACACCTCCATGTCGTTCTCTACACAGATTCATCCTCTGCACTGTGTGATACTCTGACTAGTGACATGGTGAATGCCTGTCTCTCTGCACTAAACACTGAGATAAACCTAACAGCCCACAAGTAAACACAAAGTGAATGAGCCTTTAGAAAGTTAGCTCAGAGCCAGACGGTGCATCCTATGTCGCTGCATGAAATGTGCCCATGCCCCTGACTGTGAACCAACCTGGCAGAAGCAGGTACGGCATCATTGTCTCTGAGCTCCACAGTGAAGGGTGAGTTAATCTGAAAGCAGCCAGAATGATGTGGTGAGGCTGGGGTTTGGTGATGCCCACACACACGGACAAAGTGTGGGAGAGGACAGTGTTGATGGAGCATGCAGTGAAATGGTGCTGATGGTGGAGATGGATGAAGACCTGGAGAAGCAAACAGTGAGCTCCTGCCTCCAGGGAACTGCCCAGGCTTTCCTGTTGGGAACTGGCACCATCTGGTTTCCATAGGAACTGAAGGAAGGATTAGAATCTCCATTGAAATGAGGCCGGCATGAAAATGAGGTTGTGACGTCTCACTAGTGCGATTCATAATTCGCGGTTTAAACCAGAAAGGGGGAGTTGGAAATACTTTTCACAACAAAATCTAATGCTTTCATTCTTGCCATATTTTTCACGAGGGCCAACATCATCCCTGTGCCTAAGAAGGCTCATGCAGCGTGTCTCAATGACTACCGCCCAGTGGCCCTAACCTCAGTGGTCATGAAGTGCTTTGAAAGGCTGGTCATGGCATTAACCAACTCCAGCCTTCGCACTACTCTTGACCCACTCCAATTTGCCTATCGGACCAACAGATCCACGTCAGATGCCATATCACTTGTCCTTCACTCCTTCCCAGAATATCTTGACACCAAGAACAGCTACTCATTGACTGCAGTTCAGCCTTCAGCACTATTATCCCCTCGAGACTGATTACTAAACTTATTGATCTCGGATTAAGCCCCACTCTCTGTAACTGGATCCTCAATTTCCTGACCCACAGGCCACAATCAGTGAAGATTGTGGTCAATATTTCATCCTCACTAACACTCAACACTGGAGACCCCCAGGGGTGCGTACACAGCTCACTACTGTACTCACTGTATACCCATGACTGAGTCACTAAGTACCATATTAGTGCCAACCATATTAATGCCATTTATGATGACACCACCATAGTCAGTCCAATCTCAGATGGTGATGAAACAGACTACAGATGAGAGGTGCAAGACCCAGAAAAATGGTGCACTGAGATCAACCTCGCTCTTAATGCCAGCCAAACCAAGGAACTCATTATTGACTTTCAGCGGGATGTTACTCATGCCCCCCTACACATTAACAGCACAGAAGTGGAACGAGTGGAGAGTGTCAAGCTCCTGGGGGTGGTCATCAACAACAAGCTTTCTTGGACTCTTCATGTGAACGCACTGGTTACAAAGGCCCAGCAATGTCTCTTCTTCCTCAGGCAGCTGAGAAAATTTGGCATGTTGGCGAATATCCTTGCCAACATTTATAGGTGCCCCATTGAGAGCATTCTGTCTGGATGTATCACTGTTTGTGAGAAGATTTGTAGCTCGGGTGCTCGTTGTTGTGGTTCTGTTCGCCGAGCTGGAAGTTTTTGGTGCAAACGTTTCGTCCCCTGGCTAGGCGACATCATCAGTGCTTGGGAGCCTCCTGCGAAGCGCTTCTTTGATGTTTCCTCCGGTGTTTATAGTGGCCTGTCCCTGCTGCTTCCGGTTGTCAGTTTCAGCTGTCCGCTGTAGTGGTTGGTATATTGGGTCCAGGTCGATGTGTTTGTTGATGGAGTTTGTGGATGAATGCCATGCCTCTAGGAATTCCCTGGCTGTTCTCTGTCTGGCTTGCCCTATGATAGTAGTGTTGTCCCAGTCGAATTCATGTTGCTTGTTGTCTGTGTGTGTGGCTACTAAGGATAGCTGGTCGTGTCGTTTCGTGGCTAGTTGATGTTCATGTATGCGGATTGTTAGCTGTCTTCCTGTTTGTCCTATATAGTGTTTCACTATATAGGATGTATCACTACCTGGTATGGCAACTGTACCATTCAAGATCAGAGACGGTTACAGAGAGTGATGAACTCGGCCTGGACAATCACTAAGACCAACCTCCCTTCTATGGAATCCATCTATCAGGCCCGCTGTCAAGGAAAGGCCACCAGCATTATCAAAGATCCATCCCAACCTGGCAATGTTTTTCTACAAGCAGCCCAGGCCCGAGTACTTGCGATGCTGGTCAGAGGGGGTGGTTGATTCGCTGTCCACTGTTTTGATTCCCAAGGGGCCTATTAGAGAAAAAACAGTAACTTACCAATCCCACGCACAGAACTCTTTTTACTTTTGGTTAGAGAGGAGGATGGGTGGGAGACATGACCAAAGTAGTGTTTTGGGTAAAGCAACCAACCAAATATATGACCTTACTTATCCAGCTGTCCTGTGTCCGCTCCTGCTCCACCTATACACGAGGTAAGCTTTTAAATGCTTGACTTAGTTTCCCAGCAGCCCTCTGGTCCTTGCTCCCACTGTAAAAGTGGAGGTCCCTGATACTCAAGGTAAGCTTTAAAATGCTCAACTTACTTTCCTGGCATCCTGCTGGTCTTTGCTCCCGCTGTACTACCATGGCGTGGAGAAACTACTCCATGTTTTTTGCAGCCCTCAATATGTCATCAATAATGATGAGCATCTCGCCAAGATCACCCCACGCCTCCACTTCTCACCTTTAAACAACTGCTAAGTCTTATACAGACCATTGTTTGTAGCAAACTACCCAGCCATCAGGACAACTTCGACCAC
Source organism: Chiloscyllium plagiosum (assembly GCF_037043375.1). Lineage (NCBI taxonomy): Eukaryota > Metazoa > Chordata > Chondrichthyes > Orectolobiformes > Hemiscylliidae > Chiloscyllium > Chiloscyllium plagiosum. Next base: position 93,830,727 of record NW_028270150.1, read on the forward strand.
AACACCACACAACCCTGCCATGGCAACCTTCTGCAGGACATGTCAGACATGGACACTGCTATCACACATGGGAACACCACCCACCACATACACGGCAAATACCCATGTGACTCGGCCAATGCTGTCTCCCTCATACGCTTCAGGCAAGGATGCCCCAAGGCATGGTATATCGGTGAGACCACACAGACACTACAGCAATGGATGAACAGACACCACACAACAATTGCCAGACAGGAATGTTCCCTCCCAGTCAGGGAACACTTCAGCGGTCAGGGATATTCAACCTCTGATCTTTGGGTAAGTGTCCTTCAAGGCAGATTTCGAGATACACAACAATGCAGAATCACCGGGCAGAGACTGATAACTAAGTTCCAGACCCATGAAGCCAATCTCAACCGTGACCTTGGGTTCATGTCCTGCTACAGGTGACCCCCACCACACAGTTCTGTATCTGTAAAATCTTCTTTACTGTCATGTTGTGTCAGCATTAACTTGATCAGTTGCTCTGATCTCTTCACCTTATTAAGTTTTGAAATCCATCTCCGTGGGGTCATTGATACAGACACAGTGAAGGGAATCTGCCCTCTCCAATCTTTGTGATACAGACTGAGTATCTTCAGTTGGCAGTCCTGGTGATCTACCACAGACACAGAGTAAATGGTCTGTTGTCTCTGGGTCAATGATATAGACACTGTGCATTCAATCTACTCTACCCAAAGTACGTGACACTAATACAGTGGGGACAATCTGCCCTCTCTTGGGTCTGAGACAAAGACACAGTGAGTTTGGTCTGCTCTCTCTGGGATACATGTGAACACACTAATATGAATGAGGACTGGGTCAGTTAGCCCTTGAGTCTGATCTGCCATTTGATCAGTTCATGATTATCAGCCTTAATCCTCTTTTCCACCTGCTTTCAAACCCTAGTGACTCCCTTGTTAGTAAAGAGACCACATAATGCTTCCATACAAGTCATCAATGAGCCTGCCTCCATTGTTAACTGGAAGATCCTTCCACAAACTATTGTACAGTGAGGTGAATCACATGTTGTATGTGCTGCTGCAAATACTTTGTCAGTTTTAAAAGGGAGTTTATAGAGTTAACTCAACTATGTATGAGGCAAGACAGGGACTCTGAAATAGTGAACAATATCTGATTGTGTTAAGTTTCATTAAGCAAGACTGACTTATCTGACAACAAAACTCTATTGAAAGAACATGCAAGAGACACAAATGTTATAAAACCATAAGACAGAGGAACAGAAATTAGGTCATTGGGCCCATTGAGGCTGCTCTGCCATTTAATCCTGGCTGATAGGTTTCTCAGCCCCATCCTCCAACTTCCTCCCTGTAACCCTTGATCCCCTTCATATTCAAGAACCTATCAATCTCAGTCTTAAATATACTCAATGACCCGGCCTCCACAGCCTTCTATAGCAATGGATTCCATAGATTCACCACTCTCTGGCTGAAGACGCTTCTCTTTATCTCCATTCTAGAAGATCTTCCCTTTACTCTAAGGTTATGCCCTTGGGTCCTAGTCTCTCCTCCCATTGAAAACATCTTCCCAACATCTACTGTGTCGAGGCCATTCTATATTCTGTATGTTTCAATTAGATCCCACCTCATCCTTCTAACCTCCATCAAATATAGATCCAGAGTCCTCAAATGTTCCTCGTAGGGTAAGCTTTTCATTCCTGGTAACTTTCATTTAATTTCAATTACTCTGCTGTCTTGCATGTTTTGCGATTCTTCAGCACTCTATGCTGCCCTGTGTATGATCGTGTAGTTTGTGCTGTCCATGTAGCACCTTGGTCCTGGAGGAACTCTGTCTCCTTTTTCCTGTATCGGTCGTATATGGTAGAAAAGACAAATAAAGCTCCTCTTGACCCTTGACTCCTGAGACAATTCTCGTGAGCCTTCTCTGAACACACTCCAGGGACAGTAAATCATTCCTGAGATATGGGCCCCAAAACTGCACACAATACTCCAACAGTGTTCTGACCAGAGCCTTATACAGCCTTATAGAGCCTCAGAAGTACATCCCTGCTTTAATATTATTGTCCTCTCAAGATAAATGTTACTACTGCACTTCCCTTCCTAAATACTGAATCAACCTGCAAGCTTACCTTTGTGAGAATCACACTTCAGACTTCTGAATTTTCTCCTCATTTAGAAAGTAGTCCATGCCTCTATTCTTCCTACCAGAGTACATGTCCTTACGTTTTCCCACATTTTGCTCCATCTGCAACTTCTTTGCCCACTCTCCTAACCTGTCCAAATCCTTCTGCAGCCTTCCTGCCTCTTCAATGTTGCCTCTCCCTCTCCCTCTCTTTGTATCATCTGGAAACTTCACCAGAATGGCCTCAGTTCCTTCATTCAGATCATTAATGTATAAAGTGAAAAGTAGAGGACACTGAGCCTTGCAGAATACCAGTTGTCACCGGCTGCCATCCTGAGAAGGACCCTTTCACCCCCACTCTCGGCTCCCTGCCAGACAGCCAGGCTTCTATCCATGCAAGCACCTTGCCTCCAACACCATGGGCCCTTACCTTACTCAGTAGGCTCCTGTGCTGCACATTGTCAATGACCTTCTTGAGGTCCAGACAGATAACATCCATTGTCTCCCCTTGATCTAACCAGCTCCTTACCTCCTCAAACAATTCGAGCAGATTTGATAATCCCCTTGATGAGACCATGCCCTATTTTACCAAACACTTACAAATATTCAGAACTCTTATCCTTCGCAATGGATTCAAGGATCTCAACCACGAGTGAGGCTAGGCTGATCGGTCTGTCATTTCCCATCAGTTGTCTTCCTCCCTTCTAAATATTTAATTTATTTTAGATATAATCGCATATTTAATCTTTTTCGTACTTATTTCTTTTTTGTGGGTCTTTGTCTGCTTCCCAATCTTCTGGTTTCCCACTGCCTTTTGCCACATTATATGTTTTCCCTTTTGCTTTTATGCTATCCCTGACTTCCCTGGTCAACCACGGTTCCCTCGTCCTCCCTGTACCATGCTTCCTTTTCTTCGGTATGCATCTCTGCTGTGTTTCCTGAATTACTCCCAGAAACTCCTGCCATTGCTGTTCCACTGTCTTTCCTGCTCAGCTCCTCTCCTCGTCAATTCTCCCCAGCTCCTCCCGCATGCCTCTGTATTTGTCTTTGTTCAGTTGTAATACTTGTACCTCTGATGTTTTCTTCTCCCTCTCAAATAACAGCGTAAATTCAATCAAATTATGATCACAGCTTCCACAGTGTTCCTTCACCTGAGGCTCCCCTATCGAGTCTGCCTCATTGAACAGTACTAAATTCACACAACTCCACCACAAGCTGCTGCAAAAAGCCATCAGCAGACATTCCACCAATTCCTTTCCTTGCAACCCACTACTAACCTGATTTTCCCAGTCCACCTGCATATTGGAATCCCCCATGTTCACTGTAACGTTGCCTTTCTGACACATCTTTTCTATCTCCTGGTGCATCTTGTACCCCAGCTCCTGACTACTGTTTGGAGGTCTGCACATAACTCCAAACATGTTTTTTTTTTAAAATAGTGGTTCCTCAGTTCTGCCCACACACATTCTACGTCATCTGACCTTAATTTGTTTCTTACTATTGATTTAATTTCATTTTTTACTATTAAGGCATCCCCGCTCCCTTGACCCACCTGGCTATTTTCTTTTTGATAGGATGTATATCATTAAACATTCATCTCCCAATCCTGAACCCCTTACAGCCAAGTCTCTGTGATGCCCACCATGTCATACCTGCAAATTTTGATCTGCATCACAATCTCATTTCCCTTATTCCTGATCCTGTGTGCATTCAGGTATGACACCTTCAGTCCTGTATTAAGTGTCCCTCTTCTCATTGTCATTCACTTGTCCAGTTATCCTCGTCATAAATACAAGACAGGCATCAAACTGGGTCTGAACCCTAACTCCTGGATATAAAATCACTTCCTTCCTTGAGACAAAACACCTCAAGTGCTCACATGGACAAACGCCCCTGCCTCCTGTCTTTGAAAGTTGCTAAACCCAAAAAGTCATCCCTTTGATCGAGCAAAACCCAACCTGGGTCCGGAGCACACTCCAACTTCCCCCAGGATATAGGGAGCACTCACAATGTGGCACTCGAATCCTTGTTTTGTAGTTCATTTGGCCCAGTGCTCAATGTTAATTAAAACTTACTGTTTAACACCAACCTGCTCATAACGTGTTCATGGTTAGTTTAATTGACTTTCCAATCTGCATCAATTGCCTTTTGGTTTGCACTGTCTGTTGTTCTGTCTCAGAATGACAGGCCTCTAATCATTGCTGCATCTGTGGCATTAAGTCTCAAGGGCAGTTTTAGCTGACAAAAGACTGGAGACATCTTCGGTCTTGTACACTAACAGGTCAGGCAGCATCCAAGGAGCAGGAGAATTGACGTTTCAGGCATGAGCTCTTCTTCAGGAATGAGGAAAGTGTCTCCAGCAGGCTAAGATAAAAGGTAGGGAGGAGGGACTTGGGGGAGGGGCATTGGAAATGTGACAGGTGGAAGGAGGTCAAGGTGAGGGTGATAGGCCGGAGTGGGGTGGGGGCGGAGAGGTCAGGAAGAAGATTGCAGGTTAGGAAAGCGGTGTTGAGTTCGAGGGATTTGACTGAGACAAGGTGGGGGGAGCCAAATCCCTCGAACTCAGCACCACCTTCCTAACCTGCAATCTTCTTCCTGACCTCTCCGCCCCCACCCCAACTCCGGCCTATCACCCTCACCTTGACCTCCTTCCCCTCCCCCAAGTCCCTCCCCCTACCTTTTATCTTAGCCTGCTGGACACACTTTCCTCATTCCTGAAGAAGGAATCATGCCCCAAACGTCGATTCTCCTGCTCCTTTGATGCTGCCTGACCTGCTGCCCTTTTCCAGCAACACATTTTCAGCTCTGATCTCCAGCATCTGCAGTCCTCACTTTCTCCTTGTACACTAACAGCCTTTTCAATAAAACAAAACATTATAACTATTTATTTGTAAATTTATTAAAAATCCAGCCATAATTCACTAATATTTTGAATTATTTACACTTGAATTCCAGCACAATGTAAGTGTTTCTCAGGCAGTTTTTTTTGTTGTGACCCATAGACTGGTGTGGTTCTGTTCTGGGAATCAGTGCGGCTGTGCGACTGTACAAGATGGCTTCGTTTATGTAGACTGTTTCGGAAAGGAAACATTGGCATTTTTTCCATAGTGTAAGATTAACAAATTGTGTATGTTGGTAAACTTTGTAAAATTGTGTATGTTCATAAAACTTTCCTAAAAACACCACATTTTTACATTAAATCCTATAATTCCAACTACTTACAATCTTCTGGGTATACAAGGGCCCTGAGAACTGTGACCTAACTGGTACCAGAATCTCTTCCAATAAACAGGGTGGAGCTGATTGCCTCTCAGTGATCATTTACACATTGGAAGGATGCATTGTACATTGTAACAGAGATCTTTTGTTCGACTCCTCCCAGACCCTCACACCGTGTCATGGTCACTGTGGGTTGTCCTTATAACACTCAATCAGTATAAACCCTTTCAGACCCATGTACAGCATGTGATATACTTTACTGTTGTCACATGTAACTAAGTGCAATGAAATGTTTTGTTTTGCGTGAGGGAGAGGTGCACCATAACACACAGACAGATCATTGTTTATTCAGATAGAGTGAGACGTACAGAATTACACAGGAGATACACAAATGCAAGATCAGCATTAGATTTGAAGTTAGAGAGGTCCATTTAGCAGTGCAAGAACAGCAGGGAAGAAGCTGTGGTCATGTGTGTTGAAGCTTCTGCATCTTCTGCCTGGTAGAAGAGGTTGGAAGAGAGTCTGACTGGGTGGGAGGGGTCTTTGATTGTGTTTGCTGTCTTTCCATGGCATCGAGAACTATAGATGGAATCGATAGATGGAAGGTTGGCTTGTGTCATGGTCTGGGCTGCGTTCATAACTTTCTGTAGTTTCTTATGGTCCTGGACAGAGCTGTTACCGTACCAAGCTGTGATGCACCCAGATAGAATGCTTTCTATGGTGCAGTTATAAACGTTGGTGAGAGTCCTTACAAATATGCCAAATTTCCTGAACCTCATGAGGAAGAAGATGTATTCTTGTAACCTCTATGAAGTCCTCTATACGCCACCATTCAGTCCTCTGTATCTCTCCATTCAGTCCACCATTCCCCTCTATGCAGGCCCCCATACTCTTCCATGCAGTCCCCCATATCCCTCCAGGCAGTGGGGGCAGGGAGGAGATGGCCTTCTGGTACTATTACGAGACTATCAATCCAGATACTCAGCTAATGCTCTGCGGACCAAGGGTAGATTGCAGCCACGACAGATGGTGGAACTTGTATTCTATTAAAAAAAACTTCAAATAAGAATACACTGATGATCATGGGAAACCCAACTGGTTCACTAATGCCCGACAGGGATGGAAATATGCTGTCCTCACCTGGTCTATCCTGGCTACATGTGACTCCAGACCCACAGCAGTGTGATTGATTCTCAGTTGCCCCCTGATCTGGCCTGGCAAGCCATTCAGTTGTACCAGTCATTACAAAGTCTCAGAGAAATGAAACTGGACAGATCACCTGGCACCACCCTCAGCACCGGAAAATGCAGGAACAGCCCTGTCGATCCTGCAACGTCCTCCTTACTAACATCTGGGGACTACTGCCAAAACTGGGAGAGCTGTTTCACAGACTAGTCAAGCAATAATCTGACATAGTTATACTGACAGAATCCTCCCTGACATTCTATGTCCCAGTCAGCACCATCACCATCCCTGGATATGTCCTGACAGACCCAGCAGAGGAGGCAGCACAGTGGGGATACAGTCGGGAGGGAGTTACCCTGTGAGTCCTCACTATTAACTCCAGACCCCATGGAGTCTCACGGCTTCAGGTTAAACATGAACAAGGAAAGCTCCTGCTGATTACTACGTACCACCCTCCCTCAGCTGATGAATCAGTTCTCCTCCATGTTGAACAACACTTGGAGGAACCACTGAAGGTGACAGGGGCACAACATGTACCCTGGGGGGGGATTTCAATGTTCACCATTGAGAGTGTCTCGGCAGCAGTACAACTGATTGAGCTGGTTGGGTCCTAAAGGACAGAGCTGTTAGACTGGGTCTGCGGCAGGTGGTGAGAGAACCAACAAGAGGGAAAAACATATTCGACCACATCCTGACCAATCTGACAGCTGCAGATGCATCTGACCATGACAATATCAGTAAGAATGCTCACTACCCAGTCCTTAAGGAGACAAACTCCTGTCTTGATATTAAGAATAAACTCCATCATGTTGCGTGGCACTAAATCTGTGTTATCAATGAGAAATACTTCAAACAGATCCAGCAACTCAAGACTTGGCATCCATGATGTGATGTGGGCCGTTAACAGCAGCACAATCTGTGACCTCATCGCCCAGCACATCCCGCACTCAACCATGACCATCAAGCCAGGGGTCAACCCTGGTTCAATGGAGAGTGCAGGAGAGCATGCCAGGAACAACACCAGGTATAGCTAAAGATGAGGTGTTAACCTGGTGAAGCCACCAAACTGGACTACTTGCATGCCAATCAGCACAAACAGCAAGTGACAGACAGAGCTAAGCGATCTCACAAGCAATAGATCAGATCTAAACTCTGCAGTCCTGCCACTTCCAGTCGTGAATGATGGTGGACAATTAAACACCTCACTAGAAGAGTTCCACAAACATTCCCATCCTCAACGATGTAAAAGACCAGCTCATCGGTCTAAAAGATAAGGATGAAGCATTTGCAGAAATCTTCAGTCAGAATTGCTGAGTGGATGATTGGATCTCACCCTCCTCCAATGGTCCCCAGCGTTACAGATACCAGTCTTCAGGAAATTCGATTCACTCCACATGACACTGAACACTGCAAAGGCTATGGGCCCTGGCAATATTCCAACAATAATACTGAAGACATGTGCTCCAGAACTTGTCGCTGCGCTGGGCAAGCTGCTCCAGTACGGTTACAACACTGGCATCTACCCAACAATGCGGAAAATTGCCCAGGGATGCCCTGTATATAAAAAAAAGTTCAAATCCAGCCCGGCCAATTACCGTCCCATCAGTCTATTCTCGATCACCAGTAAGGTGATGGAAGATGTCATCAGCCGTGCTATTGAGCAACTCCTGCTCAGCAATAATGTGCTTAGTGGTGACCAGTTTGGCTTCCACCGGGACCACCCAGCTCCTGACCTCATTACAGCCTTGGGTCAAACATGGACAAAAGAGGTCAGTTCCAGAGGGGAGGGGAGAGTGACAGCCTGTGACATCAAGGCCAATTGGACCGAGTGTGGCATCAAGAAGTCCGAGCAAAACTGGAATCAATGGGGGACAAACTCTCCGGTGGTTGGAGTCAGACCAGGCGCAGAGGGAGATGGTTGTGGTTGTTGGGGGTCTGTCATCTCAGCTCCAGGACATCTCTGTAGGAGTTCCTCAGGGTCATGTCCTTGGCTCAAACATCTCCAGCTGCTTCATGATATGGTCCCCAAAAGCACCTTGCCTCCCTCATAAGGTTAGAAGTGGGGGTGTTCACCGATGATTGCACAATACTCAGCATCATTTATGACTCCTCACATATTGAAGCAGTCCGTGTTCAAACGCAACAAGATCTGGACTTTATCCAGTATTGGGCTGACAAGTGGCAAGTAATATTCACAGCACACAGCTAGGCTATGACCATCACTAATAAGAGACCATCTAACCATTACCCCTTGACTTCCAATGCTGTGACCATCACTGAATCCCCCAATACCAACATCCTGTGGGTTATCATTGACCAGAAACTCCACTGGACTCACCACACAAACACAGTGACCGCAAGAGCAGTTCAGAGGCTAATGCTGAGTGACTGACCTCCTGACTCACCAAGACACAAATCCGGAGTATGTTAGAATACTCCTCACTTGCCTGATGATTTAAGTTCCAACAACACACAAGAAACTTGACACCATCCAAGACAAAGCGGCCCTCTTGATTGGCACTGCATCCACAAGCATGCACTCACTCCATCTCTGAGGCTCAGCTGTGTGTCGTATCTACAATATGCACTGTAGAAAATCACCAAGTATATTCAGACACAACCTTCCAAACCAACAACCACTTCCATCTAGAAGGACAAGGCCAACAGATATATAGGAATGCCACCAACTTCAAGTTCCCCACCAAGCCCCTCACCATCCCGACTTGGAAATACATCACGGTTCATTCAGCATCACTGGGTCAAAATCCTGGAATTTCCTTCCCAATGGCATTGTGGGTCAACCCACAGCAGGTGAACTGCAGTGGTTCAAGATGGAAACTCACCTCGACCTTCTCAAGGGGCAACTAGGGACGAGCAATAGATACTGCCCAGCCAGCGACACCCAGATCCTAGCAATGAATAAATAATGTCTTCTACACACCTCCATGCTGTTCTCTATACAGATTCATCCCCTGCGTTGTGTGGTACTCTGACTAGCGACATGGTGAATGCCTGTCACTCTGCACTAAACACTGAGATAAACCTGACAGCCCACAAGTAAACACAAAGTGAATGAGCCTTTAGAAAGTTAGCTCAGAGCCAGATGATGCATCCTATGTCACTGCATGAAATGTGCGCATGCCCCTGACTGTGAACCAACCTGGCAGAAGCAGGTATGACATCACTGTCTCTGAGCTCCACAGTGAAGGGTGAGTTAATCTAAAAGCAGCCAGAATGATGTGGTGAGGCTGGGGTTTGGTGATGCCCACACACACTGACAGAGTGTGGGAGAGGACAGTGTTGATGGAGCATGCAGTGAAATGGTGCTGATGGTGGAGATGGATGAAGACCTGGAGAAGCAAACAGTGAGCTCCTGCCTCCAGGTAACTGCCCAGGCTTTCCTGTTGGGAACTGGCACCATCTGGTTTCCATAGGAACTGAAGGAAGGATTAGAATCTCCATCGAAATGAGGCAAGACCAGCTCCTAATGAGATAGAACGGCATGAAAATGAAGTGGTCACCCCTCACTAGTGAGATTCAGAATTCGCTGTTTAAACCAGAAAGGGGGAAATTGGAAATATTAATCACAACAAAACCTAATCCTTTCATTCTTGCCATATTTGCCTTACTTCTCTTTGCTCAGACCACTCAAGGCATCAGAAAATTCAACTCTATAAAAATGACTAGCAATGTTCTTTTTAATCTCCTTACAGGATTGATGATCCCACGGTCGCCCAGGCCTGAGTACCTTCGGTGTTGTTCAGAGGGTGGTGGTTGATTTGTTATCCAGTGTTTTGATTCCCAAAGGAAATATCAGAGAAATAAAGTGAGTAACTTACCAATCCCACGCACATAACTCGTTTTTTGGGTAGAGGAGGAGGATGGGTGAGACACAACCAAAGTAGTGTTTCAGGTAAAGCAAACAGACAAATATATGATCTTACATACCCAGCCGTCCTGTGTCCTCTCCTGCTCCACCTATACATGAGGTCGACTTACTTTCCCAGCAGCCCTCTGGTCCTTGCTCTGGCTGTAAAAATGAACGCTACTGATGCTCAAGACAAGCTGTAAAATGCTCCATTTACTTTTCCAGAAGCCCTCTGGTCCTCCCTCCTGCTTTTAAAATGGAAGCCTCTGATACTCAAGGTAAGCTTTGAAATGCTCAACATATTTTCCCAGCAGCCCTCTGGTCCTCGCACCTGCTGTAAAGATTGAGGCCCCTGATACTGAAGGTAAGCTTTGAAATGCTCAACTAACTTTCCCGTAAGCCCTCTGGTCCTCGCTCGCTCTATAAAATTGGAGGCCCCTGATACTCAAGGTGAGCTTTTAAATGCTCAACTCACTTTCCCAACAGCCCTGTGGTCCTGGCTCCCACTGTACTTCCCCGGTGTGGAGAAACTATGCCATGTTCTTCCCAGCTCTCAATGTGTCATCAATGATGATCAGCATCTCGACAAGATCACCCCTACGCCTCTTACCTTTAAACAACTGCCAAACCTTAAACAGACCATTGTTTGCAGCAAACTACCCAGCCTTCAGGACAACTTGGACCACAACACCACACAACTCTGCCATGGCAACCTCTGCAGGACATGTCAGATCATCGACATGGACACTACCATCACACGTGGGAACACCACCCACCAAGTGCACGGCAGATACTCGTGTGACTCGGCTCATGCTGTCTCCCTCATACGCTGCAGGCAAGGATGGCCCAAGGCATGGTATATCGGAGAGACCACACAGACACTACAGCAATGGATAAACAGACACCACACAACAACTGCCAGACAGGAATGTTCACTCCTGTCAGGGAACACTTCAGCGCTCAGGGATGTTCAGCCTCTGATCTTCGGGTAAGTGTCCTTCAAGGCAGATTTTGAGATACACAACAATGCAAGAGCACCAAGCAGAGACTGATAACCAAGTTCCAGATCCATCAAGCCCCCCTTAACCGTAATCTTGGGTTCATGTCCTGCTACAGGTGACCCCACCACACAGTTCTGTATCTGTAAAATCATCCTTACTGTCCTGTTGAGACAACATTATCTTGATCAGTTGCGCTGATCTCTTCACCTTATTAAGTTTTGAATTACTTATTGCACTCTCTCACCCACACTCTCACGCAAACACAAACACAGACTCACAAACACACACAGACTCACTCAGACCCTCTCTCACACACCCACACTCTCTCACACAAACACACACACACAGACTCACGCAGACCCTGTCTCACACACACCCTCACTCTCTCTCATACACACACACAGACTCACACAGAGACTCACACGGACCCTCTCTCTCACACACCCTCTCTGACAAACAAACATTCTCTCACATAAATACACACACATGCACACTCACACAGACCCTCTCTCACACACCCACACTCTCTGTTACACACACACAGACTCACACAGACCCCCTCTCACACACCCACATTCTCTCTCATACACACACAGACTCACACAGACCCGGTCTCACACACACACTCTCTCAAACACCCACACTCTCTCTCATACACACACACAGACTCACACAGATCCTGTCTCACACACACACTCTCTCAAACACCCACACTCTCTCTCATACACACACACAGACTCACACAGACCCTCTCTCACACACCCATACTCTCTCTCATACACACACTCAGACTCACACAGACCCTCTCTCTCACACACACACTCTCTCACACACCCATACTCTCCCTCATACATACACACAGACTCACACAGACCCTCTCTCTCACACACACACTCTCTCACACACCCACACTCTCTCTCATACACACACACAGACTCACACGGACCCTGTCTCATACACACCCTCTCTCACACACCCACACTCTCTCTCATACACACACACAGACCCTCTCTCACACACACACACACACTCTCTCACACAAACACACACACAATGACTCACATGGACCCTCTCTCACACAAACTCTTTCACACACATATTTTTCTCCCACACTCACACAAACACACACACACACACACTCACACAGACTCACACGGACCCTCTCTCACACAAACTCTTTCACACACATATTTTTCTCTCACACTCACACACACTGTCTCTCAAGCACGCACACACACTCACAAATCTACAGGGTGAATCACTTCATTCAAGATATTTGTTTTTTGCAGATACATTCTACTTTTTTTTCCAAAAAGTACACAATTTATAATCGCAGTCAGCCAATCTGGTGTCCTATAAATTCCATCTTTTGGAATAAAACCAGTCTGATTCCAGGCTAAAACTCTGGGACAGGACCTCGCTCCTACAATTCAATGTCTGACCTGAAGTTTCACCTTTTTTATAATCCTGTCGCTGTTCCTGATTGTCCTGACATTGACTTTATAAACACATTGTTGTGTCACCATAGTCTGACTACACCAATAGGGGCAGCTCTTACATTAGGGAGAAGTGACTGGTGGTAATTTAACCTGAAGCCACCAGACCTTAGACAAGGGAAGAGGTGCAGAAGGAGAGTCCTTCACAGTAACCTCAGACCGGTGGTAGGAACTGAACCCATGCTGTTGGTATTACACTATTCTACAAACCAACAATCTGAACCGATTCCCATAAGCACTTTACACACTGTCTCACACCCTTGGTCACCTGCAGAGACATATTACCCAATACCCCAATCACATCAGTTGTATGATCTTTTGCTCTCTCTGCCCTTGATCTCTCAGCCAATAAACTCTGTGTCTTTTCCTTGCTCTCTCCCGGCACCTGATGAAGGAGCAGCGCTCTGAAAGCTTGTGTGATTTCAGGTAAACCTGTTGGACTATAACCGCATGTCGTGTGACTTCTGAATTTATATATATTATTTATAATACATGAAGTTTAAAACATGTAGACTGAATACCACAAAGATGTTTTACATCAGCATGTTTATCAGTGTGAATACTTCAAGAATGTTCACACAGACATTCATTCACACAACGTGGGCATCATTGAGAAAGACGGTATTTGCTGCTGATGCCGAATTGCCTCTGAGAAGGAAGGAGCAAGTTCAAATGGGGTCACATCAGTGACTGTCATCCCTGTCTTTTAAATATTACACAGAGTGAGCAGTTTAAATGTTCTTTGTTGTGAGCATGTTAAACAATATTTGCTGTAGCCATTTTATATAATAGTTTTGCTTGGTTTATGCACTGCAATCAGTGAAAGTTACATCTTTGGGGACACTTTCAGAGATATCAAATGGAAGCCTTTTTTTAAGTGCTCTTCAGGAACTTTATGCAGGGACTTCTGCTGCAGAGTGTTCCTCAACATGATGAGTTGATAAGGGCAAATTTGTGTACCTTAACAAAGAGAAACATTATGTTTGTCTCACTGATCCAGGAAGGACTGATCGATTGCATTGTGTCTGGTTCAAGGATCATGGGGAGTGTTGACTAAACTGACTCTGTGTCTCTCAGAGATGCCAGGGAGAGCAGACTGACCTCACTGTGTCTTCATCACTGACCCAAGGAGAGTCGATCAGGGATCAGACTGAGGGTACTGCTTTCGCTATGTTGCAGTCTTAATCCCCCCGGGTGTCTACTGATTTTCAATGTTCTACCGTAACAACTCATTCTCTCTCTCTCACACACGCACAGACACAGACACAGACACACACAGAGATACACACACACAGACACACATGCAGATACACACACACACGCGCCGCCCCCCCACGCACACAGACACACAGACAGACAGACACAGACACACACACGCACAAACAGAGGAAACAGTGATTTCCTGGATTCGGAGTAAACATGTGTTGGTTTTATCTTTGAAAGAACAGTTCAGTTGAGACAATTCTGTTCTCTTCCATTTACTTGAATTCCTGGCCTTCGCATGAGACAGCTGTCCTCTTAACAGCCGTCTCAGGCAAAATCTCAAGGAATATTAGATTCCACGGACTTCAATCTCACAGCGACAAAGTCACTTCTAATGAAAGTCCCCTCTTGAGGGCCAATTTGCTGCCTCTGCCACACAGTGTGTTTTAACTCTTATATTCAGCAAAATAACTGAAACGAATCTTAAGAATAATCATCAATAATATTCAGTTATTTGACCCAATTAATACTAACATAACAAAATACAGTATAAGTGAACCATTTACACAACAAATGCTATCTTGTGCTTTAACCTTAACTCTGGATGATCATATACCCTCACACTAGACCTAGGCCGTGCTCCACACCGTGATGTCACCTGGTCATCTCCTGATGATTTCAGGGGTATCTTCCTTTCTCGGTGGTTGGTCTTGAGTTACCGCCCTGAGCGTGGTGTTGTGGCAATTCTTACATTCGAAAGTCTTTGTGCCCTTTTCAGAGGGTCTTCAGCATTAAACAATGGATCAATCAGGCTCGATCACCCTAATCAATCCGACCCAGCCAGGCGTTGCCACGTTGATGGTAGGGTCATCCTTAGGCCTCCAATCCTGGAGGTGCTGGGAGCACATACCCTCATCCAAATAAGGGTGTGATGCACCCCCTCCCCCGTGTCTGGTACACACCTTGATGTTTGCGATCACCCTGAGGATGACATTGCATCGACACCATTCAACCCCAACTTCAGTTGTGTATTGTAGCGTCTGCAGCTACCAGGTTTGTTACAAACTGTCTGTTGGTAGCTGTAGCCTGCCTGCATTCTGCAGCATGTGGATTAGGATACTCACTTTGGTTAAGGCCGGTTTCCATTTCCCAGCATGCTTTAGCCCTTGTCCATTTAACATCAAATCAATCACAGAATTTGTCATTTTGAAGGGCTCATCTGGGCACATCTTGTGTTCAATTCCTGCATTCAATTCCCCTCATGATGAACCAGAATATTCTATTAGTTTTTTCCTGATTACTTGCTGTACCTGCATATTAACGTTCAGTGATTCATGTACCAGGATCCCCAGGTCCCTCTATACCTCAGAGATGTACAACCTCTGACCATTCAGATAAGGTGTTTGTTTTTAACTCTTTCTGCCACAATGGAGAGTTTCCCAGTTGCCCACACTGTCCTCCATTTGCCGGATCTTTGCTCGCTCACTGAACTAATCCATGCACCTCATAGGCTCCTCATGTCCTCTTCACAACGCAATTTCCCAGCAAGCTTTGTGTCATCAGTAAATGTAGCTCCATACCTACGATCGAACTATCTAAAACATTTGTGGAAATTGTGAAGAGTTGAGCCCATTGTTTCCCATTTCCCTGCCTGCTGCTCCTCCCTGTACATTCAGATGTGGGTCCTGATTGCTGACACCACTGGCCCCTCTCCTGCCTGAGTAGCTGCCTGGTCTCTGCCGGACCCTCCGAGTGCCAGCGGCCTGGGGCATTTCTTCCTCAGCCAGCTGCGGAGCTGTGGCAGTGAGGTGCTCACCAGCTTGTGCTCCCACAAACTTTAAGGCTAACCTTCCCACCGAGGTCTCAGGGTCTGAGCTGGTGCCTTTTTCACCTCAGTACTCTCGTCCTCACGGGGGGAGGAGGTGGCTTGTGTGGGAAACGGCCATGTTACTGTGGGAGTGATGGAGATGCTGGTGGAACCCAAAAGGCACAGAGAGAGAGAGAGAGAGAGAGACAGACAGAGAGAGAGAGAGAGAGAGAAACAGACAGACTGACAGAGAGAGAGAGAGAGAGAGACAGGCAGACAGAGAAAGAGAGAGAGAGACAGACAGAGAGACAGACAGAGAGAGACAGACAGAGAGAGAAACAGTGTCATGGCAACTGGTTGGAAGTGGTGTGTGATGAATGAGACTGATGGGGCAGTTACTGGGAATGTGGGAAAAAGTTACCACAGACAAATCTTTCAGCCTCAAGGACTCAATATTGATCTCCATAGCTTCAGATCTTGACTGTGTGATGTCCCTGATCCCTACAATCTCCTTCACACACACAGTTTTCTTATTTGTGCCTTATTTACATTGCTTCTTTTACTCTTTCAACCCCATTAACAATTTCTTTATATTCTACACTGGACCTCGACACTATTTCACCTGATGTCTTCCTCTGTCAAAAGTATAAAATAAGCCAATTTCCCAAACCTTTCAGCTCTGAAATGAAGCATTAACTCTGTTTTTCTCTCTCTGCGGATGCTGCCTGATCTGCTGAGTTTCTGCAGCATTCTGTGTGTGTTTTAGTTTTGCAGCATCAGCAATATTTTGCTTTAAATGATGTTCCGATGTCTGATCCTGTCCTCCTCACTCTTCACTATCTTTCTGTCTCACTTGTTATCTCCAAATCTTGAAATCATGTCCTTTATAAATAACATATTTGCCAATGTCATTTATATATGTATTATAAACATCTCTGATTCTCATGTTGGTCATGAGGGACGAACAGGTCAGGCAGCATCAAAGGAGAAGGGGAATAGACGTTTCGGGCATAAGCCCTTCTTCGGGAATCTTATGCTTATGCCCGAAACATTGATTCTCCTTCTCCTTTGATGCTGCCTGACCTGCTGCGCTTTTCCAGCAACGCATTTTTAAGCTCTGATCCCCAGCATCTGCAGTCCTCACTTTCTCCATGAGGGAGGAACAGTATATTTTCTTGCAGTCTATCTACCTTCTAACCAACCTGTCCCCGAGGTGTTATTACACACCTCTGGAACAGGTGGGATTTCAGCCCAAGATCTCTTGTCTGGGACACTATCACTGCGCCACAAGAGCCCTCTTCCTGCAGCTAATCATTACCTGCTCAGTATTTCTCTCTGAGTGATGTCCCTCAGTCAATGTGAAACTCAGAACGCCAAGGTCCTTCAATTCACATGTTTGAATTTTCCGAATCAGTTAATTAAATTACACTACACCTTTTGGCAGTCATGATCCTTTTGGAACATGAAACACGTTGTACTCAATATTTCCAAAGCACTTTCCTTTATCGAAGAACTCCATTAAGCCCATACTAGCTGTCACTTGTTCAACTCTTCTTCAAAGGAACAAACCTATATTTTATCTAGAATCATCAGGGGAGCTATTACAGACATCCAGCCCTCTTGGCCCACTCCCATATTATCATTGTTCCTTTACTTAGCAACCCTCACACATTCTACCCAGACCAGGTATAAGTTTAACTTTACTCTGGGACAAAGGCACTGGATTGAAAGGAGTTCAATGACCCTGTTTGTTCAGTGACTGTAATTAATGTCAATCTCTGTGGGCCCTAACTGAGTCTCTGGATGGATTCCTCCTTCTATTAATAAATGAGTCTCAGCTGCAACATTCCCCGAAACAGGGAGAGATGACAGATCAGAATCTGTAATATTAGTGTCTCCTGCCTGCTTCATCCGGGATGCTGCACACTACACCGTCTCTGGGTTTGATGAATCCAGACTCGAGTATTCCACTGATATCATCTTTAACCTCACAGTGTCAAACCTCAATAAACCTGAACCCATCCAAAGTTCTGCTGCCCGGTCTGAACTCCCATCAAGTTTGGTTTACCATTTCTCTTTGTGCTCATTGATCAAAATAAACTTTTCTGATGCAACAACTTCCCATTTTAATACTCTCAATTTGAGTTCAAATTCCTTCAAGGCCTGACCTGTCCAATTATTCCCCCCCCCCCCCGGTCCTGTCCCTATTGTCCTGTAAGGAGAGTCACAGAGACACAGCACCTCTCAGTTCTCTCCCCATCCATTTCCATTCTGAAAATTATTTTCTTACAATTTGGCTCTCCCTATTCGACATCTTATTTTTTCTACCTCTATCATTCTCTCTCTTCTCCATTTAACTCTCTCTCCCTTCCCTCCCATCACCCCCCCCAACTCTCTCTCTACTCTCTTCCTCTTCTCTGCGTGGTAAGACCAAGGGAGGTGCACCTGCCTCTATTACTCAGTGCGTGAGGGCCCTGCACACACACCCACCCCCAGGATCACGCAACCAGACCCTCCAAGGGCAATGAAATCCAGCATGGAGCAGGCTTCCTCCAGCCCAGCCGCTGACCCCAGGAATGCACCTAGCCCTGGTGGGAGAGCAAGAAAGAAGATGTCCTGGTGGCATGGGCAACATTTTATTGTAACTAGTTTTCCAAATCTATGTGTTCACCCTTTACGTTCAGCTCTGTCTTTCAGTCTCTGTCCGGCTGCAAATCTGACTTTACAGAGACTGGACCCTGCCATCCCTGTCACTGCACACCGCTCCATCGCCCCAAGTGGGAGGTAACCCATAGCTACCGTACCAAGGAAATGGGGAAATCACAGGTCACTGTCACACTGGCAGCTACGCTCTCACTTTTTAGAGACACCAATGTGCTGCAGAAATGACTGGACTTACTGAGTTATCCAAGTTATTCCCAAGTTAACAAAAGATGCTGCTGAGAAGTGACTGAGGAGGATTCCTGGAGGAATCAGCTCAGCCACCAGGAGTGAACAAAAAGGAGGCAAGCTCCAGCCGAGAGGCCATTGTTGGAGCGGCCATTTTGAGAAGGGCTGCTTTGCTGTTGAAGTGCTGCTGGTGGTTTAAGTGTGGGTTTTGGTGGATACTGGGATACCCGGTGAGGAGGGTGATCAGCAACATGGTAAGGTTAAGGTAAGATGCTGTTCTTTGTCTTCCTGTGAGGAGACAGAAATGGCAGTTAGGGCAGTGGTATGCTCCTCCTGCCAGATGTGGGAGATCAGGGAATAGTCTAGTGTCCCTGACGACTGTGTCTGCAGGAAGTGTGACCGGCTACAGCTCCTCACAGACCGTGTGGTTCAGTTGGAGAGGGAGTTGGACACACTGAGGAGCATACAGAAGGCAGAGAGTGTGATAGACACTAGTTACAGTGATGAGGCCACACCACAGGTTCAGTCAGGGAGATGGATGACTGCCAGGAGAGGCAGGTAGTGCAGGACTCTCTAGTGGCTATTCCCCTCTCTAACAGGAATACTGTTTGGGATACTCTCTCGGGGGAGTACAACAGCAGCAGACAGGTCTGTGGCATTACAACTGGCTTAGATGCAAACCTTCGGGAAGGCAATTGAAACAAAAAATGAGGGACTCGCTCCTCAGGGTCACAGACAGGGTATCTGTGGCTGTGACCGAGACTCCAGGATGGTGTGCTCCCTCCCTGGTGCCAGGATTGAGGACATCTCTGAACATAGCATCGAATTCCTAAGGGGGAGGGTGAGCAGCCAGAGGTCATTGTACACATTGGTACCAACGACATAGGGAGGAAAAGGAATGAGGTCCTGAAGAGTAATGAAAGGGAGTTAAGCAACAGGTTAAAATGGAGGATCTCAAGGATAGTAATTTGGAGACTACTAATGTTAGCGAGAATAGGAAAAGGAGGATTTGGCAGATGGATGCGTGACTGAGAGCCGATGGAGGGGTCAAGGATTCAGATTCTTGGATCATTGGGACCTGTTCTGGGACAGAGCTGACTTCTCCAAATGGGACAGGTTGTACCTGAACTTGAGGGGGCCAATATCCTGGTGCGGAGATTTGCGAGAGCCACTTGGGACGGGGTAAACTAGTCTGGCAGGGAGTAGAGGATGGGTGTTGGGGGGGATCCAAAGGAGTAGGGAGACATAAGAGAAGGTTGATGACAGTACAGAAGTTAATGGGAGCGAGTTAAACAGTCGAGGCAGTGTTGGTAATCCTCGCACTAGACAGGGAAGACAAGAGTAGGCAGGAAGCAAGGGAAGTCAGGGTTAAACTGCATTTATTTCAAAGCAAGAGGCCTGACAGGGAAGGGAAGTTAATTCAGGGCATGGATGGATTCATGGGACTGGGACATTACAGCTATTACAGAAACATGGCTGTGACCAGTGGTGTGCATCAGGAATCAGTTATGGGTCCACGGTTATTCATCATTTATTGAAAGAATTTGGCTGATGATTTAGGAAGTATGATTAGTAAGTGTATGGATGCCACAAAAATTGCTGGTACAGTGGACAGTGAATGAGGTTCCCTGGGAATACAGTGAGGTCTTGATCAATTGGGCCAATGGGCTGAGGAATGGCCGATGGAATTTAATTTTGATAAATGTGAGGTGTTGCATTTTGCTGGTTCATACCAGGGCAGGACCTCCCCAGTCATTGGTCAGGCCATAGGGAGTGTTATAGAACAAGGAGATCTAGGGATACAGGTTTATTGCTCCTTGAAACTGGAGTGACAGATAGACAGGGTGGTCAAGAAGGCTTTCAGCATGCTTGCTTTCATTTGGGAGAGCATTGAGTATAAATGTTGGGACGTCTTGGTGCAGCTGTACAGTGTGTTGGAAAGGCCACAAATGGAGTACATCATGCAGTTCTGGTCACCCTGCTATAGGAAGGATAAAATTAAATTGGAAAGAGCACTGGAAAGATTTCTAGGATGCTTCCTGGACTAGAAGTTTTGAGCTTTCAGGAGAGTCTGGACAAGCTGGACGTGTTTTCCCTGGAGAATATGAGACTGAGGGGTGACCTCACAGATCATGCGAGGCAGAGATAAGGTAGATAGCCAACAAATTGTCCCCGTCCTCGGGAAGTCTAAAACTAGAGAGCACAGGTTTAGGCTGAGAGGGGAGAGACACAAATAGGTCCAGAGGGGCAACATTTTCCCAGAGACGATGGTGAGTGTCTGGAATGGGCTCCCAGAGGTAGCGGTGACAGTGAGTACAATGTTGTCATTTAAGAAACATTTACACAGATACATGGTTGGGACAGGTATGGAGGTATATGGACTAAATGTATACAATCTGGACAGGTTTCGTTGTGCAAACTTGGTAGCATGGACAAGTTGGGTTGAAGGGCCTGTTTCCATGCTGTCAACGTTTTTGACACTAAATGCTCTGAGCTGTTTGGGGAAGGAGCTACAATGTACAATATTAAAGGGTCTGCCCTTCAGTGTCTGGGTGTGTGCCAAGTGACCATGCCCTTTGAAGGGGCCTCTCATTGCACGGACTCACAGATACCCCACCCCCACCCGAGGCTGCACATGCAAACACTTACCCTGCTGGATTAGTGGTGCTGGAAGAGCACAGCAGTTCAGGCAGCATCCAAGAGCTTCGAAATCGATGTTTCGGGCAAAAGCCCTTCATCAGGAATAAAGGCAGAAAGCCTGAAGCGTGGAGAGATAAGCTAGAGGAGGGTGGAGGTGGGGAGAAAGTAGAGGAGAGTACAATGGGTGAGTGGGGGAGGGGATGAAGGTGATAGGTCAGGGAGGAGAGGGTGGAGTGGATAGGTGGAAAAGAAGATAGGCAGGTAGGACAAGTCATGGGGACAGTGCTGAGCTGGAAGTTTGGAACGAGGGTGAAGTGGGGGAAGGGGAAATGATGAAACTGTTGAAGTCCACATTGATGCCCTGGGGTTGAAGTGTTCCGAGGCGGAAGATGAGGTGTTCTTCCTCCAGGCGTCTGGTGGTGAGGGAGTGGTGGTGAAGGAGGCCCAGGACCTCCATATCCTCGGCAGAGTGGGAGGGGGAGTTGAAATGTTGGGCCACGGGGTGGTGTGGTTGATTGGTGCGGGTGTCCCGGAGATGTTCCCTAAAGCGCTCTGCTAGGAGGCGCCCAGTTTCCCCAATATAGAGGAGATCATATCGGGATCAACGGATGCAATAAATGATATTAGTGGATGTGCAGGTAAAACTTTGATGGATGTGGATGGCTACTTTAGGGCCTTGGATAGAGGTGAGGGAGGAGGTGTGGGCACAGGTTTTACAGTTCCTGCGGTGGCAGGGGAAGGTGCCAGGATGGGAGGGTGGGTTTAGGGGGCGCGTGGACCTGACGAGGTAGTCACGGAGAGAACGGTCTTTGCGGAAGGCGGAAAGGGGTGGGGAGGGAAATATATCCCTGGTGGTGGGGTCTGTTTGGAGGTGGCGGAAATGTCGGCGGATGATTTGGTTTATGCGAAAGTTGGTAGGATGGAAAGTGAGCACCAGGAGCGTTCTGTCCTTGTTACGGTTGGAGGGGTGGGGTCTGAGGGCAGAGTTGGGGGATGTAAACGAGATGCATTGGAGGGCATCTTTAACCACGTGGGAAGGGAAATTGTGATCTCTAAAGAAGGAGGCCATCTGGTGTGTTCTGTGGTGGAACTGGTCCTCCTGGGAGCAGATCCGGCGGAGGCGGAGGAATTGGGAATACGGGATAGCATTTTTGCAAGAGATAGGGTGGGAAGAGATGTAATCCAGGTAGCTGTGGGAGCTGGTGGGTTTGTAAAAAATGTCAGTGTCAAGTCGGTCGTCACTAATGGAGATGGAGAGGTCCAGGAAGGGGAGGGAGGTGTCAGAGATGGTCCAGATAAATTTAAGGTCAGGGTGGAATGTGTTGGTGAAGTTGATGAATTGCTCAACCTCCTCACGGGAGCACGAGGTGTCGCCAATGCAGTCATCAATGTAGCGGAGGAAGAGGTGGGGAGTGGTGCCGGTGTAATTATGGAAGATCAATTGCTCTACGTAGCCAACAAAGAGACAGGCATAGCTGGGGCCCATACGTGTGCCAATGGCTACCCCTTTAGTCTGGAGGAAGTGGGAGGATTCAAAGGAAAAATTGTTAAGGGTGAGGACATGTTCGGCCAAACAAATGAGTGTCGGTGGAAGGGTATTGTTTAGGACGCCTGCAGAGGTAAAAACGGAGGGCTTGGAGGCCCTGATAATGGCAGATGGAGGTGTAGAGGGATTGGATATCCATGGTGAAGATGAGGCGTTGGGGGCCGGGGAAACGGAAGTCTTGGAGGTGGAGGGCGTGGGTGGTATCTCGAACGTATGTGGGGAGTTCCTGGACTAGGGGGGATAGGACAGTGTCGAGGTAAGTAGAGATGAGTTTAGTGGGGCAGGAGCATGCTGAGACAATGGGCCGGCCAGGGTGGTCAGGCTTGTGGATCGTGGGAAGGAGGTAGAACCGGGCAGTGAGGGGTTCCTGGACTATGAGGTTGGAAGCTGTGGGTGGGAGATCTCCTGAGGTGATGAGGTTCTGTATGGTCTGGGAGATGATGGTTTGGTGATGGGGGGGTGGGGTCATTGTCAAGGGGGCAGTAGGAAGAGGTGTCCTCGAGTTGGCGTTTGGCTTCAGCGGTGTAGAGGTCAGTGCGCCAGACTACCACTGCGCCCCCTTTATCCGCTGGCTTGATGGTGAGGTTGGGATTGGAGCAGAGGGATTGGAGGGCGCGCATTTATTAGGGTGAGAGGTTGGAGTGGGGACGGAGGTAGACAGGTTGAGGCGGTTAATGTCCCGGCGGCAGTTGGAAATGAAGAGGTCGAGGGCAGGTAATAGGCCAGCACAGGGTGTCCAGGTGGATGCAGTGTGTTGGAGGTGGGCAAAGGGGTCCTCGGAAAGTGGGCGGGAGTCCTGATTGTGAAAGTAAGCTCGCCTCATGTTCAGTTGTGGCCATCTTCATTTCTGAGTCACAGCGGGATGGCAGGCAAGAGCAGGCTTCCCTCAGACACTGAGTGACAGCCTCCTCCTCTGCACACAGAGGAACCTTCAGGGATGAAATGTCCCTCCTTGTTAGAACCCCCCCACCCTGGTAACCTGTCAGACTTCACTCCTCCCCGAGTCCCCGCCCAACCCATCTGCATCTATGTATCCTCCAGCTCTAATCCCAGTCCCGTCGGGTCGATATGCCAGCTCTAATCCCAGTCCCGTCGGGGGCTGGGAATGCACTGGCCCCCTCCTTGTATCCAGGGTGTTGCTGACTCTCACTGAACCCCTCCCCCTTACATAGTGAGTTGTCTCCCTTCAGTATCATCATTCCCCAGTTTCCCAATACCGATTCCCACTATTATGTTCCCCAGCCATCATTCCACAGGAGTGGCCTCCTTGGCAGTGCCCTACGAGTGGCTTGGAGGTGTGCCAGGATGGTGTGTGGTGAGACTGGCACATGTCAGATTCCAATGTCTGTGACCGTGGGCTGTGTGCGGTCACCACCCAGAAACCGGACCTTGAGCTGTTGGTGCTGGGGTTCCAAGCTGGAGGGCTGGAGGAACAAGCAGTGAGCTGGAGTCACCAGGTTCCCAGTCTGACTTCCACATTGGGAATTCTCTGTGTCTAGTTTTTATCCAGTGGATGGTAGAACGGGAATCTGCATATTAATGAGGTGAGATTTGGTGTTAATGAGGGTAATAACAAGCAATGTCAATAAAGGCCTCTCACTGTAGCCCACCATGTTCTTGCCCCTGTATTGCTCGCTAGGTTTCTCTTGTACTCTAACTTTTCACTCCTTGTTCATCTTTTAGCCATTCTGTGCTGACTTTTCTTTTATTTTCCTGACCTACCAGCCAATGTTTCACAGTTATCGGCTTTTCATTGAAGTTTGATGCCATTTTTTACACGGATGGTGGGTGTTCCATTTGGAAATTTTCCTTTCTCATTTTGAATGCATTTGTCGTGTGTAATCTGAATTATGTCCTTAAATGTCTACTACCACTGTGTTCTGCTGAAAATCATTTCCCTGTTCTGTTTAGTTCAGTCTACTTTAAAGCTCTTAGATCTACCCTTACATAAAATTAGAACACCAGTCTTGGGCCCACAATTCTCTCCCTCCATCTCTAAGTTTCTCCATTTTAACTTTAACTTTTCCTGCCTCACGTATTTCTCCAGTTCCATATTTATAATCCATTATTAAATCGATATGTGTCACTCACTTTGTATTCCAAATCCTAATCACTCATTGTGTGGAGCAGTCACCCTCTGCTTCTTTAAGCCAAACTTATTAATTCTGTGGGCTCTGATTATTGCCTTTACAGGTCTTTGGGAACGTAGGAACTGGAGGATGCCATTCAGCGCATCAAGTCTTCTCCGTCATTTAATTCAATCCTGGCTGACTGGACACTTCAATATCCTCCTAACTCTTTGTGTGATTGATGCTCAAAAATGTATCAGCCACTACTTTAGATAGACTCATAGGCTGAGCTTCCACAGCCCAATGGGAAAGAGATTTCCAAAGATATCGAACAAAACACCTTCTCATCATCTCAATCCAAAATGGCAGGTTTGTTATTCTTAAATTATGCTTATTTCTGCTCTCACTGACCGATATCTTCCTGTATCTATCTTGTCTATCCTTTCAAGCATTCTGTGGTTTCTCACATGAGAATAACTCCAGTTTCTCCAGTTTATCTATGTATCTGCAATCCCTTAATGCTGGAACCCACACTGGTTAAAATGACCTGATACCCATTGCAAAGTTTCCACGTCCTTATTAAAGTGTGTTGCCGAGCACTGGTCACAGTGCACCAGGTCAGAGAGAACTGGTGGGTTGTACGTTCATTGCATCCCAATTCCATAAGAAGTACCTTTCTCAGGTTTACAGATGTTACAGTATTTTAATGTAAATCCTGTTTTTAGCAGAAAGCCCAAAGATATAAACATCAAATTCATCAATGAATGTTCAGACAATATATAACGATGATCACCAACTCCTTCACACTACCCATTTGGTTCCCATCTGATGTATCATTTCCCTTGTTAACACTTTGTCGATGGAATTGATGACTGTTGTTCTGAATGTATTTAAGATGGTCGTTGTGATGACTCTGTATTCCCCCGTATGCACTCCCTCCACAAGGGTTCTTTCTTGATTGACTCGGCCCGTGATGCTCACGAGGTCGAATCCCTCAGTTAAACTGGTGATGTCAATATAGGCTCATCGACTTAAACAGCATTGAAGGATGCTGTTCAACAAAGATCTGACAACACTAATACCATTGTACAGCTCTTGGCCTGTACCTCTGTAGGCTATGGAAACAGAAGTGCATACTTAATGACTGATTTAGGGTTAAAACTCATTACCTTTTCAGACAGTGAGTTCCAGATGCCCATCTCCCTCTGGGAATAAAAGTCCTCAACTTTCCTCTTTGCCTCTATCTCTCAGGTTCACTTCTCTGACTTCCTGATTATTGACCCTTATACTCATGGAAAAAGTGCCTTTCTATTCATCCCATCTCTGTCCCTCATAATCTTGTTCGACTCTATCAGGTCCCCTCTCACTCCTTACTGCTCCGAGGTAAACAGCCCCAGCCTTTCCAATCTTTCCTCATTGCTCAGACCCTCCAGCCCAGACAACATCCTGGTGAATCTCCTCTGTTCCTCTCGAGTGCAATCACATCCTTCCTACAATGTGGTGACCAGAACTACAGTCAGGGCTCCAGTTGTGGCCGGACCAATGTTGTATACAGTTTCAACACAAACCCCCCTCCCCAGCTCTTTTATTCCATGCCTCAGCTAATAAAACACAAATAACCAGAAAGCCTTCTTAACCACATTATCCACCTGAACTACTACCATCAGAGATCTGTGGATATGCATCCAAGGTCCCTCTGATCTTCAGTCTTTTCCAGGGCCCTATCATTCACAGAGTAATCCCTTGCCTTGTTAGCCTTTCCTCAAAGGAAAGTGCACCCTTTTCCAGGTTGAGTTCCTGTTGTCCCTGCTCCTCCTACAGGTTACATGTACCTCCTCACTTTTTACTACCCTGCCGAGTTTCATGCCGTCTGTGAACTTCTTTACCATACTTCCCTGAATTTAAGTCTAAATCATTCATCTATACAACAGACAGCAAGCTCCCAGCACCGAGCTCTGTGAAACCCCACTGGAAACAGACTTCCTGTCACAGAAACATCTCTCAACAAGTCCCCACTCCTTCCTGCCTCTCAGCCAGTTTTAGATCCAGCGCATCACTTTAGCTGGGATCCCATTGGCTCTTACTGTCTTGACCAATCTGCATGAGGGACTTTACCAAAAGACTTGCTGAAGTCTATGTAGACCACATCAAATGCACTGCCCTCATCAACATGCCAGGTTACCACCTCAATAAATTCAGCAAAGTTATCAAATACAACATTTCCTTGCAGCTTCCCTCTTGCCCCTACAACACTCCTGGACCTGTTGACAAAGGCTGGCTTGACTCCTCTCTCTGGCTCTCCCTCCCAGACCTGAC
This sequence comes from Chiloscyllium plagiosum, assembly GCF_037043375.1. NCBI lineage: Eukaryota > Metazoa > Chordata > Chondrichthyes > Orectolobiformes > Hemiscylliidae > Chiloscyllium > Chiloscyllium plagiosum. Next base: position 93,858,087 of record NW_028270150.1, read on the forward strand.
CTCCATCTGTCTGCTCCTAGCCCTCAGCCCACCTTCCCTCAGAGAGACCCTCACTAGTTGCAATTACCGACCGGCATGCTTGTCCCACCTCCCCTGCCCCCCCACACACACACAATCACCAATCACAAATTATTTCTCTCTTTAAATTTGTCATTGATCAGCTCATCAGTAAACCTATCAAGAGCAAGCATGGAGAGAACCAGCCTGTGATTGGAGAAGCAGTTGCTCTCCATTCTCACCAGCTTCTGGGGAGGTTTGGAAAATTAAAACCAGCGCATCTGCTATCGCATCCAGCATTCCTTTGAAAACCATCAGAACCCGGGACATGTTAGCTTTTGTTTCTGGTAATTTTCTGAGCAACCATTCTCAATGATTATAATTGTTTTATAATTCATCCATTCCTTTCAATGCCTTATTTATACTTATTTTTGGAATGCTATTCAAGAGACAGGCAAAACATACCTGTTCAATACACCCAATGTTTCTTTATATTCCATTATTATATCTGTTGCAAATTATTAATGTGAACTGTAATAAGTGCAATTTTATTTCAGTCTAACATAATATGTTCTTGTTTATCTTCTATTCTCATAGTTAATGTACTGACAATAGTGATTCTGTCGCAGAGAAAGTGTGATCTTTCTAAATGTATCACTCGCTACCTGGTGGCCATGGCAGCAGTGGACTTACTGCTCATGATCATTGATCTGATATTGAGACACATTCCAATTATTTATAAAACTGAATTTACATTTCTGAAGACCGTCCCCGTGTGTAACATCCACGCCATCCTGGTTTTTGCAGCTATAGACTGCTCCGTCTGGTTCACTGTCGCTTTCACCTTTGATCATTTTGTGGCCATTTGTTGTCAAAAGATGAAAGGCAACTATTGCACTGAGAAAACAGCAGCCGTGGTTCTGGGAACAATAACTGTGCTCAGCTGTTTAAAGAACATTTCCTGGTATTTTATATTACATCCTTGGTATTAGTTAATGAACAAGCCATGGTTTTGTTTGGTAAAAGAATACATTATGTTATCTCCCGTCTGGGGATCGATTGAGTTTATTCACTACATTCTGACCCCAGTGCTCCCATTTGTTCTGATTCTGCTGCTCAATGCTCTCACTGGGAGGTACATTTTAGTGGCCAGCAGAGCCCGCAGGAGACTCCAGTCTGACAGCAGGGGCAGCATTCCAAGGACCGACACTTGGAGAGCCGAAGGAAATCCATCATTTTAATGTTTGTTATCTCAGGGAATTTCATCCTGTTATGGTCATTGTTTCTGGTGTATTCTATGTGGAGATGGATGTATTGCTTGGGTTATAAGGCTGTCGTTTTGCACTACGGTTAATGAGAAATAGGATTCATTCTCCAGCTCCTGAGTTGCTGCACAAACACATGTAAAGATGCCATGACCCAGACTAAGTTCAGAGAACAGCTGAAAACATGATAAAACACCCATTTGCTCGATTAGTGAGATGTATGAAATGATGAGTTGGATTGAGGCATTCTGCAGTTTGAGAATTATTGGGTTGGAAGCACACATGAGGCCACTGGGAATGGTTAGTTTTACATTTTATTCAAACTTCGCATGTAACACAAGCAGTCACTCTCTCCTGGTTCTAACTGCCTGGACTGGCCTGAAGTTGCCCGAACTGCCCGCCCCAGGCTCCCATTCTCACTATTTTATACTCACTCCCACACCCTTCAGTTCCCTCCAATCAGTTCACTCAAATAACAGGGTGTTTGCCATTTTAGTGATCAGCCCCTTCTCTTTCTAGAACCTTCCACACGATTTTCACTCCCTCATTGCTTCTCCTCCCACACTCAACACACGCACACATACACACAAACCCAATTTTAACTTATGCAATATACATTCAGCTGCAAACATTTTGTTTTGAAACTACTCAAACACTCTCCCACACAAACCAACAATCCAGGCTCCTTTGGTCAGTGATAAAGACACAGTGAGATCAGTCTGCTCTTCCTGACATCTGTGAGATACAGAGAATAGGTTCAGTCAACACTCCCCATGATCCCTGAAACAGACACAGTGCAATCGATCAGTCCTTCCTGAATCAGTGAGACAAACACAATGCTTTCCCTGGGTAAATGATACACATTGGCCGCATTAGACCTTGTGCATCACTCCTTGTGTTCAATCAGAGTCGTACAGCATGGAAATAGACCCTTCAGTACATCTAGTCTGACAGTGTTCTCAAACTAAACTATTCTCATCTGCCTGCACTTGGCCCATATCTGACCACACCTTTCCTGGTCAAGCTTCATCCAAATGTCTTTCAAATGCTGTAACTGTACCTGCATCCATCACTGTCTCTGACAGTGCATTCCAAACACGAACCACTCTCTGGGTAAGAAAACACTCCCCACATGCCCTTTCTCAATCTTTCCTCTCTCACCTGAAATATATAACCTCTGCTGCTGTGGTTCTGTTCACCGAGCTGGAAGTTTTTGTTGCAAACGTTTCGTTCCCTGTCCAGGTGACATCCTCAGTGCTTGGGAGCCTCCTGTGAAGCACTTCTGTGGTGTTTCCTCCGGCATTTATAGTGGCCTGTCCCTACCGCTTCCGGTTCTCAGTTTCAGCTGTCCGCTGTAGTGGCTGGTATATTGGGTCCAGGTCGATGTGTTTGTTGATGGAGTTTGTGGATGAGTGCCAAGCTTCTAGGAATTCCCTGGCTGTTCTTTGTTTCGCTTGCCCTATAATGATAGTGTTGTCCCAGTCAAATTCATGTTGCTTGTCGTCTGCGTGTGTGGCTACTAGGGATAGCTGGTCGTGTCGTTTCGTAGCTAGTTGATGTTCGTGGATCGCATCCGCATCAAATCTTCTCACAAACTTTGAATATATAACTCATCACTGTCTCTGTGGGTAAGAAAACACTCCCCACATGCCCTTTCTCAATCTTTCCTCTCTCACCCGAAATATATAACCCCTGCTTTTGAATTCCCTCATCCCTGTCATTCACCTTATCCACGTCCCTACTGAGTTTACAAACCTCAGTAAGGTCACCTCTCAATCTACTCCGCTCCAGTGAAATAAATCCCAGTCTTTCCTCTCTATTTTTATATCTCAATCCCTCCAAGCCCGGCAAACCTTGGTAAATCTTTTCTGATCCATTTACACTTGAATAACATCCTTCCTATAACAAAGTGACATGAACTGGACACACGACTCGAGAAGAGGCCTTTCCTGTACAACCTCAACATGACGTCCTACACTCTGCAGCAGATGTCCCTGTGTAAAGTTCCTGCAGTACAGTTAGAAACCAAGATTCCATCAAATACGTTTTAAACTGTCACCATGGATGTAACTTTAAGTGATTACAATGCATATGAAAAGCAAAGCTACGTGATAGAATAGCTAAAAGAAATGTCACTGAACACATTGCAGAAAATATTGCTTAACGTGTTCACAACAAAGAACATTTAAACTGCTCACTCTGTGTAATATTTAAAAGACAGGGATGACAGTCACTGATGTGTCCCCATTTGAACTCGCTCCTTCCTTCTCACAGGCAATTCGGCATCAGCAGCAAATACCTTCTTTCTCAATGATGCCCACATCATGTGAATGAATGTCAGTGTGAACATTCTTGAAGAGTTGACACTGGTAAAACTGACAGAAACCATTTAGTGATATTCAGTTCACATATTCTAAACTTCATGTCCCACAAAGATACCTGATACAAGTAAGAGAAAGTACTTGGTTTAAAAAATATCATTATTTGGTATTACAGAACATGTGTATTACTGGAAAAAAGATGTCTGTTGGAGTTTTTTTCTCAGACTCTCATCAGGACAATCTGCAAGAATACAATTCAATGGGAACTTTTATACTGTTTATTACTGATGATTGATAGTTGACCTCCAGGCTTTGTTTAAATATTAAACCAAGTAGATTGACTCTGACTAATTAGGACATTGCCCTTAACAAATGGCTGGGGTCTATTTTGTTTGAATTGAAACAGGTGTAGTACATGTACGTGATTTATTCATCTACCAAGAACAGGGCTCTGTCTGTTAAACTATCCTGCTATGTGAGTCAACTTGATAATCCTTGGCTCAGTGGTAAGCACTGCTGCCTCAGAGCACCAGCGTCCCACGTTCAATTCCAGCCTTGGGTGACTGGCTGTGTGGAGTTTGCACATTCACCCCATGTCTGCGTGGATTTCCTCTGGTTGCTGCGGTTTCCTCCCACAGTCCAAAAATGTGCAAGTCAGGTGAATTGGCCATGCTAAATTGCCCATAGTGGTAGGTGCTTGAGTCAGAGAGAAATGGGTCTGGGTGCGTTACCTTTCGGAGGGTTGATTGGGCTGAAGAGCCAATTTCCACGCTGTAGGGAATCAAATCATAAAAACATACAAAGCAGGAGAAAAGTAAACCAATTAGCTCCTCAAATTTATATGTGTCTGTGTCTGTGTGTGTGTGTGTATGTCTGTCTATGCATGTCAGAGTGTATATTACTATCTCTGTGTATACAAATAGCTGTGTGTCTGCATTTGTGCACAGCTGTCTGTGTGTGTGCGTGTGTGTGTGTGCATGTGTGCCTTTTGGTCACTATATATGTACAAGTGTGTGTGCGTTTGTGTGTGTGTGCAGTCATCTGTTACAATGCTAGTCCGAACAATAGTGAGTGGAAATAACATATGGTCCTTTTTAAGAGAAAAACTGCTCTTCTGAGCTAAAGGTACCACAGATGCTGCCAGTATACAGAGCAGCCAGGAGACAGTCTGTTCCAAAAGAGACACATGGAACAATTAGCTGTTAAATGGATACCTGAGTTTTGGTTGCTGTTTTGACAACAATTCAAGTGTGACCAATTGATTTAGACCAAACACTCAGCCCTTCAAAGCCAATTGATTTTAATATCTGACGATACTGACAGCCTGAAACCAATCCGACGATAGGAAATTCATATGGAATCAGGGGAATCAAAACAAGTGTTTTTTGAAAATCAGGGAGAAAGAGCAAGTGCCAGCAAAAGAGAGCCAACAGCACTGAACAACTCTGAAAGAAATCTCAGAAAGCTCCCTAGGTTAAGGTACCAGGGAATTTTATACAAAGATACTCGCAGTCAAAAAGAAAATCATTCAAGATGGCTCGGGAGTGGGGCAGACAGCAGAGTTGGAAGGATGGAAGGAAACAGCAGATTTGGAAGAGCAGAAGGAAGACAGCATATGTGACTGTATGGACTTAGAGAGATTAAATTAATTTAATGCTTTGTAATTGTGTTATTGGAGCAGCATTTCAGTAGGGTTGGGGTCAGTTAGTCATCAGTTGAGAGAAAGCGGTATCGGGTTTGTTAATAGTTCTTGTTTTGTGTTCACTGTTAGAGTTGGGAGAATAAATTGTTATTTTTTCTTTCCACAGTGGAAATCAAGAGTTTTCTTTCACTCCCTCACATTTTGAACAGATTACGTGGTGAGACGAGCTTCTCTGGGTGTTTCTGTTTTAATTAGCAGAAGGGTTCGACTTCTGCATCAGAACATACTGGGGGCTCAGGTCCAGGATTTGGACAGGTTTGGGTAGATTTAGATGGATTTGCACAGATCATATCTGGGATCTGAGCAGATATGAATGCATTTGGACAGATTTAAAAAGACTTGGGGATTAGTGTCCCAGATCTTTAAATAAAACAGGGAGAAAATCTGTTTATTTTCAGCTACTTGTACGTGGTTCAATTAAAAGTGCGAGAAATGGCATTTTCAGTAACTGAATGTTTTGCAGAGTGGAAGACATGACTTTGGGGGTTGTGGAAAAGGTGAGCAAGGAAAAGCTGCTGTAATTGGCAGACACAGTGGAGCTGGGGTTGCCTGAGTCTCTGAAAAAAAAAGATGAGGTTATGACTGAAATAACTCACCATTTAAATCTGCTACAAAGGCCATTAGAGTCTTTGGAAATGGCTAAAAAATCAATTGTAGATGAAGCAGTTTGAGTGAGAGGAGGAAGAAAGGGAGAGAAGATTCTTAACGGAGCAAAAAGAAAGGGTATGGAGAAAGTGAAAAAGAGGGAGAGCTTGAGCTTCTGAAGTTGTGAATTAGTCAGGAAAGTCAAGGTAACAGGGTGGAGATGAAGGGAGAAAGTAGGGGTGTATACAAACATGTTAAAACTCTGCCACATGTCGATGAGTAAGATGTTGAAGCCATGTTGTACTTCAATTGAGAAGCTGGCTAGGCAGCTGGAGTGGCCAGAGGACTTGTGGGTAATGCTCGTTCAGACAAAGCTGGGAGGCAGAGCTAGTGAGGTGTTTGCAGCGCTGTCAGATTAGAGGTCAAGGGATGATACTGATGTCAAACAGTCTAATTTGATGCCTATGAATTAGTACCAGACGCGTACAGACAACGGTTCAGAAACATAAAGAAGAAACTGGGTGAGTCTTCCATTGAGTTCAATAAAAAAACAGAGTAATTTTGAGAGATGGGTGCAGGCCTACAAAATAGACAAGACATATGAGGATCGTGGAGAGATTACTCCGTGGGAGGAGTTTAAAAACTTAGGTGGATGAACAGCAAGTTCAAGATGTGGATGAAAATAAAACTTAGATCACTCTGGAAATAGCTTACCACAGGGGAAAAACAAAGCCCATTGGGGTGAAAAGGAGGTGAATGGCCTGTGGTAAGGTGGGGCACGAAAAGCCCCAGTGCTGGTTGTTGAAGAAAGGCACTGTGGGAAAAGATGTGGTAAAAGAAGCTAAGCCAGTGGGATTAGGGGAAGTAGTAATGGAAACCACAAGAGAGGTCGATGAGCTGCAGGAGAGTGCACAGCATAGGCAGGGACCAGGTGTTGAGTTTATACCTGATCTCAATAAAGTCTTCACCTCTGTGGGCAAAGTTTACTCAGGAAAAACAGCGGGAGACAGGAAAGATGCTACAATTTTAAGAGATACGTGATCAGGTCAGTCTCTAATACAAAGAAATAAAAGTATTTGCCCTCTTTCTCAACAGTTACCTGAAAGGGTGGTAATTTATGGAAGAGATGGAGAGAAACCTATCGTTGCCCTGTGTAAGGTCAGGTTGGAGAGTCAAATAAAGACTGAAAGTGAAAACGGAAGTGATGGACAGAATGCCCCTTTCAGGAATACAGATTGTTCTAGAAAACCAATTAGCAGGATCCAAGGTAGGAGTGACGCCCTTGTGGTGGAGAAGCCAGAGAAAAATCAGGGAACTGAGGAGTTAAAAGAAAAATACCCGAGACTGTAGAGTAACAAGATCCCACTCTCATCAGTTACAGCAAGAAGGAAAATGTTAAGAGAAAGATGAAGGAGTTGAGGTTCAGTTAGCTGACACCCTGTTTGATGTAATTGTGCAGGGAAACCCTGACCAGACAGAGGGTCAGGCAGAGGTGTTTAATCCTGAAAGACTAATGAAATATGTGACAATAAAATATCTATATCATGATGCATACTCAGTAACGGAATCAGCACGTATTCCAAAGGGTTATTCTCTAAAGGAGACAATCGGAAGGTGAAAGTGGAGACACGGCAGGTTAGTACAGAGGAGAAATGGGGAAAGTGCACCAGCTTGTGTTGCCAGTAACATACAGACAGGACGTGTTACGGCTCACACACGAATTACCTGTTGGGGATCATCTCGGTGTGAGGTATATTCAGGCTAAGATGCAAAACCACTTCTGCTGGTCTGGACTGCATAGGGATGTATGTGGTTGATGTTTGTTGTACATGTCATATGTGCCAAATGGTAGGTAAGGCACAGGCAACAATAAAATACTCCACAGCCACCTGATGAAGGAGCAGCACTGCGAAAGCTAGTGCTTCCCATTAAACCTGTTGCACTCTCACCTGGTGCTGTGTGATCTTTAACTTAGTAATAAATCAGAGCTTTTGTTGGCAATTTCCACATTTGAAAAGCCTTTCACGAGGGTTATGATTGATTGTATAGTTCACCTCCCTAAAACTGAAAGTGGTAACCAGTATTTGCTAACCATAATGGACATGGCTACCAGATTTCCTGAGGCAATTCCATTTCAGAGTGTTAAAGCTAAAAGGATGGTGGAGGAGTTGGTAGCTTTCTTTACCTGGTATGGGCTACCCAGGGAGATTCACTCAGACCAAGGATCTAATTTTACTGATAAACTATTTAAGGAAGTCTTGGATAATTTAGGCCTTCAGCTTTTAAATCAAGTGCATACCATCCTGAAACCCGGGGAGCATTGGAAAGGTGACATCAGGCCCTGAAGACCACGTTCAGAGCTTACTGTCTGTCAGGATTACCTGAATGATTGGGATAAAGGAATCCCACATTTATGTTGTTTGCCATTAGAGATGCCCCAAATGAATCTACTCAGTGTAATCCCTTTGAGTTAATATTCGGATACAGAGTTAGAGTGCCTTTAAAATTAATTAAGGAAAAATTGATTGGACGAAAGTCAGATATCTCACACTTGAGATGATGTGGCTGAAGCGAGGGAGAGATTAAATCAGGGAAGTGTCCTTGGCCCACTTACTTTCAACTGCTTCATCCTGGACAATCCCTCCATCATAAGGTCAGTATTCAGGGTGTTTGTTTATTGTTCCACAAAGTTTAGACCCGTTCCTGCCTCGTCAGACACTACCGAAGAGTGTGGTGATGGAAACGCACGGCCGGTCAGGCAGCATTTGAGGAGCAGGAGAATTGTCATTTCAGTTATAAGCCCAGCATCAGGAATCCTGAAATGTTGATGTCACCAGTCAAGGTGAGGAAGGACTCGGGGAATTTTATCTCAGAATGTTTATGGCAGTGGAAATTTCATCCAGGGCATTCATCACATTCGCATGGGGTGGGATGTAGACTGCTGTCAGGATGGCGGAGGTGAAATCTCATGGAAGGTAGTAGGGACATCATTTTGCTGTAAGGTATTCTAGGTCGAGGGGAGCAATGGTCTGTCAGGGTCACGAAACCGAGCACCAGGAGGTGTTGTTCAGGAAGCATATCCCACTGCCCTTCACTTTTCCTGAGGCTCCTGTGTGGTCCATGTGGTGTATGGAGAACCCATCAGCTTGTAGGAAGCTGTCAGGAATGGCAGGGGTGAGCCAAGTCTCCGTGAAGCAGAGCACACAACAGTCTCTGAGTTCCCTCTGGTAGGTAAGCCTCGATCCGAGTTCATCCATATTGTTTTCGATGGCCAGGACACCATCATCATGGTAGCTTAGTGGTTAGCACTGCTGCCTTACAGTGCCAGGGACCTGGGTTTGATTCCTCGAGTGATGTCTGTGTTTGCACATTCTTCTCGGGTCTGCATAAGTTTACTCTGGATGCTCAGGTTTCCTCCCACAATCTAAAGATGTGCAGGTTTGTTGAATTGACCATGTTAAATTGCCCATCCCATTGTTCAGGGAGATGTAGGTTAGGTGCATGAGTCAGGGGTAGATATAGACAGTGGAATGGGGTTTTATTTGCGTTATTCTTCGGAGGGTCAGTGTGCACTTGTTGGGATGATGGGTCTGTTTCTATACTGTAGGGATTCTAAGCCACTGACAGGGCCAATTCTATTCCATGTTGAGGTCAAAACCCTCAGGGGTCAGGGGTCAGATCATGGTTCTGGTGTCCATTTGGTCCTGCAGGATGACCAGCATTGACAGTACTTGGCCTGAGCAATTGTGGGATCCTCAATCCTGTCAGCAGATTAAAGATTATATTGTTAGTAAGTTTTATAGAGTTGGCTGCCTTGAGTTGTATGAGCAAAGACAAGAAAGTTGGAGAAATATGTCATGAATGAAAGCATTAGATTTTGTTGTGAAACCTATTTCCAATTTTCCCATTTCTGGTCTAAACAGTGAATTCTGAACCTCATTAGTGAGGGGTGACCACTTCATTTTCATGCTGTTCTATCTCATTAGGAGCTGGTCTTACCTCATTTCGATGGAGATTCTAATCCTTCCTTCAGTTCCTATGGAAACCAGATGGTGCCAGTTCCCAACAGGAAAGCCTGGACAGTTACCTGGAGGCAGGAGCTCACTGTTTGCTTCTCCAGGTCTTCATCCATCTCCACCATCAGCACCATTTCACTGCATGCTCCATCAACACTGTCCTCTCCCACACTTTGTCGGTGTGTGTGGGCATCACCAAACCCCAGCCTCACCACATCATTCTGGCTGCTTTCAGATTAACTCACCCTTCACTGTGGAGCTCAGAGACAATGATGTTGTATCTGCTTCTGCCAGGTTGGTTCACAGTCAGGGGCATGCGCACATTTCATGCATCTGGCTCTGAGCTAACTTTCTAAAGGCTCATTCACTTTGTGTTTACTTCAGGTCTGTCAGGTTTATCTCAGTGTTTAGTGCAGAGTGACAGGCATTCACCATGTCACTGTTCAGAGTATCACACAGTGCAGAGGATGAATCTGTATAGAGAACAGCATGGAGATGTGTCGAGGAAATTACATATTCATTGGTGGAATCTGGGCATCGCTGGCTGCCCGGTATTTATTGCCCATCCCTAGTTGCCCCTTGAGAAGGTGGTGGTGAGTTACCTTCTTGAACTGCTGCAGTCCACCTGCTGTGGGTTGACCCACAATGCCATTAGGGTGGGAATTCCAGGATTTTGGCCCAGTCATTGTGGAGGAATGATGATCTATTTCAAAGTTGGATGGTGAGGGGCTGGAAGGGGAACTTGAAGGAGGTAGCATTCCTATATATCTTCTGCTCTTGTCCTTCTGAATGGAAGTGGTTGTGGGTTTAGAAGTTGCTGTCTGATGTTCTTTGGTGATTTTCTACAGCACATACTACACACCACTACAACTGAACATCAAAGGTCGAGGGAATGGATGCTTATGGATGTAGTGCTAATCAAGCAGACTGCTTTGTCCTGGATGGTGTCAGCTTCCTGAGTGTTGTTGGAACTTCACTTATTCAGGCAAGTGGTGAGTATTCTCTCACACTCCCGACTTCTGCCTTGTAGATGGCGGATAGGCTTTTGGAAGTGAAGAGATGATTTCCTCATCACTGTGTACCCTGCCTCTGACCTGCTCTTGTTGCCACTGTGTTTATATGTTGAATACAGTGGAGTTTCTGGTCAATATAATCCCCAGGATGTTGACATTTGAGGATTCAGTGATGTTCACACCATTTAAATTCAAGGGCCAGTTGTTAGATTGTCTGTTATTGATGATGGTCATAGACTCGCATGTGTGTGCTGTGAATATAACTTGCCACTTGTCAAGCCAAGCCAGGACATTATCCAGATCTTGTTGTATTTGAACATGAACTGCTCCAATATCTGAGGAGTTGTGAGTGATGCTGAATACTGTCAAATAATCAGTGAACATCTCCACTTCTCACCTTATGATGGAGGGAAGCTGCTTATCAGGACCTTATCATGAAGCAGATGGAGATGATTGGGTCAAGGAAATTACCCTGAGGACCTCCTGCAGAGATGTCCTGGAGCTAAGATGGCTGACCTCCAATAATCACAACCATCTTCCTCTGTGTCTGGCCTGACTCCAACCACTGGGGAACTTGTCCTCCATTAATTCCAGTTTTGCTCAGACTCCTTGATACCACACTCAGTCCAATTGGTCTTGATGTTACGCTATATTCTCACCTCCCCTCTGGAATTCAGCTCTTTTGTCCATATTTGAACCAAGGCTGTAATGAGGTCAGGAGCTGGGTGGACCTGGTGAACCCAAACTGGGTGTCACTGAGTAGGTTATTGCTGACTGGGAGCTGCTCAATAGCATGGCTGATGTCACCTTCCAACACTTTACTGGTGATCGAGAATAGATGGAAGGGCACGGGAGCTGGCCGGGTTGAATTTGAAATGCTTAATAGAAACAGGACGTATTTGGGCAATTTTACACATGGTTGAGTAAATGCTAATGTTGTAAGTGTACTGGAACAGCTTGGCTTGGGGAGCAACAAGTTCTGGAGCACATGACTCCAGTATTATTGCTGGAATGTTGTCAGGGCCTATAGCCTTTGCAGCATCCAGTGTATCCAGCCATTTTGTGATGTCATGTGCAGTGAATCGAATTGCCTTAAGACTGGTACCTGTAATACTGGGCAACATTGGAGGAGGGTGAGATGGATCATCCACTCAGTACTTCTGGCTGAAGTTTGCTGCAAAATGTTCATCCTTATATTTTTGCACTGATTTGCTGGAATCTTCCATCATTCAGGATTGGAATATTTGTGGAGCCTCCTCCTCCAGTGAGTTGTTTAATTGCCCATCACCATTCACGATTGGATGTGGCAGGACTGCAGAGCTTCGATCTGATCCATTCGTTATGGGTTTGCTTAGCTCTGTCTGTCACTTGCTGTTTATGCTGATTGACATGCAAGTAGTTCAGTTTGGTGGCTTCACCAGGTTGATGCCTCATCTTCAGCTGTGCCTGGTGTTACTGCTGGCATGCTCCCCTGCACTCTCCATTGACCCACGGGTGACCCCTGGCTTGTTGGTCATGGTTGAGTTGACGATGTGCTGGACCATGAGGTCACAGACTGTGCTTCTGTTAATGGCCCACATCACACCATGGATGCCAACCCATGAGTTGTTAGATCTGTTTGAAGTCTGTCCCATTTAGCATTGGGATAGAACCACTCAACACGATGGAGGTTATTCTCAATGTGAAAGGGAGACTTTGTCTCCTTAAGGACTGTATGGTGATCGCTGTTCCTGACACTGTCATGGACAGATGTATCTGCTCATGGCAGATTGCTGAGTGTTACAACCAGGTCAGACACCCTCAAAACATTTCAAGAAAGTCATAGAGTCGTTGAGATGTACAGCATGGAAACAGACCCTTCAGTCCCACTCGTCCATGCCCACCAGATATCCCAAACCAATCTAGTCCCACCTGCCAGTGCCCGGCCCATATCCCTCCAAACCCTTCCTATTCATATACCCATCCAAATGCCTCTTAAATGTTGCAATTGTACCAGCCTCCACCACATCCTCTGGCAGCACATTCCATACACGTACCACCCTCTGTGTGAAAAAGTTGCCCCTGAGGTCTCTTTTATATCTTTCCCCTCTCACCCTAAACCTATGCCCTCTAGTTCTGGATTCCCCAACCCCAGGGAAAAGACTTTGTCTATTTATCCTATCCATACCCCTCATAATTTTGTAAACCTCTATAGGGTCACCTCTCAGCCTCCGACACTCCAGGGAAAACAGCCCCAGACTGTTCAGCCTCTCCCTGTAGCTCAGATACTCCAACCCGGGCAATGTCTTTGTAAATCTTTTCTGAACCCTTTCAAGTTTCACAACATCTTTCTGACAGGAATCAGACCAAAATTGCACGCAATATTCCAACAGTGGCCTAATCAATGTTCTGTACAGCCGCAACATGACCTCCCAACTCCTGTACTCAATACTCTGACCAATAAAGGAAAGCATACCAAATACCTTCTTCACTATCCTATCTACCTGCGACACCACTTTCAAGGAGCTATGAACCTGCACTCCAAGGTCTGTTTGTTCAGCGACAGGATTTATACACTTACCATTAAGTGTATAAATCCTGCTAAGATTTGCTTTCCCAAAATGCAGCACCTCGCATTTATCTGCATTAAACTTGATCTGCCACTTCTCAGCCCATTGGCCCATCTGGTCCAGATCCTGTTTTAATCTGAGGTAACCCTCTTCGCTGTCCACTACACCTCCAATTTTGGTGTCATCTGCAAACTTACTAACTCTACCTCTTATGCTCGCATCCAAATCATTTATGTAAATGACAAAAAGTACAGGAACCAGCACCGATCCTTGTGGCACTCCACTGGTCACACGCCTCCAGTCTGAAAAATTACCCTCCACCACCACCCTCTGTCTTCTACGTTTGAGCCAGTTCTGTATCCAAATGGCTAGTTCTCCCTGTACTGCATGAGATCTAACCTTGCTAATCAGTCTCCCATGGGGAACTTTGTCGAACGCCTTACTGAAGTCCATATAGATCACATCTACTGCTCTGCCCTCATCAATCTTCTTTGTTACTTCTTCAAAAAACTCAATCAAGTTTGTGAGACATGATTTCCCACACACAAAGCCATGTTGACTCTCCTGCATCAGTCCTTGCCTTTCCAAATACATGCACATGCTGTCCCTCAGAATTCCCTCCAACAACTTGCCCACCACCGAGGTCAGGCTCACCGGTCTACACCTCCCTGGATTGTCTTTACCGCCCTTCTTAAATAGTGGCACCACGTTTGCCAATCTCCAGTCTTCCGGCACCTCACCTGTGACTATCGATGATACAAATATCTCAGCAAGAAGCCCAGCAATCACTTTCCTAGCTTCCCACAGAGTTCTCGGGTTCACCTGATCAGGTCCTGGGGATTTATACACCTTTAACCATTTCAAGACATCCAGCACTTCCTCCTCTGTAATCTGGACATTTTGCAAGATGTCACCATCTATTTCCCTAAATATCCTTTTCCACAGTAAATACTGATGCAAAATATTCATTTAGTATCTCCCCCATTTTCTGTGGCTCCACACAAAGGCTGCCTTGCTGATCTTAGAGGGTCCCTATTCTCTCCCTAGTTATCCTTTTGTCCTTAATATATTTGTAAAACCCCTTTGGATTCTCCTTAATTCTATTTGCCAAAGCTATCTCATGTCCCTGTTTTGCACTCCTGATTTCCCTCTTAAGTATACTCCTCCTTTCTTTATACTCTTCTAAGGATTCACTCGGTCTATCCTGTCTATACCTAACATATGCTTCCTTCTTTTTCATAACCAAACCCTCAATTTCTTTAGTCATCCAGCATTCCCTATACCTACCAGCCTTCCCTTTCACCCTGACAGGAATATACTTTCTCTGGATTCTTGTTATCTCATTTCTGAAGGCTTCCCATTTTCCAGCCGTCCCTTTACCTGCGAACATCTGCCTCCAATCAGCTTTTGAAAGTTCTTACCTTACTCCAATTTCGAACTTCAACTTTTAGATCTGGTCTATCCTTTTCCATCATTATTTTAAAAGAAATAGAATTATGGTCACTGGCCCCAAAGTGCTCCCCCACTGACACCTCAGTCACCTGCCCTGCCTTCTTTCCCAAGAGTAGGTCAGGTTTTGCACCTTCTCTAGTAGGTACATCCACATACTGAATCAGAAAATTGCCTTGTACACACTTAAGAAATTCCTCTTCATCTAAACTTTTAACACTAAGGCAGTCCCAGTCAAGGTTTGGAAAGTTAAAATCCCTGACCATAACTACCTGATTATTCTTACAGTAGTCAAGATCCTAACTGTGTTCGTTATTTAAAGCAATTGTAACGTGGATATTCCAGGAGGCATGCAGTTGGTCCAACCACATAGTTTTAAGCAAAACAGATTTATTTCCAAGATTACTGAATGAAACATAAACAAAAGACAACTGCATACCAAATATCGTAACCTATCTGAAAGCCCAACATATTATCGCACCTTAATGATGTTGTTTCAAATACATGCAACAAAACCCTTTAAACACCCCTGGAAGACCATAGGTAAATTAAACACAGGGTCTTCCAGGAGAGATGTCAGAGAGAGAGACGAGGATCAGCATGAACCTGCTCCTTTGGGTCCAGCAGCTTTACAACATCTTGACATCTTCCAATGAATAGCTCGACTGCCCAAAAACCCAAAACAAACCACAGGGAAGCTGAGCTGTGAGAACTGGCCTCTCCCCTTTCATTGTTTTGATATAAAAGCTGAAAGCATTTTGCCTGAGGCAGTATCTGTTATTTGTTAATCAAACTGGCCCAAAAACCCATCTAAGCCCAGACTTTTCAGACTCTGTGTTTTTAGAATCTTTTGAAACTGAAACCAAGTATAACATCTCCTTGTTAAACAAGCAGCACCATCGTACCTCACCCTAAAATGAAATGAACCCACTAAACCAAAGCTGCCTTCAATTTAAAACCCCTTAATTGTAAACTCTTTGTACTTCATAACAGACACATACATTACAATGACAACGATCACACAAACATGCATCTGTACATTTTGTTTCAGTCTCTTTTACTCCTGCCATGAATGCCTCCATTTCTCATTCAAGTCTCGTCACTGCATCTGCAATCATGTTTTGTCATCCTGCCACATGCACAATTTTTAAATTGAATAGCTAAGCAACAGGCTCCATCTGAACAGACTGCATTTTTGCCCTTAAATTTCTCCAGAAATTTCAATGGGTTATGATTAGTGTGTAAGATTGTCTCAGATATGCATCTTCCCACAAGAGCACAGCACTAACACCCACATCACTTGCATCAATAGCCACCTTGAATGGCTTTGCACAATTTGGTGTAGCTAGTACTGCGACGGTAGCTAACACAGTTTTCAGGCTGTCAAATGCCTCTGACAGTCCAATGTCCACTGAAATGCCTTGCCTTTCTTTAGCAATTCCGTGAGTAGAGCAGCCATACTGCTAAAATTTGGTAAAGTCCACTCAATCCCAGGAATTGTAGTACTGCGTTTATTGTCGATTGCATGGGATACTCCCCAATTACCTTGGTTGTTGTATCCCATGGGGTCATTTATCCCTGTCCAATAACATGGCCCAGGAAGGTGACTTGGGCTTTGACCGTTTCCTTTTAACCAGGTTTATCACCAAGCCTGCCTTCCGAAGTTGATGGAACAAGTCTGATAAATCGTTGCAAAATTAGCCTTCCTCCGATTTAGAACTTTAACTTTTAGATCTGGTCTCTGCTTTTTCATCACTAATTTAAAGCTAATAGAATTATGGTCACTGGCCCCAAAGTGCTCCCCCACTGACACCTCAGTCACCTGTCCTGCCTTATTTCCCAAGAGTAGGTCAAGTTTTGCACCTTCTCTAGTGGGTACATCCACATACTGAATCAGAAAACTTTCTTGTACACACTTTATAAATTCCTCTCCACCTAAACTCTTAAGACTATGGCAGTCCCAGTCTATGTTTGGAAGGTTAAAATCCCCTCCCATAACCATCCTGTTAAATCCGTCCATTTATTTCCCAACTCCCTTCCTGCCTTCTCAGCAGCTTCGTTAGCTGACACTGTGTTGGGGATCTCAGTATGCTCATTCTCACTGGGTATGGTATTGACCCGTGGGTAGGAGGTTTACTTGATTCCTCTGGACCAGAGCTGCATTTTCAATTCTAACTCCGGGATTTCCCTTTTTCCGTCCCTTGGTTCCTTACGGATGGAATTTAATTCCCGCTCTGTCCCTAAGAATTGCCCTCGACAGCACATTATCGCTGTGAACTCCTCGAGTTTGGAAGCACGTTTCCCTTGAGTTCTGATAAAATTATCCCAATACTTCTGCCCTGGGGATCCTGGGCCCATTTCATCGCTACAACAAAATTCTGCCCACGTGGACCGCTTTTTCTAACTAATATACTGTCTCAGCGTTGTTACCCATACTCTACTCTCGTGTCATTCTCTGCCATTTTCAATTAAACTATGGGGTATAAGGGGTGGATAAGACTGAGGGTATGGCTTTCGTTATGATCCAGTCCTAATCACATCAGATGTCTCCTGTCATTCAGTGTTTTACCTTACCGGTCACACACAGACACACAGACACACACACTGTGCCTCTCTCCCACACACACACACACTGTGTGCCTCTCTCCCACACTCACACACAGACACCCACAGAAACACACAGAAACACACACACACACAGTACAGATGTTTGTTGGTTGAGGAGTAAACATCTGTGGTTTTATCTTTTAAAGCACAGTTCAGTTTAGACCATTCTGTTCTCTTTGATTTACTTGAACCCCTGGCCTTTGCGTGGGACAGCTGTCCTCTTAACAACCATCTCAGGCAAAATCTCAAGGAATACTAGGTTCCACGGGCTTCGATCTCAGAGCGACAAAGTCACTTCTTATCGAGGTCTGATCTTGGGGGGCCAATTTGTTGTCCCTGCTACACAGTGTGTTTTAAATCATATCCAGCAAAAGAACTGAGAAAACTCTTCATAATAATAAACAATAATAATCATTTATTTGACACAACTAACACTATCATAACAAAATACAATATAATTTAACCATTTACACTACAAATGCTATCTTGTGCTTTACCTTAACTCTGGATGATCATATCCCCCCACACTAGAACTCGACCGTGCCCTACATCATGATGTCACCTGGTCATCTCCCAATGATTTCAGGGGTATCTTCCTTTCTTGGTGGTTTGTCTCGAGTTACCGCCCTGAGCGTGGTGTTGTGGCAATTCTTACACTCTAAATCTTGGTGTCCTTTTGGGAGGGTCTTCACCATTAACCAATGGATTGATCAGGCTCGATCACCCTGATCAATCCGACCCAGCCAGGCGTTGGCATGACAATGGTCAGGTCATCCTCAGGTCTCCATTCCTGGAGGTGCTGGGAACACATACCCTCCTCCAAATAAGTGTGTGAGGTGCCCCCCTCCCCCCATGTCTGGTACGTATCTCAATGTTTCCGATCACCCTGAGGATGACATTGCATTGACACCATTCAACCCTGACTTCAGGTGTGTATTGTAGCGTCTGCAATAACCAGGTTCGTTACAAACTGTCTGTTGCTAGCTGCAGCCTGCCTGGGTTCTGCAGCATGTGGATTAGCACAATCACTTTGGTCAAGGCTGGTTTCCATTTCCCAGCATGCTTTAGTCCTTGTCCATTTTACATCAAATTAATCACAGATTTAATCTTTTTGAGCACATCTTCCTTCAATTCCTGCATTCAATTTTGTTCCTGATAAGCCATAATGTTCTATTAGATTTTCCTGATTACTTGCTGTATCTGCATTCTAGCATTCAGTGATTCATGGACCAGGACTCCCAGATCCCTCTGCCCCTTAGAGCTCTGCAACCTCTGACCTTTCAGATAAGGTGTTTGTTTTTAATTCTTTTGACACAATGGACGGTTTCCCAGTTCCCCACATTTTCCTCCATTTGCCAGATCTTTGCCCACTCAATGAACCAATCCATACCCTTTCTAGGCTCCTCATGTCCTCTTCACAACTCACTTTCCAGATATCTTTGTGTCATCAGTAGATTTCACTCCATACCTTCAATCCCTCCATCCAAATCATTTCTATAAATTGCAAAGAGTTGAACCCATTGTTTCCCATTTCCCCGAATGCCGCTCCTCCCTGTACATTCAGATGTGGGTCCTGATTGCTGACACCACGGGCCCCTCTCCTGCCTGAGTAGCTGCCTGGTCACTGCCGGTCGCTCCGAGTGCCAGCGGCCTGGGGCATTTCTTCTTCAGCCAGCTGCGGAGCTGTGGCAGTGAGGTGCTCACCAGCTTGTGCTGCCACACTCTCTAAGGCTAACCTTCCCACCGAGGTCTCAGGGTCTGAGCTGGTGGGGTGCCTTTTACACCTCAGTACTCTCGTCCTCATGGGGAGGAGATGGCTTGTGTGGGAAACGGCCATGTTACTGTGGGGGTGGTGGAGATGCTGGTGGTACCCACAAGGCACAGAGAGAGAGAGAGAGAGAGAAAGAATTACAGCCACTGGTTGGAAGTGGTGTGCGATGAATGAGACTGACAGAGCAGTTAATGGGAGAGTGGGAACACAGCACAGCATAAGCTTGAGGAACAACATCTCATTTTCCACAGAGGAACTTTCCAGCCTCAGGATTCAATATCGATCTCCCCAGCTTCAGATCTTCACTTTATGATGTCTCTGATTCCTACAATCTCCTTCACACACAGTTTTCTTATTTGTGCCTTATTTACATTGCTTCATTTCCTCTTTCAACCCCATTAACAAATTCCTTACCTTTTACACTGGACACCATTTCACACGTTGTCTTCCTCTGTGGAAACAATAAAATATCCCATTTTCCCAGCCCTTTCAGCTCCGAACTGAATCATTAATTCTACTTCCCTCTCCAATGCTGCCTGATCTGCTGAGTTTCTGCAGCATTCTGTGTGTGTTTTAGTTTTGCAGCATCAGCAATATTTTGCTTTAAATGATGTTCTGATGTCTGATCCTGTCCTCCTCACTCTTCACTATCTTTCTGTCTCACTTGTTATCTCCAAACCTTGAAATCATGTCCTTTAGAAATAACATATTAGCCCATGTCATTTATATATCTATTATAAACATCTCTAATTCTAATATTGGTCATGAGGGATGAACAGTCTATGTTCCTGCAGTCTATCTCCCTTCTCATCAACCTGTCCCCGAGATGCTTTTACACACCTCTGGAACAGGTGGGAATTCAGCACAAGGTCTCATACTTAGGGGACTATCACTGCACCACAAGAGCCCTTTACATGAACAGTGTTTCTCTCTGAGTTATGTCCCTCAGTCTGTGTTATAGTCAGAATGCCATTGGTCCTTCAATTCACATGTTTGAATTTTCCTAACCTGTCAATTAAATAACACTTCACCTTTTGGAAGTCATATTCCTTCTGGAACATGAAACACGCTGAACTCAGCATTTCCAAATAACTTTACTTGATCAAAGAACTCCATTCAGCCAATAACAGCTGTCACATGTTCAACTCTTCTTCAAATAAATAAAACTATATTTTATCTTGGTCATCAGGGGACACTGTTACAAACATCCATGCCTCTTGGCCCACTCGCATATTTTCATTGTTCCTTTACTCAGCAACCCTCACACATTCTACCCAGACCAGGTATAAGTTTAACTTTACTCTGGGACAAAGGCACTGGATTGAAAGGAGTTCAATGAACCTGTTTGTTCAGTGACTGTAATTAATATCAATCTCTGTGGGCCCTAACTGAGTCTCTGGGTGGATTCCTCCTTCTATTAATAAATGAGTCTCAGCTGCAACGTTCCTTGAAACAGGGAGAGATGACAGATCAGAATCTGAGGAGAGCAGATTGCAATGTTACCACAATGGGCAGGAGTCTCTCTGGGACAATTGACTATTTTTCTGCAAATTATCACCAGATGAATTTGGTACATCAGATCCGAAACATACTTCTGATTTTTCAACACATTTACTATCCGACTCTCGCTGCTGTTGGTATTCCTGGTAAGTGGCTCTGTCTGGCTGGTAATTCTGTGAATCATGGTTTAACTTTATTATCGTTCTTGTCATTTCCCATTCTGCTGCTTGCTGCTCCTGCTGTAACTAAGTCTCTGTCTCCCTCCCAGTAGATTTATAAACTACTAGACTCCTGCTATTCTCACTTTAATCTTGTGAAGCCCAATACCTGTCACACCTGGTTCCTGTCACACATTCAGTTTTCTATCATTTGCCTTGATCCACCCCTTGGCTTCAGGCTGAACCAAAATGTTTGTAGCCTCAGGGCTCCCTTTAACTCTAACCTGAGGTTTGACCCTACATCCTCTCCATTGCAAAGCTTGTTTACCATCCCCTCTGTAATATCTCCGTCTCCTGCCTGCTTCATCCGGGATGCTGCACACTACACTGTCTCTGGGTTTGATGAATCCAGACTCGAGTATTCCACTGATATCATCTTTAACCTCACAGTGTCAAACCTGTGCCCATTCTGAACTCCTATCATGTTTGGTTTACCATTTCTCTTTGTGCTAATTGACCAACAAACATTCCTGATCCAACAACTTCCCTTTTTAATGTTCTCATTTTTGAATTCAAATTCCTTCAAGGCCTGACCTGTCTAATTATTCCCACCCCCGGTCCCATCCTTATCGTCCTGTACGTAGAGTCACAGAGACACAGCACCCTTCCCCTTCTCAGTTCTCTCCCCATCGTCCTGTAAATCTATCCCCTTCTAATTTTTATCCAATTCCATTCTGAAAATTCATTTCTTTCGATTTGTCTCTCCATCTTCTACATCTTACTTTTTCCCTCTCCCTCTCCTCATATTTAAACCTCTCTCTCTGTGTCTCTCTCTCTCTGTCTCTCTCTCTCTCTCTCTCTCTCTCTCTCCCTCTCTCTCTCTCTTTTTCTCTCTCCCTCCCACTCTCTCTCTGCCCTCTCCCTGTTCTCTGTGTGGTCAGAGTGAGGGAGGTGCACCTGCCTCTGTTAGTCAGTGTGTGAGGGCCCTGCACACCCACCCAGCCTCAGGATCCCTCAACCAGACCCTCCAAGGCCAATGGGCTCCAGTGTGGGGCAGGCTTTCTCCAGACCAGCCGCAGACCTCAGGAAGCACCTAGACCTGGTGGTAGAGCGAGAAAGCAGATGTGCTGGTGGCACAGGCGACATGTTATTGGAAATAGTTTTTCACATCTATGCGTTCAACCATTACAATCAGCTATGTCTGTGAGTCTCTGTCCAGCTGCAAATCTGACATTACAGGGACTGGACCCAGCCATCCCTGTCACTGCACACCGCTCCATCGCCCCAAGTGGGAGGTAACCCATAGCTACTGTATCCAGGCAATGGGGAAATCACAGGTCACTGTCACCCTGGCAACTACGCTCTCACTTTTTAGAGACACCAATGTGCTGCAGAAATGACTGGACTTCCCAAGATATTCAAGATATTCCCAAGTTAACAAAAGGTGCTGCTGAGAAGTGACTGAGGAGGATTCTGGGAGGAATCAGCTCAGCCACCTGGAGTGAACAAAAAGGAGACAAGCTCCAGCTGAGTGGCCATTGTTGGAGCGGCCATTTTGAGAAGGGCTGCTTTGTTGTTGAAGTGCTGCTGGAGGTTTAAGTGTGAGTTTTCGTGGATACTGGGATACCCGGTGAGGAGGGTGATCAGCAACGTGGTACGGGTAAGTTAAAATTCTATTCTTTGTCTTCCTGTGAGTTGACAGAGATGGCAGTTAGGGCAGTGGAATGCTCCTTCTGCCAGATGTGGGAGATCAGGGAATAGTCTAGTGTCCCTGACGACTGAGTCTGCAGGAAGTGTGATCAGCTACAGCTCCTCACAAACCGGGTGGTTGAGGTGGAAAAAGAGTTGGATCCACTGAGGAGCATACAAGGGGCAGAGAGTGTGATAGACACTAGTTACAGTGATGTGGCCACACCACAGGTTCAGTCAGGGAGATGGGTGACTGCCAGGAGAGGCAGGTAGTGCAGGAGTCTCCAGTGGCTTTTCCCCTCTCTAACAGGGATACCGTTTGGGATACTGTTGGAGGGTATAACCTCTCTCAGGAATGTACAACAGCAACAGACAGGCCTGTGGTACCATGAATGGCTTAGCTGCGAACCTTTGGGAAGGCAATTACATAGAACATTAGGTGACTCGCTAGTCAGGGTCACAGACAGGGTATCTGTGGCTGTGACCGAGACTCCAGGATGGTGTGCTCCCTCCCTGGTGCCAGGGCTGAGGGCGTCTCTGAACATTGTATCGAATTCCTCAGGGGGAGGGGGAGCGGGCAGAGGTTATTGTACACATTGGGAGGAAAAGGAATGAGGTCCTGAAGAGTCATGAAAGGGAGTTAAGCAGATGGTTAAAATGTCGGATCTCAATGGAAGTAACTTGGGAACTATTAGTTTCAGCGAGAACAAGAAAAGGGGGATTTAGCAGATTAAATGTGTGGCTAAGAGCTGGTGCAGGGGCAGGGATTCAGATTCTTGGATCATTGGGACATGTTCTGGGGCAGAGGTGATCTGCCCAAGTGGGACATTTTGTAACTGAACTGGAGGGAATCAATATCCTGGTGGGGAGATTTGTGAGAGCCTCTTGGGATGAGTCAAACTAATCTGGCAGGGAGATGAGGACAGGTGTTGGGGGACATCCAAAGGAGCAGGGAGACATAATAGAAGGTTGATGACAGGAGAGAAGATAATGAGAGCAAGTAAAACAGTCGAGGCAGTGTTGGTAATCATCGTACTAAACAGGGCCGAGAGGGGAGATACATAAATAGGTTGAGAGGGACAATATTTTCCCACAGAAGGTGTTGAGTGTCTGGAATGGGCTCCCAGAGTTAGTGATAGAAGTGAGTACTATATTGTCATTTAAGAAGCATTTAGACAGGTACATGGTTGTGATAGGCAGAGAGGGATATGGACTAAACGTATACAAACTGGACAAGTTTAATTGTACCAACTGGGTAGCATGGACAAGTTGGGCCGAAGGGCCTGTTTCCATGCTGTAAACCTGTATGACACTAAATGCTCTGAGCTGTTTGGGGAAGGAGCTGCAATGTACAATATTAAAGGGTCTGTCCTTCAGTGACTGGGTGTGTGCTGAGTGACCTTGCCCTTTGAAGGGGCCTCCCATTGCACGGACTTGCAGATACCCCACCCCCACCCGAGGCTGCACACCCAAACACTTACCCTGCTGGCCTCATGTTCAGGTGCAGCCATCTTCATTTCTGAGTCACAGCAGGATGGAAGGCAAGAGCAGGCTTCCCTCAGACACTGAGTTCCAGCCTCCTCCTTTGCACACAGGGGAACCCTCAAGGATAAAATGGCCCTTCCTGCTAGCACATCCCCACACCCTGTTAAACTCTCAGACCTCACACTTCTCCGAGTCCCCAACCAACTCATCTGCATCTACATACCCTCCGGCCCTGAGCCCAGTCCCGTCAGGTCAATTTGCCAGGTTTGGGATTGCACTGCCCCCCCTCCCCCTTGGGAGTCACCAGGTTTCCCAGTCAGACCTCTTTCCATGACTGGAATTGTTAGTGTCTAGTTTCTATCCAGAGGATGATAGAGTGGGCATCTGCATATTAATGAGTTGAGATTTGGTGTTAATGTGGGTGATTATGAGCAATGTCAATAAAGGCCTCTCACCACAGCCCACCTTGTTCTTCCCCCTGTATTACTCGCTAGGTTCCAGTTGAACTCTAACTGTTCACTCTTTGTCAATCGTTTTGCCATTTTGAGCTGACTTTTATTTTCTGTTCCTGACCTACCAACCAACTTTTAGCAATTATCTGCTTTTTATTGAACTTCAATGTCATTTTAAACGCGGATGGTGGGTGCTCCATTTGGAAGTTTTCCTTTCTCATTTTGAATGTATTTATTGTGTGTAATCTGAATTATGTTCTTCAATGCTGACCACTACTGAGTTCTCCCTGAACCTCATTTCCATGTTCACTTTCATGCTCTCAGATCTACCCTTACTTAAATTTATAACACAGGTCTTGGACCCACCCTTCTCTCCCTCACACTCTGTTTCCCCATCGGCTGTAATTTTTCCTGCTTCACATATTTCTCCAGTTACATATTTATAATCTACTGTTGAATCGATATATGTCACTCTATTAGACTGTGTATTCCGAATCCGAATCACTCATTGTGTGGAACAAATATGTTCATGTCACCCTCTGCTTCTTTTGCCAATCATATTAAATCTGTGTGCTCTGATTATTGCCTTTACAGGTCTTTTGGAGCATAGAAACTGGAGGATGCCATTCAGCCCATCAAGTCTTCTCTGCCATTTAATTCAATCCTGACTGACCAGACACTTCAATGCCTTTTATAGACGATCCTCCTAACTCTTTATGTGATTGATACTCAAAGATTTATCAACCACTTCTTTCGATAGACTCGTAGGCTGAGCTGCCACAGCCCTCTGTGAAAGAGCTTTGCAAAGATATTGAACAAAACAATTTCTCATCAACAGAGTCCTAAATGGCATGTTTCTTATTCTTAATCAATGCTTATTTCGAGTTTCCTTGACCGATATATTCCTGTATCTATTTTGTATATCCTGCCAAGCATTCTGTAGATTTCCCACATGACAATAACTCCGATTTCCCTGGTCCATCCATGAATCTGAATTCCCTTCGTGCTGGAACCCACACTGGTTAAAATGTCCTCACACCCATTGGAAAATTTCCACGTCCTTATTAAAGTGTGCTGCCTAGTACTGGTCACAGAGCAGAAAGCCCAAAGATATAAACATCAAATTCATCACTGATTGTTCTGACAAAATACAAAGGTCTTCTCCAACTCCTTCACACTACCCTCTTGGTTCCAGCATAATGTAGCATTCCCCTTGGTAACTGCTGTGCCGATGGAATCGTTGAACTGACTGTTGTTCTGAATGTATTTAAGATGGTCGTTGTGATGACTCTGTATTCCCCCATATGAGGAGAAAGTGAGGTCTGCAGATGCTGGAGATCAAAGTTGAAACTTTATTGCTGGAACAGCACAGCAGGTCAGGCAGCATCCAGGGAACAGGAGATTCGACGTTTCGGGCACAGGCCCTTCTTTGCCCTCCCTCCACAAGCGTTCTTTCTTGATTGACTCGGCTAATGATGATCAAGTGGTCGAATCCCTCAGTAAAACTGGTGATGTCAATCTCGATTCATTGACTTAAACAGCACCGAAGGAGGCTGGTCAACAAAGATCTGACAACACTAATGCCACTTTACACCTGTAGCTCTGGAGACCATCAAACAGAAGTGAATATTTAATGACTGATAAAGGGTTAAAATCGTTTCAACTCAATGCCTTTTCAGAAGGTGAGTTCCAGATGCCCACCTAGCTCTGGGGAAAAAAAAAATTCATTCCTCTTTACCCTCTGCTTCTCACGGTAAATCTATGCCTCCTGTTTATTGACCCGTTTACTTATGGCGAAAGTGTCTTTCTATTCACCCTATCTCCAGCCCTCATAATCTTGTACACCTCGATCAGGTCCCCTCTCACTCCTTACTGCTCCAAGGTAAACAGCCCCAGCCTTTCCAATCTTTCCTCATTGCTCAGACCCTCCAGCCCAGACAACATTCTGGTGAATCTCCTCTGTTTCCTCTCGAGTGCAATCACATCCTTCCTATAATGTTGGTAACCAGAACTACAGACAGGACTCCAGTTGTGGCCTAACCAATGCACAACACCACCACCCAACCCGTCCTTTTCATCTAAGCCTCTGCTAATAAAAGACAAGTATCTAAAATGCCTTCTTAACCAGGTTATCTACCTGACCCGTTACCATCAGGGATGTGTGGATATGCATCCGAGGTCTCTCTGATCATCAGTCCTTTCCAGGGCCCTATCATTCAGAGAGTAATCCCTTGCCTTGTAAGCCCCTCCTAAAATAAAACATAGAACAATCCTGTGCAGTACAAGCCGTTCGTTCCTCGATGTTGCTCCAACTTAAGAAGTTAATCTGATGCCCAACCTACACCATTCCATTATTATCCATATGTATGTCCAATGCCCATTTAAATACCCTTGCCATGCCACGCCCCTCCTACTCTCTGAGTAAAGAAACTACCCGTGATGTCTGTCCGAAATCTATTACCCTTCAATTTAAATCTATGCCCCCTCATGTTAGCCTTCACCATCTGAGGAAAAAGGATCTCACTATCCATCATATCTAACCCTCTGATTATCTTTGACGTCTTGATCAGGTCACCTCTCAACCTTTTTCTCTGCAACGAAAACAGCCTCAAGTCCCTCAGCCTTTCCTCATAAGACCTTGCCTCCATACCAGCAACATGCAAGTAAATCTCCACTGAACCCTTTCCATAGCTTCCCCATCCTTTCCCGGAACTCCACAAAATACTCCAGGTGGGGCCTTACCAGTTTCTTGTACAGCTGAAGCATGACCTCATGGCTCTGAAACTCAATCTCCCTACCAATAAACTTCAACACACCATATGTCTTCTTAACAACCCTGTCAACGTGGGTTGTAACTTTCAGGGATTTATGCACCTGGACACTGAGAACTCTCTGTTCATCTACACTGCCAAGAATTTATCCATTAGCCCAGAACTCTGCATTCCTGTTAGTTCACTTCAGAAGAAGTATCTCGCAATTTTTTGCATTAATCTCCATTTGCCACTTCTCAGCCCAGCTCTGCATCTTATCTATGTCCCTCGGTAGCCCACGACAGGGGCTGCATGGTGGCTCAGTTGTTAGCACTGCTGCCTCACAGCGCCAGCGACCTGGTTTTGATTCCAGCCTCAGGCGAAAGTCTGTATGGAGTTTGCACATTCTTCCCATGTCTGTGTGGGTTTCCACCCACAATCCAAAGATGTGCAGCTCAGGTGAATTAGACATGCTAAATTGCATATAGGGTTAGGTGCATTAGTCAGGAGTAAATGTAAGGAAATGGGTCTGGGTTGGTTATTCTTCAGAGGGTCGGTATGGACTTGTTGGGCCGAAGGACATGTTTCCACGCTGTATGGAATCTTGTCTTTTGGCAATATCTGCAAAGCTACCTACCTCAGTGTCATCTGCAAATTTACTAACCAATCCTTCTACGTCCACATCCAGATCATTTATAAAAATGACAAACAGCAGTGGCTCCAAAACAGAAGCTTGCAGCACACTGCTGGTAACTGAGCTCCAGTATGAATATTTCCCATTTGCCACTACCCTCTGTCTTCATTCAGCTCGCCAACTTCTGATTCAAACCGCTGAATCAACTTCAGTCCTGAAATTCCATATTTTGTGCAAAAGCCAACCATATGGAGCCTTATCAAAAGGCTTACTGACGTCCAATCCCTCGTAACCTTTTCCAAGACCTTACCCACAACTGAATTAAGGCTCATTGGTCTATAATTACCAGGGTTGGCCCAAATCCTCTTCTTAAAGAAGGGAACAACATTTGCTATCCTCCAGTCTTATGGTAGTACTCCTGTTGACATTGATGACATAAAGGTCAACGCAAAAGGCCCTGCAATGTCCTCCCTGGCTTCCCAGAGAATCTGGGAGTAAATCCCATCCAGCCCAGAGGGCTTGGCTATTTTCAGATCTTCCAAAATGATAAAAACCTCCTCTTTGTCAACTGCAATCCTATCTGATCTAAGAGACGGTATCGCGATATTCCCACTGACATTGACCTTTTCCAATGTGAATACTGATGAAGGGAAAGTAACCCTTTTTCCAGGTTGAGTTCCTGTTGTCCCTGCTCTGCCCAGCTGCCCAGGCCATTGATATCCTCCTGCAGGTTACAGATACCCTCCTCACTTTTTACCACCCTGCCAAGTTTCATGCCATCTGTGAACCTCATTATCATATTCCCTGAATTTAAGTCTAAATGATTCATCGACACAACAGACAGCAAGCTCTGTGAAACCCCAGAGGAAACAGACTTCCTGTCACAGAAACATCCCTCAACCATTCCCCTCTCGTTCCTGCCTCTCAGCCAGTTTTAGATCCAACATGCCACTTACCTGGGATCCCATTGGCCCTTACTGTCTTGACCAATCTGCATGAGGGACTTTGCCAAAAGCCTTGCTGAAGTCCATGTAGACCATGTCATATGCACTGCCCTCATCAACACACCAGGTGACCTCCTCAAAAAATTCAGCAGTTATCAAGAACAAACGTTCTGTAACAAACCCTGTATCTGAGTAATTATTCTCTCTTCAAGTGCAGGTATAGTCTCCCTGCCCTGTCCTTTTGGTCCCCTTTGTTGGTGTATTTCTCTTGCAGCTGTGAGACTGAAAGGGAACCGAGATTGTCGAGCTTGCTGTTCTGAAACCACGTTGGGAATTGGGGGCAGATGCCTTAAGCCAGTGTCTGCAGCCTGACAAGGCCACATGGGGAAATCCTTTTCCAATGCAGGGAGGCTTAGCAGGGAGACATCTCGACAGTTATGGCAATCTCTGCAGTTGCTCTTGTTCATGTATAGGCTCACAATCCTTGCATCACACACTCCCTGTGGAAATGTCCCCTCCTCCAGAAGAAACAGAGAGGTTAGTGCAGAAGCTGCAGGAGTGGGGGTTTCTGTGCTTGATGAGGACTGGGAAAAGTGACTGGAGCTTTGTCCATCAGTGTGTGTCAATAGCTTAGTTAAAGCCCTCCACTGTTGGTTTGATTCCCAGCCCTGCCATAACAGCGAGGCTGTTAATAGTGTCCAGAGCTTCCTCAGTGACAATGTTCTCCCTGTGTTATAGCTCAAGGCGAGGATCTCCCCATCTCTCCAACTATTTGTTACAGTGGGTGATGATCTCTCCTGCCTTTGTTTCAGGGTCGAGCTGTTTCTTTACCTCATGCATCTTTCACCTTCCCCATCCCTTCATCCATACATTTCCCTGTGATGGAGTAGCTGTGGATATTCCTGCAGGGTGAGGAATGTTATTATTGGATCGTTGCTCAGCATTCTCTTGGACTTGACTTCAAATGGCTCTTTCTGCATTCAGAGATTCCTCACTCAGATTTCTCTTGTAATCGATGAGAGTGGAGATCTTGGCTTCAATGACAGGTTCTATCACAGTATGTGTCGCCTCAAACCAGTCTGTGATGCTTAACTGCTGCTTCTTGTCTGTTCAGGGTGTGGTATTATAGATGATGGTGTCTCATATAATCTGAGACTTCTGCTTTCTGAGTGGGAATACTGCAAAGTGCCTTTCAGTCTTCTTGTGGAAGTGTTGCTATGTATTTGAGAAAGCAGTATGACTGACGTTAACATAAGGGTAGTACATCTGCTTTGAATGAAAAAGAACTTCAAGGGTTCCCCGCTTACTTTGGTACAAATCAGAGAGATGTGTGCTTCAAAGTATAAAGGATTTATTTTTGATGGCTCCTCTTGAGAGTTATCTTTTGATTTTCAGGGCTACCTTTACACTCTCACTGTCTCCTTTATTAATTGATGCAGTCAACATCTTACATTACCTTCTGTGTATGTTTTGCTGTGTTGGATACTTACATTTGTAAGCAGAATTCAAGGAACTTATCAATTTTATTAAGGAGTATGAACCCCCAATCAAGCCACAATGTTCTTGGAAAAGATTAATTTCCTGGATGGATGCTGTAATTAAGTTGGTACAAGAGCCCAGCCATAACTTAGCAAAATATGTTTTTTTCCCCAATATAGCTGACACACACTTCATGAGACACACAAAGCTGTAATGATAAACATCCTTCTTACAGACTGAAGAAGTGACCGCTCATGGATTTCCACACATATTCACAAAATTGGAATATTTCTCCACCATATTGTTGCTACCTTTTTATTACTGAGATATGAGAAAATGAATATTTATTTCAATAAAATGTGGAGCTGGAAAGGCCCAGCAGGTCCGACAGCATCAGAGAAGCAGGCAAGTCCTGATGAAGCATCCTGACCTAAAACATCACCTTTCCTGCTCCTCTGATGCTGCCTGACCTGCTGGGCCTTTCCAGTTCCACATTTCATCCTCTCTAACTTCAAGCATCTGCACTCCTTATCATCTCCAATAAATATTTATCTGTTTGTTAACTGATCAGATAAAAATTTCGGATGTCAAATTCAAAATAAAATAAAACAACTTATATAATGTACATGACAATAGCATCCACTGATCACTCTCCCATCGAGTATCCCCTGACCATATGTAACCTTAATCTGGAAAGATCACATCCATTTGCAAGTAATTAATTCCCTCAATGATTTCATGTTTACCTCATTCCTGGTCAGCTGAAATTGTTTATTAACAGTTTTGAAACTAGTTCTGCTTGCAATGATCCTCTTCTCTCTCACTTCAGACTTCACAACCTCTTGCTCCCTCAACCACCCTCTCGTAGTTTTTAACTCTTTCTCTGTTTCTCTTTCTCTCTCTCTCCCTCCCATTCTCTTGCAGTTTCACTCTCCCTCTTTCATTCCCATCCTTCCTCTCCCTCTACCACCCTCTCGTGGTTTTTAACTCTTTCTCTCGCTCTTCAATATCATTATCTATGTCTCTTTCTCTCCCTCCCACTCTCTTGCAGTGTCAGTCTCTCTTTTCCATCCCCCTCCCCCTATCTCACTAGTCCTCTTGAGGCCTCTCCTTGTTCCCCATCCCACTGGTTTCTCAGTACCCCTCAGCACCATTGTGTCAGCACCATCTCCTGGCAGTTTTCTTATGGCCTCCCCATAATTTCCCAATCCCAACATGGCCTCCTTGTCTCATCTGGGATTACTTGGAACTTCCCTCTTGCCCCTACAACACTCCTGGACCTGTATGCATTGGCTGGCTTGGCTCCTCCCTCTGGCTGTCCCTCCCAGATCTGGTTTCCATCCATCTGCTCCAAGCCCACAACGCACCTTCCCCCAGAGAGACCTTCATTGGCAGCAATTACTGAGCTGCATAATGGACCCGCATCCAAACTCTACTCACCAATCACAAGTTGTTTCTCTCTTGCATTTGTCACTGATAGGCTTATCAGTAAACCTATCAACAGCAAGCATGCAGAGAAGCAGCTTATGTTTGGAGGAGCACCTGCTTTCCATTCTCACCAGCATCTGGGGACTTTTGGAAAATTAAAACCAGCGCATCTGCTATCTCATTCAATATTTCCTTTGAAACCTTTGGATGCATTTTGTCAGAACCTGGGATAAGTCAGTCTTTAGTTCAAATAATTTTCTGAGCAACCATTCCTCATGGATGTCATTGTTTTTAGATCATACCTTCCTTTCAAGATTTGAAAATCACTATAAGTCTCGTATTATTAAGGTGTAACTTCACTCTTAGCTGAAATTAACATGTTCTTGTTTATTTTCCTTTCTCAAAGTTAACATAGTGACAATAGTGATTCTGTCGCAGAGAAAATGTGATCTTTCTAAATGTATCACTCGCTACCTGGTGGCCATGGCAGCAGTGGACTTATTGCTCATGATCATTGATCTGATATTGAGACACATTCCAATTATTTATAAAACAGAATTTACATTTCTGAAGACCATCCCCGTGTGTAACATCCACGCCATCCTGGTTTTTGCAGCTATGGACTGCTCTGTCTGGTTCACTGTCGCTTTCACCTTTGATCGATTTGTGGCCATTTGTTGTCAAAAGATGAAAGGGAACTATTGCACTGAGAAAACAGCAGCCGTGGTTCTGGGAACAATAACTGTGCTCAGCTGTTTAAAGAATATTTCCTGGTATTTTATGTTACATCCTTGGTATCAGCTGAGGAACCTACCCTGGTTTTGTATGACAAAAAAGTACATTATGTTATCTCTGATCTGGGGATCGATTGAGCTGATTCACTACATTCTGACCCCAGCACTCCCATTTGTTCTGATTCTGCTGCTCAATGCTCTCACTGGGAGGTACATTTTAGTGGCCAGCAGAGCCCGCAGGAGACTCCAGTCTGACAGCAGGGGGCAGCATTCCAAGGACCGACACTTGGAGAGCCGAAGGAAATCCATCATTTTAATGTTTGTTATCTCAGGGAATTTCATCCTGTTATGGTCAATGTTTCTGGTGTATTCTGTGTGGAAACGAATGCATCGTTTGGGTTTTAAGGCTGTCGTTTTCCAACACATTTTACGAGATGTAGGATTCATTCTCCAGCTCCTGAGTAGCTGCACAAACACATGTATATATGCTGTGACCCAGACTAAGTTCAGAGAACAGCTGAAGAACATGGTCACATACCCTTTTGCTCGATTAGTGACATTTATGAAAAGATGAGATGGATTGATGCATTCTGGGATCAAAAACTGTTTGGTTGGGGAATTGTCTGGTTAAATGTTTTCATAATGAAGCATGTACCAGGCCAACAGGAATGGTCAGTTTTATATTTTATTCATCAAATTTCCCATGTAACACAAGCAGTCGGTCTGTACCAGTTCCAACTGCCTGGTCTTATGAAGGTGTAAAGGGTACATTGAACATTACATTGCAGTACAGGCCCTTCGGCCCTCAATGTTGCGCCGCTCTGTCATACTAATCTGAAGCCCATCCCACCTACACTATTCCATGTATGTCCATTTGCCTGTCCAATGACGACTCAGATGCACTGAAACTTGGCGAATCTACTACCGATGCAGGCAAAGCATTCCATACCCTTACTACTCTCTGAGTGAAGAAACTACCTCTGACATCTGTCTTACACCTATCTCCCCTCACTTTAAAGTTGTGTCCCCTCGTGTTTGCCGTCCCCATACTTGGAAAAAGGCTCTCCCTGTCCACCCTATCTAACCCTCTGATTATCTTGTATGTCTCTATTAAGTCACCTCTCAACCTTCTTCTCTCTAATGAGAACAGCCTCAAGGCCCTCAGCCTTTCCTCATAAGACATTCCTTCTATACCAGGCAACATCCTAGTAAATCTCCTCTGCACTCTTTCCAAAGTTTCCACATCCTTCTTATAAAGCGGTGACCAGAACTGTACACAATACTCCAAGTGTGGCCGTACCAGAGCTTTGTACAGCTGCAGCATAACCTTCTGGTTCTGGAACTCAATCCCACTTATTAATAAAGGCCAAAACACTTTATGTCTTCTTAACAACCCTGTCAATCTCGGTTGCAACTTTCAGGGATTTGTGTACATGGACACCAAGATCTCTCTGCTCATCTGCACTCCCAAGAATCCTACCATTAGCCCAGTACTTTGCATTCTGATTACTCCGGCCAAAGTGTATCACCTCACACTTGTCCACATTAAACTCCATTTGCCACCTCTCAGCCCAGCTCTGCATCCTATCTATGTCCCTCTGCAACCTACTACATCCTTTGTCACTATCCACAACTCCACCAACCTTAGTGTTGTCCGCAAATTTACTAACCCACCCTTCTCAGCCTCATCCAGGTCATTTATAAAATTGGTGAACGGCAGTGGACCCAACACCGACCCTTGCGGTACGCCGCTAGTAACTGGACACCAAGCTGAACATGTTCCATCAACTACAACCCTCTGTTTGTTTTCAGCAAGCCAATTACTGATCCAAACTGCTATGTCTCCCACAATCCCATTCCTCCTCATTTTGTATAATAGCCTACTGTGGGGAACCTTATCGAATGCCTTGCTGAAGTCCATATACACGATATCAACCGGTTTACTCTCATCTACCTGTTTGATCACTTTGTCAAAAAACTCAATAAGATTCGTTAGGCACGACCTACCCTTCACAAAACCGTGCTGACTGTCCCTGATCAGATTATTCTTTTCTAGATGGTTATAAATCCTATCTCTTATAACTTTTTTCAACACTTTACCAACAACTGAAGTGAGACTCACTGGTTTGTAATTATCAGGGTTGTCTCTACTATCCTTTTTGAACAAGGGAACCACATTTGCTATCCTCCAGTCCTCAGGCACTATTCCTGTAGACAATGATGATTTGAAGATCAATGCCAAAGGCTTGGCAATCTCTTCCCTTGCTTCCCAGAGGATCCTAGGATAGATCCCATCCGGCCCAGGGGACCTGTCTATTTTCACACTCTGCAGTATTTCTAATACCTCTTCCTTGTGAACCTCAATCTCTCCTCATCTAGATGCAAGTATCTCTGTATCTTCCTTGCCAACATTTTCATTTTCTATAGTGAACACTGTCGAAAAATATTTATTTAGTGCTTCCCCTATCTCCTCTGACTCCACACACAACTTCCCACAATTATCCTTGATTGGCCCTAATTTAACTCTCGTCATTCTTTTATTCCTGACATACCTATGGAAAGCCTTAGTGTTAACCCTGATCCTATCCGCCAACAACTTCTCATGTCCCCTCCTGGCTCTGCTGAGCTCTCTTTTTAGGACTTTCGTGACTTCCTTGTAACCCTCAAGCGCCCTAACTGAGTTTTCACATTTTGTCCTAACATAATCCTTCTTCTTCTCCTTGACCAGGGATTCCACTTCCTTCGTAAACCACGGCTCACACGTTCTATATCTTCCTCCCTGCCTGACAGGTACATACTTATCTAGGACACACAGGAGCTTTTCCTTGAATAAGCTCCACATTTTTAATGTGCCCATCCCCTGCAGTTTCCTTCCCCATTCTACTCTTCCTCAATCTTTCCTAATTGCATCGTAATTTCCCTTCCCCCAGCTGTAACTCTTGCTCGGTGGTGTACACCTATCCCTTTCCATCAGTAAAGTAAACCTGATAGAATTGTGATCACTGTCTCCAAAGTGCTCACCTACTTCCAAATCTAACAGCTGGCCAGGTTTGTTATCCAGTACTAAATCTAAAGTGGCTTCGCCCCTTGTAGGCCTGTCTACATACTGGGTCAGGAAGCCCTCCTGCACACACTGGACAAAAACTGTTTTCCTCTACATCTCTGGGACGATTCGGAGGCCTATAGAAAACTCCCAGCATGGTGACTTCTCCTTTCCTGTTCCTAACCTCAGCCCATACTACCTCAGTTAATGAGTCCCCAAACATCCTTTCTACAACTGTAATATTGTCCCTGATCAACAATGCCACACCGCCCCCTCTTTTGACATCTTCTCTGTTCTTACTGAAACATCTGAATCCTGGAACCTGCAACAGCCATTCCTGTCCCTGCTCTATCCATGTCTCCGTAATGGCCACAACATCGAAGTCCCAGGTACCCACGCTGCCAGTTCACCCACTTTATTTCGGACGCTCCTCACATGGAAGTACACACACTTCAAACCAGGTTCTCACTTGCCAGTGTCAGATACTTCACTTGGGAACTCCCTGCTCTCATCCTCTTCTGTACCTGCCCTACAATTTTTGTTCCCATCCCCCTGCTGTATTAGTTTAAATCAACCTTAATAGCTTTAGCGGATTTCCACCCAGGATATTGGTACCCCTCTGGTTTAGATGAAGACCATCCTGCTTGTAGAGGTCCCACCTACCCAAGAAAGAAGTCCAATTATCCAAAAATCCGAAACCCTCCCTCCTGCACCATCCCTGTAGCCACGTGTTCAACCCCTTTCTCTTCCTATCCCTCGCCTCACTGGCACATGGCACGGGCAGCAAACCAGAGAAAACAACTCTGTTTGTCCGAGCTCTAAGTCTCCATCCTAGCTCCCTGAATTTCTGCCTCAAGTCCCCATCTCTCTTCCGACCTATGTCACTGGTGCCAATGTGTACCATGACTTGGGGCTGCTCTCCCTGCCCCCGAAGAATCCCAAAAACATGATCAGAGACTGTATCTTGAAGAGAGTTAATTGCTCACAGAACTACCTAATACAGCACCAAGGTACCTATGTAGCATTGGGTCAAACTTCTAGATTAGTTAGGTTACCTGGAGATGACAAAACAAATTCAAATTCGGCCAATCCTTTGAAATCATGCCCCAAAATACCAATCTCCAATCAAGTTTGCATTAGCTTTTTGACAATATTAGCACAAATGAAACGATCCAATGCTTCAGAATATAAAACCTGAAAAAAATTGAACATTTGGAGGAGAACTGCCAAGCCACCAACATACGCAGACTGCCCGGAGAATAACTCTCTTAAAGGTACATTAGTCCTTATAACCTTCATAACACCTTCCCACTGAAGAAAACAAATGAAAAAGTGGCTTTTTTTTTCCTATTCTTTAAACCAATTACCTTAACATACAGATAACGTTAATCGAAGTTCACCCTAACTTCCTCCTGAGGTTTGGTTGCTGTTTTGATAACAATTCAACTGTGACCAACCAATTTAGACCAAACACTCAGCCCTTCAAAGCCAATCGAATTTCAAATCTGATGATATTGACAGCCTGAAACCAATCCAACGATAGGAATTTCAGGTGGAATCCAGGGTATAAAAACAATTGTTTTTGAACATCGAGGAGAAAGTGAACCAACAGCATTGAACAGCTCTGAAAGAAATCTCAGAACGCACCCATTATTAAAGGTACAAAGACATTTTATACAAAGATGCTCTCAGTCAAAACAGCTCAGGGGGAAACAGCAGGATTAAAAGGATGGAAGTAAACAGCACATTCAGAAGAGCAGAAGGAAAGCAGCATACGCTACTGTTTGGACTTTGAGAGATGGAATTAATTTAATGTTTCGTAATTGTGTTATTGAAGCAGCATTTTAATTGGATTGGGGTCAGATAGGGAAAAGGGATTGGGTTTGCTCATCGTTTTAGTTTAGTGTTCACGACTGAGTTAGAAGAATGAATGGTAATGTTTTTCTTTCCAGAGTGGAAATCAGGGGGTTTCTTTCACTCAGATGTGGTGAAAGAGGCAAAGCTGGTGGGATTAGTGGAAGTAGGAAAGGGAACCTCAATAGAGGTCAAGGAGCTGCAGGAGAGTGCACAGAATACGCAGGGACTACGTGTTGAGTTAGTGCCTGATCTCAATGAAGTCTTCACCTCTGTGGATAACGTTTACTCAGGAACAACTGGGGGAGAAAGGAAAGAAGCTGCAATTTCAAGAGATACAGGATCTGATGAGTGTCTAATACTCAGAGATGAAAGTATTTGCACTCCTTCTGAACAGTTTTCTGCAAGAGTGGTAATTTGTGGAATCGATGGACTGAAAATTTGCATTCCTCTGTCTAAGATCAGGTTGGAGAGCCAAATCAAGTTTGGGGAAGTGATAGCGAGAGTTACTGACAGATTGTTACTTCCAGGAATACAGTTTGTTCTTGGAAATAACCTAGTAGGATCCAAGGTGGGAGTGATACCCCTTGTGTGCAGAAGCTGAAGGAGGACCAGGGAACTGAGGTCTTTAAAAACATACCTTGGATTTTTTTCCAGACTGTGGAATAAAAAAGATCTCACTCCCATCAGTTACAGTAAGAAGGAAGCACTAAAGAGAAAGATGAAGGAGTTGAGGTTCAGTTAGCTGACACCCTGTTTGATGTAATGGTTCAGGGAAACCCTGAACAGACAGAGGGTCAGGCAGAGGTGTTTAATCCTGAAAGACTAATGAAAGATGTCATGATAAAATATCTATATCATGATGCATACTCAGTAATGGAATCAGAATGCATTCCTGAGGGTTATTCTCTTAAGGAGAGAATCCAAAGGCGAAAATGGAGACCATGGCAGGTTGGTGCAGCGGAGTAGTGGGGAAGTGCACCAGATTGCGTTGCCAGTTGCATAGAGACAGGAAGTGCTTTGGCTAGCACATGAATTACTTGTAGGAGGTCACCTAGGTGTGAGGAAGATTCAGGCTAAGATACAAAACCATGTCTATTGGCCTGGACAGCATAAGTATGTGAGGTAAAAACAATGACACCCCTCCCTAAAATTAAAAGTGGGAACCAATATTTGCTAACCAAAATGGATGTGTCTGCCAGCTTTCTGGAAGCAATTCCATTATGGAGTGTTAAGGTTAAAAGGATGGTGAAGGAGTTGGTAGCTTTCTCTACTTGGTACGGGCTACCCAGGGAGATTCACTCAGACCAAGGGTCTAACATTACTGCTAAACTATTTGTGGAAGTCTTGGATAGTTTGGCACACAGCACTTTAAATCAAATGTAGACCATCCTGCATCCCAGGGAGCATTGGAAAGGTAGGATCAGACCCTGAAGCCCATGTTAAGAACTTACAACCAGGATTACCTGAATG
This sequence comes from Chiloscyllium plagiosum, assembly GCF_037043375.1. Taxonomy (NCBI): domain Eukaryota; kingdom Metazoa; phylum Chordata; class Chondrichthyes; order Orectolobiformes; family Hemiscylliidae; genus Chiloscyllium; species Chiloscyllium plagiosum. The sequence continues at coordinate 93,896,985 of NW_028270150.1, forward strand.
ATTGGACTAAAGGTATCCCATTCCTTTTGGTTGCCATTCGAGATGCCCAAATGAATCAACTCAGTCTTGATGCAGGAAAATGAAGATGGAATTGAACAGCCAATTGTCTGTTTTTCGAAGAAACTCAATATCCAACAGAGAGAATGTTCCACCATTGAGAAAGATTTATTGAGTTTGAATTTACAACATTTTAATATTTTTGTGATGAATAATATTTCAGAGATGGTTGTGTATAAGGATCACAACTTTCTTATATTTTTGGAAAGATTTAAAAGATAAAAATATGAGACTATTTCATTAGAGTCTTATGTCACAGACTTTTAGTTAATAAATGATACATGTTGCGGCTCATACAATGTTATTGCAGACGTGCTATCACAGAATTAAAAGAAAATGGAAAGATAAGGTTGGATTACATCAATTTCAATGTTACATAAGTGCCCGGATGTAATATGAGGGGAATAATTTATATTAATTGCATATGTATTTAATATATGGTCATTTTAAGATAGAAAGTGTTTTCTGCATTTAGATCACAGCCACCGTTGCCAGTATAGAGAGCAGCTGGGAGACGGACTGTTCCTAAATAGATAGATATGGCAGTTGGCTCTTCAACTGATACCTGAGTTTTTGTTGCTGTTTTGTCAACAATTCAAATGCAACCATTAATTTTACTTATGCCCAGGATACCAAAACCCAACTGAATTTGAATTTATTGTATTGGCAATATCGTACCAATGAGAGGGTACAATGTTGGGGAATATAAAATCCGAGGGGAGTTGAAAATTGGTCAGAGGAACAGCCATAGAGTCAAAGAGCAAGTGACATCTGAAGAAAAAAGACGTTGCTTTCAATGAAATCTCAGAAGGGAATATCTATTAAAAGTTCCTTTTCCTGTAAAAGCAGTTAGAAGTAAGAAGATGGCCCAGGGAGAAGACCCCAGAATTGGAAGACTGGAAGGGAGACAGTTTACGGGACTGCATGGCCTTTGAGAGATTATATCAATGTAAAGTTTAATCATTTTGTTAATGGAAAAGCATATTCATAAAGTTCAGGTCAGCTAAGAGATACCGGTTAGTTCGGGGAAAGAGTATTCAATTTGTTCATAGTTTTGGTTAGTACTCACTATTAAAGGAAAACAAATTGTGACTTTTCTAAGATAAAGTAAATTGAAATTGAAGGTGGAGATGAATACGATGATATGCAGGATCCAGCTCCATGAGAACTTTCCACTTCTCTTTTGACTTCTTTCCTGAGGGAAGTTGGAAAGCAGTTTGTAGTTTATTCAGGTTCCATCTCTGGGGATGTGACACAGCAACATTGACAGGAACATGACTCAGCCAGAACAGAACTGCAAACAGGTTGGGATATAAAAAGAGGAGATGTAGCAATATTGGTCAAAGACAGTAACGTAGCCCCTGAATTAGATACACTTCCTGAATTTGAATCTGTATGGTTGGAGGTCAGAAACAGGAAGGAAGCAGTGACCTTGTTGGGTGTTTATTGTGGAGCACCAAGTAGTGGGCAGGAAGTAGAAGAGAGCATTTCTCGGCAGACAATGGAAATTTGCAGGAGAAGAAGGGTTGTGATAAACGGTGATTTCAATAACTGAGGTAGACTGGGTAAAAGATAGAACCTAGAAAAGTACAGCACAGAACAGGCCCTTCGGCCTACGATGTTGTACCGAGGATTAATCCTAGTGTAAAATAAAATAACCTTACCTATGTATCCTTCAACTCACTGCCATCCGTGTGCATGTCCAGCAAGCACTTGAATGTCCCTAATGACTCCACTTCCACCACCATCGCTGGCAACGCATTCCATGCATTCACAACTCTCTGTGTAAAGAACACACCTCTGACATCTCCTCTATACCTTCCTCCTAATTTCTTAAAACTATGACTCCTCGTCCAAGTCAATCCTGTCCTGGGGAAATGTCTCTGGCTATTGACTCTATCCATGCCTCTCATTACCTTGTATACCTCAATCAGGTCAGCTCTCTTCCTGCTTCTCTCCAGAGAGAAAAGTCCAAGCTTCGTCAACCTCTCTTCATAAAGGGTGACGATGAAAGAAAACAGTTAGTCCAGAAGTAGATGGCTGTGCTTCATTGTCCTCAGAGTGTTGCTTGGGTTTTGGCTTAAAATAGACATCTCGGTTTCGCTGCTTTGGCATCTTTCTTCTTTGATGAAGTTTATGCCATGAACCGCTATCCTGCTGTGTTCTGCATCGTAGTCATTGTCTTCCCTAAGCTGCAGCTGTTTCTCAACTTCCCTAAGGATGGAAGACAAAAGGGAAGTGGAACGTTCTCATGGGGCTGGATCCTGGACTTCATCGCCTTCATCTCCAGCTTCAACTTCCCCTGCAGCAACAAGTCATAGAGTCATAAAGGCATAGATTTGGAAACAGCACAGAAACAGATTATTTGGTTCAATGCGTCCGTGCTGACCAGATATACTAACCTAATCTAATCCCATTTGCCAGCACTTGGCCTCTATCCCTCTACCCTTCCTATTCATTTGTCCATCCAGATGTCTTATAAATGTTGTACCAGCCTCCATCACTTCCTCTGGCAGCTCATTCCACACACGCACCACCACCATGTCAAAAGGTTGCCCCTTACGTTCCTTTTAAGTCTTTGCCCTCTCACCCTTAACCAATGCCCTCTCGTTCTGTACTCCCCCACCCCAGGTAAAAGACCTTGTATATTTATCCCATCCATGCTCCTCAGACTCTGACGTTCCAGGGAAAACAGTCCCAGCTTATTCTGCCCCGCCCTCTCGTTCAAATCCTTCAACCTTCGTGTCTCAAAACTGGTGCTTTTTCTAAAAGCTGTTCCTTTTCTCAAGAATACTGTGTCCTTGATTTTCTCAGAGGGGTGTAAAACAGTCCGAGCTCTGAATTGGCTGTGCTGTTCCAGAGATTATAAGAGTATTGGGAGGCCATTAGTTTAATACATAAACATATGAGACTTTAGGCCACAGCTTTCATGTTTACGAAGTAACCTGCGTAATGAAATGGGAGTGGTCAGTCCTAAAATCTGAAGTGTTTTTTGAGTCAGTTTAGCAGTGGCCTGGGTGGAAACAGGCTGCTCGACTCTCTCTCTCTCCTTCTGCCCTCTAACTTCGACCTGTCAGCCTTTGTTTCATTTTTACTCTGTGTTCAAAGGGGTTTGTTTATTGGGACTCTTGTGTACCTTCACAATATCATAATTAAGTCTAGTTTGGATAGCCTTATATCTGCGGGTATTCTATATTCTGTTATTTCTGCTTTGCACCATAATTGTTAATTTTTTTTTTCTGTTTTAAAACCTGATAGTCAACGTCGCTAACATACCCCAGATAATTTTCACTGTGCCCTTACCTAAACAAATTGCAAAGTTACGGTCTGGGCTACCAGCTTAAGGATGTTGTGAGTGGTCTGGCCTAGTCCATAACACATGGTAACATCCTCGGAAATCTTTTCTGAATCCTTTCACGTTTCACAACACCCTTCCGATAGGAAGAAGACCAGAACTGCACACAGTATTCCAAAAGTGGCCTAACCAGTGTCATGTACAGCCACAACATGACCTCCCAACTCCTGTACTCCATGCTCTGACCAGTAAAGGAAAGAATACCAAATACCTTTTCCGCTATCCAATGTACCTGCGACTCTAAAGGAACTATGAACCTGAACGCCAAGTCCCTTTGTTCAGCAACACAGTCCAGGACCTTACCCTGAAGTGTATAATTCATACACAGGTTTGTTTTCCCAAAATGGTGCACCTCACATTTATCTAAGTTAAACTCCATCTGCCACTCCCCAGTCCATTGGCCCATCTGATCAAGATCCCATTTGGCTCTGAGGTAACCTTCTATGTTGTTCACTACACCTCCAATTTTGATGTCATCTGCAAACTTATTAACTGTACCTCCTTGGTTTACATCCAAATCATGTATATAAATCACAAAAGACAGCGGTCCCAGCACTTGTGGCACATCACTGGTCATAGGTCTCCAGTCTGAAACGCAACCCTTCACCACCACCCTCTTCTTCTACCTTTGAGCCAGTCCTAAACCCAAATTGCTGCTTCTCCCTGTATTCCATAAGTTCTAATCTTGATAACCAATCTCTAATAAGGAGCCTTGTCGAATGCTTCACTGAAGTCCATTTAGATCACGTCCACTACTCTGCCCTCTTTGTTACTTCTTCAAAAACTCAATCAATTTCAAGAGACATGGTTTCCCATGCACAAAGCAGGGAATTCACCACTGTCCAGGTGAATTTGAGGTCGGGGTGGAAGGTGTTATTGTAGTGGATGAACTGTTCAACCTCCTCGTGGGAGCACGAGGTAGCGCCGATATAGCCATGGGCACCCGCATGGGCCCCAGCTATGCCTGCCTCTTCGTAGGGTATGTGGAACAATCCATCTTCCGCAACTACACTGGCCCCACCCCCCATCTTTTCCTTTGCTACATTGATGACTGTATCGGCGCTACCTCGTGCTCCCACGAGGAGGTTGAACAGTTCATCCACTACACTAACACCTTCCACCCCGACCTCAAATTCACCTGGACAGTCTCAGACTCCTCCCTCCCCTTCCTAGACCTTTTTGTTTCTATCTCAGGCGACCGAATCAACACGGACATCTACTACAAACCAACCGACTCCCACAGCTACCTGGACTACACCTCCTCCCATCCTGCCCCCTGTAAAAACGCCATCCCATTCTCCCAATTCCTTCGTCTCCGCCGCATCTGCTCCCAGGAGGACCAGTTCAAAATACGTACAACACAGATGGCCTCCTTCTTCAAGGACCGCAATTTCCCCCCCGACGTGTTCGACGGTGCCCTCCACCGCATCTCCTCCACTTCCCGCTTCTCCGCCCTTGAGCCCCGCCCCTCCAACCGCCACCAGGACAGAACCCCACTGGTCCTCACCTACCACCCCACCAATCTCCATGTACAACGCATCATCCGCCGTCACTTCCGCCACCTCCAAACTGACCCCAGCACCAAGGATATATTTCCCTCCCCTCCCCTATCAGCTTTCCGTAGAGACCACTCCCTCCGCGACTCCCTTGTCAGATCCACACCCCCCACCGACCCAACCTCCACTCCCGGCACCTTCCCTTGCAACCGCAGGAGGTGCAACACTTGCGCCCACACCTCCCCCCTCACTTCTCTCCAAGGCCCCAAAGGAAACTCCCATATCCGCCACGGATTCACCTGCACCTCCACCCACATTATCTACTGCATCCGCTGCAGCCGGTGTGGCCTCCTCTATATTGGGGAGACAGGCCGCCTACTTGCGAAGCGATTCAGAGAGCACCTCTGGGCCACCCGGACGAACCAACCCAACCACCCTGTAGCACAGCATTTCAACTCCCCCTCCCACTCCACCGAGGATATGCAGGTCATTGGACTCATCCACCGCCAAACCACAACAACGCGACGGTCGGAGGAGGAGCGTCTTATCTTCCGACTGGGAACCCTCCAACCACAGGGGATGAACTTGGACTTCACCAGTTTCTTCATCCCCCCTCCCCCCACCTTGTCTCAGCCGAATCCCTCCAGCCCGGCACCGCCTTCCTGACCTGCAGTCTTCTTCTTGACCTCTCCGCCTCCATCCTACTCCGACCTATCACTGTCACCTTGACCTCTTTCCACCTATCACATTTCTAACGCCTCTCCTCCAAGTCCCTCCTCCCTACCTTTTATCTTCTCCTGCTGAACACTCTCTGCTCATTCCTGAAGAAGGGCCTGTGCCCGAAACGTCGAATCTCCTGTTCCCTGGATGCTGCCTGACCTGCTGTGCTGTTCCAGCAATAAAGTTTCAACTTTATAAGTGTCTAGTCAGACCACATTTAGAGTATTGTGAGCAATTTTGGGCCCCATACCTCAGGAAAGATGCATTGGCCCTGGAGCAGGAGTGGGAGCAGCGTCGAAGTAAAAGCAAACCCGGGAGACTACAGCAAAGGTAAGACAGTTTGTTTTAAAATTGCTTACCTGTAGTGGGCAGCGGTGTGTTTTTTTTTACTCTCTCTCCACAGAAAGAGCGGGAGCAGCAGAGGAAGTGACGGCAAGCAGAGGGGCAGCCGGGAAGGAAAAGTGAGTATATAAGTCAGGAAGGCGGCTGACTTGTATACTCACTTTTCTTGGGAATGAACCTCACTGGAAAAAGCAAGGATAACTTAGGACATATGACTTCCAACATCTCTAATGATAAGGAAGTTAGCATTAAGGCACTTTACCTGAATGCTCGTAGCATTCATAACAAAGCCGATGAACTAATGGCACAGATTATAGTGAATGATTATGATGTTGTAGGCATCACAGAGACTTGGTTACAGGGGGGTCAGGACTGGCAGTTAAACCTCCATGGTTTTTCAACTTATCGAAAAGACAGAGAGGTGGGCAGAGGGGGTGGGGTTGCCTTGTTAGTTAAGAACAAAATTAAATCTATGGTATTGAATGACATAGTGTCGGATGATGTGGAGTCTGTGTGGGTGGAATTGAGGAACCACAAAGGCAAAAAAAACATAATTGGAGTTGTGTACAGACCTCCTAACAGTGGTCAGGACCAGGGACGCAACATGTACCGGGAAATAGAGAAGGCATGTCAGAAAGGCAAGGTTACATTGATCATGGGAGACTTCAATATGCAGGTGGACTGGGTAAATAATGTTGCTAGTGGATCTAAAGAAAGGGAATTCATGGAATGCTTACAGGATGGCTTTTTGGAACAGCTTGTCATGGAGCCCACAAGAGAGCAGGCTATTCTGGACCTAGTGCTTTGCAATGAACCAGACTCTATAAAAGATCTTAAAATAAGGGAACCCTTAGGAAGTAGCGACCATAATATGGTAGAGTTCAGTCTGGAGTTTGAAAGGGAGAAGGCAAAATCGGATGTAATGGTGTTACAGTTGAATAAAGGTAATTATGAGGGCATGAGAGAGGAACTGACTAAAATAGACTGGAAGCAGAGGCTAACCGGGAAGACAGTAGAGCAAAAATGGCAGGAGTTTGTAGGTATAATTGAGGACACTGTACAGAGGTTCATTCCCAAGAAAAGAAAGATTAACCGGGGAGGGATTAGACAACCTTGGCTGACAAAGGAAGTCAGGAAATGTATTAAAGAAAAAGAGATCCTATAAAGTGGCTAAGAACAGTGGGAAATCAGAAGATTGGGAAGGATACAAAAGCAAACAGAGGATAACAAAGAGTGTAATAAGAAATGAGAGGATCAAATATGAAGGTAGGCTAGCCAGTAATATTAGAAATAATAGTAAAAGTTTCTTTCAGTACATAAGAAACAAATGACAGGCAAAAGTAGACATTGGGCCACTTCAAACTGATGCAGGAAGCCTAGTGATGGGAGATAAGGAAATAGCAGGAGAACTTAACAAGTACTTTGTGTCAGTTTTCACAGTGGAAGACATGAGTAATATCCCAAAAATTAAAGGGTGTCACGGGGCTGAGTTGAATATGGTTGCCATTACGAAAGAGATAGTGCTAGAAAAGTTAAAAATTCTTAAAATTGATAAATCTCCTGGCCCCGATGGGATACACCCTAGAGTTCTGAGAGAGGTGACTGAGGAAATAGCAGAGGCATTGGTTGAGATCTTTCAAGAGTCACTGGAGTCAGGAAAGGTCCCGGATGATTGGAAGATGGCTGTTGTAACCCCCTTGTTCAAGAAAGGATCAAGGCAAAAGATGGAAAATTATAGGCCAATCAGCTTAACCTCGGTTGTTGTTAAAATTCTAGAATCCATCATTAAGGATGAGGTTTCTAAATTCTTGGAAGAGCAGAGTCTGATTAGAACAAGTCAACATGGATTTAGTAAAGGGAGGTCATGCCTGACAAACCTGTTGGAATTTTTTGAAGAGGTAACAAGTAGGTTAGACCAGGGAAACCCAGTGGATGTGGTCTATCTAGACTTTCAAAAGGCCTTTGATAAGGTGCCACACGGGAGGCTGCTGTGCAAGGTGAGGGCCTATGGTGTTCGAGGTGAGCTGCTGGGATGGATTGAGGATTGGCTGTCTAACAGAAGGCAGAGAGTTGGGATGAAAGGTTCCTTTTCAGAATGGCAGCCGGTGACGAGCGGTGTCCCGCAGGGTTCGGTGCTGGGGCTGTTCGCATTATATATTAATGATTTAGATGAGGGAACCGGGGGCATTCTAGCGAAGTTTGCCGATGATACGAAGTTAGGTGGACAGGCAGGTAGTACTGAGGAAGTGGGGAGGCTACAGAAGGATCTAGACAGGTTGGGAGAATGGTCCAGAAAATGGCTGATGGAATTTAACGTGAGCAAGTGCAAGGTCTTGCACTTTGGCAAAAAGAATAAAAGCATAGACTACTTTCTAAATGGTGAGAAAATTAATAAAGCCAAAGCATAAAGGGATCTGGGAGTGCTAGTCGAGGATTCTCTAAAGGTAAACATGCAGGTTGAGTCCGTGATTAAGAAAGCGAATGCAATGTTGTCTCTTATCTCAAGAGGGTTGGAATATAAAAGCAGAGATGTACTACTAAGACTTTATAAAGCTCTGGTTAGGCCCCATTTGGAGTACTGTGTCCAGTTTTGGTCCCCACACCTCAGGAAGGACATACTGGCACTGGAGCGTGTCCAGCGGAGATTCACACGGATGATCCCTGGAATGACAGGTCTAACATATGAGGAACGGCTGAGGATACTGGGATTGTATTCGTTGGAGTTTAGAAGATTAAGGGGAGACTTAATAGAGATGTACAAAATAATACATGGCTTGGAAAAGGTGGATGCTAGGAAATTGTTTCCGTTAGATGAGGAGACTAGGACCCGTGGACACAGCCTTAGAATTAGAGGGGTCATTTCAGAACAGAAATGCGGAGACATTTCTTCAGCCAGAGAGTGGTGGGCCTGTGGAATTCATTGCCACGGAGTGCAGTGGAAGCCGGGACGCTAAATGTCTTCAAGGCCGAGATTGATAGATTCTTGTTGTCGAGAGGAATTAAGGGCTACGGGGAGAATGCGGGTAAGTGGAGTTGAAATGCCCATCAGCCATGATTGAATGGCGGAGTGGACGCGATGGGCCGAATGGCCTTACTTCCACTCCTATGTCTTATGGTCTTATGGTCTTATAGCACTGTCACAATAAGGTGATCATATTCTTCAGTATATAACTGCATTCCACATGTAATGTAACTACAGAAGTGAGATGGATTTGCTCAATTGAATATTAGTTACAATTTTGTGTAAGTTTTGTGATGTATAATGATGATGGAAATGATTAATTCAGCAGATGTAAAGATCCTTTATTTCAATGTTGATAGAACATGGATTTAATTATAATTAGAATCCCTACAGTGAGGAAACAGGCCATTTGTCCCAACAGGTCCACACTGACGCTCCGAAGAGTATCACACCCAGACCCATTCCCCTACTCTGAGATTTCCCCTGGCTAATGCACCGAGCCTACACATCCCTGAACACTACGTGCAATATAGCATGACCAATTCACCCCACCAGCACATCGTTGGAATGTGGGAGGAAACCGGAGCAACCAGAGGAAGCCCGCGCAGACATGGGGAGAATGTGCAAACTCCACACAGACAGTCTGCCCAAAGGTGGAATCAAACAGGGGTCCCTGGCGTTGTGGGGCAGTGGTGTTAACCACTGAGACACCGTGCCGCAACTTGCATCTTAACCAGTAACAACTGTAGACTGGGACAGCCAAAACAGCCATGAAGAGGGACAAGTGAATAGTACACTCACTAATTGGTCATTTTAATAAATAAACAGCAAGGGGAAATGGATTTCAAAACCAGGGTATTATCACAGAAAGGACAGTTAGGTAACAAGTTAATTGAGTAGATACAGAGCTTTACTCAATATAACACAGAACCAAGTGGCAAACTGTGTATAAAGTAATGGTTTGTAAGGCACTAAACATATATCCTGAGGGAAAGGCAGCGATAGGCTGCAGTTAAGGGACAAGGTTGAGGACTGCAGCCTGAGGATGGGTGTTCCATTGTGAATGTGACAACTGACCACTGCCCTTTGCTTAGTATCACCACTTTGTGTTTACTGTGGGAAATGTAATCAAGTCTGTGAAACTTGTGAAAGCACTCATTATACTCATGTGGTTATGGAGCTAATTTAACTGAAAGTCCCTTTCCATTAGCTCTGGCAACATGGTATGTATTTGTAATTGACCTAAGGCTTACAATGACATGATAGCAAAGGTCAGATGTTTTATCAGTTTGTATAAGATAAAAATCTTTACAGTAAGGGCAGGAAAGAAAAGAAAAAATGATAAAGCTAACAGGAAATGCTGGAAATTCTCAGCAGCTCTGACAGTGCCTGTGGGGAGACAGAGTTAACATTTCAGGCTGCTAACCCTTTGTCAGAACGGGAAATGTACTGAAACAGGATTTAAACCAGTCATGGAAAGTAAGGAACAACAAATGAAAAGATCTGTGGTAACCCGGGAGACAGGAGACATTAGATGGGAGAAGGGATGAAAACGAAAAGCAAAATGGGATTGTACCAGAACAAGTAAAGGAATAAAAATTATAAATAGGAAAATCCAAAATCATCATCAAAGATGCTTCCCAAAAAATGGGGCAAAGTTTGTAATTCACACTGATGTCAACAGCTTCAGATCAGGATCTCTGACCCATTAGTTTGTTGTGGCACAGTGATGATTTTACGTCTGTACGTAGAATCATGAATCAAAGAGATTGGGGCAGCATGGTGGCTCAGTGGTTAGCACTGATGCCTCACAGTGCCAGGGACACAGCTTCAATTCCAGCCTCAGGCGACTGTCTGTGTGGAGTTTGCACTTTCTGCCATCACTGCGTGAGTTTCCTCCGTGTGCTCCAGTTTCCTCCCACAATCCAAAGACATCCAGGTTTGGTGAATTGACCATTCTGATTTGCCCATAGAATTCAGATATGTGTAGGTTAGGTGCATTAGTCAAGGGTAAATATAGGAAGAATGGGTCTGGGTAGTTTGCTCTTCGGGGGGGTCGTGTGGACTTGTTGGGCTAAAGGGCTTGTTTCCACAGTGCGTAGTGAAAAGCAAAGTTACGTTATAGAATAGCTACAGTAAATGTCACTGAAATCATTGCAGCAAATATTGTTTAACGTGCTCACAACAAGGAGCATTTAAACTGCTCACTCTGTGTAATATTTAAAAGACAGGGATGACAGTCACTGATGTGACCCCATTAGAACTTGCTCCTTCCTTCTCAGAGGCAATTCAGCATCAGCAGCAAATACCGTCTTTACCGATGATGCCCACGCCGTGTGAATGAATGTCTGTGTAAACAGAGTTGACACTGGTAAAACTGATAGAAACCATCTTGGTGATGTTGAGTTTACATATTTTAAAATATATGTCCCGCAAATAATACCTGATACAAATAAGGGAAAGTACTTGGGAAAGAAAAATATTATTTGATTGTTATTTGGTAGTTGAAACTTTATTGCTGGAACAGCACAGCAGGTCAGGCAGCATCCAGGGAACAGGAGATTCGACGTTTCGGGCACAGGCCCTTCTTCAGGAATGAGCAGAGAGTGTTCAGCAGGAGAAGATAAAAGGTAGGGAGGAGGGACTTGGAGGAGGGGCGTTAGAAATGTGGTAGGTGGAAAGAGGTCAAGGTGAGGGTGATAGGTCGGAGTAGGATGGAGGCGGAGAGGTCAAGAAGAAGACTGCAGGTCAGGAAGGTGGTGCCGGGCTGGAGGGATTCGGCTGAGACAAGGTGGGGGGAGGGGGGATGAAGAAACTGGTGAAGTCCAAGTTCATCCCCTGTGGTTGGAGGGTTCCCAGTCGGAAGATAAGACGCTCCTCCTCCGACCGTCGCGTTGTTGTGGTTTGGCGGTGGATGAGTCCAATGACCTGCATATCCTCGGTGGAGTGGGAGGGGGAGTTGAAATACTGTGCTACAGGGTGGTTGGGTTGGTTCGTCCGGGTGGCCCAGAGTAGTACTGAACTTGAGTATTGGTGGAAAATGATGTCTGTTAGAGTTTTTATCTGACATTCATCAGGACAATCTGCAAGAATACAATTCAATGGGAACCTTGATACTGTTTATTACTGATGATTGATAGTTGACCTCCAGGCTTTGTTTAAATTTTAAACCAAGTAGGTTGACTCTGACTAATTAGGGCATTGCCCTTAACAAATGGCTGGAGTCTATATTGTTTGAATTGAAACAGGTTTACTGCATGTACGTGATTTATTCATCAACAAAGAACAGGGCTCTGTATATTAAACTATGTATCTTCCAGTATGCTAAAGTATCTTCCACTGTGAATCCACTTGACAATCCTAACGTACATATAAACATACAAAACAGGAGCAAAAGTAGACCAATTAGCTCCTCAAATCTATATGTACCTATATGTGTCTGTGTGTGTGTATGCTGGTCTATATATGTGTGCATGCCAGGGAGTGTGTATTGTTATCTCTACATGTACAGATATCTGTGTGCATGTGTGCACCGCGATCTGTGTTTGTGCATAGTTATCTGTGCGTGTGACGTTTGGTAACTATATATGTACAAGTTTGTGTGTGTGTGTGTGCGCATGTCCGTGTGCATGCGTGTGTGTGTGTGTGTATGCGTGTGTGTGTGTGTGTAGCCATCTGTTACAATGTTGGTCCGAATATATTAGTAAGTGGAAATTACGAATGGTCCTCTTTAAGAGTGAAACTCTGACAGCAGGGGGCAGCATTCCAAGGACCGACATTTGGAGACCCGAAGGAAATCCATCATTTTAATGTTTGTTATCTCAGGGAATTTCATCCTGTTACGGTCAATGTTTCTGGTGTATTCTATGTGGAGACGCATGTATCGATTGGGGTATAAGCTGTGTTTTTACACCACTTTTTATGAGGATTCGTTCTCCAGCTCCTGAGTTCCTGAAAAAACACGCGTATTCCAAGTTTGTGTCCAATTGGCAAGCCCACCCTAAATCCCATGTGAACCATCTCCAATCAGTCTACCATGTGGAACCTTGTCGAAGGCTTTACTTCAGTCCAAGTAAACAATATCTCCTGCTCTGTCTTCATCAATCTTTTTAATTACTTCCTCAAAAATTCAACCCAGTTTGTGAGACACACTTTCCCTTGCACAAAACCATGTTGACTATCTCCAATCATTCTGGATTAGAGAGGTACTGGAAAAGCACAGTAGTTCAGGCAGCATCCGAGGAGCAGGAAAATCGATTTTTCTGGCAAAAGCCCTTTATCAGGCCCTCATTAAAAGAAAGAGGCTGCACTTGTCAATTCAATGAGTAGAGCTAATCTCATTCATTCATTAAATGGCACAAGTTTCACGCATTAGCTCTATCAAACTGCACACGTTCACGACATGAACCAAACGGCCCGTCTTAATTCAATGAGTAGAGCTTCTCTCATTCATTCAATGTGTCAAGCTCACCATTTTCATTTAATGAAACATATTGCAATCATTGTAAGAAACCTTATTCCTTGTTTCAATGGAACAAACGCTTCCATTCAATTAGTTAAACTGCATTCGTTGAATCATTGAATCAAACTACGATTATGGATTCAATGAATCAAACCATGTTCCTTGATTCAATGGAACAAATGTAACTCACTTATTTAGTGAATCCTACTGAACTCATTCATTCAATGAAACAGACTGCACATGATAATTCAATGAGGAGAGATTCTCTCATTCATTCAATGGGTCCAGCTTAACTCTTTCATTCAATGAAACAAACTGCATTCATTGAATCATTGAATCAAACTATGATCATTGACTCAATGAATCAAACCTTATTCCTTGCTTCAATGGAATAATCCTATCTCCATAATTTAGTGAACCAAACTGCATACGTTCATTCAATGAAAGAGGCTGCACTTCTCAATTCAATGAGTAAAGTTACTCTCATTCGTTTAATGGATCAAGCTGAACGCTTTCATTAAATGAAACAAACTGCATTCTTTCAATTATTGAATCAAACTACAATCATTGGTTAAATGAATCAAACTTTATTCCTTGTTTCAATGGAACAAACGTAGCTCCCTTATTCCTACGTTCGTTCAATGAAAGAAGCTGCTCACGTTCAAGTCAATGAGTAGATCAACCCTCATTCATTCAATGGCACAAGTTTCACGCATTGTCTCTATCAAACTGCACGCGTTAACTACATGCACCAAACTGCCATTCTTAATTCAATGAGTAGAGCTTCTCTCATTCATTCAATGTGTCAAACTCACCGTTTTCATTTAAGGAAACAAACTGCATTCATTGAATCAAACTACAATCATCGATTCAATGAATCAATCCATGTTCCTTATTACAAAGGAACAAACAAACTCACTTATTTAGTGAATCCTACTGCACTTATTCATTCAATGAAACAGACTGCATATGATTATACAATGAGTAGAGGTTCTCTCAAACGTTCAAAGCCACAAGCTTAACGCATTGATTCAATCAATCAAACTGCACACATTTAGTCAATGCAATAAACTGCTCGTGTTCATTCAATGAGTACAGCGTTTCTTGTTTATTCCATGTGTCAAGCTGAGCACGTTCATTCAATGAAACCAATTGCATTCATTCAATCATTGAATCAAACTGCAATCATTGAGTCAATGAATCAAACGGTATTAATGGATTCAATCAAACAAACCTAACTCATTTACTTCGTGAATCAAACTGCACCCATTCATTCAATGAAAAACACTGTATGTCTTAATTAAAAGAGTAGAGCTCCTGCCATTCTTTCAATGCCACGAGCAAAACGCATTCATTCAATGGAGCAAACAGCAATCATTTACTCAATGTTAGACTGCACGTCTGAATAGAATGAGTAGAGCTTCTCTCATTCATTCAATGCGTCAAGCTTAATGCTTTCATTCAATGAAACAAACTGCATTCATTGAGTCATTGAATCGAACTACGAGCATTGATTCAATGAATCAAACATTGTTACAATGGAACAAACCTAACCAAACAAACCGTGGGTGGCACGGTGGCACAGTGGTTAGCACTGCTGCCTCACAGCGCCAGAGACCAGGGTTCAATTCCCGCCTCAGGCGACTGACTGTGTGGAGTTTGCACGTTCTCCCCGTGTCTGCGTGGGTTTCCTCCGGGTGCTCCGGTTTCCTCCCACAGTCCAAAGATGTGCAGGGTCAGGTGAATTGGCCATACTAAATTGCCCGTAGTGTTAGGTAAGGGGTAAATGTAGGGGTATGGGTGGGTTTCGCTTCGGCAGGTCGGTGTGGACTTGTTGGGCCGAAGGGCCTGTTTCCACACTGTAATCTAATCTAATCTAAAGAACTCCCTTATTTAGTGAACCAAACTGCATGCGTTCATTCAATGAAAGAGGCTGCACTTGTCAATTCAATGAGAAGAGCGACTCTCCTTCATTCAATGGGTCAAGCTCAACGCTTTCATTCAATGAAACAAACTGCATTCATTGAATCATTTAATCAAACTATGATCAGTGATTCAATGAATCAAATCGTATTCTTTGCTTCAATGGAATAATCCTAACTCCCTTATTTAGTGAACCAAACTGCATACGTTCATTCAAAGAAAGAGGCTGCACTTGTCAATTCAATGAGTAGAGCTAATCTCATTCATTCAATGTGTCAAGCTCACCATTTTCATTTAATGAAACATTCTGCATTCCATGAATCATTGAATCAAACCTTATTTAGTGAATCCTACTGAACTCATTCATTCATGAAACAGACTGCACATGATAACTCAATGAGGAGAGAATCTCTCATTCATTCAATGGGTACAGCTTAACTCTTTCATTCAATGAAACAAACTGCATTCATTGAATCATTGAATCAAACTATGATCATTGATTCAATGAATCAAACCTTATTCCTTGCTTCAATGGAATAAACCTATCTCCCTTATTTAGTGAACCAAACTGCATACGTTCATTCAATGAAAGAGGCTGCACTTGTTAATTCAATGAGTAGAGTTACTCTCATCCGTTTAATGGGTCAAGCTGAACACTTTGATTCAATGAAACAAACTGCATTCATTCAATCATTGAATCAAACCTTATTGCTTGATTCAATGGAACAAACGGAACTCACTTATTTAGTGAATCCTACTGTACTCATTCATTCAATGAAACAGACTGCACATGATAACTCAATGAGGAGAGATTCTCTCATTCATTCAATGCGTCCAGCTTAACGCTTTCATTCAATGAAATAAACTGCATTCATTGAATCATTGAATCAAACTATGATCATTGATTCAATGAATCAAACCTTATTCCTTGCTTCAATGGAATAAACCTATCTCCCTTATTTAGTGAACCAAACTGCATACGTTCACTCAATGAAAGAGGCTGCACTTGTCAATTCAATTAGACTTACTCTCATCCGTTTAATGTGTCAAGCTCACCGTTTTCATTTAAAGAAACAAACTGCATTCATTGAATCATTGAATCAAACTACAATCATCGATTCAATGAATCAATTCATGTTCCTTGTTACAAAGGAACAAACAAACTCACTTTTTTAGTGAATCCTACTGCACTCATTCATTCAATGAAACAGACTGCATATGATTATACAATGAGTAGAGGTTCTCTCAAACGTTCAAAGCCACAAGCTTAACGCATTGATTCAATCAATCAAACTGCACACATTTAGTCAATGCAATAAACTGCTCGTGTTCATTCAATGATTACAGCTTTTCTTGTTTATTCAATGTGTCAAGCTGAGCACGTTCATTCAATGAAACCAATTGCATTCATTCAATCATTGAATCAAACTGCAATCATTGAGTCAATGAATCAAACGGTATTAATGGATTCAATCAAACTAACCTAACTCATTTACTTTGTGAATCAAACTGCACCCATTCATTCAATGAAAAACACTGTATGTCTTAATTAAAAGAGTAGAGCTCCTGCCATCCTTTCAATACCACGAGCAAAACAAATTCATTCAATGGAGCAAACAGCAATCATTTACTCAATGTTAGACAGCACGTCTTAATAGAGCTTCTCTCATTCATTCAATGCATCAAGCTTAACGCTTTCATTCAATGAAACAAACTGCATTCATTGAGTCATTGAATCGAACTACGAGCATTGATTCAATGAATCAAACATTGTTACAATAGAACTACGAGCATTGATTCAATGAATCAAACATTGTTACAATAGAACTACGAGCATTGATTCAATGAATCAAACATTGTTACAATAGAACTACGAGCATTGATTCAATGAATCAAACATTGTTACAATAGAACTATGAGCATTGATTCAATGAATCAAACATTGTTACAATAGAACTACGAGCATTGATTCAATGAATCAAACATTGTTTCAATGGAACAAACCTAACTCCCTTATTTAGTGAACCAAACTGCATACGTTCATTCAATGAAAGAGACTGCACTTGTCACTTCAATGAGTAGAGCTACTCTCATTCATTAAATGGCACATGTTTCACGCATTGTCTCTATCAAACTGCACACGTTCACGACATGAACCAATCTGACCGTCTTAATTCAATGAGTAGTGCTTCTCTCATTCATTCAATGTGTCAAGCTTGCCATTTTCATTTTATGAAACATATTGCATTCCATGAATCATTGAATCAAACCTTATTCCTTGTCTCAATGGAACAAACCTAACTCACTTATTTAGTGAATCTTTCTACACTCGTCCATTCAATAAAACAGACAGCACATGATAATTCAATGAGTAGAGATACTCACATTTGTTCAATGCAACAAGCTTAACGTATTGATTCAATCAAACAAATTGCACACATTTCGTTCATGAAGCAAACTGCATTTGTCAATTCAATGAATACAGCTACTCATTCATTCAATGTCACAAGCTTCACACATTGTCTCAATCGAACTGCACACATTCACTCCTCGGATCAAACTGCACGTGTTAATTCAATGAGTAAAGCTTCTCTCATTCATTCAATGTGTCAAGCTCAACGCTTCCATTCAATTATACAAACTGCATTCATTGAATCATTGAATCAAACTACGATTATGGATTCAATGAATCAAACCATATTCCTTGATTCAATGGAACAAACATAACTCACTTTTTTAGTGAATCCTACTGTACTCCTTTAAGTGGGACATGGCTCCAAAACTAGCTGTGCCCTGATTTGAACTGTTCCAGTACAGTTACAATACTAGCAAACTCCTGAAAATATAGGAATTTAAGCAGATAAATCTTACAAAAAATACAACAAAGCAAATCCAAATAATTAACACGCCATCAGTCTAATCACAATTAATAGTGACATGGTGGAAAGTGACCAAGCTTCCCTCCCTCAGCAATAACTTGTTCACTGGTGTCCAGCTCTGCAGGGTTGCTCAGCACCAGACCTCATAACAAATATTATCCAAACAAGGATAAAAGAGCTGAACTCCTGAGGTGAGGTGAGAGAGACTGCACTTGACATCAAAGCTGTAAGTGACCAAGTCTGACCTGAAAGAAACCTAAAATAATGAGAAATGGGATGAACCTCTCATTGGTCGTGGTCATTCCTGGCACATTGGAGGATGGGTGTGGTTGTTGGAAGTCAGCCACCTCAGCTCCAGGACATCTCTGCAGGAGTTCCTCAGGGAAATGTCCCAGGCCCAGTTATCTTCAGCTGCTTCATCATGGACAATCCCTCCATCATAAGGTCAGAATTCAGGATGTTTGTTGATAGTTCCACAAAGTTTAATACTGTTCCTTACTCGCCAGGCACGACATCCATCTATACCAACATAGAGTCACAGACAAGTGCAGCAGGAAACAGACTGTTCGGTCAAACCCGTCCATGCCGAGCAGTTACCCTAACCTAATCTAGTCCCATTAGCCAGCACTTGGCCCATTTCCTTCTAAACCCTTTCTATTCATCTACCCATCCAGATGCCTTGTAAATGCTGTAATTGTGCCAGCTCCCACTACTCCCTCTGGCAGCTCATTCCATACACGTACCACACTCTGCATGAAAAGGTTGCCCCTTAGGTCCCTTTTATACCTTTAAACTTTCATCCTAAACCTGTGCCCTCTAGTTCAGGACTCCCAAACCCTAGGAAAAAGACTTTGTCTACTGATCCTATCCATGCCCCTCATGATTTTATAAACCTCCATGCGATCACTTGTCAGCCTCCGATGCTCCAGGGAAAACAGCCCCAGCCTATTCAGCCTCTCCCTATAGCTCAAATCCTCTAAACCTGGCAACATCCATTTTGGAATATTATTTTTAAAGGCATTTTGTTGAATTCGCATGGTTTCAGTGAAATGCTGGAGACATTTGTTGTTTTCTGACTAGAGAGAGCTATTGTTTTGTTATCAGGAGCGAAAGGGATGAGGACCTGAAAAGTGAATGCAGGGAATTAGGTTGAAATGCAGGACCAGGAGAGTAATAATCCCAGGATTGCTGCCAGTGCCAAAGGCTCAAGAGGTTGGGAACAGACGGCAAGTGCAGCTGAACATGTGGCTGCAGAGCTGGTGTAGGAGGAAGGGCTTTAGAAATGTGGATCTCTGGGATACGTTCTGGGGAATGTCGGAGGATGGCGTGCATCTGAACTGGAGAAACATCAACATCTTGGGTGGGAGGTTTGCTAGAGCTCTTCAGGAGGGTTTAAACTAGTTTGGCAGTGAGATGGGCACCAGAGCTACAGATCAGAGGATGGGCTTGCTGGTGAACAGGCAGACACAGCATGCAGAGAGTCTGCGAGGAGGCATAGACAGTTGGTCGGTAAAGTTGCAGTCGGTGTGATGGGTTGAAGGGTGTCTATTTTAAAACAAGAAGTGTCTGGATGAACTTAGAGCATGGATCAGTACTTGGAGCTGTGATGTTGTGGTCATTACGGAGACTTGGATATCACAGGCAGGAATGGTTGTTGGATGTTCCGGGGATTAGATATTTCAAAAGGAATCAGGAACGAGGTAAAAGGGGTGATGGAGTGGCATTACTAATCAGGGATAGTATCGCAGCTACAGAAAGGGAGGCCATCGAGGAGAGTTGGTCTATTGAGTTTGGATGAATGAAAAAGTCAGAAACAAGAAAGGAGCAGTCACTTTCTCGGGAGTTTTCTACAGGCTCCTCAATAGCAACAGAGACATGGAGGAGCAGATTGGGAGGCAGATTCTGGAAAGGTGCAGAAGTAACAGGGCTGTTGTCATGGGTGACAATAACTTCCCTAATATTGATGGAACGTACTTAGTTCAAATAATTTTGTTGGAGCAGTTTTTGTCAGGTATGTTCAGGAAGGGTTCCTGATGCAGCATGTAGATAAGCTAACTAGAGGGGAGGCCATATTGGATTTGGTGCTTAGCAACGAACCATGTCAGGTGTCAGATCTCTCGGTTGACCATTTGGGTGATAGTGATCACAACTCCCTGACCTTTACTATAGGCATGGAACGGGATAAGAGCAGACATTATGGGAAAGCATTTAATTCGGGGAGGGGGAAATTACAATGCTGTTCGGCAGGGACTGTGGAACAGAAATTGGGAGCAGATATTCTCAGGAAATGCATGACAGAAATATGGAGGTCGTTTAGGGAGCACTTGCTGCAAGTGCTGGATAGGTTTGTCCAGTTGAGGCAAGGAAGGGATGGTAGGGTGAAGGAACCTTGGATGGCAAGCAATGTGTAGCATCTATCAAGAGGAATAAGGAAGCTCACTGAAGGTTAAAGTTAAAAATCATACAACACCAGGTTATAGTCCAACAGGTTTAATTGGAAGCACACTAGCTTTCGGAGCGACGCTCCTTCATCAGGTGGTAGTGGAGGGCTCAATCCTAACACACAGAATTTATAGCAAAAATTTACAGTGTGATGTAACTGAAATTATACATTGAAAAATTGATTGTCTGTTAAGCCTTTCAGCTGTTAGAATACAGTGATAGTTTCATTTCTTTCATGTGTAAATCACAAAACCTTCTTTGTAAAAATGTTGCATTCTCGGGTTAGCTGTTAACAATGAATGGTGATAGCTGGACAATATGTGAAGGTGTTAGCCCCCTGTGTTCTCTGTCTATGACCTGATATTTAGATTGATTCTAATCTAAAAAGTGAGATAACAGAGTTTTACATAAATTCATGTAGTTTTTGAGCTCAGAGTTCGACATGAATGCATGCAGTTTTTGAGCAAAGTACAATGTTACTCTGCAAGTACACATTCACCCCACAAAATATATGTGTGCATGTGGGTCTTTGTCTGTCTGTGTGTGTGTGTTTGTGTCTGTCTGGGTTGGGGGTTGTGAGTGTGAGGAAGTATATATGTGTGTGTATTGAGTGCAGAGTGTCTTAATTCTGTGAGGGGGTGCATGTGTGAGTGTGGGAGTGTGTGTGTCTGTAAGGGTGTGTGTGGGTGTCTGTGTGCACGTTTGTGTGTATGTGTGTCCGTGTGTATGTGTGGAAAGGAGTGCCTGTGTGTGTGTGAGAATGTGTCTGTGTAGGTGTATCTCTGTGTGTGTGTATAGTGCAATGGTGATCACCTGTAACCCAAGGTCCCGGTTGATGCCCTCCCTATGGGTACCGAACTTAGCTATCAGCCTCTGCCCGGACACTTTTCTCTGCTGCCTGTCCTGAAGGCCATCTTGGAGGATGGTCACCCGAAGGTCTGAGGCTGAATGTCCTGGACCACTGAAATGTTCCCGAACTGGGAGGGAACCCTCCTATCTGTTGATTGTTGTGCGGTGCCCATTCATCCATTGTCGTAGCCTTTGCTCTGTTTCCCCAGTGTACCATGCCTCCGGGCATCTTTGCCTACAACGTATAAGATAGACAACGTTGGCTGAGTCGCATGAGTACCTGCCATGTACAAGGTGGGAGGTGTCCCCATACGTAATGGTGGTATCTATGTCCATACTCTGACACGTCTTGCAGCGCCTACTGTGACAGGGTTGTATGGAGTTGTCCTGAGAGCCGGGCAGCTTGCTACAAACAACAATCTGTTTGAGGTTTGGTGGTTGTTCAAAGGCAAGTAGTGGAGCCTTGTCACTCTGGGACAAACTGGTCCAACCCTCCTCCATTCCCAAAAGTTCTCCACACCTCATGGCACCTTCCCCTGCAACACGAGTCCCTTTACTCCCTCCGTCCTCACTCTCCAAGGCTCCAAGGCAAATCATGACTACTGAAGGTTAAGGAAGCAAGGGTCAGACAGTGCTCTAGAAGGTGACAAGGTAGCCAGGAAGGAACTGAAGAATGGACTTGGGAGAGCGAGAGGGGGGCATGAAAAAGCCTTGATGGGTACGATTAAGGAAAATCCCAAGGCATTCTACACTTATGTGAGGAACAAGAGGATGGTCAGAGTGAGCGCAGGGCCAATCAAGGATAGTGCAGGGAACTTGTGCCTGGAATCGGAGGAGGTAGGGGAGGTCCTTAATGAATACGTTGCTTCGGTATTTGTTAGCGAAAGGGACAGCCTGAAACAGGCTGATATGCTGAAATAGGCTGATGTTAAGAAGGAGGATGTACTGGAAATTTTGAAAAAGATGAGGATACATAAGTCCCTTGGGCCAGGTGGGATATACCCAAGGTTACTACGGGAAGTGAGGGAAGAGATTGCTGCGCCTTTGGTGATGATCTTCGTATCCTCACTGACCCTGGGGTCGTACCAGATGATTGGAAAATGTCAAATGTTGTTTCCTTGTTGAAGAAAGAGACTAGGGATAATCCTGGGAATTACAGACCAGTCAGTCTTATGTCGGTAGTAGCCAAATTGTTGGAGAGGATTCTGAGAAATATGATTTATGATTATTTGGAAAAGCGTAGTTTGACTTGAGATAGTCAGCATGGCTTTGTGAGAGGCAGGTGTTGCCTCACAATCCTTATTGAATTCTTAGAGGATGTGACAAAACCTCCCACAACACTGACAGAGACCCCCTTGTCCTCACCTACCGCCCATCCAGCATCCATAGTCAGAGGATAATTAGTTGCCATTTCCAACCCCTGTAGCAGATACCACCACCAGACACCTTTTCCCATTCTCTCCCTTCTCAGCCTTCCACAGGGACAATTCACTCTGGGACAAGCTGGTCCAACCCTCCTCCTTTCCCAAACCTTCCCCTCACCCACATGGCACCTTCCCCTGCAACACTAGTCCCTTTACTCCCTCAGTCCTCACTCTCCAATGCCCTAGACCCACCTTCAAAGTGAAGCAGCACTTCACTCAATTTATTCGCTGCTCACAATGTGGTCTCCTTTACACTGGGGAGATGAAGCATGGACTGGTTCACAACTTCACAGAACACCTACATGCTGTCCATAGAAAAGGTCCTGCGCTTTCTGCCACTTTTTCACACCACCGCATTTCCTGGCCAACACGTGTATCCTGGGCTTGCTGCAGTGCTCCAGTGAAGCTCAGTGTGAACTGGGAGAACACATTTCTGCTTGGGGACCCTGCAGATTTCTCGACTCTGTACTGAGTTCAACAAATTTCGGATTTGAGCACTTTCTCCAATGTCCTTATCCAAACACCCAACACATTGGGCTCTGTCATCACATGGGCTGTATTTTTGTTGGGGCATCCCATTGTCAGAGATGGCACAAAATGTCTGTCCGTCCGTGTAAATATGGCTGCAATACCATAGTTAGCTTGCCTGATCCAGCATTAAAGTGAGGTCATAGCGTAGCACAGAGATAACCCAAGGTTACAGGGTCTGTGCTGTAGAAAGAATTTTACACATTAACATGCAGGGAGCTCTGGAAACATAACAACTGCAGATATCTGTAAGAGACAGCTTGAAGATTTTAACAAGCACAAGAAAGAAAAACATAACCCCACATTGATGGAGTGTGATTGAGTTTGTCGTCTTATTAATGACATAAATGTTGCCTTCTTAGGTAAAAGAGTTAGAGTTGAAATATTTAGAGTAGGGTCAGTAACTTCCTTCCCAGATGACAGGATGTGACTAGAATGAGCTCTAGTGCCGCCGTAAGAGAGAGGGGCCATGTTTATCGGGCCATCCAAGATCAAGTGGGTCAGAAACTGCTCACAACCCAATGGCGAAAGAATTCCAGCACTACGTCTAACCAAATAACTTTATTGGAAATGATAGTACAACTTTTAGAACAATTAATAAGAAATAATATCCTTTTGTTTGTCAAGTAATCAGGTTAATAAACTGTATAACAGAATTTAAAAGGTGCTTAAGTGATAGGCAGTTATAACATGGAGAGAAAGAAACTGCTCAACACGTATTAGCGAAGGAATTCTAGCAACAGATGAGAACATACAACTTCACATCTAACTGAATGTATACTAGAACTAATATTATGAATCTTACAGCAATTAGTAGGAACTAACATTTCTTTGTATCTCCGATGTTGAAGCCAGGGGAAATACAAGATGAGGAACAGAACTTAATAGGGATGTCAATGACTACAATGAATAACAGGACTCGAGGTGCCCTTTGAGATATGCAAGTCTGGGACATATCTGAGAAAGACTATAACCATTAACTTTGGAATGTAGATCAATGGGGTATGTTGTGAGAATCCAAAGCCTGATGATAACGATGTCCGGTAAATATCTTGAGATCTTGTGAACCTAAGGCTGTCCATTGAGATGTCCATCATTGATCAGGTGTTTCACAGGATTGGAAGTATAGATTAAGGGAGAAGGAACACTGACATCAGCGTTGCTTGTAATTATTGCAACATGAAAAGTATGAAAATGTTGTATCTCACTGGGGAAGCCGGAGTATCATTGACATTGCCTCCAAACTGAGCTGGGCAAATGGGTGACTGGCCCACATGAAAGCAAGGTTTGGAACAGTCTTTGGCTGATCCTCTTTGGCATCGCTTCCCAACAGGATACGACCACATGCAACCCAGTGTCAGCCTGTCATGATCCCCATTAGCAGCTATCCACTCTCCCAGACTGACTTTTACACAGACCTTTGATTGCTTTTTCTCTCACTGTCTCTCTCTCTCTCTCTCTCTTTCTCTCTCTCTCCCTCCATGGGCCCTATCACAGCTCCCTACCCAGCCCACCTTCAGCATAAATATTAACCTTTTGTCATCAGCAATCAGTTTTTAAGAATGGTCATTCACCCAAAACGATGATTCTGTTTTCACCCCACAGATGCAGCCAGACCTGCTGAGTTTTTTCCAGCAATTTCTGCTTTTGTTTCTGATTTTCAGCGTCTGCAGTGCTTATCTTTTTTTTAATTGAACACCATCCCATAAAACAGATACATTGATGTTAGGTTAGAAGTTTGGTGGGACATTAGTGGGACTTAACATTGCACATACACACACAGATAGACTTGAGGAGCCAAATAGTCTATATTTGCTCCAATTTCATATGTTTATATGTAAGTTAGGATTGTCAATTGGGCTCACAGTGTAGGATACTTGTGCATACTGGAAGATACAAAGTTTAATACACAGAAACCTGTCCTTTGCAGATGAAAAGAGTAGAAACATTCATTAACTCTGTTCGAATTCAGCAAAAAGCACACAGCCATTCCCAGTCTCTTTATTTATAGAGCAATGCTGTAATTAATCAGAGTCAAACTACTTGGTTTAAAATTTAAACAAACCCCGGGGGTCAACTATCAATCATCAGTGATTGGTGCATTTTGACAGTAATGTCTCCATTAGAGTCTACTTGCCAAGCAATCAGCACTCTTCCCTTGTAGAGTATCAATGTTCCTGTTCAACTGTATTCTTGCAAATTATCTTAATGTGTGTAAAACATAAGCTCTGACAAAATGTCTTTTCCAGCAATGCTCAAGTTCTGTAATACCAAATGACTATCGAATAATATTTCACCATGTACTTGCTCTTATTTTATCAGGTATTATTTGTGGTACACAAAGTTTAAAACATGGAACTGAATATCACTATGATGCCTTATATCAGTTTTTATCTGTGTCAATTCTTCAAGAATGCTTTCATAGACATTCATTCACACGAAGTGGGCATCATCGGGAAAGCCAGCATTTGTTGCTGATGCTGAATTGCCTCTGAGAAGGAAGGAGCGAGTTCAAATGGGGTCACATCAGTGACTGTCATCCCTGTCTTTTAAATATTACACAGAGTGAGCAGTTTAAATGTTCTTTGTTGTGAGCACGTTAAACAATATTTGCTGCAATGATTTCAGTAACATTTGCTGTCGCCAATTTATATCATAATTTTGCTTTTTGTTATGCACTGTAATCACGTAAAGTTTCATCCGTGTTGACAATTATAGAGATATTTGCTGGATTATTTTAAGTGCAGTTTAGGATCTTTGCACAGGGATATCTGCTGTTGAGTGTGGGACGTTATATTGATTGTGTACAGGATGTTGGTGAGGTCCCTTCTGGAGGACTGTGTGCAGTTCCTGTTGCCTTGTTGCAGGAAGGATATTGTTAAACTGGAGAGGGTTCAGTAATGATTTACCAGGGTGTTGCCGGGAATGGAGTGTTTGAGATATCAAAGTAGACTGGAGAGACGGAGACCTTTCTTCACTGGAGCACAGGAGGTTGATGCGTGACGTTATTGGGGTTTATAAAATCATGAGGGACCTAGACAAGGTGAATGACAATGGACTTTTCTTGGGGGGGATCAAAATTAGGGGGCATACGTTTAAGGTGTGAGGAGAAAGATTTCAAAAGGACATGAGGGGTAATTTGTTTACACAGAGTGTGGTTCATGTGTGGAATGAACTGCCAGAGACAGTGATGGGTGGAGGTACAGTTACAAGGGTTAAAAGACACTCCGATATGTACATGAATATGAAAGGTTTGGAGGGATATGAGCCAAGTGCGGGCAGGTGGGAATAGTTTAGCTTGGGGAGATGGTTGGCGTGGATGAGTTAGACTGAAGGGTCTGTTTCCATTTTATATGACTCTTATTCAACATAAGGAGTGATGCACAGTGTCTATAGGGGCCAACGTTTGTCATTTACCCAGGGAAAGCATTGTGTTTGTCTCACTGATCCAGGAAGGACTGATCGAATGTACTGTGTCTGTTTCAGGGATCATGGGGAGTGTTGACTGAACCTACTCTGTGTGTCTCACAGACGTCAGGGAGAGCAGACTGACCTCACTGTATCTTTATCACTGACCCAAGGAGCCTGGAGTGTTCAATTGTGATCCCAGAATACATCAATCCATCTCATTGTTTCATAAATATTACTAATTGAGCAAAAGGCTGTTTTATCATGTTCTTCAGCTGTTCTCTGAACTTAGTCTGGGTCACGGCATATATACACGTGTTTGTGCAGCTACTCAGGAGCTGGAGAATGAATCCTATATCTCGTAAAAAGTAATGTAAAAATACAGCCTTATAACCCAACCGATACAATTGCCTCCATGTAGAATACACCAGAAACATTGACCATAACAGGATGTAATTCCCTGAGATAACAAACATTAAAATGATGGATTTCCTTCGGCTCTCCAAATGTTGGTCCTTGGAATGCTGCCCCCTGCTGTCAGACTGGAGTCTCCTGCGGGCTCTGCTGGCCACAAAAATGTACCTCCCAGTGAGAGCATTGAGCAGCAGAATCAGAACAAATGGGAGTGCTGGGGTCAGAATGTAGTGAATAAGCTCAATCGATCCCCAGACTCGCGATAACATAACATACCTTTTCACCAAACAAAACCAAGGCTGGTTCCTCAGCTTGTACCAAGGTGTTAACATAAAATACCAGGAAATGTTCTTTAAACAGCTGAGCACAGTTATTGTTCCCAGAACCACGGCTGCTGTTTTCTCAGTGCAATAGTTGCCTTTCATATTTTGACAACAAATGGCCACAAAGCGATCAAAGGTGAAAGCAACAGTGAACCAGACAGAGCAGTCCATAGCTGCAAATACCAGGACTGCGTGGATGTTACACACGGGGATGGTCTTCAGAAATTTAAATTCATTTCTATAAATTATTGGAATGTGTCTCAACATCAGATCAATGATTATGAGCAATACGTCCACTGCTGCCATGGCCACCAGGTAGCGAGTGACACATTTAGAAAGATCACACTTTCTCTGAGACAGAATGACTATTGTCACTGTGTTAACTATGAGAAAGGAAAATAAACAAGAACACGTTATGTTAAGCCAAGCGTAAAGTTACACGTTATTATAGATACAGTTAATAAGTTACAGTGCGTATTGAGATTTTCAAATGTGTTATTGTATCCAGTAATGGAACATAAAGAAACAGTGGATTCATCGAACATATATTTTGTGCCTGTCTTTCAAATAACATTCTAGAAATGAGTATGAATAACAAGTTGAAAGGAATGGATGAATTAGACACAATTACATGATGAAATGTTGCTCAGGAAATTCTTAGAATCAATAATTGACATGTCCCAGGTTCAGATGAAATACATCCAACACTTGTCAAAAGAATGCTGGATGAGATAGCAGTTGTGCTGTTTATCATGTTCCGAGAGTAACCAGAAGTGGGTGAGAATGGAGATCAGCTGCTCCTCCAATCACAGGCTATGTATGGCCATGCGTGCTGGTGATAGGTTTGCTGATGTGCCTATCAATGATGAATGCAAGAGAGAAACAAAAGGGTTACCTCAGATTACAACAGGATCTGGACCAGATGGGCCAATGGGCTGAGAAGTGGCAGATGGAGTTTAGTTCAGATAAATGTGAGGTGCTGCATTTTGGGAAAGCAAATCTTGCTGGATATATACACTTAATGGTAAGGTCCTAGTGAGTGTTGCTGAACAAAGAGACCTTGGAGTGCAGGTTCATAGCTCCTTGAAAGTGGAGTCGCAGATAGATAGGATAGTGAAGAAGGCGATTGGTATTAGATTAGATTAGATTATATTACTTACAGTGTGGAACAAGTCCACACCGCCCCGCCGAAGCGCAACCCACCCATACCCCTATATTTACCCCTTACCTAACACTACGGACAATTTAGCATGGCCAATTCACCGGACCTGCACATCTTTGGACTGTGGGAGGAAACCGAAGCACCCGGAGGAAACCCACGCAGACACGGGGAGAACGTGCAAACTCCACACAGTCAGTCGCCTGAGGCTAACCACTGTGCCACCGTGCCGCCCAGTGTGCCACCGTGCCGCCCACGGTATGCTTTCCTTTATCGGTCAGAGTATTGAGTACAGGAGTTGGGAGGTCATGTTGCGGTTGTACAGGACATTGGTTAGGCCACTGTTGGAATATTGCGTGCAATCCTGGTCTCCTTCCTATCGGAAAGATGTTGTGAAACTTGAAAGAGTTCAGAGAAGATTTATAAGGATGTTGCCAGGGTTGGAGAATCTGAGCTATAGGGAGAGGCTGAACAGGCTGGGGCTGTTTTCCCTGGAGCGCCAGAGGCTGAGGGGTGACCTTATAGAGGTTTACAAAATTATGAGGGGCATGGATAGGATAAATAGACAAAGTCTTTTCCCTGGGGTCGGGGAGTCCAGAAGTAGAGGGCATAGGTTTAGGGTGAGAGGGGAAAGATAGAAAAGAGACCTAAGGGGCAATCTTTTCACACAGAGGGTGGTACGTGTATGGAATGAGCTGCCAGAGGATATGGTGGAGGCTGGTACAATTTCAACATTTAAGAGGCATTTGGATGGGTATATGAAGAGGAAGGGATTTAAGGGATATGGACCGGGTGCTGGCAGGTGGGACTAGATTGGGTTGGGATATCTGGTCAGCATGGATGCGTTGGACCGAATGGTCTGTTTCCATGCTGTACACCTCTATGACTCTATCACTCTATTGAAGGCGGGGGAAGCATGCAGCAAGGTAAGTGTGAACAGGAAGGTTCTCTGTGAGGGAAGGTGGCCTGTGGGCTAGTAACAGGTGGATGGAGGAAAGGTCTGGCAGGGAGAGCCAGAGGGAGGAGCCAAGCCAGTCATTGCAGATAGGTCAAGGGGTGGTGTAGAGGCAAGAAGGAAACTGCAAGGAACCTGGGAGGAGACAATGAGGCCATGAGGGGATTGGTATGTTATGGGGAGGCCATAATGGGTCTGAGGGGACAATGGGAAACCAGTGGGATTGGGAACATGGAGAGGTCACATGAGAACAGGTTAGACAGGAAGGAGGGGGGTGGAAGCAAGAGATCAACACTGCAAGACAGTGGGAGGGAGAGAGAGAGAGAGAGACAGAGAGATAGAGAGAGAGCAAGATTGGAAAGAGAGAGAGAGGAAGAGAATAAAAACTTCAAGAGGGTGGTCGAGAGAGAGAGGTTGCAAGTGAAGTGGGAGACGGGGGACTTTGCTAAAAACAGAGATTGGATTCAGATCTGTTAACAAAAGAAACCGCCATTAACTAGGAATGAGGGAAAGATGAAATCACTGAGCTGATGAATTGCTTGCAAGTAGAGTTTGTATTTCTAGGTTTAGTCCCTGAGCGTATGTGACCTTCTCTTTGGGAGAATTTCAGTAGATTATATTGTCATGTAGATGGAGCCAATTGTTATATTTAAATCAGAAATTGACATCTGATATTTTTATTTGATTGAATAATTAATAAACAAATAAATATTTATGTTCTCACATCTCAGTAAAAGTAGGTAGCAACAAATTGGTTTAAAAACTGTTCCAACTTTGTGACTATGTGTGGAAACACATGAACGGTGACTCCTTCAGTCTGCAGGAAGCATGTTTATTGTTGTAGCTTTTTGTGTCCCGTGAATTATGTGTCACTTATTTTGGGGAAAAACATTTTGCAAACTTATGCCTTTTGTTTAGTGTCAATTTGAAATCCATCCAGGAAATGAATGTTTTCCCGAAATACTGTGGCTTTATTGTGGGTTAACACTGTGGTTCTTGATAATATTAATAAGTTTCCTGAGTTCTGTTTATGAATGAAAATATCCATGAAGACAAACACAGAAGGTAATGCCACACGGTGACTGCATCAATTAATAAAGGAGTTAGCGAGAATGGAAGGGCAGCCCTGAAAACCAAAAGGGAACACTCAGGAGGAGCTGAAAAACAGAAATATTTTGTGCTTTGAGACACACATCTCTCTGATATGGATCAAATTAACTATACAGCTCTTGAATGTCTTTTTCATTCAAAGCAGAAACACTGCCCTCATGTTAACATCAGACACACTACTTTCTCAATTTACAAGCAACCTTTCCACAACTTGACTAAAAGGCACTTTGCAGCATTCCCTTTCAGAGAGCAGAAGTGAAGTGGCACATTCTGTGAGACACCATCATCTATAAAACCACACCCTGAACAGACAAGGAGCAACAGTGTAACATCACAGACTGGTTTGAGGCTAACATTACTGTGATAGAGCCTGTCAGTGAAGGCAAGAGTTCCACTCTCATCGATTACAAGAGAGATCTGAGTGAGAATTTAGAAAGAACTATTTGAAGTACAGTCCAAGAGAATGCTGAGCAACGATCCAATAATAACATTCCTAACCCTGCAGGAATATCCACAGCTACTCCATCACAGGGAAATGTATGGATGAAGGGATGGGAAAGGTGAAAGATGCATGAGGAAAAGAAACAGCTCAACTGAAACAAAGGCAGGAGAGATCATCACCCTCTGTAACAAATAGTTGGAGAGATGGGGAAGTCCTCACCTTGAGCTATAACACAGGGAGAACATTGTCACTCAGGAAGCTCTAGACACCATTAAAAAGCCTCCCTGTTATGGCAGAGCTGGGAATCAAACCCACAGTGGAGGGCTTTAGCAAAGCTATTGACACACACTCATGGACAAAGTTTCAGTCACTTTTCCCAGTCCTCATCAAGCACAGAAACCCCCACTCCTGCAGCTTCTGCACTAACCTCTCTGTTTCTTCTGGAGGAGGGGACATTTCCACAGGGAGTGTGTGATGCAAGGATTGTGACCCTGTACATGAACAAGAGCAACTGCAGAGATTGCCATAACTGTCGAGGTGTCTCCCTGCTAAGCCTCCCTGCATTGGAAAAGGATTGCCCCATGGGGCCTTGTCAGGCTGCAGACACTGGCTTAAGGCATCTGCCCCCAATTCCCAACGTGGTTTCAGAACAGCAAGCTCGACAATCTCGGTTCCCTTTCAGTCTCGCAGCTGCAAGAGAAATACATCAACAAAGGAGACCGAAAGGACAGGGCAGGGAGACTATATCTGCACCTGAAGAGAGAATAATTACTCAGACACAGGGTTTGTTACAGAAAGTTTGTGTTTGATAACCTTTTGAGGTGGTAACCTGACGTGTTGATGAGGGCAGTACATTTGATGTGGTCTACATGGACTTCAGCAAGGCTTTTGGTAAAGGTCCTCATGCAGATTAGTCAAGACAGTAAGAGCCAATGGGATCCCAGGTAAAGTGACCTGCTGATGTAAAACTGGCTGAGAGGCAGGAGGGAGAGGGGAATGGTTAAGGAATGTTTCTGTGACACAAAGTCTGATTTCAGTGGAGTTTCACAGAGCACGGTGCTCAGAGCTTGCTGTCTGTTTTGTAGATGAATGATTTAGACTTAAATTCAGGGGAGTATGATAAAGAGGTTCACACATGGCATGAAACTCAGAAGGCTGGTAAAAAGTGAGGAGGGTATCTGTAACCTGCAGGAGGATATCAATGGACTGGGCAGTTGGGCAGAGCAGGGACAACAGGAACTCAACCTGGAAATGTTTCCAAAGTTAAAAATCACACAACACCAGGTTATAATCCAACAGGTTTCCTTGGACGTGCTAGCTGTCGAAGCGCTGCTCCTTCATCAGGTGGTTATGGGGCAGGACTATAAGATGCAGAAATTTTCACAAAAGATTTCAGTGTCATGTGGCTAGAATATCTTAATCAATCTCAGATTAAGTCTTTCATTTTTTTTAGAATGGGTTTCCTAATTTCACTTCATTATTAGGTAAATCCCAGAACTCCTTTTAAGTCACATTCTCAAGATAAATTCATATTCAAGAAAAAAGGGTGTCATCTCAGCTCAGACAATGCATTAAAGGTGTGAGGTTAAAGTCTGTCTGACTGGTTGTAATTCTAAAGTGAGATTTACAGCATCTTACATGGATTGATTATAGGTTATGCATTTTTTGAGCAAAATAAAATATAATTCTGCAATACAGATTCTCTCCATAAACTGAAAGGTATGCTTTCAGGAAAGGCAGAGTGAGTGTGTGCATGTCAGTGTAGGAAACCCATTCTAAAAGATGAAAGTTGGGGAATAGGAAATGAGAAGAATAGTCATAAAGTTAATCATGATTCACAGAATTACCAGCCAGACAGAGACACTTACCTGGAATACCAACAGCAGCGAGAGTCGGATAGTAAATGTGTTGAATAATCAGAATTATGTATCGGATCCGACGTTCCAAATACATTTGGTGATAATTTACAGAAAAATAGTCAATTGTCCCAGAGAGACTCCGGCCCATTGTGGTAACATTGCAGTCTGCTCTCCTCAGATTCTGCTCTGTCATCTCTCCCTGTTTCAAGGAATGTTGCAGCTGACACTCATTTATTAATAGAAGGAGGAATCCATCCAGAGACTCAATTAGGGCCCACAGAGATTGACATTAATTACAGTCACTGAACAAACAGGTTCATTGAACTCCTTTCAATCCAGTGCCTTTGTCCCAGACTTTGTTAAAGTAAAACTTTTCCCTGGTCTGGATAGAATGTGTGAGGGTTGCTGAGTAAAGGAACAATGATAAAATGGGAGTGGGCCAAGAGGCACAGAAGTTTGCAAATAGTGCAGCGTGATGATCCAGGATAAATTGTGGCTTTGTTCTTTAGAGACATAGAGACATAGAGATGTACAGCATGGAAACAGACTCTTCAGTCCAACTCGTCCATGCTGACCAGATATCCCAACCCACTCTAGTCCCACCTGCCAGCACCCTGCCCATATCCCTCCAAACCCTTCGTATTCATATACCCATCCAGATACCTCTTAAATGTTGCAATTGTACCAGCCTCCACCACATCCTCTGCCAGCTTATTCCATACACGTACAACCCTCTGCGTGAAAAAGTTGCCCCTTAGGTCTCTTTTATACCTTTCCCCTCTCACCCTAAACCTCTGCCCTCTAGTTCTGGACTCCCCGACTCCAGGGAAATGACTTTGTCTATTTATCCTATCCATGCCCCTCATAATTTTGTAAACCTCTATAAGGTCACCCCTCAGCCTCTGGCGCTCCAGGGAAAACAGCCCCAGCGTGTTCAGCCTCTCCCTGTAGCTCAGATCCTCCAACCCTGGCAACATCCTTGAAAATCTTTTCTGAACCCTTTCAAGTTTCACAACATCTTTCCGATAGGAAGGAGACCAGAATTGCACGCAATATTCCAACAGTGGCCTAACCAATGTCCTGTACAGCCGCAACAATGTGTGAGGGTTGCTGAGTAAAGGAACAATAATAAAATGGGAGTGGGCCAAGAGGCATGGAAGTTTGCAAATAGTGCAGCCTGATGATCCAAGATAAATTGTGGCTTTGTTCTTTGAAGAAGAATTTAACAAATGACAGGTATTAAAGACTTGATGGATTTCTTGGATAAAGTAACTGGAATTAGCTGAGTTTCACATATTTCATGTTACATATGTAGACTTTCAAAAAGCTGAGATGCTATTTAATTGACTTATTAGGAAAATGTAGACATGCGATTGAAGGAGGATTGCCATTGGCTGAGGGATATACCTCAGAGAGAAATGCTGTGCGTGTAATGATTAGCTGCAGGGAGAGGGCTCTTCTGGTGCAGTGATCTTATCCCAGGCAAGAGATCCTGGGTTCAAATCCCGACTGTTCCAGAGATGAGTAATAACATCCCTGAGACAGGCTGATGAGAAGGTAGATAGACTGCAGGAAGATACATTATTCTTCTTCCCTCATGGCTAGTGTGAGGAACACTGATCTTTGTAATACATGCATAAATGACATCGACAAATATGTTACATAGGAAGGAGAAGATTTCAAGGTTAGACAGAAAGACAGTGAACGGTGAGGAGGATAGGATCAGACATCAGAAGTTCAGTTAAAACAAAATATTGCTGATGCTGCAAAACTGAAACAAACACAGAATGCTGCAGAGACTCAGCAGATCAAGCAGCATCCTTGTAGAGGGAAACAGAGATAATGCTTCAACTCAGAGCTGAAAGGGGCGTGGAAATGGGTTATTTTACTGTTTTGACAGAGAGAGAAGATGGGGGAGATATTGCTGAGACCCCATGTAAAAGACAAGGCCATTATTAATGGTGTTGAATGAGGAAAAGAAAAGGATAAAAATGCATCGAAATTAAGGTATGAAAATAAGTGAGTGGTTCCACTCTACTCAGAGCAACACAAATAAGACACAAACAAGAAAGCTGTGTGCCTAATGCAGCTGAGAATGTAAGAAAATGTAAGAGATTGCAGGAATTAAAGAAAAATTTAGAAGAGACATGATTAGATAGATTAGATTCCCTACAGTGTGGAAATAGGCCCATCGGCCCAACAAGTCCACACCGACCCTCCAAAGAGTAACCTACCCAGACCCATCATAAAGTCAAGGTCTGAGTTGTGGAAATCAGTATTGAGTCCTTAAGGCGGTAAAGAGGAAAGTGAGGGTTTGTTCCTCAAACTTGTGCTGTGCTTTTCTCCCACTCTCCCGTGAAGTGCATTGTTGGTTTCATTCAGAGCACACTATTTCCAACCAGTGGCCATGACACTGTCACTCTCTCTCTCTATGTCTTGCAGGTAAAGCCAGCCTCTCTGTGGGGCCTGCAGAGACAGGCCCAGCTCCTGTAGAAGCCACCACCTCGCCCCCTGAGGGCTCAGAGGAATGGTCACCAAGGCTGCCTTTTACAAACCCCACAGGCTCAGACCCTGAGATCTCGGTGGGAAGATTAGCCTTAGAGAGTGTGGGAGCAGAAGCTGGTGAACACCTCACTGCCACAGATCTGCAGCTGGCTGAGGAAGAAATGCCCCAGGCCGCTGGCACTCGGAGGGACCAGCAGAGATCAGTCAGCTGCTCAGGCAGGAGAGGAGCCCGTGGTGTCAGCAATCAGGACCCACATCTGAATGTACAGGGAGGAGTGGCAGACGGAGAAATTGAGACACAAAGGTTGCAGAAGGACAGTGAATCCTGAGGGTATTTGATAAGGTGCCACATCAAATGTTATTGCACAAAAGAAAAGCTCATGGTGTTGGGGGAAACATAATGACCTGGATAGAAGATTGGCTGGTGAAACAGGAAGCAGACAGTAGGAATAAGTGGGTCTTTTTCAGCCTGACAGGATGTGACAGCGGTATGTCACAGGGGTCAGTGCTGGGCTCTCAAATCTTTCTAGTTTACAGAAATGATTTGGATGGAGGGATCGCAGGTATGGATGTAAATTTACTGATGACACAAAGATAGACAGGGAAGCGAGTTGTGAAGAGTATATAAGGAGCCTACAAAATGATATCAGGGGCTAAGTGACAAAGATCTGGCAAATGGATACAATGTGGGACATTGGGAAATTGTCCATTTTGAAAGAAAGAATAAAAAACAACCTCATGATCTAAATGGAGAGTGGGTGAACAGCTCTGAGGTCCACAGGGATCTGGGTGGTTCTCAGTGAATCTCTGGATCCCATTATTGTACACGTAAGAGGAGACTGGGAATGAGTTGTGTAAAAGGACTCAATGCCTGTTCAGAAAAGAATGAGTGAATGGGTCAGGAGAGCAGCACAATATAACTCTCTTGCACAGTTGCACTTCCCCAGCTGAGCAGTTCCCCTCCTCTCCAGCCAACTCCAGCTCATTTTCCTCAAATGGGGAGAGGATCCCCATCCCCACCACCCAGCACTGGCCACCTGGCCATGAGAGATCTCATTCCTGCCAATGGGACAAAGGGAGGATTGGGTCTGATGGAAGTGAAGGTACGAGCAGTTCATGGTGATGCATGAGCAGGAGAGATGGTGAGGGGTCCCCAGTGAGTGAGTAGGAAGCACAGAGGGTGGGAATAATGTATAGTCTGGGAGGAAGCGGTGGGTAAGAGTCGATGAGTGGCCATGATACATACAACAGTGAGAGTTGTCGTCCATGAGTCTTGGTGAGAGGCAGGTGCAATGGTACAGTTAGAGGGAGTGCTGACCCTGACCTGTGAGTGTGAGGTAGCAGAGAGAAGATAGTGGTACTTACACTTGCAGAGCACAGTCTGTCACTGACCTTCTCCATGCACTGTTAGACATTTCCTTCAGCTCAGGTGTTATGGCCCAGGCCAGACCCACGCAAAATAGTTCAAGTAAGTAATCCAGACTCTGTCTTTTACCAGTTGCTTTCAGCAAGTGTAACGTGGATATTCCAGGAGGGATGCAGCTGACCCAACCACTTAGATTTAAAGAAAACAGAATTTATTTCCAAGATTGCCAAATAAAACACAAACAAAAATAGAATACTGACTAATAACCTAACCAAAAAGCCAATTATCATCCCAACATAATGATGCTGTTGCAAATACTTATAAAAAATCCTCTAAACTCCCCTGGGCACAAAAGATAAAATCCAACAGGGTCTTCCAGGAGAGAAATCAGAGAGAGAAGGTCAGCATGGAGCTGCTTCTCTTGGGTCCAGCAGCTTCACAACGTTACTGCTTACTGACCCAACCAAACCAGGGGTCTGCTGAGCTGGGAGAACTCGACACATCCCTTTCACTCTACAAGTGTTTTTTTAAAACCCAAAAGCCTTTTGCCTGAGACAGTATCTGTTAGGTATCATCAAACTGGCCCTAAAACCCAACTGAGCTGAGACTTTTGGAAACCTGTGCTTTTCCAAACCTCTCAAAAAGGAACTAAGAACAACATAGTCTTGTTAAAGGAGCAGCCACATTACAGCATTCCCCCCCCCCCCCTTAAAGAAAAATGAACCATCCATATCCAAAGGTGGCTTTACTTTAAAGCATCCTTAATGCTAAACCATTTATACTCGTATAAATCCCACAGACAGTAACCACACAAACTGCATGACTACAGTCTGTTTGAGTCTGTTTTACTCCTGCCACCGAACCCCTCCATTTCTCATTCACCTCTCAGCAATGCGGCGGTAATCATGTTTGCTAGTCCTAACACCTGCACCATTTTGAAATTGAATGGCTGTGCCAACAATCTCCATCTAAACAGTCTCACATCTTTGTCCATATATTTCTCCACAAAGTTCAGTGGGTTATGATCGGCGTATATGATTATATCAGACACGTTATTGTAACACAAACATTGAAATGTTGTAACTCCAACACCAAGCTCAGTCTCCTTCGCAAATGTCGAATATTTCATCTGAGGAATGTTCAATTGCCTGAACAAAGTTAATTATCACAGAAAACCAGGTTATAGTCCAACAGATTTATTTGTAAGTACTAGCTTTCAGAACACTGCTCCTTCATCAGGAAGCTGTGGAGCTGTAAAAGCAATGCCCGATATGGTTTTCTATCGACTTGTCGTCTTCTTGCAAGAGCACAGCACTGATCACTGCACCACTTTCACTGATAGCCATCTTGAGTGACTTTGCATGATTAGCTGTGAAAAATACCAGGACAGTCGTTCACTCGGCTTTCAAAGCTGTTAAATATCTCTGACAGTCCGCTGTTCACTGAAACATCTTGCTTTTCTTTAGCAATTCAGTGAGTGGAGCTGTCACACTGCTAAAATTTGGTATGAAATTTCAATAAAAACCACTCAATCCCAGGAACCGGAATACTGCTCTATTTGTTCAGCTGTGGGAAACTCCTTAATTAACCTTGTTTTTGTATTCCATGGGGCCATGTGTCACTGTCCAATAAAACGGTATTGGAAGGTTACTTGGGCTTTGGCAAATTCACTTTTCACCAAATCTATCACCAGGTCTGCCTTCCGCAGTCAATTGAACAAGTCTGATAAATGTTGGAAATGTTCCTTCCATCTATGACTATAAATCACCAGGCCATCTATATATATGACACAATTGGATAATCCAGCAATGACCTTATCAATTAGAATTCCAAATATGGCTGGTGCATTTTTCACACCAAATGGCATGACTGTAAACTGATACAGTCCAAAAGCGTTATGAAAGCTAAAATTGCCTTCGCTCTTTCTGATAAAGTTAACTGCCAGTATCCTCTGAGTAAGTCCAAATTAGTAAGTTGCCCCATCTTTTCAACAGAGTCTTCCAAACATGGAATCGGACATTCTTCAGTCTTTGTAACTACATTGACTTGGCAACAGTCCACACCTGACCATTGGGTACCATCTGGCTTTGGCACCATTAACCTGGGTCAGCTCCAGTCATAGAGTCATAGAGATGTACAGCATGGAAACAGACCCTTCGGTCCAATCTGTCCAATACAATATCTCAATATCCCAAACCAATCTAGTCCCACCTGCCAGCACCCAGCCCATATCCCTCCAAACCTTTCCTATTCATTTACCCATCCAAATGCCTCTAAAATGTTGCAATTGCACCAGCGTCCACCACATCCTCTGGCAGCTCATTCCAGACACGTACCACCCTCCGCATGAAAAAGTTGCCCCTTAGGTCTTTTTTATATCTTTCCCCTCTCACCCTAAAACTATGCCCTCTACTTCTGCACTTCCTGACCCCAGGGAAAAGACTTTGTCTATTTATCTTATCCATGCCACTCATAATTTTATAAACCTCTATAAGGTCACCCCTCAGCCTCCGACGCTCCAGGGAAAACAGCCCCAGCCTGTTCAGCCTCTCCCTATAGCTCAAATCCTCCAACCCTAGCAACATCCTTGTAAATCTTTTCTGAACCCTTTCAAGTTTCACTACATCTTTCCAATAGGAAGGAGACCAGAATTGCATGCAATATTTCCAACAGTGGCCTAACCAATGTCCTGTACAGCTGCAACGTGACCTCCCAACTCCTGTACTCAATAGTCTGACCAATAAAGGAAAGCATACCAAACGCCTTCTTCACTATTCTATCTATCTGCGACTCCACTTTCAGGAGTTATGAACCTGCACTCCAAGGTGTCTGTTCAGCAACACTCCTTAGGACCTTATCATTAAGTGTATAAGTCCTGCTAAGATTTGCTTTCCCAAAATGCAGCACCTCACATTTATCTGAATTAAACTCCATCTGCCACTTCTCAGCCCATTAGCCCATCTGGTCCAGATCCTGTTGTAATCTGAGGTAACCCTCTTCGCTCTCCACTACACCTTCAATTTTGGTGTCGTCTGCAAACTTACTAACTGTACCTCTTATGCTCACATCCAAATCATTTATGTTAATGACAAAAAATAGAGGACCTAGCACCGATCCTTGTGGCACTCCACTGGTCACAGGACTCCAGTCTGAAAAACAACCCTCCACCACCACCCTCTGTCTACGAACTTAACTCACTTTGATGATGTCATTTTGCAGCATGCGTTCAACCTCTTTTTGAACCTGTGCCAACTTTAGAGGGTTATGTTCGTAAGGATGTTGCTTAATCAGAGCAGCATTTTCTATATCTACCTCATTCTTAATTTGGTTTGTATTTCCCAGCTTATGTCCACATATCTCCCCATGCGATGGTAATAACTCTTTTAGATCATTTTGATTTTCCTCTGGAAGGTAACTCAGCTCCTTTGGCTTTCCTTCCCCCTGTCAAAATGCCGTTTGGGAATATTCACAGGACACACTCTGTCAGATTTCTGTCTGGAGTCATTATCAAATAGTTCATCTCACTCAATTTACTTTCAACTTGATAAAGTCCATTAAAACTTGCTTTGAACGTTTCACCTTTCACTTGAAGTAACATGAACAATGTATATTTCTGAGAGTAAAATTGTGAGGATTTGATTTCTTATCTGCCTTCTGTTTCAGTGTATGCTGCGATACTTTTAAATGCTGTCTAGCCAACTCCCCAGTGCTATTTCATCGATTCTGAAATGTGACGCATAATCCTAATATGAATTCTGATTTACTAATTTCTCCTTGATCAATTTTAGTGGTCCTCTCACTTCATACTCAAAAACAAATCCAAATGGACTGAATTTGGTCAATTCATTTGGTGCATCTCTGATCACAAAAAGCACAAATGTAATTCCCTTATCCCAATCATCTGGATAGTCTTGACTATAAGCCCTCAACATGGTCTTTACTGTCTGATGGCACCTTTATTTGAATTGCTTTATTTCTCAGCTGTCCATAATTTCCTTGAAACATTTTGATGTAAAAATTAACCCTTGATCTGATTGTATCTCTTCGGATAGTCCGAGAGAGTAACTCCTCTCCAATCCTTTTATCTGTGATATTGCATAATGAATGGTCTCTGGAAATCTAGTGGATACATCCGTTATTGTTAACAAATACTGATTCCCTCTTTTTGTTTTAGATAGTAGTCCTACGAAATCAATTAAGACTCTTGTAAAAGTTTCCCCAAATGTTGGAAAAAGGTATTAAAGGTGCAGGTTTTATTACTGACTGTAGTTTTCCAATTATGTGACATGTATGTTATTTCTGGCAAAATTCAACAACATCCTTGTGCAGTCCGGCCAGTCGAAATGATTTTGTATTTTAGCCTGAGATTTTTCTCACTCCTAAATGCCCCCTCCCAGCGCCCGCCCGCCAGAGGGAGTCATGCACCACTCGCAGCACCTCTTTCTCTTCACCCACTGGCAATACAACTCAATGAACTTCTGCCCATTTCTCATCTGCCTGAATAACAGAATGCGAAAATGACATGATGCAAGATTGCAACGCAATCATGCAGCAAGGATAGAATGCAAGAATGCTGGAATGGCAGAGTGCAAGGATGACAATTAATAATGCAAGCATGCACGGACATCCAAAGGAGAGAATGGAAGAACAACAGAATGCAAGATCCAAATGAGAGAATAGAAGAACAGAATGCAAGAATGCAAGAATGATAGAATGCGAGAATGCAAACTTGCAAAGATGCAAGAGTGACAGAATGAAAGAAAATGCAATAACACAAAAATGACATGATGGAAGATTGAAAGAAGGCAACAATGCATTCCATTTCCTCATTAAGACAGCATTTTTATGATAGTGACACTCAGGGATGAATTTGGATTCTTTATCGGTGAATGCCTTTTGATACAATTGCTTTAATTTTCATCTTTCGGCTGTAACTCCATTAATTTATCTGAGCAAAAGATATTTACATTGTGATCAAACTGTTCCTTGTTTGTGTCAACCATCTGATCCAGAACCATAGAATCCCTCCAGTGTGGAAACAGGCCCTCCGGCCCAGCAAGTCCACACTGACCCTCCGAAGGATAATCCACCCAGACCCAGTCCTCAACATTTACCCCTGACTGATGCACATAACCTGCACATCCCTGAACACTGTGGGGCAACCTGGCATGGCCAATGCACCCAGCCTGGATTGAGGGAGGAAACCAGAACCCACACAGACACAGGGGGAACATGCAAACTC
The DNA here is from genome assembly GCF_037043375.1 of Chiloscyllium plagiosum. Taxonomy (NCBI): domain Eukaryota; kingdom Metazoa; phylum Chordata; class Chondrichthyes; order Orectolobiformes; family Hemiscylliidae; genus Chiloscyllium; species Chiloscyllium plagiosum. The sequence continues at coordinate 93,939,207 of NW_028270150.1, forward strand.
CATATATACAGCTACACGAGGGTAGAATTGAACCCAGGTCCCTGGTGCTGTGAGGCAACAGTGTTAACCACTGAGCCACCGTGCCACCCCAACCAGGGTCTCTGCTAATTCCACTTCAACTTTCTTATCTGAACACTTTGATCTCTCCTGTTTCAACTGGTGACTCTGTGACCTTGTTACCACATTGTCAGGTAAAATCCCAGGATACGTGTCCTGCAATAGCTCAGTTGCCTGAGATTCCACTGGCTTTTCAACCACTGTAGGCAGCACTCCTACCTGTGACACAGCTATATCATTAGGAAGGACAAATTATATTCCTGGAGCTGAGAGTTTCAGTACTCCTACCATAACATCTCCACTCTTCACTGGACACACTAACCTCACTTTACATAACTAAGTGCTTCTTGTCTCACGGTGAATTCCTGTAACTCGTACCTTTCCTGGTAATATTCCTTCAGTGGTACATATCTCCTCATCTTTCATCATCACAGACTGAGAGGATCCTGTATCTCTTAACATTGTAACCTCTTTACCTGCTGCTCCTGCCCTATGTGAGTAACCTTTACCTTCACGGCTACATGGTAGAAGAAGATCTGGCACTTCCTCCTTTACCAACCTCTGAGCAGCTTGTAAATTCCTGGTGCAGCTTTCTATCCTCCACTGTGCTTTTCATTATCACTCCAACAAAACTCACTGGCTTATCCTGTTTTCCAACATCAGGCTTCCCAGTGCTTTTCCTAACCCACCAACACTGTGGTATCATGTGGCCTGCTTTATTGCAGTGAAAATACTGGAGCTTTTTAAATTCTCCCTCCACTTCAAGGGTTCCCTTTTTACCCTGTGGGTAAATTATCCTTCTGAGATCGATCTGTACTGAGGTCTACCTTTCCCTTTCCACGTGTGGATTTATCTTTTCCCCAATTTCTATCCCTCATGGATTGAAATTGATTTTGGAATCCAAACTTTGATTTATGGACCAACTCATAACCATCAGCCATTTCAGCTGAAAATCTTGCCATTTTAGCTCTCTGCTCTTCCACATGAGTGTGCACTGCTTCAGAAAGGGAAGTTTTGAACTCCTGCCTCAGTGCCAATTTCTGAAGTTCAAACTCCCTCTCTTTCTCTCTTTCCTCTCGCTCTCTCTTTCTTTTTGTTCTGTAAAAGCAATTTGTTCTTTTTCTCTTTCCTCTACTTTCAATCCTAATTTAAACTGTTTCATTTCTGTTGCCCTTTCCTTGTGTTTTGCCTCTAACTCAAGCTGCTTCATTTTCAATTGAATTTTAGCCAGCTCTAAAGATTCTGACAGTGTTTCCAGCAAATTGAAATGCTGAGGTATTGCTGTAACTATCTGTTCTTTCCTCACGGAAGGGGGCAGCTCCAAACCCAGCTTGTCTGCTAATTCCAGCAGCTTGGCCTTAATCAGCTTTTGTAAAACCCCAAAGGTCACTTCTTCCATCCCCAGAAAACTCTCGGTGACTGGAAGGGCCATTGCTATCCCAAGTACTGTTTAAACCAACCGAATACAACACCCGAAACAAAAGACACAAACACCTACCAGTCACTGCCTTCGAGTCCAACAACCTCAATCCCAATTTGGAACTATAGAACAAATCCCACAAAGAGACCCATTCTGTTCTGGACCAAGTCAGACCCCCTCAAAACATTTCAAGAAAGTAGCCCAGACCCTAACTTTGCCCGTTGTTTAAAGGAGGTGTAACGTGGATATTTCAGGAGGGATACAGCTGGTCAAACCACATCGCTTTAAACAGTACTTTTTTTTTACATGATTACCAAATGAAACACAAATAAAAGGGAACAAAATACTGCATAACAACTTATCGAAAAACCCAAAAGATCATCCCAATGTAATGATGCTATTCCAAATATTTGCAACAAATCCCCTAAGCAGCTGTGGGCACAAAAGGTAAAATCCAACACAGTGTCTTACAGGAGAGAAGTTAGAGAGAGAGAGACAGAGAGAGAGGGTCAGCATGGAGCTGCTTCTCTTGGGTCCAGCAGCTTCCCAACACTACTGCTTACTGACCAAACCAAACCAGAGATCAGCTGAGCTGGGAGAACTCATCTCTCCTCTGTTATTGTATTATTTTCTTTTAATCTTAAAAGCCTTTTGCCTGAGGCAGTGTCTGTCAGCTACAATCAAACTGGCCCAAAAACCCATTCAAACCCAGACTTTTGGAACCTATGTTTTTATGACCTCCTGAAAATAAAGCCAATGACAAACTCGCCTTGTTAAAAGATCAACAACGCCACACAGGAACCACACTGACACAGGCCTCGGCCTCTGTCTCTGTCCAGGATGGTCGCTTCTACATTTCTAGTCAAACACCCTGTCCATCAGCTCCTCCAGGACTTGGTCAGCACAGTGATGAGTTACTGTGCTTTCTGGGCCTTGCTCTATGGGATAAGGGCAGTTCCTGGCCTGTAACATGTGACGATTTGTAGAGATGAGGTTTAACTATGGGATCAGCTGCATAAACGGAATAACGTCCTGGCAACGACAAGCACAGCACCCTCTCGTGCTGCACAATTCCATAAAGACCGGCTCCAATATTAACATGATGGCATGGTGGCTCAGCGGTTAGCACTGCTGCCTCACAGTGCCAGGGAACTGGGTATAATTCCAGCCTTGGGTGATTGTGTTAGTGTGGAGTATACACAGCCTGCCAGTGTCTGCGTGAGTTTCTCTCTGGTACTCCAGTTTCCTGCCACAGTCCAAAATGTTCCGGTTAGGTGGATTGGCTGTGCCACATTGTGCTGTAGTGTCCAGGGATGTGCCGGCTGGGTGGGTTAGCTGTAGGAAATGCAGGGCTATGGTTTTGGGTGGGGGGTGACTGGTGGGTAGGTGAGCAAGGTCTGGGTGGGATGTTCTTTCAAGGGTTATTGCAGATTTAATGGGCCAAATGGCCTCTTTCTGCATGAAAGGCATTCTGTTCTATTCGTGTACAGATGGCAGTGCAGAAAAACACTGGGCCGTGGTGGACGAAGCACCAAAAATATCACTGAAACAAAAATACACTTTGTCAACAACTTGGAAATTCAGTCCATAGTCAGCATTCGAAGCACTGTTCTCTTGATATATGCCGATACAAATAAAAAATGTTAAAATCTATCTCAAGGAGATAATTTGAGCATTACAGAGAGCATGAAATTCAGTGAGGAGGATATGATTAGACTTCAGGGGGACATTGTCAAAGAGTGTGGTGCTGCAAAAGCACAGCGGTCAGGCAGCATCCGAGGAGCAGGAGACTCGACATTTTGAGCATAAGCTCTTCATCAGGAATGAGGGGGAGGCCAAAGGGGGCTGAGAGATAAATGGGATGGGGTGCTGAGAATTGGGGGGAAGATAGCTGGGAATGTGGTAGCTATATGAAGGTTGGGGTGAAGGTGATTGGATGGAGAAAGGGGTGTACCGGATGGGTGGGAAGGAAGATAGTTGGGTATGACAGTTCAACAGGGCGGTGCTGAGTTGGAGATTTGGATCTGGGGTAAGGTAGGGGAAGGGAGATGAGGAAACTGGTGAAATCCACATTGATGCCGTGTGGTTGGATGGTCCCAAGAAAGATGTGGCGTACTTCCTCCAGGCGTCCGGTGGCTAGAGTTTGGTGGTGGAGGAGGCCCAGGATTTGCATGTCCTTGGCAGAGTGGGATGAAGAGGTAAAGCATTCGGCCACAGGGGGTGGGCTTGTTTAGAGCGTGTGTCCCAGAGATGTTCTCTGAAATGTTCTGCAAGGAGGTGGGGTCTGTCTCCCCAGTGTAGAGGAGACACAAACAAACTTTGGTGAAATAACAAATAAAATGTAAGACAGAGAAGCAGGGAAGTGATCCAGAGTTTTGGTCAGGATAATGAAGGGATTGAATATAGAATGAGCTGCACCATTTAGAAGGTTACACAGGACCAAAGAGATTCCATACAGAAACATTGTTAAAAACAGCAATATGTTGCCAAAGCTTTTGATCTTCCAATAATCGGGAGAAATGCAAGAAAACCGATTTTCTAACCATCAGAACAATGTAACCCAGTGGGGAGAAAGACTGCTGATTGGTTGATAAGTCTGTGCTAATTGATTTGAGGTGTTAGATGTGGAACACAATGCAGAACATTTGATTTTCGAAGTTCGAAGGTAATTTGTTAAAAAAAGATGCAAGGTTTGAACCCAGATCTTATGTTTGCAGAGGATCAATTCCCTATATGCCAGATACTGAGCTGGAGAATGTGCTCGGTGTATTATTTTAAATCGGTTGTTGGTGTAGATACTAGCACACTTTGGATTGTTCAGCAAGTCATGTCCAAACACAATCGCATCTGCTGAAAGTGACTGGCACATCAGCTAGTGCTGGTACAGGTGGGAAAAGAGGTGTCCTGAGTAAGAGATTAAGCAGTGCAGAGGGCTGTTGAGCTAGTAGTCTGGGTGGCATAGGGCCTGGGATGCAGTTTAGTTAGATTTGGGTGAAACTATTTGAGGGAAGATTCTGCATGCACCAGTAAGAGCTGATGATCATTAGTCTTGGTGGGATGCATTAGCAGAGTTCGAATGAGTATGAGGTAGCAGAGAGAGCATAGTGACACTTACCCTTGCTGAGTCCAGAAGCTCCTGAAACATCTACCCTCGCCACTAGGTGTTCCTCAGGACCATGGTTATTGCACTGACCCAACTGGCAACTTAAAGCAAAGTTGGCAGATCCTGGTCCCACGGTCTCCACTGTTATCCCTGAAGTAAAAGCACAGTCCATCTCTCCCACGCCCTGGCAATCAGGATATCCAGGTCCACAAGAAGTCAGGTCGCATCTGCCTCTGTTGGCCAATGGTAGGCCAAACCTTCTGACACTACAACTCTGAAGGGCAGTCCCTGGCTTATAGAAATCCTCCTGGTGTCCAGCTGGCAATTCAATATGATGCTCCGGGTCGCGGGTATCAGAGAGTGTCTCAATAATAGTACCTACTGTTATGGCTGGTGAATGTGGCAAACATGTTTCTTACTGTTTTCTGTATTTTTCATTGTGGACTGGAATTAAAAATAAAGAACAGTTGATAAACCAAAGGATTTCAGGAGGGTTGATGCATGTTTTGAAAGCCAGTAATCTTATATTCATTGTGAGCAATGTTTACACAGCTGCTTGATTGCTCTACATCAGTGGTTAATGTGTCATTGCAGATGAACTGGAGTGAAGGGGTTACATACAGATGGAACTTTAGACTGTACATGTAGCTGACTAGTCAGTGCCCTAGCAATTAGGTATGTACAGTACAGGCCTCCTGCCTCACAACCAGCATGTGTCTGTTTCTCAGTTAACCAAACAGCCTGAGGTTGTGAAGAGGTTCGGGAGAAGCTTTTCAGATGCGGTAGAGCTCAGGAGCTCTCTCTATTCTCTGCCATGAAAAACACTTTAAGCCTGAACAAAACCAATTCATTTCCTCTCCAACAGTTGCTATAAGTTGTGACTTTCAGTAACTAAGTCTGAGATCTTCTCGACGTGAACCAGCCACACTGTGCTCTTTGCAAATCAGTGGAAGCATCTGGAGAAAGAAGACTGAGAAGCAGTGTTCTGACCAGCTGAAGAACCATTTCAGCATATCCCATGAACAGAAAACACTCAACTGCTTTCCCAGTTTTCCCTCCATCCATAACACCCATGTTATTTCCTGTCCGTCTGACTTTCGGGACAAATAACCTAGGGACAGTTTTTAGATACAAAATAGAGAAATAAAGGGGAATAAAAGGAAAAATGTTACATTACTTACACTTATTCACAGTATCAGTTGGAAAAAAATGAAATAAAGTTAACAAGATAATCATGGCAGCCTTTCTACAAAGGGCTACAGTAGATCAATGCAGGGACTTCCACATGTGGTCTGACCGGACTCACAAACTACTGATCACCCGCACCATTCCCCAGTATAACATCCATCCTGCTTCCCTCTGGCATCTCACCCCCTGGCCGTCCCCACTCCCCTCGGGCATCTCATCCATGGCTGTCCCCACTGCCAACTCATCGGGTGTCCCAGCTCCCCTCGTGCCTACAGCCTGCTCTACATCAGGTGAAAACACCGAAATGGGGAAAAGGGGAAAAGAAAAAGGACCAGAAAAAGTGAAATAAACTGATGGATTGGAGCAGCTCCTGTTGGAGCGTCCCACTCCACCTCCATCTTGTCGTCTTTCTGGAGTGTGAGCTACACTGTAGTAGAGTTATATGCTGACTGTTCCTCTTTGTTTACCTGAGACTCCAGTATTACCTGAAACAAGCTGTAATTCATGTTCAGTGCAGAAACCAAGTTTCTAACAATCAGGGTCTGAAAAGAATGTGTTTTTGGGAATTTTGGATATCTTTTAAAATGCATAATTTGGACAATAAGTACAGAAATAGTGGGGCTTGATTAACAGTGTATTATCTTCGTGAGCTATAACAATGTTTGGGCACACGTGTGAGATCGATTTGATAAAGAATCAATAAGGGTTTGGGAATGGTGTATGTGTCGGTGATGGAAAGTATCAGGTTCTGTATTACCTTACAGCGATGGCACTTGTTAAAACAAAGAATTTCCTGCAGGTGGCAGAGTTGTCCCTCACAGTTTCCAGGGAAATTACAAAGACCATGTTGCTTGACTTGGTGGGTGACCTCGAGGTGGCATTGCCTGGCAGAGTGAGGAAGGCAGCGATAATTGAAATACTGGCACAGCACTTGGGTTGAGAGGAAATACAAGAAAGGCTGGGTCCTCCAGGGAGTGAAATATCAAATCAGGTGATGCTCAGTAACAGTCAGAGCAGCTTCAGTGAGAGGAGACAATGGGATAACTAGCGAAGGCAGAACATGGAAAGGACAGAGCAGAAAAATACAGAGATGAGCAACAGAAAAGAATAAAGGAAAGAGCAGGGAAAGATAAGGAAAGGGAAATGGTGTTGGAAAGAGTGGAATGAGTAAAGGTGAATTAGACCTGCAGAGAGAGACATTGTGAGAGAATATGTTTATCAGATTATAATGATACCGTCAAACCAGAGACTTCAAGCAGAGAATCTGAATAATTTGAACAATTTGAAGGCTGGCGCAGAAATGTTTATCCTTGTTGAAGCCCTACCAAGACTGTCCTCCTCCTGAGTACAGCCGTGATATTCTCCCCAGTCAAATACACAACTCCCACTCCACTCTTGCCTCCCCTTCCCTCCTTCTGGTAACATCTGTACCCCGGAATATTGAGCTGCCAGTCCTACTTTAACAGGAGATCTATCAGCACAGGGTCAGGATTTAAGGACACAGCCTGGACAAACCTGTATTGAATGCAAAAGTGTTCAGCAAAGCAATTGTGACAGGTGCATCCGAGCATTAGGAGAATTTAAATATTCACCAACATCCCACGTTGAGGACCAAAGGCTAGTAACTGATCGCCAGGCAGCAGTAAGGGCCAATGATTCAGAGCTAATCCATAAAATTAAACCTTTCTTCAGTCACGCTCACAACTTCAAAACAGCTAAAAAATGGCACAGGAAAATGAAGGCAATGGCCAAGGTAAGGAACAGAGAGCTGGAAATGCCCCAAGATCCCCTCCACAGATCAGAAGCCAAATTATTGAGGGTGAAGGTGAAAATTGGGAGCCAAGGTGTCCCCGTTGTTCCAAAACGAGGCACTATTGCTCAGAATGTAGGAAACTGAGAAGGAAACCCATGGGGCACATTGGAATTCATAAGAATGAGGCTGAAAAGGAATTGAATAAAATAAATACCACGGATCAGATTGTAACATTAATGACAAAGGACAATCTGGTGGACACACTCCTGTGAATGCAGAAGGATTGCATACAGTAGACGAGAGAAATGAATGTCTTTTTTTCTCTAAGAAAATAACTCCAATTTCTTCAAAGGCAGCATAACTATACGAAACCATGCAGGAGTGACACAAACTCTCCTGATGGAGAAGCATTTACTTTTCACCACAGAGAGGTTACTGAAGCCAGTCTATTGGTAAGTAGGATGGATGGAGAGTCTCCCCAACTTTCTCTGTTTAAAGTCCAGTTGGAGTGTGACTTGTTAACTGCACCAGTTGTAGAGCAGTTAGCTAAGAAATTTCCTGTGGAAGGAGGTGATTTATTCCTGGGGAATGATTCAGTTGGAATAATAGTTGTACCTTTGCCGAAAGTCCAGATGAGCCGAAGGAGGCAAAACAGTTGCAGAAATGGCTTCCGGTATTTTCTATGAGGTATAATGGCCAGAGAAATAGATAAACAATGTCCATGCCAGTCCAAACCCGGCTCCTCCACATGATCAACAAAGGACATCACCAGAGAATCACAGGGTCACTGCAAGCAGATGTGAGGGAAGCTGAAACTCTGTTTAAAAATTAAAATGGCCCCAAAGAGGTATTTGGGATGTCCTCATTAATTGAAGCTCAGGAATTAGATCCAGGGTTAAGTAAGTTAGCACAGGCAGCTCATACTGAAGCTGAGGCTGAAGGAGTTCCAGAGAGTTATGATGTTAGAAACAAAAGATAGATTTATTTCAAATTCTGTGGAGAAACCTAGATTGGACTGTTTTAAAGATAAAAGAAAGGACACATTGGGTTATTTTTATAAAACTGTTTTTTTTGAAAGTGCATACTTTCAACGAAATGCTCGGGTTATTTGATGCAGGTCACCTACCTGAGCTTTATGACTACGAAAGAGCTAATATCGAGATTTGCTTTCAGGTGAGGAAAGGCATGCTGGGAAAACATTGCTCAGGTCAGCTCCCTCTCTGTCATTTCTGTTCCAATGATGCCAACAATGACAAGGAATCCTCGGAAAAGTCCACCTTTTCCCTAAACAGAGGATTCCCCGCACAGTGGTCGACAGGGATCTGAGCTGTGTATTTAACCTATCTCCCTCACTTCGGCCCTCACCCCCTCTCTTCCCTCCCACAACACTGATAGGGACCCACTTGTCCTCACCTACCACCCATCCAGCATCCACATCCAGACGATCATGAGCTGCGATTTCCATCTCGTCCAGCTGGATGTCATCACAGCCACTTATTCCCTTCCCCTCTCTCAGCCTTCCACAGGTACAATTCACTCTGTGACAAACTGGGTACAACCCTCCTCCATTCACAAAATGTCCGCACACCCACATGGCACCTTCCCCTGCAACACCAGCCCCTTTACTCCCTCCAACCTCGCTATCCAAGACCCCAGACCTACCTTCCAGGTAGAGCAGCACTTCACTCAATCTAGTCTATTGTCTTCACTGCTCACAATGTGGTCTCCTCTCCACGGGGAAGACGAAGCATAGACTGGGTGATCACTTCACAGAACACCGGCATGCTGTCCACAGAAATGGTCCTTCTCTTTCTGCCACTTGTACACACCACCACATTCCCCTGGCCAACATGTCTATCTTGGGCTTGCTGCAGTGTTCCAGTGAAGCTCAGTGCAAGCTGGGAGAACACGTTTCTGCTTGGGGACCCTGCAGCTTTCTGGACTCAGTACTGAGGACAACAATTTTAGGGCTGACCACATTCTCAAATGTCCTTATCCCACCCCCTACACATCGGGCATTTCCATCACATGGGCTGTGTTGTTGTTGCAGCATCCCATGGTCAGAGGTGGCACAATATGGCCACCCGTTGGGATAAATATTAGCTTGCCTGGTCCAGCATTAAAGTGAGGTCATAGGGTAGCACAAAGGTGGTTTTGAGAAGGTACATATCATGAGATTATGGGTATCGACACCTGTCCTCAGAGGGGTCCATCACTGATCAGGTATTTCACAAGTTTGGATGTCAAGAATAACAGGGAAGGAACAATGACAATGTTGCATGTAATTATTTTAACGCAAAATGTGAACAAAAAAACACATATCCCACTGGGGAAATCAGAGTATCATTGACATATCCTTCAATCTGAGCTGGGAATAAGTGACTGACTGGGCCCCATGTGAAAGCCATACCTGGAGTGGTCTCTGGCCTCTCCCCCACATGTTGTGGAACAGCTCAAATAAAGATTGATTGTGCCACTGAATACCAAACTCGAGGCTCCTCTTCAACATCTCTCCCAACAGGCTGCTACTACACCCAACCCATCATCAGCCTGTAATGGTCACCATGAGCAGCTATTCATTCTCCCAGGCTGACCTTTACCCTCTCCTTTGTTGCTCTATTGATTTTTTCTCTCTCTTTCTGTGCTCTACCTCTGACTATAGTTTAATCCTCCTCCCTTCTCCACCCCATTTTCAGTATAAATACCAACTCTTGCCCATCTACAGGCAGATCTGAAGAAGGGTCACTCGACCCAAAACATTAACTCTGTTTTGTCTCCACAGATGTAACCACTGAGCTTTTCCAAGAAATTTCAGATATTGATCCTGATTTCCAGCATTGACAGTTCTTTGGTTTATTTGAACACCATCCCTCAAAGCTGCATAACTTCGATGTTAATGTTAGAGATTTGGTGGAATGTCCAAGATTGTCTGTTCCTTCAGTTCTCATAAGAAACACCCAGATACTTGTGTATTTGCAGATAAGAATAAATGCGTGCACACGCGCACACACACAGACACACACGCACACAATCACACACAGAGTCACACTTGGTCTAAATTTAACCAAAGCCTGGGGATTAGCATCCAATCATTGGTGATTGGTCCATTCCCAATGGCAATGTCTGTACCAGTTACAGTTTACTTACCAACCACTCTTCCCTTATCCAGTGTAAATGTTGCTGTTGAACTGTATTCTTTAAAAATTATCCAAATGCATGTAAGACAAAAATCTAAAATAAGGCATCTTTTTTCCAGCACTGCTCAAGTTCTTTGAAGCCAAATGACTGTCAAATCTGACTTTTCTCAAGTCCTGTCTCTTATTTGTATCCGTGATGTCCTGGTGCCAGTGTTGGACTGTGGTGTTTGTGTTTGCTTCAGAGAGAGTATGTGTGAGTGTGGGAGAGTGTGTGTGAGAGAGTGCATGTGGGAAAGAGTTTGTGTGATGCACAGATTGTGTCTGTGAGAGAGGATCTGTGTGAGTCTATGGATGAGTGTGAATGTGTTTGTGTGCATGTGAGAGAGAGAGTGTGTAATAAGTAATTCAAAACAGTGCAAACTAACTCAGGTATAATGAACAAAAGTACTTCTCAATGTAATGCTGTTAAAACAGGAAAGTAAGGACGATGTTACAGGTACACAACCATGTGCTGGGATCACCTGTGGTGTGACACGAACACAAGATCACAGCTGAGGCCAGCTTCATGGGTACAGAACTTGTTTATCAGTCTCTGCTCGGTAAATCTGCATTGTTATGTATCTCCAACTCCATCCTGGAGTAAGCTTACCCGAAGATTGGAGACCACATGTCCTTGACCATTGAAGTGTTCCTCCACTGGGAGGGACTCATGGTGAGGAATCACTGAAACAACTATTGAGTGATATCAACAAGTTTCATCCCACTCTCAGACTTACCATGGACTACTCTTCCGTGTCAATCTCATTCTTGGAGACACATATCTCAGTACCTCAACCTACTGCAACCCCACGGAAATCCTCACAATGCTGCACCTCTCGAGTTTCCACCCTAAACATGCAAAAGAAGCCGTCCTCAACATTCAGTCCCTGTGCATACACAGGATTGGTTCAGATGAGGAGAAATGTGATGGACCTCTGAAGGTTTGGAGGGATGCTCTCATAAGACCAGGATATGATGCTCAACTTATCGATCTCCAGTTCCAACATGACACAGTGAGAAACCACAGTGACCTCCTCAGAAGACAGACACAGGGTAAGACCGATAGAGTACACTTCATTGTCCAGTACGTCCATGGTGTGGAGAAACTACACCATGTTCTTCACCGCCCTCAACATGTCATCAATGATGATCAGCATCTCGGCAAGATCACCCCTACACCTCTTACCTTTAAACAACTGCCAAACCTTAAACAGATCTTTGTTTGCAGCAAACTACTCAGCCTTCAGGACACCTTTGACCAACACCATGGCAACCTCCGCAGGACATGTCAGATCATCGACATGGACACTACCATCACACGTGGGAAGACCACCCACCATGTACACGGCAGATACCCATGTGACCCAGTCAATGCTGTCTCCCTCATACACTGCAGGCAAGGATGCCCCAAGGCATGGTATATCGGTGAGACCACACAGACGCTACAGCAATGGATGGATAGACACCACACAACAATTGCCAGACAGGAATGTTCCCTCCCAGTCAGGGAACACTTCAGCGCTCAGGGACATTCAGCCTCTGATCTTCAAGGCAGATTTCGAGATACACAACAACGCAAAATCACCGAGCAGAGACTGATAACCAAGTTCCGGACCCATGAAGCCGGCCTCAACCGTATGTCCTGCTACAGGTGACCCCCACCACACAGTCCTGTATCTATAAAACCTTCCTCACTGTCCTGTTGTGACAGTATTACCTTGATCAGTTGCTCTGATCTCTTTACCTTATTATGTTTTGAATTGATAATTACTCTCTCACACACACACACAGAATCACACACATCCTTGCTCACATGCCCACACTATCTTGCACAAACACAGACTCACACAGCCCCTCTCTCACAGACACACTCTCTCTCACACACACTGTCTCACACAAACACACAGAGACAATCTCTCACACACACACTCTCACACTGTCTCACACAAACACACATGCAGACCCTGTCTCTCTCTCTCTCACACACACTCTCTCACACACACTGTCTCATGCAAACACACACACAGACCCTCTCTCACACAAATACACACACTCTCTCCCTCACACACATACACACACACAATCACACAGACCCTCTCTCACATACACTCTCTCGCATGAACACACACGCACAGAGTTACGCAGAACATCTCTCTCACACACACTCACAAATCTATTGGGTGAATCATTTCATTCAAGACATTTATGTATTTGCAGATACATTTTTTTTCAAAAAGCACACAATTTGTAGTAACAGTCAGCCATTGCAATCCTGTAAATTCCAACTTGTGGAATTAAATTAGCTGGATTCCAAATTAAATCTCTGGACAGATTCTGGAGAGGCCCTCTCACCTACAATGCAGTGTCTAACCTGAGGTATCACCTTTTTTATAATCCTATCACTCTGGCTGGTTGCCATGACAGCACAGCACTGACATTGATTTTATAAACACTTTACACACTGTCTAACATTATTGGTCACCTGCAGAGACATATTACCTGATACTCCACTGACACCAGTGGTATGATCTTTTAATCTCTCTGCCCTTGATCTCTCGGCCGATAACCTCTGTGTGTTTGTCCTGCTCTCTCCCTGCACCTAATGAAGGAGCAACACTCCTAAAGCTTGTGTGATTTCAAGTAAACCTGTTCGACTGTATCTGTGTGTCGTGTGACTTCTGACTTTATTTATATCAAGTATTATTTGTGCTACATGAAATTTAAAACATGTGAACTGAATACCATGAAGATGTTTTATATCAGTATTTTTATTTTTGTGAATATTTCAAGGATTTTTACACAGACGTTCATTCACACGACGTGGGCATCATCGGTAAAGACGGTATTTGCTGCTGATGCCGAATTGCCTCTGAGAAGGAAGGAGCGAGTTCAAATGGGGTCACATCAGTGACTGTCATCCCTGTCTTTTAAATATTACACAGAGTGAGCAGTTTAAATGTTCCTTGTTGTGAGCACGTTAAACAATATTTGCTGCAATGATTTAAGCGACATTTGCTGTAACCATTTTATGTAATAGTTTTGCTTTGTTTATGCACTGCAACCAGCGAAAGTTACATCTGTGGTGACTATTTATAAATATCTGATGGAAGCCTTTTTTAAAGTGCTCTTCAGAAAATTTCCACAACATGAGGAGTGATGGACAGTGTCGATAAGGGCTAATTTGTGCACCTTAACAAAGTGAAACTTTGTGTTTGTCTCACTGATCCAGGAAGGACTGATCGAGTGCACTGTGTCTGTTTAAAGGATCATGGGGAGTGTTGAATGAACCTACTGTGTGTCTCTCACAGACGTCAGGGAGAGCAGACTGACCTCACTGTGTCTTTATCACTGACCCAAGGAACCTGGATTGTTCAATTGTGATCCCAGAATGACTCAATTCACCTCATCATTTCATAAGTTTCACTAATTGAGCAAAAGTGTATGTTACCATGCTCTTCAGCTGTTCTCTGAACTTAGTCTGGGTCACGGCATATATACATGTGTTTGTGCAGCAACTGAGAAGCTGGAGAATGAATCCTATATCTCGTGAAAAGTAATGTAAATATACAGCCTTATACCCTAAACGATACATGCGTCTCCACATAGAATACACCAGAAACATTGACCATAACAGGATGAAATTCCCTGAGATAACAAACATTAAAATGATGGATTTCCTTCGGCTCTCCAAGTGTCGGTCCTTGGAATGCTGCCCCCTGCTGTCAGACTGGAGTCTCCTGCGGGCTCTGCTGGCCACGAAAATGTACCTCCCAGTGAGAGCATTGAGCAGCAGAATCAGAACAAATGGGAGCGCTGGGGTCAGAATGTAGTGAATCAGCTCAATCGATCCCCAATCAGAGATAATATAACATTTTTTAGCCACACGAAACCAAGGCTGGTTCCTCAGACTATACCAAGGTGTTAACATAAAATACCAGGAAATGTTCTTTAAACAGCTGAGCACAGTTATTGTTCCCAGAACCACGGCTGCTGTTTTCTCAGTGCAATAGTTGCCTTTCATCTTTTGACAACAAATGGCCACAAATTGATCAAAGGTGAAAGCGACAGTGAACCAGACAGAGCAGTCCATAGCTGCAAAAACCAGGATGGCGTGGATGTTACACACGGGGATGGTCTTCAGAAATGTAAATTCAGTTTTATAAATAATTCGATGTGTCTCAATATCAGATTAATGATGTTGAGCAGTAAGTCCACTGCTGCCATGGCCACCAGGTAGCGAATGATACATTTTGAAAGATCACACTTTCTCTGCGACAGAATCACTATTGTGACTATATTAATTATGAGAAAGGGAGATAAACAAGATCATGTTATGTTAATCTGAGAACAAACCTTATTACAGTTACAGTCAGTAAGTTACAGTACTTGTTGAAATATTCAAAACTGTTATTACATCCAGTAACCATATAATAATGGAACATTAACTGGAATCATTGAATGGATATTTCGTGTCTGTCTCCAGAATGCAAACAACATGCCAGAAATAAGTATGAATAATAAATTGAAAGGAAGGAATAAATTAGACACAATTACAATCATTGCAAAATGTTGCTCAGTATATTATTCAAACCAAGGACCGATGTATCCCGAGTTCTGAGAAATTGCATCTAATGGTTTTCAAAGGAATGCTGGATGCGTTCGCAGATGCGCTGGTTTTAATTTTGCAATAGTGCCCAGAAGCTGGTGAGAATGGAGAGCAACTGCTTCTCCAATCACAGGCTGGTTCTCTCCATGCTTTCTGTTGGTAGGTTAATGATGAGGATGTCAGTGTCCAATAAGCCACAACTAAATTAAATGGCAGGGTAGGCTCGATGGGCTGAATGGTCTCCTCCATTGCCTACACCCCTAAAAACTTGTAAAGTCAGTAATCAGAGCACACAGATTTAATATGATTGGCACAAGGAGTAGAGGATGACATGAATATAATTGCTAAACACAATAAATGATTTGGATTTGGAATTCACAGTCTAATAGACTGACACAGATAGATTCAATCGTAGCTTATAAATATGGAACTGGAGAAATATGTGAGGGAGGAAAAGTTAAAGGACATGGGGAAACAGAGTGTGAGGGAGAGAAGAGTGAGTCCAAGATCAGTGTTGTGAATTTAAGGAAGGGTAGATCTGAGAGCATGAAATTAGATCAAACTAAAGAGAACAGGGAAATGAGGTTCAGGGAGAACACAGTAGTGGCAGAATTTTTTTTATAAGATTAGATTACTTACAGTGTGGAAACAGGCCCTTCGGCCCAACAACTCCACACTGGTCCTCTGAAGAGCAACTCACCCAGACCCATTCCCCTACATTAAACCCTTCACCTGACACTACGGGCAATTTAGCATGGCCAATTTACCTAACCTGCACATTTTTGGACTGTGGGAGGATACTGGAACCCTGGAGGAAACTCACTGAGACACAGGGAGAATGTGCAAACTCCACATGGACAGTTGCCTGAGGCGGGAATTGAAACTGGGTCTCTGGCACTGTGAGGCAGCAGTGCTCACCACTGTGCCACTGATTATACATAATAATTACATTCAAAATGAGAAAGGAAAATTTCCAAATGGAGCACCCACCATCTGTGTCAAAAATGGCATCAAACTTCAATAAAAAGCAAATAATTGTGAAAATTTGGCTGGCCGTCAGCAGTTTGAACAAAAAATAATAGTCTGCACAGAATGGGTAAAATTTTAACATGAGGGAACAATTAGAGTACAAGAGAAACCTAGCGAGCAACACAGGGGCAAGAACAAGGTGGGCTACAGTGAGAGGCCTTCATTGACATTGCTCGCTATTACCCTCATTAACACCAAATCTCACCTCATTAATATGCAGATTCCCATTCTACCATCCACTGGATAGAAACTAGACACAGAGAATTCCCAAGTCAGACTGGGAACCTGGTGACTCCAGCTCACTGCTTGTTCCTCCAGCCCTCCAGCTTGGAACCCCAGCACCAACAGCTCAAGGTCCGGTTTCTGGGTGGTGACCGCACACAGCCCACGGTCACAGACATTGGAATCTGACATGTGCCAGTCTCACCACACCCCATCCTGGCACATCTCCGAGCCACTCGTAGGGCACTGCCAAGGAGGCCACTCCTGTGGAATGACGGCTGGGGAACATAATAGTGGGAATCGGAGTTGGGAAGCTGGGGAATGATGATACTGAAGGGAGATAACTTACTATGTAAGGGGGAGGGGTTCAGTGAGAGTCAGCAACAGCCTGGATACAAGGAGGGGGCCAGTGCATTCCCAGCCCTGGCACATTGACCCGACCGGACTGGGGTTACAGCTGGAGGGTACGTAGATGCAGATGAGTTGGGCGGGGACTCGGGGAGGTGTGAAGTCTGAGAGGTTCCCAGGGCAGGGGGTGCTTGCAGGAACGGTCATTTTATCCGTGAGGGTTCCCCTGTGTGCAGAGGAGGAGGCTGGAACTCAGTGTCTGAGTGGAGCCTGCTCTTGCCTTCCATCCTGCTGTGACTCAGAAATGAAGATGGCTGCACCTGAACATGAGGCCAGCAGGGTAAGTGTTTGGATGTGCAGCCTCGGGTGGGGGTGGGGTATCTACAAGTCCATGCAATGGGAGGCCCCTTCAAAGGGCAAGGTCACTCGGCACACACCCAGAACCTGAAGGGCAGACCCTTTAATATTGTACATTGCAGCTCCTTCCCCAAACAGCTCAGAGCATTTAGTGTCATACAGGTTTACAGCATGGAAACAGGCCCTTCAGCCCATCTTGTTCATGCTTCCCAGTTGGTATAGTTAAACGTACCCAGTTTGGATACATTTAGTCAATATCCCCCATAACTGTCCCAACAACGCGCCTGTCTAAATATTTCTTAAATGACAAAATTGTACTCACTTCCACCACCACCTCTGGGAGCCCATTCCAGACACTCACCACTTTCTGAGTGAAAAATTGCCTGATGCACATTTCTGTACCTCTCCCCTCTGAACTTAAGCCTTTGGCCTCTAGTTGTAGACTCCCCTACCGTGGGGAGAAGCTGTTGGCTTTCTGCCTGAGCTATGCCTCTCATGGTTTTACAGACCTCTATAAGGACTGTGACAGAAAGGACATTTGAAGACTCATTTACTGAGGTAGTATGGGCTGAGGTTCGAAACAGGAAAGAAGAGGTCACCCTGTTGGGAGATTTCTATAGGACTCTGAATAGTTCCAGAGATGTAGTGGAAAGGATAGCAAAGATGTTTTTCGATAGGAGTGAGAGTGACAGGGTAGTTGTTATGGGGGCTTTGACTTTCTAAATTAAGACAGGGCATAATGTAGTTCAAGCATTTCAGATGGGTCTCTTTTTGCCCAATGTGTGCAGGAGAGTATCCTGACACAATATGTAGGGAGGCCAACATGGGGCAAGGCCACATTGGATTTGATACGGGGAAATGAACCTGGCTAAGTATTAGATTTGAACGTAGGTGAGCACTTTGGTGATAGTGACTACTGTTCAGTTATGTTTACTTTAGCGATGGAAAGGGACAGGTATATAACGCAGAGCAAGAGTTATAGCTGGGGGAAAGGCAATTACGATGCGATTAGGCAATATTTAGGATGCATAGGATGGGGAGGGAAACTGCAGGGGATGGGCACAATTGAAATAGGGAGCTTATTCAAGGTACAGTTACTGCGTGTCCTTGATAAGTATGTACCTGTCAGGCAGGGAGGAAGTTGTAGAATGAGGGAACAGTGTTTTACTATAGAAGATGAAGCTCTTGTCAAGAGAAAGAAGAAGGCACATGTTTGGATGAGACATGGCAGCTCAGTTAGGGCACTTGAGAGTTAGCCAGGAAAGACCTAAAGAGAGAGCTAAGAAAAGCTGGGGAGGACATGAGAAGTCATTGCTGGATAGGATCAAGGAAGGCTAAGGCCATCTATAGAAATATCAGGAACAATAGGATGACCAGGGTAAGATTAGGGCCAATCAAGGATAGTCATGGCAAGTTGTGTGTGGAGTCAGAGGAGATAAGGGAATAGCTAAATGAATATATTTTGTCAGTATTCACACTGGGAAAAGACAATGTAGCTGAGGAGAATACTGAGCCAAAGGTTACTAGCCTTGAGGAGTTGTTAGCAATTCTGGCAAGTGTGAAAATATATAAGTCCTCTGGACTGGATGGAATTTATCCTAGGATTCTCTGGGAGGCCAGGGTTGAGATTGCTGAGCCTCTGGCTTTGATCCTTGTGTCCACATTGTCTGCAGGAGTTGTGCCAGAACATTTGAGGATAGCAAATGTTGTTCCCTTGTTCAAGAAGGGGAGTAGAGACAATCCTGGTAATTATAGACCAGTGAGCATTACTTCCGGTGTGGGTTTGGTTCAGTTAGTAAAGGTTATAGGAGATAGGATTTATAACCATCTAGAAAGGACTAATTTGATTAGGGATAGCCAACACGGTTTTGTAAAGGATAGATTGTGCCTCACAAACCTGATTCAGTTCTTTGAGAAGGTAACCAAACAGATGAATGAGGGTATAGTAGTTGCTGTGGTGTATAGGGATTTCAGTGAGACGTTTGATAAGGTTCCCCATGTTAGGCTAATGCACAAAATATAGAGGCATGGGATTGAGGGTGATTTAGTGGTTTAGATCAGAAATTGGCTAGCTGAAAGAAGACAGATGTTGGTGGCTGATGTGATATGTTCACCCTGGTGTTCTGTTGCTAGTAGTGTACCAGAAGGATTTGTTTAGGGACTACTGAAAAAAATATTTTTTATAAATGGCCTGGATGAGGGGATAGGATGGGGAAGTAAATTTTTAGATGACAGTAAGGTCAGTGGAGATATGGAGAGTGCCAAAGGATGTTCTAGGATCCAGAGGGACATAGGTATGATGCAGAGCTGGGCTGAGAGGTAGCAAATGGAGTTCATGTGGAAAAGTGTGAAGCAATACACTTTGGAAGAAGTGACAGGAGTGCAGAGTACTGGGCTGATGGTAAGATTCTTGGTAGTGTAGATGAATAGAGAGATCAAGGTATACTTGTATGTAGCTCCTAGAAAATTGTCACCCAGGTTGATAGCGTTGTTAAGAAGGCATATGGTGTGTTAGCTTTTGTTAGTGGAGGGATTGCGTTTCAGAGCCATGAGGTCACGTTGCAACTGTACAAAACTCTGGTGCGGCCGCACTTGGAATATTGCTTACACTTCTGGTCACCGCATTGTAGGAAAGCTGTGGAAGTTTTGGAAAAGGTTCAGAGGAGATTTACTGGAATGTTGCCTGGTATGGAGGAAATTTCTTCCAAGGAAATGCTGATGGACTTGAGGCTGTTTTCATTAGAGAGAAGAAGGTTGAGAGGTGACTTAATTGAGACATATAAGAGAATTAGAGGGTTAGATAGGGTGGACAGGGAGAGCCTTTTTCCGAGGATGGTGTTTGCTAGCACGAGGGGACATAGCTTTAACTTGAGAAGTGATAGATATAGCACAGATTTCAGAGGCAGTTTCTTTACTCAAAGAGTATTAGGAACGTGGAACGGTCTCCCTGCAACAGTAGTAGACTCTCCAAATCTAAGAGCATTTAAGTGGTCATTGCATAGACATATGGATGAAAATGGAATAGGGTAGGTTTAGTGGGCTTCAGATTGGTTTCACACATTGATGCTACATTGACGGCCAAAAGGCCTGTATTACGTTGAAATGTTCGATGTTTTATGTTTTAGGGTCATCCCTCAGTCTTCGACTTGCTGGAGTACAAAGTCCCAGTCTCTCCAGCCTCTCCCCAAAACGTAAATCTTCCAGGCTTGGAAGCATCCTAATAAACCTTCTCTGGACTATTTCCAGTTTAATCTTATCCCTTTGATAGGAGGGTGACCAGAACTGCACACAGTATGCCAAATGTGGCCTTTCCAACATCTTGTACAGCTGCAACAAGACATCCCAACTTTTATACTCACTGCTCTCCCCAGTGAAAGCAAGCATGCTGAAAGCCTTCTTGACCATCCTGCCTACCTGTGTCTCCAGTTTCAAGGAGCAATGAACCTGTACCCCTAGATCTCCTTGTTCTATAACGCTCCCCGTGGCCTGACCAATGACTGGGTAAGTCCTGCCCTGGTGTGACCCAGCAAAATGCAACACCTCGCGTTTATCTAAATTAAACTCCATCTGCCATTCAGGTCAGCTCTAGGCCCAGGGAAGAAGAGTTTATAATCGGGACAGTTTCCTTTTCTTTTGGTTCTTTGTTTGATTTTTTTCTCTTTTGTTTATATCAGGCTTTGGATTCTTTATTTTAAGATGGCGCCTGAGAGTGGAGACTTGGTAAACCTTTCTCTGTACTTCTGTACGTGAGTACACGTGACAATAAAATCGAATTCTGACACAGATTTACATCATTGATAAAGAAACTTCAGGCAAAATAAGGATATCTTTCATTACAAAATGAGTTAGGATGATTTGGAATGTACTTCCCTGAAAACATTTTCGAAACAGATCTAAAAGGAGTTTACAAGGGAATTGCCAAGTACTTGACCAGCAAACATGTGTCCAGCTGTGGGGAAGGAGAGGGACAGAGCAACTCATTCTATTAATCAGTGAGCTGTGTACAATGAGCCTGTAATGTTTCTATCATCCAAGGTTCTGTGAATAAGGGAGAGATCAAAGAGGAAGAGGACTTAGCTAAAGGAAAAGAGACCGGAAAAGCAAGACGTGGAAGAGGGAGAGACACAAAGTGAAACAAATGAACTTTTAGAACGGAATTAAATTAAAGAAAACTAGAAGGAGATACAAAGGCTGCTCAGGCTGGTACTTTTTCACTGAAGCACAGGAGGTTAAGGGGTGACATTATCGAGGTTTAGAAAACCATGAGGGGCAGAGGTAAGGTGAAAGGCAGGCGTCCTTGGCCTCAGGGGGGGCATTTCTTTTAAAAGGGGAAATATTTTAAAGGTGACTAGAGAAAAATTTAAAAATGACATCTGTGACTTTTTTTTTAGCAAAGAGTGTGGTTCATGTGGGAGATGACCTTCCAGAGGAAGTGGCGGATGTGGGTACAGTCACAATGTTTAAAAAGACATTTGGAGAAGTAAATGAATAGGAAAGGGTTGGAAGGATACGGTCCAAGCACAAAGAAGTGGGACTAGTTTAGTTTGGGATTATGGTCAGCATGGACTGGTTGGAGCTAAAGGATTCTTTCTCCACCGTAACATTGTTTAGTGGATAGTGATGAGAGCACTGAGGGTGGGAATAATTAGACAGGACAGACCTGAACACAAAAATGAGAATACTAAAATGAGAAGTTGTTGGATCAAGAACATTTTTAGTCAAAGAACACAAAGGTAAATGATAAACCAAAGTTTCCCATTCAGTTCAGAGTTCAGAACAGGCAGCAGAACTTTGGACGAGTTCGGGTGTATTGAGGTTTGACACCGTGACGCTGAAGATGATATCAGTGGAATCCTCGAGTCTGGATTAATCAAACCCAGAGACGGTGTAGTGTGCAGCATCCCGGATGAAGCAGGCAGGAGACGGAGATATTACAGAGGGGATGGTAAACAAGCTTTGCAATGGAGAGGATGTGGGGTCAAACCTCAGGTTAGGGTTAAAGGGCGCCCTGAGGCTACAAACATTTTGGTTCAGCCTGAAGCCAGGGGGGATGGATGAAGTAGAATGATAGAAAACTGAATTTGTGATGGGAACCAAAGACAATGGCATTGGTACTTCTCAAGATTAAAGTGAGAATAGCAGGAGTCTAGTAGTTTATAAATCTACTGGGAGGGAGACAGAGACTTAGTTACAGCAGGAGCAGTAAGCAGCAGAATGGGAAATGACAAGAACGATAATAAAGTTAAACCATGATTCACAGAATTACCACCCAGACAGAGACACTTACCTGGAATACCAACAGCAGCGAGATAGTAAATTTGCCGCATAATCCAAAGTATACATTGGATCCGAGGTTCCAAATACATCTGTTGATAATTTGTAGAAAAATACTCGATTATCCCGGAGAGACTCCGGCCCATTGTGGTAACATTGCAGTCTGCTCTCCTCAGATTCTGATCTGTCATGTCTCCCTGTTTCGAGGAATGTTGCAGCTGAGACTCATTTATTAATAGAAGGAGGAATCCATCCAGAGACTCGATTAAAGCCGACAGAAATTGACATTAATTACAGTCACTGAACAAACAGGTTCATTGAACTCCTTTCAATCCAGTGCCTTTGTCCCAGAGTAAAGTTAAACTTATACCTGGTCTGGAGAGAATATGTGAGGGTTGCTGAGTAAAGGAACAATGAAAATACGAGAAGGGCCCACAGCACCAGTGTTTATGAGAAGTGCCCCCTGCTGATCCATGAAAACATTGAGCTTGGTGCCTTTAAAGAAGAGTTTGGCAAATGACAGCTATTATGCACTTGATAGAGTTCTTTAATAAAGTAATCGGAACTTGCTGAGTGCAGCATGTTTTGTGTTATAATCGCAGATGTTCAAAGGATGAGGTGCCAGTTTGTTGACTTATTCGGAAAGGGTAAACATCTGGATTGAAGGATCAATAGCTTTTTGAGTATCATATTGACCGAGGGACATAATTCAGAGAGAAATGTGAATAGGTAAAGTTTGGTTACAGGGAGAGGGTTCTTGTGGTGCAGTGATAGTGTCCCTACCTTGAGGCCAAGAGATCTTAGGTTCAATTCCCACCTGCTCCAAAGATGTATAACTTCAAAGCAAGTTAGATAGATTAAAGTAAAATATACAGTTCTTCCCTCATGGCTAGTATTAGGGAAACTGATCTTTGTAATACATATGTTAATGACATTGTCAAATATGTTATATATAAAGGGCATGATTTCAATTTTTGTAGTAAACAAGAGATACAGAAAGATAGTGATTAGTGAGGAGGATAGTATCAGACATCAGAAGATCATTCAAGCAAAATGTTGCACAACTGATATAAAAAGGAATGCTGCAGAATCTCAGGAATCAGGCAGCATTCATGGGGAGAGAAAAACAGAGTTAACACTCGGGAGTCATCACAGAATAGGAAGCAAGCCATTCGGCCCATAGAGTCCACACTAACCCTCTGATGCAGGTTATCACATCATGACACATCGCTGTCCTCTATCCCCGAAACCCTTCATTATCCCATGGCTAATCCACCTCATCTACACATCCCTGGACACTATGGGCAATTTGGCATCGCCAGCCCATCTAAACTGCACATCCTTGGACCGTGCAAGGAAACTGGAGCACCTGGTGGAAGCCCACCAAGGACCTTGGCATGGTCAGGCAGCAGTGATTGAGCCAGCGTGCAATCCTGTATGACTCAGAACCGAATGGGGTGGGTGGGGGTGAAGATTATTTTATACTTTAGACAGAGGCAGAAGAAAAGTGAAATAGTATCGAGGCCCAGTGTAAAAGACAATTGAGTGGTTAATGGGGTTGGAAGAGGAAAGAAAAGATGTAAAATGGGGATAAATGAAAGTGTGAAACGGAGTGCACGGGTCCTCTCGACTAGGAGCAATGTAAATAAGACAGAAACAAGAAAGCTGTGTGTGTAAAATATAATAAAATGTCAGAGATTGCAGGAATTAAAGAAAAGTGAAGAAGAGACATCATACAGTCAAGATCTGAAGCTGGGAAGATCGATATTGGGTCCACGAGGCTGGAAGGTTTCTCTGTGGAAAATGAGATGTTGTTCCTCAAGCTTGTGCTGTGCTTTGTTCCCACTCTCCCATTAACTGCTCTGTCAGTCTCATTCATCTCTCTCTCTCTCTGTGTGCCTTGTGGGTACTACCAGCATCTCCACCATCCCCAAGAGTGACGTGGCTGTTCCCCACAGAAGCCACCTCCTCCCCCTGTGAGGATGAGAGTACTGAAAGGCAGCCCACCAGCTCAGACCCTGAGACCTCGGTGGGAAGGTTAGCCTTAGAGTGTGTGGCAGCCACAAGCTGGTGAGCACCTCACTGCCACAGCTCCGCAGCTGGCTGAGGAAGAAATACCCCAGGCCGCTGGCACTCGGAGGGACCGGCAGAGACCAGGCAGCTGCTCAGGATAAGGAGAGGAGCCCGTGGTGTCACCAATCAGGACCCACATCTGAATGTACAGGGAGGAGCGGCAGACGGGGAAATGGGACACAATGGGCCCCATTACCCAAAGGCTGCAGCAGGGCAGTGAATCCTGAGGGAATTTGATAAGGTGCCACATCAAAGTTCATGCAGAAAATAAAAGCTCATGGTATTGGGGGAAACATAATGACCTGGATAGAAGATTGGCTGGTGAACATAAAGCAGTGAGTAGGAATAAGTGGGTCTTTTTCAGCCTGACAGGATGTGGTAATGGTATGTCCCAGGGGTCAGTGCTGGGCTCTCAACTCTTTCCAATTTACAGAAATTATTTGGATGGAGGTATCGAAGGTATGGAGCTAAATTTACTGATGGCACAAAGATTGCTGTGAAGATGAGTTGTGAATAGTAATGAGGATCCTACAAAGGATATGGATTGATTCACCGAGTGGGCAAAGATCTGATAAATGGAGGAAGATGTGGGAAAGTGGGAAACTGTACATTTTGGAAGAAAGAATAAAAAACAAATACCTTATCTGAATGGTCAGAGGTTGCACATCTCTGAGATGCAGAGGGATCTGGGTGTCCTGGTACATGAATCACTGAAGGTTAGTATGCAGGTGCAGCAAGAATTCAGGAAAAGATGAATAGAATGTTATGGTTTATCATGAGGGGAATTGAATGCTGCAGTATGGAGGCTATGCCTCAGTTATACAGCACATTGATGAGACCACATCTGGAGGACAGTGTACAGTACTGGTCACCCTACATACAGGATGTTAACATGGTGGAAGCTGTTCAGAGAAGGTTTATTGGACTGATTCCTGGAATGTGCTGATTACCTGATGAGACTATGCCTGCATACTGTAGTGTGTAGAAGAGTCAAAGTTGACTTAATTGAAACATATAAGATCCTGAGGGGACTTGGCCAATTGAATGTGAAAAGGTTGTTTCCTCTTCCGGGAGAATCTAACACTGAGAGGTCACAGTTTAAAAATAAGGTTGCCCCTTTCCGAGAATCATACACTGGAACCCTAGCTCCCTCTGCTCCTGTATTCCCCTCACAGTCATCAAATTGAGCCTGGATTGTCTCTCCATGTTGCTTCTACTCAAATGCATTCGCTCTCATTTCTCTGCATTGGAATTAGTCTGCCAGGTGTCTGCCCATTTGGGCAATCTGTTAATGCCTCTCTGAAGTCACTCAGCATCATCAGCACATTACGCCATTCTCTCTCACTTAGTATAATCTGCAAATTGAGAAAGTTTGCCCTCAACACCCATGTCCAAATTGTTTATATAAATTGGCAAAAGCAAGGAACTCACCCGAGGGAGTGTTATTGTCACCACATCAAGGAACACTGTTCAATTTGTTTCATATGACCTATCCTTGACAAAGCCGGGTTAACTGTCTCCAATTAAGTTAGTTTTTGCTGTTCTTATTCAGTATATCCTGCATTATGGTCTCCACCAGATGATATCAAGCTGCTTGGTCTGTTGGTTCCTGGATTATACTTTGCTCCTTTCTGAAAGAACGCTGCCACATTTTGCAATCCTCCAGGACTATTCCTGTGAACAGAGAGGTCTGGAAAGTTCCTGTCAATGGCTTTGCAATTTTCTCCCTCAAATCTGTCAGCAAACTAGATGCATCCTGCCTTTGTGTCATGACTTCTCTCCCTGAAGTGCCAGAACGTTTAGCACCTCTTCTTCATCGATCACTATAGTGTTCAGTTACTCAACATCCAGATTTTTAACTTGGCCATTCTCAATATTTTTTTAATTTGGTAAAGACAGAACCAAAGTACTTATTTAGTACCTCTATCATATCATTTCCTTCAGTGAGCAGATTATTCTGCCTGTTCGTCTATGGGCCCCACTTTATCCTTAACTAATCTTTCACTATTAATATGTTTGAAGAACATTTTCCTGTTTGAGCACAGCCTGTCATCCTTTCCTCTCGCTTCCTCTTAGCCTTCCTTACTCGAGCCTGAGCCTCTCTCCTGCCTTTGTGGTGATCTTCCTGATTTCCCTTTGCTGTTATTATTCTTGTCGGTATCATGGGCTTCCTTTCCTTCCTCAGTTATCCCACGTACACTCGCTTTGGATAAAGTCCTTCACCTGGATCGTGCATTTCGTCAACGTGATTTGGCTGCAACATGATTGGTGATTTGGGGAACAATTGTTTAAAATAGGTGAACACCTTTTGGCTATCAGGTGATTCCATCCCCGGTTCCCTTAAATCCACTCTCGGTGTTTACTTCAGGTCAAGCAAAAGAATTTCAATGACAGGGCACATTTTTTCTGTCCTTATTGTTGACGCTTTTGAGCATGTAGTTTAGAAATGATTCCGGGGAAGTGATTTGGATTTCAAGGTTTTCCTCATTCTGGACAATGCACCAAGCCATCCTCCCACCACTGGTGAGCTTTCTGAAAACATCAACGTTTTATTCCTACCTCCGAACACAACCGCTCTTATTCAACACATGGACCTGGGTGCAATAACAGATTCTAAAGCTTAATATTTAATGTATACATTCAGGAAGCTGACTGCAGTAACTGAGGGGGATCATGAGGATAGTGTTCTTCAATTTTGGAAGAGCTTTAACATCCATAATGCTACTGACATCATTGTATGTGTTTTGAGTGCAGTTGCTTTTTTGCGACCCATAGACTGTTGTGGTACTGTCCTGGTGATAAGTACGGCTGTGTGACTGTACAAGATGGCTTAGTTTATGTAGATTGTTTTGGAAAGGAAATATTTTTCCCTTGTGTAAGATTAACAAAATGTGTAGACTTGTAATGCTTCCCTAAAAACACCAGATTAAATACATTTCGGTACTAAATTCTATAACTTCAATTATGTAAAATCTTATTGATACACGAGGGCCCTGAGAACTGTGACCTAACTGGAGCCAGAATCTCTTCTAATAAACAGGGGGGAGCTCATTGCCTCTCATGATTAGTTGCACACATTAGAAGGATTTATTGTCCGTTGTAACAGAGACTGTTCGAAGAATCTAATCATTTGTTCGACTCCTCCCAGATCATCCCACCATGTCATGGACACTGTGAGTTGTCCTTATAACACTCAGTCTATATTAACCCTTTCAGACCCATGTACGACATGTGATTTGATTTATTATTGTCAAATGTACCTACATTCAGTGAAATGTTTTGGTTCGCGGGTGGTAGAGGTGCATCATAACACACAGACAGATCATTGGGTATTTAGACAGAGCAAGGCATACTGGGTTACAGCTACACAGGAGATACACAAACACAACATCAGCATTAGGTTTGAAATTAGAGAGGTCCATTCAGCAGTCTAAGAACAGCAGGGAAGAAGCTGTGGCATCTCCTGCCTGATGGAAGAGGTTGGAAGAGAGTCTGACTGGGTGGGAGGGGTCTTTGATGGTATTTGCTGTCTTTACACCTCATCGAGAACTATAGATGAAGTAGCTAGATGGAAGGTTGGCTTGTGGCATGATCTGGGCTGTGTTCATAGCTTTCTTCTGGACCTGGACCAAGCTGTTACCATACCAAGCCGTGATGCACACAGATAGAATGCTTTTCATGGTGCAGTTATTAAGGTCGGTGAGAGTCCTTACGAATGTGCTGAATATCCTTAGCCTCATGAGGAAGAAGACTCATTGTGGTGACCTCCATGATGTCCTCTCTATATCTCTATTCAATTCTCTACACTGCTCCATGATTTCTTCCATACACCTCCATTCGGTCCACCATATACCTCATTCAGTCCTCTACACACCTCTATTCAGTCCCCAAGATTCCTTCATGCAACCTCCCATGATTTGGAGACGCCGGTCTTTGACTGCAGCATACAAAGTTAAAAATCAGACAAAACCAGTATATAGTCCAACAAGGTTATTTGGAAGCACTAACTTTTGGTGCACTGCTCCTTCATCAGGTGGTTGTGGAGAATAAGATTGTAACACATAGAATTTATAGCAAATGTTTACAGTGTTATGTAACTGAAATTATAATTGGAAAAGACCTGGATTGATTAAGTCTCTCATCTTTTACAATTACTATGTTGGTTTCAGTTCTTTCATATGTAAATCGCAAAACTCCTGGTATTATTACGAGACAATCGATCCAGAAACTCAGTTAATGCTCTGGGGACCAAGGTTAGATTCCTGCCATGACAAATTAAACTCTATTAAAGAAAACATCTGCAAATAAGAATATACTGATGGCCATGGGAAAGCCCATCTGGTTCACTAATGTCTGACAGGGAAGGAAATCTAATGGCCTCACCTGGATTGGCCGACATGTGACTCCAGACCCACAGCAGTGTGAGTGATTCTCAACTGCCCCCTGGTCTGGCTTGGCAAGCCATTCAGTTGTACCAGTCATTACAAAGTCTCAGAGAAATGAAACTGGACGGATCACCTGGCACCGCCCGAGGCAACGGAAAATGCAGGAACAGCCCTGTCGATCCTGCAAAGTCCTCCTTACTAACATCTGGGGGCTACTGCCAAAACTGGGAGAGCTGTCTCACAGTCTAGTCAAGCAACAACCTGACATAGACATACTCACAGAATCTTACTTGACATTCTATGTCCCAGTCACCACCATCACCATCCCTGGATATGTCCTGACAGACCCAGCAAAGGAGGCAGCACAGTGGGGATACAGTCGGGAGGGAGTTACTCTGTGAGTCCTCAACATTGACTCTGGACCCCATGGAGTCTCACGGCTTCAGGTTAAGCATAAATAAGGAAAGCTCCTGCTGATTACCATGTACTGTCCTCCCTCAGCTGATGAATCAGTTCTCCTCCATGTTGAACAACACGTGGAGGAACCACTGAAGGTGACAGGGGCACAACATGTACCCTGGGGGGGGGGGATTTCAATGTCCACCATCAAGAGTGTCTCGGCAGCAGTACGACTGATTGAGCTGGTTGGGTCCTAAAGGACAGAGCTGTTAGTCTGGGTCTGCGGCAGGTGGTGAGGGAACCAACAAAAAGGAAAAACATACTCGACCTCATTCTTACCAATCTGCCAGCTGCAGATACATCTGTCCATGACAATACCAGGAAGAGTGATAACCACACATTCCTTCAGGAGACAAAGTCCTGTCTTCAGGTTGAGACTAAACTCCCACATGTTGTGTGGAACTAAATGTTTGTGATAAATGAGACAGACTTCAAACAGTTCGAGCAACTAAAACATTGGCGTCCACAATGTGATGTGGGCCATCAACAGCAGCACAGTCTGTGACCTCATGGCCCAGCATATCCCCCACTCAGCCATGACCCCATCAAGAGAGAATATCAACCCTGGTTCAATGGAGAGTGCAGGGGAACATGCCAGGAACAACACCAGGCACAGCTGAATATGAGGTTTCAACCTGGTGAAGCCACCAAACTGGACTACTTCCATGCCAATCAGCATAAACAGCAAGTGATAGACAGAGATGTGTGTTCCCACAATCAACAGGTAAGATCTAAGGTCTGCAGTCCTGCCACATCCAATCATGAATGGTGGCGAACAATTAAACAACTCAGGGGAGAAGGAGTCTCCATAAATATTCCCATCCTCAATGAGGGAAGAGCTCAGCACATCAGTACAAAAGGTAAGGATGAAGTCTTTGCAGGAATCATCAGTGAATGATCCATCTCACGCCCCTCCAATGGGCCCCAGCTTTACAGATACCAGGCTTCAGTCAATTCAATTCACTCCACGTGATATCATGAAATGGTGGGAGACACTGGACACTGCAAAGGCTATAGGCCCTGACAACATTCCAGCAATAATACCTGAAGACATGTGCTCAAGAGCTTGTCGCTTCCCTGACCAAGCTGCTCCAGTACACCTACAACACTAGCATCTATCCGACAATGTGGAAAATTGCCCAGGTATGTCCTGTACAGAAAAAGCAGGTCAAATCCAACCCAGCCAATTCCCGACCCATCAGTCTATTCTCGATCTCCAGTAAAGTGATGGAAGGTGACACCAGCCGTGCTATTGAGCAGCTCCTGCTCAGCTATAACCTGGTCAGTGACGCCCAGTTTGGGTTCCACCAGGAGCACTCAGCTCCTGACCTCATTACAGCCTTGGTTCAAATATGAACAGTTCCAGAGGGGAGGTGAGAGTGACAGCCTATGACATGAAGGCCATTTGGATCGAGTATGGCATCGAGGAGTCCGAGCAAAACTGGAATCAATGGGGGACAAGCTCTCCCATGGTTGGAGTCAGACCAGGCACAGAGGGAGAATGCTGTGGTTGTTGGAGGTCAGTCATCTCAGCTTCAGGACATCTCTGCAGGAGTTACTCTGGGTCAAGCCCTTGGCCCAAACATCTCCACCTGCTCCATCTTAATGTACACATAAGCACCTTCCCTTCCTCATAAAATCAGAAGTGGGGATGTACACCGATGATTCGACAATGTTCAGCATCATTAATGACTCTTTAGATATTGAAGCAGTCCGTGTTCAAATGCAACAAGATCTGAACAATGTCCAGGCTTGGGGTCACAAGTGACAAGTAATATTCATGGCACAGAAATGCCAGGTGATGACCATTACCAATAAGAGACAGTCTATCAACTGACCCTTGAATTTCAATGGTGTTACTATCACTGAATTCCCCCAGTGTCAACATCCTGGAGGTTATCATTGACCAGTAACTCCACTGAACTCATCACATAAACACAATAATTGCAAGTATCGGTCAGGAACTCAGTATATCACTGTGAGTAAATCACCTCTTTACTTCCCAAAGCCTATCTACCATCTACAAGGTACAAGTCGGAGTGTGATAGAATACTCCCCACTTGCCTGAATAAGTGAAGCTCCAACAGCACACAAGAAGCTGACACCATCCTGGATAAAGCAGCACACTTGATTAGCAATACATCTGCGAGGATCCATTCCCTCCATCTCTGATGCTCAGTAGTAGTAGTCTGTAGTTTGTGCTGCAGAAAATCACCAGGGATCATCAGACAGCACCTTCCAAACTCACATACACTTCCACCTGGAAGGACAAGAGCAACAGTTATACAGGAATGCCACCACCATTAAGTTCCCCACCAAGCCCCTCACCATCCTGACTTGGAACTACATCATCGTTTCTTCACCATCACTGGGTCAAAATCCTGGAATTCCCACCCTAATGGCATTGCAGTTCAAGAAGGTAACTCACCAACATCTTCTCAAGGGGCAGCTGGGGTCAGGCAATAAATACTGGCCCAGTCAGCGACACCCAGATCCCACCAAGAATAAATAATTTCCTCCATGCTGTCCTCTATACAGATTCATCCTCTGCACCGTGTGATAAACTGACTAGTGACATGGTGAATGCCTGTCACTCTGCACTAAACACTGAGATAAACTGGACAGCCACAAGTAAACACAAAGTGAATGAGCCTTTAGAAAGTTAGCTCAGAGCCAGAAGATGCATCTTATGTCGCTGCATGAAATGTGCGCATGCCCCTGACTGTGAACCAGGAGAAAGTGAGGTCTGCAGATGCTGGAGATCAGAGCTGGAAATGTGTTGCTGGAAAAGCGCAGCAAGTCAAGCAGCATCCAGGGAACAGGAGAATCGACGTTTCGGGCATAAGCCTTCCTGAAGAAGGGCTTACGCCCGAAACGTCGATTCTTCTGTTCCCTGGATGCTGCCTGACCTGCTGCGCTTTTCCAGCAACACATTTCCAGCCCTGACTGTGAACCAACCTGGCAGAAGCAAGTACAACATCATTGTCTCTGAGCTCCACAGTGAAGGGTGAGTTAATCTGAAAGCAGCCAGAATGATGTGGTGAGGCTGGGGTTTGGTGATGCCCACACACACCGACAAAGTGTGGGAGAGGACAGTGTTGATGGAGCATGCAGTGAAATGGTGCTGATGGTGGAGATGGATGAAGACCTGGAGAAGCAAACAGTGAGCTCCTGCCTCCAGGTAACTGCCCAGGCTTTCCTGTTGGGAACTGGCACCATCTGGTTTCCACAGGAACTGAAGGGAGGATTAGAATCTCCATCGAAATGAGGCAAGACCAGCTCCTAATGAGATAGAACAGCATGAAAATGAAGTGGTCACCCCTCACTAGTGAGAAACAGAATTCGCTGTTTAAATGATAAAGGGGGAAATTGGAAATACTTTTCACAACAAAATCTAATGCTTTCATTCTTGCCATATTTCCCTAACTTTCTTGTCTTTGCTCATGTCACTCAAGGCAGCAGAAAATTCAACTCAAAAAAAATTACGAACAATGTTCTCTTTAATCTACTTACAGGATTGATGATTCCAATGGTTGTCCAGGCCTGAGGACTTTCGATGCTAGTCATCCAGTAGCATCCAGAGCAGATCTATGGACTTCCTGTAGGACTCACATGGCCACCAGAACCATGATCTGACCCCTGACCCCGCAGCATCCTGACCTCAACACAGAATGAAATCGGCCCTGTCTGTGAATTAGATTCCCTACGGTGTGGAGGTAGGTCTATCGGCCCAACAGGTGCACACCGACCCGCCGAAGAAAAGTCCACCCAGACCCATTCTCCTATCCCTATTTACCCATGATGAATGTACCTGACCTGCATATCCCTGAACAATGGGATGGGCAAATTAGCATGGTCAATTCACCGAATTTGCATATCTTTAGATTGTGGGAGGAAACCTGAGCACCAGGAGGAAACCTGCACAGACACGGGAAGAATGTGCAAACTCCACACAGACATCACCCGTGGTGGGAACCGAACCCAAGTCCCTGGTGCTGTGAGGCAGCAGTGCTAACCACTGAGTTACCATGCCACCCAGAGTAGGTTTAACTAGCCTTTGTCCAGTCCCAGACCCTGTGACTACTCCAACCCGAGGAGGCCCTACCCGACCAGGCCCAACTCACTAACATACAGGAGAAGTAGACACGCTCAACCAACACCCAGAAACGTCCAGAAAGCTTCAAGGAAACAGGAAACACCTGCTGGCCTGAAGGTGATGCTGAAACAGCACAGTTACAAGACCACCACCCCCCTTTCCCAGCATACTTCTCACAAATGTCCAGGCTATCAAAAACAAAATGGATGAACTCAGATCCATACTTACCTACCAGAGGGAACTCAGAGGCTGTTGTGTGCTGTGTTTCACAGAGACTTGGCTACACCTGCCATTCCTGACTGCTCCCTACAAGCTGAGGGGTTCTCCATACACCATATCGACCACACAGCATCCTGGAGGAAGGTGAAGGGCAGTGGGATATGTGCTCAGATGTAGCAACTCTGACAAGCCATTGCTCTGCTTGATCGAGAATACCTTACCGTAAAATGGCACCCTTGCTGCCTTCCGTGAGAGTTCACCTCCACCATCTTGACAGCAGTCTGCATCCCACCCCATGAAGATGTGAAGAATGCCCTGGATGGATTTTCCACCGTCATAAACATGATGAGACAAAATTCCCCGAGTCCTTACTCATCGTGGCGGTGATCCCAACCGATCCAACCGCAAGAGGGCACTGCCAAAGTCCCACCAACACATCTCCTGCCCCACTGGAGGACCCAACATCCTGGACCAGTGTTACACAACCATCAAACACACCGATAGTTCCATCCCCCGCAGCACACATCAGAAAATCAGATCACAACGCTGTGCCCCTCCTCCCAGCTTGCAAGCAGAAGCTAATATGGGAGGATCCTTCACAGAAAGAAATACAATCTTGGTCTGAGGCAGTGGAAGAGCATCTCTGGGACTGGTTGGAATCAGTGAACTGGATACTATTCAAGGACTCAGCAGAAATCCGGGACGATTGCACCATCATCATCACGGACATCATGAGCAAATCCACGGAGAAGTGCGTGCCAAAGTCACTCCGGGTGTTTCCCAAAAGGGAATCTTGGATGAACTGTGAAATCCACTTCCTCCTGAAAACCAGACACTCAGCATTCAAGTTGGATTACCCAGACCAATACAGAAAACCCAGATATGACCTCCGCAAAACCATCAGAGATACCAAGAGGCAGTATCAGGCCAAGAGTTGGAGGTACAAACCAACCATCCAGACACCCACTGTCTGTGGGAAGGCCGAAACAACATAACGGGATACAGAATGAGGCAGAGCAAGACAGCGGACAAAGATACATCCCTCCCTGACGCGCTCAACGCTTTCTATGCACTGTTCAAGCAGAAAGCCAGCAGTGCAGTGTTACATTCCCCGATAGCTCCAGGGACTGATCATTGACTTCAGAAAGACAGGAGGAGAACATGCCTCCTTCTACATCAATGGAGCTGAGGCTGAGAGGGTGGAGAGTGTCAAGTTCCGAGGAGTGAAAGTAACTGTCAAGCTGTCCTGGCCTTCCCACATTGCTGTGATAATCCACAAGGAACAACAACGCATCTTGTTCCTCAGGCAACTTCAGGAATTTGGCCTGTCCATAAGGTCCCTCACCAAACTCTCCAGATGCAACACAGAGAGCATCCTGTCCCGGTGTAACAACCGCTCTGCCCAGCACGGTAAGGAACTACAGAGAGTTGTGTGCACAGCCCAGACCATCACGGAAGCCAACCTTCCATCCATGGACTCCACTTACACGGCCCGTTGCCGTGGAATGGCTGCCAACATCATCGAGGACCCCTCCCACCCCGGTAATGATCTTCTACAACCTCACCCATCAGGCAGAAGGTACAGAAGCTTGAACACACTCACCAGCAGCTTCAGGAACAGCTTCTTCCCAGCCGTTATTAGACTGATGGATGGAACCTTGAACTTCAAATAATGCTGACTTTGTTAATGTTGATCTTGCCCAGTGCACACGCTGTGGGGTGTAACCTGTACATCTCTGTCCACATTTCTGTTCACCCTGTGATCTGTATATCCCTGCTTACTGTGATCTATCTGTACTGCTCATAAATGAAGCTTTTCACTTCTTCTAATCAATCAATCAAACAATTAATGTGTCTCTTTTCAGCCTGAACCACAGCCTTTCAACATGTCTCTCTGCTGTCAGTGCCTCAGACAACATGTTACTGAAGCGGTCCTTACTTTAAACTAAGGGAGGCAGAGTACCCCAACTGACTGGCTGCAGGAACAGCAATTATCTCTCCAGCCTTTTTTGAACAGGAGTGTATTATTTATAACTATCCATTTCTTTCGAACCACTTCAATATCTCCAGATAATTGAAAGATTATGGTCAATGCCTGAATCTCTCCTTCTCTCAGTAACTCATGTCCATACAGTCCGCGTTTGCTCCAGGTCCTATTCCATTGTGGGAATAGTGTACTGGATTGAAAGGGTTAACTGAACATGTTTGTTCAGTGACTGTACTTGATGTCAAACTCCATGGAATTTAATAGTGTCCCAGGAGGGTTTCCCTTTTCTATTAATAACAAATTCCTTACAATGTACAAGGATATAGCATCAGTGACAGCATCACCTCCAGCATCACCCCCAGCAGTAACAGGGACCGGCAGCTCCAGAGACTGGGAGCACGGGAGAAGAGAGATTCAAATCTGAGAACAATAGATTGGAATTTTACAACCATGGGTTGGAATCTGAACACAGAAGATCGGAATTTTACAACAATGGGCAGGAGTTTCTCAGCAACAATTGATTATATTTTTGCAAATTACCACTTGATGTCATTAACAAATCAGATCCATTATATACTCCGGGTTATTCAACACATTTACTATCCCACCCTTGTTATTGTTGGTGTTCCTGGTAAGTCTCTAGCTCTTAATTAACTCTTAGAACTATCTTTAACTGCATCACTTTCCCTGCCAGTTGCTCTGTCCTCCTTGCTGCTTTTGCTGTTATTCCTGCTAAGTGTCAAAGTCTACCCATGAGATCTGTAAATCATATTTCACCGTAGTAATGCTCTTATCATTTCAATTTGGAAAGATCAAAGCCATTATCTTTCGTTCCTACTATAAGCTTTAATGCCTATCCACCGATTCCAATCCTATCCTTGGCCAAGTCATGTGGACCAGTGAGATTGTTCAGAATCTTACAGACCCATTTGACCCGAATTGGGTCACCCTTGTGTTGGTTCCTGGCACTGACTCGGGTGGCCACTGTTCCCAACATGTATCTCATTACAAGAAGCTTTTCAGTCAACTCACTTTCCCAGTTCCCCATCCTGACCAACATTTCCTGATCCCCATCCTCCTCCACCCCTCGACATCAGGGTGAAACAAATACAATCTCTCAGAACTGGCTGCCACAGGAATGGAGCTGTCTGAAAACCAGAGACTTATAGAATGTGCCTTGCATTGTTTCTTCAAAGTTTCCCTCAATTGCAATGAACCTACCCGGACAATGAATGGTGCTGGATGTGATATTTATTCCACTGCCTGTGTGTCAATCTATTCCCGTGCTGCAAGTGACCCTTGACCCCTCTTCTGTCAAAACTGCCAAAATGTGACCAAACCCCTGCCTTCCAAAATCTAAAACCAGTCAATGGTCTTGGTGCCATGACTGCTGGCTATGAGAGAATGTTCCTGTATTTGTACTGGAGAAGGTCTACTCCAACACAATTTATTCAATGACCTGCTCAACCCCTCCAGCCATACACCTCCCTCCACACCACCCCCATGTAGTTAACTACACCAAGGAGTCAGCACAGTTACTGGTAGGGCACTGGGTAGAAATCTTGAAAAGAGACACCAGTGGGTGCAGATACATGGTACCATGAGAGTGGCATCACAGGTAGACAGGGTGGTATAGAAGGTGTTTTTCACACTTACCCAAAGCTGGAGGGCATAGTTTTAAGGTGAGCGGGGAACGATGTAAAATCGACCTGAGGGGCAACTTTTCCACACAGAGGGTGGTGCGTGTATGAGACGAGCTGCCAGAAGAAGTGGTAGAGGCGACTACAATGACAGCATTCAAAACAAACTTGGACAGATACGTGGATGGGAAAGGTCAGAGGAATATGGGGCAGATACATGAACAGAGGACTAGTTCAGAGGACTAGTTCAGAGGAGGAAATCTGGTTTGCATAGACAATTTGGATCAAAAGACCTTTTTCCATGCTCTATAATTCTCCAATTCTATGGCCCAGAGCTGAGGATGCAGGGCAGGAGAACTGGCAGGAGAAAACAGAGACCATCCCTCAGTGTAGACCCCACTGCAGGCCCAATCAGTTTCATCTCCAATGGCAACAGTGCACTGGTTTAAACTGTTTCCCCCTTACTAAGCCCTCTGTGCAGAAACTAACATCAGTGAGAATGCAGAGACCATCCAATGATGCAGCAATGATACAGTCCAAATCACCTTCAGCTGCTTCATCACTGACCATCCCTCCATCCTGGGGTTAGAATTCAGGATGTTTGTTGATTGTTGTACAACATTGTGTATCATTCCCCATTTGCTGGTCACAGGAAATCTCAACATCCACACATAGCACTGCCTGACCAATATTCAGTCCTGGGCTGACTAGTGCCACTTAACTCCAAAAAGTGTGAATATAACCATTTCACTTGTTATTAATTGCTTTACCATCACTGAATCTCCCACTCCCAATCTCCTGGGGGATTACAATTGACCACAGACTGATGTGGACCAGCTCTGGAAATGACAGTGTTACAAGACCACATTAGAGGTTGGTACGTTTGTGGTACATACCTCATGTCTGTATGACCCAAAGCATGTCCACCATCTACAAAGGGCAAGGCGGGTATGTGATGCAATGCTCTGTACTTTCCGAAATGAGTTTAGCTCCAAAATACATCAGAAACTTGACATCATCCAGTGTATAGCAAGTCCTTTGATTGGCATCACATCCACAAACATTCTCTGCTTTAACATCAATGCACGGTGGCTGCAATCTGAGGCTTGTGGAAGATGCACTGCAGCAATGTTTTAAAGGCCCTTTCACAACATCTTCCAAAACTGTGACCTCCACCATCTCGAAGCAATCAGCCATCAGCTGCACAGCGAAATTATCTTGGGGCCATATTGCTGTTCCTTCACTATCACAGAGTCAATACGGTGGAACTTCCTCCCTAACATCTTTGTGGGTATACCTACATTACATGGACCTGAAGAAGGCAGCTTGGCAGCGTCTGAGCGGGGGCAATCAGAGATGGGCATCGAATGTTGACCTAACCAGCATCGCCCATATTTTATGAATGATAAAAGATGGTAATCAAGGACTACTGTTCTTTCATTACACAAAATCCCTAAGTAAATATGAGAGTGAACAATATACACAGATATATGATGACATAAATCCATCTGCATTGGATGAGGATCAGGAGCAGGATATGTGTGATGATATGCTCGATGGTCACTTGATATTAGTGAATGAGGTTCTTCCGCACTAAGTTTGAATGACTCTGTAAAGATGAAGAGCAGGAACCTGATCATTTCCTCCACTCTAATACAGGGTCACTGACCTCAGTTCTGCTTCAAAAACTGAAACATACCTCTCATGGTCTTGGTGATTTCCCCTGCATTCCCTTGTTTTCAATATAAATAATTTGTCAACACAGAGTCAATCTTCACAGAATATCTTATAAACTGCTATTCCTCATTTTCTGTATCATACAACATATGATTTTTTACTTAGTGATTGATTTAGTAGGATGGTAATTTTTGAGTCCAGCAGATTACTCAAACATAGGTATGAATACTTCAATACGTTTTCAGAAAGAAGGACACATTTGCAAATCTGACAAAGTACTCTGTGAAATTGTCAACTTTTCTACCAGCTTGATTAACTTCCATATTTATTTTTCTTCCTCACAGTTAACATCATCACAATTATACTTTTGTTGCAAGGAAAGTGTGGTCTTTCAAAATGTATTCCTCAATACCTGGTGGCGATGTCAACAGCAGACATACTGGTTATTATACGCGATCTGCTGTTGAGACACATTCCAATTGTTTACAAGAGAGAGTTTCGTTTCCTACGGGCTATCCCCATCTGTAATATCCACGCTGTCTTCATTTATGCAGCCACCGACTGTTCTGTCTGGTTTCCCGTCACTTTTACCTTTGATCGATATGTGGCCATTTGCTGCCCAAATCTGCAAATTAAATTTTGTACCGAGAAGACAGCAGCTGTGGTTCTGGGAACAGTGACTGTGCTGAGTGGTTTGAAGAACATTTTCTGGTACTTTATGTTCACATCTCAGTATTTGCTCAGGAATCATCCCTGGTTTTGTTCAGTACCAGCTGATATTCTCTCATCTCCAGCCTGGGGAACAATCGAGTGCCTTCATTATATCCTGACCCCAGCAGTGCCATTTGTTCTGATTCTGCTGCTCAATTCTTTAAGTGTCAGGTACATTTTAGTGGCCAGCAGAACCCGCAGGAGACTTCGGGCTCACAGCAGTGGGGAGAATCCCAGTGACCCAGAAATGGGGTCTCGAAGGAAGTCCATCATTTTATTGTTTGTTAACTCAGGGAATTTCATCCTGTTATGGTCAGTGTTTGTGGTAAACTCTCTCTGGAGACGAATGTTTTCAATGGGGTATAGGGCAATATATCTACATTATTTTGTTCGAGAAATAGGATACATTCTCCAGCTCCTAAGTTGCTGCACAAACACCTGTATATATGTCGTGACCCAGACTAAGTTCAGGAAACAGCTGAAGAACATGGTAAAATACCCTTTTACCCAAATGGAGAAATTCATTAAATGGTGAGATGGATTGGAGAATTCAGGGATTAGGAATGTGTTCTGTCTCAGAGTCCATCCAATCTACTTTCTATGGGGTCAGTGATGCAGACACAGTGAGGGGAGTCTGCACTCTCCAATCTTTGTGAGACAGACTAAGTATGTACAGTTGGCAGCCCTGGTGCTCCACGACAGACACAGAGTAAATGGTCTGTTCTCCCACAGTCAATGATGTCGACAAAATGGGGTCAATCTGCTGTTCCCAAGGTGTGTGATACAGATGCAGTAGGGACAATCTGCCCTCTCTAGGGTATGTGTCAAAGACACAGTGAGTTTGGTCTGCCCTCACTGGGATTCATGTGAACAAACCAATCTGAATGAGGAGTAGGAGAAAGTGAGGACCACAGATGTTGGAGAGTCAGAGTTGAAAAGGCAGTGCGGCAGCAGATCAAGTAGCGCCCGTGAAACAGGAGAGTCGGCATTATGGGCATAAGTACTTCATCATTCCTCATGAACTTCCTTGGAGTTTCTGATGGACCTGGGCAGAGCAGTTACCACAACAAACCGTGATGTACCCAGTTAGAGTGCTTTCTACGGTGCAACTTCAAACCTCGGTGAGTGTTGTTTTGAATGGGCTGAATTTCCTCAGACTCCTGAGGAAGAAGAGGCACTGTTGTGAATTCCATGAGTCCACTTGACACTTCCAAGCAGTGCTTTATAAACCTCCATGCCGTCTTCTATACAGCACCATGCAGTCTGCTATACACCTCCATGCAGTCCTCTATACAGCACCATACAGTCTGGTATGCACCACCATGCAGTCCTCTATACAGCACCATACAGTCTGGTATGCATCACTGTGCAGTCTGCTATAGCCCTCCACGCAGTCCTCTGAATATCTCCATGCAGTCTGCCATATACCTCCATGCAGTCCTGTACACACCTCCATGCAGTCCTGTATACAAGTCCATGCAGTTCTCTATACACCTATATACAGTCCTCTATACACCTCCTTACAGTTGTTTGTACCCCTCTATGCAGTCCTCTATATACCTATGTGCAGGTCTCCATATAACTCCATATAACTCCATTCTGCTATACATCTCCATAAAGTCTTCCGTACTGTCCTCTGTACCACTCCAATCGGTGCTCTGTACCCCTCCATACAGTCCTCTAAACACCATCATGCAGTCCTCTGTACACCTCCAAGCTGTCCTCTCCACCCCTCCATGCAGTCCTCTCTACCCCTCTATGCAGTGGGGGGAAGGGAGGTGATGCTGGCTGTTATTATCATGAGACTAACAATCCAGAAACTGAGTCAATGCTCTGGGGACCCAGGAGTGAATCTGAAGAAGTGGTCCCCCGGGGAGAGGTCTCTCGGTTCCACTATCGGTCAATAAACACACCTGTCAACGAAACTTTGTCAATCGCACAAGCAATCACATATTGTCTGATACAGCACTGGGTTGGCAGACTCTGATTCACCCAGAAGTATGAACACTTCTTGGCAATCAAAAATATCCAACAACTTAGAGAGTTTGCATTAGGTTTATACACACTGTTCATAGTCAGACACGGAGCATGATCGCATAGTAACAATCAATGAATGCATGATATCACTTCATTGATAGTTGCTTCAACCAATGATTTTGATTTATAAAGAAGTTAAATCATAAATCAGCTTGCAGGGTGCAGCGAGCCATTCCCATTCCAAAGGCTTGCAGTGTGTGGTTAATATTTCCTCATTTTATCTGTCTACTTCTCATTCTAATGGTTAATGATTATTGGTTTATATAGGTTAGCTGCAGTTGGTGATATAGATACAGTGAACCATTTTGTCTAATCTAACTTAGCAATGCAGAAGCCATTTTGTGCAGCTCCTTCAGCCATTTTGTCCTACCTCCCGGAGACCCATATCCTCAAATCCTGCCATGACAGATGGTGGAATTTGACTTCAATTCAAAAAAAGAGTATCTGGAATTAAGATTCACTGATGACCATGGCAAAATACATCTGGCTCACTGATGCCTGACAGAGTAGGAAATCTGCTGTCCTCACCTGGTCTGGCCTACATGTGACTCCAGACCCACAGCAGTGTGATTGATTCTCAATTGCCCACTGTACTGACCTGGCCAGCCACTCAGTTGTACCAGACATTACAAAGTCTGAAAGAAATGAATTGAATTGATTTGAATTGAATTTATTGTCACGCGTACTGAGGCACAGTGAAAAGCTTTGACTTGTGAGCAATACAGGCAGATCACAGAGTTAAGTTGCATAGATAAGTAAATAATAGGTAAACATTGGCAAAAAACAATACATATATAGAGGCAAATGTTTAGAGTTTGTGAGTCCTTTCAGTATTCTAATAACAGTAGAGTAGAAACTGTTGTGAAACCGGCTGGTGCGTGTGTTCAGGTTTCTGTACCTTCTCCCCTTGGTCGAGGTTGTCAGAAAACTTTGCCAGGGTGGGATGGATCTTTGAGAATGCTGGCGGCCTTTCCTTGACAGTGGGCCTGGTAGATGGATTCTATAGATGAGAGGTTGGCCTTTATGATTGTCTGGGCCGAGTTCACCACTCTCTGTAACCGTCTCTGATCTTGAATGGTACAGTTGCCATACCAGGTCGAGATACATACAGACAGAATGCTCTCGATGGTGCATCTAAAAAAGATGGCAAGGGTATTCATCGTCATGCCAAATTTCCTCAGCTGCCTGAGGAAGAAGAGATGTTGTTGGACCTTTGTAACCAGTGTGTCCACATGAAGAGTCCATGAAAGCTTGTTGTGGATGACCACTCCCAGGAGCTTGACACTCTCCACTCGTTCCCCTCTGTGATGTTAATGTGTAGGGGGGCATGAGTAGCACCCCACCGAAGGTCAATAATGCGTTCCTTGGTTTTGCCGGCATTGAGAGCTGGGTTGTTCTCAATGCACCATTTTCCAGATCTTCCACCTCCCATCTGTAGTCTGTTTCATTGTCATCTGAGATTCGACCGACTATGGTGGTGTCATCAGTGAACTTGTAAAAGGCATTAGTGTGGTATTTGGTGAGGCAGTCATGGGTATACAGTGAGTACAGTAGGGGGCTGAATACGCACCTCTGGGGGGCTCTAGTGTTGAGTGTTAGTGAGGATGAAATATTGACCACAATCTTCACTGATTGTGGCCTGTGGGTCAGGAAACTGAGGATCCAGTTGTAGAGAGTGGGGCTTAGTCTGCGATAACTATGTTTAGTAATCACAAGAGGATAATAGTGTTGAATGCTGAACTGTAGCCAATGAGTAGGATCCTTATGTAGCTGTTCTTGGTGTCAAGACATTTTGGGAGGAGTGAAGGGCAAGTGATATGGTACCTGATGTGGAACTATTGGTCCAATAGGCAAATTGGAGTGGGTGAAGAGCAGTGGGAAGGCTGGAGTTGATTACTGCCATGACCAGCCTTTCAAAGTACTTCATGACTACCGAAGTTAGGGCCACTGGGCGGTAGTCATTGAGACACACTGCATGAGTCTTCTTAGGCACAGGAATTATGTTGGCCTCTTGAAACAGGCAGGGCCAGAGGCCTGCTGCAGAGAGAGGTTGAAGATGTCTGAGAAGACCTCTGCCTGTTGTTCTGCACATGCTCTGAGTGCATGGCCTGGTACTCCGTCTTGTCCTGCCTTGGATTCAACCGACGGAAAACTGATCTGACCTCTGAAGCAGTGACTGTTGGGATAGGTTCATCAGGACTTGTCGGAATCGGTGTTACCTCTCAAAGTGAGCAGAGAAGGTGTTGAGACAATCTGGGAGGGATACGTCATCGCCTGCTACCTTGCACTGTCTCTTTTTAGAACCTGTGATGTCATTCAGTCCTTGCCATAGTCGCTGGGTATCTGTCTGGGTTTCTAGTTTGGAGAGGCATTGGTCCTTGACTGTCTTAATGACTCTGTGAAGGTCATACTTGGATTCCTTATATTTGAGTGTGTCTCCTGATCTGAAGGCCTCGTGTCTGGTTTTTATCAGGTTATATATATCCTGATTCATCCAGGGTTTCCTGTTGGGGAACACCCGGATTGACTTCCTCGGTTTGCAGTCCTCCCCACCCTTGCTGATAAAGTCTGTGACAGTGGTGGCGTACTCATCCAAGGTACCTGCAGACTGTTTGAACATGGCCCAATCAGCCAATTCTAGA
Source organism: Chiloscyllium plagiosum (assembly GCF_037043375.1). Classification (NCBI taxonomy): domain Eukaryota; kingdom Metazoa; phylum Chordata; class Chondrichthyes; order Orectolobiformes; family Hemiscylliidae; genus Chiloscyllium; species Chiloscyllium plagiosum. Next base: position 93,983,666 of record NW_028270150.1, read on the forward strand.
CAGCACTGGAGTTGATCCTCTGCCTCCTCCGACCAGCACTGGATTTGAATCCGCGAGGGGGGTCTCCTGCTTGAGCTTTTGCCTGTAAACCAGGAGAAGAAACATGCATTGTGGTCGGAGTTCCTGGAAGTGAGGGCGGGGGATGGAGCGGTAAGCATCCTTCACAGTGGTGTAGCCGTGGTCTAAAATATTCTGGCCCCTGGTGGGGCAGGTACTGTTCTGGTGGTACTTGGTCAATACCTTCCTTAGATTGGCTTGATTGAAGTGGCCAGTCACAATAAACAGGGCCTCGGAGTGTTCCGTCTCCAGGGTGTTATGGTGGAGTACAGCACATCCAGAGCTTCCTCAACCTTTACTTGTGGTGGTATGTACACAGCAGTTAGTATAACAGTGGTAAATTCCCGTGGGAGATAGAAGGGGTGGCATTTGACGGTGAGGAATTCAAGGTTTGGGGAACAATGGCTGCACAGGGTTGCAATGCCCATGTACCACAAGTTGTTGAATCCAAAGCAAACCCCTACAGAATTGCCTTACCTGAGGACAATGCACAGTCCATACGATGGATAGAAAAACCATCAGCCTGAAGTGCGCAGTCGGGAATGGATGGGATGAGCCCGATTTCTGTGAAGCAGAGGGTGCAGCTTCCTGCCGTTCACACTGGAAGCTGAGCCATGATCTGAAACTGGACGGATCACCTGGCACTGACCTAGGCACCGAAAAATGCAGAAACAGCCCTGTCGATCCTGCATTCCCTGTTTGCTTTCTATCATCTTTTCTTGTCCTTCTTGCCCTTACTGTAAAGATTTTGATCTGATTGAAACTGATATAACTTCTGACCATTGCTATCATGTCATTGCAAGCCTTAGCTCAATTACAAGAACACACCAAGTTGACAGAGCTCATCGAAAGGGACTTTCAATTGGATTAGCTCCACAACCACATGAGTATAATGAGTGCTTTCACAAGTTTCACAGACTTGATTACGTTTCCCACAGTAAAGACAAAGTGGTGATACTGAGCTGAGGGCAGTGGTCAGTTGTCACATTCACAATGGAACACCTGTCCTCAAGCTGCAGTCCTCAACCTTGTCCCTTAACTGCAGCCTATCGCTGCCTTTCCCTCGGGATATATGTTTAGTGTCTTACAAACCATTACTTTATACACAGTTTGCCACTTGGTTCTGTGTTATATTGTTTAAGCTCTGTACCTACTCAATCAGTTGATTAATTTGTTCCAGTACAAAACTGAAACCACTGACTAACATAGGGATCTAAACAGGTAAATCTCAAAGAGTAGAAAAAATAAACCCAGATAATTACCACCCCTTCGGTCTGATCGGAATTAACAGCAACATGATGGAAGGTGTCATCAAGAGAGCTACCGAGCTGCACTCCCTCAGCAATAACTTGTTCACTGGTGTCCAGCTCTGCAGGGTTGCTCAGCACCAGACCTCATAACAACTAATATCCAAACAAGGACAAAAGAGCTGGACTCCTGAGTTGAGAGAGTCTGCACTTGACATCAAAGCAGGAAGTGACCAAGTCTGACCTGAAGGAAATCTAAAATAATGAGAAATGGGATGAACCTCTCATTGTTTGGAATCATTCCTGGCACATTGGAGGATGGGTGTGATTGTTGGAAGTCAGCCACCTCAGCTCCAGGACATCTCTGCAGGAGTTCCTCAGGGAAGTGTCCTCGGCCCAGTTATCTTCAGCTACTTCATCATGGACAATCCCTCCATCATAAGGTCAGAATTCAGGATGTTTGTTGATTGTTCACAAAGTTTTTCCCATTCCTGACTTGTCAGACACTATGCTGGTATATAGCAACACTTGGGCAGTATTCAGACCTGAACTAAAAGTAGCATGTGTGCCACACAAGTGTCAGGTATCTCCGAAAAGAGAGAATCCAACCATTTCTCTTGACATTGATTGGTCTTACAGTTACTGAATCCCGCACTGTCTACATCCTGGGCCACGGTTGAATGGGGTTACCATTGACCACAGACTAGCTGGACCACTTATATAAATCCCATTGTTACAAGATCATGTCAGAGATTGGTAATTCTGTGATACATTTCTTATCTCTCGCCTCCCCAAAATCTGTTCAATATCTGCAAAGGGCAAGTCAGGAGTGTGATGGAATATTCCTCACTTGCCTGGGTAAGCTCTGCTGCAACAACAGTCAAGAAACTTGATAATATCCAGAATAAAGTGCTCTTGTCTGGCACCACATCCACAAATATTCACAGCTTCCACCAAAAAAGCACCCAGCAGCAAAGTGTGGCACGTGGAAGATGTACTGCAGCAACTTTGCGACAGCCTTGTCACAGCATCTTCCAAAACAGAATCTCAGTGTTTCTGCTATACTCTCTATGGAAATGCACATATCGGATGGGATACAGGGACCTATATCTACATTATTTTGTAGGAGATATCGGATTCATTCGCCAGCTCCTAAGTTGCTGCACAAACACTTGTATATATGTCGTGACCCAGAATAAGTTCAGGAAACAGCTGGAGAACATGGTAAAATACCCTTTTCCCCGAATGGTGAAATTCATTAAATAATGAGGTGGATTGAAGGATTTAGGGATTAGAAATGTGTTCTGTCTCAGAATCCATCCAATCCACTCTCCGTGGGGTCAGTGGTACAGACACAGTGAGGGGAGTCTGCACTCTCCAATCTTTGTGATACAGACTGAATATGTTCAGTTGGCAGTCCTGGTGCTCTACAGAGTAAATGGTCTGTTCTCCCACAGTCAATGATATAGACACAATGGGATCAGTCTGCTCTAGCCAATGTGTGTGATATAGATGCAGTCGGGACAATCTGCACTCTCTAAGGTGTGTGACAAAGATACAGTGAGGTTTGTCTGCCCTTCATGGGATACATGTGAAGACACAAGTATGAATGAGGAGTAGGTCAGTTAGCCTTTTGAGTCTGATCTGGGATTTGATCAGTTCATGGTTGATCTTGCTGCAACCTTAATACTTGTTTCCACATCCTTTCCAACCCCACTAACTTCCCTTGTTCGTGACGAGTTCATGTTAATCTTCCAGACAAGTCATTAATGAGCCTGCCTCCATTGTTATCTGGAAGATCCTTCCACAAGCTATTGTACAGTGAGGTGAATCACATGTTGTATGTGCTGCCACAAATACTTTGTCAGTTTTAAAAGGGAATTTACAGAGTTTGGATGAGTTCAATGTGTTTGAAGTCAACTAATTAAAAGACTTTTGGACTAACTGCTTCAAACTGTGATGTTCAAGTGTTTCAGGTTCAGCAGAAATATTCATTAGGTAAGATAGGTCCTTGGAAATAGTGAATAATATCTGATTGTATTAAGTTTCATGAAGTAAAGCTGACTCATCTGACAACAAAACTCGATTGAAAGAACATGCAAAAGTCACAAATGTTATAAGACCATAAAATAGAGGAGCAGAAATGAGGCCAGTCAGCCCAATGAGTCTGCTCTGCCATTCAATCATGGCGGATATGTTTCTCAAACCCATTCTCCCACTTTCTCCCCATAACCCTTGACCCCCTTGAAAATCAAGAACCTATCTATGTCAGTTCTAAATATACTCAATGACCTGGCCTCCACAGCCTTCTGTGGCAATGAATTCCATAGATTCACCACTCTCTGGCTGAAGAAGTTTCTCCTTATCTCCATTTTGAAACATCTTCCCTTTACTCAAAGCTGTGCCCTTGGGTCCCAGTCTCTCCTCCCAATGGAAACAACTTCCCAACCTCCACTCAGTCCATGCCATTCAGTATTCTGTATGTTTCTCTTAGATCACCCCTCATCCTTCTAAACTCCATCAAGTATAGACCAGACTCCTCAAACATTCCTCAGATGTTAACCTCTTCATTCCTGGGATCATTGTCCTGATCCTCCTCTGAATATGCTCCAGGGCCAGTACGTCATTCCTCAGATGGGGGGGGGGGGGGGGGGTGGGGGTGGGTCCCAAAACTGCACACTGTACTCTGAATGTTGTCTGACCAGAGTCTTATAGAGCCTAAGAAGTACAGTGGCTGCTTTTGTATTCAAGTCCTCTCAAGATAAATGCCATCATCGCATTTTCCTTCCGAGCTATTGACTCAACCTGCAAATTTAACTTGAGAGAATCCTAGGCTAGAGTTTCTTTGCACTTCAGTTTTATGATTTTTCGCCCCATTTAGGAAATAATCTATGTCTCTATTATTCCTACCAAAGTTATGACCTCACACTTTCCCACGTTGTACTCCATCTGCCAATTCTTTGCCTACACTTCTTACCTGTCCAAAACCTTCTGCAGCCTCCCGGTTCCTCAATACTCCCTGTCCTTCTAACCACCTTTGTATCATCTGCAGCTGAGCCAGAGTACCCGCGATTCCTTCATTGAGACAATTAATGTAGAAAGTGAAAAGTTATGGTCCCAACACTGAGCCTTGCGAATAACAAATTCTCACCAGCTGCCATCCTGAGAAGGACCCTTTCACTTCCACTCTCAGCTTTCTGGCAGACAGCCAGACTTCTAACCATGCTAGCACCTGGCCTCTAACATCATGGGTCCTTATCTTATTCAGTAGCATCCAATGAGACACCTTGTCAAAGGCCTTCTTGAAGTCCAGGTAGACAATATCCATTGGCTCACCTTTGTCTAACTTGTTTGTTACTTCCTCAAAGAATTCTAACAGATTTGTCAGGCATGACTTCCCCTTGATGAAACCATGCTGACATTGCTGCACTATCTCTTCAGCTATGTCCCTTAGAACTCTGGGGAGTAGTCCATCTGGTCCAGATCATTTATTCACGTTCAGACCATTCAGTTTTTCTAGCACCTTCTCCTTGGCGATGGGCACCATACTGAGCTCTGCCCCCTCACGCTCTTGTATTTTTGGGATATTACTGTTGTCTTCCACTGTGAAGACTGAGGTAAAGCAATTACTCAGTTCCTTAGCCATTTCCTTGTTCCCCACTACTATCTCTCCAGTGTCATTTCCCAGCAGCCCAATGTCCACGTTTGCCTCGTTTTTGCTCTTTATATATCTAAAGAAACTCATACAGTCTTCATTTATATTACCGGCTAACTTGCCCTCATATTTAAGTTTCTCCCTCCTTATTTCTTCTTTTGTTGACCTCTGTTGGTCTTTGTAAGCTTCCCAATCCACTGCCCTTCCCCACATTATATGATTCCTTTTTTTTTTCATGCTATCCCTGACTTCCCTAGTCAGCCATGGTCGCCTCATTCTCCCTGTACCATGTTTCTTTTTCCTCGGGATGAATCTCTGCTGTGTCTCCTGAATATCATTATCTCTGATTTTATCTTCTCCCTCTCAAATTGCAGAGTAAATTCAATCACATTATGATCACTGCCTCCTCAGGGTTCCTTCACCTTAAGCTCCCTCATCAAGTCTGCCTCATTGAACAGCACTAAATCCAATATTGCCTGCTCCCTCGTGGGCTCCACCGCAAGCTGCTCCAAAAAACCATCTCGGAGACATTCCACAAATTCCTTTCCTTGCAATCCACTGCCAACCTGATTTTGCCAGTCCACCTGCATATTGAATTCCCCCATGATCACTGTAGCTTTGCCGTTCCTACACATCTTTTCTATCTCCTGGTGTATCTCGTGTCCCAGTTCCTGAATACTGTTTGGAGGCCTGGACATATCTCCAACACTATTTTTTTAACCTTTGCGTTTCCCCAATTCTACACCATCTGACCCTCCTTTGTTTCTTACTATTGATTTAGTTTCATTTCTAACTGATATGGCAAACCCACCCCCTCTGCACACCTGCCTATCTTTTCAATAGGAGGGAAATGCTTGAATATTCAACTCCTAATCCTGATCCCCTTGCAGTCATTCGTTTGCCTAGTTATCTTCATCATAAATACAAGACAGGCATCAAACTGGCTCTGAAACCTAACTCCTGGATACAAAATCACTTCCTTCCTTGAGACAACACAGCTCAAGTGCTCACATGGACAAAAGCCCCTGCCTCCTGTCTTTGAAAGTTGCTAAACCCAAAAAGGCATCCCTTTGATCGAGGAAAACCCAACCTGGGCCAGGAGCATACTCCAACTTTCCTCAGGATATTGGGAGCACTCAAAATGCACTAGACTCCTTGTTTTGTAGTTCGATTCTCCCCCTGCTTAATGTTTGTTCACACGCATTGTTTGACCTCAACTTTCTCATAATGTGTTCATGGTTAATTTAATTGGATTTCCCATCGGCATAACTTGCCTTTTTTTGCACTGTCTGTTGTTCTATCTCAGGACGACAGGCCTCTATTCATTGGTGTATCCGTGGCTTTAAGTGGCAAGGGCAGTTTTATCTGATAAAAGACTGGAGACATCTTCTCTCTCCTACAATAACAGTGTTAATTATAGGCCAGTGAGCCTTACTTTGTTTGTGGGTAAGGTATTGGAAATTGTTATAAAACATAGGATGTATAATCATCTGGAAAGGAATAATATGATGAGAGACAGCAAACATGGTTTTGTGAAGGGTTGGCCATGCCTCACTAACCTTATTGAATTATTTGAGAAGGTGACAAAACAGGTGAATGAAGGTAAGGTGGTTGATGTGGTGTAACTGGACATCAGTAAGACGTTTGATAAGGTTCCACATGGTAGGCTATTGCTCAAAACATGGAGTTTGGGGATTGAAGGTGATTTAGCGGGTTGGATCAGAAATTGACGAGCTGAAGGAAGACAGAGGGTGGTGATTGTTGGGAAGTGCTCATCCTGGAGCTCAAGAGGGTGGTGGTTGATGGGAAATGTTCATCCTGGAGCTCAGTTCCCAGTGGTGTGCCACAATGATCTGTTTTGGGGCCACTGCAGTTTGTCATGTTTATAAATGATCTGGAGGTGGGCGTAGAAGGATGGGTTAGTAAATTTGCAGATGACACTAAGATCGGCAGATTTGTGGATAACGTCGAAGGATGTTGTGGGTTACACAGGGACATACATAGGATGCAGAGCTGGGCTGAGAAGTGGCAAATGGAGTTTAATGCAGAAAAGTGTGGGGTAGTTCACTTCGGAAGAAGTGACAGGATTGCAGAATACTGGGGTAATGGTAAAGTTCTTGGCAGTGTAGATGAACAGAGAAATCCTGGTGTCTAGGTCCATCAATCCCTGAAAGTTGTCACTTTCAGAGTTGTTAAGAAGGCAGACGTTGTGTTGTCGTTTATTGGTTGGGGGATTGAGCTTTGGAGTCATGAGGTCATGCTTCAGCTGTACAAGACACTGGTAAGGCTGCACCTGGAGTATTACATGCAGGTCTGGTCATCGCATTATAGGAAGGATGTGGAAGCTTTGGAAAGGGTTCCGAAGGGATTTACTAAGATGTTGCCTGGTATGGAGCGAAGATCTGAAGAGCAAAGGCTGAGGGACTTGAGGTTGTTTTCATTAGAGAGAATAAGGTTGAGAGATGACTTAATCGAGACATATAAGATAATCAGAGGGATAGACAGGGAGGACAGTGAGAGCTTTTGTCATCAGACAGTGAAGGTTAATATGAGGGGACATAGCATTAAATTGAGGGGTGACAGATTTAGGACAGATGTCAGAGGTAGTTTCTTTACTCAGAGAGTAGTAGGGGCGTGGAATTCACTGCCTGCAACAGGAGTAGACTCACCGATGTTAAGGGCACTTAAATGTTCATGGGATATACATAGGGATAATAATGGAACAGTGTAAGTTAGATGGGCATCAGATTAATTTCGCAGGCCGGCGCAACATTGAGGGCCGAAGGGCCTGTACTGTGCTGTAACATTCTACGTTCTATGTTCTATGAAAGTGGCCACCAGGTTGATAGGGCTGTTAAGAAGGCATATGGTGTGTTAGCTTTTATTGGTAAAAGGATTGAGTTTTGGAGCCATGAGGTCATGTTGCAGCTGTACAAAGATCTTTTGCGGCCGCAGTTGAGGTATTGTGTACAGTTCTGGTCACCACATTACAGGAACGATGTGGAAACATTGGAAAGAGTGCAAAGTAAAGGTACCAGGACGTTGTCTAGCATGGAGGGAAGGCGTTGGAAAGAAGAAGGTTGAGGGTGATGTAATAGAGCCATACAAGATGATCAGAGGGTTCGAAAGATTGGACAGTGAGAGCCTTTTCTCTCGGATGGTGATGGCTTGCACAAGGGGACATAGCCTTCAGTTGATGGTGCTTGATATAGGACAGATGAGAGAGGTAGTTTTTTTACTCAGAGAGTAATAAGGATGTGGAATGGCCTGTCTACTGTAGTAGACCCGCCAACTTTAAGGATATTTAAATGATCATTAGTTCAACATGTGGCTCATAATGGAATAATGTAGGTTAGATGGGCTTCACATTGGTTTCACAGGTCGGCACAACTTCACGGACCGAAGGGCCTGTACTGTGCTGTAATGTTCTATGTTCTATGAATCATAACATACAGACAGATCATTGTTTATTTAGACAGAGCGAGGCATCCAGGGTTACAGCTACACAGGAGATATAGAAATCTTCATTAGATTTGAAGATAGAGAGGTCCATTTGGCAGTCTCAGAAGAGCAGGGAAGAAGGTGTGGCTCTGTCGTCTGCAGATACATCTGTCCATGACAGTATCAGGAAGAATGATCACCAAAAAGTCCCTTAAGGAGACAAAGTCCCAATTTCACATTGAGAATGACCTCCATCCTGTTGTGCGGCACTATCACTGCGCGAAATGAGACAGACTTCAAACAGATCGAGCAATTCAAGCATCGGCATCTATGATGTGATGTGGGCCATTAACAGTAGCACAATATGTGACCTCATGGCCCAGTATATCCCCCACTCAGCCATGACCCCATCAAGAGAGAAGATCAACCCTGGTTCAATGGAGAGTGCAGGGGAGCCACGAGCAACACCAGGCACAGCTGAAGATGAGGTGTCCACCTGGTGATGCCACCAAAATGGACTACTTGCATGCCAATCAGCACAAACAGCAAGTGATAGACAGAGCTAGGTGATCCCACAATCAATGTATCAGATCTAAGCTCTGCAGTCCTGCCATATCCAGTTGTGAATGGTGGTGGACAATTAAACAACTCACTGGAGAAACAGGCTTCACAAATATCCCCATCCTCAACGATGGAAGATTCCAGCACATCAGTGTAAAATATAAGGATGAAGCATTTGCAGGGATCTTCTGCCAGAAGTGCTGAGTGGATGATCCATCTCACCCTCCTCTAATAGGCCCCAGCATTACGGATACCAGTCTTCAGCCAATTCGATTCACTCCACATGATATCACAAAATGGTGGGAGACACTGGATACTGCAAAGGCTATGGGCCCTGACAACACTCCAGCAATAATACTGACGACATCTGATCCAGAACTTGCCGCGCCCCTCGCCAAGCTGTTCCAGTACAGTTACAAAACTCGCATTTACCCAACAACATGGAAAATTACCCAAGTATGTCCTGTACATATTTAACAGGGCAAATCCAACCCAGCCAATTACTGCCCCATCAGTCAATTCTTGACCACCAGTGAAGTGATGGAAGTTGACATCAGCAGTGGTATTGAGTAGCTCCTGATCAGCAATACCCTGGCCAGTTTGAGACCTGCCAGGACCACTCAGCTCCTGACCTCATTACAGCCTTGGTTCCAACATGGACAAAAGAGCTGAGTTCCAGAGGGGAGGGGAGAGTGTCAGCCTGTGACACCAAGGCCAATTGGACCAAGTGTGGCATCAAAATGTCCGAGCAAAACTGGAATCACTTGGGTACAAGCTCCCCGATGGTTGGATTCCGATCATACACAGAGGAAGATGGTTGTGATTGTGGAGGTCAGTCATCTCAGCTCCAGGACATCGCTGCAGGAGTTCCTTAGAGTAGTGTTATTGGCTCAAACATCTCCAGCTGCTTCATGATAAGGTCCCCATAAGAACCTTCCCACTGAGCTCACCACATAAGCACAGTGACTACAAGAGTAGGTCAGAGGCGAGCGAGGTGTACCAAAGTGAGTAAATCACCTCCTGACTCCCCAAAGCCTATCCACTATCTCCAAGGCATAAGTCAGGAGTGAGATGGAATACTCCCCACCCACCTGGATAGGTGCAGCCCCAACAATACTCAAGAAGCTGTACACCATCCAGGACAAAGCAGACCTCTTGATTAGCACCACATCCACTCCCTCCATCGCTAACGCCCAGTAGTAGCAGTGTGTAGTATCTACAAAATGCAAAGTAGAAAATCACCAAAGATCATCAGACAGCACCTTCCAAACCCACAACCACTTCCATCGAGAAGGACAAGAACAGCTATATTTAGGAACACACCACCTTCAAGTTCCCCACGAAGACCTTCACCATCCTGACATGGAAATACATCATGGTTCTTTGACTATCACTGGGTCAAAATCCTGGAATTCCCTCCCTAATGGCACTGTGGGTCAACCCACAGCAGGTGAACTGCCGCGGTTCAAGAAGGAACTCACCACCACCTTCTCAAGAGTAACTAGAGATGGACAATAGATACTGGCCAGCAAATGATGCCCAGATCCCATCCACAAATAAGTAATGTCCTCCACACATCTCTGTGCTGTCCACCATACAGATTCATCCCCTGCATTGTGTGATGCCTGTCACTCTGCACTCAAACTCAGATACACCTGACAGCCCACAAGTAAATGCAACGTGAATGAGGCTTTAGAATTTCACTCAGAGCCAGACGAAGCATCCTATGTCACTGAATGAAATGTGCGCATGCCCCTGACTGCAAACCAACCTGGAAGAAGCAGGTACAACATCATTGCAGCCAGAATGATGTGGTGAGGCTGGGGTTTGGTGATGCCCACACACACGGACAGAGTGTGGGAGAGGACAGTGTTGATGGAGCATGCAGTGAAATGGTGCTGATGGTGGAGATGGATGAAGACCTGGAGAAGCAAACAGTGAGCTCCTGCCTCCAGGTAACTGCCCAGGCTTTCCTGTTGGGAACTAGCACCATCTGGTTTCCATAGGAACTGAAGGAACGATTAGAATCTCCAGTGAAATGAGACAAGACCAGCTCCTAATGAGATAGAACGGCATGAAAATGAAGTGGTCACCCCTCACTCGTGAGATTCAGAATTCACTGTTTAAACCAGAAACGGGGAAATTGGAAATACTTTTCACAACTCAATCTGATGCTTTCATTCTTGCCACATTTCCCCAACTTTCTTGTTAGTGCTCACAGCACTCAAGGCAGCATAAAATTCAACTCTGTAAAAATTATTAACAATGTTCTTTTTAATCTACTTACAGGATTGATGATCCAACGGTGGCTCAGGCCTGAGTACTTTCAATGCTGGTCATCCTGTAGGATCCAGAGTAGATCCTGGATCTACTCCCTGAACCACGATCTGACCCCTGACCCCACTGCGTCCTGATCTCGACCTGGAATGGCATCGGCTACATGACCCCTAGGAGGCCCAACTCAGAGACTCTGAGATTTGGCGCCACCCTCTGCAGCTGGATCCCCAGCTTCCTGACCCACAGACCACAATCAGTGAAGATAGACAGCAGCACCTCCTCCACGATAACCCTCAACACTGGAGCCCCCCAAGGATGTGTTCTCAGCCCCTACTGTACTCCCTGTACACCCACGGCAGTATGGCTAAATTCCAGACAAACATCATCTCCACGTTTGCTGCAGACCCCACTGTGGGAGGATGGATATCAAACAACAGGAAGGAGATAGAGGGCTTGGTGCCATGGTGCAGTGAGAACACCCTCTCTCTCAGCATCAGCAAAACTGAAGAACTGATCATTGACGTCAGAAAGACAGGAGGAGAACATGCCTCCTTCTACATCAATGGAGCTGAGGCTGAGAGGGTGGAGAGTGTCAAGTTCCGAGGAGTGACAATAACCGCCAATCTGTCCTGGCCTTCCCACATAGCTGTGATGATCCAGAAGGTACAACAACGCATCCTCTTCCTCAGGCAGCTCTGGGAATTTGGCCTGTCCATAAGGTCCCTCACCAAACTCTCCAGATGCAACACAGAGAGCATCCTGTCCCTGTGTAACAACCGCTCTGCCCAGCACGGTAAGGAACTACAGGGGGTTGTGTGCACAGCCTAGACCATCACGGAAGCCAACCTTCCATCCATGGACTCCATTTACATGGCTCGTTGCCGGGGAATGGCTGCCAACATCTTTGAATACCCCTCCCATCCTGGTGATGATCTCCTACAACCTCGCCCGTCAGGCAGAAGGTACAGAAGCTTGAACACACCCACCAGCAGCTTCAGGAACAGCTTCTTCCCAGCCGTTATTAGACTGATGGATGGAATCTCTAACTTCAAATAACGCTGACATTGTTAATGTTGATCTTGCCTCGTGCACACCCTGTGGGATGTAATCTGTACGCCTCTGTTCAAGTCTCTACTCACCCTATGATCTGTATATCCCAGCTTACTGTGATCTACGGGCACTGCTTGTAAACAAAGCTTTTCACTGCACTGAGGGAAACGTGACAATCAATCAATCAATGTGTCTCCCTTCACCCTGAACCACAGCTTTTCAATATGCACCGCTGCTGTCAGTGCCTGAGACAACATGTCACTGACGCTGTGCTTACTTTAAACAAGGGGAGGCAGAGTGCCCCAACTGATTGACTGTGGGTTAAATATCCAGGGATTCCAGTCTGTTGGGGAGAACAGACAGGAATTTCAGGGAGGTGATGTAACTCTGATATTCACGGACGACTTCAGGGCAGTGCTGACAGATGATATAGGAGAATCAGGTTGAATCTATTCGAGTGGAAACTAGAAAGTCTAAGAAGAAAAAGTCACTGATAGGTGGAGTCTATATAATGCCATCACATTGGGTTGGGAAACAAACAAAGAAATATCTAATGCCTGTAAAAATGGTACAGCTATGATAGTGGGGAACTTTAATCTGCACGTAGATTGGTTGAACCAGCTCAGGAAGGGGAGCCGTGAGGAGGAGTTCGTTGAGCATATCTGAGCTAGTTTTCTTGAACAATATATAATGGAACTGACGAGGGAGTAAACTATCTTAGACCAGGTTCTGTGTGATGATACAGGGATAATTAATGACCTCACAGTTAGGGATCCTTTTGGAAGGTGCGATCACAGTATGGGTGTAGTTAGAATACAGATGGAGAGTGTGAAGACAAAATCCAAAACCAGGGTCCTGTGTTTGAACAAGGGGGACTGCAATAGAACGAGGGAGGGCCTGGCTGAAGCGGATTGGAAACAAAACTTTCGTGGTGGGTCAGTTGACAAGCATTGGAGGACTTCCACAGAAATCTTTCAAAGTGCGAAGGGAAACTGTATTCCAGTGAAAAGGAAGGACTGTAAGAAAAGGGGTAATCTGCCCAGGGTGTCTAAGGAAATAAGGGAAGCTATCAAAGTGAAAGAGGATGCATACAAAGTGGCTAAGAACAGCAGGAAACTAGAAGATTGGGAAAACTTTAAACGCCAACAGAAAGCCACAAAAAGAGCTGTTAAGAAAAGTACGATAGAACATGACAACAAACTGGTGCAGAATATAAAGGCAGGCAGCAAATGTTTACACAAATACATACAATGAAAAAAAGAGTGGCTTCAGTAAATGTTGGTCCTTCGGAGGATGAGAAGGGGCATTTAGTAATGGGACATGAGGAAATGGCTGAGGCATTGAACAGGTATTTTGTCTCAGATTTCACAGAGGAGGACACTAATAACAAGCCAGTAATTGACAAACAGACGAAGGTAGGTGCGGACCTGGAAACAATCATTATTAAGGAAGAGCTAGTTTTGAGTAAGTTAATGGAGCTAAGGATAGATAAGTCTCCTGGCCCTGCATCCCAGGGGAATAAAAAAGATGGCAGGAATAATAGCATGTGCACTGGCGGTAATTTTCCAAAATTCACTCGATTCTGAGGCAGTCCAAGTAGATTGGAAAACAGCAAATGTGACACCACTGTTGAAAAAGGGACATAAACAAAAGATGGGATATTATAGACTGGTGAGCTTCATCTCTGTAGTGGGGAAGATTCTTGAGTTCTTGTGAAGAGTAGGTCGTGCCTCACAAACCTTACTGAGAACTTTGAAAAGGTGACCAAACAGGTAGATGAGAGTAAACTGGTTGGTGTCGTGTATATGGATTTCAGCAAGGCGTTCGATAAGGTTCCCCACAGTAGGCTATTATACAAAATGCAGAGGAATTGGATTGTGGGAGATATAGCAGTTTGGATCCGTAATTGGCTTGCTGAAAGAAGACAGAGGGTGGGAGTTGATGGGAAATGTCCATTCTGGAGTCCAGTTACTAGTGGTGTAATGCAAGGTTCGGTGTTGGGTCCACTGCTGTTCATCATTTCTATAAATGACCTGGATGAGGGCACAGAAGGGTGGGTTAGTAAATTTGCAGACGACACGAAGGTCGGTGGAGTTGTGGATAGTGACGAAGGATGTTGTAGGTTACAGAGAGTCATAGATAAGCTGCAGAACTGGGCTGAGAGGTGGCAAATGGAGTTTAATGCAGACAAGTGTGAGGTGATTCACTTTGGTCAGAGTAACCGGATTGCAAAGTACTGAGCTAATGGTAAGACCTTTGGTCGTGTAGATGAGCAGAGAGATCTCGGTGTCCATGTACACAGATCCTTGAAAATTGCCACCAAGGTTGACAGGGTCGTTAAGAAGGCATACAGTGTTTTAGCTTTTATTAATAGAGGGATCAAGTTCCGGAACCAAGAGGTTAGGCTATAGACTGCACAAAACTCTGGTGCAGCCGCACTTGGGGTATTGTGTACAGCTCTGGTCACCGCATTATAAGAAGGATGTGGAAGTTTTGGAAAGGGTGTAGAGGAGATTTACTAGGATGTTGCCTGGTATGGAGGGAAGGTCTTACGAGGAAAGGCTGAGGGACTTGAGGCTGTTTTCGTTAGAGAGAAGAAGGTTGAGAGGTGACTTAATAGAGACATATAAGATAATCAGAGGGTTAGATAGGGTGGACAGGGAGAGCCTTATTCCAAGTTTGGTGATGGAGAGCATGAGGGGGCATAGCTTTAAATTGTGTGGTCATAGATATAGGACAGATGTCAGAGGTAGCTTCTTTACTCAGAGAGTAGTAAGGGTATGGAATGCTTTGCCTGCAACGGGAGTAGATTCGCCAACTTTAAGTGCATTTAAGTCATCATTGGACAAGCATATGAACGTACATGGAATAGTGTAGGTGGGATGGGCTTCAGATTGGTATGACAGGTCGGCGCAACATCAAGGACCGAAGTGCCTGTACTGTGCTGTCATGTTCTATGTTCTATGTCCATTATCAAGGAAGAAATAGCAGGGCATCTCAATACAAATTGTCCCATTGGACATATGCACCATGGATTCATGAAGGGCAGGTCTCCCTTGACAAATTGTTTGGAATTCGATGAAGACATTTCAAGCAAGGTGGACAACGGGGACCCAGTGGAGATGTTGTACCTAGATTTCCAAAAGGCCTTCAACAAGGTACTGCACAAAAGGCTGCTGCATGAGGTAAAGATTCATGGTGTTATGGTAGTGTATTAGCATGGACAGAGGATTGGTTGACTAACAGGAAGCAAAGATTGGGGATAAATGAGTGCGATTGTGGTTGGCAATCACTAAATAGTGATGTGTGTCAGGGATCGGTGTTGGGACAGCAATTATTTACAATTTATATTAATGATTTGGAGTTTGGGACCACGTGCAGGCTGTCAAAGTTTGCAGGTGACACCAAGATGAGTGGCAGAATGAAGTGTGCAGAGGACTGTGAAACTTTGCAGAGGAATATAGATACATTGAGTGAGTGGGCTGAGTGAGTGGGCAAAGATCTGCCAGATGGAATACAATGTTAATAAATGTGAAGTCATCCATTTTGGTCGGAGTAACAGTAAAACAGATTATTACTTGAACGGTAGAAAAGCTGCAGCTTGCTGCTATGCAGAGGGACCGGGGTGCCCTTGCGCATGAATCGCAGAGGGTTGGTCTGCAGGTACAACAAGTTATTAGGAAGGCAAATGGTATTTTGTCCTTTATTGCTGAAGGGATTGAGTTTAAAAGCAGAGAGGTAATGTTGCAGCTGTACAAGGTACTGGTGAGGCCACACCTGGAGTACGCTGTGCAGTTTTGTCTTGAGAACGAATGTGGAGGGGGTGCAGGGGAGGTTAACCAGGTTGATTCCAGGGTTGAAGGGGTTGGTTTATAAGGAAAGACTGAGTGGATTAGAATTATATTCATTGGGATTCAGAGGAGTGAGGGTGGAATCTTGTGGAAACATATCAGATTATGAAGGGAATACATCAGATAGAAGTAGAGAGGATGTTTCCACCAGAAGGTGAAAATAGGATGAGAGGACACAGCCTCAAGATTAGAGGGAGCAGATTTAGGACTGAACTGAGAAGGAACTTCTTCACTCAGAGGGTTGGTAATCTATGGAAGTCCTTGCCCAGGGATGTAGTTGATGCTAGTTCAGTAAATGTTTTTAAAGCAAAGGTAGATATTTTTGAAAAATAAAGGAATTAAGGGATACGGTGAGAGGGCGGGTAAATGGGGCCGAGTCCAGGAAAAGACCAGCCACGATCTTATTGAACTTTGGAGCAGGCTTGGAGGGCCGGACGGCCTACTCCTGCTCCTAGTCCTTATGTTCTTATGCCCTTATGATTGGCTGAATGACAGCAATTATTTCTCTCACATTTTTTTGAACAGAGATGCATTGTTTGTGATCACCCATTTCTTTGGAACCGCTTCAATATCTCCAGAGAATTGAAAGATTATGGTCAATGCCTTTATCTTTCCCTCTCTCAGTAACTCACATACGTGCAGTCCAAGGTGGGTACAAGTCCTATTCCATTGGGGGAATAGTGTACTGGATTGAAAGGGTTTAACTGAACTGGTTTGTTTAGTGTCTGTAATTAATGTCAAACTCCATGAATCATAGACGTCTCCCAGGAGGGTTTCCGTTGTCTATTAATTACAAATTCCTTACAATGTTCAAAGCTGTAGTATCAGTGACAGCATCACCTCCAGCATCACCCCCAGCATTAACAGGGTCTGGCAGCTCCAGAGACTGGGAGCTCGGGAGAAGAGAGATTCGAATCTGAGAACAATAGATTGGAATTTTACAACCATGGGTTGGAATCTGAACACAGAAGATCGGAATTTTACAACAATGGGCAGGAGTTTCTCAGCAACAATTGATTATATTTCTGCAAATTACCACTTGATGTCATTAATAACTCGGATCCGTTATATACTCCTGGTTATTCAGCGTATTTACTATCCCACCCTTGTTATTGTTGGTGTTCCTGGTAAGTCTCTCACCTGCTATTAACGCTAAAAGTAATCATTAACTGCATCGCTTTTCCTGCCAGTTTTTCTGTCTCCTTGCTGCTGTTCTTGTTCAGCACATGCCCACCCATTAAATCTGTAAATCATATTTCATTCTATTAATGTTCTTGACATTAATCCCTGTCCATTGACTCGAACCCCATCCTTGGCCAAATGATGAGGATCAGTGAGATTGTCCAGAATCTTACCAATCCATTTACAGTCAAAGAGTTAGAGAGCTGTACAGCATGGAAACAGACTCTTCAGTCCAACTCGTCCATGCCGATCAGATATCCCAAACTAATCTAATCCCATTTGCCAGCACCTGGCCCATATCCTTCTAAACCCTTCGTACTCATACACCAATCCAAATTGTATAACAGCCTCCACCACTTCCTTTAACAGCTCATTCCATACATGTAACACCCTCTGCGCAAAAAGGTAGCCCCTTAGGTTCCTTTTAAATTTTCCCTCTCTCTCCCTAAAACTGTGCCATCCAGTTCTGGACTCCCCCACACCAGGTTAAAGGCATTGTCTTTCTGCCCTATCCATACTGCTTATGATTTTATAAACCACTATATGTTCACCCTCAGTCTCCAACACTGCTGGGAAAACAGCCCCAGCCTATTCAGACACTCCTGATAGCTCAAATCCTCCTACCCTGGCAACATTGGTGGGCGGCACGGTGGCACAGTGGTTAGCACTGCTGCCTCACAGCGCCAGAGACCCGGGTTCAATTCCCGCCTCAGGCGACCGACTGTGTGGAGTTTGCACATTCTCCCCGTGTCTGCGTGGGTTTCCTCCGGGTGCTCCGGTTTCCTCCCACACTCCAAAAATGTGCAGGTTAGGTGAATTGGCCACGCTAAATTGCCTGTAGTGTTCGGTGCAGGGGTAAATGGGTCTGGGTGGGTGCGCTTCGGCGGGTCGGTGTGGACTTGTTGGGCCGAAGGGCCTGTTTCCACACTGTAAGTAATCTAATCTAATCTAATCTAATCTAATCCCTATAAAGTTTTTCTGAACTCTTTCTGGTTTCACAGCCCCCTTCCGATTGAAGGGGATTGAACCCAAGCTTTGTCAAACTCATGCTCTTTCCTGGCACTGATTTTTGTGGCCCCCAATTCCACAATGTGTCTTATCACAGGGACCTTTTCAGTCAACTCACCTTCGCAGTTCCTCATCCTGACCAACATACCCACCCACCCCCTTTTCTGCTACATCAGGAGTAAACAAGTCTGCTCTCTGAAGACTGGCAGCCAAAAATAACAGAGTTGTTGGCAAACTGGACACTTTTAGATTGTGTCTTGCAGTGTTTCTCAAAACTGTTGCTCAATTACGATTAACTTACCTGGACAATGCCAGTTCCTGGATTTCTTATGTGTTTCATTGCTTATGCGCCAATCTATTCCCAAGCTCCAAGTGACCCATGGTCCCTCTTTTGTCCAAATTGCCCAGTCTATCCAAACCAATGTCTGACAAAATCCAAAACCAGGCTAGGGTCTCTGTGCCATAACTGTTGGCTGTGAGAGAATGTTCCTGTATTTGTACTGGAGAAGGTCTACTCCCCCACAAGCTTAGTCAATGACCTGCTCAATCCCACCTGCAATACACCTTCCTCTACACCACCCCCTGTAGGTAACCACACCAAGGAGTCAGCACTGTTCATGGTAGGGCCGTGGGAAGAGTTAGCGAACACAGACACCAAGGGGTGCAGGCACATAGCACCATGAGTGTAGTATCACAGGTAGACAGGGTGGTGAAGAAGGCATTTAGCAAACTTGTCCAAAACCAGAGGGTATAAGTTATAGGTGAGAAAGATAAGATTTAAACTGGACCAGAGGAGGAACTTTATCACTCAAAGTATAGTGTTTCTATGGAGAGAGCTACCAGAGGAAGTGGTAGTGTTTGGGACACTGACAACATTTAAATCAATTTGAAACAGGTATATGGATAGGAAAGGTTTAAAGGGATATGGGACAAATACAGGAAAATAGGACTAATTCAGCTCAGGAAACATGGACCAGTTGGACAGAAAGCTCTGTTTGTGTGCTCTGTGACTCTATGACTCAATGGCCCATCGCTGAGGACACATGACAGAAGGATTGGCAGGAGAGAACATCAGTCAGAGGCCAATCCCTCATTATAGACCACACTACATGCCCAACCGCTTTCATCTCTCACGGCAACTGTGGGTGTTTTAAACTGTTCCCAGCCTGGCTAAGCCCTCTGTGCAGATACCAACATCAGTGAGAATGCAGAGACCACCCGAGGCTACAGATACGGTACAGTCCAAACAGTACCTTCGACTGTTTGAGAGTGTCCACTGTCAGTACCCGATGGTGGGCTTACAGAACTCTGTCCAGTCACTAACAACGCTATTGCTGGGCTCAGTGACCATGTGTAAACCCAGATAATAAGTATTCTTCTGAACAAGATGCGTTGTCTCAAACATTGGCCATGCATGCTATCATTTCACTGCCTGACAATGCAACCTGATTTCCTGTACAATTTTCCTCACTTATTTCCCTGAATCATGTTATCAAAGTTTGAAATCTTGCCCTATATCCCAGAATGTGCCTCAGCAGATCCAGTGGAACAATAGGGGAGCACTGATGTTTATAACCCTGTAGTCTGTAAACTACCTATTAAACACAACCCTGATTAAAGTCCATCGGAACATTGTCACAATCCTCAATGATATGGAGTAACCTGTTATTTTTCCCATTCAATATGATCCTGTTAGTTTATTTACTTCTCAATCTACTGAGGAAATCCCTGTTTCATCCTCAGGTGTTCCTTTTGCTCCAAACCTGATGTACAACTTCCCTGGTTTACAATGCGGTGCCAATTGTGATTATGTTATCATTGAATTTGCAGTGGACTCATTTCTAATCAAAGTTTTGTCATAATTGAATTCTGTGCGACCTGTTAGTGCTGAGGGAATCTATCAGCCAGTCAAACACTTAACCACCAACACCATCCCCTCACCCCCCCTCCCCCCCCACCCGGTGTGGAGTAAAATACCACAGATTCTGCCAATCTGATATAAAAACACTGCTCAAAGTACTCAACAGATCAGGCAGCATCTATGGAGAGTGGGACAGTCAGGAATTCAGGTTAGAGATCTGGAGTCAGAACTGGGAGTGGTCAGAGCAATTTATTTAAATTAGGCAGGGAAATGAGGTGGCTGGGGAGAACATGGAAAGGTCTGTACTTGGGTGGAAGACAGGAGAGATTAAAGGACAAAAAGAATTGTTATGAAAAGCACAATGGTAAAGAGAGAAAAGATATATATCTTGAAGTATAAATGCATAATCATCACTCTGTCACAACAAACGAATGAGTTCGAATTTTTGATCTGAACTTGTTGAACTCAGTGTTAAATGTAAACATTCTCCCATTTTTTGGGAAGCATATTTGATGATGATGTTTGGATTTCATATTATAATTTTTACTCCTTCACTTGTCCTGGTACAATCCCATTTTGCTTTTCGTTTTCATCCCTTCTCCCATCTAATGTCTCCTGTCTCCTGGGTTACCACAGATCTTTTCATTTGTTGTTCCTTCCTTTCCATGACTGGTTTAAATCCTGTTTCAGTACATTTCCCGTTCTGACAAAGGGTTAGCAGCCTGAAATGTTAACTCTGTCTCCTCACAGGCACTGCCAGAGCTGCTGAGAATTTCCAGCATTCCCTGTTTGCTTTCTATCATCTTATCTTTTCCTTCTTGCCCTTACTGTAAAGATTTTAATCTGACTGAAACTGATATAATTTCTGAACTTTGATGTCATGTAATTGCAAGCCTTAGGTCAGTTACAATAGCACACCAGGTTGGGAGAGCTCATCGAAAGGGACTTACAATTGGATTGGCTCCACAACCACTTGAGAATAATTAGTGTTTTCATAAGTTTCACAGACTTGAGTACATTTCCCACAATAAACATAAAGTTTTGATACTGAGCAAAGGCATTTGTCGCATTCACAATGGAACACCCATCCTCAAGCTGCAGCCCTGAAGCTTGTCTCTTAACTGGAACCGATCAGTGCCTTTCCCTGAGTGTCTTATAAACCTTTACTTTATCCACAGTTTGACACTTGGTTCTGTGTTATATTGAGTAAAGCTCTGTATCTACTCAGTCAGTTGATGAATTTGTTACTTAATTGTCCTTTCCGTGATAGCTTGTGGGTGGCACGGTGGCACAGTGGTTAGCACTGCTGCCTCACAGCGCCAGAGACCCCGGGTTCAATTCCCGCCTCAGGCGACTCTCTGTGTGGAGTTTGCACGTTCTCCACGTGTCTGCGTGGGTTTCCTCTGGGTGCTCCGGTTTCCTCCCTCAGTCCAAAGATGTGCAGGTCAGGTGAATTGGCCATGCTAAATTGCCCGTAGTGTTAGGTAAGGGGTAAATGTAGGGTTATGGGTGGGTTACACTTCGGTGGGTCGGTGTGGACTTGTTGGACCGAAGGGCCTGTTTCCACACTGTAATGTAATCGAATCTACTCTGGTTTTGAAATTCATTTCTCCTTGCTGTTTATTTATTAAAATGACCAATTAGTGAGACTACAATGCACTTGTCCCTCTTCATGACTATTTTGCCTGTTCCAGTCTGCGGGTGTCACTAGTTAATATGCAAATCCACACTCAATAAACTTTGAAATAAAGGATCTTTACATCCTCTGAATTAAACTTTTCCATCATCTTACTGCATCACATGACTTGCACAAAATTGTAACTCAGTCGAGCCTATCCATCTCACTTCTCTGGCTATATTACATATAGATACAATTTTATAATGAACAATATGATTACCACATTCTGACAGTGGTGTAATAAAAATACATTCTACACTGAGGTATAGTGACTTATGACCAGTTGAGATGTTTTCCAATCCAAGACTCTTTGAAAGTCTCACCATTCACCACAGAGCTGAGAAATCATTCCCAGATTTACATTGAGGTCACTCAAAACTGTTCCTGAGATTTCAGAGAAATGGACCATTCTGCCAATATTAATGGAAAGTTATAAAATGAATGAACGAATGCAAAATACTGCAGGGGCTGGAAATCTGAAATAAGAACAGAAAAGGCTGGGAGTGCTGTTGGAACAGCATTAACCTGAAATGTTCACTTATCTCTCCATAAGTTTAACCTGATCCAACAGAGTAATGGAATCTTGTTGTAAGTTTGGATCACGAGGTATCCTGTGAAAGAGAACGAGTTGAGCTAATGGTTTTTATTTCTGAAATATGTTAAATTTTCAGGTCCCATTTCTAATAAGTAATCAACTTGAAAGTTGATGGAGAAGGAACATTGGTCCGGTTGTACTGAGACAGTGAGGAGGGACTTGAATGATTATTGAAATTGAATGAATGTCGGGGGAATGGGGAAGGGCAAGTGGTCGGCACTGTGTCAAAACGTGTGGACAGCCGATGCAGATACGATGGGCTGAATGGCTTCCTTCTGACAACTGGGTGATTATTAAACTTGATCTCCATTTTCCTTTCCTGGGTATGCAGACTGCATGCTGGATTGTGCTTCAGTAGAAGTTCTCCAGTGCTCACCAGGATGTAACACAAGAAACACTTAAGCCACTATATAGTAATGGACCTGAAAATACCTTGTCAGTGGTTAATAGCTCCAATACTAGCCATATCCTGAGTTGGACTTGCAACCACCTATTAATATTTGGATTTAAACAGGTAAATCTCAAAGAGTAGAACAAATCAAATCCAAATAATTATCGCCCCATCAGTCTAATCGCAATTAACAGCAACGTTGTGGAAGGTGTCATCAAGAGTGCTACAGAGCTGCACTCACTCAGCAATAACTTGTTCACTGGTGTTCAGTTGCCCAGCACCAGACCTCATAAAAAATATTATCCAAAGAAGGACAAAAGAGCTGAACTCCTAAGGTGAGTTGAGGTGAGGTGACACCAAACCAGCAATTGCCCAAGTCTGACCTGAAGGAAACCTAAAATAATGAGAAATGGGATGAACCTCTCATTGTTTGGAGTCATTCCTGGCACATTGGAGGATGGGTGTGGTTGTTGGAAGTCAGTCACCTCAGCTCCAGGACATCGCTGCAGGAGTTCCTCAGGGAAGTGTCCTCGGTCCAGTTATCTTCAGCTGCTTCATCATGGACAATCCCTCCATCATAAGGTCAGAATTCAGGATGTTTGTTGATTGTTTGCAATGTTTAGTCCCATTCCTGACTCATCAGACACGATCGAAGAATTTGGTGCTGGAAAAGCATAACTGGTCAGGCAGCATCTGTGGAGCGAGAATCGATGTTTCGGGCATAAGCCCATCATCAGAATTCCTGAAACGTAGATTCTCCTGCTTCTCGGATGCAGCCTGACCGGCTGTGCTTTTCCAGCACCACACTCTTTGATTCTGATCTCCAACATCTGTCAGATACTATGTCCATATATAACAACATTTGTACAATATTCCAGCCTGAGCTGACAAGTGACAGTTGCTCCACACAAATATCAGGTATCTCCAAAAAGAGAGATTGTAACTATTTTTCATGACATCAATGCATTCCCTAGTGTCAGCATCCTGGGGGAGGGACGAGGGGTTGCAATAGACCATTGTCTGAGCTGGACCAGTAATATAAATACCGGTGTTACAAGACTATCTCAGAGACTGGTGATTCTTTAATATATACTCACCTCCTGACTCCCCCAAATCTGACCACTATCTACAAAGGGCAAGTCATGAGTGTCTGGGTGACGTCTGCTCCAACAACTCTCAAGAAACTTGATAATAAAGCAGTGCCCTTGACTGGCACCACATCCACAAACACTGCCAGTTTCCACCCTCACTGCACCCCAGCAGCAATGTGTGGCATGTGGAAGATGTGTAAGAGCCCTTTGATAGAATTTTCCAAAGTAGCAACCTCTACCATCTTAAATGAATAGACAATCAGCTGTACATGGAAACTACCTCTGAGTAGGTATCAGAGGATAACATCGACTGAGCTACCCTCACATTAATCCACCTTCATTGGATAATGATCAGGAGCAGAATATGTGTGCTGATATCCAGCATGGTCACTAGATACTAAAGAATCTAGTGGGATGATCTGTCCACACTAATTCTGAATGACTCTGTAAAGATGAAGAACAGGACATTTCCACCACCCCAATACAGGGTCACTGATATCTGTTCTACTTCAGAAACTAAAGCATATATCTCATGGTCTTTGTGATATTTCCTGCATTCCCTTGTTTACTGAAGAAGGGCTCATGCCCGAAACATCAATTCTCTTGCTCTTTGGATGCTACCTGACCTGCTGTGCTTTTCCAGCAACACATTTTCAGCTTCCCTTGTTTACAGTTTAATAACCTGTCAGCATAGTGTCAATCTTCACATCATCTCTCAAACTGCATTTCTTCATTTTTCTGTTTCAACCCAAACATGAGTTCCTAAATAATGGCTGACTTTTTTGGATCCAGCAGGTTACATGACAATGCGTATAAATACATCATTACATTTTCACTAACAGGGGCACACAAAGAAATCACATGATGTACTCTGTGTAATTGGTAACTATTCTACCAGCTTGATTAATTTTCCTGTTTATTTTCCTTCCTCACAGCAAACATCATAACAATTATAATTCTGTTGCAAGGAAAGTGTGGTCTTTCAAAATGTATTACTCAATACCTGGTGGCGATGTCAACAGCAGACAAACTAGTTATTATCCTCGATCTGCTATTGAGACACATTCCAATCATATATAAGAGAGAGTTTCATTTCCTACAGTCCATCCCCATCTGTAATATCCCCGCTGTCTTCCTTTTTACAGCCACTGACTGTTCTGTCTGGTTTATTGTCACTTTTACCTTTGATCGATATGTGGCCATTTGCTGCCCAAATCTGCAAATAAAAGTTTGTACTGAGAAGACAGCAGCTGTGGTTCTGGGAACAGTGACTGTGCTGAGTGGTTTGAAGAACATTTTCTGGTACTTTATGTTCACATCTCAGTATTTGCTCAGGAATCAGCCCTGGTTTTGTTCAGTACCAACTGATATTCTGTCATCTCCAGTTTGGGGAACAATCGAGTGCCTTCATTATATCCTGAACCCAGCACTGCCTTTTGTTCTCATTCTGCTGCTCAATGCTTTAAGTGTCAGGCACATTTTAGTGGCCAGCAGAGCCCGCAGGAGACTTCGGGCTTACAGCAGTGGGGAGAATCCCAGTGACCCAGAAATGGGGACTCGAAGGAAGTCCATCATTTTATTGTTTGTTATCTCAGGGAATTTCATCCTGTTATGGTCAGTGTTCATGCTATACTCTCTATGGAAACGCATGAGTCAGATGGGGTATCGGGCCATACATCTACATTATTTTGTCCGAGATATCGGATTCCTTCTCCAGCTCCTAAGTTGCTGCACAAACACTTGTATATATGTCGTGACCCAGACTAAATTCAGGAAACAGCTGAAGAACATGGTAAAATACCCTCTTACCCGAATGGGAAAGCTCATTAAATTATGAGATGGATTGAAGAATTCAGTTTCAGAATCAATCCAATCCCCTCTCTGTGGGGTCAGTGACACAGACACAGTGAAGGGAGTCTGCTCTCTCCAATCTTTGTGACACAGACTGAGTATGTTCAGTTGGCAGGCCTGATGATCTACTACAGACACAGTGTGATTGGTCTGTTATCTCTGGGTCAATGATATAGAGACAGTGCGGTCAGTCTACTCTACTCAATGTACATGACACCGATACAGTTGGGACAATCTGTCCTCTCTAGTGTCTACGACAAAGAGACAATGAGTTTGGTTTGCACTCTCACTGGGATAGATGTGAACACACTAATATGAATGAGGAGCAGGTCAGTTTGCATTTGAGTCTGATCTGCCATAGTTCTTGGTTGATCTTCCTGAAGCCTTAATCCACTTTTCCACCTACCTTCTATCCCACTGAATCCCTCATTAGTGATGAGTCCACATATCTCTTCCATACAAGCCATCAGTGAGCCTTCGTCCATTGTTATCAGAAAGATCCTTCTACAAACTATTGTACAGTGAGGTGAAATATGTGTGGTATGTGTTGCCACAAATACTTTTTCAGTTTTAAAGGGAGTTTGCAGAGTTTGGATGAGTTCAATTTGTTTGAACTCAATTATACATGAGGCTAGACAGGGACACTGAAATAGTGGACAATATCTGATTGTGTTAAATTTCATTCAGGAAAGCATTTGACAACAAAACTCGATTGAAAGAACGTGCAAGAGACAAAACTGTTTTAAGACCATGAGACATCGGAGCAGAATTTAGGCCATTCAGCCCAATGAGTCTGGTCCACCATTGAATTATGGCTGATACGTTTCTCAACTCCATTCTCCCATTTTCTCCCTGTAATCCTTGATCCTTTTGATACTCAAGAACCTGTCGACCTCAGTCTTAAATATATTCAATGATGTGGCCTCCACAGCCTTCTGTAGTAATGAATTCCATAGATTCACCACTGTCTGGGCTAAAGAAGATTCTCATTATCACCGTTCTAAAAGGTCTCCCCTTTACTCTAAGGCTTTACCCTGGGTCCTCATCTCTCCTGCCAATGGAAACATCTTCCCAATATCTACTCTGTCCAGACCATTCATTGTTCTGTATGTTTCAATCAGATCCCCCCTCATCCTTCTAACCTCCATCAAATATAGACCCAGAGTCCTTAAATGTTCCTCATATGTTAAGCTTTTCTTTCCTGGTAATTTTTTAAAAATTTCATTTCAATTACTCTGCTGTCCTGCGTGTTTTGCATTTCTTTGCACTCTATGCTGTCTGTGTATGATCATGTAGTTTGTGCTGTCCATGTTGCACCTTGGTCCTGGAGGAACTCTGTCTCCTTTTTCCTGTATCGGTTGTATATGGTAGAAAAGCTACTCTTGATTCTTGAATCTTGACCCCTTTAAATATTCTTGTGAATCTTCTCTGAACACACTCCAAGGACAGTACATTCTTCCTGAGATATGGGCTCCAAAACTGCACACAATACTCCAAAAGTGTTCGGACCAGAGCCGTATAGAGACTTAAAGAGCCTCAGAAGTACACTCCTGCTTTAATGCTCTTGTCTTCACAGGATAAAAGCCATTCCTGCACTTGCCTTCCCAACTACTGACTCAAACTGCAAGTTTACCTGGAGAGAATCCTGAATTAAAACTCCTAAGTCTCTTTGCACTCCAGACTTCTGAACTTTCTCCCCATTTAGAAAATACCCCATGCCTCTATTCTTCCTACCAAAGTGCATGACCTCACACTTTCCCACATTGTGCTCCATCTGCCACTTCTTTGACAACTCTCCTACTCTGTCCAAATCTTGCAGCCTGCCCTCCTCCTCAATACTGCCTGTCACTCTACCTATCTTTGTATAAGTTGGAAACTTAGCTGGAATGCCCCCAGTTCCTTCATTGAGATCATTAATGTACAAAGTGAAAAGTTGGGGTCCCAACACTGAACCTTGCAGAATACCTGTTGTCACCGGCTGCCATCCTGTGAAGGACCCTTTTACCCCCCTCTGCTTTTTGCCAGACAGCCAGACTTCTATCCATGCTCGCACCTGGCCTCTAACACCATGGGCCCTGACCTTACTCAGTAGCCTCCTTTGTAGCACCTTGTCAAATGCCTTCTTGAAATCCAGGTAGACAACATCCATTGTCTCTCCTTGGTCTAATCTGTTCGTTACTTCCTCAAAGAATTCTATAGATTTGACCTTCCCTTGATGAGACCATGCTAACTCCACTCTATTTTACCAGACACTTCCAAGTATTCAGAACTCTCAGCCTTCACAATGGATCCAAGGATCTTATCCACAACCAAGGCTCGGCTAATTGGTCCGTCATTTTCCATAATTTGCCTGACTCCTTCTAAATATTTAATATATTTTATACATAATCACATATTTAATCTTCTCCCTCCTTATTTCTTTTTTTTTGTTGCCCTCTGTCTTTGTAAATTCCCAGTCCTCTGGTTTCCCACTGCCCTTTGCCACATTACATGCTTTTGCTTTTATGCTATCCCAGACTTCCCTAGTCAGCCATGGTTGCCTCATCCTCCCTATACCATGCTTCCTTTTCCCTCGGGATGAATCTCTGCTGTGTCTCCTGAATTCCTCTCAGAAGCCCCTGCCATTGCTGTTCCACTGTCTTTCCTGCTCGGCTCCTCTCCCAGTCAATTCTATCCAGCTCCTCCCTCATGCCTCTGTACTTTCCTTTATTCAGCTGTAATACCGTTATCCCTGATTTTATCTTCTCCATTTCAAATTGCAGAGTAAATTCAATCATATTATGATCACAGCCTCCGAAGGATTCCTTCACCTTAAGCTCTCTCAGCAAGTTTGCCTCATTGCACAACACAAAATCTAGAATTGCCTGTTCCCCTATGGGCTCCACCACAAACTGCTCTAAATGGCCATTTCTTAGACATTCCACAAATTCCTTTTCTTGCAATCTACTACCAACCTGATTTTCTCAATCCACCTACATAATAAAATCTCCCATGATCACTGCAACTTTGCCTTTCCAACACATCTTTTCTATCTCCTGGTGTGTCTTGTACCCCAGCTCCTGAGGATTGTTTGGAGGCCTGGACATAACTCCAAATATGTCTTTTTCAAATTTGCAGTTCCACAATTCTACCCACACAGATTCTACACCATCTGACCTGACTTTGTTTCTTACTATTGAGTTAATTTCATTTTATACTGATAAGGCATCACCACTCCCTCGGCCCACCTGGCTTGTTTTTGATAGGATGTATATCATTGAACATTCATCTCCCAAACCTGAACCCCTTGCAGCCAAGTCTCTGTGACACCCACCATGTCATACCTGCCAATTTTGATCTGCGTCACAATCTCATTTCCTTTATTCCTTATCCTGTGTGCATTCAATATGACACCTTCAGTCCTGAACTGAGTGTCTTCTCATTGCCATTCACTTGTCCAGTTATCCTTGTCATCAATACAAGACAGGCATCAAACTGGGTCTGAAACCTAACTCCTGGATATAAAACCACTTCCTTCCTTGAGACAGAATACCTCAAGTGCTCAGATTGACAAAAGCCCCTGACTCCTGTCTTTGAAAGTTGCTCAACCCAAAAAAGGCATCCCTCTGATCAAGCAAAACCCAACCTGGGCCAGGAGCACACTCCAACTTCCCCCAGGATATTGAGAGCTCTCACAATGTGGTGCTTGAACCCTTGTTTTGTAGTTAATTTGGCCCTGTGCTCAATGTTAATTAAAACTTACTGTTTGACACCAACCTGCTCATGATGTGTTAATGGTTATTTTAATTGGCTTTCCCATCTGCATCAATTGCCTTTGTTTAAAGCCTGTTGTTCTATCTCAGAATGACAGGCCTCTAAGCATTGCTGTATCCATTGCTTTAATTCTCAAGGGCAGTTTTAGCTGACAAAAGACTGGAGACGTCTTCTCTCTTCGACATGAACAGCCTTTTCACTAAAGCAAAACATTATTAATATTTATGTGTAAAATTATTAAAAATCCAGCCTTTATTCAGTGATAATTTTGAATCTTTTTCTTCATCAATTCCAGCATAATGTAAATGTTTCTAATGCAGTTGCTTTGTTGCAACCCACCCACTGGTGAGGGACCGTTCTGGGAATATGTGCGGCTGTGTGACTGTCCAAGATAACTTTGTTTTTGTGGACGGTTTTGGAAAGATTTGGCCTCTTTCCCTTCAGTAAGATTAACAAATGTGTATGTTTGTAAAACTTCTCTAAAAACAACCGATTAAATACATTTTTACACTAAATTCTATAACTCCAATTACTTACAATCTTCTCGATATACAATGGCCCTGAGAACTGTTTCCTAACTGGAGCCAAAGTCTCTTCTAATAAACAGGGTGGGGCTCATTGCCTCTCAGTGATTATTTACACATCAGAAGGATGTATTGTCCATTGTAACAGAGACTGTCAGAAGGATCTGATCTCTTGTTCGACTCCTCCCAGATCCTCCCACCATGTCATGGTCACTGTGGATTGTCCTTTTACACTCAATCAACATTAACCATTTCAGACCCACGTGCAGCATTTCATCTATTGTTATCACATGGACTGAAGTACAGTGAAATGTCTTGTTTAGCGGGCAGTAGAGATGCAACATAACATACAGACAGATCATTGGTTATTGAGGTGGAGCAAGGCATGCCGGGTTACAGCTGCAAAGGAGATACACAAATGCAAGATCAGCACGAGATTTGAAGTTAAAGAGGTCCATTCAGCAGTTGAAGAACAGCAGGGAAGAAGCTGTGGCTGTGTGTGATGATGTTTCTACATCTCCTGCCTGATGGAAGAGGTTGGAAGAGAGTCTGATCAGGTGGGAGGAGTATTTGATGGTGTTCCCTGTCTTTCAGCAGCAACGTGAACTACAGATGGTTTCAATTGATGGAAGGTTGGCTTGTGTCATGGTCTGTTCTGTGTTCATAACTTTCTGTCGTTTTTTTACGGTCCTGGGCAGAGCTGTTCCCGTACCTAGCTGTGATGTACCCAGATAGAGTGCTTCATGTGGTGCAGCTATAAACATTGGTGAGAGTCCTTATGAATGTGCTGAATTTGCTTAGCCTCCTGAGGAAGAAGAGTCATTGTTGTGAGCTCCATGACATCCTCTCTACATCTCTATTCAATCCTCTCCATTCCTTCATTCAGTCCTCCGTACACCTCCATGCAGTCCTCCGTACACTTCTATGCAGTCCCTAAGACTCCTCCATGCTGTCCTCTATAGACCTCCATACAGTCCCCAAGACACCTTCTTGCAGTCTCCCATGATTTGGAGATGCCGGTGTTGGACTGGGGTGTACAAAGTCAAAGTCACACAATACGAGGTTATAGTCTAACCGGTTTATTTGGAAGCAGTAGCTTTTGGAACTCTGCTCTGGAATAAGAATTTAAGACACAGAATTTATAGCAAAAGTTTACAGTGTGACAGAACTGAAATCATGTATTGAAAAGAACCTGGATTGTTTGTTCAGTCTCTCATCTGTTAGAATGACCATGTTGGATTCAGTTTTCTCATATGTAAATCACAAAACCTTTTTTAAAAGTCACATTCTCAAGGAAGAAGGAGCAGTGCTATGAAAGCTAGTGCTTCCAAATAAACCTGTTGGACGATAACCTGGTGTGGAGTGATTTTTTAAATAATTTTATTCAATCTCCCATTAACCTCCATGCAGTGGAGGCAAAGAGGTGATGGTCTTCTAATATTATTAGGAGACCATCGATCCAATAACTCAGCCATGCTCTGGGGAACAACTGCCACGACAGATCGTGGAATTTGTATATTGTTTAAAAAAATCTGCAAAATGAATCTGGTTCATTAATTTCCGATAAGGACGGAAATCTGCTGTCCTCACCTGGTCTGTCCTACATGTGACTCCAGACACACAGCAGTGTGAGTGATTCTCAATTGCCCCTGATCTGGCCTGGCAAGCCATTCAGTTGTACCAGTCATTACAAAGTCTCAAATAAATGAAATTGGACAGATCACCTGGCACCGACCTTGGCACCCGAATATGTAGAAACAGCCCTGTCGATTCTGCAAAGTCCTCCTTACTAAAATCTGTGGACTGATGCCAAAATTGTGAGAGGGGTCTCACAGACTAGTCCGACATAGTCATACCCACTGAATCCTCCCTGACATTCTATGTCCCAGTCAGCACCATCACCATCCCTGGATATGTCCTGACAGACCCAGCAGAGGAGGCAGCACAGTGGGGATACAGTCGGGAGGGAGTTACCCTGTGAGTCCTCAACATTGACTGTGGACCCCATGACGTCTCATGGCTTGAGGTTAAACATGAACAAGGAAAGCTCCTGCTGATTACTATGTACCGTCCTCCCTCAGCTGATGAATCAGTTCTCCTCCATGTTGAACAACACTTGGAGGAACCACTGAAGGTGACAAGGACACAACATGTACCCTGGGGGTGGGGGGGGGGGGGGGAGGGATTTCAATGTTCACCATAGAGAGTGTCTCGGCAGCAGTACGACTGATTGAGCTGGTCGGGTCAGAAAGGACAGAGCTGTTAGACTGAGTCTGCGGCAGGTGGTGAGGGAACCAAGAGGAAAAACCATACTCGACCCCTTCATTGCCAATCTGACAGCTACAGATGCTTCTATCCATGGCAGTATCAGGAAGCATGATCACTGTACAGTCCTTAAAGAGACAAAGTCCTGTCTTCATATTGAGAATCATCTCCATTGTGTTGTGTGGTACGAATGTGTGTGACAAATGAGACAGACCTCAAACAGATCCAACAACTCAAGACTTGACATCCATGATGTGATGTGGGCCATTAACAGCAGCACAATCCATGACCTCATGGCCCAGCGCATCCCCCCCTCAAACATGACCATCAAGCCAGGGGATCACCCCCGGTTCAATGGAGAGTGCAGAAGGGCATGCCAGGAACAACACCAGGCTTAGCTGAAGATGAGATGTCAACCTGGTGATGCCACCAAACTGAACTACTTGCATGCCAATCAGCATAAACAGCAAGTGATAGACAGAGCCAAGTGATCCCACAATCAATGGGTCAGATCTAAGCTCTGCAGGCCTGCCACATCCAGCTGTGAAAGGAGGTGGACAACTAAACAACTCACTAGAGGAGGAGGCTCCACAAATGTTCCTACCTTGAATGGTGGAAGAGCCCAGAACATCATTGCAAAAAATATGGATGAAACATTTGCAGCAATCTTCCGTCAGAAGTGCTGAGTGAATTATCCATCTCACCCCCGTCCAAGGGCCCCAGCATTACAGATACCAGTCTTCAGCCAATTCGATTCACTCCACATGACATCATGAAATGGTTGGAGACACTGGATACTGCAAAGGCTATAGGCCCTGACACCAGTCCAGCAATAATACTGAAGACATGTGCTCCAGAGCATGCGGCTCCCCTCGACAAGCTGTTCCAGTACAGTTACAACACTGGCATCTACCCGACCGTGTGGAAAATTGCCCAGGTATTTCCTGTACAGAAAAAAGCAGGTCAAATCCAAAACAGCCAATGACCAAACCATCAGTCTATTCTCGATCACCAGTGAAGTGATGGAAGTTGTGATCAACACTGCTATTGAGCAGCTCCTGCTCAGCGATAACCTGGTCAGTGACGCCCAGTTTGGGTTCCACCAGGACCACTCAACTCTTGAGGAAGGGCTCATGCCCGAAATGTCGATTCTCCTGCTCCTTGGATGCTGCCTGACCTGCTGTGCTTTTCCAGCAACACATTTTCAGCCCCACTCAACTCTTGACCACATTACAGCCTTGGTTAAAACATGGACAAAAGAGCTGAATTCAAAAGGGGAGGTGAGAGTGACAGACTGTAATATCAAGGCCAAGTGGACTGAGGGTGGCATCAAGGACCCCTAGCAAAGCTGAATTGATGGGCGAATGGATGGGGGGGATGACTGGGGCAAACTCCTTAGTGGTTGGAGTCAGACCAGAGACATAGAAAGATGGTTGTGGTTGTTGAAGGTCAGTTAACTCAGCTCCAGGACATCTCTGCAGGAGTTCCTTAGGGTCCTGCCCTTGGCAAAAATATCTCCAGCTGCTTCAGCATAAGGTGCCCATAAGCACATTTCCTCCCTCATAAAGTTGAAGTGGGGATGTTCAGCGATGACTGAGCAATGCTCTGCATCATTTAGATATTGAAACAGTTTGTGTTCAAATGCAATGTCCAGGCTTGGGCTGACAAGTGGCCAGTAACATTCGCAGCACACACAGCCAGGCTATGACCATCACCAATAAGAGACAATCTGACAATTGACAATTGACTTTCAATGGTGTGGCCATCACTGAATCCCCAAATGCCAACATCCTGGGGGTTAGCATTGACCAGACACTCCACTGGACTCACCACATAAACACAGTAATGACAAGGCCAGTTCAGAGGCTAATAATACGATAGAGAGTGACTCACCTCCTGACTCCCTAAGGCACAAGCCAGGAGTGTGTTCTAATATTCCCCACTTGCCTGAATGAGTAAAGTTCCAACAATACTCAAGAAACTTGACACCATCCAGGACAAAGGAGGCTGCTCGATTGGCATTACATCCACAAGCATTCACTCCCTTCCCCTCTGACGCTCAGTGGCAGGTATGTAAAATCTACAAGATGCACCAAAGATCATCAGACAACACCTTCCAAATCCATAAATACTTCTACCTAGAAGGACAAGGGTGGCCGATACATAGGAATGCCACCAACTTCAAGTTCCCCACCAAGCCCCTCACCATCCTGACTTGGAAATACATCGCCATTCCTTCATTGTCACTGGGTCAAAACCCTGGAATTCCCACCTTAATGGCATTGTGGGTCAACTCACAGCAAGTGGACTGCACCAGGTCAAGAAGGTAAATCACTACCACCTTCTCAAGTGCAACTAATGCTGAGCAATAAATACTAGCCCAGTCAGCGACACCCAGATCCCACCAATGAATAAATAATGTCCTCTACGCACCTCCATGCTGTCCTCTATGCAGATTCATCCCCTGCACTGTCTGATACTCTGACTAGTGACATGGTGAATGCCTGTCACTCTGCACTAAACTCTGAGATAAACCTGACAGACCACAAGTAAACGCAAAGTGAATGAGCCTTTAGAAAGTTAGCTCAGAGCCAATTGATGCATCCAATATTGCTGCATGAAATGTGCCCATACCCCTGACTGTGAACCAACCTGGCAGAAGCAGGTACGACATCATTGTCTCTGAGCTCCACAGTGAAGGGTGAGTTAATCTGAAAGCAGCCAGAATGATGTGGTGAGGCTGGGGTTTGGTGATGCCCACACACACCGACAAAGTGTGGGAGAGGACAGTGTTGATGGAGCATGCAGTGAAATGGTGCTGATGGTGGAGATGGATGAAGACCTGGAGAAGCAAACAGTGAGCTCCTGCCTCCAGGTAACTGCCCAGGCTTTCCTGTTGGGAACTGGCACCATCTGGTTTCCATAGGAACTAAAGTGAGGATTGGTATCTCCATCGAAATGAGGCAAGATCAGCTCCTAATGAGATATTTCGGCATGAAAATGAAGTGGTCACCCCGCACTAGTGCAATTCAGAATTCGCTCTTTTATCTAGAATAGTGGTTTGATTCTTGCCATATTTCTTTAACTTTCTTACCTTTGCTCAGACCCACTCAAGGGCAGCAGAAATTTCAACTCTGTAAAAATTACGAACAATGTTCTTTTTTAATCTACCAACAGGTTTGAGGATCCCAGGCCTGAGTATTTTCAATGCTGGTCATCCTATAGGACACAGAGCAGACCCATCAGCTTCCCATAGGGGTCACATGGACACCCGGCGCTATGATCTGACCCCTGACCCTGCAGTGACCTGACTTCGACGGGAACGGAATCGGCCCTATCAGTGTCTTGACCCCGAGGAGGATAACCAGGAAGAAAGCCCTGGATTAAATTTACACCGCCATAAACATTCCAAGACAAAATTCCCCGAGGCCTTATTCATCGTGGCTGGTGACCCCCAACCAAACCAACCTCAAGAGGGCACTGCCAAAGTCCCACCAACACATTTCCTGCCCTACAAGAAGACCCAACATCCTGGACCAGTGTTACACAACCATCAAACACACCGACAGCTCCACCCCCCGCAAAACACAACGGAAAATCAGATCACAATGTTGTGTCCCTCCTCCCAGCTTACAAGCAGAAGCTAAAGTGGGAGGATCCTTCTCAGAAAGAAATACAATGCTGGTCCGAGGCAGTGGAAGAGCATCTGCAGGACAGTTTGGGATCAGTGAACTGGACTGTGTTCAAATACTCAGCGAAAAACCTGGACGATTACACCACCACAGTCACAGAGGTCATGAGCAACTCCATGGACGATTGCGTGCCAAAGTCACTCCGGCTGTTCCCCAAATGGGAACTTTGGATGGACTGGGAAATCCAGTCCCTACTGAACACCAGGAACTCAACATTCAAGTTGGATAACCCAGACCATTAGAGAAAATCCAGATGTGACCTCCGCAAAGCCATCAGAAATTCTAAGAGGCAATACGGGCCAAGTTAGATGTCCAAACCAACCATTCAGGCAACCACTGCCTGTGGGAAGGCTTAAACAACATAACGGGATACAAAATGAAGCTCAGCAAGATAGCAGACAAAGACACACCCCTCCCCGATACCATCAATGCTTTCTATGGTCAGTTCAAGCAGAATGCCAGCAGCGCGGTGTCACCTGCCCCAATGGCTCCAGGGGAACCTGTTCACACCGTCACTGTTGCTGATGCTTGATCAGCCTTCCTCGGAGTCAATGCAAGGAAAGCGACAGGCCCAGATGGAGTCCCTGGTTGTCCACTCCAATCCTGTGTGAACCAGCTGGTGGAGGTATTCACTGAAATCTTCAACCTCTCCTTACTGCACTCCAAAGTCCACACCTACTTCAAGAAGCCCATCACCATCCCAGTATCTAGGAAATCCAGTGAAATGTGCCTTAATGATGACCTCCAAGTGGCTCTGACCTCCAGAATGCTAGAGTGCTTCGAGAGGCTGGTCATGGCCCACATCAGCACTGCCTCAAATCCCTCTGACAGATGTAATAGGATCACAGCATTTCCCAACCCTGCCCTCATCCCTGAAACATCTGGACAGCAAGGACATCTACGTCAGACTCCTGCTCATAAACTACATCTCCACCTTCAACACCATTATCCCCTCCAGACTGATCACAAAACTCTGAGACTCTGAGTCTCTGTTCCACCCTCTGCAGCTGGATCCTCAGCTTCCTGACCCACAGACCACAATCAGTGAAGATAGACAGCAGCACCTTCTCCACAATAACCCTCAACACTGGACACCCCCAAGGATGTGTTCTCAGTCCCTACTGTACTCCCTGTACACCCACGGCAGTCTGGCTAAAGTCCGTACAAACACCATCTCCATGCTTGCTGCAGACCCCACTGTGGGAGGATAGATATCAAACACCAGGAAGGAGATAGAGGGCTTGGTGACCTGGTACAATGAGAACACCCTCTCTCTCAGCATCAGAAAACCTGAAGAACTGATCATTGACGTCAGAAAGACAGGCGGGAATTGAACCCGGTTCTCAGGCGCTGTGAGGCAGCAGTGCTAACCACTGTGCCACCGTGCTGCCCACAAATCTGCACGTAGATTGGTCGAACAAGCTCGGTCAGGGTAGCCTTGAGGAGGAGTTTGTTGAGTGTATCCGTGATAGTTTTCTTGAACAGAATGTAATGGAACCAGTGAGGGAGCAAGCTGTCCTTGATCAGGTCCTGTGTGATGAGGCAGGAATAATTAATGACCTCACAGTTAGGGATCCTCTTGGAAGGAGCGATCACAGTGTGGGTGTAGTTAGAATACAGATGGAGAGTGTGAAGATAAAATCCAATAACAGGTTCCAGTGTTTGAACAAGGGTGACTACAATTGCGGCATGGTGGCTCAATGGTTAGCACTGCTGCCTCAGACTGCCAGGGACCTGGGTTCAATTCCCGCCTTGGGCAACTGTCTGTGTGGAGTTTGCACATTCTTCCCATGTCTGTGTGGGTTTCCTCCCACAGTCCAAAAACGTGCAGTTTAGGTGAATTGGCCATGCTAAATTGCCTGTAGTGTTAGGTGCATTAGTCAGGGGTGAATGAAGGGGTCTGGGTGGGTTTCTCTTCGGAGGGTCGGTGTGGACTTGTTGGGCCGAAGGGCCTGTTTCCACACTATAGGGACTCTCTAATCATGTAGAATTAGGGAGGTCCTGGATAAAGTGGACTGGAAACAAAGATTTCATGGTGGGACAGTGGACAAGCAGTGGAGGACTTTTAAAGAAATTTTTCAAAGTGCTCAGTGATGGTATATTCCAGTGAAAAGGAAGGACTATAAGAAAAGGGACAATCTGCTGTGTGTCTAAGGAAATAAGGGAGGCTATCAAATTGAAAGAGGAGGCATACAAAGTGAAACGTGGCTCAGGGAGGTACAGGACTGGCAGCTTAACGTTCCAAGATACAAATGCTTCAGGAAGGACAGAAACGGAGGCAAGATAGGAGGGGGAGTGGTGTTTTTGATAAGAGATAGCATTACAGCTGTACTGAGGGAGGATATTCCCATAAATACATCCAGGGAATTTACTTGGGTGGAACTGAGAAATAAGAAAAGGATAATCACCTTATTGTTATTGTATTATAGACCCCCTAACAGTCAGAGGGAAATTGAGGAACAAATTTGTAAGCAGATCTCATTATCTGTGAGAATAATAGGGTGGTTATGTCAGGGATTTTAACTTTCCAAACATAGACTGGGACTGCCATAGTGTTAAGGGTTTAGACGGGGAGGAATTTGTGAAGTGTGTACATGAAAATTTTCTGATTCAATTTGTGGATGTACCTCCTGGAGAAGGTGCAAAACTTGACCTACTCTTGGGAAATAAGGCATGGCAGGTGACTGAAGTGTCAGTGGGGGAGCACTTTGAGGCCAGCGACCATAATTCTATTAGTTTCAAAATAATGATGGAAAAGGAGAGACCAGATCGAAAAGTTGAAGTTCTAAATCGGAGGAAGGCCAATTTTGACGGTATTAGTCAATAACTTTCAAAAAGAGATTGAGGGCAGATGTTCGTAGGTGATGCGAAGGCTGGAAAATGGGACATCGAGAGTCCAGAGACAATATA
This sequence comes from Chiloscyllium plagiosum, assembly GCF_037043375.1. Taxonomy (NCBI): domain Eukaryota; kingdom Metazoa; phylum Chordata; class Chondrichthyes; order Orectolobiformes; family Hemiscylliidae; genus Chiloscyllium; species Chiloscyllium plagiosum. The sequence goes on from NW_028270150.1 coordinate 94,022,606, forward strand.
TTCCTGTTAGGAAGAAAGGAAGAGCTGGTAGGTATAGGGAATGCTAGATGACTAGAGAAATTGAGTTTTTGTTTAAGAAAAAGAAGGAAGCATATGTCAGGTATAGACAGGAAAGATCATGTGAATCCTGAGAGGAGTATAAAGGCAGTGGGAGTATATTTAAGAGAGAAATCAGGAGGGCATAAAGGGTGTATCAGATAGCTTTGGCAAATGGTGTTCAGGAGAATGCACAAGGTTTTTTTTCAAATGCATTAAGGACAAAACGATAACTAGGGAGAGAATACGGCCCTTCAAAAATCAGCAAGGCGGCCTTTGTGTGGAGCCACAGGAGATGGGGGAGATACTAAACGAGTACATTGCACCAGTATTAACTGTGAAAAAAGACATAGAAGATATAGAATGTAGGGAAATAGATGCTGACATCTTGAAAAAAGTCCATATGACAGAAGAGGAAGTACTGGATGTCTTGAAACGCATAAAAGTGGATAAATCCCCAGGACCTGAGCAGGTATACCTGAGAACTCTGTGGGAATCTAGGGAAGTGATTGCTGGGCCCCTTACTGAGTTACTTGTATCATCGATAGTCACAGGTGAGGTGCCGGAAGACTGCAGTTTGGCTAACGTGGTGCCACTGTTTAAGAAGGGCAGTAAGGACAAGCCAGGGAACTATAGACCAGTGGGCCTGATGTTGGTGGTGGGCAAGTTTTTTTTTTAGATTAGATTACATTACAGCGTGGAAACAGGCCCTTCGGCCCAACAAGTCCACACCGACCCGCCGAAGCGCAACCCACCCATGCCCCTACATTTACCCCTTACCTAACACTACGGGCAATTTAGCATGGCCAATTCACCTGACCTGCACATCTTTGGACTGTGGGAGGAAACCGGAGCACCCGGAGGAAACCCACACAGACACAGGGAGAACGTGCAAACTCCACACAGTCAGTTGCCTGAGGCAGGAATTGAACCCGGGTCTCAGGCGCTGTGAGGCAGCAGTGCTAACCACTGTGCCACCTTGCCGCCCCAAGCATAAGTTGTTGGAGGGAATCCTGAGGGACAGGATGTACATGTATTTGGAAAGATAAGGACTGATTAGGGATAGTCAACATGGACTTATGCTTGGGAAATCATGTCTCACAACCTTGATTGAGTTTTTGGAAAAAGTAACAAAGAGGATTGATGAGGGCAGAGTGGTAGATGTGATCTATAAGGACTTCAGTAAGGTGTTCAACAAGGTTCCCCATGGGAGACTGGTGAGCAAGGCTAGATCGCATGGAATACAGGGAGAACTCGGCATTTAGATACAGAATTGGCTCAAAGGTAGAAGATATAGAGTGGTGATGGTGGGAGATTATTTTTCAGACTGGAGACCTGTGACCAGTGGAGTGCCACAAGGATCGCTGCTGGGTCCACTACTTTTCATCATTTATATAAACGATTTGGATGTGAGCATAAGAGGTATATTTAGTAGGTTTGCAGATGACACCAAAATTGGAGGTGTAGTGGACAGCCAAGAAGGTTACGTCTGATTACAACGGGATCATGATCCGATGGGCCAATGGACTGAGAAGTGGCAGATGAAGTTTAATTTAAATAAATGTGATGTGCTGCATTTTGAGAAAGCAAATATTAGCAGGACTTATACACTTAATGATAAGGTCCTAGGGAGTGTTGATGAACATTGAGACCTTGGAGTGCAGGTTCTTTGCTCCTTGAAAGTGGAGTCGCAGGTAGATAGGATAGTGAAGAAGGTGTTTGGTATGCTTTCCTTTATTGGTCAGAGTATTGAGTACAGGAGTTGGGAGGTCATGTTGCGGCTGTACAGGACATTGGTTAGGCCACTGTTGGAATATTGCGTGCAATTCTGGTCTCCTTCCTATCGGAAAGATGTGAAACTTGAAAGGGTTCAGAAAAGATTTACAATGACTTTGCCAGGGTTGGAGGATTTGAGGTATAGGGAGAGTTTGAATAGGGAAGGGCTGTTTTCGCCGGAGCATCGGAGGCTGAGGGATATCTTTATAGAGGTTTATAAAATCATGAGACACATGGATATGATAAACATACAAAGTCTTTTCCCAGGGGTGGGGGAGTCTAGAACTAGAGGGCGTAGGCTTAGGGTGAGAGGGGAAAGAGATAAAAGAGACCTAAGGGGCAACTTTTTCTCACAGAGGTTGGTAGATATATGGAATGAGCTGGCCGAGGAAGTAATGGAGGCCAGTCCAATTGCAATATTAAAAAGACACCTGGATGGGTATATGAATAGGAAGCGTTTGGCAGGATGTGGGTCAGGTGCTGGCAGGTGGGACTGTGTTTGGTTGGGACATCTAGTCAGCATGGACGAGTTGGACCAAAGGGTCTGTTTCCATGCTGTACATCTTTAAGACTCTATGACTCTGTGGTCAAGAACAGCAGGAAGCTAGAAGATTGAGAACACTTTAAACATCAACAGAAATACACAAAAAATAACTATATTGAAAAGTAAGATAGAACATAAGGAAAAGAAACTGGCATAGAACGTAAAGGCAGGTAGCAAAAGTTTCAATAAATACATAAAATGAAAGAGAGTGGCTAAAGTAAACATTGGTCCTTTAGAGGATGAGAAGGTGCATGTAGTAATGGGATATGATGAAATGGCCGAGGCATTGAACAGGTATTCTATCGCGATCTTCACAGTGGAGGACACTAACAGCATGCCAGAGACGAAGGTCTGTGAGGATCTGGAAACAATGATTATTATGGAAGACCTAGTTTGGGGTAAGTTTATGGAGCTAAGGATAGATAAGTCTCCTGGCCCTGTTGGAATGCATCCCAGGATGCTAAAAAAGATGACAGGAAAATAGCATAGAACATAGAACATAGAAAAATACAGCGCAGTACAGGCCCTTATGGCCCCTCGATGTTGCGCCGATCCAAGCCCACCTAACCTACACTAGCCCACTATCCTCCATATGCCTATCCAATGCCCGCTTAAATGCCCATATAGAGGGAGAGTCCACTACTGCTACTGGCAGGGCATTCCATGAACTCACGACTCGCTGAGTAAAGAATCTACCCCTAACATCTGTCCTATACCTATCACCCCTTAATTTAAAGCTATGCCCCCTCGTAATAGCTGACTCCATATGTGGAAAAAGGTTCTCATAGTCAACCCGATCTAAACCCCTAATCATCTTGTACACCTCTATCAATAGCAAGCGCAGTAGCAGTAATTTCCTAAAATTTGCTGGATTCTGGGAAAGTCCCAGCAGATTGGAAAATAGCAAATGTTACACTACTGTTTAAAAAGGGAGATAAAAAAAGATGGGAAATTATGGGGATAACTTAACCTCTGTAGTGAGTAAGATACTTGAGTGTATTATCAAGGAAGAAATAGCACGGCTTCTTGATCGAAATTGTCTAGTTGGACAGATGCAGCATGGGTTCATGAAGGGCATGCTTGACATATTTTTTGGAATTTTATGAAGACATTTCAAGCAAGCTGGACAACGGGGACCCAGTGGATGTGGTGTACCTAGATTTCAAAAAGGCCTTCAACAAGGTGCAGCACAAAAGGCTACTCCAAGAGATAAAGATGCAAGGCATTCGGGGTAGAGCATTAGCATGGATAGCGGATTGGTTGACGAAAAGCAAACAAGGATTGAGGATAAATGAGTGATATTCTGCTTGGCAATCAGTGACTAGGGGTGTGTCTCAGGGATCAGTATTGAGACAGCAATTATTTACAGTTTATATCGATGATTTGGAGTTGGAGACCACGGGTAGGCTGTCAAAGTTTTGCAGATGACACTAAGATAAGTGGCAGAGCAAAGTGTGCAGAGGATGGTGAAACTTTGCAGAGGAACATAGATACACTGAGTGAGTGGGCAAAAATCTGGCAGATGGAATACAATGTTAATAAATGCGAAGTCATCCATTTTGGTCAGAGTAACAGTAAAACAGATTATTACTTGAATGGTAAAACGTTGCAGCATGCTGCTGTACAGAGGGACCTGGATGTCCTTGTGCATGAATCACAGAGGGTCGGTCTGCAGGTACAAGTTATTAGGAAGGCAAATGGAATTTTGTCCTTGATTGCGAAAGGGATTGAGTTTAAAAGCAGAGAGATAATGTTGCACCTATACAAGGTACTGGTGAGGCCACACCTGGAGTACTGTGTGCAGTTTTGTCTCCTTACTGACAGTGGAGGGGGTGCAGAGGAGGTTCACTAGATTGTTTCGAGCATTGAGGGGGTTGGTTTATGAGGAGACACTGAGTGGATTAGGATTGTATTCATTGGGATTCAGAAGAATGAGGGGGGATCATATAGAAACATGTAAAATTATGAACGGAATAGTTAAGATAGTTTTTGAGAAGATGTTTCCACTGGCAGGTAAAACTAGGATGAGAGGGCATAGCCCCAAGATTAGAGGGAACAGAATTAGGACTGAATTGAGAAGGAAGTTCTTCACCCAGAGGGTTGGTAAACTATGGAATTCCTTGACCAGGGAAGCAGTTGACACTAATTCAGTAAACGTTTTTAAAGTGAAGGGCGATATTATTTGAAAAATAAAGGAATGAAGGGATATGATGAGAGGGTGGGTAAATGGAGCTGAGGCCATGATCTTATTGAATGGCAGAGCAGGCTTGAAGGGTCGGACGGCCTACTCCTGCTCCTAGTTCTTATGTCCTTATGATTGGATGGAGGAACAGCAATTATTTCTCTCACATTTTTTTAAAGAGGTGTGTATTGTTTGTAACCATCCATTTCTTTGGAACCACTTCAATATCTCCAGAGAATTGAAAGATTATGGTCAATGCCTTTATCTTTCCTTCTCTCAGTAACTCATGTACATGCTGTCCAACGTGGGTACAAACCTTATTCCATTGGGGAACACTTTACTGAATTGTAAGGGGTTAACTGATCCTGTTTGTTTAGTGTCTGTAATTAATGTCAAACTCCATGAATCATAGACGTCTCCCAGGAGGGTTTCCCTTGTCTATTAATTACAAATTCCTTACAATGTACAAAGCTGTAGTATCAGTGACAGCATCACCTCCAGCATCACCCCCAGCACTAACAGGGACCGGCAGCTCCAGAGATTGGGAGCTCGGGAGAAGAGAGATTCGAACCTGAGAACAATAGATTGGAATTTTACAACCATGGGTTGGAATCTGAACACAGAAGATCGGAATTTTACAACAATGGGCAGGAGTTTCTCAGCAACAATTGATTATATTTCTGCAAATTACCACTTGATGTCATTAACAAATCGGATCCGTTATATACTCCTGGTTATTCAACACATTTACTATCCCATCCTTGTTATTGCTGGTATTCCTGGTAAGTCTCGACCCTGCTATTAACTCTAAAAGTTACCATTAACTGTATGAGTTTCCCTGCCAGATCCTCTGTCCTCTTCGCTGCTGTTGCTGTTGTTCCTGCTGAGGATATGTCCACTCATTAGATCTTTAAATCATGTGTCACTTTATTAATGTTCTTGTCATTAACCCCGATCCACTGAGTCTCACCCCATCCTTGGCCAAGTCATGAGGATCAGTGAGATTGTTCAGAATCTTACCAATCAATTTGGAGTCAAAGAGTTATAGAGATGTACAGCATGGAACCAGATCCTTCAGTCCAACTCGTCCATGCTGGCCAGATATTCTAACCTAATCTAGTCCCATTTGCCAAGACTTGGCCCATATCCCTCTAAACCCTTCCTATTCATATACCTATCCAAAGGTTGTAATTGTACCAGGCTCCAACCATTCCTCTGGCAGCTGATTCCATATATGCACCACCCTCTGCATGAAAACGTTGCCCCTTAATTTCCTTTTACCTTTTTCCCCTCTCACCATAAAACTATGCCCTCTAGTTCTGGACTCCCCCAGACCAGGGAAAAGACCTTGTCTTTTTACTCTATCCATGTCACTCATGATTTTATAAGTCTCTATAAGGTCACCCTTCAGTCTCTAACACTCCAGAGAAAACAGCCTCAGCCTATTTAGACCCTCCTTATAGCTCAAATCCTCCAACCCTGGCAACATCCTTGTTAATCCTCTTTGAACCCTTTCAACTTTCACAACATCCTTCCGATAGGTCGGATTTGAACCCAAGCTTTGTCAACCTCATGCTCTTTCCTGGCACTGATTCTAATAGCCACTGTTTCCACAGTGTGTCTCATCACAGGGACCTTTTCAGTCAACTCACCTTCTCAGTTCCTCATCCTGACCAACATATCCGACCACCCCACTCACCACCACCATTCCTACTACATCAGGAGGAAACAAGTATGCTCTCTCAAGACTGGCAGCAGAAAAAAAATAGAGATCTAGTCAAATTGGAGCCTTCTAGAGTGTGCCTCACACTGTTTCTCAAAACTGTTGCTCAATTACGATTAACTAGCCTGGATAATGCCTTTTCCTGGACTAGTTACATGTTTCACTGCTTGTGCGCCAAATTATTCCCATGCTCCAAGTGACCCGTGGTCCCTCTTTTGTCCAAACTGCTCAGTACATCAAAACCAATGTCTAACAAAATCAAAATCAGTCAAGTGTCTTGGTACCATGACTGTTGGCCATGAGAGAGTGTTCCTGTATTTGTACTGGAGAAGGTCTACTCCAACATAAGCTTATTGAATGACCTGATGAACCCCACCTTCAATACACCTTCCTCCACACCACCCCCATGTAGTTAACCACACCAAGAAGTCCGCACAATTAATGATAGGGCCCTGGGGAGAGTTGTCGAACAGAGACACCAGTGGATGCGGGCACATAGTACCTTGAAACTGGCATCACAGGTAGACAGGGTGGTGAAGAAGGCATTTGGAAAACTTGTTTACAACCAGAGGGAATAGGTTTAAGGTGATGAAAGAAAAGATTTAAACGGGAGCTGAGGGACAACTTTATCACACAAAGTGTGGTGTTTCTATGGAAAGAGCTACCAGAAGAAGTGTTAGTATTTGGGACAATGACAACATTTAAAGCAATTTTGAACAGGTATATGGATAGGAAAGGTTCAGAGGGATATGGGACAGATACAGGCAAATAGGTGTAACTCAGTTCAGGAAACATGGTTGGCATGGACCAGTTGGACTGAAAGGTCTGTTTGTGTGCTCTATGACTCTATGACTCTATGGCCCAGAGCTGAGGACACATGGCAGGAGGATTGGCAGGAGAGAACATCAACCAGAAACCAATCCCTCATTATAGACCCCACTACATACCCAATTGCATTCATCTGCCATGGCAACAGTGGGCTGTTTTACACTGTTCCCAGCCTGGCTAAGCCCTCTGTGCAGTTACCAACATGAGTGAGAATGCAGAGACCATCTGAGACTACAGTTATGGCACAGTCCAAACAATACCTTCGACTGTTCGAGAGCGTCCAATGTCTAAACCTGATGGTGGGCTTACAGAACTCTGTCTCGTCACTTGCAAAGCTACTGCTGGCCTCTGTGATCACGTGTGCACCCAGATAATAAGTATTCTTCTGAGCAAAATGCATTATCTCACACATTTGTCATGTGTCTACTCATTTCATTGCCTGTCAATGGATCCTGATTTCTGAGACAATTTCCATACTTATTTCCACGTATCATATCATCAAAGTTTGAAATGCTGCCCGATAATGCAGAGTTAGAACCATGAGTGTACCTCACCAGCCCCAGTGCCAAAATAGGGGAGCACTGATTTTTGTAAGCCTGCAGTCTGTAAAATATCGATTCAACACAAGATTGGTTAAAGTCCACCTGAACTTTCTTACAATCCTCAATGATTCAGAGTTATCTATTTTTTTTTCCCATTCAATATGATCCTGTTAGTTTATTTACTCCTCAATCTACTGAGGAAACCCATGTCTCATCCTCAGGTGTTCCTTTTGCTCCATACCTGATGTACCACTTCCCTGGTTTACAATGAAGTGACAATTGTGATTATGTTTTCATTGATTTTCCAGTAGACTGATTTCAAATCATAGCTTTGTCGAAATGGAATTCTGTCCGGCCTATTAGCGGTGAGGGAATCTTTCAGCCAGTCCAACATTTAACTCCCCGTGTGGAGTAAAATACCACAGAATCTGCCAACCTGAAATAAAAACACAGTGCTCAAAGTACTCAACAGATCTGGCAGCATCTATGGAGAGTGGGACAGTCAGGAATTCAGGTTAGAGACCTGGAGTCAGAACTGGGAGTGGTCAGAGCAGTTTATTTAAATTAGGCAGGGAAATGAGATAACTGAGGAGAACGTGGCAAGGTCTGTACTTGGGTGGAAGACAGGAGAGGTTAAAGGACAAAAAGAATTGTTATGAAAGGCACAATGGTAAGGAGAGAAAAGATATATATCTTGAAGAAGTATAAATGTAAAATTATCACTGTCACAACCAAAGAATGGGTTCGAGTTTTTAATCTGAAGTTGTTGAACTCAGTGTTAAATGTAAACATTGTTACATTTTTTGGGAAGCATCTTTGATGATGATTTTGGATTTTCCTATTTATAATTTTTACTCCTTCACTTGTCCTGGTACAATCCCATTTTGCTTTTTGTTTTCATCCCTTCTCCCATCTAATGTCTCCTGTCTCCCGGGTTACCACAGATCTTTTCATTTGTTTTTCCTTCCTTTCCATGACTGGTTTAAATCCTGTTTCAGTACATTTCCCGTTCTGACAAAGGGTTAGCAGCCTGAAATGTTAACTCTGTCTCCCCACAGGCACTGCCAGAGCTGCTGAGAATTTCCAGCATTTCCTGTTTGCTTTCTATCATCTTATCTTTTCCTTCTTGCCCTGACTGTAAAGACTTAAATCTGATTAAAACTGATATAACTTCTGACCTTCGCTGTCAGGTTAATTGCAAATACACACCAAGTTGGGAGAGCTCATCGAAAGGGACTTTCAGTTGGATTGGCTCCACAACCACATGGGTATAATGGGCGTTTTCAAATATCTCACAGACTTGATTATATTTCCTGCAACAAACACAAAGTTGTGATACTGAGCAAAGGGCAGTGGTCCGTTGTGCCATTCACAATGGAAGACCGGTCCTCAAGCTACAGTCCTCAACATTGTCACTTAACTGCAGCCTATCGCTGCCTTTCCCTCACAATGTATGTTTAGTGTCTTACAAATCATTACTTTATGCAGTTTGCCACTTGGTTCTGTGTTTTATTGAGTAAAGCTCTGTATCTACTCAATCATTTGATTAATTTGTTACCTAACTGTCCTTTCCGTGATAATACTCTGGTTTGGAAATCTGTTTTTCTTGCTGTTTATTTATTAAAATGACCAGTTTGTGAGATTATGATGAACATACCCCTTTTCATTACTATTTCGGCTGTTCCCATCTGCGATCTCACTGGTTAATATGCAAATCCACATTCTATCAGCTTTGAAATAAAGGATCTTTACATTCTCTGAATTACTGTTTTCCATCAACACACTGCATCACATGACTTGTACAACATTGTAACTAATGTTCAGTTGAGCTTATCCATCTCACTTCTCCAGCTTTATTACAAATGGAATACAATTTTATACTGAAGAATATGATCACCACGTTCTGACACTGAGGTGCAGTGACCTAAGACCAGTTTGAGATGGTTTGCAATCCATGACTCTTTGTAAATCTCACCATTCACCACAAGGCTGAGAAAGTATTCTCAGAGTTGTATTGAGGTCCCTCAAAACAGTTCCTGAGACATCAGAGACATGGTCCATTCTGCCAATATTAATGGAAACTTACAAAATGATCAAACTGAAGCAAAATACTGCAGGTGCTGGATATCCGAAATAAGAACAGAAAAGGCTGGGAGTGCTAATGGAACAGCATCAACCTGAAATGTTCACTTATCTCTCCACAAGTTTAGCCTGACCTAATAAAATAATAGAATATTGCTGTAAGTTTGGATCACGAGATATCCTGTGAAAGAAAGTATGGTTTCCATTTCTGACAAATAATACATTTTCAGCTTCCATTCCTAATAACCAATCAACTTGACAGTTGTTGGAGAAGGAGCCTTGGTCCGGTTGTATTGAGACAATGAAGAGAGACTTGAATGATTATTAAAATCGAATCAATCTGCAGGGTAATGGAAAAAAGCCAAGTGCTCACCACTGTGTCAACACGTATAGACAGCCCATGCAGATATGATGGGCTGAATGGCTTCCTTCTGGTAACTGGGTGATTATTAAACCCCATCTCCCTTTTACTTTTGTGGGTGTGTAGTCCGCATGGTGGATTGTGCTTCAATAGAGGTTCTCCAGCGCTCACCAGGAGCTAACACAAGAAACAGCTAAGGCACTGCATAAAGTAATTGCCCTGAAAATACCTTGTCAGTGGTAAATGGGTCCAACACTCGCCATGCCCTGAGTTGAACTGGTCCAATACAGTTACAAAACTGGCTACAACCTATTAATATAGGTATTTAAATGGGTAAATTTTGAAGAGTAAAACAAATTAAATCCAGATAAAACCACTCCATTAGTCTAATCGCAATTAGCAGCAACACGGTGGAAGGTGTCATCAAGAGTGTTACTGAGCTGCCCTCACTCAGCAAAAACTTGTTCGCTGGTGTCCAGCTCTGCAGGGTTGCTCAGCACCAGACCTCATAACAACTATTATCCAAACAAGGACAATGGAGCTGAGTTCCTGTGGTGAGGTGAGAGAGACTGCACTTGACATCAAAGCAGTAAGTGACCAAGTCTGACCTGAAGGAAACCTAAAATGATGAGAAATGGGATGAAACTCTCATTGGTTGGAGTCATTCCTGGCACATTGGAGGATGGGTGTGGTTGTTGGAAGTCAGTCACCTCAGCTCCAGGACATCGTACAGGCATTCCTCAGGGAAGTGTCCTTGGCCCAGTTATCTTCAGCTGCTTCATCATGGACAATCCCTCCATCGTAAGGTCAGAATTCAAGATCTATGTTGATAGTTCCACAAAGTTTATTAACATTCCTGCCTCGTCAAGATGCTATTGAAGAGTGTAGTGTTGGAAAAGCACAGCCGGTCAGGCAGAATCCGAGGAGCAGGGGAATCGATGTTTGGGGCGTAAGCTCTTTATCACAATTCATGAAACATCGATTCTCCTGCTCCTCCGGTGCTGCCTGACCAGCTGTGCTTTTCCAACACCACACTCTTTGACTCTGATCTCCAACATCTATCAGACACAATGTCCATATGTAACAACATTTGTACAAGTAGCATTTGCTCCACACAAGTGTCAGGTATCTCCAAAAAGGGAGATTGCAATCATTTCTCTTGATTTCATTGAATTCCTTCATGTCAGCATCCTTGGGGAGGGGGAGAGGGGTTGCAATAGACCATAACCTGAGCTGTACCAGTTACCAGTGTAACAAGACCATATCAGAGATGGGTGACATATATACCTCACTCCCCAAAGTCTGCCCACTATCTACAAAGGGCAAGTCAGGAGTGTGAATGAAGACTCCCTACTTGTCTGGGTGAGATCTGCTCCAACAACTCTCAAGAAACTTGATAATAAAGCAGTGCCCTTGACTGGCAACACATCCACAAACATTGCCAGCTTGCACCCTCAATGCACCTCAGCAGCAATGTGCAGCATGTCGAAGATGTCCAAGAGCCCTTTCATAGAATCTTCCAAAGTAGCAACCTCTATCATCTCAAATCAATAGGCCATCAGCTACACAAGGAAACTACCTCTGAGTAGATGTGAGAGGATAATATAGAACAAGATATTGCTGAATTAATCCACCTTCATTGGATAATAATCAGGAATAGGACATGTGTGCTGATACCCACCATGGTCACGAGGTACGAATGAAGGGGAACTTGGGCTGAAACTTCCACACTCATTCTGAATGACTCTGTAAAGATGAAGAACAGGAACCTGGATGTTTTCTCCACCCCAATACAGGGTCACTGATCTCTGTTCCACTTCAGAAACTGAAACATACCTTCCATGGTCTTTGTGATATTTCCTTATTTACACTTCAATAATCTGTCAGCATGGTGTCACTCTTCACATCATCTCTTACATTTCCTTATTATTTGTTTCATCATAAACATGAGTTACTAATTAATGGCTGATTTTTTGGATCTAATACAATGCATGAAAATGGGTATAAATAGCTCAATAAATTTTTAGAAAGAGGGAAATGTACCGAAAATACGCAATGCCTCTGTAATTTGTAACCTTTCTACCAGCTTGATTAATCTTCCTGTTTATTTTTCTTCCACACAGCGAACACCACAACAATTATAATTCTGTTACGAGGAAAGTGTGGTCTTTCAAAATGTATTACTCGATACCTGGTGGCGATGTCAACAGCAGATATACTGGCTATTATCCTTGATCTGCTATTGAGACACATTCCAATTGTTTATAAGAGAGAGTTTCGTTTCCTACGGTCCATCCCCATCTGTAATATTCACGCTGTCTTCCTTTATGCAGCCACCGACTGCTCTGTCTGGTTTACCATCACTTTTACCTTTGATCGATATGTGGCCATTTGCTGCCCAAATCTGCAAATTAAATTTTGTACTGAGAAGACGGCAGCGGTGATTCTGGGAACAGTGACTGTGCTGAGTGGTTTGAAGAACATTTTCTGGTACTTTATGTTCACATCTCAGTATTTGCTCAGGAATCAGCCCTGGTTTTGTTCAGTACCAACTGATATTCTGTCATCTCCAGTCTGGGGAACAATCGAGTGCCTTCATTATATCCTGAACCCAGCAGTGCCATTTGTTCTGATTCTGCTGCTCAATGCTTTAAGTGTCAGGTACATTTTAATGGCCAGCAGAGCCCGCAGGAGACTTCGAGCTCACAGCAGTGGGGAGAATCCCAGTGACCTAGAAATAGGGACTCGAAGGAAGTCCATCATTTTATTGTTTGTTATCTCAGGGAATTTCATCCTGTTACGGTCAGTGTTCACTGTATACTCTTTATGGAAACGTCTGAGCCAGATGGGGTATCGGGCCATACATCTACATTATTTTGTACGAGATATCGGATTCATTCTCCAGCTCCTCAGTTGCTGCACAAACACTTGTATATATGTCGTGACCCAGACTAAGTTTAGGAAACAGCTGAAGAACATGGTAAAATACCCTTTTACCCAAATGGGGAAATTAAGTAAATGATGAGCTGGATTGAATAATTCAGTTTCAGAATCCATTCAATCCACTCTCCGTGGGGTCAGTGATACAGACACAGTGAGGGGAGTCTGCTCTCTCCAATCTTTGTGATACAGACTGTGTATGTTCAATTGGCAGTCCTGGTGATCTGCTACAGACACAGATTGATTGGTCTGTTGTCTGTAGGTCAATGATACAGTGGGGTCAGTCTCCTCTCCCCAAAGTACGTGACACTGACACAGTGGGGACAATCTCCCCGCTCTTGCGTATGTGACAAAGAGACAGTGAGTTTGCTCTGCTCTCTCTCTGGGATACCTGTGAACAAACAAATATGAATGAAGAGTAGGTGAGTTAGCCATTGAGTCCGATCTGCCATTTGATCAGTTCATGGTTGATCTGGCTACAGCCTTAATCCTCTTTTCCACCTACTTTCTATTCCCATTGAGTCCCTTGTTAATGAAGAGTCCATATAACTATTCCATACAAGTCAGTAATGAGTCTGCCTCCATTATTTTCTAGAATATCCTTCCACACACTAGTGTACAGTGAGGTGAAACACATGTTGTATGTGCTGCCACAAATGCTTTGTCAGTTTTAAAAGCAAGCTTACAGAGTTTAGATTTGATAAATTTGTTTAAACTCATCTATACCTGAGACAAGACAGGGACTCTGAAGTAGTGAACAATTTCTGATTGTGTTAAGTTTCATTAAGAAATGCTGACTCATCTGACAACAAAACTCAATTGAAAGAATATGCAAGAGACAAAAATGTTATCAGACCATAAGGCGGAGGAGCAGAATTTAGGCCATTCAGCCCAATGAGTCTGGTCTGCCATTCAACCATGGGTGATAATTTTTTCAGCCCCATTCTCCCAATTTCTCCCTGTAACCCTATACCCTCTTGATACTCAAAACCTATCGATCTCAGTCTTAAATATGCCCAATGGCCTGGCCTCCACAGCCTTTTGTGGCAGTGAATTCTGCAGATTTATCACTCTCTGGCTGAAGACATTTCTAATTATCTCCATTCAAAAAGGTTTTCCCTTTACTCTAAGGCTTTGCCCTTGGGTCTTAGTCTCTCCTACCAATGGAAACATCTTCCCAACATCTACTCTGTTCAAGCCATTCAGTATTCTGTATGTTTTAATTAGATCCCCCCTCATCCTTCTAACCTCTATCAAATATAAACCCAGAATCCTCAAATGTTCCTCATATGTTCAGCTTTTAATTCCTGGTAATTTTTATTTCATTTCAATTACTTTGCTGTTTTGCGTGTTTTGCACTTCTTATGTACTCTATGCTACCCTGTGTATGATCGTGCAGTTTGTCCTGTCCATGTAGCACCTTGGTCCCGGAGGAACTCTGCCCCATTTTTTCTGTATCAATTGTATATGGTAGAAAAGACAAAAACAGCTATTCTTGACCTTTGACCCTTGACTCCTGGGATCATCATCGTGAAGCTTCTCTGAACACATTCCAGGGACAATACATCCTTCCCCAAAACTGCACACAATACTCCAAAAGTGTTCTGACCAGAACCTTATAGAGCCCTCTCGCGCCTCAGAAGTACATCCTTGCTTTAATGTTCTTGTCTTCTCAAGATAAAAGCCTTTCCTGCACTTGCCTTCCTAACTACTGACTCAACCAGCAAGTTTACCTTGAGAGAATCCTGAATTAAAACTTCCAAGTCTCTTTGCCTTTCAGACTTCTGAATTTTCTCATCATTTAGACAATAGTCCATGCTGCTATTCTTCCTAACAAAGTGCATGATATCACACTTTCCCACATTGTGCTCCATCTGCCACTTCTTTGTCCACTCTCCTAACCTGTCCAAATCCTTCTGCAGCCACCCCGCCTCCTCAATGCTGCCTGTCGCTCTACTTATCTTTGTATCTTCTGGAAAGTAAGCCAGAATGCCCTCAGTTCCTTCATTGTGATCATTAATCTATAAAGTGAAAAGTTGGGGTCCCAACACTGAGCCTTGCAGAATACCAGTTGTCACTGGCTGCCATCCTGAGAAGGACCGTTTCATCCCACTCTCGGCTCCCTGCCAGACAGCCAGGCTTCTATCCATGCCAGCACCTTGACTCCAACACCATAGGCCCTTACCTCCTGTGCAACACCTTGTCAAAGGCAGTCTTGAAGTCCAGGCAGATAAAATCTGTTGTCTCTCCTGGACTAATCTACTTGTTACTCGCTCAAGGAATTCTAGCAGATTTGACCTCCCCTTGATGAAACCATGCTGACTTTTCCCTATTTTACCATAAACTTACAACTATTCAGAACTCTTATCCTTCATAATGGATTCAAGGATCTTAACCACGAGTGAGGCTAGGCTAATCGGTCTGTCATTTTCCATCATTTGCCTTACTCCCTTCTAAGTATTTAATATATTTTATACATAATTCAATATTTAATCTTCTCGCTCCTTTTTTTTATTGCCCTCTGTTGGTTTTTGTCTGCTTCCCAACCTTCTGGTTTCCCACTGCCTTTTGCCACATTATATGCTTTCCCTTTTGCTTTTATGCTATCCCAGACTTCCGTAGTCAGCCATGGTTACCTCATCCTCCCTGTACCATGCTTCCTTTTCCCTCGGGATGAATCTCTGCTGTGTCTCCTGAATTACTCCCAGAAACTCCTGCCATTGCTGTTCCACTGCCTTTCCTGCTCGGCTCCTCTCCCAGTCAATTCTACCCAGCTCCTCCCTCATGCCTCTGTAGTTGCCTTTATTCAGCTGTAATACATTACCTCTGATTTTATCTTCTCCATTTCAAATTGCAGAGTAAATTCGATCACATTATGATCACTGCTTCCTAAGGGTTCCTTCACATTAAGCTCCCTTATCAAGTCTGCCTCATTGAACAACACAAAACCCAGAATTGCCTGTTCCCCAGTGGGGCCTGCCACAAGCTGTTCCAAAAAGCCATCAGTATACATCCCACAAATTCCTTTTCTTGCAATCCAATACCAGTCTGATTTTCCCAATCTACCTGCACATTGAAATCCCCCATGATCACTGTAACTTTGCCTTTCCAACACCTCTTTTCTATTTCCTGATGTATCTTGTGTCCCACTTCCTGAATACTGTTTGGAGGCCTGTATATAACTCCAAGAAGGTTTTGCTTTAAATTTGGCGTTCCTCAGTTCTGCCCACACAGATTCTACACCTTCTAACCTTACATCCTTTCTTACTATTGAGTTAATTTCATTTTTTACTGATAAGGCATCACCACTCCCTCAGCCCACCTGGCCTTTTTTTGATAGGATGTATATTATGGAACATTCATCTCCCAATTCTGAATCCCTTACAGCCAAGTCTCTGTGATGCCCACCATGTCATTACTGCAAATTTTGATCTGCATCACAATCTCATTTCCCTTATTCCTTATCCTGTGTGCATTCAGGTATGAGACCTTCAGTCCTGTACTAAGTGTCCCTCTCCTCATTGTCATTCACTTGTCCAGTTATCCTCATCATAAATACAAGACAGGCATCAAACTGGGTCTGAAACCTAACTCCTGGATACAAAATCACTTCCTTCCTTGATACAAAACACCTCAAGTGCTCACATGGACAAAATCCCCTGACTCCTGTCTTTGAAAGTTGCTAAACTCGAAAAGGCATCCCTTTGATCGAGCAAAACCCAACCTGGTCCAGGAACACACTCCAACTTCCCCCAGGATATAGGGAGCACTTACAATGTGGCCACTCGAACCCTTGTTTTGTAGTTAATTTGGCCCATTGCTCAATGTTAGTTAAAACTTACTGTTTAACACCAACCTGCTCATAATGTGTGCATGGTTAATTTAATCGACTTTCCCATCTGCATAAATTGTCTTTTATTTTTGCACTGTCTGTTGTTCTATCTCAGAATGACAGGCCTCTAATCATTGTTGTATCCCTGGCTTTAAGTCTCAAGGGCAGTTTTAGCTGAATAAGACTGGAGACAACTTCTCTCTTCTACACTAACAGCCTTTTCAATAAAACAAAACATCATTAATATTAAATCATAAAATTATTAAAAATCCAGCTTTTACTCACTCATATTTATGCATTAATTCTTTGTTAATTCCAGCATAATGTAAGTGTTTCTAATGCAGTTGCTTTGTTGTGACCCATAGACTGGTGTGGTACTGTTCTGAGAATAAGTGCGGCTGTGCGACTGTACAAGGTGGCTTCTTTTACGTCGACTGCTTTGGAAAGAAAACATTTGCCACTTTCCATAGTGTAAAATTAACAAATGTGTATGTTGCAAAATTTCCCTAAAAACACCAGATTAAATACATTTTTACACTAAATTCTATAACTCCAATTACTTACAATCTTCTCGATATACAAGGGCCCTGAGAACTGTTATCTATCTGGAACCAGAATCTCTTCTAATAAACAGGGTGGAGCTCGTTGCCTCTCAGTGATTATTTACACATTAGAAGGATGTATTGTCCATTGTAACAGAGACTGTTAGAAGGATCTGATCTTTTGTTCGACTCCTCCCAGATCGTCCCACCATGTCATGGTCTCTGTGGGCTGTCCTTATAACACTTAATCTATATTAACCCTTTCAGGCCCACGTACGATATTTGATTTGATTTATTGTTGTCACATGTACCTATATTCAGTGAAATGTGTGTTCCCTGTCTTTCCACAGCATCAAGAACGATAGATGGAGTTGATAGCTGGATGGTTGGTTTGTGTCATGGTCTGGGCTGTGTTCATAACTTTCTGTAGTTTCTTGTTGTCCTGGACAGAGC
The DNA here is from genome assembly GCF_037043375.1 of Chiloscyllium plagiosum. Lineage (NCBI taxonomy): Eukaryota > Metazoa > Chordata > Chondrichthyes > Orectolobiformes > Hemiscylliidae > Chiloscyllium > Chiloscyllium plagiosum. Next base: position 94,040,447 of record NW_028270150.1, read on the forward strand.
TGTTACCGTACCAAGCCTTGTTGCAGCCAGATAGAATGCTTTCTATGGTGCAGCTATAAACGTTGGGGAGAGTCCTTACGAATGTGCTGAATTTCCTTAGCCTCCTGAGAAAGAAGATGCATTCTTGCCAACTCTCTGAAGTCCTCAATACACCTCCATTCAGTCCTCTGTACATTTCCATTCAGTCCTCTGTACATCTCCATTCAGTGCTCTGTACATCTCCATTCAGTCCTCCATGTAGTCTCCCGTACCTCTCCATGCAGTCCCCCATTTCCATAGCCCCCCATGCAGTCCCCAAACACTACCATGTAGTCTCCCAGACCCCTCCTTGCAGTCTCCCATACACCTCCATGCAGTCTCCCATACCCCTCCATGTAGTCTCCCATACTCTTCCATGCAGGCCCCCATACCCCTCCATGCAGGCCCCCACACCCCTCCATGCAGTCTCCCATACCCCTCCATGCAGTCTCCCATACCCCACCATGCAGGCGCCCATACCCCTCCATGTAGTCTCCCATATTCTTCCATGCAGGCCCCAATACCCCTCCATGCAGTCTCCCATACCCATCCATGCAGGCCCCCATACCCCACCATGCAGTCTCCCATACCCCTCGATGCAGTCTCCCATACCCCTCGATGCAGTCTCCCATACCCCTCCATGCAGTCTCCCATACCCCTCCATGCAGGCCCCCATACCCCTCGATGCAGTCTCCCATACCCCTCCATGTAGTCTCCCATACTCTTCCATGTAGTTTCCCATACCCCCCCATGCAGGCCCCCAAACCCCTCCATGCAGTCTCCCATACCCCTCCATGCAGGCCCCCATACCCCTCCATGTAGTCTCCCATACCCCTCCATGTAGTCTCCCATTCTCTTCCATGTAGTTTCCCATACCCCCCCATGCAGGCCCCCAAACCCCTCCATGCAGTCCCCCATACCCCTCCATGCAGGCCCCCATGCCCCTCCATGCAGTCTCCCATACCCCTTCATGCAGGCGCCCACACCCCTCCATGCAGTCCCCCATACCCCTCCATGCAGTCTCCCATACCCCTCCATGCAGTCCCCCATACCCCTCCATGCAGTCTCCCATATCCCTCCATGCAGTCTCCCATACCCATCCATGCAGTCCCCCATACCCCTCCATGCAGTCCCCCATACCCCTCCATGAAGTCTCCCATACCCCTCCATGCAGTCTCCCATACCCATCCATGCAGTCCCCCATACCCCTCCATGCAGTCCCCCATTCCCCTCCATGCAGGCCCCCATACTCTTCCATGTAGTCTCCCATACACCTCCACGTAGTCTCCCATACTCTTCCATGTAGTCTCCCATACCCCTCCATGCAGTCCCCCATACCCCTCCATGTAGTCTCCCATACCCCTCCATGCAGTCTCCCATACCCATCCATGCAGTCCCCCATACCCCTCCATGCAGTCCCCCATTCCCCTCCATGCAGGCCCCCATACTCTTCCATGTAGTCTCCCATACACCTCCATGCAGGCCCCCATACTCTTCCATGTAGTCTCCCATACACCTCCATGTAGTCTCCCATACTCTTCCATGTAGTCTCCCATACCCCTCCATGCAGTCTCCCATACCCCTCCATGCAGGCGCCCATACCCCTCCGTGCAGTCTCCCATACCCCTCCATGCAGTCCCCCATACCCCTCCAAGCAGTCCCCCATTCCCCTCCATGCAGTCTCCCATACCCCTCCATGCAGGCGCCCATACCCCTCCGTGTAGTCTCCCATACCCCTCCATGCAGTCCCCCATACCCCCCCATGCAGTCTCCCATACCCCTCCATGCAGTCTCCCATACCCCTCCATACAATCTCCCATACCCCTCCATGCAGTCTCCCATACCCCTCCATGCAGGCGCCCATACCCCTCCGTGCAGTCTCCCATACCCCTCCATGCAGTCCCCCATACCCCTCCAAGCAGTCCCCCATTCCCCTCCATGCAGTCTCCCATACCCCTCCATGCAGGCGCCCATACCCCTCCGTGTAGTCTCCCATACCCCTCCATGCAGTCCCCCATACCCCCCCATGCAGTCTCCCATACCCCTCCATGCAGTCTCCCATACCCCTCCATACAATCTCCCATACCCCTCCATGCATTCCCCCATATCCCTCCATGCAGGCGCCCATACCCCCCCATGCAGTCCCCCATACCCCTCCGTGCAGTCTCCCATACTCTTCCATGTAGTCTCCCATACCCCTGCATGCAGGCCCCCATGCCCCTCCATTCATTCCCCCATTCCCCTCCATGTAGTCCCACATACCCCTCCATGCAGGCCCCCATACCCCTCCATGTAGTCTCCCATACCCCTCCATGTAGTCTCCCATACCCCTCCATGTAGTCTCCCATACCCCTCCATGCAGGCCCCCATACCCCTCCATGTAGTCTCCCATACCCCTCCATGCAGGCCCCCACACCCCTCCATGCAGTCCCCGATACCGCTCCATGCAGGCCCCCATAACCCTCCATACAATCTCCCATACCCCTCCATGCAGTCTCCCATACCCCTCCATGCAGTCCCTGATACCGCTCCATGCAGTCCCCCATACCCCTCCATGCAGTCTCCCATACCCCTCCATGTAGTCTCCCATACCCCTCCATGCAGTCTCCCATACCACTCCATGCAGTCCCCCATACCCCTCCATGCAGTCCCCCATACCCCTCCAGGCAGGCCCCCACACCCCTCCATGCAGTCCCCGATACCGCTCCATGCAGGCCCCCATAACCCTCCATGCAGTCTCCCATACCCCTCCATGCAGTCTCCCATACCCCCCCATGCAGTCTCCCATACCCCTCCATGTAGTCTCCCATACCCCTCCATGCAGTCTCCCATACCCCTCCATGTAATCTCCCATACCCCTCCATGCAGTCTCCCATACCCCTCCATGCAGTCTCCCATACTCTTCCATGTAATCTCCCATACCCCTCCATGCAGTCTCCCATACCACTCCATGCAGTCTCCCATACCCCTTCATGCAGTCTCCCATACCCCTCCATGCAGTCTCCCATACACCTCCATGCAGTCCCCCATACCCCCCCATGCAGGCCCCCATACCCCTCCATGCAGGCCCCCATACCCCTCCATGCAGGCCCCCATACCCCTCCATGCAGGCCCCCATACCCCTCCATACAATCTCCCATACCCCTTCATGCAGTCTCCCATACCCCTCCATGTAGTCTCCCATACCCCTCCATGCAGTCTCCCATACCCCTCCACGTAGTCTCCCATACCCCTCCATGTAGTCTCCCATACCCCTCCATGCAGTCTCCCATACCCCTCCATGCAGTCCCCCTACCCCTCCATGCAGTCCCCCATACCCCTCCATGCAGTCTCCCATACCCCTCCATGTAGTCTCCCATACCCCTCCATGCAGTCTCCCATACCCCTCCATGTAGTCTCCCATACCCCTCCATGCAGGCCCCCATACTCTTCCATGTAGTCCCCCATACCCCTCCATGCAGTCCCCCTACCCCTCCATGCAGTCCCCCACACCCCTCCATGCAGTCTCCCATACCCCTCCATGCAGTTCCCCATACCCCCCCATGCAGTCCCCCATACCCCTCCGTGCAGTCTCCCATACTCTTCCATGTAGTCTCCCATACCCCTGCATGCAGGCCCCCATGCCCCTCCATTCATTCCCCCATTCCCCTCCATGTAGTCCCACATACCCCTCCATGCAGGCCCCCATACCCCTCCATGTAGTCTCCCATACCCCTCCATGTAGTCTCCCATACCCCTCCATGTAGTCTCCCATACCCCTCCATGCAGGCCCCCATACCCCTCCATGTAGTCTCCCATACTCTTCCATGTAGTCTCCCATACCCCTCCATGCAGTCTCCCATACCCCTCCATACAATCTCCCATACCCCTCCATGCAGTCTCCCATACCCCTCCATGTAGTCTCCCATACTCTTCCATGTAGTCTCCCATACCCCTCCATGCAGTCTCCCATACTCTTCCATGTAGTCTCCCATACCCCTCCTTGCAGTCTCCCATACTCCTCCATGCAGGCCCCATTCCCCTCCATGCAGTCCCCGATACCCCTCCATGCAGTCTCCCATACCCCTCCATGCAGTCCCCCATACCCCCCCATGCAGGCCCCCATACCCCTCTATGCAGGCCCCCATACCCCTCCATGCAGTCTCCCATACCCCTCCATGCAGTCTCCCATACCCCTCGATGCAGTCTCCCATACCCCTCCAGGCAGGCCCCCACACCCCTCCATGCAGTCCCCGATACCGCTCCATGCAGTCCCCCATACCCCTCCATGCAGGCCCCCACAACCCTCCATGCCGTCTCCCATACCACTCCATGCAGTCTCCCATACCCCTTCATGCAGTCTCCCATACCCCTCCATGCAGTCTCCCATACCCCTCCATGCAGTCTCCCATACCCCTCCATGCAGTCCCCGATACCACTCCATGCAGTCTCCCATACCCATCCATGCAGGCCCCCATACCCCACCATGCAGTCTCCCATACCCCTCGATGCAGTCTCCCATACCCCTCGATGCAGTCTCCCATACCCCTCCATGCAGTCTCCCATACCCCTCCATGCAGGCCCCCATACCCCTCGATGCAGTCTCCCATACCCCTCCATGTAGTCTCCCATACTCTTCCATGTAGTTTCCCATACCCCCCCATGCAGGCCCCCAAACCCCTCCATGCAGTCTCCCATACCCCTCCATGCAGGCCCCCATACCCCTCCATGTAGTCTCCCATACCCCTCCATGTAGTCTCCCATTCTCTTCCATGTAGTTTCCCATACCCCCCCATGCAGGCCCCCAAACCCCTCCATGCAGTCACCCATACCCCTCCATGCAGGCCCCCATGCCCCTCCATGCAGTCTCCCATACCCCTTCATGCAGGCGCCCACACCCCTCCATGCAGTCCCCCATACCCCTCCATGCAGTCTCCCATACCCCTCCATGCAGTCCCCCATACCCCTCCATGCAGTCTCCCATATCCCTCCATGCAGTCTCCCATACCCATCCATGCAGTCCCCCATACCCCTCCATGCAGTCCCCCATACCCCTCCATGAAGTCTCCCATACCCCTCCATGCAGTCTCCCATACCCATCCATGCAGTCCCCCATACCCCTCCATGCAGTCCCCCATTCCCCTCCATGCAGGCCCCCATACTCTTCCATGTAGTCTCCCATACACCTCCACGTAGTCTCCCATACTCTTCCATGTAGTCTCCCATACCCCTCCATGCAGTCCCCCATACCCCTCCATGTAGTCTCCCATACCCCTCCATGCAGTCTCCCATACCCATCCATGCAGTCCCCCATACCCCTCCATGCAGTCCCCCATTCCCCTCCATGCAGGCCCCCATACTCTTCCATGTAGTCTCCCATACACCTCCATGCAGGCCCCCATACTCTTCCATGTAGTCTCCCATACACCTCCATGTAGTCTCCCATACTCTTCCATGTAGTCTCCCATACCCCTCCATGCAGTCTCCCATACCCCTCCATGCAGGCGCTCATACACCTCCGTGCAGTCTCCCATACCCCTCCATGCAGTCCCCCATACCCCTCCAAGCAGTCCCCCATTCCCCTCCATGCAGTCTCCCATACCCCTCCATGCAGGCGCCCATACCCCTCCGTGTAGTCTCCCATACCCCTCCATGCAGTCCCCCATACCCCCCCATGCAGTCTCCCATACCCCTCCATGCAGTCTCCCATACCCCTCCATACAATCTCCCATACCCCTCCATGCATTCCCCTATATCCCTCCATGCAGGCGCCCAAACCCCTCCATGCAGTCACCCATACCCCTCCATGCAGGCCCCCATGCCCCTCCATGCAGTCTCCCATACCCCTTCATGCAGGCGCCCACACCCCTCCATGCAGTCCCCCATACCCCTCCATGCAGTCTCCCATACCCCTCCATGCAGTCCCCCATACCCCTCCATGCAGTCTCCCATATCCCTCCATGCAGTCTCCCATACCCATCCATGCAGTCCCCCATACCCCTCCATGCAGTCCCCCATACCCCTCCATGAAGTCTCCCATACCCCTCCATGCAGTCTCCCATACCCATCCATGCAGTCCCCCATACCCCTCCATGCAGTCCCCCATTCCCCTCCATGCAGGCCCCCATACTCTTCCATGTAGTCTCCCATACACCTCCACGTAGTCTCCCATACTCTTCCATGTAGTCTCCCATACCCCTCCATGCAGTCCCCCATACCCCTCCATGTAGTCTCCCATACCCCTCCATGCAGTCTCCCATACCCATCCATGCAGTCCCCCATACCCCTCCATGCAGTCCCCCATTCCCCTCCATGCAGGCCCCCATACTCTTCCATGTAGTCTCCCATACACCTCCATGCAGGCCCCCATACTCTTCCATGTAGTCTCCCATACACCTCCATGTAGTCTCCCATACTCTTCCATGTAGTCTCCCATACCCCTCCATGCAGTCTCCCATACCCCTCCATGCAGGCGCCCATACCCCTCCGTGCAGTCTCCCATACCCCTCCATGCAGTCCCCCATACCCCTCCAAGCAGTCCCCCATTCCCCTCCATGCAGTCTCCCATACCCCTCCATGCAGGCGCCCATACCCCTCCGTGTAGTCTCCCATACCCCTCCATGCAGTCCCCCATACCCCCCCATGCAGTCTCCCATACCCCTCCATGCAGTCTCCCATACCCCTCCATACAATCTCCCATACCCCTCCATGCATTCCCCCATATCCCTCCATGCAGGCGCCCATACCCCTCCATGCAGTCTCCCATACCCCTCCATACAATCTCCCATACCCCTCCATGCAGTCCCCCATACCCCCCCATGCAGGCCCCCATACCCCTCCATGCAGGCCCCCATACCCCTCCATGCATTCCCCCATATCCCTCCATGCAGGCGCCCATACCCCTCCATGCATTCTCCCATACCCCTCCATACAATCTCCCATACCCTCCATGCAGTCCCCCATACCCCCCCATGCAGGCCCCCATACCCCTCCATGCAGGCCCCCATACCCCTCCATGCAGGCCCCCATACCCCTCCATACAATCTCCCATACCCCTCCATGCAGTCTCCCATACCCCTCCATGCAGTCCCTGATACCGCTCCATGCAGTCCCCCATACCCCTCCATGCAGTCTCCCATACCCCTCCATGTAGTCTCCCATACCCCTCCATGCAGTCTCCCATACCACTCCATGCAGTCCCCCATACCCCTCCATGCAGTCCCCCATACCCCTCCAGGCAGGCCCCCACACCCCTCCATGCAGTCCCCGATACCGCTCCATGCAGGCCCCCATAACCCTCCATGCAGTCTCCCATACCCCTCCATGCAGTCTCCCATACCCCCCCATGCAGTCTCCCATACCCCTCCATGTAGTCTCCCATACCCCTCCATGCAGTCTCCCATACCCCTCCATGTAATCTCCCATACCCCTCCATGCAGTCTCCCATACCCCTCCATGCAGTCTCCCATACTCTTCCATGTAATCTCCCATACCCCTCCATGCAGTCTCCCATACCACTCCATGCAGTCTCCCATACCCCTTCATGCAGTCTCCCATACCCCTCCATGCAGTCTCCCATACACCTCCATGCAGTCCCCCATACCCCCCCATGCAGGCCCCCATACCCCTCCATGCAGGCCCCCATACCCCTCCATGCAGGCCCCCATACCCCTCCATGCAGGCCCCCATACCCCTCCATACAATCTCCCATACCCCTTCATGCAGTCTCCCATACCCCTCCATGTAGTCTCCCATACCCCTCCATGCAGTCTCCCATACCCCTCCATGCAGTCCCCCTACCCCTCCATGCAGTCCCCCATACCCCTCCATGCAGTCTCCCATACCCCTCCATGTAGTCTCCCATACCCCTCCATGCAGTCTCCCATACCCCTCCATGTAGTCTCCCATACCCCTCCATGCAGGCCCCCATACTCTTCCATGTAGTCCCCCATACCCCTCCATGCAGTCCCCCTACCCCTCCATGCAGTCCCCCACACCCCTCCATGCAGTCTCCCATACCCCTCCATGCAGTTCCCCATACCCCCCCATGCAGTCCCCCATACCCCTCCGTGCAGTCTCCCATACTCTTCCATGTAGTCTCCCATACCCCTGCATGCAGGCCCCCATGCCCCTCCATTCATTCCCCCATTCCCCTCCATGTAGTCCCACATACCCCTCCATGCAGGCCCCCATACCCCTCCATGTAGTCTCCCATACCCCTCCATGTAGTCTCCCATACCCCTCCATGTAGTCTCCCATACCCCTCCATGCAGGCCCCCATACCCCTCCATGTAGTCTCCCATACTCTTCCATGTAGTCTCCCATACCCCTCCATGCAGTCTCCCATACCCCTCCATACAATCTCCCATACCCCTCCATGCAGTCTCCCATACCCCTCCATGTAGTCTCCCATACTCTTCCATGTAGTCTCCCATACCCCTCCATGCAGTCTCCCATACTCTTCCATGTAGTCTCCCATACCCCTCCTTGCAGTCTCCCATACTCCTCCATGCAGGCCCCATTCCCCTCCATGCAGTCCCCGATACCCCTCCATGCAGTCTCCCATACCCCTCCATGCAGTCCCCCATACCCCCCCATGCAGGCCCCCATACCCCTCTATGCAGGCCCCCATACCCCTCCATGCAGTCTCCCATACCCCTCCATGCAGTCTCCCATACCCCTCGATGCAGTCTCCCATACCCCTCCAGGCAGGCCCCCACACCACTCCATGCAGTCCCCGATACCGCTCCATGCAGTCCCCCATACCCCTCCATGCAGGCCCCCACAACCCTCCATGCCGTCTCCCATACCACTCCATGCAGTCTCCCATACCCCTTCATGCAGTCTCCCATACCCCTCCATGCAGTCTCCCATACCCCTCCATGCAGTCTCCCATACCCCTCCATGCAGTCCCCGATACCACTCCATGCAGTCTCCCATACCCATCCATGCAGGCCCCCATACCCCACCATGCAGTCTCCCATACCCCTCGATGCAGTCTCCCATACCCCTCGATGCAGTCTCCCATACCCCTCCATGCAGTCTCCCATACCCCTCCATGCAGGCCCCCATACCCCTCGATGCAGTCTCCCATACCCCTCCATGTAGTCTCCCATACTCTTCCATGTAGTTTCCCATACCCCCCCATGCAGGCCCCCAAACCCCTCCATGCAGTCTCCCATACCCCTCCATGCAGGCCCCCATACCCCTCCATGTAGTCTCCCATACCCCTCCATGTAGTCTCCCATTCTCTTCCATGTAGTTTCCCATACCCCCCCATGCAGGCCCCCAAACCCCTCCATGCAGTCACCCATACCCCTCCATGCAGGCCCCCATGCCCCTCCATGCAGTCTCCCATACCCCTTCATGCAGGCGCCCACACCCCTCCATGCAGTCCCCCATACCCCTCCATGCAGTCTCCCATACCCCTCCATGCAGTCCCCCATACCCCTCCATGCAGTCTCCCATATCCCTCCATGCAGTCTCCCATACCCATCCATGCAGTCCCCCATACCCCTCCATGCAGTCCCCCATACCCCTCCATGAAGTCTCCCATACCCCTCCATGCAGTCTCCCATACCCATCCATGCAGTCCCCCATACCCCTCCATGCAGTCCCCCATTCCCCTCCATGCAGGCCCCCATACTCTTCCATGTAGTCTCCCATACACCTCCACGTAGTCTCCCATACTCTTCCATGTAGTCTCCCATACCCCTCCATGCAGTCCCCCATACCCCTCCATGTAGTCTCCCATACCCCTCCATGCAGTCTCCCATACCCATCCATGCAGTCCCCCATACCCCTCCATGCAGTCCCCCATTCCCCTCCATGCAGGCCCCCATACTCTTCCATGTAGTCTCCCATACACCTCCATGCAGGCCCCCATACTCTTCCATGTAGTCTCCCATACACCTCCATGTAGTCTCCCATACTCTTCCATGTAGTCTCCCATACCCCTCCATGCAGTCTCCCATACCCCTCCATGCAGGCGCTCATACCCCTCCGTGCAGTCTCCCATACCCCTCCATGCAGTCCCCCATACCCCTCCAAGCAGTCCCCCATTCCACTCCATGCAGTCTCCCATACCCCTCCATGCAGGCGCCCATACCCCTCCGTGTAGTCTCCCATACCCCTCCATGCAGTCCCCCATACCCCCCCATGCAGTCTCCCATACCCCTCCATGCAGTCTCCCATACCCCTCCATACAATCTCCCATACCCCTCCATGCATTCCCCCATATCCCTCCATGCAGGCGCCCAAACCCCTCCATGCAGTCCCCCATACCCCTCCATGCAGGCCCCCATGCCCCTCCATGCAGTCTCCCATACCCCTTCATGCAGGCGCCCACACCCCTCCATGCAGTCCCCCATACCCCTCCATGCAGTCTCCCATACCCCTCCATGCAGTCCCCCATACCCCTCCATGCAGTCTCCCATATCCCTCCATGCAGTCTCCCATACCCATCCATGCAGTCCCCCATACCCCTCCATGCAGTCCCCCATACCCCTCCATGAAGTCTCCCATACCCCTCCATGCAGTCTCCCATACCCATCCATGCAGTCCCCCATACCCCTCCATGCAGTCCCCCATTCCCCTCCATGCAGGCCCCCATACTCTTCCATGTAGTCTCCCATACACCTCCACGTAGTCTCCCATACTCTTCCATGTAGTCTCCCATACCCCTCCATGCAGTCCCCCATACCCCTCCATGTAGTCTCCCATACCCCTCCATGCAGTCTCCCATACCCATCCATGCAGTCCCCCATACCCCTCCATGCAGTCCCCCATTCCCCTCCATGCAGGCCCCCATACTCTTCCATGTAGTCTCCCATACACCTCCATGCAGGCCCCCATACTCTTCCATGTAGTCTCCCATACACCTCCATGTAGTCTCCCATACTCTTCCATGTAGTCTCCCATACCCCTCCATGCAGTCTCCCACACCCCTCCATGCAGGCGCCCATACCCCTCCGTGCAGTCTCCCATACCCCTCCATGCAGTCCCCCATACCCCTCCAAGCAGTCCCCCATTCCCCTCCATGCAGTCTCCCATACCCCTCCATGCAGGCGCCCATACCCCTCCGTGTAGTCTCCCATACCCCTCCATGCAGTCCCCCATACCCCCCCATGCAGTCTCCCATACCCCTCCATGCAGTCTCCCATACCCCTCCATACAATCTCCCATACCCCTCCATGCATTCCCCCATATCCCTCCATGCAGGCGCCCATACCCCTCCATGCAGTCTCCCATACCCCTCCATACAATCTCCCATACCCCTCCATGCAGTCCCCCATACCCCCCCATGCAGGCCCCCATACCCCTCCATGCAGGCCCCCATACCACTCCATGCATTCCCCCATATCCCTCCATGCAGGCGCCCATACCCCTCCATGCATTCTCCCATACCCCTCCATACAATCTCCCATACCCTCCATGCAGTCCCCCATACCCCCCCATGCAGGCCCCCATACCCCTCCATGCAGGCCCCCATACCCCTCCATGCAGGCCCCCATACCCCTCCATACAATCTCCCATACCCCTCCATGCAGTCTCCCATACCCCTCCATGCAGTCCCTGATACCGCTCCATGCAGTCCCCCATACCCCTCCATGCAGTCTCCCATACCCCTCCATGTAGTCTCCCATACCCCTCCATGCAGTCTCCCATACCACTCCATGCAGTCCCCCATACCCCTCCATGCAGTCCCCCATACCCCTCCAGGCAGGCCCCCACACCCCTCCATGCAGTCCCCGATACCGCTCCATGCAGGCCCCCATAACCCTCCATGCAGTCTCCCATACCCCTCCATGCAGTCTCCCATACCCCCCCATGCAGTCTCCCATACCCCTCCATGTAGTCTCCCATACCCCTCCATGCAGTCTCCCATACCCCTCCATGTAATCTCCCATACCCCTCCATGCAGTCTCCCATACCCCTCCATGCAGTCTCCCATACTCTTCCATGTAATCTCCCATACCCCTCCATGCAGTCTCCCATACCACTCCATGCAGTCTCCCATACCCCTTCATGCAGTCTCCCATACCCCTCCATGCAGTCTCCCATATACCTCCATGCAGTCCCCCATACCCCCCCATGCAGGCCCCCATACCCCTCCATGCAGGCCCCCATACCCCTCCATGCAGGCCCCCATACCCCTCCATGCAGGCCCCCATACCCCTCCATACAATCTCCCATACCCCTTCATGCAGTCTCCCATACCCCTCCATGTAGTCTCCCATACCCCTCCATGCAGTCTCCCATACCCCTCCACGTAGTCTCCCATACCCCTCCATGTAGTCTCCCATACCCCTCCATGCAGTCTCCCATACCCCTCCATGCAGTCCCCCTACCCCTCCATGCAGTCCCCCATACCCCTCCATGCAGTCTCCCATACCCCTCCATGTAGTCTCCCATACCCCTCCATGCAGTCTCCCATACCCCTCCATGTAGTCTCCCATACCCCTCCATGCAGGCCCCCATACTCTTCCATGTAGTCCCCCATACCCCTCCATGCAGTCCCCCTACCCCTCCATGCAGTCCCCCACACCCCTCCATGCAGTCTCCCATACCCCTCCATGCAGTTCCCCATACCCCCCCATGCAGTCCCCCATACCCCTCCGTGCAGTCTCCCATACTCTTCCATGTAGTCTCCCATACCCCTGCATGCAGGCCCCCATGCCCCTCCATTCATTCCCCCATTCCCCTCCATGTAGTCCCACATACCCCTCCATGCAGGCCCCCATACCCCTCCATGTAGTCTCCCATACCCCTCCATGTAGTCTCCCATACCCCTCCATGTAGTCTCCCATACCCCTCCATGCAGGCCCCCATACCCCTCCATGTAGTCTCCCATACTCTTCCATGTAGTCTCCCATACCCCTCCATGCAGTCTCCCATACCCCTCCATACAATCTCCCATACCCCTCCATGCAGTCTCCCATACCCCTCCATGTAGTCTCCCATACTCTTCCATGTAGTCTCCCATACCCCTCCTTGCAGTCTCCCATACTCCTCCATGCAGGCCCCATTCCCCTCCATGCAGTCCCCGATACCCCTCCATGCAGTCTCCCATACCCCTCCATGCAGTCCCCCATACCCCCCCATGCAGGCCCCCATACCCCTCTATGCAGGCCCCCATACCCCTCCATGCAGTCTCCCATACCCCTCCATGCAGTCTCCCATACCCCTCGATGCAGTCTCCCATACCCCTCCAGGCAGGCCCCCACACCCCTCCATGCAGTCCCCGATACCGCTCCATGCAGTCCCCCATACCCCTCCATGCAGGCCCCCACAACCCTCCATGCCGTCTCCCATACCACTCCATGCAGTCTCCCATACCCCTTCATGCAGTCTCCCATACCCCTCCATGCAGTCTCCCATACCCCTCCATGCAGTCTCCCATACCCCTCCATGCAGTCCCCGATACCACTCCATGCAGTCTCCCATACCCATCCATGCAGGCCCCCATACCCCACCATGCAGTCTCCCATACCCCTCGATGCAGTCTCCCATACCCCTCGATGCAGTCTCCCATACCCCTCCATGCAGTCTCCCATACCCCTCCATGCAGGCCCCCATACCCCTCGATGCAGTCTCCCATACCCCTCCATGTAGTCTCCCATACTCTTCCATGTAGTTTCCCATACCCCCCCATGCAGGCCCCCAAACCCCTCCATGCAGTCTCCCATACCCCTCCATGCAGGCCCCCATACCCCTCCATGTAGTCTCCCATACCCCTCCATGTAGTCTCCCATTCTCTTCCATGTAGTTTCCCATACCCCCCCATGCAGGCCCCCAAACCCCTCCATGCAGTCCCCCATACCCCTCCATGCAGGCCCCCATGCCCCTCCATGAAGTCTCCCATACCCCTTCATGCAGGCGCCCACACCCCTCCATGCAGTCCCCCATACCCCTCCATGCAGTCTCCCATACCCCTCCATGCAGTCCCCCATACCCCTCCATGCAGTCTCCCATATCCCTCCATGCAGTCTCCCATACCCATCCATGCAGTCCCCCATACCCCTCCATGCAGTCCCCCATACCCCTCCATGAAGTCTCCCATACCCCTCCATGCAGTCTCCCATACCCATCCATGCAGTCCCCCATACCCCTCCATGCAGTCCCCCATTCCCCTCCATGCAGGCCCCCATACTCTTCCATGTAGTCTCCCATACACCTCCACGTAGTCTCCCATTCTCTTCCATGTAGTCTCCCATACCCCTCCATGCAGTCCCCCATACCCCTCCATGTAGTCTCCCATACCCCTCCATGCAGTCTCCCATACCCATCCATGCAGTCCCCCATACCCCTCCATGCAGTCCCCCATTCCCCTCCATGCAGGCCCCCATACTCTTCCATGTAGTCTCCCATACACCTCCATGCAGGCCCCCATACTCTTCCATGTAGTCTCCCATACACCTCCATGTAGTCTCCCATACTCTTCCATGTAGTCTCCCATACCCCTCCATGCAGTCTCCCATACCCCTCCATGCAGGCGCCCATACCCCTCCGTGCAGTCTCCCATACCCCTCCATGCAGTCCCCCATACCCCTCCAAGCAGTCCCCCATTCCCCTCCATGCAGTCTCCCATACCCCTCCATGCAGGCGCCCATACCCCTCCGTGTAGTCTCCCATACCCCTCCATGCAGTCCCCCATACCCCCCCATGCAGTCTCCCATACCCCTCCATGCAGTCTCCCATACCCCTCCATACAATCTCCCATACCCCTCCATGCATTCCCCCATATCCCTCCATGCAGGCGCCCATACCCCTCCATGCAGTCTCCCATACCCCTCCATACAATCTCCCATACCCCTCCATGCAGTCCCCCATACCCCCCCATGCAGGCCCCCATACCCCTCCATGCAGGCCCCCATACCACTCCATGCATTCCCCCATATCCCTCCATGCAGGCGCCCATACCCCTCCATGCATTCTCCCATACCCCTCCATACAATCTCCCATACCCTCCATGCAGTCCCCCATACCCCCCCATGCAGGCCCCCATACCCCTCCATGCAGGCCCCCATACCCCTCCATGCAGGCCCCCATACCCCTCCATACAATCTCCCATACCCCTCCATGCAGTCTCCCATACCCCTCCATGCAGTCCCTGATACCGCTCCATGCAGTCCCCCATACCCCTCCATGCAGTCTCCCATACCCCTCCATGTAGTCTCCCATACCCCTCCATGCAGTCTCCCATACCCCTCCATGCAGTCTCCCATACCACTCCATGCAGTCCCCCATACCCCTCCATGCAGTCCCCCATACCCCTCCAGGCAGGCCCCCACACCCCTCCATGCAGTCCCTGATACCGCTCCATGCAGTCCCCCATACCCCTCCAT
Organism: Chiloscyllium plagiosum; assembly: GCF_037043375.1. Taxonomy (NCBI): domain Eukaryota; kingdom Metazoa; phylum Chordata; class Chondrichthyes; order Orectolobiformes; family Hemiscylliidae; genus Chiloscyllium; species Chiloscyllium plagiosum. The sequence continues at coordinate 94,055,791 of NW_028270150.1, forward strand.
GCAGTCTCCCATACCACTCCATGCAGTCCCCCATACCCCTCCATGCAGTCCCCCATACCCCTCCAGGCAGGCCCCCACACCCCTCCATGCAGTCCCCGATACCGCTCCATGCAGGCCCCCATAACCCTCCATGCAGTCTCCCATACCCCTCCATGCAGTCTCCCATACCCCCCCATGCAGTCTCCCATACCCCTCCATGTAGTCTCCCATACCCCTCCATGCAGTCTCCCATACCCCTCCATGTAATCTCCCATACCCCTCCATGCAGTCTCCCATACCCCTCCATGCAGTCTCCCATACTCTTCCATGTAATCTCCCATACCCCTCCATGCAGTCTCCCATACCACTCCATGCAGTCTCCCATACCCCTTCATGCAGTCTCCCATACCCCTCCATGCAGTCTCCCATACACCTCCATGCAGTCCCCCATACCCCCCCATGCAGGCCCCCATACCCCTCCATGCAGGCCCCCATACCCCTCCATGCAGGCCCCCATACCCCTCCATGCAGGCCCCCATACCCCTCCATACAATCTCCCATACCCCTTCATGCAGTCTCCCATACCCCTCCATGTAGTCTCCCATACCCCTCCATGCAGTCTCCCATACCCCTCCACGTAGTCTCCCATACCCCTCCATGTAGTCTCCCATACCCCTCCATGCAGTCTCCCATACCCCTCCATGCAGTCCCCCTACCCCTCCATGCAGTCCCCCATACCCCTCCATGCAGTCTCCCATACCCCTCCATGTAGTCTCCCATACCCCTCCATGCAGTCTCCCATACCCCTCCATGTAGTCTCCCATACCCCTCCATGCAGGCCCCCATACTCTTCCATGTAGTCCCCCATACCCCTCCATGCAGTCCCCCTACCCCTCCATGCAGTCCCCCACACCCCTCCATGCAGTCTCCCATACCCCTCCATGCAGTTCCCCATACCCCCCCATGCAGTCCCCCATACCCCTCCGTGCAGTCTCCCATACTCTTCCATGTAGTCTCCCATACCCCTGCATGCAGGCCCCCATGCCCCTCCATTCATTCCCCCATTCCCCTCCATGTAGTCCCCCATACCCCTCCATGCAGGCCCCCATACCCCTCCATGTAGTCTCCCATACCCCTCCATGTAGTCTCCCATACCCCTCCATGTAGTCTCCCATACCCCTCCATGCAGGCCCCCATACCCCTCCATGTAGTCTCCCATACTCTTCCATGTAGTCTCCCATACCCCTCCATGCAGTCTCCCATACCCCTCCATACAATCTCCCATACCCCTCCATGCAGTCTCCCATACCCCTCCATGTAGTCTCCCATACTCTTCCATGTAGTCTCCCATACCCCTCCATGCAGTCTCCCATACTCTTCCATGTAGTCTCCCATACCCCTCCTTGCAGTCTCCCATACTCCTCCATGCAGGCCCCATTCCCCTCCATGCAGTCCCCGATACCCCTCCATGCAGTCTCCCATACCCCTCCATGCAGTCCCCCATACCCCCCCATGCAGGCCCCCATACCCCTCTATGCAGGCCCCCATACCCCTCCATGCAGTCTCCCATACCCCTCCATGAAGTCTCCCATACCCCTCGATGCAGTCTCCCATACCCCTCCAGGCAGGCCCCCACACCCCTCCATGCAGTCCCCGATACCGCTCCATGCAGTCCCCCATACCCCTCCATGCAGGCCCCCACAACCCTCCATGCCGTCTCCCATACCACTCCATGCAGTCTCCCATACCCCTTCATGCAGTCTCCCATACCCCTCCATGCAGTCTCCCATACCCCTCCATGCAGTCTCCCATACCCCTCCATGCAGTCCCCGATACCACTCCATGCAATCTCCCATACCCCTTCATGCAGTCTCCCATACCCCTCCATGTAGTCTCCCATACCCCTCCATGCAGTCTCCCATACCCCTCCATGCACTCTCCCATTCCCCTCCATGTAGTCTCCCATACCCCTCCATGTAGTCTCCCATCCCCCTCCATGCAGTCCCCCATACCCCTCCATGCAGGCCCCCATACTCTTCCATGCAGTCTCCCATACCCCTCCATGCATGCCCCCATACTCCTCCATGCAGGCCCCCATACCCCTCCACGCAGTCTCCCATACCCCTCCATGTAGTCTCCCATACTCTTCCATGCAGTCCCCCATACCCCTCCATGCAGTCTCCCATACCCCTCCATGCAGGCCCCCATACTCTTCCATGCAGTCTCCCATACCCCTCCAGGCAGTGGAGGCAGGGAGGTGATGGCTTTCTGGTATTATTGCGAGACTATCAATCTCAGATTGATACTCAGCTAATGCTCCAGGGACCCAGGTTTGAATCCTGCCACGACAAATGGTGAAATTTGTACTCTATTTTTAAACATATGCAAATAAGTTGTAAAGAAATATTCCAATGACCATGGGAAAACCCATCTGATTCACTCATACCCGACAGGGACGGAAATCCACTGTCCTCACCTGGTCTGTACTACATGTGACTCCAGACCCCCAGCAGTGTGATTGATTCTCAGTTGCCCCCTGAACTGGCCTGGCAAGCCATTCAGTTGTACCAGTCATTACAAAGTCTCAGAGAAATGAAACTGGACAGATCACCTGGCACCGCCCTAGGCAACGGAAAATGCAGGAACAGCCCTGTCGATCCTGCAACGTCCTCCTTACTGACATCTGGGGGCTACTGCCAAAACTGGGAGAGCTGTCTCACAGACTAGCCAAGCAATAACCAGAGATAGGCATACTCACAGAACCCTACTTGACATTCTATGTCCCAGTCAGCACCATCACCATCCCTGGATATGTCCTGACAGACCTAGCAGAGGAGGCAGCACAGTGGGGAGACAGTCGGGAGGGAGTTACCCTGTGAGTCCTCAACATTGACTCTGGACCCCATGGAGTCTCACAGCTTCAGGTTAAACATGAACAAGGAAAGCTCCTGCTGATTACCATGTACCGTCCTCCTCAGCTGATGAATCAGTTCTCCTCCATATTGAACAGCACTTGGAGGGACCACTGAAGGTGACAGGGGCACAACATGTACCGGGGGGGGGGGGGGGGGGGGGGGCAGATTTCAATGTTCACCATTGAGAGTGTCTCGGCAGCAGTACAACTGATTGAGCTGGTCAGGTCCTAAAGGACAGAGCTGTTAGACTGGGTCTGCGGCATGTGGTGAGGGAACCAACAAGAGGAAAAAACGTACTCGACCTCATCCTTACCAATCTGCCAGCTGCAGATACATCTGTCCACGACAGTATCAGTAAGAACAATCACCATACAGTACTTAAGGAGACAAAGTCCTGTCTTCTGATTGAGAATAACCTCCAACGTGTTGTGTGGCTCTAAATGTGTGTGAGAAATGAGACAGACTTCAAACAGATTGAGCAACTAAAACATTGACATCCATGATATGATTGGGTCATGAACAGCAGCACAATGTGTGACCCCATGGTCCAGCACATCTCCCACTCAACCATGACCATCAAGCCAGGGGATCAATCCTGGATCAATGGAGAGTACAGGGTAACATGCCAGGAACAACACCAGGCACAGCTCAAGATGAGGCTTCAACGTGGTGAAGCCACCAAACTGGACTACTTCCATGCCAGTCAGCATAAACAGGAAGTGATAGACAGAGCTGAGTGTTCCCCAACCAACAGATCAGATCGAAGGCCTGCAGTCCTGCCACATCCAGTCATGAATAGTGGTGGACAATTAAACAACTCACTGGAGAAGGAGGCTCCACAAATATTCCCATCCTCAATGAGGGAAGAGCTCAGCACATCAGTACAAAAGGTAAGGATGAAATCTTTGCAGGAATCATCAGCCAAGCGTGCTGAGTTTGTGATCCATCTCACCCCCCTCCAATGGGCCCCAGCATTACAGGTACCAGTCTTCAGCCAATTCAATTCACTCCATAGATATCACAGAATGGTGGGAGACACAGGATACTGCAATGGCTATAAGCCCTGACAACATTCCAGCAATATTACTGAAGACGTGCTCCAGAACTTGTCGCTTCCGTGACTAAACTGCTCCAGTACAGTTACTACACTGGCATCCATCCGACAATGTGGAAAATTGCCCAGGTTTGCCCTGTACTGAAATGGCAGGTCAAATCTAACCCGGCCAATTACCGTCCCATCAGTCTATTCTCGATCTCCAGTAAAGTGATGGAAGGTGACATCAGCCGTGCTATTGAGCAGCTTCTGCTCAGCAATAACCTGGTCAGTGACGCCCAGTTTGGGTTCCACTGGGACCACTCAGCTCCTGATCTCATTACAGCCTTGGTTAAAACTTGGATAAAAGAGCTGAGTTCCAGAGGGGAGGGGAGAGTGACAGCCTGTGACATCAAGGCCAATTGGACCGAGTGTGGCTTCAAGGGGTCCGAGCAAAACGGGAATCAATGGGGGACAAACTCTCTGGTGGTTAGAGTCAGACCAGACACAGAGGAAGATGGTTGTGGTTGTTGGAGGTCAGTCATCTCAGCTCCAGGACATCTCTGCAAGGTCATGTCCTTGGGTCAAACATCTCCAGCTGCTTCACGATAAGGTCCCCATAAGTACCTTTGCTTCCTCATAAGGTCAGAAGTGGGGATATTTACCGATAATTTGACAATGTTTAGCATCATTCACGACTCTTTAGATATTGAAGCAGTCCGTGTTCAAATGCAACAAGATCTGGGCAATGTCTAGGCTTTGGCTCATGAGTGGCATATAATGTTTGTGGCACACAAATGCCAGGTTCTGACCATCACCAATAAGAGACAATCTATCAACTGACCCTTGAATTTCAATGGTGTTACCATCATTGAATTCCCCCAATGTCAACATTCTGGGGGTTATCACTGACCAGTAACTCCACTGGACTCACCTCATAAACACAGTGACACAAGAGTAGGTCAGAAGCTCGGTATTCCACTGTGAGTAAACCACCTCTTCACTTCCCAAAGCCTATCCACCATCTACAAGGCACAAGTCAGGAGTATGGTAGAATACTCCCCACTTGCCTGAATAAATGAAGCTACAACAGCACTCAAGAAGCTGACACAATCCTGGATAAAGCAGCACACTTGATTAGCAATACATCTGCGAGCATCCATTCCCTCCACCTCCGATGCTCAGTGGTAGTAGTGTGTAGTAAATGCTGCAGAAAATCACCAAAGATCACCAGACAGCACCTTCCAAACCCACACACACTTCCATCTAGTAGGACAAGAGCAGTAGATATATACGAATGCCACCATTGTTAAGTTCTCCAGCAAGGTCCTGTTTTGGAAATACATCACTGTTCCAACACCATCACTGGGGCAAAATCCTGAAATTCCTTCCCTAATGGGATTGTGACTCACCCCACAGCAGGTGGACTGCAGCAGTTCAAGAAGGTAACTCACCACCACCTTCTTGAGGGAAAATTATGGACGGGGAATAAATACTGGCCCAGCCTAGATCCCACCAATGAATAAATAATTTCCTCTACACACCTCCATGCTGTCCTCTATACAGATTCATCCTCTGCACTGTGTGATACTCTGACTAGTGACATGGTGAATGCCTGTCACTCTGCACTAAACACTGAGATAAACCTGACAGCCCACAAGTAAACACAAAGTGAATGAGCCTTTAGAAAGTTAGCTCAGAGCTAGATGATGGCATCCTATGTCGCTGCATGAAATGTGCGCATGCCCCTGACTGTGAACCAACCTGGCAGAAGCAGGTACGACATCATTGTCTCTGAGCTCCACAGTGAAGGGTGAGTTAATCTGAAAGCAGCCAGAATGATGTGGTGAGGCTGGGGTTTGGTGATGCCCACACACACCGACAAAGTGTGGGAGAGGACAGTGTTGATGGAGCATGCAGTGAAATAGTGCTGATGGTGGAGATGGATGAAGAGCTGGAGAAGCAAACAGTGAGCTCCTGCCTCCAGGTAACTGCCCAGGCTTTCCTGTTGGGAACTGGCACCATCTGGTTTCCATAGGAACTGAAGGAAGGATTAGAATATCCATCGAAATGAGGCAAGACCAGCTCCTAATGAGATAGAACGGCATGAAAATGAAGTGGGCACCCCTCACCAGTGCGATTCAGAATTCACTGTTTAAACCATAAAGGGGGAATTGGAAATACTTTTCACAACAAAATCTAATGCTTTCATTCTTGCCATATTTCCCCAACTTTCTTGTCTTTGATCATTTCACTCAAGGCAGCAGAAAATTCAACTCCATAAAAATTTCTAACAATTTTCCTTTTCATCTAATTACAGGATTGAGGATCCCACAGTCGCCCAACCTGAGTCCTTTCGATGCTGGTCATCCTGTAGGACCCAGAGCAGAACTATCGGCTTCCTGTAGGACCCATGTGGACACCAGAACCAAGATTTGACCCCTGAACCCGCAGCGTCCTGACCTCGACACGGAATGGAATCGGCCCTGTCAGTGAATTCCAATCCCGCCGGTGTGGAAACAGGCCCATCAGCCCAACAGGTGCTTACCGCCCCTTCAAAGAATAACCCACCCAGACCCATTCTCCTATCCCTATTTACCCCTGACTAATGCACCTAACCTACATATCCCTGAACAATGGGATAGGCAATTTTACATGGACAATTCACCGAACCTGCACATCTTCAGATTGTGGGAGGAAATCGGAGCACCCGAGCACGCGGACACGGGAAGATTGTGTAAACTCCACACAGACATCGCCCGAGGTGGTTGTTGAACCCGGGTCCCTGGCGCTGTGAGGCAGCAGTGCTAACCACTGAGTTACCGTGCTGCCCAGAGGAAGTCCAACTAGCCTTTGTCCAGTCCCAGATCCCATGACTACTCCAACCCGAGGAGGCCCTGCCCGACCGGGCCTGACTCACTCACTTCCAGGAGCAGCAGACTCGCTTCACCAACACCCAGAAACGTCCGGAAAACTGCAATGAAACAGGAAAAACCTTCTGGCCTGAAGGTGATGCTGAAATAATGCAGATTCAAGAACCACCCCCCACCACCCTCTTCCTAGCACACTGCTCGCAAATGTCCAGGCTACCAAAAACAAAATGGATGAAGTCAGATCTAGACTTACCTACCAGAGGGAACGCAGAGGCTGTTGTGTGCTGTGTTTCAGTGAGACTTGAGGAGAAAGTGAGGGCTGCAGATGCTGGAGATCAGAGCTGAAAATGTGTTGCTGGAAAAGCACAGCAGGTCAGGCAGCATCCAAGGAACAGGAGAATCGACGTTTCGGGCTTAAGCCCTTCTTCAGGAAGAAGGGCTTATGCCCGAAACGTTGATTCTCCTGTTCCTTGGATGCTGCCTGACCTGCTGCGCTTTTCCAGCAACACATTTTCAGTTCAGTGAGACTTGGCTCACCCCTGCCATTCCTGACTGCTCCCTACAAGCTGATGGGTTCTCCTTACACCACATAAACCATACAGTATCCTCGGGGAAGGTGAAGGGTGGATGGGATCTGCTTCCTGATCAACACCTCCTGGTGCTCACATGTAGTGACCCTGACAGACCATTGCTCCCCCAGACGTGTATTACCTTACAGTAAAATGGTTTCCCTACTACTTTCCGTGAGGGTTCACCTCTGCCATCCTGACAGGAGTCGACATCCCACCCCATGCAGATGTGAAGAATGCCCTGAGTGAAATTTACACCGCCATAAACATTCTGAGACAAAATTCCCCGAGGCCTTATTCTTCATGGCTGGTGACCCTTACTGATCCAACCTCAAGGGGACGCTGCCAAAGTCCTACCAATACATCGCCTGCCCCAGTAAAGGACCCAACATCCTGGACCAGTGTTACACAACCATCAAACACACCAACCGCTCCCTTCCCACTGCAACACACATCGGAAAATCAGATCACACCGTTGTGCCCCTCCTAACAGCTTACAAATAGAAGCTAACATGGGAGGATCCTTCTCAGAAAGAAATACAATGTTGGTCCGAAAAGCATCTCCGGGACTGGTTGGAATCGGTGAACTGGAATCTATTCATGTACTGAGTGGAAATCATGGATGAGTGCACCACCACAGTCACGGACATCATGAGCAAATCCATGGAGGAGTGCATCCCAAAGTCACTCCGGGTGTTCCCCAAATGGGAACCTTGGATAAACTGACAAATCCACTCCCTGCTGAACACCAGACACTCAGCATTCAAGTTGGATTACCCAGACCAATGCAGAAAACTCAGATATGACCTCCACAAAGCCATCAGAGATGCCAAGAGGCAATAGTGAGCCAAGTTAGAGGTCCAAACCAACCATCCAGACACCCACTGCCTGTGGGAAGGCCAAAACAACATAAAGGGAAACAAAATGAAGCAGAGCAAGACAAAGGAAAAAGACACATCCCTCCCAGATGCGCTCAACACTTTCTATGCTCGTTTCAAGCAGAATACCTGCCCCTGTAGCTCCAGGAGCACCTGTTCCCACCATCACTGCTGCTGACGCCAGATCAGCCATCCCCAGAGTCAACCCAAGGAAAGTGACAGACCCAGACAGAGTCCCTGGTTGTTCACTCCGGTCCTGTGTGAACCAGCTGGTGGAGGTATTCACTGAAATCTTCAACCTCTCCTGACTGCACTCTAAACACCCTACCTGCTTCAAGAAGCCCTTCACCATCCCAGTATCTAGGAAAGCCGGTACAATGTGCCTTAATGCTGACTGCCCAATGGCTCTGACCTCCATAAAGCTGTAGTGCTTCGAGAGGCTGGTCATAGCCCACATCAGCCCTGGTCTCCCAGCCTGCCTCGATCCCTCACAATTTGCCTTCCGATGTAACAGGTCCACAGCATTTCCCAATCCTGCCCTCATCCCTGGAACAGCTGGATAACAAGGACGTCTTTGTCAGACTCCTGCTGATCGACTACATCTTCACCTCCAACACCATTATCCTCTCCAGACTGATCCCAAAACTCTGAGACTCTGAGTCTCGGCTCCACCCTCTGCAGTTGGATCCTCAGCTTCCTGACCCACAGACCGCAATCAGTGAAGATAGACAGCACCACTTCCTCCACGATAACCCTCAACACTGGAGCCCCCCAAGGATGTGTTCTCAGCCCCTACTGTACTCCCTGTACACCCACGGCCGTGTGGATAAATTCCATACAAACTCCATCTCCATGTTTGCTGCAGACCCCACTGTGGGAGGATGGATATCAAACACCAGGAAGGAGATAGAGGGCTTAGTGACCTGGTACAGTGAGAACACCCTCTCTCTCAGCATCAGCAAAACTGAAGAACTGATCAGTGACGTCAGAAAGAAAGGAGGAGAACATGCCTCCTTCTCCATCAATGGAGCTGAGGCTGAGAGGGTGGAGAGTGTCAAGTTCTGAGGAATGACAGTAACTGTCAATCTGTCCTGGCCTTCCCACATAGCTGTGATGATCCAGAAGGCACAACAACGCCTCCTCTTCCTCAGGCAGCTCCGGGAATTTGGCCTGTCCATAAGGTCCCTCACCAAACTCTCCAGATGCAACACAGAGAGCATCCTGTCCCGGTGTAACAGCCGGTCTTCCCAGCACGGTAAGGAACTACAGGGGGTTGTGTGCAAAGCCCCGACCATCACAGAAGCCAACCTTCCATCCATGGACTCCATTTACACGGCTCGTTGCCGTGGAATGGCTGCCAACATCATTGAAGACCCCTCCCACCCCAGTAATGATCTCCTACAACCTCACCCATCAGGCAGAAGGTACAGAAGCTTGAACACACCCATCAGCAGCTTCAGGAATAGTTTCTTCCCAGCCATTATGAGACTGATGAATGGAATCTCTTACTTAAAGTAATGCTGACCTTGTTAATGTTGATCTTGCCCAGTGCACACCTTGTGGGATGTAACCTGTACGTCTCTGTCCAAGTTTCTGTTCACCCTGTGATCTGTACATCCCTGCTTACTGGGATCTACCTGTACTGCTCATAATCAAAGCTTTACACTGGACTGAGGGAAACGTGACAGCCAATCAATCAATCAATCAATGTGTCTCCCTTCACCCTGAACCACAGCTTTGCAATATGTCTCTCTGCTCTAAATGCCTTTGACACCATGTTACTGATGCTGTCCTTGCTTTAAACTAGGGGAGGCAGTGTGCCCCAACTGACTGGCTGGGAGTTAAATATCCAGGGGTACCAGACTATTCAGAAACACAGCCAGGAGTGTCAGCGAGGTGGTGTAACTCTGATATTCAAGGACGACCTCTGGGCAGTGCTGAGAGATGATAAAGGTCCTATGGAAAATGAAGTTGAATCCATTTGGGTGGAAATTAGAAATTCTAAGAAGAAATGTCACTGATAGGTGCATTCTCTTGGCCACCAAATAATAACATCACATTGGGGTGGGCAATAAACAGGGAAATAACTCAAGCGTGTAAAATTGCATGGCAATGATAGTGGGGGATTTTAATCTACATGTAGATTGGTCGAACCAGCTCGGTCAGGGCAGCCTTGAGGAGGGGTTCATTGAGTGTGTCCGTGATAGTTTTCTTGAACAGAATGTAATGGAACCAGTGAGGGAGCAAGCTGTCCTAGATCAGGTCCTGTGTGACGAGGCAAGAATAATTAGTGACCTCACAGTTAGGGATCCTCTTGGAAGGAGCGATCACAGTGTGGGTGTAGTTAGAATACAGATGGAGAGTGTGAAGGTAAAATCCAATGTGAGGGTCCTGTGCTTGAACAAGTGGGACCACAACAGATTGAGGGAGGACCTGGCTAAAGTGGACAGGGAATAAAGTTTTCACAGTGGGACAGTTGAAATTTTCAAAAGTGCTCAGCGAAGGTATATTCCAGTGAAAAAGAAGGACTGTAAGAAAAGGAGTAATCTGCCCTGGGTGTCTAAGGTAATAAGGAAGGCTATCAAATTGAAAGGGGAGGCGTAGAAAGTGGCCAAGAATAGCAGGAATCTAGAAGATTGGGAAAATTTTAAACGTCAATAGAAAAGCACAACAAGAGCTATTAAGAAAAGTAAAATAGAACATGAGAAAAAAAACCACTCAGAATATAGACAGGTAGCAAATGTTTCCACAAATACATAATGAAAGAGAGTGGTTAAAGTAAACGTTTGACCTTTAGAGGATGAGAAGGGTCATTTAGTTATGGAATATGATGAACAGGCCAAGACATTGACCAGGTATTTTGTCTCCTCCTTCACAGTGGAGGACACTAATAACAGGCCAATAATTGACAAAGAGATGAAGGTAGGTGAGGGCCTGGAAACCATTATTATTACGGAAGAGTTAGTTTTGGGTAAGCTAATGGAGGTAAGGATAGATACGTCTCCTGGCCCTGATGGAATACATCCCAGGATACTAAAAGAGATGACTGGAAGAATAGTATGTGCACTGGCGGTAACTTTCTAAAATTCACTGGAATCTGGGGCAGTCCCAGCAGATTGGAAAACAGCCAATGTGATGCCACTGTTTAAAAAGGGAGATAAACAAAAGATGGGGAATTATAGGCCAATTAGATGAACCTAAGTAGTGGGGAACGATGCTTGTGTCTATTACCAAGGAAGAAATACCAGGACATCTCGATAGAAATTGTCCCATTGCACAGATGCAGCATGGGTTCATGAAGGGCAGGTGCGCCTGACAAATCTTTTGTAATTCTATGAAGACATTTCAAGTGAGGTGGACAACGGAGACCCAGTGGATGTGGTGTACTTAGATTTATAAAAGGTCTTCAACAAGATGCTGCATAAATGGCTGTTGCAGCAGATAAAGATGGATGGCATTCTGGGTAGAGTATTAGCATGGGTAGAGGATTAGTTGACAAACAGGAAACAAAGACTGAGGATAAATGAGTGCTAGTTTTCTATTTTTGTTGGCAATCAGTGACTAGTCAGTGTGCCTCAGGGATCAGTGTTGGGACAGCAATTATTATTTACAATTCATATCAATGATTTGGGGAGTTGGGGACCACGTGTAGGGTGTCAAAGTTTTGCAGATGACACTAAGACGAGTGGCAGAGCAAGTATACAGAGGACTATGAAACTTTGCAGAGGAATATAGATACATTGAGTGAGTGGACTGAGTGAGTGGACAAAGGTCTGGCAGATGGAATACAATGTTGATAAATGTGAAGTCATCCATTTTGGTCGGAGTAACAGTAAAACAGATTATTACTTGAATGGTAAAAAAGTTGCAGCTTGCTGCTATGCAGAGGGACCAGGGTGCCCTTGTGCATGAATCACACAGGGTAAGTCTACAGGTACAACAAGTAATTAGGAAGGCAGATGGAATTTTGTCCTTCAATGCGAAAGAGATTGAGTTTAAAAGCAGAGAGGTAATGCTGCAGCTGTACAAGGTCCTGGTGAGGCCACACCTGGAATACTGTGTGCAGTTTTGGGGTCTCCTTACTTGAGGAAGAATACACTGGAAGTGGAGGGGCTGCAGAGGAGGTTCACGAGGTTGTTTCCAGGGTTGAGGGAATTGGTTTATGAGGAAAGACTGAGTGGATTTGGATATTAATCATAGGGATTCAGAAAAAATGAGAGGGGATCTTATAGAAACATATAGAATTATGAAGGGGACAGATAAGATAGAGGTAGATAGGATGTTTCCACTGGAGGGTGAAACTAGGATGGGAGTACATTGGCTAAAGATTAGAGGGAGCGGATTTAGGACTGAATTGTGAAGAAACTTCTTCACACAGAGGGTTGGTAATATGTAGAACTCCTTGCCCAGGGATGTAGTTGACACTAGATCAGTAAACGTTTTCAAAAGGGAAGGGAGATTTTTTTTTGAAAAATAAAGGAATTAAGGGATACAGTGAGAGGGCGGTAAGTGGAGCTGTGTCCAGGAAAAGACCAGCCACGATCTTATTGAATGGCGGAGCAGGCTGTGAAGGGCCGGACGGCCTACTCCTGATCCTCGCTCTTATGTTCTTGTCCTTAGGATTGGCTGGAGGAACAGCAATTATTTCTCTCGCATTTTTTTTGAACAGGGGTGTATTATTTATAACCATCCATTTCTTTGGAACCGCTTCAATATCTCCAGAGAACTGAAAGATTATGGTCAATGCCTCTATCGCTCCTTCTCTCAATAACTCACATACCTGCAGTCCAAGGTGGGCGCAAGTCCTTTCCATTGGGGGAATAGTGTACTGGATTGAAAGGGTTAACTGAACCTGTTTGCTTTGTGACTGCATTTAATGTCAAACTCCATGGACCATAACTGTGTCCCAGGAGGGTTTCCCTCTTCTATTAATTACAAATTCCTTACAATGTACGAAGCTATAGTATCAGTGACAGCATCACCTCCAGCATCACCCCCAGCACTAACAGGGACCGGCAGCTCCAGAGACTGGGAGCTCGGGAGAAGAGAGATTCGAATCTGAGAACAATAGATTGGAATTTTACAACCATGGGTTGGAATCTGAACACAGAAGATCGGAATTTTACAACAATGGGCAGGAGTTTCTCAGCAACAATTGATTATATTTCTGCAAATTACCACTTGATGTCATTAACAACTCGGATCCGTTATATACTCCGGGTTATTCAACACATTTACTATCCCACCCTTGTTATTGTTGGTGTTCCTGGTAAGTCTCTAGCTCTTCTATTAACTCTTAGAACTACCTTTAACTGCATCGCTTTTCCTGCCAGTTCCTCTCTCCTCCTTGCTGCTGTTACTGTAGTCCCTGCTGAGGATATGTCCGCCCATTAGATCTGAAAATCATGTTTCACTCTATTAATGTTCTTGTCATTCATACTTATCCACTGATGCTCACCCCATCCTTGGCCAAGTCATGAGGATCAGTGAGATTGTTCAGAATCTTACCAATCCATTTAGATTCAAAGAATTAGAGAGATGTACAGCAGGGAAACAGACCCTTCAGTCCAACTCATCCATGCTAGCCAGATATCCCAACCTAATCTAGTGCCATTTGCTACACAAGGTCCATATCCTTCTAAACCCTTCATATAACCATCCAAATGTTGTAATTTCACAACAGCCTCCACCACTTCCTCTGGCAGCTCATTCCAGATACGTTCCATTCTCTACATGAAAAAGTTGCCCCTTGGATTCCTTATAGATTTTTCCCCTCTCACCCTAAAACAATGCCATCCAGTTCTGGACTCCCCCACACCAGGGAAAAGACCTTGTCCTTTTACCCTATCCATGCCCCTCAAGATTTTAGAAACTTCTGCACGGTCACCCCTCAGTCTCCAACACTACGGGGAAAACAGCCCCAGCCTACTCAGCCTCTCCTTATAGCTCAAATCCTCCAACCCTGGCGACAGCCTTGCAAATCTTTTCTGAGCCCTTTCAAGTTTCACAACATCCTTCCGATAGGAGTGATTTGAACCCAAGCTTTGCTGACCTCATGCTTGTTCCTGGCACTGATTCTGATGGCCACCATTTCCACAGTGTGTCTCATCAAGGGACCTTTTCAGTCAATTCATCTTCTCAGTTCCTCATCCTGAGCAACATATCCGAACACGCCACCCACCCACCCCTATTCTTGCTACATCAGGCGTAAACAAGTATGGTCTCTCAAGACTGGCAGCCAAGAAAACAGAGTTGTAGGTAAACTGGGGACTTTCAGAATGTGCCTTGCATTGTTTCTCAAAGCTGTTGCTCAATTACGATTAACTTACCCAGACAATGCCTATTCTTGGACTTGTTATTGGTTTCACTGCTTGTGCGCCAATCTATTCCCATGCTCCAAGTGACCCATGACCCCTCTTTTGTTCAAAATGCCCAGTGTGTCCAAACCAATGTCTGACAAAATCCAAAACCAGACAAGAGTCTCGGTGCCATGCCTATTGGCTATGAGAGAGTATTCCTGTATTTGTACTGGAGAAGGTCTACTCCCCCACAAGCTTATTCAATGACCTGCTCAACCCCACCTACAATACTCCTTCCTCCACACCACCCCCATGTAGTTAACCACACCAAGAAGCCGACACAGTTAATGGTAGGGCCATGGAGAGAGTTGTCGAACAGAGATACCAAGGGGTGCAAGCACATAGTACCAGGACACTGGCATCACAGGTGGACAGGGTGATGAAGAAGGCATTTGGCAAACTTGTCCAAAACCAGAGGGTATAGGTTTAAGGTGATGAAAGAAAGGATTTAAACAGGACCAGAGGGTCAACTTAATCACATAAAATGTGGCATTTCTGTGGGAAGAAGCTACCAGAAGAAGTGGTAGTATTTGGGACAATGGCAACATTTAAAGCAACTATGAACAGGTATATGGATAGGAAAGGTTCAGAGGGATATGGGACAAATACAGGCAAATAGGAGTAACTCCGTTCAGGAAACATGGTTGGCATGGACCACTTGGACTGAAAGGTCTGTTTGTGTGCTCTATGACTCTATGACTCTATGGCCCGGAGCTGAGGACACAGGGCAGGAGGATTGGCAGGAGAGAACATCAACCAGAAACCAATCCCTCATTATAGACCCCACTACATATCCAATCGCTTTCATCTCCCATGACAACAGTGGGCTGTTTAAAACTGTATCCAGCCTGGCTACGCCCTCTGTGCAGATACCAACATGGGTGAGAATGCAGAGACCATCCGAGACTACAGATGTAGTACAATACTTTAGACTGTTCGAGAGTGTCCTCTGTCTAAACCTGATGGTGGCCTTACAGAACTCAGTCAAGTTACTGACGAAGCTATTGCTGGGCTTTGTGACCATGTGTGCACCCAGATAATAAGTATTCTTCTGAACAAGATGCGTTATCTCACACATTTGACATGCATCTGCTCATTTCACTGCCTGACAATGGATCCTGATTTCCTGGACAATTTTCCTCACTTATTTCCATGGATCATGTCATCAAAATTTGAAATGTTGCCCTTTTACTCAGAGTTAGAGCCATGAGTGTATCTCACCAGTCCCAGTGGAACAATGGGGGAGCACAGATTTATTTCGCCTGTAGTCTGTAATATACCTCTTCAACATGACGCTGATTAAAGTCCATTTAAACATTGTTGCAATTCTCAAACATATGCACTAATTTGTTTTTTTTTCATTCAATATGACCCTGTTAGTTTATTTATTTCTCAATCTACTGGGGAAACCCATGTTTCATCCTCAGGTGTTCCATTTGCTCCAAACCTGATGTACAACTTCCCTGGTTTACAATGAGGTGCCAATTGTGATTATGTTTTCATTGATTTTGCAGCGGATTCATTTCCAATCATAGCTTTGTCGTAACTGAATTCTGTCCGGCCGATTAGCGGTGAGGAAATCTTTCAGCCAGTCCAACATTTAACTCCTCGTGTGGAGTAAAATACTGCAGATTCTGCCAACCTGAAATAAAACCACAACTCCCAAAGTACTCAACAGATCGGGCAGCATCCATGGAGAGTGAGGCAGTCAGGAATTCAGGTTCGAGACCTGGAGTCAGAACTGGGAGTGGTCAGAGTTGTTTATTTAATTTAGGAATGGAAATGAGATGGCTGCAGAGAACATGAAAAGATCTGTACTGGTGTGGAAGACAGGAGAGATTAAATGACGAAAAGAATTTTCATGAAAGACAAAATGGGAAAGATAGAAAAATAATTCATTAGGGGGAGTTGGGAGGTCATGTTGCTGCTGTGCAGGACATTGGTTAGGCTATGTTTGGAATATTTTGTGCAATTCTGGTCTCCCTGCTTAGGAAAGATATTATGAAACTTGAAAGGGCTCAGAAAAGATTTTCAAGGGCATTGCCAGGGTTGAAGAGTGTAAGATATAAGGAGAGGCTGCATAGGCTGGGGCTGTTTTACCTTGGACCATCGGAGGCTTAGGGGTGACCTTATTGATGTTTATAAAATCATGAGGGGCATGGATAGGATAGACAAGGTTTTTTCTCTCAAGTCGAGGAGTCCAGTATGAGAGGGCATAGCCTTAGTTTGAGTGGGGAAAGGTTTAAAAGGGACCGAAGGGGCAAATGTTTCATGCAGAGGGTGTTGTATGTATGGTATGAGCTGCCAGAGGAAGTGGTGGAGGCTGGTACAACAACAACATTTAAAAGACATTTGGATGGTTATTTGAATAGGAAATGTTTAGAGGGATATGGATCAAATGCTAGTAAATGGGACACGATGAATTTAGGGCATCTGGTCGGCATGGAGCAGTTGTTTCCGTGCTGTACAGCTCTTTCACTCTATGACTCTAACTACAGATGCAAAATCATCACTGTGCCACAATAAAACTGTGGGTCAGAGATCCTGATCTGAAGTTGTTGAACTTAGTGTCAATTGCAAACTTTGCCCTATTTTTGGGAAGCAACTTTGATGATGATTTTGTATTTTCCTATTTATAATTTTTGCTCCTTCACTTGTCCTGGTACAATCTCATTTTGCTTTTCGTTTTCATCCCTTCTCCCATCTAATGTCTCCTGTCTCCCGGGTTACCACAGATCTTTTCATTTGTTGTTCCTTCCTTTCCATGACTGGTTTAAATCCTGTTTCAGTACATTTCCAGTTCTGACAAAGGGTTAGCAGCCTGAAATGTTAACTCTGTCTTCCCACAGGCACTGCCAGAGCTGCTGAGAATTTCCCACATTCCCTGTTTGCTTTCTATCATCTTAGCTTTTCCTTCTTGCTCTGACTGTAATGACTTTAATCTGATTGAAATTGATCAAACTTCTGACCTTTGTTATCATGTAATTGCAAGCCTTAGGTCAATTACAATAACACACCAAGTTGGCAGAGCTCATCAAAAGGGAATTTCAGTTGGATTAGCTCCACAACCATGTAAGCATAATCGGCGTTTTCAAATATCTCACAGACTTGATTACATTTCCCACAGTAAACACAAAGTGGTGACACTGAGCAAAGGGCAGTGGTCAGTTGTCACATTCACAATGGAACACCCGTCCTCAGGCTGCAGTCCTCAGCCTTGTCCCTTAACTGCAGCCTATCGTTGCCTTTCCCTCAGGATATATGTTTAGTGTCTTACAAACCATTACTTTATACACAGTTTGCCACTTGGTTCTGTGTTATATTGAGTAAAGCTCTGTATCTACTCAACCAGTTGATTAATTTGTTACCTAACTGTCCTTTCCGTGATAATACTCTGGTTTTGAAATCCATTTCCCCTTGCTGTTTATTTATTAAAATGACCAATTAGTGAGACGACGATGCATTTGTTCCTCTTCACGACTATTTTGGCTGTTCCAGTCTGCGGGTATCACTGGTTAATATGCAAATCCACGTTCTATCAACTTTGAAATACAGGATCTTTCCATCCTCTGAATTAATCTTTTCCACCATCTTTCCGCATCACATGACTTGTACAAAATTGTAACTAATGTTCAGTTGAACCGATCCATCTCACTTCTCTCGCAATATTATGTACAGAATACACTTTTATGTGATTACCAAGATCTGACAGTGCTACAGTAAAATAAATCCTACGTGGAGGTACAGTGACCTATGACCAGTTTGAGATGTTTTGCAATTCATGACTCTTTGAAAATCTCACCGTTCACCACGGAGTTGAGAAAGCATTCCCAGAATTGCATTGAGGTCACTCAAAACAGTTCCTGAGACTTCATAGAAGTGGATCCTTCTGCCAATATTAATGGAAAGTTATAAAATGATCGAACTAAAGCAAAATACTGCAGATGCTATAAATCCGAAATAAGAACAGCCAAGGCTGGGAGTGCTGCTGGAACATCATCAGCCTGAAATGTGAACCTATCTCTCCAGAAGTAAAGCCTGATCCAATAAAAAAGTAGAATATTGCTGTAAGTTTGGATCACAAGGTATCCTGTGAAAGAGAGTATGTTGAGCTGATGGTTTCCATTTCTGACAAATAATACATTTTAGGGTCCCATTCCTAATAAGTAATTTACTTCGTAGTAGATGGAAAAGGAACATTTGACAGGTTGTATTGAGACAATGAAGAGGTACTTGAGAATGATTTTTGAAATAGGTGGGCAGCACGGTGGCACAGTGGCACAGTGGTTAGCACTGCTGCCTCACAGCGCCAGAGACCCGGGTTCAATTCCCGCATCAGGCGATTCTCTGTGTGGAATTTGCACATTCTCCCCGTGTCTGCGTGGGTGTGCTCCGGGTTCTCCGGTTTCCTCCCACAATCCAAAAATGTGCAGGTTAGGTGAATTGGCCAATGCTAAATTGCCCGTAGTGTTAGGTGAAGGGGTAATTATAGGGGAATGGGTCTGGGTGGGTTGCGCTTCAGCGGGTCGGTGTGGACTTGTTGGGCTGAATGGCCTGTTTCTACACTGTAATGTAATCTAATCTAATCGGTCTGTGCAGGTACGATGGGCTGAATGGCTTTCTTCTGATAACTACTAGGTGATTATTAAACCTGATCTCCCTATTCCTTTCCTGGGTATGTAGTCCACAGGATGGATTGTGCTTCAATAGACCTTCTCCATGCTCACCAGAAGCTAACACAAGGAACAGCACAAAGTAATGGCCCTGAAAATATCTTGTCAGTGTTAAATGGCTCCAATAGTAGCCATGTCCTGGGTTGAACTGTCCCAGTACAGTTACAAAACTGGCAACCACCTCTTAATATAGGGATTTAAACAGGTAAACCTCAAAGAATAGAACAAAGTAAATCCAGATAATTACCAACCCATCAGTCTGATCAGAATTAACAGTAACACGGTGGAAGGTGTCATCAAGAGAGCTACCGTGCTGCACTCCTTGAGCAATAACTTGTTCACTGGTGTCCAGCTCTGCAGGGTTGCTTGGCATCAGACCTCATAACAACTATTATCCAAACAAGGACAAAAGAGCTGGACTCCTGAGGTGAAAGTGAGAGAGACTGCACTTGACATTAAACCTGTAAGTGACCAAGTCTGACCTGAACGAAACCTAAAATAACGAGAGATGGGATGAACCCCTCATTGGTTGGAGTCATTCCTGGCACGTTGGAGGATGGGTGTGGTTGTTGGAAGTCAGTCACCTCAGCTCCAGGACATCTCTGCAGGAGTTCCTCAGGGAAATGTCCCAGGCCCAGTTATCTTCAGCTGCTTCACTGTTGACAATCCCTTCATCATATGGTCAGAATTCAGGATGTTTGTTGATTGTTCACAAAGTTTAGTCCCATTCCTATTGAAGATTGTGATACTGGAAAAGCACAGCTGGTCAGGCAGCATCTGAATAGCACGAGAATTGGCATTTCAGGTGTAAGGCCTTCATCAGGATTCCTGATAAAGGGCTTATGCCCAAAATGTCGATTTCCCTGCTCCTCAGAAGCTACTTGATTGGCTGTGATTTTCCAGCAGCACACTCTTTGACTCTGATCTCCAGCATCTGCAGTCCTCACTTTCCCCTCATCATATACTATGTCCATTTCTAACAACATTTGGACAATATTCAGGCCTGGGCTAACAAGTAGCATTTGCTCCACACAAGTGTCAGGTATCTCCAAAAAGAGAGATTGTAACCATTTCTCTTCATATCAATGAATTTCCTAATGTCATTATCCTGGGGGAGAGGGTGAGGGGTAGCAATAGACCACAAACTGAGCTGGACCAGCTATGTAAATACCAGTGTTACAAGACCATGTCAGAGATTGGTGATTCTATGATATATATATCACACTCTCCTGAGGATAACATAGACTGAGATGTTTCCACATTAATCCACCTTCATTGGATAATGATCAGGAGCTGATACCCACCATGATCACTAGATACTAATGAAGGGAAACTTGGGCTGATTCTCCACAAAAACTTTGAATGACTTTGTAAAGATGAAGAACAGGAATCTGGACATTTTCTCCACTCTAAGACAGGGTTACTGATCTCTGTTCCACTTCAGAAACTGAAACATACCTCCCACGGTCTTTGTGATATCTCCTATAATCCCTTGTTTTCCCATCAATAACCGGTCAGCTTGGTGTCAATGTTCACATCATCTCTTACAAAATACATTTCCTCATTTTTCTGTTTCAACCCAAATATGAGTTCCTAGTTAATGGCTGATATTTTGGATCCAGTCGATTGCATGACCATAGGTATAGACACCTCAATACATTTTCAGAAACAGGGACATGTACAGAAATCATATGATGTACTCTGTGCAACTGGTAACTTTTTGAGAAGCTTGCTTAATTTTCCTGTTTATTTTTCTTCCCCACAGTGAACACCATAACAATTATAATTCTGGCACAAGGGAAGTGTGGTCTGTCAAAATGTATTACACGATATCTGGTGGTGATGTCAGCAGCAGATATACTGGTTATTATCCTTGATCTGCTATTAAGGCACATTCCAATTATTTATAATAGAGAGTTACGTTTCATACAGTCCATCCCCATCTGTAATATCCACGCTCTCTTCCTTTATGCAGCCACTGATTGATCTGTCTGGTTTACTGTCGCTTTTACCTTTGATCGATATGTGGCCATTTGCTGCCCAAATCTGCAAATTAAATTTTGTACTGAGCAGCCGTGGTTCTGGGAACAGTGACTGTGCTGATTGGTTTGAAGAACATTTTCTGGTACTTTATGTTCACATCTCAGTATTTGCTCAGGAATCAGCCCTGGTTTTGTTCAGTACAAACTGATATTCTGTCATCTCCAGCCTGGGGAACAATTGAGTGCCTTCATTATATCCTGACCCCAGCAGTGCCATTTGTTCTGATTCTGCTGCTCAATGCTTTAAGTGTCAGGCACATTTTAGTGGCCAGCAGAGCCCGCAGGAGACTTCGGGCTCACAGCAGTGGGGAGAATCCCAGTGACCCAGAAATGGGGACTCGAAGGAAGTCGATCATTTTATTGTTTGTCATCTCAGGGAATTTCATTCTGTTATGGTCAGTGTTTATGCTATGCTCTCTATGGAAACGCATGTATCGGATGGGGTATAGGGCCATAAATCTACATTATTTTGTACGAGAAATAGGATTCATTCTCCAGCTCCTAAGCTGCTGCACAAACACTTGTATATATGTCGTGACCCAGACTAAGTTGAGGAAACAGCTGAAGAACATGGTAAAATACCCTTTTACCCGAACGGTGAAATTCATTAAATGGTGAGATGGATTGAAGGATTAAGTTGCAGAATCCATCCAATCCACTCCCCGTGTGGTCAGTCATATAGCCACACAGTGATGGGAGTCTGGTCTTTCCAAACTTTGTGATACAGACTGAGTGTGTTCAGTTGGCAGTCCTGGTGCTCTACTACAGACACAGTGTGATTGATCTGTTGTTTCTGGGTCAATGATGTAGACACAGTGGGGTCAGTCTACTCTCTCCAAAACACGTGACATTGATATAGTAGGGATAATCTGCCCTCTCTAGGGTATGTGACGAAGAGACAGTGAGGTTGGTCTGCCCTCTCTGGGATACGCGTGAACATACTAATATGAATGAGGAGTAGGTCAATTGACCCTGGAGTCTGATCTGCAATTTGATCAGTTCATGGTTGATCTGGCTCCAACCTTCATCGTCTTTTCCACCTACTTTCCATCCCCATTGAGTCCCTTGTTAGTGAAGAAGTCACATAACTCTTCCATACCAAGTCATCAATGAGCCTGCCTCCATTATTATCGGGAAGATCATTCCACACACTATTGTACAGTGAGGCTAAACACATGTGGTATGTGCTGCTACAAATACTTTGTCAGTTTTAAAAGGGAGTTTACAGAGTTTGGATTTGTTAATTTATTGAAACTCAATTATACATGAGGCATGACAGGGACTCTGAAATAGTTAATAATATCTGATTGTCTTAAGTTTCATTAAGTAAAGCTGACTCATCTGACAACAAAACAGGATTGAAAGAACATGCAAGAGACACAAATGTTATAAAACCATAATACAGAGGAGCAGAAGTTATGCCATTCATCCCAATGAGTCTGCTCCACCATTCAATCTTGGCTGATATGTTTCTCAATCCCAGTCTCCTGCTTTGTCTCCATAACCCTTTATCCCTTGATACTCAAGAACCTATCAATCTCAGTCTTAAATATACTAATGACCTCGTCTCCACAGTCTTCTGTAGCAATGAATTCCATAGACTTCTGGATGAAGAAGTTTCTCATTATCTCTATTCCAAAATGTCTTCCCTTTACTCTAAGGCTGTGCCCTTGGGTCGTCTCCTATCAATGGAAACATCTTCCCAACATCCACCCAGTCCAGTTCAAAGTTAAAAATTTCACAACACCAGGTTATATTCCAACAGGTTTATTTGGAAGCACTAGCTTTCAGAGCACTGTTCCTTCATCAGGTGGTTGTAGATTATTAGATTGTAAAACACAGAATTTATAGCAAATGTTTACGGTGTGATGTGACTGAAATTATATATTGAAAAAGACCTGGATTATTCATTAAGTCTCTCATTTGTTAAAATGATCATGTTGATTTCAGTTCTTTCATATGTAAATGCAAAAAGTTACATTTTTTAAAAGTTACATTCTCGTGAACTTTAACACTTGGTGTCATGTTGGCCTGGATAATGTATTAAAGGTGTGCGCTTTCGTGTGCGAGGCTGTCTGTGCCACAATGGTCAGACTGATTCTCATCTAAAAAATTGATTTACAGAATCTTACAAGGATTCATACAGTTTTTGATCAAATAAAATGTAATTCCTCAAGTACAGATTCACCCCACAAGCTTATATGTGTATGTATGCATGTTGGGGGGGGGGGTGTATTGGGGGGAGGGGGAGGGGTGTTGTGGGTGTCTGTGAGAGAGAGCGTGTATGTGTGTGAGTGTGAGTGCAAAGGGGTGTAATTCTGTGTGAAGGTGTGTGTGTGAGTGTATGACAGAGGGTCTGCGTGAGTGTCTGTATCTGTAAGAGTTTGTGTATGTGCGCGTGTGTAGGAGTAGTGAGTGTGTGTATGCGCGTGTGTGTAGGAGCACCTGTGTGTGTGTGAGTGTCTGTGTGCATAGTGCAATGGGGTCAGTGCTCTGAAAGCTAGTGCTTCCAATTAAACCTGTTGGACTATAACCTGTTATTGTGTGATTTTTAACTTTGTACACCCCAGTCCAACACCGGCATCTTCATATCAGTCCAGGCCATTCGGTATTCTGTGTGTTTCATTTAGATTCCCCCTCATCCTTCTAACATCCATCAAATATAGATCCAGAGTCCTCAAATGTTCCTCATATGTTACGTTTTTCATTCCTCGTAATTTTCATTTCATTTCAATTATTCTGCTGTCCTGCGTGTTTTGCACTTATGTACTTTATGCTGCCCTGTTTATGATCATGTAGTTTGTGCTGTCCATGTAGCACCTTGGTCCTGGAGGAACTCTGTCTCATTTTTCCTGCTTCGATTGCATATGGTAGAAAACACAAATAAAGCGACTCATGACCCTTGACCCTTGACTCCTGGCACCATTTTCGTGAACCTTCTCAGAACACACTCCAGGGCCAGTATATCCTTCCTGAGATATGGGCCCCAAAACTGTGCACAATATACCAAAAGTGTTCTGACCAGAGCCTTATACAGCCTTATAGAGCCTCAGAACTACATCCACGCTTTAATCTTTTCATCCTCTCAAGATAAATGCCATTCCTGCACTTCCCTCCTTAACTACTCACTCAACCTGCAAGTTTACCTTGAGATAATCCTGAACTAAAACTCCCAAGTCTTTTTGCACTTCACACTTCTGAATGTTCTCCCCATTTAGAAAAAATTCCATGCATATATATTTCCTACCAATGTGCATGACCTCACATCTTCCCACATTTAACTATATCTGCCACTTCTTTGCCCACTCTCCTCAATGCTACCTGCCCTCTACCTATCTTTGTATCCTCTAACCACTTAGCCAGAATGCCTCAGTTCCTTCATCTAGATCGTTAATGTATAAAGTGAAAAGTTGTGGTTCCAACACTGAGCCTTGCAGAATCCCAGTTGTTACTGGCTGCCATCCTGAGAAGGACCCTTTCATTCCCACTCTCAGCTCCCTGACAGACACTCAGGCTTCTATCCATGCTAGCACCTTGCCTCCATCACCATGGGCCCTTACCTTACTCAGTAGCCTCCTGTGCAACATCTTCTCAAAGCCCTTCTTGAAATCCATGTAGATGACATCCATTGTCTCTCCTTGATCAAATCTGCTCGTTACTTGCTCGAAGAATTCTAGCAGCTTTGACCTCCCCTTGATGAAAACAAGCTGAATTTGCCCTATTTTACCAGACACTTCCAAGTATTCGGAACTCTTATCCTTCACAATGGATTCAAGGATCTTAACCACAACCGAGACTCGGCTAATTGGTCTGTCATTTTCCATAATTTGCCTGACTGCTTCACAGTATTTAATATATTTTATGTATAATTGTCTGTTTAGTATTTTCCCTCCTTATTTCTCTTTTGTTGCCCTCTGTTGGTCTTTGCATGCTTCCCAATTCTTTGTTTCCCAATGTCCTTTGCCACATAATAAGCTTTTGCTTTTGCTTTTATGCTCTTCCTGACTTCCTTAGTCAGCCATAGTTCCCTCATCCTCCCTGTACCATGCTTCCTTTTCCTTCAGGATGAATCTCTGCTGTGTCTCCTGAATTACTCCCAGAAACTCCTGCCATTGCTGTTCCACTGTCTTTCCTGCTCGGCTCCTCTCCCAGTCAGTTCTCCCCAGCTCCTCCCTCATGCCTCTGTATCTGCCTTTATTCAGCTGTAATACCTTTACCTCGGATTTTATCTTCTCCCTCTCAAATTGCAGAGTAAATTCGATCACATTATGATCACAGCCTCTACAGGGTTCCTTCACATTAATCTCCCTTATCAAGTTTGCCTCATTGAACAACACTAAATCCAGAATTGCCTATTCCCCCGTGGGCTCCACCACAAGCTGCTCCAAAAAGCCATCTCATAGACATTCCACAAATTCCTTTTCTTGCAATTCCCTATCAACCTGATTTTCCAAATCCACCTGCATTTTGGAATCCCCCATGATCACTGTAACGTTGCCTTTCCTACACATCTTTTCTATCTCCTGGTGTATCTTGTACCCCAGCTCCTGAATACTGTTTGGAGGCCTGTACATAACTCCAAGTATGTTTTTTGTTTCATTTGCGGTTCCTGAATTCTACCCATATATATTCTACATGATCTGATCTTACTTCGTGTCTTACTATTGATTTAATTTCATTTTTTACTGATAAGGCAATCCCACTCCCTTGGCCTACCTGGCTTTTTTTTGATAGGATGTATATCCTGGAACATTCATCTCCCAAACCTGAACCCCTTACAGCCAAGTCTCTGTGATCCCCACCATGTCATACCTGCCACTTTTGCTCTGACTCACAATCTCATTTCCCTTATTCCTTATCCTGTGTACATTCAGGTATGAGACCTTCAGTCCTGTACTAAGTGTCCCTGTTCTCATTGTCATTCGTTTGCCTAGTTATCCTCATCATAAATATAAGACAGGCATCAAACTGGGTCTGAAACCTAACTCATGGATACAAAATCACTTCCTTCCTTGAGACAGAATACCTCAAGTGCTCACATGGACAAAAGCCTGTCTTTGAAAGTTGCTAAACCCAAAAGGTCATCTCTCTGATCAAACAAAACCCAATCTGGTCCAGGAACACACTCCAACTTCCCCCAGGATATAGGGACCACTTACAATGTGGCACTCGAACCCTTGTTTTGTAGTTCATTTGGTAAAAACAATGACTACAGATGCTGGAAACCAGATTCTGGATCAGTGATGCTGGAAGAGCACAGCAATTCAGGCAGCATCCGAGGACAGGCAAAATCGACGTTTCGGGCAAAAGCCCTTCATCAGGAATAAGGGCTTTTGTCCGAAACGTCAATTTTGCCTGTCCTCGGATGCTGCCTGAATTGCTGTGCTCTTCCAGCACCACTGATCCAGAATTGTAGTTCATTTGGCCCAGTGCTCAATGTTAATTAAAACTTACAGTTTAACACCAACCTGCTCATAACGTGTTCATGGTTAGTTTAATTGACTTTTCCATCTGCATAAGTTGCCTTTTGTTTTTGCACTGTCTGTTGTTCTATCTCAGAATGACAGGTCGCTAAGCATTGCTGTATCCCTGGCTTTAAGTCTCAAGGTCATTTCTAGCTGAGAAAAGACTGGAGACAACTTCTCTCTTCTGCACTAACAGCCTTTTCAATAAAACAAAACATCATTAATATTTATGAGTAAAATTATTGAAAAGCCAGCCTTTATTCACTCATATTTATTAATTATTTCTTCATTAATTCCAGCACAATGTAAGTGTTTCTAAAGCAGTTGCTTTGCTGAGACCCATAGACTGGTGTGGGACTGTTCTGGGAATCAGTGCGGCTGTGTGACTGTACAAGGTGGCTTCGTTTATGGAGACTGTTTTGGAAAGGATTGGCCTCTTTCCCTTTCGTAAGATTAACAAATGTATATGTTTGTAAAACTTCTCTAAAAACACCAGATTAAATACATTTTTACACTAAATTCTATAACTCCAATTACTTACAATCGTCTCGATATAGGAGGGCCCTGAGAACTGTTTCCTAACTGGAACCAGAATCTCTTCTAAAATAAACAGGGTGGGGCTCATTGCCTCTCAGTGATAATTTTCACATCAGAAGGGTGTGTTGTCCATTGTAACAGAGACTGTTAGAAAGATCTGATCTTTTGTTCGACTCCTCCCAGATCCTCACACCGTGTCATGGTCTCTGTGGGTTGTCCTTTTTACACTCGATCAGTATTAACCCTTTCAGACGCATGTACAGCATTTGATTTGATTTATTGTTGTCACTTGTACCAACATTCAGGGAAATGTTTTGTTTTGCGGGCGGTAGAGGTGCATTACAACATACAGGCAGATCATTGGGTGAGATAGAGTGAGGCAGACAGCGTTACAGCGACACAGGAGCAGCACAAACACAAGATCAGCATTAGATTTGAAATTAGTCATTCAGCTGTTTAAGAACAGCAGGGAAGAAGCTGTGGCTGTGTGTGATGGAGCTTCTGCATCTTCTGCCTGATGGAAGAAGTTGGAAAAGAGTCTGACCGGGTGGGAGGGGTCTTTAATGGTGTTCCCTGTTTTTCCGCGGCATCGAGATGGAGTCGACAGTTGGAAGGTTGGCTTGTGTCATTGTCTGGGCTGTGTTCATAACTTTCTGTCATTTCTTCTGGTCCTGGACAGAGCTGTTACCGTACCAAGCCATGATGCACCCAGATAGAATGCTTTCTATGGTGCAGCTATAAACGTTGGTGAGAGTCCTTACGAATGTGCTGAATTTCCTTAGCCTCGTGGAGAAGAAGAATTGTTGTTGTGACCTCCATGACATCCTCACTACATTTCTATTCAATCCTCTCCACACCTCCATGCTGTCTTCCATATAACTCCATTCAGTCCTCAATATCCCTCCATTCTGTCCTCCATACACCTCCATTCTGTCCTCTATACACCTCCATTCTGTCCTCCATACACCTCGATTCTGTCCTCCATACACCTCCATTCTGTCCTCGATACACCTCCATTCAGTCCTCGATACACCTCCATTCAGTCCTCCATACACCTCCATTCAGTCCGCCATACACCTCCATTCAGTCCTCAATATACCTCCATTCTGTCCGCCATACACCTCCATTCTGTCCTCTATACACCTCCATTCTGTCCTGCATACACCTCCATTCTGTCCTTGATACACCTCCATTCTGTCCTCCATCCACCTCCATTCAGTCCTCCATACACCTCCATTCAGTCCTCAATATACCTCCATTCTGTCCGCCATACACCTCCATTCTGTCCTCTATACACCTCCGTTCTGTCGTCAATATACCTCCATTCTGTCCGCCATACACCTCCATTCTGTCCTCTATACACCTCCATTCTGTCCTCTATACACCTCCATTCTGTCCTCTATACACCTCCATTCTGTCCTCTATACACCTCCATTCTGTCCTTGATACACCTCCATTCTGTCCTCCATACACCTCCATTCAGTCCTCCATACACCTCCATTCAGTCCTCAATATACCTCCATTCTGTCCTCCATACACCTCCATTCTGTCCTCTATACACCTCCATTCTGTCCTCCATACACCTCGATTCTGTCCTCCATACACCTCCATTCTGTCCTCGATACACCTCCATTCTGTCCTCCATACACCTCGATTCTGTCCTCCATACACCTCCATTCTGTCCTCGATACACCTCCATTCTGTCCTCCATACACCTCGATTCTGTCCTCCATACACCTCCATTCTGTCCTCCATACACCTCGATTCTGTCCTCCATACACCTCCATTCAGTCCTCAATATACCTCCATTCTGTCCTCCATACACCTCCATTCTGTCCTCTATACACCTCCATTCTGTCCTCCATACACCTCGATTCTGTCCTCCATACACCTCCATTCTGTCCTCGATACACCTCCATTCTGTCCTCCATACACCTCCATTCTGTCCTCTATACACCTCCATTCTGTCCTCCATACACCTCGATTCTGTCCTCCATACACCTCCATTCTGTCCTCTATACACCTCCATTCTGTCCTCCATACACCTCGATTCTGTCCTCCATACACCTCCATTCTGTCCTCGATACACCTCCATTCAGTCCTCGATACACCTCCATTCAGTCCTCCATACACCTCCATTCAGTCCTCCATACACCTCCATTCAGTCCGCCATACACCTCCATTCAGTCCTCAATATACCTCCATTCTGTCCGCCATACACCTCCATTCTGTCCTCTATACACCTCCATTCTGTCCTGCATACACCTCCATTCTGTCCTTGATACACCTCCATTCTGTCCTCCATCCACCTCCATTCAGTCCTCCATACACCTCCATTCTGTCCTCCATACACCTCCATTCTGTCCTTGATACACCTCCATTCTGTCCTCCATACACCTCCATTCTGTCCTCCATACACCTCCATTCAGTCCTCCATACACCTCCATTCAGTCCTCCATACACCTCCATTCAGTCCTCAATATACCTCCATTCTGTCCTCCATACACCTCCATTCTGTCCTCCATACACCTCCATTCTGTCCTCCATACACCTCCATTCAGTCCTTGATACACCTCCATTCTGTCCTCCATACACCTCCATTCAGTCCTCCATACACCTCCATTCAGTCCTCAATATACCTCCATTCTGTCCTCCATACACCTCCATTCTGTCCTCCATACACCTCCATTCTGTCCTCCATACACCTCCATTCAGTCCTCAATATACCTCCATTCTGTCCTCCATACACCTCCATTCTGTCCTCCATACACCTCCATTTTGTCCTCCATACACCTCCATTCTGTCCTCCATACACCTCCATTTTGCCCTCCATACACCTCCATTCTGTCCTCCATACACCTCCATCTGTCCTCCATACACCTCCACTCTGTCCTCCATACACCTCCATTCTGTCCTCCATACTCATCCATTCAGTCCTCCATACACCTCCATTCAGTCCTCAATATACCTCCATTCTGTCCTCCATACACCTCCATTCTGTCCTCTATACACCTCCATTCAGTCCTCTATACACCTCCATTCAGTCCTCCATACACCTCCATTTTGTCCTCCATACACCTCCATTCAGTCCTCAATACACCTCCATTCTGTCCTCTATACACCTCCATTCTGTCCTCTATACACCTCCATTCTGTCCTCTATACACCTCCATTCTGTCCTCCATACACCTCCATTCTGTCCTCAATATACCTCCATTCTGTCCTCCATACACCTCCATTCTGTCCTCAATATACCTCCATTCTGTCCTCCATACACCTCCATTCTGTCCTCAATACACCTCCATTCAGTCCTCCATACACCTCCATTCTGACCTCCATACACCTCCATTCTGTCCTCTATACACCTCCATTCTGTCCTCCATACACCTCCATTCTGTCCTCCATCCACCTCCATTCTGACCTCCATACACCTCCATTCTGTCCTCTATACACCTCCATTCTGTCGTCCATACACCTCCATTTGGTCCTCTATACACCTCCATTCAGTCCTCCATACACCTGCATTCTGACCTCCATATACCTCCATTCAGTCCTCCATATACCTCCATTCAGTCCTCCATACACCTCCATTCTGTCCTCCATACACCTCCATTCTGACCTCCATACACCTCCATTCTGTCCTCTATACACCTCCATTCTGTCCTCCATACACCTCCATTCTGTCCTCCATCCACCTCCATTCTGACCTCCATACACCTCCATTCTGTCCTCTATACACCTCCATTCTGTCGTCCATACACCTCCATTTGGTCCTCTATACACCTCCATTCAGTCCTCCATACACCTGCATTCTGACCTCCATATACCTCCATTCAGTCCTCCATATACCTCCATTCAGTCCTCCATACACCTCCATTCTGTCCTCTATACACCTCCATTCTGTCCTCCATACACCTCCATTCTGACCTCCATACACCTCCATTCTGTCCTCCATACACCTCCATTCTGTCCTCTATACACCTCCATTCTGACCTCCATACACCTTTTTTCTGTCCGCTATACACCTCCATTCTGTCGTCCATACACCTCCATTTTGTCCTCTATACACCTCCATTCTGTCCTCTATACACCTCCATTCTGACCTCCATACACCTCCATTCTGTCCTCCATACACCTCCATTCAGTCCTCCATACACCTCCATTCAGTCCCCAAGACTCCTCCATGCAATCTCCCATGATTTGGAGATGCCGGTGTTGGACTGGGATGTAGAAAGTTAAAAATCACACCACACCAGGTTATAGTCCAACAGGTTTATTTGGAAGCACTAGCTTTCGGAGCGCTGCTCCTTCATCAGGTGGTTGCGGAGAATAAGGATATAAGGCACAGAAGTTATAGCAAAAGTTTCCAGTGAAATGAAACTGAAATTATACATTGAAAAGGACCTGGATTGTTTGTTAAGTCTCTTGTCTTTTAGAATGGCCATGCTGCTTTCAGTTCTTTCACATGTAAATCGCAAAACCTTTTTTAAAAGTTTCATTCTCAAGTGAGAAGGAACAGTGCTACGAAAGCTAATGCTTCCAAATAAACCTCTTGGACTATGACCTTGTATGGTGTGACTTTTAACTTTATGCAGTGTCCCATACACCTCCATGCAGCGGAGGCAGGGGGGTGGTGGTGTCCTGGTATTATTAGGAGATTATCAATCCAGAAACTCAGCCAATGCTCTGGGGAACAAGGTTTCAATCCTGCCATGACAGATGGTGGAATTTGTACTTTAGTTTTTAAAAAATCTGCAAATAAGAATATACCGATGACCATAGGAAACCCGTCTGGTTCACTAATGCCTGATAGGGACGGAAATCTGCTGTTCTCACCTGGTCTGGCCTACATGTGACTCCAGACCCCCAGCAGTGTGATTGATTCTCAATTGTCCCCTGATCTGGCCTGGCAAGCCATTCAGTTATACCAGTCATTACAAAGTCTCAAAGAAATGAAACTGGACAGATCACCTGGCATCGACCTAGGCCACGGAAAAGGCAGAAACAGCCCTGTCGATCCTGCAAAGGGTCAAACATCTGGGGGCTAATGTCAAAATTGGGAGAGCTGTCCCATGGGCTAGTCAAGCCAAAATGCGACATAGTCATACTCACAGAATCCTCCCTGACATTCTATATCCCAGTCACCACCATCACCATCCCTGGATATGTTCTGACAGACCCAGCAGAGGAGGCAGCACAGTGGGGATACGGTCAGGAGGGAGTTGCCCTGTGAGTCCTCAACATTGACTCTGGACCCCATGAAGTCTCATGGCTTCAGGTTGAACATAAATAAGGAAAGCTCCTGCTGATTACCATGTACCCTCCTCCCTCAGCTTGGAGGAACCACTGAAGGTGACAAGGGCACAACATGTACCCTGGGGGGGTGGGGATTTCAATGTCCACCATCAAGAGTGTCTCGACAGCAGTACAACTGACTGAGCTGGTCAGGTCCTAAAGGACAGAGCTGTTAGACTGGGGCTCGGCTGGTGGTGAGGGAACTAACAAGAGGGAAAAACATACTCACGCTCATCTTTACTAATCTGGCAGCAGCAGGTACTTTGGTCAATGACAGTATCAGGAAGACCAGCCAAAGAGACAAAGTCCCATCTTCATATTGAGAATAATCTCCATTGTGTTGTGTGTTACGAAATGTATGCGACAAATGAGACAGACTTCAAACAGATCTAACAACTCAAGACTTGACAACCATGATGTGTTGTGGGCCATTAACATCAGCATAATCGTGACTTCATCGCTCAGCATATCCCCCATTCCACCATGACCATCAAGCCAAGGGATCAACCCTGGGTCAATGGAGAGTGCAGGAAGGCACATCAGGACCAACACCAGGCATAGCTGAAGATGAGGTGTCAACCTGGTAAAGCCACCGAACCAACTATTTGCATGCCAATCAGCATAAACAGCAAGTGATAGACAGAGCTAAGTGATCCCACAATCAACGGATCCGATCTGAGCTCTGCAGTCCTGCCACATTCAGTCGTGAATGATAATGGACAACTGAACAACTCACTAGAGGAGGAGGCTCCACAAACATTCCCAACCTTAGTGATGGAAGAGCCCATCACATTATTGCAAAAGATAAGGATGAAGCACTTGCAGGAATCTTCAGCCAGAAGTGCTGAGCATGATCCATCTCACCCTCCGCCAGATACCAGTCTTCAGCCAATTCAATTCACTTCACATGACATCACAAAACCGTGGGAGACACTGGATACTGCAAAGACTGCAGGCCCTGCTTACATTCCAGCAATAATACTGAAGACATGTGCTCCAGAACATGTGGCTCCCCTAGCCAAGCTGTTCCAGTACAGTTACAACACTGGCATCCACCCAACAATGTGGAAAATTGCCCAGTTATGTCTATACAGAAAAAGCAGGTCAAATCCAAAACAACCAATTCCCTCCCCATCAGTTTATTCTCGATCACCAGTAAAGTGATGGAAGGTGACATCAGGCAGTGCTATTGAGCAGCTCCTGCTCAGCAATATCCTGCTCAGTGACGCCCGGTTTGGGTTCCACCAGGACCACCCAGCTCCTGACCACATTACAGCCTTGGTTCAAACATGGACAAAAGAGCTGAGTTCCAGAGGGGAGGGGAGAGTGACAGCCTGTGACATCAAGGCCAATTGGACTGAGTGTGGCATCAAGGGGTCCGAGCAAAGCTGAATCAATGGGCAGGGGGGTGGCGAACTCTCCAGTGGTTGGAGTCAGACCAGAGACGTATGAAGAGGAGTGTGGTTGTTGGAGGTCAGTCATTTTAGCTCCAGGACATCTCTGCAGGGGTTCCTCCGGGTCATGTCATTGGCAAAACATCTCCAGCTGCTTCAGCATAAAGTCCCCATGAGCACATTTCCTCCCTCATAAAGTTGAAGTGGGGATGTTCAGCGATGACTGAGCAATGTTCTGCATCATTCACGACTCTTTAGATATTGAAGCAGTTTATGTTCAAATGCAGTGTCCAGACTTGGGCTGACAAGTGGCCAGTAACATTCGCAGCACACACAGCCAGGCTATGACCATCACCCATAAGAGACAATCTGACAACTGACCCTTGACTTTCAATGGTGTGGCCATCACTGAATGCCACAATGCCAACATCCTAGGGGATATGATTGACCAGACACTTCACTGGACTCACCACACAAACACAGTGAATATAAGACCAGTTCAAAGGCTAATTATACTATGGTGCGTGACTCACCTCCTGACTCCCAAAGGCACAAGTCAGAAGGGGTGGCACGGTGGCACAGTGGTTAGCACTGCTGCCTCACAGCGCCTGAGACCCGGGTTCAATTCCCGCCTCAGGCGACTGACTGTGTGGAGTTTGCACGTTCTCCCCGTGTCTGCGTGGGTTTCCTCCGGGTGCTCCGGTTTCCTCCCACAGTCCAAAGATGTGCAGGGTCAGGTGAATTGGCCATGCTAAATTGCCCGTAGTGTTAGGCAAGGGGTAAATGTAGGGGTATGGGTGGGTTTCGCTTCGGCGGGGCGGTGTGGACTTGTTGGGCCGAAGGGCCTGTTTCCACACTGTAATGTAATCTAATCTAAAAAAAAAAGTGTGTTAGAATACTCCCCACCTGCATGAAAGAGTGAAGGTCCAACAACAC
Organism: Chiloscyllium plagiosum; assembly: GCF_037043375.1. Taxonomy (NCBI): domain Eukaryota; kingdom Metazoa; phylum Chordata; class Chondrichthyes; order Orectolobiformes; family Hemiscylliidae; genus Chiloscyllium; species Chiloscyllium plagiosum. The sequence continues at coordinate 94,090,738 of NW_028270150.1, forward strand.
TCAAGAAGCTTGACACCCTCCAGGACAAAGCAGCCCTCTTTATTGGCATTACATCCCTCCACTCCCTCCATCTCTGATGCTCAGTAGTAGGTGTGTAAAATCTACAAGATGCACTGTAAAAAATCACCAAAGATCCACAGGCAACACCTTCCAAATCCACAACCACTTCCATCCGGAAGGTCAAGGGCAGCAGATATATGGGAAAACCACCACCTTCAAGTTCTCCACCAAGCCTCTTACCATCTGACTTGGAGATAAATCGTCGTTCCTTCACCATCACTGGGTGAAATCCTGGAATTTCCACCCTAATGGCATTGTGGGTCAACCCACAGCTGGTGGACTGCAGCAGTTCAAGAAGGAACTCACCACCACCTTCTCAAGGGGCAACTAGAAACAGACAATAAATACTGGCCCAGCCAGCGATGCCCAGATCCCACCAATGAATAAATAATGTCCTCTACACACCTCCATGTCGTTCTCTACACAGATTTATCCTCTGCACTGTGTGATACTCTGACCAGTGACATGGTGAATGCCTGTCACTCTGCACTAAACACTCAGATAAACCTGACAGACCTGAAGTAAACACAAAGTGAATGAGCCTTTAGAAAGTTAGCTCAGAGCCAGATGCATGAAATGTGCCCATGACCCTGACTGTGAACCAACCTGGCAGAAGCAGGTACGACATCATTGTCTCTGAGCTCCACAGTGAAGGGTGAGTTAACCTGAAAGCAGCCAGAATGATGTGGTGAGGCTGGGGTTTGGTGATGCCCACACACACCGACAAAGTGTGGGAGAGGACAGTGTTGATGGAGCATGCAGTGAAATGGTGCTGATGGTGGAGATGGATGAAGACCTGGAGAAGCAAACAGTGAGCTCCTGCCTCCAGGGAACTGCCCAGGCTTTCCTGTTGGGAACTGGCACCATCTGGTTTCCATAGGAACTGAAGGAAGGATTAGAATCTCCATCGAAATGAGGCCGGCATGAAAATGAGGTTGTGACGTCTCACTAGTGCGATTCATAATCCGCGGTTTAAACCAGAAAGGGGGAGTTGGAAATACTTTTCACAACAAAATCTAATGCTTTCATTCTTGCCATATTTTTCACGAGGGCCAACATCATCCCTGTGCCTAAGAAGGCTCATGCAGCGTGTCTCAATGACTACCGCCCAGTGGCCCGAACCTCAGTGATCATGAAGTGCTTTGAAAGGCTGTTCATGGCATTAACCAACTCCAGCCTTCGCACTACTCTTCACCCACTCCAATTTGCCTATCGGACCAACAGATCCATGTCAGATGCCATATCACTTGCCCTTCACTCCTTCCCAGAATATCTTGCCACCAAGAACAGCTACGTAAGAATCCTACTCATTGACTGCAGTTCAGCCTTCAACACTATTATCCCCTCGAGACTGATTACTAAACTTATTGATCTCAGACTAAGCCCCACTCTCTGTAACTGGATCCTCAATTTCCTGACCCACAGGCCACAATCAGTGAAGATTGGGGACAATATTTCATCCTCACTAACACTCATCACTGGAGCCCCCCAGGGGTGCGTACACAGCCCACTACTGTACTCACTGTATACCCATGTCTGAGTCACTAAGTACCATATTAGTGCCAACCATATTAATGCCATTTATGATGGCACCACCATAGTCAGTCCAATCTCAGATGGTGACGAAACAGACTACAGATGAGAGGTGGAAGACCCAGAAAAATGGTGCACTGAGATCAACCTCGTTCTTAATGCCAGCCAAACCAAGGAACTCATTATTGACTTTCAGCGGGATGTTACTCATGCTCCCCTACACATTAACAGCACAGAGGTGGAATGAGTGGAGAGTGTCAAGCTCCTGGGAGTGGTCATCAACAATAAGCTTTCTTGGACTCTTCATGTGAATGCACTGGTTACAAAGGCCCAGCAATGTCTCTTCTTCCTCAGGCAGCAATCAGCTCAGTTGGTGTCACGGTGGCACAGTGGTTAGCACTGCTGCCTCACAGCGCCCCACCCCGCCGAAGCGCAACCCACCCATACCCCTACATGTACCCCTTACCTAACACTGCGGGCAATTTTAGCATGGCCAACTCACCTGACCTGCACATCTTTGGACTGTGGGAGGAAACCGGAGCACCCGGAGGAAACCAACGCAGACACAGGGAGAACGTGCAAACTCCACACAGTCAGTCGCCTGAGGCGGGAATTGAACCCGGGTCTCTGGCGCTGTGAGGCAGCAGTGCTAACCACTGTGCCACCGTGACACCAACTGAGCTGATTGCTGCCAATTGCCAGACAGAAATGCTCCCTCCCAGTCAGGGAACACTTCAGCGGTCAGGGATATTCAGCCTCTGATCTTCGGGTAAGTGTCCTTCAAGGCAGATTTCGAGATACACAACAGTGCAGAATCACCGGGCAGAGACTGATAACTAAGTTCCAGATCCATGAAAGTGATCTCAACCGTGACCTTGGGTTCATGTCCTGCTACAGGTGGCCCCCAACACACAGTTCTGTATCTGTAAAATCTTCTTTACTGTCATGTTGTGACAATATTACCTTGATCAGTTGTTCTGATCTCTTCACCTTATTAAGTTTTGAATTACTTATTACACTCTCACACTCACTCTCACACAAACACACACACAGACTGACACAGACCCTCGCTTAAACACCCACACTCTCTTGCACAAACACACACACACAGAGACTCACACAGACCCTGTCTCTCACACACACACTCTCTCTCACACATTGTCTCACGCAAACACACACACAGACCCTCTCTCATAAACACATCCTTTATCACACACACACTGTAAGATGCAAATACACACACGCAGAATCACAAAGGCCTCTCATAAACTCTCTCTTGCACAAGCATAAATACACATAGACTCACGCAGAATTCTTTCTCTCGCACACACAAAGGATCACACAGACCTGCTCTCACACACACACATTCTATCTCACATACACATACTCACACAAGCACACACACACAGAACATCTCTCTCTCTCTGTCTCTCTCTCTCTCTCACACACACGCACACACACACATACATGCAGACACACACAGACCTTCTCTCACACAGACTGTCTCTCAAGCACACTTATACACACACTTACAAATCTATGGGGTGAATCATTTCATTCAAGACATTTGTTTATTTGCAGATACGTTTTATTTTTTTTCAAAAAGCACACAATTTGTAGTCACAGTCAGTCAATATGGAATCCTGTAAATTCCAGCTTTCGGAATAAAACCAGCTGGATTCCAGGTTAATACTCTGGGATAGATTCTGGATCGGGCCTCGCACCTACAATTCAGTGCCCAACCTGAGGTATCACCTTTTTTGTAATCCTATCACTCTGCCTGGTTGCCATGACAGCACAGCACTGACATTGACTTTATAAACACTTTACACACTGTCTATTGGTCACCTGCAGAGACATATTACCTGATACTCCACTGACACCAGTGGTATGATCTTTTAATCTCTCTGCCCTTGATCTCTCGGCCGATAACCTCTGTGTGTTTGTCCTGCTCTCTCCCTGAACCTAATGAAGGAGCAACACGCCAAAAGCTTGTGTGATTTCAAATAAACCTGTTGGACTGTATCTGTGTGTTGTGTGACTTCTGACTTTATTTATTTCAAGTATTATTTGTGCTACATGAAGTTTAAAACATGTAAACTGAATACCATGAAGATGCTTTATATCAGTATTTTTATCAGTGTGAATACTTCAAGGATTTTTACACAGACATTCATTCACACGACGTGGGCATCATCAGTAAAGACGGTATTTGCTGCTGATGCCGAATTGCCTCTGAGAAGGAAGGAGCGAGTTCAAATGGGGTCACATCAGTGACTGTCATCCCTGTCTTTTAAATATTACACAGAGTGAGCAGTTTAAATGTTCTTTGTTGTGAGCACGTTAAACAATATTTGCTGCAATGATTTCAGTAACATTTGCTGTAACCACTTTACGTAATAGTTTTGCTTTGTTTATGCACTGCAACCAGCGAAAGTTACATCCATGGTGAGGATTTAAGAGATATCGGATAGAAGTCTTCTTTAAGGGCACTTCAGAAACTTTACACAGGGACATCTGCTGCAGAGTGTTCCTCAACATGATGAGTGATGTACAGTGTTGATAAGGGCTAATTTGTGCACCTTAACAAAGTGAAACATTGTGTTTGTCTCACTGATCCAGGAAGGACTGGTCGATTGCACTGTGTCTGGTTCAAGAACATCGGGAGTGTTCACTGAACCTACTCTGTGTGTCTCACAGATGTCAGGGAGAGCAGACTGACCTCACTGTGTCTTTATCACTGATCCAAGGAATCTGGATTGTCCAATTGTGATCCCAGAATGCATCAATCCATCTCATCATTTAATACATCTCACTAATTGAGCAAAAGGGTATTTTACCATGCTCTTCAGCTGTTCTCTGAACTTAGTCTGGGTCACGGCATATATACACGTGTTTGAACAGCAACTGAGAAGCTGGAGAATGAATCCTATATCTCATGAAAAGTAATGTAAATATACAGCCTTATACCCCAAACGATACATGCATCTCCACATAGAATACACCAGAAACATTGACCATAAGAGGATGAAATTCCCTGAGATAACAAACATTAAAATGATGGATTTCCTTCGGCTCTCCAAGTGTCGGTCCTTGGAATGCTGCCCCCTGCTGTCAGACTGGAGTCTCCTGCGGGCTCTGCTGGCCACTAAAATGTCCCTCCCAGTGAAAGCATTGAGCAGAGAACCAGAACAAATGGGAGTGCTGGGGTCAGAATGTAGTGAATAAGCTCAATCGATCCCCAGACTCGTGATAACAGAACATATTCTTTTGCCAAACAAAACCAAGGCTGATTCCTCAGACTATACCAAGGTGTTAGCATAAAATACCAGGAAATGTTCTTTAAACAGCTGAGCACAGTTATTGTTCCCAGAACCACGGCTGCTGTTTTCTCAGTGCAATAGTTGCCTTTCATCTTTTGACAACAAATGGCCACAGATAGATCAAAGGTGAAAGTGACAGTGAACTAGACAGAGCAGTCCATAGCTGCAAAAACCAGGACGGCGTGGATGTTACACACGGGGACGGTCTGCAGAAATGTAAATTCAGTTTTACAAATAATTGGAATGTGTCTCAATATCAGATCAATGATCATGAGCAGTAAGTCCACTGCTGCCATGGCCACCAGGAAGTGAGTGATACATTTAGAAAGATCACACTTTCTCTGCGACAGAATTATTATTGTCACTATGTTAACTATGAAAAAGGAAGATGAACAAGAACATGTTATGTGAGGCTGAGAGTAAAGTTATCCCTTATTATAGTTACAGTCAAGAAGTTACAGTACTTATTGAGATATTCAAAAGTGTTATTATATCCAGTAACGATATAAAAAGCGAACATTAAGAGATATTTTCTGTCTGTCTACACGATACAAACAATATGCCAGAAAAAATGTATGAATAACAAGTTAAAAGGAAAGGATGAATTAGTCACAATTACAATCATGATAAAATGTTGCTCAGAAAGTTATTTGAACCAAAGACTGATATATCCCAGGTTCTGACAAAATGCATCCAATGTTTTTCACAGGAATGCTGGATGTGATAGCAGGTGCACTGCTTTTAATTTTCCATCTCTCCTGAGAAGCTGGTGAGAACAGAGAGCAACTGCTCCTCCAATCACAGGTTTGTTCTCTCCACGCTTGTTGCTGACAGGTTTACTGATGAACCTATCAGTGACAAATGCAAGCGAGAAACAACTTGCGATTGGTGATTGGGGGTTGGGGGCATGGGCAGATTGCAGCTTGGTAATTGCTGCCAGTGAGGGTCTCTCTGGGGGTAGGTGGGCTGAGGGCTTGGAGCAGATGGATGGAGGTCAGGTCTGGGAAGGAGAGCCAGAGGGAGGAGCCAAGACAGCCATTGCAGACAGGTACAGGACTGTTGTAGGGACAAGAGGGAAGCTGCAAGGAGACTGGGATAGTCTGGGTCAAAGGCATTGAAGTGACCAATCAGCCACAATCAAATTAAATGGCAGAGCAGGCTCGATGGGCTGAATGGTCTCCTCCATTTCCTATGTTCCTAAAGGCTTGCAGAGTCAGTAATCAGAGCACACAGATTTAATATGATTGGCAAGAGAAGCAGAGGGTGAGATTAACATATTTGTTATACACAATAAGTGATTAGGATTTAAAATACACAGTCTAATAGAGTGACACCTATCGATTCAATAGCAGATTATAAATATGGAACTGGAGAAATATGTGAGAGAGAAAAGGTTAAAGGATACTGGACACATAGAGTGTGAGGGACAGGAGAGGGGGTCCAAGATCAGTGTTGTAAATGTAAGTAAGGGCAGATGTGAGAGCATGAAAGTAACACAACCAAAAGAGATCAGGGAAATGAGATGAACGGTTAAGTCAATGGTGGCAGGAATTCAAGGACAGAATTCAGAATACACAGATGAAAGACACGCAAACCAAGAAAGGCAAAGTTTCAAATGGAACACACACCATAGGTGTTAAAACTGGCAACAAACTTCAATAAAAAATGAGATATTTATGAAAAGTTGGCTGGTGAGTCAGTAGCAAGCACAGAATGAGTAAACGATTAAGGAGGAGTGAACAATTAGAGTACAAGAGAAACCTAGTGAGCAATACAGGGGCAAGAACAAGGTGGGCTACAGTGAGAGGCCTTTATCGACATTGCTCGTTATCTCCCTCATTACCAACAAAGCTCACCGAATTAATAGTCAGATTCGTATTCTACCATCCACTGGATAGGAACACCAACAGCTCAAAGTACAGTTTCTGGATGGTGACTGCACACAGCCCACGTTCACAGACATTTGCCAGTCTCACCACACACCATCCTGGCACATCTCCAAGCCACTTGTAGGGCACTGCCAAAGAGGCCACTCCTGTGGAATGACGGCTGGGAAACATAATAGTGGGAATCGGAGTTGGGAAGCTGGGGAATGTTGTTACTGAAGGGAGACAACTCACTATGTCAGGGGGAGGGGTTCAGTGAGAGTCAGCAACACCCTGGATACAAGGAGGGGGCCAGTGCATTCCCAGCCCTGGCATATCGACCCGACTGGACTGGGGTCAGGGCTGGAAGGTATGTAGATGCAGGTGGTTTGGACAGGGTCTCAGGGAGATGTGAAGTCTGAGAGGTTAACAGGGTGAGGATATGCTTGCAAGAAGGGACACTTTACCTGCATGCAGAGGAGGAGGCTAGAACTCAATGTCTGAGGGAAACCTGCTCTTGCCTTCCATCCTGATATGATTCAGAAATGAAGATGGCTGCAACTAAACATGAGGCCAGCAGGGTATGTGTTTGAATATGTAGTCTCTAGTGGGGTTGGATTATCTGCAAGTCCGTGCACTGTGAAACTCCATCCACAGGCAAGGTCACTCGGCTGGAGTCACTGGGCTTAAAGGTAGCAAATGGAGTTCAATGTAGAAAAGTGTGAGGTGATTCACTTTGGAAGGAGTTACAGGAGTGCAGAGTACTGGGCTAATATTAAGATTCTTGGTAGTGTAGATTGTCCATGTACGTAGATTCCTGAAAGTTGTCACCCAGTTAATCACATTGTTAAGAAGGTATACTGTCTGTTAGCCTTTATTAGCAGAGGAATTGAGATTCGCAGCTATGAGGTCATGCAACAACTGTACAAAACTCTGGTGTGGCCGAACTTGGAGTGTTCCATACAGTTCTGTTAACCACATTATTGGAAGATGTGGAAGCTTTGGAAAGGTTTCAGAGGAGATTTACCAGGATGTTGCCTGGTAAGGAGGGAAGGTCTTATAAGGAAAGGCTGATGGATTTGAGGCTGTTTTTGCTAGAGAGAAGAAGGTAGAGAGGTGACTTAATTGAGTGATATAAAGTAATCAGAGGGTTAGATAGGGTGGACAGTGAAAACAGTTTTCCTTGGATGGTGTTTGCTAGCATGAGGGGACATAGCTTCAAATTGAGGGATGATAGATATAGGACAGATGTCAGAGGAAGTTTCTTTACTCAGAGAGTAGTAGGGATGTGGAATGGTCTTCCTGTAACTGTAGTAGACTCTCCAAATTTAAGGACATTTCAGTGGTTATTGCATAGACATATGGATGAACATGGAATAGGGTAGGTCAGATGGGCTTCAGATTGGTTTCATGCAACTTTGAGGGTCAAAAGGCCTGTATTGCATTGAAATGTTCGATGTTCTATGGTCTAAGGTCACCCCTCAGTCTCCTACTCTTCAGAGTGAAAAGTCCCAGCCTCTCCAGCCTCTCGTCAAACCTCAAACCTTCCAGTCCTGGTAGCATCCCAGTAAATCTTATCTGGACTATTTCCAGTTTAATCTTATCCCTTTGATCGGAGGGTGACCAGAACAGAACATCGTGACTTCAACAGTGGCCTCACCAACACCTCGTACAGCCGCAACAAGATGTGCAAACTCTTATACTCAATGCTCTCACCAATGAAAGCAAGCATGCTGAAAGCCTTCTTGACCACCCTGCCAACCTGTGACTCCAGTTTCAAGGAGCAATGATCATGTACCCCTAGATCTCTTTGTTGTATAACACTCCCTATGGTCTAACCAATGACTGGGTAAGTCTTGCCCTGGTTTGACCCAGCAAATTGCAACACCTTGCATTTATCTAAATTAAACACCACCTGCCATTCCTCAGCCCACTGGCCCAATTGATGAAGATCTCACTGTATTCCCAGATAACCTCTTCACTGTCCACTAAATCACCAATATTATCATCCATAAAATTATAAACACATCTCATAAATTCTTATCCAACTTATTTCAAGAAATGCTGAATAACAGCGTACCCAGCACCACTCCATGTAGCACACCGCTGTTCACAGGTCCCCAGTTTGAAGAACAACCCTCTAACACCACCCATTGTGCTCTACCTTCAAGCCAAACTATGTCTCCACTTTGGAGAGAAAGTGAGGTCTGCAGATGCTGGAGATCAGAGATGGAAATGTGTTGCTGGAAAAGCGCAGCAGGTCAGGCAGCATCTAGGGAACAGGAGAATCGACGTTTCGGGCATTAGCCCTTCTTCAGGAAACTTGGCTAGCTTTCGCTGGATTCTGTGAGATTTAACCTTACTCACCAACTTATCATGTAGTACCTTGTCAAATGCGTTTCTAAAATCCATGTACATCAAATCGACCACAGTGCCCTGATCTACTTTCTTAGTCACCCCTTCGAAAAGCTTAATCAAATCTGTGAGACATGATTTCCCATGTCCCTCAAACAAAGCCATACTGACTATCCCAAATGAGCCTTTGCCTCTCCAAATGCCCATAGATCCCATCTCTCAGAATTCCATGTTAGATGTTATGCTCACTAGTTTGTATTTCCCAGGCATTTCTCTTCAGTTTTTCTCAAATACTGGCACAACATTAGCCACTATTCAATCCTTGGTCCCTTCACCTGTGGCTGTCGATGATACAGGTATCTCCTCCGTGGCTCCCGCAAGGTCCTGCGATATACTTCAACAGGTGCCCTGATTTATCTACTTTAATGTGTCTTTTGATTTCCAGCATCTCCTCTTCTGGAATGTGGACTCTGTTCAAGGCATCACTATTTATTTCCCCAGGTTCCCTAACATCTCTACATTCTCAGTGGAAAATACTGCCAAGAAACATTCATGAAAGAATCTCACCCATCTCTTGTAGCCCGTCACATTGATGAACTTGTTCATCTGCAAGAGATCCTAGTCTGTCCCTCGTTATTCTTTTGTACATCATGTATTTTTGAATCTCTTTGGCTTCTCCTTTACCTTCTCTGCCAAAGCCATCTTGCGTCCCGTTTGAGCCCTCCTGATTTCTTTCTTAAGTGCATTCCAATACCGCTTATACTCCTGAAGGAATTCACTACATCCCAGCTGCCTGGGCGTATCATTCTTCTCCTTAATTTTCTTGATCAAGGCCTCAATAGCTCGAGTCATTCAGGCCTCTCTATTCTTCCTCGTCACTCTTCCATACTGGCCATGAACTCTTCATTGTCTCAGTTTGGAAACTCTCCCAATTTACCAGACTTCATTTGACTGTAAACAGCCTTCCCCAAACTCTTTTGAAAGTTCTGATCTAATACTATCAAAACTGGCTTTGCCCCAGTTTAGAAGTTAACTCGTGGACCAGACCTACACTTTCCTTAGGTATTCTAAAAGTTATGGAATTGTGGTCATTGGTTTCAAAGTGCTTCCCTACTAAAACTTCTGGCACTTATATTGCCTTATTTCCAAAGAAGTGGTCATGTTTTGCTCCTTCTCTGGTCAGGCCATCTAATACTGCATGGGAAATTCTTCCTGAACACTCCTGACAAATTTCTCTCCATCCAAGCCCTTAAAGCTGTGGCAGTCCCAGTCGATGGTAGGAAACTTAATATCCCCTGCTGTTCCAACCCAGTTGTTGCTTCAGCTCCTCTATGTCCCGCTGACTACTGGGGGGCCGAGAGTACGATGCTACCAAAGTGAACTCCCCCTTTTTACTTCTCAGTTCTCCCCATATAGACTCAGTGGCAAACCCTGAAGAGTGTCCTCTCTCTGAGTCCTGCCACGATGTTCTCCCTCATCAAAAACACAACACCCCATCCTCTCTTGCCTCCCCTTTTATCCTTCCTAATGCATTTACACACTGGAACATTGACCTGCCAGCCCTGCCCCTTCCTCAGCTATATTTCTCGAAAAGCAATAATGTCCCAGTCCCATGTATCCATCCATGCTCTGAGTTTATTTCCCTTACCTGTTAGGCTTCTTGCACTGAAACAAATCCAATTTAACCTAGCCTCTCCTTGCTTCCTGAGCGTGATTCACTGCTCTTTCTGGGCGGCACAGTGGTTAGCACTGCTGCCTCACAGCGCCAGAGACCCGGGTTCAATTCCCGCCTCAGGCGACTGTCTGTGTGGAGTTTGCACGTTCTCCCCGTGTCTGCGTGGGTTTCCTCCAGGTGCTCCGGTTTCCTCCCACAGTCCAAAGATGTGCAGGTCAGGTGAATTGGCCACGCTAAATTGCCTGTAGTGTTAGGTAAGGGGTAAATGTAGGGGTATGGGTGGGTTGCGCTTTGGCGGGTCGGTGTGGACTTGTTGGGCCGAAGGGCCTGTTTCCACACTGTAATGTAATCTAATCTAATCATACTAAGATTACCAACACTGGCTCTACTGTTTAACTTGTTCTCATTGACTTCTGTTCTGTCATCAACCTTCTCTTCCATCTTTCTGCTGCTTTAGATCCCATTCCGTTGCCTGGCACATTTAATCTCTTGTAAATGGCTACAGCAAATCTCCCCACCAGGATTGTGGTGCACCTTCAGGTCAGGTACAACCTGTCCTTCTTGTACGGGTCACCTCTGTCCCAGAACAGATTCCCAACGATCCAAGAATCTGAATCCCTGTCCCCCGCACCAGCTCTCAATCCCAACATTCCTCTATTCCGATTCTCACTAACGCTTGGTACCAGTAGTAGTTCAGAAATTACTAAACTTGTGATCCTACATTTTAACCTTCTGCCTAATTCTCTGTAATCACTCTTCAGGACCACATCCCTTTTTCTCCCTATCCAGTTGGTACCAATGGTACAATGACTTCTGGCTGCACACCGCTCCTCCACCCTCTCTCCCCCCGAGGAATTCCCTGCAATGCTCAGAGATCTCCTCAGCCCTGGCACCAAAGAGGCAACACACCATCCTGGAGTCTCCCTCACAGCCACAGATGACCTGTCTATGCCCCGATTAGTGCATAACCTACTATTAACGTTCTCTTGTATTTTACCTAACCGTGGTCTGCATTAAGCCTGCCGTGGTACCACAGGCATGGCTGCTGCTGTCGTACTCCCCTGAGAGAGGTTACCCCCCCAACAGTATCTCAAATGGTACACCTGTTAGAGAGGGGAATAGCCACTGGAGACTCCTGCACTACCTGCCTCTCCTGGCAGTCACCCATCTCCCTGACTGAACCTGTGGTGTGGCCACATCACTGTAACTGGTGTCTATCACACTCTCTGCCCCTTGTATGCTCCTCAGTGTGTCCAACTCCCTCTCCAACTGAACCACCCGGTCTGTGAGGAGTTGTAGCCGGTCACACTTCCTGCAGACTCAGTCGTCAGGGACACTAGACTATTCCCTGATCTCCCACATCTGGCAGGAGGAGCATTCCACTGCCCTAACTGCCATCTCTGTCACCTCTCAGGAGGACAAAGAACAGAATCTTACCTTACCCTGACCTTGTTGCTGATCACCCTCCTCACCGAGTATCCCTGTATCCACCAAAACTCGCACTTAAACCACCAGCAGCACTTCAACAGCAAAGCAGCCCTTCTCAAAATGGCCGCTCCAACAATGGCCACTCAGCTGGAGCTTGTCTCCTTTACATTCACTTCCCAGCGGTGGCTGATTACTGAGTCAAATCATTCCCGAATCCGCTTCAGTTGCTTTTCAGCAGCGCCTTTTGTTAACTTGGGAATTACTTGGATAATTTGGGAAGTCCAGCCATTTCTGTAGCACATTGATGGCTCTAAAAAGTGAGAACATAGCTGCCAGGGTGACAGTGAACTCTGATTTCACATTTGCCTGGATACGGTAGCTATGGGTTACCTCCCACTTGGGGTTAGGGAGCGGTGTGCAGTGACAGGGATGGCTGGCTCCAGTCTCTGTAACGTCAGATTTGCAGTCGGACAGAGACTCACAGACAGAGCTGATTGTAAAGGGTGAACACATAGATGTGGAAAACATTTTATTGTAAATAAAATGTTGCCCGTGCCACCAGGACAACTTCTTTCTCACTTTCCCGCAAAGTTGCAGAAAGAAGATGTTATCACTTACCCTGATGGAGTGGAGAAGGTCATCGCCCTGCTCACAGTGTTGCTGGGCATTCCCTGAGACAGCTGAGACCTCTGTCCAGGCTGACAATGTCTGGGACTATGGCCTCCTCTGGCAGCACATTCAGGATCAGGCTCCATACTTCACAAGGCCGCTGGCTCACACTCTAATGAAATAGTGTTGAGCTGGGCATTAAAAACGGTGCCAGACATGTGCAAGCAGTAAGCAGCGTGCTTGCCATGTAATTCCCTGCGAACGACACTCACCATCTTGGCTGGATAAGGAATGGGGTGGGAAGTGACAGACAATGTGTGAAACTGTACCCAGACCATGACATCGGCCGCAGCAAAGGGACTCGGTGGAGTATGTCCCAGGAGGAGGCTGACCAACACTCCAGGTCAGCTCTAGGCCCAGGGAACGAAGAGTTTACAATCGGGACTGTTTCCTTTTCTTTTGGCTCTTTGTTTTATTTCTTCTCCTTTGTTTATGTCAGGCTTTGTATTTTGTATTTTAAGATGGCGCCTGAGAATTGTGACTTTGTAAACCTTTCTCTGCACTCCTGTACTTCAGTACATGTAACAATAAAATCGAATTCTGACACAGATTTATGTCATTGATAAAGGAGCTTAATTCAAAATAAAGATAATTGTCAATATACAATCAGTTATGATGATCTGGAATGCACTTCCCTGAAAACATTTTAGAAACAGATCCAAAAGGAGTTTACAAGGGAATTGGAAAGTACTTGAACAGCAAACATGTGTCTAGCTGTGGGGAAGGAGAGGGAGAGAGCAACTCATTCTATTAATCAGTGAGCTGTGTACAATGAGCCTGTAATGTTTCTATCATCCAAGGTTCTGTGAATAAGGGAGAGATCAAAGAGGAAGAGAAAAGCAAGACGTAGAAGAGGGAGAGACACAAAGTGAAAGAAATGAACTTTTAGAACGGAATTGGATTAAAAAAAAACGGGAAGGAGATACAAAGGCTGCTCAGGCTGATACTTTTTCACTGAAGCACAGGAGGTTAAGGGGTGACCTTACCGATGTTTATAAAATCAGTCAGGACACGGATAAGGTGAAAGGCAGGGATGAGGGAATTCAAAAGCAGGGGTTACATTTTTAAGGTGAGAGAGGAAAGATGGAGAAAGGGCATATGGGACAATTGTTTTACATAGAGAGTTATTGTATTTGGACTGTGGTGTCAGAGACAGTAATGGATTCAGGTACTGTTACACCATTACAAAGACATTTGGATAAGTACTTGACCAGGGAAGGTTTGGAGAGATATGGGCCAAGTGCAGGCAGATGGGAATAGTTTCGCTTGGTAACATTATTGGCATAGACTAGTTGTACTGAAGGGCTGAAAATGTGTTGCTGGAAAAGCGCAGCAGGTCAGACAGCATCCAAGGAACAGGGGAATTGACGTTTTGGACATAAGCCCTTCTTCAGGAATGAGGAAAGTGCTGAGCTTTTCCAGCAACACATTTTCAGCTCTGATCTCCAGCATCTACAGCCCTCACTTTCTCCTCCTAGTTGTACTGAAGGGTCTATTTCCATGCTATATGTCTCTGACTTAACACAAGGAGTGATGCACAGTGTCTATTGGGGCCAACCTGTGTCATTTACCCAGGGAAAGCATTGTGTTTGTCTCACTGACCCAGGAAGGACTGATCGATTGCACTGTATCCGTTCCAAGGATCATGGGGAGTGTTGACTGAACCCACTCTGTGTGTCTCACAGATGTCATGGAGAGCACAAACATTTAATTGTCTTTACCACTGCCCCCAAGGAGCCTGGGTTGTTGGTTTGTATGGTGAGAATGTTTGAGTTGGTTTAAAACAAAATGTCTGTAGCTGAATGGATATTGCATAAGTTAAAATGGAGTTTGTGTGTATGCGCATGCCATGAGGGAGTAAAAAGACGTGTGGAAAACCAACATACAGATGGGTGTAAAAAGAGGAGGGGCTGATCACTAAAAAGGCAAGCACCCTGGTGTTTGAGTGAACTGATTGGAGGAATCTGAGGGGGGTGGGAGTGAGTATAAAATAGTGAGAATGGGAGCTTGGGGCAGGCAATTCGAGGAATTCAGGCCAGTCCGGGCAGTTAGAACCAGTAGAGAGCAACTGCTTGTGTTACATGTGAAGTTTGAATCATAAAATGTAAAAATAACCATTCCCGGTGGCCTTGTATGTGTTTCATTGTGAAAACCTTCAAACCAATAATTCTCAAACTGAACAGCTTGTTATCCCAGAATGCATCAATCCATTGCATCATTTCATGCATATCACGAATCGAGCAAAAGGGTATGTTACCATGTTCTTCAGCTGTTCTCTGAACTTACTCTGAGTCATGGCATATATACATGTGTTTGTGCAGCAACTCAGAAGCTGAAGAATGAATCCTGTTTCTCGAATGATGTAGCTAAAAACAATAGCCTTATACCCTAACCAATACATGCGATTCCACATAGAATACACCAGAAACAGTGACCATAACAGGATGAAATTCCCTGAGATAACAAACATTAAAATGATGGATTTCCTTCGGCTCTCCAAGTGTCGGTCCTTGGAATGCTGCCCCCTGCTGTCAGACTGGAGTCTCCTGCGGGCTCTGCTGGCCACTAAAATGTACCTCCCAGTGAGAGCATTGAGCAGCAGAACCAGAACAAATGGGAGTGCTGGGGTCAGAATGTAGTGAATAAGCTCAATCGATCCCCAGACTGGAGAAAATATAACATATTCTTTTGCCAAACAAAACCAAGGCTTGTTTCTCAGCCAATACCGAGGTGTTAACATAAAATACCAGGAAATGTTCTTTAAACAGCTGAGCACAGTTATTGTTCCCAGAACCACGGCTGCTGTTTTCTCAGTGCAATAGTTGCCTTTCATCTTTTGACAACAAATGGCCACAAATCGATCAAAGGTGAAAGCGACAGTGAACCAGACAGAGCAGTCTATAGCTGCAAAAACCAGGACAGCATGGATGTTACACACGGGGATGGTCCGCAGAAACATAAATTCAATTCTGTACATAATGGGAATGTGTCTCAATATCAGATCAATGATCACGAGCATTAAGTCAACTGCTGCCATGGCCACCAGGTAGCGAGTGATACATTTAGAAAGATCACACTTTTTCTGTGACAGAATCACTATTGTCACTATGTTAACTATGAAAAAGGAAAATAAACATGAACATGTTCTGTTATGCTGAGTTTAAAGTTATACCTTCTTACAGTTAAAGTTAATAATTTACTGGAGTGATGGGGATTTCCAAATGTTTACTGCATCTGATAAAAACATTATAAAGAGACATAAAGAAACATTGGTTGCATTGAATGGCTATGTTGTGCCTGTCTCTTGAATAGCATTCCAGAAATAAGTAAAAATAAGGCATTGAAAGGAATAGATGAATTCAAAACAATAATCACTAAGAATGGTTGCTCAGAAATTACTAGAAACAAAAGCTGACATGGCCCGGTTCATGGTTTTCAAAGGAATGTTGGATGTGATAACAATTGCACTAGTATTAACATTTCCAAAAATCGTGAGAAGCTGGTGAGAATGGAGAACAGCTGCTTTGCCTATCACAGGCTGGTTCTCTTCATGCTTGCTGCTGATTGGCTCATTAGTGAGCCTATCAGTGACAAATGCAAGAGAAAAACAATTTGTGATTGGTGATTGGAGGTTGGGGGTGAGGGCAGCATGCAGCTTAATAACTGCTGCCAGTGAGTGTCTGTCTGGGGGAAGATGGGCTGAGGGCTAGGAGAAGGTGGATGGAGGCCAGGTCTGGGAAAGAGATTCAGAGGGAGGAGTCAAGTCAGCCATTGCAGCCAGGTCCAAGAGTGTTGTAAGGGGAAGAGGGAAGCTGCAAGGAGACTGAGAGGAGACAAGGAGACCATGAGGGGATTGGGACATTATGGGGAGGCCACAAAAAAAACTGAGGGAAGATTTTGCTGTCACAATGAGGCTGAGGGGATATGGGACACCAATGGGGTGGGCAACATGGAGAGGCCACAAGAGAATAGGTGAGACAGGAAGGAGGGGGATGGAAAAGAGCAACAGATGCTGCAAGAGAGTGGGAGGGAAAATATAGAGTGAACTTGGGGGGAGAGAGAGAGAGAGAGAGAGAGAGAAATCTATGAGAAAGAGGTGGACAAAGGGAGGCTGCAAGTGAAGTGGGAGACAGATGGACATTGCTGACAACAGAGACTGGTTTCAAACCTGTTAACAAAAGAAACCTCAGCTAATAAGCAAGGTGGAAAACATGAAATCATTGAGGTAATTAATTACTTGCAAATGAATGTGGTATTTCAAGTCAATGGGCATGTATGCTCAGTGGCTACTTTATGGGGAAGATTTCAGTGGATGCTATTATCATGAACATCATGTAAGTTGTTAGATTTAAATCTGAAATTGACATCTAAGATTTTTATTTGATTAGTAAACAAATAAATATTTATTGGAGATAATAATGACTGTGAAACTTGAAGGGGTTCAGAAAAGATTTACAAAGATGTTGCCAGGATTGGAGGGCTTGAGCTACAGGGAGAGGTTGAATTGACTGTGAATGATTCCCCTGGAGTGTTGGAGGCTGAGGGGTGACCTCATTGAGATTTATATAATCATGAGAGGCACAGATAGGGTAAACAGATAAGGTCTTTTCCCTGGGGTGGGGAGCCCAGAATCGGACAGCATAGGTTTCGGGTGAGAGGGGAAAAAGTTAAAAGATGTGTAAGGGGCAAACATTTCCATGCAGAGTCATGTGTGTATGGATTGAGCTGTGGGAGGAAGTGGTGGATGCTGATACAATTACAACATTGAAAAAAAAACACCTGGATGGGTATCTGGAAAGGCTGAGCAGGTGAGACAGCATCAGAGGAGCAGGAAAGATAACGGTTTAGGTCGGGATGCTTCATCAGGACTTTCCTGCTCCTCTGATGCTGTCGGACCTGCTAGGCCTTTCCAGCTCCACATTTTATTGAAATAAATATTTATTTACTCATATCAGTTAAAACAAGGTAACAACAATGAGGTGAACAAATATTCCAAATTTACTAATATTTGTGGAAACATGAACGGTCACTTCTCCGGTCTTTGGGAAGTATGCTGATTTTGATAGGTTTTTGTGTCGAGTGAAGTATATCTCAGTGACACTGGGGGAAAAATGCTAACTTATGCCTATGGTGTTGTGCCAATTTCATTACAGTATCCATCCAGGAAATTAATCTTTTCCTGGTAAGTTGTGGCTTTATTGTCTGTTCATAGTTCTTAATGATATTGATAAGTTCCTTGAATTATGTTTGTAAATGCAAATATCCAACACAGCAAGACATACACAGAAGGGAATGTAACATATTGACTGCATCAATTAATAAAGGAGTTAGTGAGAATGTAATGGTAGCCCTGAAAACCAAAAGGCAACTCACAAGAGATGGGAGTCTGGAAGGCACTGTCTGAAAAGGTATTGAGTTGAAATGGTTTTAACCCTTAATCAGTCATTAAGTATTCACTTCTGTTTCCATAGCCTCCAGAGCTAGAGGCCAAGAGCTGTAAAATGGGATTAGTGTTGTCAGACCTTTTTTGACCAGCCTCCTTCAGTGCTGTTTAAGGCGATGTGTCTATATTGACATCACCAGGTTTACCGAGGGATTCGACCTCGTGAGCATCACTGACCGAGTCAACTACACTTGTGGAGAGGGTGAATATGGGGGAATACAGTGTCATCACAACTATCACCTTAACCAATTTCAGAACAATAGTCAGTTCAACAATTCCTTCGACACAGCAGTTACCAATGAAATGATGCAACAGATTGGAACGAAAGGGACAGTGTGTAGGAATTGGAGATGATCTTTGAATTTTGTCAGCACTAAGTGATGAATTTGATGTTTATATCTTTGGGCTTTCTGCTAAAGACAGGATTTGTATTAAACACTGTAACATCAAGTAAACTGAGAAAGGTACTCCTTATGGAATTGGGATGCAATGAAACGTACTACCCACCAGTTCTCTCTGACCTGGTGCACTGTGACCAGTGCTCGGCAACATACTTAAGAAGGACGTGGAAACTTTGCAATGGGTATCAGGTGATTTTAACCAGTGCGGGTTCCAGCATTAAGGGACTGCAGATACATAGATTAACTGGAGAAATTGGAGTTATTCTCATGTGAGAAACCTACAGAATGCTTGAAAGGATAGACAAGATAGATACAGGAAGACATCGGTCAGGGAGACGAAAGATAAGTAAGTTTAAGAAAAATAAACTTGCTATTTAGGATTGAGATGATGAGAAACTGTTTTGCTCAATATCTTTGGAAATCTCTTTCCCATTGGCTGTGGAAGCTCAGCCTATGAGTCTATCTAAAGTAGTGGCTGATACATTTTTAAGCATCAATCACATAAAGAGTTAGGAGGATATTGAAGTGTCCAGTCAGTCAGGATTGAATTAAATGGCGGAATGGCATCCTCCAGTTAACACGTTCCCAAAGACCTGTAAAGGCAATAATCAGAGCACACAGATTTAATATGATTGGCAAAAGAAGCAGAGGGTGACATGAACATATTTGTTCCACACAATGAGTGATTCGGATTCGGAATACACAGTCTAATAGAGTGACACCTATCGATTCAATTGTAGATTATAAATATGGAACTGGAGAAATATGTGACGCAGAAAACATTAAAGTATACGGGGAAACAGAGTGAGGGAGAGAAGAGTGGGTCCAAGACCAGTGTTATAAATTTAAATACGGATAGATCTGAGAGCATGAAAGTTGACTGAGCTAAAGTGAACAGGGAAATGAGGTTCGGGGAGAACACAATAGTGGCAGACATTGAAGGATGTAATTCAGATTACACATAATAAATACATTCAAAATGAGAAAGGGAAATTTCCAAATGCCACACCCACCATCCATGTTAAAAATGGCGTCAAACTTCAATAAAAACGAGATAATTGTGAAAAGCTGGCTGGTGGGTCAGGAACAGAAAATAAAAGCTAGCACAGAATGACTAAAAGATTAACAAGGAGTG
Source organism: Chiloscyllium plagiosum (assembly GCF_037043375.1). NCBI lineage: Eukaryota > Metazoa > Chordata > Chondrichthyes > Orectolobiformes > Hemiscylliidae > Chiloscyllium > Chiloscyllium plagiosum. The sequence continues at coordinate 94,110,625 of NW_028270150.1, forward strand.
AAAAATTAGAGTACAAGAGAAACCTAGCGAGCAATACAGGGGCAAGAACATGGTGGGCTGCAGTGAGAGACATTTATCTACATTGCTCATTATCACCCTCATTAACACCAAATCTCACCTCATTAATATGCAGATTCCCATTCTACCATCCACTGGACTGAAACTAGACACTGAGAATTCCCAACATGGAAGTCAGACTGGGAACCTAGTGACTCCAGCTCACTGCTTGTTCCTCCAGCCCTCCAGCTTGGAACCCCAGCACCAACAGCTCAAGGTCCGGTTTCTGGGTGGTGACCGCACACAGCCCACGGTCACAGACATTGGAATCTGACATGTGCCAGTCTCACCACACACCATCCTGGCACACCTCCGAGCCACTCGTAGGGCACTGCTAAGGAAGGCACTCCTATGGAATGATGGCTGGGGAATATAATAGTGGGAATTGGAATTGAGAAGCTGAGGAATGATGATACTGAAGGGAGACAACTCACTATGTAATGGGGAGGGGTTCAGTGAGAGTCAGCAACAGCCTGGATACAGTCTGTGAGGATGAGAGTACTGAGGTGTAAAAGGCACTCCCAAACATGGCATATTGATCCTATGGGACTGGGGTTACAGCTGGAGGGTACATCGATGCAGATGGATTGGGCAGAGACTGGGGAGATGTGAAGTCTGAGAGCTTACCAGGGTGGGGGGTGCTAGCAGGAAGGGTCACTTTATCCTTGAGGGTTCCCCTGTGTGCAGAGGAAGAGGCTGGAGCTCAGTGTCTGAGGGAAGCCTGCTCTTGCCTTCCATCCTGCTGTGACTCAGAAATGAAGATGGCTGCAACTGAACATAAGGCCAGCAGGGTAAGTGTTTGGATGTGCAGCCTCAGGTGGGGGTGGGGTATCTGCAAGTCCGTGCAATGGGAGGCCCCTTCAAAGGGCAAGGTCACTCGGCACACACCCAGACACTGAAGGGCAGACCCTTTAATATTGTACATTGCAGCTCCTTCCCCAAACAGCTCAGAGCATTTAGTGTCATACAGGTTTACAGCATGGAATCAGGCCCTTCAGCCCAACTTGCCCATGCTACCCTGTTTGTACAATTAAACTTGTCCAGTTTGTATACATTTAGTCCATATCCCTCCATAACTATCCCAACCATGTACCTGTGTAAATGTTTCTTAAATGACAATATTGTACTCACTTGCACCACTACCTCTGGGATACCATTCCAGACACTCACCACCTTCTGTGTGAAAAGGTTGCCCCTCTGGACCTATTTGTGTCTCTCCCCTCTCAGCCTAAACCTGTGATCTCTAATTGTAGACTCCCCGAACATGGGGAAAGGCTGTTGGCTATCTCCTTTATCTTTGCATCTCATGATTTTATATACATCTATAAGGTCACCCCAGACTCTCATATTCTCCAGGGAAAGACTCTCCAAGACTCTCCTGAAAGCTCAAAACTTCCAGGCCAGGAAGCATGCTAGTAAATCTTTTCTGTGCTCTTTCCAGTTTAATTGTATTCTTTCTACAGGAGGGTGACCAGAACTGCACGATGTACTCCAAACGTGGCCTTTCCAGCATCTTGTACAGCTGCATCAAGACGTCCCGACCCTTATACTCAATGCTCTCCCCAATGAAAGCAAGCGTGCTGAAAGACTTCTTGACCACCCTGTCTGCCCGTGACTCCAGCTTCAAGGAGCAATGAACCTGTACCCCTAGATCTCCTTGTTCTATAAATCCCCCATGGCCTGACCAATGACTGGGTAAGTCCTGCCCTGGTTTGATCCAGCAAAATGCAACACCTCGCATATATCGCAATTCCTGAGCCCACTGTCCAATTGATCGAGATATCACTGTATCCCCAGGAAACCATCTTCACTGTCCACTGTACCAACAATCTTCATGGCATCCATAAATGTACTAATCATATATCCTGAATTCTCATCCAAATTCTTTAAATAAATGATGAATAACAGTGGACCCATCACTGATCCCTGTGGTACACCGCTGGTCACAGCCATGTTTCTGTAATAGCTATAATCTCTCAGTCCCGTGTATCCATCCTTGCCCTGAATTCATTTCCGTTACCTGTCAGGACTCTTGCTTTTAAATAAATGCAGTTTAACCCTGACTTCCTTTGCTTCCTGCATACTCTTGTCTGCCCCCTTCAGTTCAGGTACAACCTGTCCCTGTTGTACAGGTCACTTTTCCCCAGAACAGATCCCAATGATCCAAGAATCTGAATCCCTGTCTCCTGCACCAGCTTTCAGCCACACATTCATCTGCCAAATCCTCCTTTTCCTATCCTCACTAACACTAGTAGTCCCCATATTACTCCCATTGAGATCCTACATTTTAACATTCTGCTTAACTCCCTTTCATTACTTTTCAGGGCGTCATCCCTTTTCCTCCCTCTGGTGTTGGTACCAGTGTGTACAATGACCTCTGACTGCTTATCCTCCCCCTGAGGAATTCCATTCAACGCTCAGAGATGTCTTCAGCCCTGACACCAAGGGAGAGAGCACATCATCTTGGAGTCTCAAACACAGCCACAGACACCCTGTCAGTGCCCCTGAATAGCGAGTCCCCTAATGTTCTGTTGCATTTGTCTTTCTGTAGTTTTGCAGCTGAGCCAGTTGTGATGCAACAGGCCTGTCTACTGTTGTTGTACTCCCCTGAGAGAGGTTATAGCCCTCCACAGTATCCCAAACGGTATTCCTGTTAGAGGGGGAATAGCCACTGGAGACTCCTGCACTACCTGCCTCTCCTGGCAGTCATCCATCTCCCTGACTGAACCTGTGGAGTGGCCTCATCACTGTAACTAGTGTCTATCACACTCTCTGCCCCCTGTATGCTCCTCAGTGTGTCCAACTCCCTCTCCAACTGAACCACCCGGTTTGTGAGGAGCTGTAGCCGGTCACACTTCCTGCAGACTCAGTCGTCAGGGATACTAGACTATTCCCTGATCTCTCACATCTGGCAGGAGGAGCATATCACTGCCCTAACTGCCATCTCTGTCACCTCGCAGGAAGACAAAAAACATAAACTTACCTTACCCTCAACTCGTTGCAGATCACCCTCCTCACCGAGTATCCAAGTATCACCAAAACTCACACTTAAACCTCCAGCAGCACTTCAACAGCAAAGCAGCCCTTCTCAAAATGGCCGCTCCAACAATGGCCTCTCGGCTGGAGCTTGTCTCCTTTTTGTTCACTCCTGGTGGCTGAGCTGATTCCTCCCAGAATCCTCCTCAGTCACTTCTCAGCAGCCGCTTTTTTCACTTGGGAATAACTTGGATAAGTCGGGAAGTCCAGTCATTTCTGCAGCACATTGGTGTCTCTAAAAAGTGAGAATGTAGCTGCCAGGGTGACAGTGACCTGTGATTTCCCTGTTGCCTGGATACAGTAGCTATGGGTTACCTCCCACTTGGGGCGATGGAGCGGTGTGCAGTGACAGGGATGGCTGGCTCCAGTCCCTGTAATGTCAGATTTGCAGCCGGACAGAGACTCACAGGCAGAGCTGATTGAAAAGGGTGAACACATAGATGTGGAAAACTATTTTACAATAAAATGTCGTCCGTGCCACCAGGACATCTTCTTTCTCGCTCTACCGCCAGGTCGAGGTGCATTCCCAGGGTCTGTGGCTGGGCTGGAGGAAGCCTGCCCTACACTGGAGCCCATTGCCTGTGGAGGGTCTGATTGGGTGACCCTGGGGGTGGATGTGTCTGCAGGGCCCACACACACTGACTGACAGAGGCAGGTGCACCTCCCTCAGAATGAACACCCAGAAAACAGGGAGGGGGCAGAGAGCGAGAGAGAGAGAAAGGAGGGGGGGGGGGGGGGGCGGACAGAGAGAGAGAGGTTTAAACAAGAAAGAGGAAGCGGGAAAGATAAAGAAAACGTAATAAGCAGAAGAAAGAGAGACAATGTGTATGAAACAATTTTCAGAATAGAAGAGGATAGACTTGCAGGACGATGGGGAAAGCAGTGAGAGGGGGAACGGAGATGTGTCACTGTGAATCTACTTACAGGACAATACGGACGGGACCGGGAAAAATTAGACAGGTCAGGCCTTGAAGGTATTTGAAGCCAAAAATGAGAATATTGAAATGGGAAGTTGTTGGATCAGGAATGTTAGTTGGTCAATTAGCACAAAGAGAAATGGTAAACCAAACATGATGAGCGTTCAGACAGGGCAGCAGAACATTGGATGGGTTCTGGTTTATTGAGGTTTGACACTGTGAGGTTAAAGATGATATCAGTGGAATACTCGAATCTGGATGAATCAAACCCAGAGACGGTGTAGTGTGCAGCATCCCGGATGGAGCAGGCAGGAGATGGAGATATTACAGAGGGGATGGTAAACAAGCTTTGCAATGGAGAGGATGTGGGGTCAAACCTCAGGTTAGGGTTAAAGGGAGCCCTGAGGTTACAAACATTTTGGTTCAGCCTGAAGCCAGGGGGTGGATCAAGGCAAATGATAGAAAACTGAATGTGTGACAGGAACCAAAGACAATGGTATTGGGCTTCACAAGATTAAAGTGAGAATAGCAGGAGTCTAGTAGTTTATAAATCTACTGGGAGGGAGACGGAGACTTAGTGACAGCAGGAGCAGCAAGCAGCAGAATGGGAAATGACAAGAACATTCATAAAGTTAAACCATGATTCACTGAATTACCAGCCAGACAGAGACACTTACCTGGAATACCAACAGCAGCGAGAGTCGGATAGTAAATGTGTTGAAAAATAAGAATTATGTATCGGATCTGATGTACCAAATTCATCTGGTGATAATTTGCAGAAAAGTACTCTATTATCCCGGAGAGACTCCGGCCCATTGTGGTAACATTGCAATCTGCTCTCCTCAGATTCTGTTCTGTCATCTCTCCCTGTTTCGAGGAACGTTACAGCTGAGACTCATTTATTAATAGAAGGAGGAATCCACCCAGAGACTCAGTTAGGGCCCACAGAGATTGACATTAATTACAGTCACTGAACAAACAGGTTCATTGAACTCCTTTCAATCCAGTGCCTTTGTCCCAGAGTAAAGTAAAACTTATACCTGGTCTGGGTAGAATGTGTGAGGGATGCTGAGTAAAGGAACAATGAAAATATGGGAGTGGGCCAAGAGGCCTGAATGTTTGTAATAGTGTCCCCTGATGACCAAGATAAAATATAGTTTTATTTCTTTAAAGAAGAGTTGAACAAGTGACAGCTGTTATTGGCTTAATGGAGTTCTTTGATAAAGTAAAGTTCTTTGGAAATGCTGAGTTCAGCGTGTTTCATGTTCCAGAAGGAATATGACTTCCAAAAGGTGGAGTGTTATTTAATTAACTGATTCGGAAAATTCAAACATGTGAATTGAAGGACCTTGGCATTCTGAGTTTCACATTGACTGAGGGACATAACTCAGAGAGAAATACTGAGCAGGTAATGATTAGCTGCAGGAAGAGGGCTCTTGTGGCGCAGTGATAGTGTCCCAGGCAAGAGATCTTGGGCTGAAATCCCACCTGTTTCAGAGGTGCATAATAATATCTCGGGGACAGGTTGATGAGAAGGTAGATAGACTGCAGGAACATAGACTGTTCATCCCTCATGACCAATATTAGAATCAGAGATGTTTATAATACATATATAAATGACATGGGCTAATATGTTGTTTCTAAAGGACATGATTTCAAGGTTTGGAGGCAAAAAGAGAGACAGAAAGATAGTGAAGAGTGAGGAGGACAGGATCAGACATCAGAACATCATTTAAAGCAAAATATTGCTGATGCGGCAAAACTGAAACACACACAGAATGCTGCAGAAACTCAGCAGATCAGGCAGCATTGGAGAGGGAAGTAGAATTAATGATTCAGTTCGGAGCTGAAAGGGTGGGAAAATGGGATATTTTATTGTTTCGACAGAGGAAGACGACGTGTGAAATGGTATCCAGTGTAAAAGGTAAGGAATTTGTTAATGGGGTTGAAAGAGTAAATGAAGCAATGTAAATAAGGCACAAATAAGAAAACTGTGTGTGCGAAGGAGATTGTAGGGATCAGAGACATCATACAGCCAAGATCTGAAGCTGGGGAGATCGATATTGAATCCTCGAGGCTGGAAAGTTCCTCTGTAGAAAATGAGATGTTGTTCCTCAAGCTTATGCTGTGCTGTGTTCCCACTCTCCCATTAACTGCTCTGTCAGTCTCATTCATCGCACACCACTTCCATCCAGTGGCTGTAATTCTTTCTCTCTCTCTCTCTCTCTCTCTCTCTGTGCCTTGTGGGTACCACCAGCATCTCCACCACCCCCACAGTAACATCGCCGTTTCCCACACAAGCCTCCCCATGAGGACGAGAGTACTGAGGTGTAAAAGGCACCCCACCAGCTCAGACCCTGAGACCTCGGTGGGAAGGTTAGCCTTAGAGAGTGTGGCAGCACAAGCTGGTGAGCACCTCACTGCCACAGCTCTGCAGCTGGCTGAGGAAGAAATGCCCCAGGCCGCTGGCACTCGGAGGGACCGGCAGTGACCAGGCAGCTATTCAGGCAGGAGAGGGACCCGTGCTGTCACCAATCAGGAAACACATCTGAATGTACAGGGAGGAGCAGCAGGCAGGTAAATGAGAAACAATGGGTTCAACTCTTTGCAATTTATAGAAATGATTTGGATGGAGGGATTGAAGCTATGGAGTGAAATCTACTGATGACACAAAGATATCTGGAATGTGAGTTGTGAAGAGGACATGAGGAGCCGACAAAGGGTATGGATTGGTTCATTGAGTGGGCAAAGATCTGGCAAATGGAGGAAAATGTGGGGAACTGGGAAACCGTCCATTGTGTCAGAAAGAATTAAAAACAAACACCTTATCTGACAGGTCAGAGGTTGCAGAGCTCTGAGGTGCAGAGGGATCTGGGAGTCCTGGTCTATGAATCACTGAATGCTAGTTTGCAGATACAGCAAGTAATCAGGAAAATCTAATAGAACATTATGGCTTATCAGGAACAGAATTGAATGCAGGAATTGAAGGGAAGATGTGCTCAAAAAGATAAAATCTGTGATTAATTTGATGTAAAATGGACATGGACTAAAGCATGCTGGGAAATGGAAATCCACATGCTGCAGAACCCAGGCAGGCTACAGCTACCAACAGACAGTTTGTAACGAACCTGGTTATTGCAGACGCTACAATACACACCTGAAGTCAGGGTTGAATGGTGTCAATGCAATGTCATCCTCAGGGTGATCGGAAACATTGAGATACGTACCAGACACGGGGGAGGGGTTCACCTCACACCCTTATTTGGAGGAGGGTATGTGTTCCCAGCACCTCCAGGAATGGAGACCTGAGGATGACCTGACCATCGTCATGCCAATGCCTGGCTGGGTCGGATTGATCAGGGTGGTCAAGCCTGATCAATCCATTGGTTAATGGTGAAGACCCTCCCAAAAGGACACCAAGATTTAGAGTGTAAGAATTGCCACAACACCACGCTCAGGGCGGAAACTCGAGACAAACCACCAAGAAAGGAAGATACCCCTGAAATCATTGGGAGATGACCAGGTGACATCATGATGTGGGGCACGGTCGAGTTCTAGTGTGGGGGGATATGAACATCCAGAGTTAAGGTAAAGCACAAGATAGCATTTGTAGTGTAAATGGTTAAATTATATTGTATTTTGTTATGATAGTGTTAGTTGTGTCAAATAAATTATTATTATTGTTTATTATTATGAAGAGTTTTCTCAGTTCTTTTGCTGGATATGATTTAAAACACACTGTGTAGCAGGGACAACAAATTGGCCCCCCAAGATCAGACCTCGATAAGAAGTGACTTTGTCGCTCTGAGATCGAAGCCCGTGGAACCTAGTATTCCTTGAGATTTTGCCTGAGATGGTTGTTAAGAGGACAGCTGTCCCACGCGAAGGCCAGGGGTTCAAGTAAATCAAAGAGAACAGAATGGTCTAAACTGAACTGTGCTTTAAAAGATAAAATCACAGATGTTTACTCCTAAACTAACAAACGTCTGTACTGTGTGTGTGTGTGTGACCGGTAAGGTAAAACACTGAATGACAGGAGACATCTGATGTGATTAGGACTGGATCATAATGAAAGCCATACCCTCAGTCTTATCCACCCCTTATACCCCATAGTTTAATTGAAAATGGCAGAGAATGATACGAGAGTAGAGTATGGGTAACAACGCTGAGACAGGATATTAGTTAGAAAAAGCGCTCCACGTGGGCAGAATTTTGTTGTAGTGATGAAATGGGCCCAGGATCCCCAGGGCAGAAGTAATGGGATAATTTTATCAGAACTCAAGGGAAACGTGCTTCCAAACTCGAGGAGTTCACAGCGATAATGTGCTGTCGAGGGCAATTCTTAGGGACAGAGCGGGAATTAAATTCCATCCGTAAGGAACCAAGGGACGGAAAAAGGGAAATCCCGGAGTTAGAATTAAAAATGCAGCTCTGGTCCAGAGGAATCAAGTAAACCTCCTACCCATGGGTCAATACCATACCCAATGAGAATGAGCATACTGAGATCCCCAACACACAGTGTCAGCTAATGAAGCTACTGAGAAGGCAGGAAGGGAGTTGGGAAATAAATGGACGGATTTAATAGGATGGTTATGGGAGGGGATTTTAACCTTCCAAACATAGATTGGGACTGCCATAGTCTTAAGAGCTTAGGTGGAGAGGAATTTATAAAGTGTGTACAAGAAAGTTTTCTGATTCAGTATGTGGATGTACCCACTAGAGAAGGTGCAAAACTTGACCTACTCTTGGGAAATAAGGCAGGACAGGTGACTGAGGTGTCAGTGGGGGAGCACTTTGGGGCCAGTGACCATAATTCTATTAGCTTTAAATTAGTGATGAAAAAGCAGAGACCAGATCTAAAAGTTAAAGTTATAAATCGGAGGAAGGCTAATTTTGCAACGATTTATCAGACTTGTTCCATCAACTTCGGAAGGCAGGCTTGGTGAAAAACCTGGTTAAAAGTAAACGGGTCAAAGCCCAGGTCACCTTCCTGGGCCATGTTATTGGACAGGGATAAATGACCCCATGGGATACAACAACCAAGGTAATTGGGGAGTATCCCATGCAATCGACAATAAACGCAGTACTACAATTCCTGGGATTGAGTGGACTTTACCAAATTTTAGCAGTATGGCTGCTCTACTCACGGAATTGCTAAAGAAAGGCAAGGCATTTCAGTGGACATTGGACTGTCAGAGGCATTTGACAGCCTGCAAACTGTGTTAGCTACTGTCGCAGTACTAGCTACACCGAATTATGCAAAGCCATTCAAGGTGGCTATTGATGCAAGTGATGTGGGTGTTAGTGCTGTGCTCTTGTGGGAAGATACGTATCTGAGACAATCTTACACACTAATCATAACCCATTGAAATTTCTGGAGAAATTTAAGGGCAAAAATGCAGTCTGTTCAGATGGAGCCTGTTGCTTTAGCTATTCAATTTGAAAATTGTGCACGTGGCAGGATGACAAAACATGATTGCAGATGCAGTGGCGAGACTTGAATGAGAAATGGAGGCATTCATGGCAGGAATAAAATAGACTGAAACAAAGTGTAACAATGCATGTTTGTGTGATTGTTGTCATTGTAATGTATGTGTCTGTTATGAAGTACAAAGAGTTTACAATTAAGGGGTTTTAAATTGAAGCCAGCTTTGGTTTAGTGGGTTCATTTCATTTTAGGGTGAGGTACGATGGTGCTGCTTGTTTAACAAGGAGATCTTATACTTGGTTTCAGTTTCAAAAGATTGTAAAAACACAGAGTCTGAAAAGTCTGGGCTTAGATGGGTTTTTGGGCCAGTTTGATTAACAAATAACAGATACTGCCTCAGGCAAAAGGCTTTCAACTTTTATATCCAAACAATGAAAAGGGAGAGGCCAGTTCTCACAGCTCAGCTTCCCTGTGTTTGTTTTGGGTTTTTGGGCAGTCGAGCTATTCATTGGAAGATGTCAAGATGTTGTAAAGATGCTGAACCCAAAGGAGCAGGTCCATGCTGATCCTCCTCTCTCTCTCTGACATCTCTCCTGGAAGACCCTGTGTTTAATTTACCTATGGTCTTCCAGGGGTGTTTAAAGGGTTTTGTTGCATGCATTTGAAACAACATCATTAAGGTGCGATAATATGTTGGGCTTTCAGATAGGTTACGATATTTGGTATGCAGTTGTCTTTTGTTTATGTTTCATTCAGTAATCTTGGAAATAAATTTGTTTTGCTTAAAACTATGTGGTTGGACCAACTGCATACCTCCTGGAATATCCACGTTACAATTGCTTTAAATAATGAGCATAGTTAGGATCTTGACTACTGTAAGAATAATCGGGTAGTTATGGTAGGGGATTTTAACTTTCCAAACCTTGACTGGGACTGCCTAAGTGTTAAATGTTTAGATGAAGAGGAATTTCTTAAGTGTGTACAAGGCAATTTTCTGATTCAGTATGTGGATGTACCTACTAGAGAAGGTGCAAAACCTGACCTACTCTTGGGAAAGAAGGCAGGGCAGGTGACTGAGGTGTCAGTGGGAGAACACTTTGGGGCCAGCAACCACAATTCTATTTGTTTTAAAATAATGATGGAAAAGGATAGACCAGATCTAAAAGTTGAAGTTTGAAATTGGAGAAAGGTAAGAACTTTCAAAAGCTGATTGGAGGCAGATGTTCGCAGGTAAAGGGACGGCTGGAAAATGGGAAGCCTTCAGAAATGAGATAACAAGAATCCAGAGAAAGTATATTCCTGTCAGGGTGAAAGGGAAGGCTGGTAAGTATAGGGAATGCTGGATGACTAAAGAAATTGAGAGTTTGGTTAAGAAAAAGAAGGAAGCATATGTTAGGTATAGACAGGATAGATCGAGTGAATCCTTAGAAGAGTATAAAGAAAGTAGGAGTATACTGAAGAGGGAAATCAGGAGGGCAAAACAGGGACATGAGATAGCTTTGGCAAATAGAATTAAGGAGAATCCAAAGGGGTTTTACAAATATATTAAGGACAAAAGGATAACTCGGGAGAGAAGAGGGACCCTCAAAGATCAGCAAGGCAGCCTTTGTGTGGAGCCACAGAAAATGGGGGAGATACTAAATGAATATTTTGCATCAGTATTTACTGTGGAAAAGGATATTTAGGGAAATAGATGGTGACATTAGATTAGATTAGATTAGATTACAGTGTGGAAACAGGCCCTTCGGCCCAACAAGTCCGACCCGCCGAAGCGAAACCCACCCATACCCCTACATTTACCCATTACCTAACACTACGGGCAATTTAGCATGGCCAATTCACCTGACCTGCACATCTTTGGACTGTGGGAGGAAACCGGAGCACCCGGAGGAAACCCACGCAGACACAGGGAGAACGTGCAAACTCCACACAGTCAGTCGCCTGAGTCGGGAATTGAACCCGGGTCTCTGGCGCTGCGAGGCAGCAGTGCTAACCACTGTGCCACCGTGCCACTCACAAAATGTCCAGATTACAGAGGAGGAAGTGCTGGATGTCTTGAAATGGTTAAAGGTGTATAAATCCCCAGGACCTGATCAGGTGTACCCGAGAACTCTGTGGGAAGCTAGGAAAGTGATTGCTGGGCTTCTTGCTGAGATATTTGTATCATCGATAGTCACAGGTGAGGTGCCGGAAGACTGGAGGTTGGCAAACGTGGTGCCACTGTTTAAGAAGGGCGGTAAAGACAATCCAGGGAAGTGTAGACCGGTGAGCCTGACCTTGGTGGTGGGCAAGTTGTTGGAGGGAATTCTGAGGGACAGGATGTGCATGTATTTGGAAAGGCAAGGACTGATGCAGGAGAGTCAACATGGCTTTGTGCGTTGGAAATCATGTCTCACAAACTTGATTGAGTTTTTTGAAGAAGTAACAAAGAAGATTGATGAGGGCAGAGCAGTAGATGTGATCTATATGGACTTCAGTAAGGCGTTCGACAAAGTTCCCCATGGGAGATTGATTAGCAAGGTTAGATCTCATGCAGTACAGGGAGAACTAGCCATTTGGATACAGAACTGGCTCAAAGGTAGAAGACAGAGGGTGGTGGTGGAGGGTACTTTTTCAGACTGGAGGCGTGTGACCAGTGGAGTGCCACAAGGATCGGTGCTGGGTCCTGTACTTTTTGTCATTTACATAAATGATTTGGATGCGAGCATAAGAGGTACAGTTAGTAAGTTTGCAGATGACACCAAAATTGGAGGTGTAGTGGACAGCGAAGAGGGTTACCTCAGATTAAAACAGGATCTGGACCAGATGGGCCAATGGGCTGAGAAGTGGCAGATCAAGTTTAATTCAGATAAATGCGAGGTGCTGCATTTTGGGAAAGCAAATCTTAGCAGGATTTATACACTTAATGGTAAGTGTATAAATCCTGTCGCTGAACAAACAGACCTTGGAGTGCAGGTTCATAGCTCCTTGAAAGTGGTGTCGCAGGTAAATAGGATAGTGAAGAAGGTGTTTGGTATGCTTTCCTTTATTGGTCAGAGTATTGAGTACAGGAGTTGGGAGGTCATGTTGCGGCTGTACAGAACATTGATTAGGCCACTGTTGGAATATTGCGTGCAATTTTGGTCTCCTTCCTATCAGAAAGATGTTGTGAAACTTGAAAGGGTTCAGAAAAGATTTACAAAGACATTGCCAGAGTTGGAGTATCTGAGCTCCAGGGAGAGGCTGAACAGGCTGGGGCTGTTTTCCCTGGAGTGTCAGAGGCTGAGAGGTGACCCTATAGAGGTTTACAAAATTATGAGGGGTATGGATAGGATAAATAGGCAAAGTCTTTTCCCTGGGGTCAGGGAATCCAGAACTAGAGGGCATAGGTTTAGGGTGAGAGGGGAAAGATACAAAAGAGACCTCAGGGGCAACTTTTTCACACAGAGGGTGGTACGTGTATGGAATGTACTGCCAGAAGATGTGGTGGAGGCTGGTACAATTGCAACATTTAAGAGGCATTTGGATGGGTATATGAATAGGAAGGGTTTGGAGGGATATGGGCCGGGCACTGGCAGGTGGGACTAGATTGGTTTGGGATATCTGGTTGGCATGGACGAGTGGGACTGAAGGGTCTGTTTCCATGCTGTACATCTCAACGACCCTATGACTTTCTTGAAATGTTTTGAGGGTGTCTGACCTGGTTGTAACACTCAGCAATCTGCCATGAGCAGATACATCTGTCCATGACAGTGTCAGGAACAGCGATCACCATACAGTCCTTAAGGAGACAAAGTCTCCCTTTCACATTGAGAATAACCTCCATCGTGTTGAGTGGTTCTATCCCAATGCTAAATGGGACAGACTTCAAACAGATCTAACAACTCATGGGTTGGCATCCATGGTGTGATGTGGGCCATTAACAGAAGCACAGTCTGTGACCTCATGGTCCAGCACATCGTCAACTCAACCATGACCAACTAGCCAGGGATCAACCCTGGGTCAACGGAGAGTGCAGGGGAGCATGCCAGCAGTAACACCAGGCACAGCTGAAGATGTGGTATCAACCTGGTGAAGCCACCAAACTGAACTACTTGCATGTCAATCAGCATAAACAGCAAGTGACAGACAGAGCTAAGCGAACCCATAACGAATGGATCAGATCGAAGCTCTGCAGTCCTGCCACATCCAATCGTGAATGGTGATGGGCAATTAAACAACTCACTGGAGGAGGAGGCTCCACAAATATTCCAATCCTGCATGATGGAAGATTCCAGCAAATCAGTGCAAAAATATAAGGATGAACATTTTGCAGCAAACTTCAGCCAGAAGTACTGAGTGGATGATCCATCTCACCCTCCTCCAATGTTGCCCAGTATTACAGGTACCAGTCTTAAGGCAATTCGATTCACTGCACATGACATCACAAAATGGCTGGATACACTGGATGCTGCAAAGGCTATAGGCCCTGACAACATTCCAGCAATAATACTGGAGTCATGTGCTCCAGAACTTGTTGCTCCCCAAGCCAAGCTGTTCCAGTACACTTACAACATTAGCATTTACTCAACCATGTGTAAAATTGCCCAAATACGTCCTGTTTCTATTAAACATTTCAAATTCAACCCGGCCAGCTACCGTGCCGTTCCATCTATTCTCGATCACCAGTAAAGTGATGGAAGGTGACATCAGTCATGCTATTGAGCAGCTCCCACTCAGCAATAACCTACTCAGTGACACCCAGTTTGGGTTCACCAGGTCCACCCAGCTCCTGACCTCATTACAGCCTTGGTTCAAATATGGACAAAAGAGCTGAATTCCAGAGGGGAGGTGAGAATATAGCGTAACATCAAGACCAATTGGACTGAGTGTGGTATCAAGGAGTCTGAGCAAAACTGGAATTAATGGAGGACAAGTTCCCCAGTGGTTGGAGTCAGGCCAGACACAGAGGAAGATGGTTGTGATTATTGGAGGACAGCCATCTTAGCTCCAGGACATCTCTGCAGGAGGTCCTCAGGGTAATTTCCTTGACCCAATCATCTCCAGCTGCTTCATGATAAGGTCCTGATAAGCAGCTTCCCTCCATCATAAGGTGAGAAGTGGAGATGTTCACTGATTATTTGACAGTATTCAGCATCACTCAAGTCCTCAGATATTGAAGCAGTTCGTGTTCAAATACAAGAAGATCTGGATAATGTCCAGGCTTGGCTTGACAAGTGGCAAGTTATATTCACAGCACACACATGCCAGTCTATGACCATCATCAATAACAGACTATCTAACAACTGGCCCTTGAATTTAAATGGTGTGAACATCACTGAATCTTCAAATGTCAACATCCTGGGGATTATATTGACCAGAAACTCCACTGGATTCGCCACATAAACACAGTGGCAACAAGAGCAAGTCAGAGGCAGGGTACACAGTGATGACGAAATCACCTCTTCACTTCCCAAAGCCTTTCCACCATCTGCAAGGCAGAAGTCGGGAGTGTGAGAGAATACTCCCCACTTGCCTGAGTAAGTGAAGTTCCAACAACACTCAGGAAGCTGACACCATCCAGGACAAAGCAGTCTGCTTGATTAGCACTACATCCATAAGCATCCATTCTCTTGACCTTCGATGTTCAGTTGTAGTGGTGTGTAGTATGTGCTGTAGAAAATCACCAAAGAACATCAGA
Organism: Chiloscyllium plagiosum; assembly: GCF_037043375.1. NCBI lineage: Eukaryota > Metazoa > Chordata > Chondrichthyes > Orectolobiformes > Hemiscylliidae > Chiloscyllium > Chiloscyllium plagiosum. The sequence continues at coordinate 94,125,722 of NW_028270150.1, forward strand.
CAGCAACTTCTAAACCCACAACCACTTCCATTCAGAAGGACAAGAGCAGAAGATATATCGGAATGGCACCTCCTTCAAGTTCCCCCTCCAGCCCCTCACCATCCAGATTTGAAATAGATCATCATTCCTCCACAATGACTGGGCCAAAATCCTGGAATTCCTTCCCTAATGGCATTGTGGGTCAACCCACAGCAGGTGGACTGCAGCAGTTCAAGAAGGTAACTCACCACCACCTTCTCAAGGGACAACTAGGGATGGGCAATAAATACCGGGCAGCCAGCGATGCCCAGATTCCACCAATGAATATTTAATTTCCTCAACACATCTCCATGCTGTTCTCTATACAGATTCATCCTCTGCACTGTGTGATACTCTGACTAGTGACATGGTGAATGCCTGTCACTCTGCACTAAACACTGAGATCAACCTGACAGACCTGAAGTAAACACAAAGTGAATGAGCCTTTAGAAAGTTAGCTCAGAGCCAGATGCATGAAATGTGCGCATTCCCCTGACTGTGAACCAACCTGGCAGAAGCAGGTACGACATCATTGTCTCTGAGCTCCACAGTGAAGGGTGAGTTAATCTGAAAGCAGCCAGAATGATGTGGTGAGGCTGGGGTTTGATGATGCCCACACACACCGACAAAGTGTGGGAGAGGACAGTGTTGATGGAGCATGCAGTGAAATGGTGCTGATGGTGGAGATGGATGAAGACCTGGAGAAGCAAACAGTGAGCTCCTGCCTCCAGGTAACTGCCCAGGCTTTCCTGTTGGGAACTGGCACCATCTGGTTTCCATAGGAACTGGAGGAAGGATTAGAATCACCATCGAAATGAGGCAAGACCAGCTCCTAATGAGATAGAACAGCATGAAAATGAAGTGGTCACCCCTCACTAGTGAGATTCAGAATTCCCTGTTTAAACCAGAAAGGGGGAAATTGGAAATACTTTTCACAACAAAATCTAATGCTTTCATTCTTGACATATTTCCCCAACTTTCTTGTCTTTGCTCATACAACTCAAGGCAGCAGAAAATCCAACTCTATAAAACTTACTAACAATGTAATGTTTAATCTGCTGACAGGATTGAGGATCCCACAATTGCTCAGGCCAAGCACTCTCAATGCTGGTCATCCTGCAGGACCAAATGGACACCACAACCATGATCTGACCCCTGACCCCTGAGGGTCTTGACCTCAACATGGAATAGAATTGGCCCTGTCAGTGACTTAGAATCCCTACAGTGTAGAAACAGACCCATCAGCCCAACAAGTGCACACTGACCCTCCGAAGAATAACTCAAATAAAACCCCATTCCACTGTCTATATCTACCCCTGACTCATGCACCTAACCTACATCTCCCCGAACAATGGGATGGGCAATTTAACATGGTCAATTCAACAAACCTGCACATCTTTAGATTGTGGGAGGAAACCTGAGCATCCAGAGTAAACTTATGCATCACGAGAAGAATGTGCAAACACAGACATCACTCGAGGAATCAAACCCAGGTTCCTGGCACTGTAAGGCAGCAGTGCTAACCACTAAGCTACCATGATGATGGTGTCCTGGCCATCGAAAACAATATGGATGAACTCAGATCGAGGCTTACCTACCAGAGGGAACTCGGAGACTGTTGTGTGCTCTGCTTCACGGAGACTTGGCTCACCCCTGCCATTCCTGACAGCTTCCTACAAGCTGATGGGTTCTCCATACACCATATGGACCACACAGTATCCTCAGGGAAAGTGAAGGGCAGTGGGATATGCTTCCTGAACAACACCTCCTGGTGCTCGGTTTCGTGACCCTGACAGACCATTGCTCCCCTCGACCTAGAATACCTTACAGCAAAATGCTGTCCCTACTACCTTCCATGAGAGTTCACCTCCACCATCCTGACAGCAGTCTACATCCCACCCCGTGCGAATGTGATGAATGCCCTGGATGAAATTTACACTGCCATAAATATTCTGAGACAATATTCCCCGAGTCCTTACTCACCTTGACTGGTGACATCAACATTTCAGGATTCCTGATGCTGGGCTTATAACTGAAATGACAATTCTCCTGCTCCTCAAATGCTGCCTGACCAGCCGTGCGTTTCCATCACCACACTCTTCGGTAGTGTCTGATGAGGCAGGAACGGGTCTAAACTTTGTGGAACAATAAACAAACATCCTGAATACTGACCTTATGATGGAGGGATTGTCCAGGATGAAGCAGTTGAAAGTAGGTGGGCCGAGGACACTTCCCTGATTTAATCTCTCCCTCGCTTCAGCCACATCATCTCAAGTGTGAGATATCTGACTTTCGTCCAATCAATTTTTCCTTAATGAATTTTAAAGGCACTCTAACTCTGTATCCGAATATTAACTCAAAGGGATTACACTGAGTAGATTAATTTGGGGCATCTCTAATGGCAAATAATACAAATGTGGGATTCCTTTATCCCAATCATTCAGGTAATCCTGACAGACAATAAGCTCTGAACGTGGTCTTCAGGGCCTGATGTCACCTTTCCAATGCCCCCTGGGTTTCAGGATGATATGCACTTGATTTAAAAGCTGGAGGCGTAAATTATCCAAGACTTCCTTAAATAGTTTATCAGTAAAATTAGACCCTTGGTCTGAGTGAATCTCCCTGGGTAGCCCATAACAGGTAAAGAAAGCTACCAACTCCTCCACCATCCTTTTAGCTTTAACACTCTGTAATGGAATTGCCTCAGGAAATCTGGTAGCCACGTCCATTATGGTTAGCAAATACTGGTTACCACTTTCAGTTTTAAGGAGGTGAACTATACAATCGATCATAACCCTCGTGAAAGGCTTTTCAAATGTGGAAATTGCCAACAAAAGCTCTGGTTTATTACTAAGTTAAAGATCACACAGCAGCAGGTGAGAGTGCAACAGGTTTAATGGGAAGCACGAGCTTTCGCAGTGCTGCTCCTTCATCAGGTGGCTGTGGGGTATTTTATTGTTGCCTGGGGCTTACCTTCCATTTGGCACATGTGACATGTACCAGAAACATCAACCACATACATCCCTGTACTGTCCAGGCCAACAGAAGTGGTTTTGTATCTTAGCCTGAATCTACCTCACACCTAGATGATCTCCAACAGGTAATTCGTGTGTGAGCCGTAACACGTCCTGTCTGTATGCTGCTGGCAACACAAGCTGGTGCACTTTCCCCATTTCTCCTCTGTACTAACCTGCCGTGTCTCCACTTTCAACTTCCGATTGTCTCCTTTAGAGAATAGCCCTTGGGAATACATGCTGCTTCCGTTACTGAGTATGCATCATGATATAGATAGTTTATTGTCACATATTTCATTAGTCTTTCAGGATTAAACACCTCTGCCTGACCCTCTGTCTGGTCAGGGTTTCCCTGCACCATTACATCAAACAGGGTGTCAGCTCACTGAACCTCAACTCCTTCATCTTTCTCTTAACATTTTCCTTCTTGCTGTAACTGATGAGAGTGGGATCTTGTTACTCTACAGTCTCGGGTATTTTTCTTTTAACTCCTCAGTTTCCTGTTTTTTCTCTGGCTTCTCCACCACAAGGGTGTCACTTCTACTTTGGATCCTGCTAATTGGTTTTCTAGAACAATCTGTATTCCTGAAAGGGGCACTCTGTCCATCACTTCCATTTTCACTTTCAGTCTTTATTTGACTCTCCAACCTGACCTTACACAGGGCAACGATAGGTTTCTCTCCATCTATTCCATAAATTACCACCCTTTCAGCTAACTGTTCAGAAAGAGGGCAAATAATTTCATTTCTTTGTATTAGAGACTGACCTGATCACGTATCTCTTGAAATTGTAGCCACTTTCCTGTCTCCCGCTGTTCTTCCTGAGTAAACTTTGCCCACAGAGGTGAAGACTTTATTGAGATCAGGTATAAACTCAACACCTGGTCCCTGCCTATGCTGTGCACTCTCCTGCAGCTCACCGACCTCTCTTGTGGTTTCCATTACTACTTCCCCTAATCCCACTGGCTTAGCTTCTTTTACCACATCTTTTCCCACAGTGCCTTTCTTCAACAACCAGCACTGGGGCATTTCGTGCCCCACCTTACCACAGGCCATTCACCTCCTTTTCACCCCAATGGGCTTCCTTTTTCACCTGTGGTAAGCTATTTCCAGAGTGATTTAAGTTTTATTTTCATCCACATCTTGAAATTGCTGTTCATCGACCTAAGTTTTTAAACTCCTCCCACAGAGTAATCTCTCTGAGATCCTCATATGTGTTGTCTTTTTTGAAGGCCTGCACCCATCTCTCAAAATTGCTCTGTTTTTTATTGAACTCAATGGAAGACTCACCTGGTTTCTTGTTTATGTTTCTGAACCGTTGTCTGTACGCGTCTGGTACTAATTCATAGGCAATCAAATTAGACTGTTTGACATCAGCATCATCCCTTGACCTCTAATCTGACAGCGCTGCAAACACCTCACTAGCTCTGCCTCCCAGCTTCGTCTGAACGAGCATTACCCACAAGTCCTCTGGCCACTCCAGCTGCCTAGCCAGCTTTTCAATTGAAATACAACATGGCTTCAACAACTTACTCATCGACATGTGGCAGAGTTTTAACATGTTTGAATACACCCCTACTTTCTCCCTTCATCTCCACCCTGTTACCTTGACTTTCCTGACTAATTCACAACTTCAGAACCTCAAACTCTCCCTCTTTTTCTCTTTCTCCACACTCTCTCTTTCTTTTTGCTCCGTTAAGAATCTTCTCTCCCTTTCTTCCTCCTCTAACTCAAACTGCTTCATCTACAATTGAATTTTCATCATTTCCAAAGACTCTAATGGCCTTTGCAGCACATTTAAAAGGTGCATTATTTCAGTCATAACCTCACCTTTTTTTTCAGAGACTCAGACAACCCCAGCTCCACTGTGTCTGCCAATTACAGTAGCTTTGCCTTGCTCACCTTTTCCACAACCCCCAAAGTCATGTCTTCCAGCTCTGCAAAACATTTAATTACAGAAAGTGCCATTTCTCGCACTTTTAATTGAACCACCTACAAGTAGCTGAAAATAAACAGATTTTCTCAACTGCTTTATTTAAAGATCTGGGACACCCTAATCCCCAAATGTGTTTAAATCTCTCCAAATCCATTCAGATCTATTCAGATCCCAGATATGATCTGTGCAAATCCATCTAAATCTACCCAAACCTGTCCAAATCCTGGACCTGAGCTCCCAGTCTGTTCTGATGCAGAAGTCGAACCCTTCTGCTAATTAAAACAGAAACACCCAGAGAAGCTCGTCTCACCACGTAATCTGTTCGAAATGTGAGGGAGTGAAAGAAAACTCTTGATTTCCACTGTGGAAAGAAAAAATAACAATTTATTTTCCCACCTCTAACAGTGAACACTGAACAAGAACTATTAACAAACCCGATACCACTTTCTCTCAACTGATGACTAACTGACCCCAATCCTCCTAAAATGCTGCTCCAATAACACAATTACAAAACATTAAATTCATTTAATCTCTCAAAGTCCATACAGTCCAGTATGCTGTCTTCCTTCTGCTCTTCCAAATCTGCTGTTTCCTTCCATCCTTCCAACTCTGCTGTCTGCCCCACTCCCGAGCCATCTTGTATGATTCTCTTTTTGACTACGAGTATCTTTGTATAAAACTCCTTGGTTCCTTAACCTAGGGAGCTTTCTGAGATTTCTTTGAGAGTTGTTCAGTGCTGTTGGCTCTCTTTTGCTGGCACTTGCTCTTTCTCCCTGATTTTCAAAAAACACTTGTTTTGATTTCCCTGATTCCATATGAATTTCCTATCGTCGGATTGGTTTCAGGCTGTCAGTATTGTCAGATATTAAAATCAATTGGCTTTGAAGGGCTGAGTGTTTGGTCTAAATCAATTGGTCACACTTGAATTGTTGTCAAAACAGCAACCAAAACTCAGGTATCCATTTAACAGCCAATTGTTCCACGTGTCTCTTTGGAACAGCCTGTCTCCTGGCTGCTCTGTATACTGGCAGCATTTGTGGTACCTTTAGCTCAGAAGCGCAGTTTTTCTCTTAAAAAGGACCATATGTTATTCCACTCACTATTATTCGAATCAGCATTGTAACAGATGACTGCACACACGCACACGCACACACACACACACTTGTACATATATAGTGACCAAAAGGCACACACACATACGCACACATACACACACACGCACAAACACACACACACACTTATACATATATAGTGACCAAAAGGCGCACACACGCGCGCACACACACACACACACACATACACACACACACAAACTCACACACACTTGTACATATATAGTGACCAAAAGGCACACACACATGCACACACACAGACAGCTATGCACAAATGCAGACACACAGATATCTGTATACACAGAGATAGTAATATACACTCTGACATGCATAGACAGGCATACACACACACAGACACAGGCACATATAAATTTGAGGAGCTAATTGGTTTACTTTTCTCCTGCTTTGGATGTTTTTATGATTAGATTCCCTACAGCGTGGAAATAGACCCTTCAGCCCAATCAACCCTCTGAAAGGTAACGCACCCAGACCCATTTCCCTCTGAATCATGCACCTAACACTATGGGCAATTTAGCATGGCCAATTCACCTGACCTGCACATTTTTGGATTGTGGGAGGAAACCGCAGCAACCAGAGGAAATCCACGCAGACATGGGGTGAATGTGCAAACTCCACACAGACAGTCACCCAAGGCTGGAATTGAACGTGGGACCCTGGTGCTCTGAGGCAGCAGTGCTTACCACTGAGCCAAGGATTATCAAGTTGACTCACATAGCAGGATAGTTTAATAGACAGAGCCCTGTTCTTGGGAGATGAATAAATCACGTACATGTACTACACCTGTTTCAATTCAAACAAAATAGACCCCAGCCATTTGTTAAGGGCAATGTCCTAATTAGTCAGAGTCAATCTACTTGGTTTAAAATTTAAACAAAGCCTGGAGGTCAACTATCAATAAACAGTATAAAGGTTCCCATTGAATTGTATTCTTGCAGATTGTCCTGATGAGTGTCAGAGAAAAAAACTCTAACAGACATCCTTTTTCCAGTAATACACATGTTTTGTAATACCAAAAAATGATTTTTTTTTAAAAACCAAGTACTTTCTCTTATTTGTATCAGGTATCTTTGTGGGACATGAAGTTTAGAATATGTGAACTGAATATCACTAAATGGTTTCTATCAGTTTTATCAAGAATGTTCACACAGACATTCATTCACACGATGTGGGCATCATCAGTAAAGACGGTATTTGCTGCTGATGCCGAATTTCCTCTGAGAAGGAAGGAGCAAGTTCAAATGGGGTCACATCAGTGACTGTCATCCCTGTCTTTTAAATATTACACAGAGTGAGCAGTTTAAATGTTCCTTGTTGTGAGCACGTTAAACAATATTTGCTGCAATGATTTCAGTGACATTTACTGTAGCTATTCTATAACATAGTTTTGCTTTTCATTATGCACTGTAATTACTTAAAGTTACATTCATGGTGACAGTTTAAAAAGTATTTGATGGAATCTTGGTTTCTAACTGTACTGCAGGAACTTTACACAGGGACATCTGCTGTAGAGTGTAGGACGTCATGTTGAGGTTGTACAGGATGTTGGTGAGGCCTCTTCTAGAGTACTGTGTCCAGTTCATGTCACTTTGTTATAGGAAGGATGTTATTAAACTGGGAATAGATCAGAAAAGATTTACCAAGGTTTGCCGGGCTTGGAGGGATTGAGATATAAAAATAGAGAGGAAAGACTGGGATTTATTTCACTGGAGCGGAGTAGATTGAGAGGTGACCTTACTGAGGTTTGTAAACTCAGTAGGGACGTGGATAAGGTGAATGACAGGGATGAGGGAATTCAAAAGCAGGGGTTATATATTTCGGGTAATGGAGGAAAGATTGAGAAAGGGCATGTGGGGAGTGTTTTCTTACCCACAGAGACAGTGATGGGTTATATATTCAAAGTTTGTGAGAAGATTTGATGCGGATGCGATCCACGAACATCAACTAGCCACGAAACGACACGACCAGCTATCCCTAATAGCCACACACGCAGACGACAAGCATTTGACTGGGACAACACTACCATTATAGGGCAAGCGAAACAAAGAACAGCCAGGGAATTCCTCGAAGCTTGGCACTCATCCACAAAGTCCATCAACAAACACATTGACCTGGACCCAATATACCGGCCACTACAGCGGACAGCTGAAACTGACAACCGGAAGCGGCAGGGACAGGCCACTATAAATGCTGGAGGAAACACCACAGAAGCGCTTCACAGGAGGGTCCCAAGCACTGAGGATGTCACCTAGACAGGGAACGAAACGTTTGCAACAAAAACTTCCAGCTCGGCGAACAGAACCACAGAAGCAGGGGTTATATATTTTGGGTGAGGGAGGAAAGATTGAGAAAGGGCATGTGGGGAGTGTTTTCTTACCCAGAGAGTGGTTTGTGTTTGGAATGCACTGTCAGAGACAGTGATGGATGCAGGTACAGTTACAGCATTTGAAAGACATTTGGATGAAGCTTGACCAGGAAAGGTTTGGACAGATATGGGCCAAGTGCAGGCAGATGGGAATCGTTTAGTTTGAGAATGCTGTTGGCACAGACTAGATGTACTGAGGGTCTATTTCCATGCTGTACGACTCTGATTGATCACAAGGAGTGATGCACAATGTCTAATGCAGCCAATATGAATCATTTACCCAGGGAAAGCATTGTGTTTGTCTCACTGATTCAGGAAGGACTGATCGATTGCACTGTGTCTGTTTCAGGGATCATGGGGAGTGTTGACTGAACCTATTCTCTGTATCTCACAGATGTCAGGGATAGCAGACTGATCTCACTGTGTATTTATCACTGACCAAAGGAGCCCGGATTGTTGGTTTGTGTGGGAGAGTGTTTGAGTAGTTTCAAAACAAAATGTTTGCAGCTGAATGTATATTGCATAAGTTAAAATTGGGTTTGTGTGTGTGTGTGCGTGTGTTGAGTGTGGGAGAGGAAGCAATGAGGGAGTGAAAATCGTGTGGAAAACTAACAGACAGAAGGTTCTAGAAAGAGGTGGGGCTGATCACTAAAATGGCAAACACCCTGTTATTTGAGTGAACTGATTGGATGGAACTGAGGGGGGAGGGAGTGAGTATAAACTAGTGAGAATGGGAGCCTGGGGCGGGCAGTTCGGGCAACTTCAGGCCGGTCTGGGCAGTTAGAACCAGGAGAGAGTGGCTGCTTGTATTACATGTGAAGTTTGAATAAAATGCAAAACTAACCATTCCTGGTGGCCTCGTATGTGCTTCCAACCCAATAATTCTCAAGCAAAATTGTTTGCAATCCCAGAATGCATCAATCCAACTCATCATTTCATACATCTCACTAATTGAGCCAATGGGTGTTTTACCATGTTCTTCAGCTGTTCTCAGAACTTAGTCTGGGTCACGGCATCTTTACATGTGTTTGTGCAGCAACTCAGGAGCTGGAGAATGAATCCTATTTCTCATTAACCGTAGTGCAAAACGACAGCCTTATAACCCAAGCAATACATCCGTCTCCATATAGATTACACCAGAAACATTGACCATAACAGGATGAAATTCCCTGAGATAACAAACATTAAAATGATGGATTTCCTTCGGCTCTCCAAGTGTCGGTCCTTGGAATGCTGCCCCCTGCTGTCAGACTGGAGTCTCCTGCGGGCTCTGCTGGTCACGAAAATGTACCTCCCAGTGAGAGCATTGAGCAGCAGAACCAGAACAAATGGGAGTGCTGGGGTCAGAATGTAGTGGTGGTGATAAAAAGTGAGGAGGGTACCTGAAACCTGCAGGAGGATATCAATGGACTGGGAAGCTGGGCAGAGCAGGGACAACAGGAACTCAACCTGGAAAAGGGTGCACTAGCCTTTGAGGAGGAACTAACAAGGCAAGGGATTACTCTGTGAATGACAGGGCTGTGGAAAAGACTGAATATCAGAGGGACCTTGGATGCATATCCACAGATCTCTGATGGTAGTAGTTCAGGTGGATAATGTGGTTAAGAAGGCTTTCTGGATATTTGTGTTTTATTAGCTGAGGCATGGAATAAAAGAGCTGGGGAGGTGGGTTTGTGTTGAACCTGTATAAAACATTGGTCCGGCCACACCTGGAGCCCTGACTGCAGTTCTGGTCACCACATTGTAGGAAGAATGTGATTGCACGAGAGAGGAAACAGAGGAGATTCACCAGGATGTTGTCTGGGCTGGAGGGTCTGAGCAATGAGGAAAGATTGGAAAGGCTGGGGCTGTTTACCTTGGAGCAGTAAGGACTGAGAGGGGACCTGATAGAGTCGTACAAGATTATGAGGGACAGAGATGGGATGAATAGAAAGGCACTTTTTCCATGAGTAGAGAGGTCAATAATCAGAAAGTCAGAGAAGTGAATCTGAGAGATAGAGGCAAAGAGGAAAGTTGAGGACTTTTTTTTCTCAGAGGGAGATGGGCGTCTGGAACTCACTGTCTGAAAAGGTATTGAGTCGAAATGGTTTTAACCCTAAATCAGTCATTAAGTATTCACTTCTGTTTCCATAACCTACAGAGGTACAGGCCAAGAGCTGTACAATGGTATTAGTGTTGTCAGATCTTTGTTGACCAGCCTCTTTCAGTGCTGTTTAAGTCGATGAGCCTATATTGACATCACCAGTTTTACCGAGGGATTCGACCTCGTGAGCATCACGGGCCGAGTCAATCAAGAAAGAACCCTTGTGGAGGGAGTGCATACGGGGGAATACAGAGTCACCACAACGACCATCTTAAATACATTCAGAACAACAGTCATCAATTCCATCGACAAAGCGTTACCAAGGGAAATGATACATTAGATGGGAACCAAATGGGTAGTGTGAAGGAGTTGGAGATCATCGTTATATTTTGAAATAAGCATAATTTAAGAATAAGAAACTTGCCATTTCGGATTGAGATGTTGAGAAGGTGTTTTACTCAATACCATTGAAAATCTCTTTCCCATTGGGCTGTGGAAGCTCAGCCTATGAGTCTATCTAAAGTAGTGGCTGATACATTTTTGAGCATCAATCACAAAAAGAGTTAGGAGGATATTGAAGTGTCCAGTCAGCCAGGATTGAATTAAATGGTGTAGAATACTTGATGGGCTGAATGGCATCCTCCAGTTCCTCCGTTCCCTAATACCTGTAAAGGCAATAATCAGAGCCCACAGAATTAATAAGTTTGGCAAAAAGAAGCAGAGGGTGACTGCTCCACACAATGAGTGATTAGGATTTGGAATACAAAGTGAGTGACACATGTCGATTTAATAGTTGATTATAAATATGGAACTGGAGAAATACGTGAGGCAGGAAAAGTTAAAGTTAAAATGGAGAAACTTAGAGTTTGAGGGAGAGAATAGTGGGCCCAAGACCGGTGTTGTAATTTTAAGTAAGGGTAGATCTAAGAGCTTTAAAGTAGACCGAACTAAACAGAACAGGGAAATAATGTTCAGCAGAACACAGTGGTAGGAGACATTTAAGACATAATTCAGATTACACACAACAAATGCATTCAAAATGAGAAAGGAAAATTTCCAAATGGAACACCCACCATCCGTGTTAAAAATGGCATCGAACTTCAATGAAAAGCCGATAATTGTGAAACATTGGCTGGTAGGTCAGGAAAAGAAAATAAAAGTCAGCACAGAATGGCTAAAAGATGAACAAGGAGTGAACAATTAGAGTACAAGAGAAACCTTGCGAGCAATACAGGGGCAAGAACACGGTGGGCTACAGTGAGAGGCCTTTATTGACAGTGCTCATTATTACCCTCATTAATACTAAGTCTCACCTCATTAATATGCAGATTCCCGTTCTACCATCCACTGGATAGAAACTAGACACAGAATTCCCAATGTGGAAGTCAGACTGGGAACCTGGTGACTCCAGCTCACTGCTTGTTCCTTCAGCCCTCCAGCTTGGAACCCCAGCACCAACAGCTCAAGGTACGGTTTCTGGGTGGTGACCACACACAGCCCACGGTCACAGACAGTGGAATCCGACATGTGCCAGTCTCACCACACACCATCCTGGCACATCTCCAAGCCACTCGTAGGGCACTGCCAAGGAGGCCACTCCTGTGGAATAACGGCGGGGAGCATAACAGTGGGAATCGGAGTTGGGAACCTGGGGAATGATGATACTGAAGGGAGACAACTCACTATGTAAGTGGCAGGGGTTCAGTGAGAGTCAGCAACACCCTGGATACAAGGAGGGGGCCAGTGCATTCCCAGCCCTGGCATATCGACCCGACCGGACTGGGGTTAGAGCTGGAGGGTACGTAGATGCAGATGGGTTGGGCAGGGACTTGGGGACGAGTGAAGTCTGAGATGTTACCGGGGTGGGGGAGGTACTAGAAAAGGGGGACATTTAATTCCGGAAGGTTCCTCTGCATGCAGAGGAGGAGGCTGGAACTCAGTGTCTGAGGGAAGCCTGCTCTTGCCTTCCATCCTGCTGTGACTCAGAAATGAAGATGGCTGCACCTGAACATGAGGCCAGCAGGGTAAGTGTTTGGATGTGCAGCCTCGGGTGGGGGTGGGGTATCTGCAAGTCCATGCAATGGGAGGCCCCTTCAAAGGGCAAGGTCACTCAGCACACACCCAGACACTGAAGGGCAGACCCTTTAATATTTTACATTGCAGCTCATTCCCCAAACAGCTCAGAGCATTTAGTGTCATACAGGTTGACAGCATGGAAACAGGCCCTTCAGCCCAACTTGTCCATGCTACCCAGTTTGCACAACGAAACCTGTCCAGATTGTATACATTTAGTCCATATACCTCCATACCTGTCCCAACCATGTATCTGTGTAAATGTTTCTTAAATGACAACATTGTACTCACTATCACCGCTACCTCTGGGAGCCCATTCCAGACACTCACCATCGTCTCTGGGAAAATGTTGCCCCTCTGGACCTATTTCTGTCTCTCCCCTCTCAGCCTAAACCTGTGCTCTCTAGTTTTAGACTCCCCGAGCACGGGGAAAATTTGTTGGCTATCTACCTTATCTCTGCCTCGCATGATCTATGAGGTCACCCCTCAGTCTCATATTCTCCAGGGAAAACACGTCCAGCTTATCCAGACTCTCCTGAAAGCTCAAAACATCTAGTCCAGGAAGCATCCTGGCAAACGTTCCAGTGCTCTTTCCAGTTTAATTGTATTCTTTCTACAGGAGGGTGACCAGAACTGCAGATTGTACTCCATTTGTGGCCTTTCCAACACGCTGTACAGCTGCACCAAGACGTCCCAACATTTATACTCAATGCTCTCCCTAATGAAAGCAAGCATGCTGAAAGCCTTCTTGACCACCCTGTCTATCCGTGACTCCAGCTTCAAGGAGTAATGAACCTGTATCCCTAGATCTCCTTGTTCTATAACACTTCCTATGGCCTGACCAATGACTGGGTAAGTCCTGCCCTGGTTTAACCCAACAAAATTTAACACCTCGCATTTATCAAAATTAAATTCCATCAGCCATTCCTCAGCCTATTGGCCCAATTGATCAAGATCTCACTGTATTCCTAGGTAACCTGCTTCACTGTCCACTGTACCAGCAATTTTCGTGGCATCCATACACTTACTATCGTACCTCCTAAATTCTTGACCAAATTCTTTACGTAAATGATGAATAACAGTGGACTCGTCATTGATCCCTGTGGCACATTGCTGGTCACAGCCATGTTTCTGTAATAGCTGTAATGTCCCAGTCCCATGTATCCATCCATGCCCTGAATTAACTTCCCTTCCCTGTCAGGCCTCTTGCTTTGAAATAAATGCAGTTTAACCCTGACTTCCCTTGCTTCCTGCCTACTCTTGTCTTCCCTGTCTAGTCCGAGGATTACCAACACGGCCTCGACTGTTTAACTCGCTCTCATTAACTTCTGTACTGTCATCAACCTTCTCTTATGTCTCCCTTCTCCTTTGGATCCCCCACAACACCCATCCTCTCCTCCCTGCGAGACTAGTTTACTCCGTCCCAAGTGGCTCTCGCAAATCTCCCCACCAGGATATTGGCCCCCTCAAGTTCAGGTACAACCTGTCCCATTTAGAGAAGTCAGCTCTGTCCCAGAACAGGTCCCAATGATCCAAGAATCTGAATCCTTGATCCCTCCATCGGCTCTCAGTCACGCATCCATCTGCCAAATCCTCCTTTTCCTATTCTCGCTAACACTTGTAGTCCCCAAATTACTATCCTTGAGATCCTCCATTTTAACCTGTTGCTTAACTCCCTTTCATTACTCTTCAGGACCTCATTCCTTTTCCTCCCAATGTCGTTGGTACCAGTGTGTACAATGACCTCTGGCTGCTCACCCTCCCCCTGAGGAATTTGATACAATGTTCAGAGATGTCCTCAGCCCTGACACCAGGGAGGGAGCACACCATCCTGGAGTCTCGGTCACAGCCACAGATACCCTGTCTGTGACCCTGACTAGCGAGTCCCCTTATGTGCTGTTTCAATTGCCTTCCCAAAGGTTTGTGGCTAAGCTAGTCATGATACTACAGGCCTGTCTGCTGCAGTTGTACTCCCCCGAGAAAGTATCCCAAACGGTATCCCTGTTAGAGAGGGGAGTAGCCACTGGAGACTCCTGCACTACCTGCCTCTCCTGGCAGTCACCCATCTCCCTGACTGAACCTGTGGTGCGGCCACATCACTGTAACTAGTGTCTATCACACTCTCTGCCCCCTGTATGCTCCTCAGTGTGTCCGGCTCCCTCTCCAACTGAACCACGTGGTCTGTGAGGAGCTGTAGCCGGTCACACTTCCTGCAGACACAGTCGTCAGGGACACTAGACTATTCCCTGATCTTCCACATCTGCCGGGAGGAGCATACCACTGCCCTAACTGCCATCTCTGTCACCTCACAGTAACAGAATCTTACCTTACCCTGACCTTGTTGCTGATCATCCTCCTCACCGAAGCCCAGTATCCACCAAAACCCACACTTAAACCACCAGCAGCACTTCAACAGCAAAGCAGCCCTTTTCAAAATGGCCGCTCCAACAATGGCCTCTCGGCTGGAGCTTGTCTCCTTTTTGTTCACTCCTGGTGGCTGAGCTGATTCCTCCCAGAATCCTCCTCAGTCTCTTCTCAGCAGCCCCTTTTTTCACTTGGGAATAACTTGGATAAGTCGGGAAGTCCAGTCATTTCTGCAGCACATTGTTGTCCCTAAAAAGTGAGAATGTAGCTGCCAGGGTGACAGTGACCTGTGATGTCCCTATTGCCTGGATACGATAGCTATGGGTTACCTCCCACTTGGGGTGAGGGAGCGGTGTGCAGTGACAGGGATGGCTGGCTCCAGTCCCTGCAAAGTCAGATTTGCAGCCGTACAGAGGCTCAAAAACAGAGCTGATTGAAAAGGGTGAACACATAGATGTGGAAAACTATTTACAATAAAATGTCGCCCGTGCCACCAGGACATCTTCTTTCTCGCTCTACCGCCAGGTCGAGGTGCATTCCCAGGGTCTGTGGCTGGGCTGGAGGAAGCCTGCTCTCCACTGGAGCCCATTGCCCTTGGAGGGTCTGGTTGAGTGACCCTGGGGGTGGGTGTATGTGCAGGGCCCTCACACCCTGAGCAACAGAGGCAGGTGCACCTCCCTCGGTCTGACCACTCAGAGAACAGGGAGACAGTAGAGAGAGAGTTGGGGGTGAGTGGGGGGGGTGAAGTGAGAGAGAGAGAGAGAGAAAGAGAGAGAGAGTTAAATAGGAAAAGAGGCAGTGGGATAGAGATAGAAAAAATAAGATGTTGAATAGGGAGAGTCAAATCGAAAGAAATTAATTTTCAGAATGGAATTGTACAAAAATTAGAAGGGGATAGACTTGCAGTACGATGGGGAGAGAACTGAGAGGGGGAGAGGTGCTGTGTCTTTGTGACTGTACTTACAGGACAATAGGGACCTGACCGGGGATGGGAATAATTGGACAGGTCAGGCTTTGAAGGAATTTGGACTCAAAATGAGAATATTAAAATGGGAAGTTGATGTATCAAGAAAGTTTGTTGTCAATGAGCACAAATAGAAATGGTAAACCAAACATGATGAGAGTTCAGACCGGGCAGCAGAACTTTGGATGGGTTCAGGTTTATTGAGGTTTGACACGGTGAGGTTAAAGATGATATCAGTGGAATACTCGAGTCTGGATTCATCAAACCCACAGGCGGTGTGGTGTGCAGCATCCCGGATGAAGCAGGCAGGAGACACTAATATTACAGATTCTGCTCTGTCATCTCTCCCTGTTTCGGGGAATGTTGCAGCTGAGACTCATTTATTAATAGAAGGAGGAATCCACCCAGAGACTCAGTTAGGGCCCATAGAGATTGACATTAATTACAGTCACTGAACAAACAGGGTCTTTGAACTCCTTTCAATCCAGTGCATTTGTCCCAGAGTAAAGTTAAACTTATACCTGGTCTGGGTAGAATGTGTGAGGGTTGCTGAGTAAAGGAACAAGATAATATGGGAGTGGGCCAAGAGGGCTGGATGTCTGTAATAGCTCCCCTGATGATTCTAGATAAAATATAGGTTTGTTCCTTTGAAGAAGAGTTGAACAAGTGACAGCTATTATGGGCTTAATGGAGTTCTTCGATAAAGGAAAGTGCTTTGGAAATGTTGAGTTCAGCGTGTTTCATGTTCCAAAAGGATCATGACTGCCAAAAGGTGCAGTGTAATTTAATTAACTGATTCGGAAAATTCAAACATGTGAATTGAAGGACCTTGGCATTCTGAGTTTCACATTGACTGAGGGACATAACTCAGAGAGAAATACTGAGCAGGTAATGATTAGCTGCAGGAAGAGGGCTCTTGTGGCGCAGTGATAGTGTCCCAGGCAAGAGATCTTGGGCTGAAATCCCACCTGTTCCAGAGGTGTGTAATAACCTCAGGGACAGGTTGGTTAGAAGGTAGATAGACTGCAAGAAAATATACTGTTCCTCCCTCATGGAGAAATTGAGGACTGCAGATGCTGGGGATCAGAGCTTAAAAATGCATTGCTGGAAAAGCGCAGCAGGTCAGGCAGCATCAAAGGAGAAAGAGAATCGACGTTTCGGGCATAAGCATAGGATTCCCGAAGAAGGGCTTATGCCCGAAACGTCGATTCTCAATTCTCCTTTGATGCTGCCTGACATGTTCATCCCTCATGACCAATATTAGAATCAGAGATGTTTATAATACATATATAAATGACATTGGCAAATATGTTATTTATAAAGGACATGATTTCAAGATTTGGAGATAAAAAGTGAGACAGAAAGATAGTGAACAGTGAGGAGGACAGGATCAGACATCGGAAGATCATTTAAAGCAAAATATTGCTGATGCTGCAAAACTAAAACACACACAGAATGCTGCAGAAACTCAGCAGATCAGGCAGCATCCGCAGAGAGAGAAAAACAGAGTTAATGCTTCATTTCAGAGCTGAAAGGTTTGGGAAATTGGCTTATTTTATACTTTTGACAGAGGAAGACATCAGGTGAAATAGTGTCGAGGTCCAGTGTAGAATATAAAGAAATTGTTAATGGGGGTTGAAAGAGTAAAAGAAGCAATGTAAATAAGGCACAAATAAGAAAACTGTGTGTGTGAAGGAGATTGTAGGAATCAGAGACATCATACAGTCAAGATCTGAAGAAATGGAGATCAATATTGAGTCCTTGAGGCTGAAAGATTTGTCTGTGGTAACTTTTTTCCACATTCCCAGTAACTGCCCCATCAGTCTCATTCCTCACACACCACTTCCAACCAGTTGCCATGACACTGTTTCTCTCTCTCTCTCTCTCTGACTCTCTGTCTCTCTCTCTCTCTGACTCTCTGTGCCTTTTGGGTTCCACCAGCATCTCCACCACCCCCACAGTAACATGGCTGTTTCCCACACAAGCCACCTCCTCCCCCCGTGAGGATGAGAGTACTGAGGTGAAAAAGGCACCCCACCAGCTCAGACCCTGAGACCTCGGTGGGAAGGTTAGCCTTAAAGTTTGTGGGAGCACAAGCTGGTGAGCACCTCACTGCCACAGCTCCGCAGCTGGCTGAGGAAGAAATGCCCCAGGCCGCTGGCACTCGGAGGGACCGGCAGAGACCAGGCAGCTGCTCAGGCAGGAGAGGGACCCGTGGTGTCTGCAATCAGGACCCACATCTGAATGTAGAGGGAGGAGCGGCAGACGGAGAAATGGGACACAATGGGCTCAACCCTTCACAATTTACACAAATGTTTTAGATAGTTCGATCGTAGGTATGGAGCTAAATTTACTGATGACACAAAGCTTGCTGGTAAATTGCGTTGTGAAGAGGACATGAGGAGCCTATGAGGTGCATGGATTGGTTCAGTGAGCGGGCAAAGATCCGGCAAATGGAGGACAGTGTGGGCAACTGGGAAACTCTCCATTGTGGCAGGAAGAGTTAAAAATGAACACCTTATCTGAATGGTCAGAGGTTGTACATCTCTGAGGTATAGAGGGATCTGAGGATCCTGGTACATGAATCACTGAACGTTAATATGCAGGTACAGCAAGTAATCAGGAAAAAACTAATAGAATATTCTGGTTCATCATGAGGGGAATTGAATGCAGGAATTGAACGCAAGATGTGCCCGGATGAGCCCTTCAAAACGACAAATTCTGTGATTGATTTGATGTTAAATGGACAAGGACTAAAGCATGCTGGGAAATGGAAACCGGCCTTGACCAAAGTGGCTGTGCTAATCCACATGCTGCAGGATCCAGGCAGGCTGCAGCTACCAAGACACAGTTTGTAAATAACCTGGTAGCTGCAGACTCTACAATACACAGCCGTAGTTGGGGTTGAATGGTGTCGATGCAATGTCATCCTCAGGGTGATCGGAAACATCAAGGTGTGTACCAGACATGGGGGAGGGGGTGCATCACACCCTTATTTGGAGGAATGAAGGCCGAAGGATGACCCTACCATCGACATGGCAACGCCTGGCTGGGTCGGATTGATTAGGGTGATCGAGCCTGATTGATCCATTGGTTAATGCTGAAGACCCTCCGAAAAGGGCACAAAGACTTTCGAATGTAAGAATTGCCACAACGCCACGCTCAGGGCGGTATCTCGAGACCAACCACCGAGAAAGGAAGATACCCCTGAAATCATCAGGAGATGACCAGGTGACATCACGGTGTGGAGCACGGCCTAGGTCTAGTGTGAGGGTATATGATCATCCAGAGTTAAGGTTAAAGCACAAGATAGCATTTGTTGTGTAAATGGTTCATTTATACTGTATTTTGTTATGTTAGTATTAATTGGGTCAAATAATTGAATATTGTTGATGATTATTATTAAGATTCGTTTCAGTTATTTTGCTGGATATGAGAGTTAAAACACACTGTGTAGCAGAGGCAGCAAATTGGCCCCCAAGATGGGACTTTCATTAGAAGTAACTTTGTCGCTTTGAGGTCAAAGTCCGTGGAACCTAATACTCCTTGAGATTTTGACTGAGAGGCTTGTTGAGAGGACAGCTGTCTCATGCAAGGGCCAGGAATTCAAGTAAATGGAAGAGAACAGAATTGTCTCAACTGAACTGTTCTTTCAAAGATAAAACCAATACATGTTTACTCCGAATCCAGGAAACCACTGTTTCCTCTGTTTGTGTGTGTGTGTGTGTGTCTGTCTGTCTGTGAGGCAGGGGGTACTTGTATGTGCGTCTGTGCCTCTGTGTGTGTATCTGCATGTATGTGTGTGTGTATCTGTCTATCGGTGTGTGTATCTGTGTGTGGGGGGGGCACGTGTGGGTGGGTGTCTGTATCTGTGTGTGTCTGTATCTCTGTGTGTGTGTGTGTGTGTGTGTCTGTCTGTCTCTATGTGTGTGTCTGTGTGTGTAAGAGAGAGAGAGAGTGAGAGTGAGTTGTTACGGTAGAACATTGAAAATCAGTGGACATCCAGGTTGATTAAGACTGGAACATAGCGAAAGCAGTACCCTCAGTCTGATCCCTGATCGAGACTCCTAGGGTCAGTGATAAAGACACAGTGAGGTCAGTCTGCTCTCCCTGGCATCTCTGAGACACACAGAGTCAGTTCAGTCAACACTCCCCATGATCCTTGCAGCAGACACAATGCAATCGATCGGTCCTTCCTGGATCAGTGAGACAAACACAATGTTTCCCTTTGTTAAGGTACACAAATTAGCCCTTATCGACTCTGTGCATCACTCATCATGTTGAGGAACACTCTGCAGCAGATGTCCCTGTGTAAAGTTCCTGAAGAGCACTTAAAAAAAGGCTTCCATGAGATATCTTTTAAAGTGTCCCCAAAGATGTAACTTTCACTGATTGCAGTGCATAAACCAAGCAAAACTATTATATAAACTGGCTATAGCAAATATTGTTTAACATGCTCACAACAAGGAACATTTAAACTGCTCACTCTGTGTAATATTTAAAAGACAGGGATGACAGTCACTGATGTGACCCCATTTGAACTTGCTCCTTCCTTCTCAGAGGCAATCAGCATCAGCAGCAAATACCGTCTTTCTCAATGATGCCCACACCGTGTGAATGAATGTGTGTGTAAAAATCCCTAACGTATTCACACTGATAAAAATGCTGATGTAAAGCATCTTTGTGGTATTCAGTCTACATGTTTTAAACTTCATGTATTATAAATAATACTTGATATATATAAAGTCAGAAGTCACACGACATGCGGTTATAGTCCAACAGGTTTACCTGAAATCACACAAGCTTTCAGAGCGCTGCTCCTTCATCAGTTGCCGGGAGAGAGCAGGGAAAAGACACCGAGTTTATCGGCTGAGAGATCAAGGGCAGAGAGAGCAAAAGATCATACAACTGATATGATTGGGGTATCGGGTAATATGTCTCTGCAGGTGACCAAGGGTGTGAGACAGTGTGTAAAGTGCTTATGGGAATCGGTTCAGATTGTTGGTTTGTAGAATAGTGTAATACCAACAGCATGGGTTCAGTTCCTACCACCGGTCTGAGGTTACTGTGAAGGACTCTCCTTCTGCACCTCTTCCCTTGTCTAAGGTCTGGTGGTCTCAGGTTAAATTACCACCAGTCACTTCTCCCTAATGTAAGAGCTGCTCCTATTGGTGTAGTCAGACTATGGAGACACAACAACGTGTTTATAAAGTTAATGTCAGTACAATCAGGAACAGCGATAGGATTATAAAAAAGGTGAAACTTCAGGTCAGACATTGAATTGTAGGAGCGAGGTCCTGTCCCAGAGTTTTAGCCTGGAATCAGACTGGTTTTATTCCGAAAGGTGGAATTTATAGGACACCATATTGGCTGACTGCGATTATAAATTGTGTACTTTTTGAAAAAAAAAAGTAGAATGTATCTGCAAAAAACAAATATCTTGAATGAAGTGATTCACCCTGTAGATTTGTGAGTGTGTGTGCATGCTTGAGAGACAGTGTGTGTGAGTGTGGGAGAAAAATATGTGTGTGAAAGAGTTTGTGTGAGAGAGGGTCCGTGTGAGTCTGTGTGAGTGTGTGTGTGAGTGTGGAGATATAGGAGAGAGGGTCTGCGTATGTATTTGTGAGGGAGAGTGTTTGTGAGAGAATGTGTGTGTGAGTCCCTCTGTGTGTGTATTTGTGTGAAAGTATAGATGTGTGAGAAGGTTTGTGCGAGTCTGTGTATGCGTGTGCATTTGTGAGAGAGTGTGTGTGTGTGTGTATTGGTGTGAGAGAGGGTGTGTGTGAGAGAGGATCTGTGTGAGTCTCTGTGTGTGTCTGTGTTGTGTATGAGAGAGAGTGTGGGTGTGTGAGAGAGGGTCTGTGAGAGTCTGTTTGTGTTTGTGAGTCTGTGTCTGTGTTTGAGTGAGAGTGTGGGTGAGAGTGCAATAAGTAATTCAAAACTTAATAAGGTGAAGAGATCAGAGCAATTGATCAAGATTATGTTGCCACAACAAGACAGTGAGGAAGACTTCACAGATACAGAATTGGGTTGAGGCCGGCTTCATGGGTACGGAACATGGTTATCAGTCTGTGCCCGGTGATCCTGCATTGTTGTGTATCTCGAAATCTGCCTTGAAGGACACTTACTGAAGATTAGAGGCTGAATGTCCCTGAGCGCTGAAGTGTTCCCTGACTGGGAGGGAGCATTCCTGTCTGGCAATTGTTGTGTGGTGTCTGTTTTTCCATTGCTGTAGTGTCTGGGTGGTCTCACCGATATACCATGCCTTGTTGCATTCTTGCCTGTAGCGTATGAGGGAGACAGCATGAGCCGAGTCACACGAGTATCTGCCGTGCACTTGGTGGGTGGTGTTCCCACGTGTGATGGTAGTGTCCATGTCGATGATCTGACATGTCCTGCAGAGGCTGCCATGGCAGGGTTGTGTGGTGTTGGGGTGGATGTAATCCTGAAGGCTGGGTAGTTTGCTGCAAACAATGGTCTGTTTAAAGGTAAGAGGCGTAGGGGTGATCTTGTCGAGTTGCTGATCATCATTGATGACACATTGAGGGCTGCGAAGAACATGGCATAGCTTCTCCACATTGGGGAAGTGCAGTGGGAGCCAGGACCACAGGGCAGTTAGGAAAGTAAATGGAACATTTAAAAGCTCACCTTGAGTATCAGGGGCCTCCAATTTTACAGTGCGAGCGAGGACCAGAGGGCTTACGGGAAAGTTAGTTGAGCATTTCAAAGCTTACCTTCAATATCAGGGGCCTCAATCTTTACAGCAGGAGCGAGGACCAGAGGGCGGCTGGGAAAATATGTTGAACATTTCAAAGCTTACCTTGAGTATCAGAGGCCTCCATTTTAACAGCAGGGGGGAGGACTAGAGTGCTTGTGGGAAAGTAAATGGAACATTTAAAAGCTTACCTTGCGTATCAGAGGCCTCCATTTTAACAGCGGGGAGAGGACCAGAGGGCTTGTGGGAAAGTAAATGGAACATTTAAAAGCTTGCCTTGAGTATCATGGACCTTCACTTTTACAGTGGGAGGGAGGACAAGAGGGCTTCTGAAACAGTAAATGGAGCATTTTAAAGCTTATCTTGAGCATCAGAGGACTCCATTTTTACAGCGGGTGGGAGGACTAGAGGGTTGCTGGGAAAACGTTGAGCCTTTAAAACCTTCTCTTGAGCATCAGTAGCCTCCATTCTTACAGCAGGAGCGAGGACCAGAGGTCTTCTGGGAACGTAAATCAAGCATTAAAAGCTTACCTTGAGTATCATGGACCTCTACTTTTACCTGGTATACAGGTAGAGCAGGAGTGGACACAGGACGGCTGGGTAAGTAAGGTCACATATTTGTGTGGTAGCTTTTCCCGAAACACAAATATGGCTGTGTCTCTTGCCCATCCTCCTCCACTAACCAAAAAAAAGGATTATGTATGCGGGATTGGTAAGTTACTCGCTTTATTTCTCTAATAGTCTCTTTGGGAATCAAAACACTGGACAGCGAATCCACCACCATCCTCAGAACAACATTGAAAGTACTCAGGCCTCGGCGACTGTGGGATCCTCAATCCTGTAAGTAGCTTAAAAAGAACATTGTTAGTAATTTTTATGGAGTTAAATTTTCTGCTGCTTTGAGTGGTCTGAGCAAAGGCAAGAAAGTTGGGGAAATATGGCAAGAACGAAATTAGATTTTGTCATGAAAAGTATTTCCAATTTCCACCTTTCTGGATTAAACAGCAAATTCTGAATCTCACGAGTGAGGCTCGACAACTTCATTTCATGCCGCTCTATGTCACTATGATTAATATATACAGGATGTAACTGGGCAATTTTACACATGGTTGGTAAATACCAATGTTATAACTGTACTGGAACAGCTTGGCTTGGGGAGCAACAAGTTCTGGAGCACATGACTCCAGTATTATTGCTGGAATGTTGTCAGTACCTATAGCCTTTGCAGCATCCAGTGTATCCAGCCATTTTGTGATGTCATGTGCAGTGAATCGAATTGCCTTAAGACTGGTACCTGTAATACTGGGCAACATTGGAGGAGGGTGAGATGGATCATCCACTCAGTACTTCTGGCTGAAGTTTGCTGCAAAATGTTCATCCTTATATTTTTGCACTGATTTGCTGGAATCTTCCATCATTCAGGATTGGAATATTTGTGGAGCCTCCTCCTCCAGTGAGTTGTTTAATTGCCCATCACCATTCACGATTGGATGTGGCAGGACTGCAGAGCTTCGATCTGATCCATTCGTTATGGGTTCGCTTAGCTCTGTCTGTCACTTGCTGTTTATGCTGATTGACATGCAAGTAGTTCAGTTTGGTGGCTTCACCAGGTTGATGCCTCATCTTCAGCTGTGCCTGGTGTTACTGCTGGCATGCTCCCCTGCACTCTCCATTGACCCAGGGTTGATCCCTGGCTTGATAGTCATGGTTGAGTTGACGATGAGCTGGACCATGAGGTCACAGACTGTGCTTCTGTTAATGGCCCACATCACACCATGGATGTCAACCCATGAGTTGTTAGATCTGTTTGAAGTCTGTCCCATTTAGCATTGGGATAGAACCACTCAACACGATGGAGGTTATTCTCAATGTGAAAGGGAGACTTTGTCTCCTTAAGGACTGTATGGTGATCGCTGTTCCTGACACTGTCATGGACAGATGTATCTGCTCATGGCAGATTGCTGAGTGTTACAACCAGGTCTGACACCCTCAAAACATTTCAAGAAAGTTGTCAAGATCCTAACGATGTTCGTTATTTAAAGCAATTGTAACGTGGCTATTCCAGGAGGTATGCAGTTGGTCAAACCATATAGATTTAAACAAAACAGAATTTATTTCCAAGATTGCTGAATGAAACACAAACAAAAGACAGTTGCATACCAGCAACGCCCAGATGCCACCAATGAATAAATAATGTCCTCTACACACCTCCATGCTGTCCTCTATACAGATTCATCCCCTGCACTGTGTGATACTGTGACTAGTGACATGAAAGCCCAACATATTATCCCACCTTAATGATGCTGTTTCAAATACTTGCAACAAAACCCTTTAAACACCATTGGGATCCATAGGTAAACTAAACACAGGGTCTTCCAGGAGAGACGTCAGAGAGAGGAGGATCAGCATGTACCTGCTCCTTTGGGTCCAAAAGCTTTACAACATCTTGACTGCTTCCAATGAATAGCTAGACTGTCAAAACTCAAACCAAACCACAGGGAAGCTGAGCTGTGAGAACTGGCCTCTCCACTTTCATTCTTTAAATATAAAACCTGAAAGCCTTTTGCCTGAGGCAGTATCTGTTATTTGTTAATCAAACTGGCCCAAAAACCCATTCAAGTTCAGACTTTTCAGACTCTGTGTTTTTACAATCTTTTGAAACTAAAACCAAGTATAACATCATCTTGTGTAAACAAGCAGCACTATCGTATCCCACCCTAAAATGAAATGAATCCCCAAAACCAAAGCACTCTTCATACTTCATAACAGACACATACATTACAATGACAACGATCACACAAACATGCATTGGTACACTTTATTTCAGTCTATTTTACTCCTGCCATGAATGCCTCCATTTCTCATTCAAGTCTCGCCACTGCATCTGCAATCATGTTTTGTCATCCTGCCACGTGCACAATTTTCAAATTGAATAGCTAAAGCAACAGGCTCCATCTGAACAGACTGCATGTTTGTCCTTAAATTTCTCCAGAAATTTCAATGGGTTATGATTAGTGTGTAAGATTGTCTCAGATACATATCTTCCCACAAGAACACAGCACTAACACCCACATCACTTGCATCAATAGCCACCTTGAATGGCTTTGCATAATTCGGTGTAGCTAGTACTGTGACAGTAGCTAACACAGTTTTCAGGCTGTCAAATGCCTCTGACAGTCCAATGGAGAAAGTGAGGTCTGCAGCTGCTGGAGATCAGAGTTGAAAATGTGTTGCTGGAAAAGCGCAGCAGGTCAGGCAGCATCCAGGGAACAGGAGAATCGACGTTTCGGGCATTAGCCCTTCTTCAGGAAAGCTGGGGCCCATGCGGGTGCCCATGGCTACTCCTTTCGTTTGGAGGAAGTGGGAGGATTGGAAAGAGAAGTTGTTCAGGGTGAGGAACAGTTCAGTCAGTCGGAGGAGCGGGAAGTGGAAGAGATGCGGTGGAGGGCATCGTCGACCACGTCGGGGGGGAAATTGCGGTCCTTGAAGAAGGAAGACATCTGGGTTGTGCGTTTTTGGAACTGGTCCTCCTGGGAGCAGATGCGGCGGAGCCCTTCTTTCCTGAAGAAGGGCGAATGCCCGAAACGTCGATTCTCCTGTTCCCTAGATGCTGCCTGACCTGCTGCGCTTTTCCAGCAACACATTTCCATCTAAGATAAAAGGTAGGGAGGAGGGACTTGGGGGAGGGGCGTCGGAAATGTGATAGGTGGAAAGAGGTCAAGGTGAGGGTGATAGGTCAGACTGGGGTGGAGGCGGAGAGGTCAGGAAGAAGATTGCAGGTTAGGAAGGTGGTGCGGAATTCGATGGATTTGACTGAGACAGGGTGGGGGGAGGGGAAATGAGGAAACTGGTGAAATCCGAGTTCATCCCTTGTGGTTGGAGGGTTCCTAGGCGGAAGATGAGGCGTTCTTCCTCCAACCGTCGTTTTGCATCCCCCATCACGAAGGACTCAAAGCCCTCCGCTTCTTCCTTTCCCGCCGTACCACCCAGTACCCTTCCACTGACACCCTCCTCCGACTGACTGAACTGTTCCTCACCCTGAACAACTTCTCTTTCCAATCCTCCCACTTCCTCCAAACAAAAGGAGTAGCCATGGGCACCCACATGGGCCCCAGCTATGCCTGCCTCTTCGTAGGATATGTGGAACTACACTGGCCCCACCCCCCACCTTTTCCTCCGCTACATCGATGACTGTATCGGCGCCGCCTCGTGCTCCCATGAGGAGGTTGAACAGTTCATCCACTTCAC
This sequence comes from Chiloscyllium plagiosum, assembly GCF_037043375.1. Lineage (NCBI taxonomy): Eukaryota > Metazoa > Chordata > Chondrichthyes > Orectolobiformes > Hemiscylliidae > Chiloscyllium > Chiloscyllium plagiosum. The sequence continues at coordinate 94,152,631 of NW_028270150.1, forward strand.
CAACACCGTCCACCCCGACCTCAAATTCACCTGGACAGTCTCAGATTCCTCCCTCCCCTTCCTCGACCTTTCTATTTCTATCTCAGGCAACCGACTCAACACAGACATCTACTACAAACCGACCGACTCCCACAGCTACCTGGACTACACCTCCTCCCATCCTGCCCCCTGTAAAAACGCCATCCCATTCTCCCAATTCCTTCGACTCCGCCGCATCTCCTCCCAGGAGGACCAGTTCCAAAAACGCACAACCCAGATGTCTTCCTTCTTCAAGGACCGCAATTTCCCCCCCGACGTGGTCGTCGATGCCCTCCACCGCATCTCTTCCACTTCCCGATCCTCCGCCCTTGAGCCCCGCCCCTCCAACTGCCACCAGGACAGAACCCCACTGGTCCTCACCTACCACCCCACCAATCTCCATGTACAGCGCATCATCCGCCGTCATTTCCGCCACCTCCAAACAGACCCCACCACCAAGGATATATTTCCCTCCCCTCCCCTATCAGCATTCCGTAAAGACCACTCCCTCCGTGACTCCCTCGTCAGATCCACACCCCCCACCACCCCAACCTCCACTCCCGGCACCTTCCACTGCAACCGCAGGAGGTGCAAGACTTGCGCCCACACCTCCCCCCTCACCTCCCTCCAAGACCCCAAAAGAAACTTCCATATCTGCCACAGATTCACCTGCACCTCCACACACATTATCTATTGCATCCTCTGCACCCAATGTGGCCTCCTCTATATTGGGGAGACAGGCCGCCTACTTGCGGAGCGTTTCAGAGAACACCTCTGGGACACCCGGACCAACCAACCCAACCACCCGGTGGCTCAACATTTCAATTCCCCCTCCCACTCCACCAAGGATATGCAGGTCTTTGGACTCCTCCATCGTCAGACCACAACAAAACAACGGTTGGAGGAAGAGCGCCTCATCTTCCGCCCAGGAACCCTCCAACCACAAGGGATGAACTCGGATTTCACCAGTTTCCTCATTTCCCCTCCCCCCACCCTGTCTCATTCAAATCCATCGAATTCAGCACCACCTTCCTAACCTGCAATCTTCTTCCTGACCTCTCCGCCCCCACCCCAGTCTGACCTATCACCCTCACCTTGACCTCTTTCCACCTATCACATTTCCGACGCCCCTCCCCCAAGTCCCTCCTCCCTACCATTTATCTTAGCCTGCTGGACAAACTTTCCTCATTCCTGAAGAAGGGCTTATGCCCGAAACGTCGATTCTCCTGTTCCCTGGATGCTGCCTGACCTGCTGCGCTTTTCCAGCAACACATTTTCAGCTCTGACAGTCCAATGTCCACTGAAATGCCTTGCCTTTCTTTAGCAATTCCGTGAGTAGAGCAGCCATACTGCTAAAATTTGGTAAAGTCCACTCAATCCCAGGAATTGTAGTACTGCGTTTATTGTCGATTGCATGGGATACTCCCCAATTACCTTGGTTGTTGTATCCCATGGGGTCATTTATCCCTGTCCAATAACATGGCCCAGGAAGGTGACTTGGGCTTTGACCGTTTACTTTTAACCAGGTTTATCACCAAGCCTGCCTTCCGAAGTTGATGGAACAAGTCTGATAAATCGTTGCAAATGTTCATTCCATATGTGACTAAATATCACCAGGTCATCAATATATATGACACAGTTGGGTAATCCAGCAGTGATATTATTGGTTAGTCTCTGAAACATGACTGGCACATTTTTCATTCCAAACGACATTACTTTAAACTGATACAGTCTATTCTGTGTTACGAAAGCTGAAATTGTCTTTGCACTTTCGGACAAATGCACCTGACAGTATCTTTTGAGCAATCTAACTTAGAAATACACATTGCTTCTCCCACACTTTCAGCACAGTCTTCCAAACACGGAAGTGGATATGCTTCAGACTTTGTAACTGCGTTGACTTTGCAATAGCCCACACCTTACCGTTGGGTACTATTTGGTTTTGGCACCATGACTATGGTTTAGCTCCACTCACTGTAACTCGCTTCGATTATGTCATCTTGGAGCATGTGTTCCATCTCCTTTTGAATCTGTGCCAACTTTAGAGGATTATTCCTGTAAGGAGTTTGCTTAATCGGAACAGCATCTCCTCTATCTACAACATACGTAATTCGGGAAGTACTTCCCAGCTTCTTCCCACATACCTCCCCATGTGAGAGCAATAACTTTCAGGTCATTTTGATTTTCCACTGGAAGGTAACTCAATCATTTATCCCAATTTTTGACAACTTTCTCATTGTCCCATTTCATTTGAGGAATGCCCAATTCAGAATCCTCTGGACTTGGTTCTTTCTTCTGAGCTGTCCCAGGCGACTGACTGTGTGGAGTTTGTACATTCACCCTGTGTCTGCTTGGGTTTCCTCTGGGTGCTCCGGTTTCCTCCCCCAATCCAAATATGTCCAGGTTCGGTGAATTGCCCATGCTAAATTGCCCATAGTGTTCAGGGATGTGTAGGTTATGTGCATTTGTCAGGGATAAGTACAGAGTAGGGGAATGAGTCTGGGTGGGTTACTCTTCGGAGGATCGGTGTGGACATGATGGGCCAAAGGGCCTGTTGCCATGCAGTCGGGATTCTATGAAATGGATTGAATTTGGTCGAGTCATTTGGTGCATCTCTGATCGCAAGAAGTATAAATTCCCTCATCCCAACCATCTGGATAGTTTTGACTGTAAGCCCTCAACATGGTCTTTAATGTCTGATACCACCTTTTTAGTACTCCCTGTGATACTGGATGGTACACTGTAGGTTTGAATTGTTTTATTCCTAAGCTCTGGATAACCTCCTTGAATAATTTTGCTGTAAAGTTTGATCTTTCATCTGATTTTCTCTGTGGGTACTCCATACCTCGTGAAAGAATTGGGTAACTCCTCTACAACCCATTTAGCTGTGATATTGCATAATGGGACAGCCTCTGGAAATCTCGTGGACACATCCTGGATTGTTAACATATACTGATTCCCACTTTTTGGTTTTGGTAGGGGTCCTATACAATCAATTATGATTCTCATAAAAGGTTCCTTAAATGCAGGAACAGGTATTAAAGGGGCAGCTTTTATTATAGCCTGGGGCTTTCCAATTACCTGACAAATGTGATATGTCTGGCAAAATTCAACCAGTGCAGTCCAGGCGAGCAAAAATGTTCTTGTATTTCAGCGTGATCTTTTCTCACTCCTAACTGACCCCCTAGAGGTAGCTCATGCACCACTCGCAACACCTCCTTTCTATAACTCACTGGCAATATAACTTGATGAACCTCTGCCCATTTCTCATCTGCCTGAATATGTGATGGACTCCATTTCGTATTAAGACATAATTTTTAAGATAATAACATTCAGGGATACATTAGGATTTGTTTACTGTGTATGCCTTTTGATATAATTGCCTTAAATTTTCATCTTTCTGCTGTAACTCTGTTCATCTATCTGAGCTAAAGATATCTGCTGAGTCATCTACCTGCTCCGGGCTTGCCTCAACCATGTGTTCAAACGGGGTCTCTATTAATTCCACTTCAACTTTCTTATCTTTACTATTTGATCTCTTCCGTTTCAACTGGTGACTCTGTGACCTTGTTACCACATTGTCAGGTAAAATCCTAGGATACGGGTCCTGCAATTGCTCAGTTGCCTGAGTTTCCACTGGCTTTTCAACCACAGGAGGCAGCACTTCTACGTGCGACACAGCTATATCATTAACAAGGACAAACTGTATTGCTGGAGCTGAGAGTTTGTTCAGTACTCCCACCACAACATCTCTACCCTTCACTGGACACACTAACCTCACTTTGCATAACTGAGCGCTTCTTGTCTCACTGTGAATTCCTGTTACTCGTATCTTTCCTGGTAATAGTCCTTCAGAGATACATATGTCCTCATCGTTCGTCATTACAGACTGAGACGATCCTCTATCTCTTATTATTGTAACCTCTTTACCTGCTGCTCCTGCCCTATGTGAGTAAACTTTACCTTCACAGGTGTATGGTTTAAGAAGGGAAAAAGTGAGGACTGCAGATGCTGGAGATCAGAGCTGAAAATGTGTTGCTGGAAAAGCGCAGCAGGTCAGAAGAAGGGCTTCCTGAAGAAGGGCTCATGCCCGAAACGTTGATTCTCCTGCTCCTTGGATGCTGCCTGACCTGCTGCGCTTTTCCAGCAACACATTTTCAGCTATGGTTTAAGAAGATCTGGCACTTCCTCCTCAATCAACCTCCGACCTGCTTGTACATTCCCAGTGCAACTTTCTCGCCTCCACTGTGCTTTTTGTTATCTTTCCAACAAAATTCACTGGCTTATCCTGTTTTCCTATATCTGGCTTCCCAGTGCTTTTGCTAATCCACCAACACTGTGATTTCATGCGGCCGATTTATTACAGTGAAAAAAACAGAGCTGTTTTGTCTCTTTCTAGTGTTTCTTTTTTACCCTGTGGGTAAGTTATCCTTATGATCTTCACCGAGATCTACCTTTCCCTTTCCACGTCAGGATTTCTCTTTTCCCCAATTTCTATCCCTCACGGATTGATATCGATGTTGGAAGCCAAACTTTGATTCATAGACCAACTCATAACCACCAGCCATTCCAGCTGCTAACCTTGTTGTTTAACTCTCTGCTCTTCTCACTTGCTCAAGGAGTGAATTTTTGAACTTCTCCAAAATAATCATTTCTCTCTGAGCGTTGTATGTTTGCTCCATTTTTAATGCACTGATCAAAATTACTTTGTTTGATCCTTTCAAATTCAGTGGTTCCCTTCTTAGATTCCCGAAGCGTTGTCTGTGGGCTTCTGGCACATGCTCAAATACACTTAAAATGGCTTTGTTCACCTCCTCATACCCCCCAGATACCTCCTCTGATACCTCCTCTGATAGTCATGCAAATATGTCACTAGCTCGACTGACAAGTTTTGTTTGGATCAACAAAACCCACATTGTCACTGGCCACTGCATTCTTTTAGCCACCTTTTCAACTGAGATGGAATAAGTTTCCATATCCTCCTCATCAACTTGAGGTCATGCTTGAATATATTTAAACAGTTTCTCACCAGTCTCTTGGCTACCATGGGTTTGCTCATCCTCACTCTCCTCCTCATCAAGCTTCCCTTCAGTGTTCATCACCATCCCTTTAAACTGGCTTTCCTGTCACAGTGACAATTTCTAGCACGAAGGAATATAGCTTTAAATTGACGGGTCAGAGATATAAGACAGATGTCAGAGGTAGTTTCTTTAGTAGGAGGGGTGTGGAATGCACTGCCTGTAACAGTAGTAGACCCGGCAACTTTAAGGGCATTTAAATAGTCATTAGAATAATGTAGGTTAGATGGGCTTCAGATAGGTTTCACAACATCGAGGGTTGAAGGGCCTGTACTGCACGGTAATGTTCTATGTTCTGAAGTTCAAACTCCCTTTTTCATCACTCTCCCCTCTCGTTTTCACCCTATTCTCTCTTTCTCTCTCTTTTCCTTTTTGTTCTGCAAATTGAAATGCTGAGCTATTGCTGTTCCAGGCGTTGAATTGCAGTAATTATCTCTCCTTTCCTTACGGAAGGAGACAGCTCCAACCCCAGCTTGTCCGCTAATTCCAGCAGCTTGTAAAACCCTCAAAGTCACTTCTTCCATCCCCAGAAACCTCTTGGTGACTACTGTTACAGGCAGTGCATTCCACACCCCTCCTACTAAAGAAACTACCTCTAACATCTGTCTTATATCTCTGACCCGTCATTGCTATCCCAAGCACTGGTTGACCCGACCGAATTCAACACCTAGAACAAAAGACACAAACACCTACCACTCGCTGTCGTCGAGCCCAACAACCATAATCCCAATTTGGAACTGCAGAACAAATCCCACAAAGAGTCCCCAATCTGTTATAGACCAGGCCCGACCCCTCAAAACATTTCAAGAAAATAGCCCAGACCCTCATTTTGCAAATTGTTTGAAGAAGGTGTAACGCAGATATTTCAGGAGGGATGCAACTGGTCAAATCACATAGTTTTAAACAAAACAGGATTTATTAGTAGATTGACAAATTAAACATTGAAAAAGACAGCAGTATACCAAATAATTTAACCTACCTGAAAACCCAACAAATTATTCCAACTTAATGATGCTGTTCCAAATGTTTGTGACAATCCTACTGGGCACACAAGATAAAATCAAACACAGGGTCTTCCAGGAGAGATGTCAGAGAGAGAGGAGGATCAGCACGGACCTGCTCCTTTGGATCCAGCAGCTTTAAACCTGCCTGACTGCTTTCAGTGAATAGCCAGGCTGCCAAAAACCAGACCAAATCAGTGTGCAGCTGAGTTGGGAGAACTGGCCACTTCCCATTTCACCTTTTTTTCTAAATCTCGAAAGTCTTTTGCCTGAGGCAGTATCTGTTAGCTATAATCAAACTGGCCCTAAAACCCATCAAACCCAGTCTTTTCAGAAGCTGTGTTTTTACGAACTCCTGAAAATAAAACCAAGGCCAACATCACCTTGTTAAAGGAGCAGCCTCATCATAGTTAGGATGAGGTCGAGTAAGTTTTTCCCTCTTGTTGGTTCCCTCACCACCTGCCGCAGACCCAGTCTAACAGCTCTGTCCTTTCTGACCCGACCAGCTCAATCAGTCGTACTGCTGCTGAGACACTCTTGATGGTGGACATTGAAATCCCCTCCCCAGGGTACATGTTGTGCCGTTGTCACCTTCAGTGGCTCCTCCATTTCTCCTCTCAACATGGAGGAGAACTGATTCATCAGCTGAGGGAGATGGTCTGTGTTAATTAGCATGAGGTTTCTTTGCCCATGTTTAACTTGAAGCCATGAGACTTCATGGGGTCCGGGGTCAATGTGGAGGACTCACAGGGGAACTCTCTCCTGACTGTTCCCCATGGTGCTGTCATCTCTGCTGGGTCTGTCAGGACATATTCAGGGATGGTGATGGTGGTGACTAGGACAGAGTCTGTAAGGTATGTTTCTGTGAGTATGACTATGACAGGTTGTTGCTTGACTAGCCCATGGGACAGCTCTCCCAGTGTTGGCAGTATCCCCCAGATGTTAGTAAGGAGGACGTTGCAGGATCGACAGGGCTGTTCCTGCATTTCCCGGTGCTGAGGGCGGTGCCAGGTGATCCGTCCAGTTTCATTTCTCTGAGACTTTGCAATGACTGGTACAACTGAATGGCTTGCCAGGCCTGTTCAGGGGGCAACTGAGAATCAATCACACTGCTGTGGGTGTGGAGTCATATGTAGGCCAGACCAGGTCATAGATTCAGAGTCATAGAGATGTACAGCATGGAAACAGATCATTCAGTCCAATCTGTTCATGCTGACGAGATATCCGAACCCAATCTAGTCACACCTGCCAGCACCCAGCCCATATCCCACTAAACCTTCCTATTCATATACCCATCAGATGCCTTTTAAATGATGCAGTTGTACCAGCCTTCACCACGTCATCTCACAGCTCATTCCACACACATGTCACACTCTGCATGAAAAAGCTGCCCCTTAGGGCTCTTTTATATCTTTCCCCTCTCGCTCTAAACCTATGCCCTCAAGTTCTGGACTCCTCCATGCCCGACAAAAGGCTTAGTCTATTTATCCTATCCATGCCCTTCATGATTTTATTAGCCTCTATGTGGGCGGCACGGTGGCACAGTGATTAGCACTGCTGCCTCACAGTGCCAGAGACCCAGGTTCAATTTCCGCCTCAAGTGACTGACTGTGTGGAGTTTGCACATTCTCCCTGTGTCTGCGTGGGTTTCCTCCAGGTGCTCCGGTTTCCTCCCACAATCCAAAAATGTGCCGGTTAGGTGAATTGGCCATGCTAAATTGCCCGTAGTGTTAGGGGCAGGGTTAAATGTAGGGGAATGGGTCTGGGTGGGTTGCACTTCGGCGGGTCGGTGTGGACTTGTTGGGCCGAAGGGCCTGTTTCCACACTGTAAGTAATCTAATCTAATCTAATAAAGTCACCCCTCAGTCTCCGATGCTCCCGGGAAAACAGCTTCGCCTATAGGTCAAATCCTGCAACCATGGAAACATCCTTGTAAATCTTTTCAGAACCCTTTCAAGTTTGACAACATCCTTTCAATAGGAAGGAGACCAGAATTGCACACAATATTCCAACAGTGGCCAAACCAGTGTGCAGCCTGTACAGCCGCAACATGACCTCCAAACTCCTGTACTTGATACCCTGACCAATAAAGGAAAGCATACCAAACACCTTCTTCACTCTCCTATCTACCTGTGACTCCACTTTCAAGGAGCTATGACCCTGCACTCCAAGGTCTCATTGTTCATCTACACTCCCTCGGATCTTAACATTAAGTCATTAAGTCCTGCTGAGATTTGCTTTCCCAAACTGCAGCACTTTGCATTTATCTCAATTAAACTCCATCTTCCATTTATTGGCCCATCTGATCAAGATCCCATTTTAATCTGAGGTAGCTTTCTTCGCTGTCCACAACATCTCCAATTTTGATGTCATCTGCAAACTTATTCACTATACCTCTTATGCTCACATACATAACATTTCCATAAATCACGAAAAGTAGTGGACCCAGCACCAAGCCTTGTTGGAATCTACTGTTTACAGGCCTCCAGTCAGAAAAACAACCCTGTGCCACCATCCTCTTATCTTCTACCTTTCAGCCACTTCTGTTTCCAAATGGCTACTTCTCCGTATATTCCGTGAGATCTAACTTTCCGAACCAGTCTCCCATGGGGAACCTTGTTGGATGCCTTACTGAAATCTATGTAGATCACATCCACTGCTCCGTCCTCATTAATCCCCTTTGATACTTGTTAAAAAAGATTTGTGAGACATGATTTCTCACACACAAAGCCATGTTCACCTTCCCTAATTAGTCCTTGTCATTCCAAATACAAGTACATCCTGTCCCTCAGGACTCCCTCCAACTTGCCGACTAAAAACGTCAGACTCGCTGGTCTATAGTTCCCTGGCTTCTCCACGCCACCTTTCTTAAACAGTGGCATCATGTTAGCCAGGCTCCAGTCTTCCGGCACCTCACCTGTGACTATTGGTTACACAAATATCACAGCAATGGTCCCAGCAATCACTACCCTTGCTTCCCACAGAGGTCTAGGGTACACCTGATCAGGTACTGGGGATTTATCCACATTTATGCATGTTAAGATATCCAGCACTTCCTCCTCTGTAATATGGACATTTTGCAAGATGTCACCATCTATTTCCTTACATTCTATACCTTCCATGTCCTTTTCCACGGTAAACACTGATGCAAAATACTCATTTAGTGTCTCCCCCATCTCCTGCGGCTCCACACAAAGGCCGCCTTGCTGATCTTTGAGGGGCCCTGTTCTCTCCCTCGCTACCCTTTTGTCCTTAATGTATTTGTAAAACCCCTTTGGATTCTCCTGAATCCTATTTACCAAAGTCATCTCATGTCCCCTTTTTGCCCTCCTGATCTCACTCTTAAGTATCCTCCTACTGCCTTTATACTCTTGTAAGGATTCACTCGATCTACCTTGTCTATACCTGAGATATGTTTCCTTCTCTTTCTTAAGTAGACCCTCAATTGCTTTCGTCATCCAGCATTCCTTACACCTAACAACCTTTCTATTCACCCTAACAGGAATATACTATCATTGCACTCTCGTTACCTCATTTTTTATGTTTTCCCATTTTCCAGCCATCCCTTTCCCTGTGAACATCTGCCCCCAATCAGCTTTTGAAAGTTCTTGCCTAATACCGTCAAAATTAGCCTTCCTCCGATTTAGAACTTTAACTTTTAGATCTGGTCTCTGCTTTTTCATCACTAATTTAAAGCTAATAGAATTATGGTCACTGGCCCCAAAGTGCTCCCCCACTGACACCTCAGTCACCTGTCCTGCCTTATTTCCCAAGAGTCGGTCAAGTTTTGCACCTTCTCTAGTGGGTACATCCACATACTGAATCAGAAAACTTTCTTGTACACACTTTATAAATTCCTCTCCACCTAAACTCTGAAGACTATGGCAGTCCCAGTCTATGTTTGGAAGGTTAAAATCCCCTCACATAACCATCCTATTAAAACAGTCCATTTATTTCCCAACTCCCTTCCTGTCTTCTCAGTAGCTTCATTAACTGACACTGTGTTGGGGATCTCAGTTTGCTCATTCTCATTGGGTATGGTATTGACCCATGGGTAGGAGGTTTACTTGATTTCTCTGGACCAGAACTGCATTTTCAATTCTAACTCCAGGATTTCCCTTTTTCCGTCCCTTGGTTCCTTACAGATGGAATTTAATTCCCGCTCCGTCCCTAAGAATTGCCCTTGACAGCACATTATCGCTGTGAACTCCTCGAGTTTGGAAGCACGTTTCCCTTGAGTTCTAATAAAATTATCCAAATACTTCTGCCCTGGGGATCCTGGGCCCATTTCATCGCTACAACAAAATTCTGCCCATGTGGACCGCTTTTTCTAACTAATATACTGTCTCAGTGTTGTTACCCATACTCTACTCTCGTGTCATTCTCTGCCATTTTCAATTAAACTATGGAGTATAAGGGGTGGATAAGACTGAGGGTATGGCTTTCGTTATGATCCGGTCCTAATCACATCGGGTGTCTACTGACATTCAGTGTTTTACCTTACCGGTCACACACACAGTACAGACGTTTGTTGGTTTAGGAGTAAACATCTGGTGGTTTTATCTTTTAAAGCACAGTTCAGTTTAGACCATTCAGTTCTCTTTGATTTACTTGAACCCCTGGCCTTCGCGTGGGACAACTGTCCTCTTAACAACCATCTCAGGCAAAATCTCAAGGAATACTAGGTTCCACGGGCTTCGATCTCAGAGCGACAAAGTCACTTCTTATCGAGGTCTGATCTTGGGGGGGCCAATTTGTTGTCCCTGCTACACAGTGTGTTTTAAATCATATCCAGCAAAAGAACTGAGAAAACTCTTCATAATAATAAACAATAATGATCATTTATTTCACACAATTAACACTATCATAACAAAATACAATATAATTTAACCATTTACACTACAAATGCTATCTTGTGCTTTACCTTAACTCTGGATGTTCATATCCCCCCACACTAGAACTCGACCGTGCCCTACATCATGATGTCACCTGGTCATCTCCCAATGATTTCAGGGGTATCTTCCTTTCTTGGTGGTTTGTCTCGAGTTACCGCCCTGAGCGTGGTGTTGTGGCAATTCTTGCACTCTAAAGTCTTTGTGTCCTTTTGGGAGGGTCTTCACCATTAACCAATGGATTGATCAGGCTCGATCACCCTGATCAATCCGACCCAGCCAGGCGTTGGCATGACGATGGTCAGGTCATCCTCAGGTCTCCATTCCTGGAGGTGCTGGGAACACATACCCTCCTCCAAATAAGTGTGTGAGGTGAACCCCTCCCCCCGTGTCTGGTACGTATCTCAATGTTTCCGATCATCCTGAGGATGACATTGCATCGACACCATTCAACCCTGACTTCAGGTGTGTATTGTAGCGTCTGCAATAACCAGGGTCGTTACAAACTGTCTGTTGCTAGCTGCAGCCTGTCTGGGTTCTGCAGCATGTGGATTAGCACAATCACTTTGGTCAAGGCTGGTTTCCATTTCCCAGCATGCTTTAGTCCTTGTCCACTTTACATCAAATTAATCACAGATTTAATCTTTTTGAGCACATCTTCCCTTCGATTCCTGCATTCAATTCTGTTCCTGATAAGCCATAATGTTCTATTAGATTTTCCTGATTACTTGCTGTATCTGCATTCTAGCATTCAGTGATTCATGGACCAGGACTCCCAGATCCCTCTGCCCCTTAGAGCTCTGCAACCTCTGACCTTTCAGATAAGGTGTTTGTTTTTAATTCTTTTGACACAATGGACGGTTTCCCAGTTCCCCACATTTTCCTCCATTTGCCAGATCTTTGCCCACTCAATGAACCAATCCATACCCTTTCTAGGCTCCTCATGTCCTCTTCACAACTCACTTTCCAGATATCTTTGTGTCATCAGTAGATTTCACTCCATACCTTCAATCCCTCCATCCAAATCATTTCTATAAATTGCAAAGAGTTGAACCCATTGTTTCCCATTTCCCCGAATGCCGCTCCTCCCTGTACATTCAGATGTGGGTCCTGATTGCTGACACCACGGGCCCCTCTCCTGCCTGAGTAGCTGCCTGGTCACTGCCGGTCCCTCCGAGTGCCAGCGGCCTGGGGCATTTCTTCCTCAGCCAGCTGCGGAGCTGTGGCAGTGAGGTGCTCACCAGCTTGTGCTGCCACACTCTCTAAGGCTAACCTTCCCACCGAGGTCTCAGGGTCTGAGCTGGTGGGGTGCCTTTTACACCTCAGTACTCTCGTCCTCATATGGAGGAGATGGCTTGTGTGGGAAACGGCGATGTTACTGTGGGGGTGGTGGAGATGCTGGTGGTACCCACAAGGCACAGAGAGAGAGAGTGTGTGTGTTACGGCCACTGGTTGGAAGTGGTGAGCGATGAATGAGGCTGACAGAGCAGTTAATGGGAGAGTGGGAACACAGCACAGCATAAGCTTGAGGAACAACATCTCATTTTCCACAGAGGAACTTTCCAGCCTCGAGGATTCAATATCGATCTCCCCAGCTTCACATCTTCACTTTATGATGTCTCTGATTCCTACAATCTCCTTCACACACACAGTTTTCTTATTTGTGCCTTATTTACATTGCTTCATTTCCTCTTTCAACCCCATTAACAAATTCCTTACCTTTTACACTGGACACCATTTCACACGTCGTCTTCCTCTGTCGAAACAATAAAATATCCCATTTTCCCAGCCCTTTCAGCTCCGAACTGAATCATTAATTCTACTTCCCTCTCCAATGCTGCCTGATCTGCTGAGTTTCTGCAGCATTCTGTGTGTGTTTTAGTTTTGCAGCATCAGCAATATTTTGCTTTAAATGATGTTCTGATGTCTGATCCTGTCCTCCTCACTCTTCACTATCTTTCTGTCTCACTTGTTATCTCCAAACCTTGAAATCATGTCCTTTAGAAATAACATATTAGCCCATGTCATTTATATATGTATTATAAACATCTCTGATTCTAATATTGGTCATGAGGGATGAACAGTCTATGTTCCTGCAGTCTATCTACCTTCTCATCAACCTGTCCCCGAGATGCTTTTACACACCTCTGGAACAGGTGGGATTTCAGCACAAGATCTCATACTTGGGGGACTATCACTGCACCACAAGAGCCCTTTACCTGAACAGTGTCTCTCTCTGAGTTATGTCCCTCATTCTGTGTTATAGTCAGAATGCCATTAGTCCTTCAATTCACATGTTTGAATTTTCCTAACCTGTCAATTAAATAACACTTCACCTTTTGGAAGTCATATTCCTTCTGGAACATGAAACACGCTGAACTCAGCATTTCCAAAGAACTTTACTTTATCAAAGAACTCCATTAAGCCATTACAGCTGTCACTTGTTCAACTCTTCTTCAAATAAATAAATAAAGTGCAAAAAAAGATTTCCTAGGATGCTCCCTGGACTGGAAGTTTTGAGCTTTAAGGAGAGTCTGGATAAGCTGGGAGGTATTTTTCCCTTGAGAATATGAAACTTTATAGATGTCCATAAAATCATGAGAGGCAGAGATAAGGTAGATAGCCAACAAGCTTTTCCAATGTTAGGGCAGTCTAAAACTAGAGAACACAGGTTAAGGCCAAGAGGGGAGATACACAAATAGGTTGAGGGGACAACATTTTCCCACAGAAGTTGGTGAGTGTCTGGAATGGGCTCCCAGAGGTAGTGATAGAAGTGAGTACAATATTGTCATTTAAGAAACATTTAGACAGGTATATGGTTGTGATAGGCATAGAGGGATATGGATTAAACGTATACAAACTGGACAAGTTTAATTGTACCAACCAGGTAGCATGGACATGTTGGGCCGAAGGGCCTGTTTCCATGCTGTAAACCTGTATGACACTAAATGCTCTGAGCTGTTTGGGGAATGAGCTGCAATGTACAATATTAAAGGGTCTGCCCTTCAGTGTCTGGGTGTGTGCTGAGTGACCTTGCCCTTTGAAGGGGCCTCCCATTGCACGGACTTGCAGATACGCCAACCCCACCCAAGGTCGCACATCCAAACACTTACCCTGCTGGCCTCATGTTCAGGTGCAGCCATCTTCATTTCTGAGTCACTACAGGATGGAAGGCAAGAGCAGGCTTCCCTCAGTCACTGAGTTCCAGCCTCCTCCTCTGCACACAGGGGAACCCTCAAGGATAAAATGGCCCTTCCTGCTAGCACACCCCCACACCCTGTTAAACTCTCAGACCTCACACTTCTCCGAGTCCCCAACCAACCCATCTGCATCTACATACCCTTCAGCCCTGAGCCCAGTCCCGTCAGGTCAATTTGCCAGGTTTGGGAATGCACTGGCCCCCTCCTTGTATCCAGGGTGTTGCTAACTCTCGCTGAACCCCTCCCCCTTATATAGTGAGTTGTTCTCTCTGCAGTATCATCATTCCCCAGCTTCCCAACTCCGATTCCCACTATTATGTTCCCTAGGCGTCATTTCACAGGAGTGGTCTCCTTGGCAGCGCCCTACGAGTGGCTCGGAGATGTGCCAGGATGGTGTGTGGTGAGACTGGCACATGTCAGATTCCAATGTCTGTGACCGTGGGCTGTGTGCGGTCACCACCCAGAAACCGGACCTTGAGCTGTTGGTGCTGGGGTTCCAAGCTGGAGGGCTGGAGGAACAAGCAGTGAGCTGGAGTCACCAGGTTCCCAGTCTGACCTCTTTCCATGACTGGAATTGTTAGTGTCTAGTTTCTATCCAGAGGATGATAGAGTGGGCATCTGCATATTAATGAGGTGAGATTTGGTGTTAATGTGGGTGATTACGAGCAATGTCAATAAAGGCCTCTCACCACAGCCCACCTTGTTCTTGTCCCTGTATTACTCGCTCGGTTCCTCTTGTACTCTAACTGTTCACTCTTTGTCAATCGTTTTGCCATTTTGAGCTGACTTTTATTTTCTGTTCCTGACCTACCAGCCAACGTTTAGCAATTATCTGCTTTTTACTGAACTTCAATGTCATTTTAAACGCGGATGGTGGGTGCTCCATTTGGAAGTTTTCCTTTCTCATTTTGAATGTATTTATTGTGTGTAATCTGAATTATGTTCTTCAATGCTGACCACTACTGAGTTCTCCCTGAACCTCATTTCCATGTTCACTTTCATGCTCTCAGATCTACCCTTACTTAAATTTATAACACAGGTCTTGGACCTACCCTTCTCTCCCTCAAAATCTGTTTCCCCATCGGCTGCAATTTTTCCTGCTTCACATATTTCTCCAGTTACATATTTATAATTTACTATTGAATCGATATATGTCACTCTATTAGACTGTGTATTCCGAATCCGAATCACTCATTGTGTGGAACAAATATGTTCATGTCACCCTCTGCTTCTTTTGCCAATCATATTAAATCTGTGTGCTCTGATTATTGCCTTTACAGGTCTTTTGGAGCATAGAAACTGGAGGATGCCATTCAGCCCATCAAGTCTTCTCTGCCATTTAATTCAATCCTGACTGACCAGACACTTCAATGCCTTTTATAGACGATCCTCCTAACTCTTTATGTGATTGATACTCAAAGATTTATCAACCACTACTTTCGATAGACTCGTAGGCTGAGCTGCCACAGCCCTCTGTGAAAGAGCTTTCCAAAGATATTGAACAAAACAATTTCTCATGAACAGAGTCCAAAATGGCATGTTTCTTATTCTTAATCAATGCTTATTTCGAGTCTCCTTGACCGATATATTCCTGTATCTATTTTGGATATCCTGCCAAGCATTCTGTAGATTTCCCACATGACAATAACTCCGATTTCCCTGGTCCATCCATGTATCTGTATTCCCATCGTGTTGGAACCCGCACTGGTTAAAATGTCCTCATACCCATTGGAAAATGTCCACGTCCTTATTAAAGTGTGCTGCCTAGTACTGGTCACAGAGCAGAAAGCCCAAAGATATAAACATCAAATTCATCACTGATTGTTCTGACAAAACACAAAGGTCTTCTCCAACTCCTTCACACTACCCTCTTGGTTCCAGCATAATGTCGCATTCCCCTCGGTAACTGCTGGGCCGATGGAATTGTTGAACTGACTGCTGTTCTGAATGTATATAAGATGGTCGTTGCGATGACTCTGTATTCCCCCATATGCCCTCCCTCCACAAGCGTTCTTTCTTGATTGACTCGGCCAGTGATGATCAAGTGGTCGAATCCCTCAGTAAAACTGATGATGTCAATCTCGATTCATTGACTTAAACAGCACTGAAGGACACTGGTCAACAAAGATCTGACAACACTAATGCCACTTTACACCTGTAGCTCTGGAGACCATCAAACAGAAGTGAATATTTAATGGCTAATTAAGGGTTAAAATCGTTTCAACTCAATACCTTTTCAGACGGTGAGTTCCAGATGCCCACCTCGCTCTGGGGAAAAAAAAATCATTTTCTCTCCTCTTTACTCTCTGCTTCTCACGGTAAATCTATGCCTCCTGTTTATTGACCTCTTTCCTCATGGCGAAAGTGTCTTTCTATTCACCCTATCTCCAGCCCTCATGATCTTGTACACCTCGATCAGGTCCCCTCTCACTCCTTACTGCTCCAAGGTAAACAGCCCCAGCCTTTCCAATCTTTCCTCATTGTTCAGACCCTCCAGCCCAGACAACATTCTGGTGAATCTCCTCTGTTTCCTCTCGAGTGCAATCACATCCTTCCTAGAATGTTGGTGACCAGAACTACAGACAGGACTCCAGTTGTGGCCTAACCAATGCACAACACCACCACCCAACCCGTCCTTTTCATCTAAGCCTCTGCTAATAAAAGACAAGTATCTTAAATGCCTTCTTAACCAGGTTATCTACCTGACCTGCTACCATCAGGGATGTGTGGCGATGCATCCGAGGTCTCTCTGATCATCAGTCCTTTCCAGGGCCCTATCATTCAGAGAGTAATCCCTTGCCTTGTAAACCCCTCCTAAAATAAAACATAGAACAATCCTGTGCAGTACAAACCGTTCGTTCCTCGATGTTGCGCCAACTTAAGAAGTTAATCTCATGCCCAACCTACACCATTCCATTATTATCCATATGTATGTCCAATGCCCATTTAAATACCCTTGCCATGCCACGCCCCTCCTACTCTCTGAGTAAAGAAACTACCCGTGATGTCTGTCCGAAATCTATTACCCTTCAATTTAAATCTATGCCCCCTCATGTTAGCCTTCACCATCTGAGGAAAAAGGATCTCACTATCCATCATATCTGACCCTCTGATTATCTTTGACGTCTCGATCAGGTCACCTCTCAACCTTTTTCTCTGCAACGAAAACAGCCTCAAGTCCCTCAGCCTTTCCTCATAAGACCTTGCCTCCATACCGGCAACATGCAAGTAAATCTCCACTGAACCCTTTCCATAGCTTCCCCATCCTTTCCCAGAACTCCACAAAATACTCCAGGTGGGGCCTTACCAGTTTCTTGTACAGCTGAAGCATGACCTCATGGCTCTGAAACTCAATCTCCCTACCAATAAACTTCAACACACCATATGTCTTCTTAACAACCCTGTCAACGTGGGTTGTAACTTTCAGGGATTTATGCACCTGGACACTGAGAACTCTCTGTTCATCTACACTGCCAAGAATTTATCCATTAGCCCAGAACTTTGCATTCCTGTTACTTCTTCTGAAGTGAACTATCTCGCACTTTTCTGCATGAAACTCCATTTGCCACTTCTCAGCCCAGCTCTGCATCTTATCTATGTCCCTCGGTAGCCCACAACAGGGGCTGCATGGTGGCTCAGTTGTTAGCACTGTTGCCTCACAGCGCCAGGGATCTGGTTTTGATTCCAGCCTCAGGCGAAAGTCTGTATGGAGTTTGCACATTCTTCCCATGTCTGTGTGGGTTTCCACCCACAATCCAAAGATGTGCAGCTCAGGTGAATTAGACATGCTAAATTGCACATAGTGTTAGGTACATCAGTCAGGAGTAAATGTAAGGAAATGGGTCTGGGTTGGTTATTCTTCAGAGGGTCAGTATGGACTTGTTGGGCCGAAGGACATGTTTCCACGTTGTAGGGAATCTTGTCTTTTGGCAATATCTGCAAAGCTACCTACCTCAGTGTCATCTGCAAATTTACTAACCAATCCTTCTACGCCCACATCCAGATCATTTATAAAAATGACAAACAGCAGTGGCTCCAAAACAGAAGCTAGCAGCACACTGCTGGTAACTGAGCTCCAGTATGAATATTTCCCATTTTCCACGACCCTCTGTCTTCATTCAGCTCGCCAACTTCTGATTCAAACCGCTGAATCAACTTCAGTCCTGAAATTCCATATTTTGTGCGATAGCCAACCATATGGAGCCTTATCAAAAGGCTTACTGACGTCCAATCCCTCGTAACCTTTTCCAAGACCTTACCCACAACTGAATTAAGGCTCATTGGTCTATAATTACCAGGGTTGGCCCAAATCCTCTTCTTAAAGAAGGGAACAACATTTGCTATCCTCCAGTCTTATGACAGTACTCCTGTTGACATTGATGACATAAAGGTCAATGCCAAAGGCCCTGCAATATCCTCCCTGGCTTCCCAGAGAATCTGGGGGTAAATCCCATCCAGCCCAGGGGGCTTGGCTATTTTCAGATCTTCGAAAATGATAAAAACCTCCTCTTTGCCAACTACAATCCTATCGAATGTAAGAGACAGTATCGCGATATTCTCACTGACATTGACCTTTTCCAATGTGAATACTAATGAAGGGAAAGTAACCCTTTTTCCAGGTTGAGTTCCTGTTGTCCCTGCTCTGCCCAGCTGCCCAGGCCATTGATATCCTCCTGCAGGTTACAGATACCCTCCTCACTTTTTACCACCCTGCCAAGTTTCATGCCATCTGTGAACCTCTTTATCATATTCCCTGAATTTAAGTCTAAATGATTCATCGACACAACAGACAGCAAGCTCTGAGAAACCCCAGAGGAAGCAGACTTCCTGTCACAGAAACATCCCTCAACCATTCCACTCTCCTTCCTGCCTCTCAGCCAGTTTTACATCCAGCAGGTCTCTTTACCTGGGATCCCATTGGCCCTTACTGTCTTGACCAATCTACATGAGGGACTTTGCCAAAAGCCTTGCTGAAGTCCATGTAGACCACATCATATGCACTGCCCTCCGAAACACGCCAGGTTACCTCCTCAAAAAATTCAGCAGTTATCAAGCACAAACTTCCTGTAACAAACTCTGTGTCTGAGTAATTATTCTCTCTTCAGGTGCAGGTATAGTCTCCCTGCCCTGTCCTTTTGGTCCCCTTTGTTGGTGTATTTCTCTTGCAGCTGTGAGACTGAAAGGGAACCGAGATTGTCGAGCTTGCTGTTCTGAAACCACATTGGGAATTGGGGGCAGATGCCTTAAGCCAGTGTCTGCAGCCTGACAAGGCCACATGGGGAAATCCTTTTCCAATGCAGGGAGGCTTAGCAGGGAGACACCTCGACAGTTATGGCAATCTCTGCAGTTGCTCTTGTTCATGTACAGGGTCACAATCCTTGCATCACACACTCCCTGTGGAAATGTCCCCTCCTCCAGAAGAAACAGAGAGGTTAGTGCAGAAGCTGCAGGAGTGGGGGTTTCTGTACTTGATGAGGACTGGGAAAAGTGACTGGAGCTTTGTCCATGAGTGTGTGTCAATAGCTTTGCTAAAGCCCTCCACTGTGGGTTTGATTCCCAGCTCTGCCATAACAGCGAGGCTGTTAATGGTGTCCAGAGCTTCCTCAGTGACAATGTTCTCCCTGTGTTATAGCTCAAGGCAAGGATCTCCCCATCTCTCCAACTATTTGTTACAGAGGGTGATGATCTCTCCTGCCTTTGTTTCAGGTCGAGCTGTTTCTTTTCCTCATGCATCTTTCACCTTCCCCATCCCTTCATCCATACATTTCCCTGTGATGGAGTAGCTGTGGATATTCCTGCAGAGTTAGAAATGTTATTATTGGATCATTGCTCAGCATTCTCTTGGACTTGACTTCAAATGCCTCTTTCTGCATTCAGAGATTCCTCACTCAGATTTCTCTTGTAATCGATGAGAGTGGAGATCTTGGCTTCAATGACAGGTTCTATCACAGTATGTGTAGCCTCAAACCAGTCTGTGATGCTTAACTGCTGCTTCTTGTCTGTTCAGGGTGTGGTATTATAGATGATGGTGTCTCATATAATCTGAGACTTCTGCTTTCTGAGTGGGAATGCTGCAAAGTGCCTTTCAGTCTTCTTGTGGAAGTGTTGCTATGTATTTGAGAAAGCAGTATGACTGACGTTAACATAAGGGCAGTACATCTGCTTTGAATGAAAAAGAACTTCAAGGGTTCCCCGCTTACTTTGGTACAAATCAGAGAGATATGTGCTTCAAAGTATAAAGGATTTATTTTTGATGGCTCCTCTTGAGAGTTATCTTTTGATTTTCAGGGCTACCTTTACACTCTCACTGTCTCCTTTATTAATTGATGCAGTCAACATCTTACATTACCTTCTGTGTATGTTTTGCTGTGTTGGATACTTACATTTGTAAGCAGAATTCAAGGAACTTATCAATTTTATGAAGGAATATGAACGCCCAATCAAGCCACAATGTTCTTGGAAAATATTAATTTCCTGAATGGAAGCTGTAATTAAGTTGGTACAAGAGCACAGGCATAACTTAGCAAAATATGTTTTTTCCCCAATATAGCTGACACACACTTCATGAGACACACAAAGCTGTAACGATAAACATCCTTCTTACAGACTGGAGAAGTGACCGCTCATGGATTTCCACACATATTCACAAAATTGGAATATTTCTCCACCATATTGTTGCTACCTTTTTATTACTGAGATATGAGAAAATGAATATTTATTTCAATAAAATGTGGAGCTGGAAAGGCCCAGCAGGTCCGACAGCATCAGAGAAGCAGGCAAGTCCTGATGAAGCATCCCGACCTAAAACATCGCCTTTCCTGCTCCTCTGATGCTGCCTGACCTGCTGGGCCTTTCCAGTTCCACATTTCATCCTCTCTAACGTCAAGCATCTGCACTCCGTATTATCTCCAATAAATATTTATCTCTTTGTTAACTGATCTGATAAAAATTTCGGATGTCAAATTCAAAATAAAATAAAACAACTTATATAATGTACATGACAATAGCATCCACTGATCACTCTCCCATCGAGTATCCCCTGACCATATGTAACCTTAATCTGGAAAGACCACATCCATTTGCAAGTAATTAATTCCCTCAATGATTTCATGTTTTCCTCATGCCTGGTCAGCTGAAGTTTTTTTTTAACAGTTTTGAAACTAGTCTCTGACTGCAATGTCCCTCTTCTCTCTCACTTCAGACTTCACAACCTCTCGCTCCCTCAACCACCCTCTCATAGTTTTTAACTCTTTCGCTGTCTCTCTCTTTCTCTCTCTCTCCTTCCCACTCTCTTGCAGTTTCACTCTCCCTCTTTCATTCCCATCTTTCCTCTCCCTCTACCACCCTTTCGTGGTTTTTAACTCTTTCTCTCGCTCTCCAATATCATTATCTCTGTCTCTTTCTCTTCCTCCCACTCTCTTGCAGTGTCAGTCTCTCTTTTCCATCCTCCTCCTTCCTGTCTCACTTGTCCTCTTGAGGCCTCTCCTTGTTCCCCATCCCACTGGTTTCTCAGTACCCCTCAGCACCATTGTGTCAGCACCATCTCCTGGCAGTTTTCTTATGGCCTCCCCATAATTTCCCAATCCCAACATGGCCTCCTTGTCTCATCTGGGATTACTTGGAACTTCCCTCTTGCCCCTACAACACTCCTGGACCTGTCTGCAATGGCTGGCTTGGCTCCTCCCTCTGGCTCTCCCTCCCACACATGGTTCCATCCACCTGCTCCAAGCCCACAACCCACCTTTCCCCAGAGAGACCTTCATTGGCAGCAATTACTGAGCGACATACTGGACCCGCATCCAAACCCTACTCACCAATCACAAGTTGTTTCTCTCTTGCATTTGTCACTGATAAGCTCATCAGTAAACCTATCAACAGCAAGCATGCAGAGAAGCAGCTTATGTTTGGAGGAGCACCTGCTTTCCATTCTCACCAGCATCTGGGGACTTTTGGAAAATTAAAACCAGCGCATCTGCGATCTCATTCAGCATTCCCTTGAAAACCTTTGGAGGCATTTTGTCAGAATCTGGGATAAGTCAGTCTTTAGTTCAAATAATTTTCTGAGCAACCATACCTCATGAATGTCATTGTTTTTAGATCGTACCTTCCTTTCAAGATTTGAAAATCACTAAAAGTCTCGTAAATTGCTAACATTGATTTTATTAAGGTGTAACTTTACTCTCAGCTGGAATTAACATGTTCTTGTTTATCTTCCTTTCTCATAGTTAACATAGTGACAATAGTGATTCTGTCGCAGAGAAAATGTGATCTTTCTAAATGTATCACTCGCTACCTGGTGGCCATGGCAGCAGTGGACTTACTGCTCATGATCATTGATCTGATATTGAGACACATTCCAATTATTTATAAAACTGAATTTACATTTCTGAAGACCGTCCCTGTGTGTAACATCCACGCCATCCTGGTTTTTGCAGCTATAGACTGCTCTGTCTGGTTCACTGTCGCTTTCACCTTCGATCGATTTGTAGCCATTTGTTGTCAAAAGATGAAAGGCAACTATTGCACTGAGAAAACAGCAGCCGTGGTTCTGGGAACAATAACTGTGCTCAGCTGTTTAAAGAACATTTCCTGGTATTTTAAGCTAACACCTTGGTATAGTCTGAGGAATCAGCCTTGGTTTTGTGAGACTAAAAGGTACGTTAGGTTATCTTCCGTCTGGGGATTGATTGAGCTTATTCACTACATTCTGACACCAGTGCTCCCATTTGTTCTGATTCTGCTGCTCAATGCTCTCACTGGGAGGTACATTTTAGTGGCCAGCAGAGCCCGCAGGAGACTCCAGTCTGACAGCAGCGGGCAGCATTCCAAGGACCGACACTTGGAGAGCCGAAGGAAATCCATCATTTTAATGTTTGTTATCTCAGGGAATTTCATCCTGTTATGGTCAATATTTCTGGTGTATTCTGTGTGGAAACGAATGCATCGTTTGGGTTTTAAGGCTGTCGTTTTCCAATACATTTTACGAGATGTAGGATTCATTCTCCAGCTCCTGAGTAGCTGCACAAACACATGTATATATGCCGTGACCCAGACTAAGTTCAGAGAACAGCTGAAGAACATGGTAACATACCCTTTTGCTCGATTAGTGACATTTATGAAAAGATGAGATGGATTGATGCATTCTGGGATCAAAAACCATTTGGTTGGGGAATTGTCTGGTTAAAGGTTTTCATAATGAAGCATGTACCAGGCCACCAGGAATGGTCAGTTTTACATTTTATTCATCAAATTTTCCATGCAACACAAGCAGTCGGTCTGTACCAGTTCCAACTGCCTGGTCTTATGAAGGTGTAAAGGGTACATTGAACATTACAGTGCAGTACAGGCCCTTCGGCCCTCAATGTTGTGCCGCCCTGTCATACTAATCTGAAGCCCATCCCACCTCCATTATTCCATGTATGTCCAGTTGCCTGTCCAATGATGACTTAAATGCACTTAAACTTGGTGAATCTACTACCGATGCAGGCAAAGCATTCCATACCCTTACTACTCTCTGAGTGAAGAAACTACCTCTGACATCTGTCTTACACCTATCTCCCCTCACTTTAAAGTTGTGTCCCCTCATGTTTGCCGTCCCTATACTTGGAAAAAGGCTCTCCCTGTCCACCCGATCTAACCCTCTGATTATCTTGTATGTCTCTATTAAGTCACCTCTCAACCTTCTTCTCTCCAACGAGAAAAGCCTTAAGGCCCTTAGCCTTTCCTCGTAAGACATTCCTTCCATACCAGGCAACATCCTAGTAAATCTCCTCTGCACCCTTTCCAAAGCTTCCACATCCTTCTTATAAAGCGGTCACCAGAACTGTACACAATACTCCAAGTGTGGCCGTACCAGAGCTTTGTACAGCTGCAGCATAACCTCCTGGTTCCGGAACTCAATCCCGCTTATTAATAAAGGCCAAAACACTTTATGTCTTCTTAACAACCCTGTCAATCTGGGTGGCAACTTTCAGGGATCTGTGTACATGGACACCGAGATCTCTCTGCTCATCTGCACTCCCAAGAATCCTACCATTAGCCCTGTACTTTGCATTCCGATTACTCCGGCCAAAGTGTATCACCTCCCACTTGTCCACATTAAACTCCATTTGCCACCTCTCAGCCCAGCTCTGCATCCTATCTATGTCTCTCTGCAACCTACTACATCCTTTGTCACTATCCACAACTCCACCAACCTTAGTGTCTTCCGCAAATTTACTAACCCACCCTTCTCAACCCTCATCCAAGTCATTTATAAAATTGGTGAACAGCAGTGGACCCAACACCGACCCTTGCAGTACACCGCTGGTAACTGGACACCAAGCTGAACATGTTCCATCAACTACAACCCTCTGTTTACTTTCAGCAAGCCAATTACTGATCCAAACTGCTATGTCTCCCACAATCCCATTCCTCCTCATTTTGTATAATAGCCTACTGTGGGGAACCTTATCAAATGTCTTGCTGAAGTCCATATACACGACATCAACCGGTTTACTCTCATCTACCTGTTTGGTCACTTTGTCAAAAATCTCAATAAGGTTCGTTAGGCACGACCTACCCTTCACAAAACAGTGCTGACTGTCCTTGATCAGATTATTCTTTTCTAGATGGTTGTAAATCCTATCTCTTATAACTTTTTCCAACACTTTACCAACAACTGAAGTGAGACTCACTGGTTTGTAATGACCAGGGTTGTCTCTACTCCCCTTTTTGAACAAGGGAACCACATTTGCTCTCCTCCAGTCCTCAGGCACTATTCCTGTAGACAATGATGATTTGAAGATCAATGCCAAAGGCTCGGCAATCTCTTCCCTTGCTTCCCTGAGGATCCTAGGATAGATCCCATCTGGCCCAGGGGACCTGTCTATTTTCACACTCTGCAGTATTTCTAATACCTCTTCCTTGTGAACCTCAATCTCTTCTAGTCTAGATGAAAGTATCTCTGCATCTTCCTCTCCAACATTTTCATTTTCTATAGTGAACACCGTCGAAAAATATTTATTTAGTGCTTCCCCTATCTCCTCTGACTCCACACACAACTTCCCACTATTCTCCTTGATTGGTCCTAATTTAACTCTCGTAATTCTTTTATTCCTGACATACCTATGGAAAGCCTTAGTGT
This sequence comes from Chiloscyllium plagiosum, assembly GCF_037043375.1. Lineage (NCBI taxonomy): Eukaryota > Metazoa > Chordata > Chondrichthyes > Orectolobiformes > Hemiscylliidae > Chiloscyllium > Chiloscyllium plagiosum. The sequence goes on from NW_028270150.1 coordinate 94,177,945, forward strand.
TAACCCTGATCCATTCCGCTAACAACTTCTCATGTCCCCTCCTGGCTCTCCTGAGCTCTCTTTTTAGGTCTTTCCTGACTTCCTTGTAACCCTCAAGCACCTTAACTGAGTTTTCACATTTTGTCCGAACATAAGCTTTCTTCTTCTCCTTGACCAGGGATTCCACTTCCTCAGTAAACCACAGCTCACACGTTCCATATCTTCCTCCCTGCCTGACAGATACATACTTATCTAGGACACACAGGAGCTTTTCCTTGAATAAGCTCCACATTTTTAATGTGCCCATCCCCTGCAGTTTCCTTCCCCCTTCTACGCTTCGCAAATCTTTCCTAATTGCATCGTAATTTCCCTTCCCCCAGCTGTAACTCTTGCTCGGTGGTGTACACCTATCCCTTTCCATCAGTAAAGTAAACCAGACAGAATTGTGATCACTGTCTCCAAAGTGCTCACCTACTTTCACATACTGGGTCAGGAAGCCCTCCTGCACATACTGGACAAAAACTGACCCATCTGTAGTACTCATACTGTAGTGACCCCAGTCAATATTTGGATAGTTGAAGTCCCCCATGACAACTACCCTGCCTCTCTCACTCCTATCGAGAATCAGCTTTGCTATCCTTTCCTCTACATCTCTGGGACTATTCGGAGGCCTATAGAAAACTCCCAGCATGATGACTTCTCCTTTCCTGTTCCTAACCTCAGCCCATACTACCCCAGTTAATGAGTCCCCAAACATCCTTTCCACAACTGTAATATTGTCCCTGATCAACAATGCCACACCGCCCCCTCTTTTACCATCTTCTCTGTTCTTACTGAAACATCTGAATCCTGGAACCTGCAACAGCCATTCCTGTCCCTGCTCTATCCATGTCTCCGTAATGGCCACAACATCGAAGTCCCAGGTACCCACGCTGCCAGTTCACCCACTTTATTTCGGACGCTCCTCACATGGAAGTACACACACTTCAAACCAGGTTCTCACTTGCCAGTGTCAGATACTTCACTTGGGAACTCCCTACTCTCATCCTCTTCTGTACCTGTCCTACAGTTTTGGGTCCCATCCCACTGCTGTATTAGTTTAAATCCACCTAAATAGCTTTAGCGAATTTCCCCCCACCCCAGGATATTGATACCCCTCTGGTTTAGATGAAGACCATCCTGCTTGTAGAGGTCCCACCTACCCCAGAAAGAGCTCCAATTATCCAAAAACCCGAAACCCTCCTTCCTGCACCATCCCTGTAGCCACGTGTTCAACTCCTTTCTCTCCCTGTTCCTCACCTCACTGGCACATGGCACGGGCAGCAAACCAGAGAAAACAACTCTGTTTGTCCGAGCTCTAAGCTTCCATCCTAGCTCCCTGAATTTCTGCCTCAAGTCCCCATCTCTCTTCCGACCTATGTCACTGGTGCCAATGTGGACCATGACTTGGGGCTGCTCTCCCTCCCCCTGAAGGATCCCAAAAACACGAACAGAGACTGTATCTTGAAGAGAGTTAATTGCTAGCAGAACGACCTAATACAGCACCAAGGTACCTATGTAGCATTGGGTCAAACTTCTAGATTAGTTAGGTTACCTGGAGATGACAAAACAAATTCAAATTCGGACAATCCTTTGAAATCATGCCCCAAAATACCAATCTCCAATCAAATTTGCATTAGCGTTTCGACAATATTAACACAAATGAAACGATCCAATGCTTCAGAATATAAAACCTGAAAAAATTTGAACATTTGGAGGAGAACTGCCAAGCCACCAACATACGCAGACTGCCCGGAGAATACCTCACTTAAAGGTACATTAGCCCTTATAACCTTCATAACACCTCCCCACTGAAGAAAACAAATGAAAAAGTGGCTTTTTTTTCTATTCTTTAAACCAATTACCTTAACATACAGATAACGTTAATCGAAGTTCACCCTAACCTCCTCCTGAGGTTTGGTTGCTGTTTTGATAACAATTCAACTGTGACCAACCAATTTAGACCAAACACTCAGCCCTTCAAAGCCAATCGAATTTCAAATCTGATGATATTGACAGCCTGAAACCAATCCAACGATAGGAATTTCAGTTGGAATCCAGGGGGTAAAAACAATTATTTTTGAACATCGAGGAGAAAGTGAACCAACAGCATTGAACAGCTCTGAAAGAAATCTCAGAACGCACCCATTATTAAAGGTACAAAGGAATTTTATACAAAGATACCCACAGTCAAAACAGCTCAGGGGGAAACAGCAGGATTAAAAGGATGGAAGTAAACAGCACATTCAGAAGAGCAGAAGGAAAGCAGCATACGCTACTGTATGGACTTTGAGAGATGGAATTAATTTAATGTTTCGTAATTGTGTTATTGAAGCAGCATTTTAATTGGGTTGGGGTCAGATTGGGAAAAGGGGATTGGGTTTGTTCATCGTTTTAGTTTAGTGTTCACTACTGAGTTAGAAGAATGAATGGTAATGTTTTTCTTTACAGAGTGGAAATCAGGGGGTTTCTTTCACTCAGATGTGGTGAAAGAGCCAAAGCTGGTGGGATTAGTGGAAGTAGTAAAGGGAACCTCAATAGAGGTCAAGGAGCTGCAGGAGGGTGCACAGAATACGCAGGGACTACGTGTTGAGTTAGTGCCTGATCTCAATGAAGTCTTCACCTCTGTGGGTAGCGTTTACTCAGGAAGAACTGGGGGAGAAAGGAAAGAAGTTGCAATTTCAAGAGATACAGGATCTGGTGAGTGTCTAATACTCAGAGATGAAAGTATTTGCACTCCTTCTGAACAGTTTTCTACAAGAGTGGTAATTTGTGGAATCGATGGACTGAAAATTTGCATTCCTGTCTAAGATCAGGTTGGAGAGCCAAATCAAGTTTGGGGAAGTGATAGCGAGAGTTACTGACAGATTGTTACTTCCAGGAATACAGTTTGTTCTTGGAAATAACCTAGTAGGATCCAAGGTGGGAGTGATACCCCTTGTGTGCAGAAGCTGAAGGAGGACCAGGAAACTGAGGTCTTTAAAAAATATATCTTGGATTTTTTTCCAGACTGCGGAATAAAAAAGATAAGTTACAGCAAGAAGGAAGCACTAAAGAGAAAGATGAAGGAGTTGAGGTTCAGTCAGCTGACACCCTGTTTGATGTAATGGTTCAGGGAAACCCTGAACAGACAGAGGGTCAGGCAGAGGTGTTTAATCCTGAAAGACTAATGAAAGATGTCACGATAAAATATCTATATCATGATGCATACTCAGTAATGGGATCAGAATGTATTCCCAAGGGTTATTCTCTTAAGGAGAGAATCCAAAGGCGAAACTGGAGACCATGGCAGGTTAGTGCAGCGGAGTAGTGGGGAAGTGCACCAGATTGCGTTGCCAGTTGCACAGAGACAGGAAGTGCTTTGGCTAGCACATGAATTACTTGTAGGAGGTCACCTAGGTGTGAGGAAGATTCAGGCTAAGATACAAAACCATGTCTGTTGGCCTGGACAGCATAAGCATGTGGTTCAAGTTTGTTGTACATGTCATACATACCAAATGGTAGTTAAGCCATGGGCAGTAATAAGCCCAGCCCCTTTGTTAATAATTCCCACATTCAAAAAGCCTTTCTCAAGGGTTATGATTGATTGTGTCGGTCCCCTCCCTAAAATTAAAAGTGGGAACCAATATTTGCTAACCAAAATGGATATGTCTGCCAGCTTTCTGGAGGCAATTCCATTATGGAGTGTTAAGGTTAAAAGGATGGTGAAGGAGTTGGTAGCTTTCTTTACCTGGTATGGGCCACCCAGGGAGATTCACTCAGACTCAAGGGTCTAACATTACTGCTAAACTATTTGTGGAAGTCATGGATAGTTTGGCACACAGCACTTTAAATCAAGTGTAGACCATCCTGCATCCCAGGGAGCATTGGAAAGGTAGCATCAGACCCTGAAGCCCATGTTAAGAGCTTACAACCAGGATTACCTGAATGATTGGACTAAAGGTATCCCATTCCTTTTGTTTGCCATTCGAGATGCCCAAATGAATCAACTCAGTCTTGATGCAGGAAAATGAAGATGGAATTGAACAGCCAATTGGCTATTTTTCAAAAAAACTCAATATTCAACAGAGAGAATGTTCCACCATTGAGAAAGATTTATTGAGTTTGAATTTACAACATTTTAATATTTTTGTGACGAATAATATTTCAGAGATGGTTGTGTATAAGGATCACAACATTCTAACATTTTTGGAAAGATTTAAAAGATAAAAATATGAGACTATTTCATTAGAGTCTTATGTCACAGACTTTTAGTTAATAAATGATATATGTTGCGGCTCATACAATGTTATTGCAGACGTGTTATCACAGAATTAAAAGAAAATGGAAAGATAAGCTTGGACTACATCAATTCCAATGTTATATAAATGTGCAGAATTAATATGAGGGGAATAATTTATATTAATCGCATTTGTATTTAATAATAATAGCTTTAAGATACAGAAACAAAATGAAGCCGTCGTTTCATTACGATAGTTCATTCTTTCTTAAGGTGGGGGGGGGGGGGGGGGAGGTGTTACAATGAAAATGGTCATTTTAAGATAGAAAGTGTTTACTGCATTTAGATCACAGCCACCGTTGCCAGTATAGAGAACAGCTGGGAGACGGACTGTTCCAAAATAGATACATATAATAGTTGGCTATTCAACTGATACCTGAGTTTTTGTTGCTGTTTTGTCAACAATTCAAATGCAACCATTAATTTTACTTGTGCCCAGGATACCAAAACCCAACTGAATTTGAATTTATTGTATTGACAACATCGTACCAATGAGAGGGTACAATGTTGGGGAGTATAAAATACAAAGGGAGTTTGAAAATTGGTCAGAGGAACAGCCATAGAGTCAAAGAGCAAGTGACATCTGAAGAAAAAAGACGTTGCTTTCAATGAAATCTCAGAAGGGAATATCTATTAAAAGTTCCTTTTCCTATAAAAGCAGTTAGAAGTAAGAAGATGGCCCAGGGAGCAGACCCCAGAATTGGAAGACTGGGAGGGAGACAGCTTACGGGACTGCATGGCTTTTGAGAGATTATATCAATGTAAAGTTTAATCATTTTGTTAATGGAAAAGCATAAAGTTCAGGTCAGCTAAGAGATACCGGTTAGTTTGGGGAAAGAGTATTCAATTTGTTCATTGTTTTGGTTAGTACTCACTATTAAAGTAAAACAAATTGTGACTTTGTGTGTTAGTTGTGACTTTTCTTAGATAAAGTAAATTGAAATTGAAGGTGGAGATGAATACGATGATATGCAGGATCCAGCTCCATGAGAACTTTCCACTTCTCTTTTGACTTCTTTCCTGAGGGAAGTTGGAAAGCAGTTTGCAGCTTATTCAGGTTCCATCTCTGGGGCTGTGACACAGCAACATTGACAGGAACATGACTCAGCCAGAACAGAACTGCAAACAGGTTGGGAAATAAAAAGAGGAGATGTAGCAATATTGGTGAAAGACAGTAACGTAGCCCCTGAATTAGATACACTTCCTGAATTCGAATCTGTATGGTTGGAGGTCAGAAACAGGAAGGAAGCAGTGACCTTGTTGAGTGTTTATTGTGGAGGCCCAAGTAGTGGGCAGGAAGTAGAAGAGAGCATTTCTAGGCAAATTATGAAAATTTGCAGGAGATTGTGATAAACGGTGATTTCAATAACTGAGGCAGACTGGGTAAAAGATAGAACATAGAACATAGAAAAGTACTGCACAGAACAGGCCCTTCGGTCTATGATGTTGTACTGAGGATTAATCCTAGTGTAAAATAAAATAACCTTACCTACGTATCCTTCAACTCACTGCCATCCGTGTGCATGTCCAGCAAGCACTTGAATGTCCCTAACGACTCCACTTCCACCACCATCGCTGGCAACGCATTCCATGCATTCACAACTCTCTGTGTAAAGAACATACCTCTGACATCTCCTCTATACCTTTCTCCTAATATCTTAAAACTATGACTCCTCGTCCAAGTCAATCCTGTCCTGGGGAAATGTCTCTGGCTATTGACTCTATCCATGCCTCTCATTACCTTGTATACCTCGATCAGGTCAGCTCTCTTCCTGCTTCTCTACAGAGAGAAAAGTCCAAGCTTCGTCAACCTCTCTTCATAAAGGGTGACGATGAAAGAAAACATTTAGTCCAGAAGTAGATGGCTGTGCTTCATTGTCCTCAGAGTGTTGCTTGGGTTTTGGCTTAAAATAGACATCTCAGTTTCGCTGCTTTGGCATCTTTCTTCTTTGATGAAGTTTATGCCATGAACCGCTATCCTGCTGTGTTCTGCATCGTAGTCATTGTCATCCCTGAGCTGCAGCTGATTCTCAACTTCCCTCAGGATGGAAGACAAAAGGGAAGTGGAACGTTCTCATGGGACTGGATCCTGGTCTTCATCGCCTTCATCTCCAGCTTCAACTTCCCCTGCAGCAACAAGTCATAGAGTCATAAAGGCATAGAGATGGAAAAAGCACGGAAACAGATTCTTTGGTTCAATGCGTCCGTGCTGACCAGATATACTAACCTAATCTAATCCCATTTGCCAGCACTTGGCCTGTATCCCTCTACCCTTCCTATTCATTTGTCCATCCAGATGTCTTATAAATGTTGTAATTGTATCAGCCTCCATCACTTCCTCTGGCAGCTCATTCCACACACGCACCACCCCCATGTCAAAAGGTTGCCCCTTACGTTCCTTTTAAGTCTTTGCCCTCTCACCCTTAACCAATGCCCTCTCGTTCTGTACTCCCCAACCCCAGGTAAAAGACCTTGTATATTTATCCCATCCATGTTCCTCAAACTCTGACGTTCCAGGGAAAACAGTCCCAGCTTATTCTGCCCCGCCCTCTAGTTCAAATCCTCCAACCTTAGTGTCACAAAACTGGTGCTTTTTCGAAAAGCTGTTCCTTTTCTCAAGGATACTGTGTCCTTGATTTTCTCAGAGGGGTTGTAAAACAGTCCGAGCTCTGAATTGGCTGTGTTATTCCAGAGATTATAAGAGTTTTGGGAGGCCATTTGTTTAATACGTAAACATATGAGACTTTAGGCCACAGCTTTCATGTTTACGAAGTAACCTGCGTAATGAAATGGGAGTGGTCAGTCCTAAAATCTGAAGTGTTTTTCGAGTCATTTTAGCAGAGGCCTGGGTGGAAACAGGCTGCTCGACTCTCTCTCTCCTTCTGCCCTCTAACTTCGACCTGTCAGCCTTTGTTTCATTTTTACTCTGTGTTCAAAGGGGTTTGTTTATTGGGACTCTTGTGTACCTTCACAATATCATAATTAAGTCCAATTTGGATAGCCTTATGTCTGCGGGTATTCTATATTCTGTTATTTCTGCTTTGCACCGTAATTATAATTTTTTTTTTCTTTTTTAAAACCTGGTAGTCAACGTCACTAATATACCCCAGATAATTTTCACTGTGCACTTACCTAAACAAATTGCAAAGTTACGGTCTGGGCTACCAGCTTAAGAATGTTGTGAGTGGTCTGGCCTAGTCCATAACACTTGGTAACATCCTCGGAAATCTTTTCTGAATCCTTTCACGTTTCACAACATCCTTCCGATAGGAAGAAGACCAGAACTGCACACAGTATTCCAAAAGTGGCCTAACCAGTGTCATGTACAGCCACAACATGACCTCCCAACTCCTGTACTCAATGCTCTGACAAATAAAGGAAAGCATACCAAACACCTTTTCCGCTATCCAATGTACCTGCGACTCTAAAGGAATATGAACCTGAACGCCAAGTCCCCTTTGTTCAGCAACACAGTCCAGGACCTTACCATGAAGTGTATAATTCATACACAGGTTTGTTTTCCCAAAATGCAGCACCTCACATTTATGTAAGTTAATCTCCATCTGCCACTCCTCAGTCCATTGGCCCATCTGTTCAAGATCCCATTTGACTCTGAGGTAACCTTCTTTGTTGTCCACTACACCTCCAATTTTGATGTCATCTGCAAACTTATTAACTAAACCTCCTCGGTTTACATCCAAATCATGTATATAAATCACAAAAGACAGCGGTCCCAACACATCATTGGTCATAGTTCTCCAGTCTGAAAAGCAACCCTCCACCACCACCCTCTTCTTCTACCTTTGAGCCAGTCCTACATCCAAATGGCTGGTTCTCCCTGTGTTCCATAAGATCTAATCTTGATTATCAATCTCTAATAAGGAGCCTTATTGAATGTTTCACTGAAGTCCATATAGATCACGTCCACTATTCTGCCCTTTTTGTTACTTCTTCAAAACACTCAATCAATTTCAAGAGACATGGTTTCCCATGCACAAAGCCATGCTGACTATCTCTAATCAGTCCTTGCCTTTCTGAATACATGTAAATTCTGTCCCTCAAGATACCCTCCAACAACTTTCCCAATGTCGGGCTCATCGGTCTATAGTTCCCTGAATTCTCCTTACCACCTTTCTTAAGTAGTGGCACCACATTAGCCAACCTCCAGTCTTCCACCACCGCACCTGTGACTATCGATGATAATAATATCTCAGCAAGGGGCCTTACCGAATTTCCCACAGAGTTCTAAGGTACACCTGATCAGGTCCTGGGGATTTATCCACTTTTTTTGCATTTCAAGACATCCAGTACTTACTCCTCGGTAATATGGACATTTTTAAAGATATCACCATCTATTTCCCCACATTCTATGTCTTCCATGGTCTTCTGCGCGGTAAACCCTGGTGCAAAATACTCTTTTAGTATCTCACCCTGTCTCCTGCGACTCCACACATAGGCTGCCTTGCTGATTTTTGAGGAGCCCTGTTCTCTCCTTAGTTACCCTTTTGTCTTTAACACATTCATAAAAACCCTTTGGATTCTCCTTTACCCTATTTTCCAAAGCTATCTCATGTCCCCTTTTTGCCCTCCTGATTTCCCTCTGAATTATACTCCTGCTGCCTTTATACTCTTCCAAGGATTCATTCGATCTCTTCCAGTCTATAAATCCGCTGTGGAGAAGTCTTCACAATGGGATTCACAGAGCTCCTCGACATCCTCTGCCTCCACCTCTTCAAATCCAACTTGCTTTGTCAGAGCGACACAATATCCATTGATTGTTGAAGCCCCTCTAATGGTTCAATGCCTTTAAAATCATGGAGTAAATCTGGGGGAAGCTTCTACCAAAGTGCATGCAGGCAGTGCTTACTGACATCACCCCAGACCTCCACCATGGTGTCAATAGCATTCTTAATGTTAAAGCTCCTCCAAAGGTGTCCCTAATACTGGCCATGAGGGACGAACTGTATACTGTCCTCATGATCCCCCTCAGTAGCTGCAATCAGCTTCCAGAATGCGTGCCTTATCTAATAAGCTTTAAAAGCTGCTATTGCATCCTGGCCCATGGGTTGAATGAGAGAGGTTGTGTTCGGAGGTAGGAATAAAACATTGATGTTTTCAGAAAGCTCACTGGTGGTGGGAGGGTGGCTTGGTGCATTGTCCAGAATGAGGAGAACCTTGAAATCCAAATCCCTTCCCCTGCAATCGTTTCTAAACTTCACCCTCAAAGACATCAACAATACGGAAAGAGAAAATGTGCCCCGGCATCAAACCACTTTTGCTTGATCTGAAGTAAACACCAAGACTGGATTTAAGGGAACCGGGGATGGAATCACCTGATAGCCAAAAGGTGTTCGCCTTTTTAAAAAAATCATTCCCCAATTCACCAAGCACGTTGCAGCCAAGTTATGTCGGTGAAACGTGCGATGTAACAGAATTACCTGTGTCTAAAGCAGTTGTACCCTGGATGACTGAGGATATTAATAAGAAAATAAGGAAGATCAATGGAGCATATGATGCAGCCGAGAATAATAATAGCAAGAGAAATCAGGAAGATCACCACAAAGGCAGGAGAGAGGCTCAGGCTCGAGTAAGGAAGGCGAAGAAAAAGTGAGAGGAAAGGATGGCACGCTGCGCTAAAACAAACAGGAAAATGTTCTTCAAACAGAGAAATAGTGAAAGGTTAGTGAAGGATAGAGTGGAGCCCGGCAAAGGACAGGCAGAATAAGCTGCTGACTGAAGGAAATGACATGGTAGAGGTACTCAAGGAGCACTTGCTTCTGTCTTTAACAAATTAAAAAATAGTGTGAATGGCTGAGTTAAAATATGAATATTGTGCAACTGAGCAGTATAGTGATAGATAAAGAAGAGGTGCAAAAAGGTCTGGCACTTCAGGGAGAGAATTCGCTACACCCAGGCAGGATGCATCTAGTTTGCTGAGAGAGTTCGGGAAGCAAAGCCATTGACAGGAATTTTCCAGACCTCTCTGTACACAGGAATAGTCCTGGGGGTCTGGAAGATTGTAAAATGTGGCATCAATGTTTCAGAAATGAGCAAATGATAACCCAGGAGCCTACAGACCAAGCAGCTTGACATTATCTGATGGAGGCCATAATGCAGGATATGCAGAATAAGGACAGGGAAAATAAATAAATTCGCGACAGTTAACATGACCTTGTCAAGGGCAGGTCATATCTAAAAAAATGAACTGTGTTCCTTGACGGGGTGACAATGAAACAAGTTAGAGTGAGATCCTTTTTTATTCTGATTTTTATGAACAATTTGGAGATGGAAGTTGAGGGCAAACTTTCTCAATTTGCAGATGGTACGAAGTTAGGGAGAATAGTGAAATAGTTCCGGTGTGTGATTCTCTGAAAGTGGCAGCCCTATTTCTAAACTGTTACCCCCCTCCCTTCCCAGTTCTCGATTCTCCCAGAAAAGGTAACATCTTTTCCACATTGAATTGGTCAAGTCCCCTCAGGATCTTATATGTTTCAGTTAAGTCACCTCTGTATAGAAGTCTTCTACACACCAGAGGATACAGGCCGAGTCTGTCCAACCTTTCCTCATCAGGTACTCAGCACATTCCAGGTGTCAGACCAATAAACCTTCTCTGAACAGCTTCCACCATGTTAACAGCCTATGTGTACGGTGACCAGTACTGTGCACTGTACTCCAGATGTGGTCTCACCAATGCCCTGTATAACTGAAGCATAACCTGAATACTGTTGCATTCAGTTCCCCTCCTGATAAACCAGAGCATTCTATTAGTTTTTTTCTCAATTCTTGCTGTCCCTGCAAACTGATTCGAGGATCACAGTTTCAGAGGAACAGAAACAGGAGCAGGCCATTTGGCCCATTGTTCCTGCTCTGTCATTCATTAAGGTCACGGCTGATCTATCCATCCCCTCAGCTCCTCCCACCTGCATTATCCCCATAAACCTTCATTCCTCTACCATGTAAATTCCCATCCAGCTCTGTCTTTAGTACACTTAATGAAGCTGCCTCCACTGCTTTCTTGGACAGACAATTCCATAGATTCACTACTATCTGGCAAAAGCCATTCCTCCTCATCTCTGTCCAAAATCCACTCCCCCTAAACTTGAGGCCATGTCCCCTAGTCCGAGTCTCACCCACCAGCGGAAACAACTTGCCTGCCACTATCATCTCTATCCCTTTCATCATTCTATATATCTCTATAAGATCCCCTTTCATTCTTCTCAAATCTAGTGAGTACAGTCCCAGGCATCTCAACCTCACCTCAGAGAGTACCCCACTCATCTCTGGAACCAACCTGGTGAACCTCCTCTTCACCGCCTCCAAACCCAGTATGTCCTTCCTCAAGTAAGCAGACCAGAACTGAGCACAATACGCCGGGTGCATCCTCACCAACACCTTGTACAATTGAGCAGATCCTCCCTGCTCTTCAATTCGATCTCTCCGGCAATGAAAGCCAACATTCTGCTTGCCTTCCTGTTTACCTGCTGCACCCACAAATCAACTTTTAGCGGTTCATGTATGAGCACTCCTCAGTCCCTCTGCACAACTGCATGCTGATGCACCGTCCTTCTTCCCCCTCTCACGGACGGTGACCTGTGAAGGTCTCCTGTATAGTTGTGCTGTCTATGGAAATGTCTCCCAGAATTCCACTGTGATTACTCTCAGCTGCCCTCTGACTCGCCCTTCAGTGATTCATGCACTAGGCCACCCAGGTCCCTCTGCATCTCAGAGCTCTCCAAACTCTGACCATTCATAGAAGGTGTTTGTTTATTATTCTTTCTGCCACAATGGACTGTTTCTCACTTTCCCACATTTTTCTCCATTTGTCAGATCTTTGCCCACTCACTGAACCAATCCATACCCTTTTTTAGGCTGCTCGTGTCCTCTTCACAACTCACTTTCCTTTCTATCTTTGTGTCATCAATAAATTTAGCTCCAAACCTTCGATCCCTCCATCCAAATCATTTCTGTAAATTGTAAAGCGTTGAGAGTCCAGCACTCTCCCCCGAGACATACCATTGACACATCCTGTCAGGCTGAAAAAGACCCACTTATTCGTACACGCTGCATCCTGTTCACTAACCAATCCTCTATCCAGGTCACTATGTTATCCCAACTCTATGAGCTTTTATTTTTGGCAATAACATTCGATGTGACACGTTATCAAGTACCCTCAGGATCCACTGCACTCCTGCAGCCTCTGGGTAATGGGGCCCATTGTAAACCATTTCCCCATCTGCCACTCCTCCCTGTACATTCAGATGTGGGTCCTGATTGCTGACACCACGGGCCCCTCTCCTGCCTGAGTAGCTGCCTAGTCTCTGCCGGTCCCTCCAAGTGCCAACAGCCTGGGGCATTTCTTCCTCAGCCAGCTGCGGAGCTGTGGCAGTAAGGTGCTCACCAGCTTGTGCTGCCACACAATCCAAGGCTAACCTACCCACCGAATTCTCAGGGTCAGAGCTGGTGGGATGTCTTTTACACCTCAGTACTCTCATCCTCACACGGGGAGGAGGTGGCTTGTGTGGGGAACGGCCACGTTACTGTGGGGGTGGTGGAGATGCTGGTGGTACCCACAAGGCACAGAGAGAGAGAGAGAGAGAGAGAGTGTCATGGCCACTGGTTGGCAGTGGTGTGCGATGAATGAGACTGACAGAGCAGTTAATGGGAGAGTGGGAACAAGGCACAGCACAAGCTGAAGGAACAACATCTCATTTTTGACAGAGGAACTTTCCAGCTTTGATGTGTCAACACTAATTTCCACAAATTCAGGGTTTGACTGCATTTTGTCTCCACTGCACTTTTCTTTCATTCCTGCAATCTCTGACGTGTTGTTATATTCTCAGCTCTTTTACACACACAGCTTTCCTTTCTGTCTTATTTACATTGCTGCTAGTAGAGAGGACCCGTGCACACTTTAGATTAGATTAGATTCCCTATAGTGTGGAAACAGGCCCTTCGGCCCAACAAGTCCACACCGACCCTTGGAAGAGCAACCCAACCAGACCCATTCCCCTACACGTAACACTACGGACAATTTAGCATGGCCAATTCACCGAACCTGCACATCTTTGGACTGTAGGAGGAAAAAGTGAGGACTGCAGATGCTGTAGATCAGAGCCGATAATGTATGGCTGGAAAAGTGCAGCAGGTCAGGCAGCATCCAAGGAGCAGGAGAATCAATGTTTCGGGCATGAGCTCTTCTTCAGGAAGGGGAGAATTGTACTAAGTTAGGGAGAATAGTGAAATAGTTCCGGTGTGTGATTCTCTGAAAGTGGCAGCCCTATTTTTTAACTGTGACCCTCACCTCCTCCCAGTTCTAGATTCTCCCAGAAAAGGTAACATCTTTTCCACATTGAATTGGTCAAGTCTTCTCAGGATCTTATGTGTTTCAGTTAAGTCACCTCTATATAGAAGTCTTCAACACACCAGAGTATACAGGCCGAGTCTGTCCAACCTTTCCTCATCAGGTACTCAGCACATTCCAGGTATCAGACCAATAAACCTTCTCCGAACAGCTTCCACCATGTTAACAGCCTATGTGTACGGTGACCAGTACTGTGCACTGTACTCCAGATGTGGTCTCACCAATGACCTGACTAGAACTGTGGGAGGAAACCGGAGCACCTGGAGGAAGCCCATGCAGACACGGGGAGAATGTGCAAACGCCACACAGACAGTTGCCTGAGGTGGGAATTGAACCCGGCTCCCTGGCTCTGTGAGGCAGCAGTGCTAACCACTGAGCCACCGTGCCACCCTAATTTACTTTATTCCCATTTTACATCTTTTCTTTTCCTCTTCCAACACCATTAACAGCTCACTTGTCTTTTACACTGAACCTCGATACCATTTCACTTTTCTTCTATCTCTGTCAAAAATATAAAATAATCCATTTCACCCCCACCCCCAACTCGGTTCTGAGTCATACACAATGGCACAGTGGCTCATTGGTTCGCACTGCTGCCTCACGGTGCCAAGGGGTTTGGTGGGTGTCCACCAGGTGCTCCGGTTTCCTTGCATGGTCCAAAGATGTGCAGGTTAGATGGGTTGGCGATGTCAAATTTCCCACAGTGTCCAGGGATGTGTAGATTAGGTGGATTACCATGGGAAATGCAGGGTTACAGGGATAGAGTAGTACACTGTGTCGGAACATGATAGCCGATATCAGACGGTTAGTGTGGACTCTATGGGCTGAATGGCCTGCTTTCTGTTCTATGAGGACTCGAAGGATTAACTCTGTTTCCCTCTTCACAGATGCTGCCTGATCTGCTGTGTTTCTACAGCATTCTCTGTTTGTTTCGGTTTTGCAGCATCAGCAATATTTTGGTTCAAATGATCTCCTGATGTCTGATACTATCCTCCTTAATAATCAGTGGCTTTCTCTCTGTCTTGTTTTCTACAAACCTGGAAATCATGCCCTTTATATATAACATATTTGTCAATGTCATTAATACATGTATTACAAAGATCAGTGTCCCTAAGCTGGTCTTACCTCATTTCGATGGAGATTCTTATCCTTCCTTCAGTTCCTATGGAAACCAGATGGCGCCAGTTCCCAACAGGAAAGCCTGGGCAGTTCCCTGGAGGCAGGAGCTCACTGTTTGCTTCTCCAGGTCTTCATCCATCTCCACCATCAGCACCATTTCACTGCATGCTCCATCAACACTGTCCTCTCCCACACTTTGTCGGTGTGTGTGGGCATCACCAAACCCTAGCCTCACCACATCATTCTGGCTGCTTTCAGATTAACTCACCCTTCACTGTGGAGCTCAGACACAATGATGTTGTACCTGTTTTTGCCAGGTTGGTTCACAGTCAGTGGCATGCACACATTTCATGCATAGATATAGTAAGCTCACTAGTCTATCATTGATAGGTTTGACTCTGGTCCCCTTCCTGAATAAGGGAACAACATTTGCTGTCCTCAAGTCTTCTGGCACTCTTCCTGCAGTCAATAACAACACAAAGATCAAAGCCAATGCTTTACAATCTCCTCCCTGGCTTCCCAGACAACCCTAGATTTAGTCCCATCCAGTCCAGGGGACTTACCTATTTTCACACTTTCCAGAATTGCTAACACCTCCTCCTTCTGAACCTCAATCCCGTCTAGTCTAATAGCCTGTGTCTCAGTATTCTCCTCAACAGCATTATCTTTTTCCTGTGTGAATACTGACAAAAAATATTTATGTAGGGCCCCTCCTGTCTCCTCGGACTCTACGCACAACTTCCCACTATTGTCCTTTACTGGCCCAATCTCACTCCTGACATTCTCTTATTCCTGACATACTTGGAGAAAGCTTTTCGGTTTTCCTTGATCCTAACTGCCAAAGAGGTCTCATGTCCCCCCCCCTGGCTCTTCCAAACTCTCTCTTTAGGTCCTTCCTCGCTAACTTGTGTTCAAAGCTGAGCCTCCATGTCACATCTGCACACCACCCTTCTTGTTTCTCTTGACAAGAGATTCATCTTCATTATTATGCCACAGTTCTTCGTTTGAAAACTTCCTCCCTGTCTGACAGGTACATACTTATCAAGGACACGCTGTTGCTGTTCCTTGAATAAGCTTCATATTTCAATTGTGTCCATCCCCTGCAGTTTCTTTCCCCATCCAATGCATCCTGAATCTTGCTTAAATGCATCTTTATCACCTTTGCCCCAATTATAACTCTTTCCCTTCGGTATATACCTAACCCGTTCTGTAGCTAAAGTAAACATAACCGAATTGTGATCACTATCACCAAAATGCTCACCTTCCTCCAAATCTAGCACCTTGCCAGGTTCATTACCTCGTATCAAATCCAATGCCTCTTGTTTGCCTGTCCACATACCTTGTCTGGAATTGTGCAAATATTTGGAAAGTTAAAGGCCCCAAATCAACTATCGTATTATTTTTGCTCTTATCCAGAATCATCTTTGCAACCCTTTCCGCTACATCTCTGGAACGATTCAGAGGTCTTTCGAAAACTCCCAACAGAGTGACCTTTCCTTTCAGTTTCTAATCTCAGCCCATACTCCCTCAGTGGACAAATCCTTATCAAATGTCCTTTGTGCCACCGTAATACTGTCCTTGACTAACAATGCAACACATCTCCCTCTTTTACCACCTTCCCTGTTCTTACAGAAAAGTCTAAATCCAGGAAACTGTAACAAGCATTCCTGTCCCTACTCTCTCCGGGTCTGCAAAATGGCCACAACATCGAAGTCCCAGGTACCAACCCACGCTGCAAGTTTACCTACCTTACTCCGGATGCTCCTGGCATTGAAGTAGACACACTTTAAACCACCTTCCTGCCTACAGGTACACTCTTGAGACCCGAAACCTTATTTACGACCTCAAATCCCTGTGCACTGGAGCCACAATTCAGGTTCCCATTCTCCTGTTGAAATAGTTTTAACCCTCCCAAAGAGCATTAGCAAATATCCACCCCCGGATATTGGTACCTCTCTGGTACCAGTTATAAAGGACCCACCTACCTCAGAATGAGCCCCAGTTATCCAGATATCTGAATCCCTCCCTCCTGCACCATTCCTGTTGCCACATGTTCAAGTTCTGTCTCTCCCTACTCCTCGTCTCGCTAGTATGTGGGACGGAACAAGCCAGACATTTTACTGTAAGGTAATCTATGTCTGTGGGAGCAATGACCTATCAGGGTCACTACACCCGAGCAACAGGAGGTGTTGAGCAGGAAGCATCCCCCACCGCCCTTCACTTTCCAAAAGGATGGCAAGTGGTCCATGTAGTGTTTAGGGAACCCATCAGCTTATAGGGAGGAGTCAGGAATGGCAGGGGTGAGACAGGTCTCTATGAAACAGAGCACAGGGCTTGGTTGGGAACTTGAAGTTGGTGGTGTTCCCATATATCTGCTGCCCGTGACCTTCTAGATGGAAGTGGTTGTGGGTTTGGAAGGTGCTGTCTGATGATCTTTGGTGATTTTCTACTTTGCATTTTGTAGATACTACACACTGCTAGTACTGAGTGTCAGAGATGGAGGGAATTGATGCTTGTGCTTATAGTGCCAGTCAAGAAATCTGCTTTGTCCTGGATGGTGTCAAGCCTCTTGAGTATTGTTGGGGCTGCACCCATCTCATGGGTGGGGAGTGTTCCATCACACTGCTGGCTTGTGCCTTGGAGATAGTGGATATGTTTTGTGGAGTCAGGGGGTGATTTACTCACCGTGGTATGTCTAGCCTCTGACCTGCTCTTGTGTTTATGTGGCGAGCACAGTGGAATTTCTGGTCTGTGATAACCCCAGGATGTTGATATTGGGGGAGTCCCCATTTCTGGGTCACTGGGATTCTCCCCACTGCTGTGATCCCGAAGTCTCCTGCGGGCTCTGCTGGCCACTTAAATGTGCCTGACACTTAAAGCACTGAGCAGCTGAATCAGAAGAAATGGCACAGCTGGGTTCAGGATATAATGAAGGCGCTCGATTGTTCCCCAGACTGGAGATGACAGAATATCAGTTGGCACTGAACAAAACCAGGGGAGATCAGTGAGCAACGACTGAGATGTGAAGATAAAGTATCAGAAAATGTTCTTCAAACCACTCAGCACAGTCGCTGTTCCCAGAACCACAGCTGCTGTCTTCTCAGTACAAAATGTAATTTGCAGATTTGGGCAGCAAATGGCCACATATCGATCAAAGGTAAAAGTACGGTAAACCATACAGAACAGTCTATTCTACTGCATAAAGGAAGACAGCGTGGATATTACAGATGGGGATGGACCGTAGGAAATGAAACTCTCTCTTATAAACAATTGGAATGTACCTCAATAGCAGATCGAGGATAATAATCAGTATATCTGGTGCTGTCGTTGCCTCCAGGGAGCACGCGTAATACATTTTGAAAGACCACACTTCCCTTGCAACAAAATTATAATTGCTATGATGTTCACTATGGGAAGGAAAATAAACAGGAAAATTGATCAAGCTAGTGGAAAAGTTACCAATTGCACAGAGTATTTTGTGTAATTTCTGTGTGTGTCCCTGTTTTTGAAAACGTATTGAGGTATTTATACCCATCGTCATGTAATATGCTGGATTAAAAAAAACAGCCATTAATTAGAAACTCATATTTGGGATGAAACAGAAAATGAGGAAATGCAGTTTGTAAGAGATTATGTGAAGATTGACACTACCCTGACAGGTTATTAAAATGTAAACAAGCTAATGCAGGAAATATCACAAAGACCATGAGAGATATGCTTTAGTTTCTGAAGTGAAACAGAGGTCAGTGACCCTGTATTGGGGTGGCGGAAATGTCCAGGTTGCTGTTCCTCATCTTTACAGAATCATTCAGAATTAGGGTGGAATGGTCAGCCCAAGTTCCCCTTGATTAGTACCTCGTGACATGTCCTGCTCCAGATCATTATCCAATGAAGGTGGTTAATACAGGGGTATCTCAATCTGTGTTATCCTCTGATACCTACTCAGAGGTAGCTTCCTTGTGCAGCTGATGGCCTATTGATTTGAGATGTCAGAGGTCGCTTCTTTGGAAAATTCTATCAACGGGCTCTTACACATCTTCCACATGCCGCACATTGCTGCTGGGGTGCAGTGAGGGTGGAAGCTGGCAATGTTTGTGATGTGGTGCCAGTCAAGGGCGCTGCTTTATTATCAAGTTTATAGAGAGTTGTTGGACAGACCTCACCCAGACAAGTGGGGAGTATTCATTCACACTCATGACGTGCCCTTTGTGGATAGTGGGCAGACTCTGGGGAGTCAGGAGGTGAAGTATGCATTGTAGAAACACTGATCTCTGACATGGTCTTGTAACACTGGCATTTATATGACTGGTCCAGATCAGACTGTGGTCTATTGCAACCCTTCACCCCCTCCCCCAGGATACTGACACTGGAGAATTCATTGATATGAAGAGAAATGGTTACATTCTCTCTTTTTGGAGATCCCTGATGTTTGTGTGGAGCAAATGCTACTTGTCAGCTCAGGCCGGAATATTGTTCAAATGTTGTTACGCATGGACTTAGTATCTGACAGATGTTGGAGATCAGAGTCAAAGAGTGTGGTGCTGGAAAAGCACAGGGGGTCAGGCAGCATGTGAGGACAGGAGACTTGACATTTCAGGAATCCTGATGAAGGGCTTATGCCCAAAATGTCAATTCTCCTGCTCCTGGATGCTGCCTGACTGGCTGTGCTTTTTCAGCACCACACTCTTCGATAGGATCTGACGATGCAGGAAAGGTATGAAACTTTGTGAACAATCAACAAACATCCTGAATTCTGACCTTATGATGGAGGGATTGTCAACAGTGAAGCAGCTGAAGATAACTGGGCCTGGGACATTTCCCTGAGGAACTCCTGCAGAGATGTCCTGGAGCTGAGGTGACTGACTTCCAACAATCACACCCATCCTCCAATGTGCCAGGAATGACTCCAACCAATGAGAGGTTCATCCCATTTCTCATCATTTTAGGTTTCCTTCAGGTCAGACTTGGTCACTTACTGCTTTGATGTCAAGTGCAGTCTCTCTCACCTCACCTCAGGAGGTCAGCTCCATTATCCTTGTTTGGATATTAGTTGTTATGGGTCTGGTGCTGAGCAACCCTGCAGAGCTGAACACCAGTGAACTAGTTATTGCTGAGGGAGTGCAGCTCGGGAGTACTCTTCATACACTTTCCAATATGTCGCTGTTAATTCTTATCAGACTGATGGGTGGTAATTATCTGGATTTGATTTGTTCTATTCTTTTAGATTTATCTGTTTAAATCCCTATATTAATAGGTGGTTGCCAGTTTTGTAACTGTACTGGAACAGCTCAACTCAGGGCATGGCGAGTATTTGAGCCATTTACCACTGACAAGATATTTTCATGACCATTAATTTATACAGTGCCTTAGCTGTTGCTTTTGTTAGCTCCTGGTAAGCACTGGAGAGCCTCTACTGAAGCACAATCCATCATGTGGACTACATACCCAGGAAAGGAAAAGGGAGATCAGGTTTAATAATTACCCAGTTATCAGAAGGAAGCCATTCAGCCCATCGTATCTGCATGGGCTGTCTATATGTGTTGACACAGTGGCGAGCACTTGCCTTTTCCCCATTACCCTGCAGATTGATTCGAGTTCAATAATCATTCAAGTCCCTCTTCATTGTCTCAATACAACCGGACCAAGGCTCCTTCTCCAACAACTGTCAAGCTGAATATTTATTACAAATGGAACCTGAAAATGTATTATTTGTCAGAAATGGAAACCATAAGCTTAACATACTCTCTTTCACAGGATACCAAGTGGTCCAAACTTACAGCAATATTCTGTAGTTTATTGGATCAGGCTAAACTTATGGAGAGATAACTGAACATTTCAGGTTGATGCTGATCCATGAGCACTCCCAGCCTTTTCTGTTCTTATTTCAGATTTCCAGCATCTGCAGTATTTTGCTTTTGGTTGATCATTTCATACCTTTCCATTAATATTGACAGAATGGTCCATTTCTCTGAAGTCTCAGGAACTGTTTGAAGTTACCTCAATCTGACAGTTGGAATGCTTTCTCAATTCTGTGGTAAATGGAGAGTCACAGGTGAGGTGCCGGAAGACTGGAGATTGGCTAACATGGTGCCACTGTTTAAGAAAGGTGGCAAGGACAAGCCAGGGAACTATAGACCAGCGAGTCTGACGTTTGTAGTCGGCAAGTTGGAGGAAGTCCTGAGGGACAGGATGTACATGTATTTGGAATGACAAGGACTAATTAGGGAAGGTGAACATGGCTTTGTGTGTGAGAAATCATGTCTCACAAAACTTTTTCAACAAGTATCAAAGAGGATTAATGAGGACGGAGCAGTGGATGTGATCTACATGGATTTCAGTAAGGCATCCAACAAGGTTCCCCATGGGAGACTGGTTCGGAAAGTTAGATCTCACGGAATATATGGAGAACTAGCCATTTGGAAACAGAAGTGGCTGAAAGGTAGAAGACAAGAGGATGGTGGCACAGGGTTGTTTTTCTGACTGGAGGCCTGTAAACAGTAGATTCCAACAAGGCTTGGTGCTGGGTCCACTACTTTTCGTGATTTATGGAAATGTTATGTATGTGAGCATAAGAGGTATAATGAGTAAGTTTGCAGATGACATCAAAATTGGAGATGCTGTGGACAGCGAAGAAAGCTACCTCAGATTAAAATGGGATCTTGATCAGATGGGCCAATAAAAGGAAGATGAAGTTTAATTTAGATAAATGCAAAGTGCTGCAGTTTGGGAAAGCAAATCTCAGCAGGACTTAAGCACTTAATGTTAAGATCCGAGGGAGTGTAGATGAACAATGAGACCTTGGAGTGCAGGGTCATAGCTTCTTGAAAGTGGAGTCACAGGTAGATAGGAGAGTGAAGAAGGTGTTTGGTATGCTTTCCTTTATTGGTCAGGGTATCAAGTACAGGAGTTTGGAGGTCATGTTGTGGCTGTACAGGCTGTACATTGGTTTGGCCACTGTTGGAATATTGTGTGCAATTCTGGTCTCCTTCCTACTGAAAGGATGTTGTCAAACTTGAAAGGGTTCTGAAAAGATTTACAAGGATGTTTCCAGGGTTGCAAGATTTGAGCTATAGGGGAAGTTGTTTTCCCGGGAGCATCGGAGACTGAGGGGTGACCTTATTAGATTAGATTAGATTACTTACAGTGTGGAAAAAGGCCCTTCGGCCCAACAAGTCCACACCGACCCGCCGAAGTGCAACCCACCCAGACCCATTCCCCTACATTTACCCCTGCCCCTAACACTACGGGCAATTTAGCATGGCCAATTCACCTAACCGGCACATTTTTGGATTGTGGGAGGAAACCGGAGCACCCGGAGGAAACCCACGCAGACACGGGGAGAATGTGCAAACTCCACACAGTCAGTCACTTGAGGCGGAAATTGAACCCGGGTCTCTGGCGCTGTGAGGCAGCAGTGCTAATCACTGTGCCACCGTGCCGCCCATATAGAGGCTAATAAAATCATGAAGGGCATGGATAGGATAAATAGACTAAGCCTTTTCCGGGTGTGGAGGAGTCCAGAACTTGAGGGCATAGGTTTAGAGTGAGAGAGGAAAGATATAAAAGAGCCCTAAGGGCAGCTTTTTCATGCAGAGTGTGATATGTGTGTGGAATGAGCTGTGAGATGACGTGGTGAAGGCTGGTACAACTGCATCATTTAAAAGGCATCTGAATGGGTATATGAATAGGAAGGTTTAGTGAGATATGGGCTGGGTGCTGGCAGGTGTGACTAGATTGGGTTCGGATATCTCGTCAGCATGAACAGATTGGACTGAATGGTCTGTTTCCGTGCTGTACATCTCTATGACTCTGAATCTATGACCTGGTCTGGCCTACATATGACTCCACACCCACAGCAGTGTGATTGATTCTCAGTTGCCCCCTGAACAGGCCTGGCAAGCCATTCAGTTGTACCAGTCATTGCAAAGTCTCAAAGAAATGAAACTGGACGGATCACCTGGCACTGCCCTAGGCACCGGAAAATGCAGGAACAGCCCTGTCGATCCTGCAACGTCCTCCTTACTGACATCTGGGGGCTACTGCCAAAACTGGGAGAGCTGTCCCATGGGCTCGTCAAGCAACAACCTGTCATAGTCATACTCACAGAAACATACCTTACAGTCTCTGTCCTAGTCACCACCATCACCATCCCTGAATATGTCCTGACAGACCCAGCAGAGATGACAGCACCATGGGGAACAGTCAGGAGAGAGTTCCCCTGTGAGTCCTCCACATTGACCCCCGACCCCATGAAGTCTCATGGCTTCAAGTTAAATATGGGCAAAGAAACCTCATGCTAATTAACACGTACCACCTCCCTCAGCTGATGAATCAGTTCTCCTCCATGTTGAGAGGAGAACTGGAGGAGCCACTGAAGGTGACAACGGCACAACATGTACCCTGGGGGGGGAGATTTCAATGTCCACCATCAAGAGTGTCTCAGCAGCAGTACGACTGATTGAGCTGGTCGGGTCAGAAAGGACAGAGCTGTTAGACTGGGTCTGTGGCAGGTGGTGAGGGAACCAACAAGAGGGAAAAACTTACTCAACCTCATCCTAACTGTGATGAGGCTGCTCCTTTAACAAGGTGATGTTGGCCTTGGTTTTATTTTCAGGAGTTTGTAAAAACACAGGTTCTGAAAAGACTGGGTTTGATGGGTTTTAGGGCCAGTTTGATTATAGCTAACAGATACTGCCTCAGTCAAAAGACTTTCGAGATTTAGTAAAAAAGGTGAAATGGGAAGTGGCCAGTTCTCCCAACTCAGCTGCTCAATGATTTGGTCTGGTTTTTGGCAGCCTGGCTATTCACTGAAAGCAGTCAGGCAGGTTTAAAGCTGCTGGATCCAAAAGAGCAGGCCCATACTGATCCTCCTCTCTCTCTGACATCTCTCCTGGAAGACCTTGTGTTTGAGTTTACCTTGTGTGCCCAGTAGGATTGTCAAAAACATTTGGAACAGCATCATTAAGTTGGGATAATTTGTTGGGTTTTCAGATAGGTTAAATTATTTGGTATACTGCTGTCTTTTTCAGTGTTTAATTTGTCAATCTCATAAATAAATCCTGTTTTGTTTAAAACTATGTGATTTGACCAGTTGCATCCCTCCTGAAATATCTGCGTTACACCTTCTTCAAACAATTGGCAAAATGAGGGTCTGGGCTATTCTCTTGAAATGTTTTGAGGGGTCGGGCCTGGTCTATAACAGATTGGGGACTCTTTGTGGGATTTGTTCTGCAGTTCCAAATTGGGATTAGGGTTGTTGGTCTTGAAAACAGTGAGTGGTAGGTGTTCGTGTCTTTTGTTCCAGGTGTTGAATTCGGTCGGGTCAACCAGTGCTTGGGATAGCAATGACTCTTTCCGTCACCAAGAAGTTTCTGGGGATGGAAGAAGTGACTTTGGGGGTTTTACAAGCTGCTGGAATTAGCTGTCTCCTTCCGGAAGGAAAGGAGAGATAATTACAGCGATTCAACGCCTGGAACAGCAATAGCTCAGCATTTCAATTTGCAGAACAAAAAGGAAAAGAGAGAGAAAGAGAGAATAGTGTGAAAATGAGAGAGGAGAGTGAGGAAAAAGGGAGTTTGAACTTCAGAACATAGAACATTACCGTGCAGTACAGGCCCTTCAACCCTCGATGTTGTGAAACCTATCTGAAGCCCATCTAACCTACATTATTCCAATGACCATTTAAATGCCCTTAAAGTTGCCGGGTCTACTACTGTTACAGGCAGTGCATACCACACCCCTCCTACTAAAGCAACTACCTCTGACATCTGTCTTATATCTCTGACCCGTCAATTTAAAGCTATATTCCCTCGTGCTAGAAATTGTCACTGCGACAGGAAAGCGAGTTTAAAGGGATGGTGATGAACACTGAAGGGAAGCTTGATGAGGAGGAGAGTGAGGATGAGCAAACCCATGGTAGCTAAGAGACTGGTGAGAAACTGTTTAAATATATTCAAGCATGGCCTCAAGTTGATGAGGAGGATGTGGAAACTTATTCCATCTCAGTTGAAAAGGTGGCTAAAAGAATGCAGTGGCCAGTGACAATGTGGGTTTTGTTGATCCAAACAAAACTTGTCGGTCAAGGTAGTGACATATTTGCATGACTATCAGAGGAGGTATCAGAGGAGGTATCTGGGGGGTATGAGGAGGTGAACAAAACCATTTTAAGTGTATTTGAGCATGTGCCAGAAGCCCACAGACAACGCTTCAGGAATCGAAGAAGGGAACCACTGAATTTGAAAGGATCAAACAAAGTAATTTTGATCAGTGCATTAAAAATGGAGCAAACATACAACGCTCAGAGAGAAATGATTATTTTGGAGAAGTTCAAAAATTCATTTCTTGAGCAAGTGAGAACTCGTGGAAGAGCAGAGAGTTAAACAACAAGGTTAGCAGCTGGAATGGCTGGTGGTTATGAGTTGGTCTATGAATCAAAGTTTGGCTTCCAACATCGATATCAATCCGTGAGGGATAGTAATTGGGGAAAAGAGAAATCCTGACGTGGAAAGGGAGAGGTAGATCTCGGTGAAGATCATAAGGATAACTTACCCACAGGGTAAAAAAGAAACACTAGAAAGAGACAAAACAGCTCTGTTTTTTTCACTGTAATAAATAGGCCGCATGAAATCACAGTGTTGGTGGGTTAGCAAAAGCACTGGGAAGCCAGATATAGGAAAACAGGATAAGCCAGTGAATTTTGTTAGAAAGATAACGAAAAGCACAGTGGAGGTGAGAAAGTTGCACTGGGAATGTACAAGCAGGTCGGAGGTTGATTGAGGAGGAAGTGCCAGATCTTCTTAAACCATACACCTGTGAAGGTAAAGTTTACTCACATAGGCCAGGAGCAGCAGGTAAAGAGGTTACAATGTTAAGAGATACAGGATCCTCTCAGTCTGTGATGATGAAAGATGAGGACATATGTATCTCTGAAGGACTATTACCAGGAAAGATCCGAGTAACAGGAATTCACAGTGAGACAAGAAGCGCTCAGTTATGCAAAGTGAGGTTAGTGTGTCCAGTGAAGAGTGGAGATGTTGTGGTGGGAGTACTGAACAAACTCAGCTCCAGCAATACAGTTTGTCCTTGCCAATGATATAGCTGTGTCACAGGTAGGAGTGCTGCCTCCTGTGGTTGAAAAGCCAGTGGAAACTCAGGCAACTGAGCTATTGCAGGACCTGTATCCTGGGATTTTACCTGACAAGGGGGTAACAAGGTCACAGAGTCACCAGTTGAAACAGAAGAGATCAAAGAGTAAAGATAAGAAAGTTGAAGTGGAATTAATAGAGACCCCGTTTGATCACATGGTTGAGACAAACCCGGAGCAGATAGATGACACAGCAGATATCTTTAGCTCAGATAGATGAACAGAGTTACAGCAGAAAGATGAAAATTTAAGGCAATTATATCAAAAGGCATACACAGTAAACCAATCCTAATGTATCCCTGAACGTTATTATCTTAAAAATTATGTCTTAATAGGAAATGGAGTCCATCACATATTCAGGCGGATGAGAAATGGGCAGAAGTTCATCAAGTTATATTGCCAGTGAGTTATAGAAAGGAGGTGTTGCGAGTGGTGCATGAGCTACCTCTAGGGGGTCAGTTAGGAGTGAGAAAAGATCACGCTGAAATACAAGAACATTTTTGCTCGCCTGGACTGCACTGGTTGAATTTTGCCAGACATATCACATTTGTCAGGTAATTGGAAAACCCCAGGCTATAATAAAAGCTGCCCCTTTAATACCTGTTCCTGCATTTAAGGAACCTTTTATGAGAGTCATAATTGATTGTATAGGACCCCTACCAAAACCAAAAAGTGGGAATCAGTATATGTTAACAATCCAGGATGTGTCCACGAGATTTCCAGAGGCTGTCCCATTATGCAATATCACAGCTAAAAGGATTGTAGAGGAGTTACCCAATTCTTTCACGAGGTATGGAGTACCCACAGAGAAAATCAGATGAAAGGTCAAACTTTACAGCAAAATTATTCAAGGTGGTTATCCAGAGCTTAGGAATAAAACAATTCAAACCCACAGTGTACCATCCAGTATCGCAGGGAGTACTAAAAAGGTGGTATCAGACATTAAAGACCATGTTGAGGGCTTACAGTCAAAACTATCCAGATGGTTGGGATGAGGGAATTGAAACTTCTTGCGATCAGAGATGCACCAAATGACTCGACCAAATTCAATCCATTTCATAGAATCCCGACTGCATGGCATCAGGCCCTTTGGCCCATCATGTCCACACCGATCCTCCAAAGAGTAACCCACCCAGACTCATTCCCCTACTCTGTATTTATCCCTGACAAATGCACATAACCTACATATCCCTGAACGCTATGGGCAATTTAGCATGGGCAATTCACTGAACCTGGACATATTTGGATTGGGGGATGAAACCGGAGCACCCAGAGGAAAGGGCTTTCCTGAAGAAGGGCTTATGCCCGAAACGTCGATTCTCCTGTTCCCTGGATGCTGCCTGACCTGCTGCGCTTTTCCAGCAACACATTTCCACCCAGAGGAAACCCAAACAGACACAGGGTGAATGTACAAACTCCACACAGTCAGTCGTCCGAGACAGCTCAGAAGAAAGAACCAAGTCCAGAGGATTCTGAATTAGGAATTCCTCAAATTAAATTGGACAATGAGGAAGTTGTCAAAAATTGGGATAAATGATTGAGTTACCTTCCAGTGGAAAATCAAAATGACCTGAAAGTTATTGCTATCACATGGGGAGGTATGTGGGAAGAAGCTGGGAAGTACTTCCTGAATTACGTATGTTGTAGATAGAGGAGATGCTGTTCCGATTAAGCAAACTCCTTACAGGAATAACCCTCTAAAGTTGGCACAGGTTCAAAAGGAGATTGAACACATGCTCCAAGATGACATAATCGAAGCGAGTTACAGTGAGTAGAGCTAAACCATAGTCATGGTGCCAAAACCAAATAGTACCCAACGGTAAGGTGTGGGCTATTGCAAAGTCAACGCAGTTACAAAGTCTGAAGCATATCCGCTTCCGTGTTTGGAAGACTGTGCTGAAAGTGTGGAAGAAGCAATGTGTATTTCTAAGTCAGATTGCTCAAAAGATACTGTCAGGTGCATTTGTCCGAAAGTGCAAAGACAATTTCAGCTTTCGTAACGCAGAATAGACTGTATCAGTTTAAAGTAATGTCATTTGGAATGAAATATTTGCCAGTCATGTTTCAGAGACTAACCAATAATATCACTGCTGGATTACCCAACTGTGTCATATATATTGATGACCTGGTGATATTTAGTCACATATGGAATGAACATTTGCAACGATTTATCAGACTTGTTCCATCAACTTCGGAAGGCAGGCTTGGTGATAAACCTGGTTAAAAGTAAACGGTCAAAGCCCAAGTCACCTTCCTGGGCCATGTTATTGGACAGGGATAAATGACCCCATGGGATACAACAACCAAGGTAATTGGGGAGTATCCCATGCAATCGACAATAAACGCAGTACTACAATTCCTGGGATTGAGTGGACTTTACCAAATTTTAGCAGTATGGCTGCTCTACTCACGGAATTGCTAAAGAAAGGCAAGGCATTTCAGTGGGCATTGGACTGTCAGAGGCATTTGACAGCCTGAAAACTGTGTTAGCTATTGTCGCAGTACTAGCTACACCGAATTATGCAAAGCCATTCAAGGTGGCTATTGATGCAAGTGATGTGGGTGTTAGTGCTGTGCTCTTGTGGGAAGATACATATCTGAGGCGATCTTACACACTAATCATAACCCATTGAAATTTCTGGAGAAATTTAAGAGCAAAAATGCAGTCTGTTCAGATGGAGCCTGTTGCTTTAGCTATTCAATTTGAAAATTGTGCACGTGGCAGGATGACAAAACATGATTGCAGATGCAGTGGCGAGACTTGAATGAGAAATGGAGGCATTCATGGCAGGAGTAAAATAGACTGAAATAAAGTGTACCAATGCATGTTTGTGTGATTGTTGTCATTGTAATGTATGTGTCTGTTATGAAGTACAAAGAGTTTACAATTAAGGGGTTTTAAATTGAAGCCAGCTTTGGTTTAGTGGGTTCATTTCATTTTAGGGTGAGGTACGATAGTGCTGCTCGTTTAACAAGGAGATGTTATACTTGGTTTTAGTTTCAAAAGATTGTAAAAACACAGAGTCTGAAAAGTCTGGGCTCAGATGGGTTTTTGAGCCAGTTTGATTAACAAATAACAGATACTGCCTCAGGCAAAATGCTTTCAACTTTTATATCAAAACAATGAAAGGGGAGAGGCCAGTTCTCACAGCTCAACTTTCCTGTGGTTTGTTTTGGGTTTTTTGGCAGTCGAGCTATTCATTGGAAGATGTCAAGATGTTGTAAAGCTGCTGGACCCAAAGGAGCAGGTCCATGCTGATCCTCCTCTCTCTCTCTGACATCTCTCCTGGAAGACCCTGTGTTTAATTTACCTATGGTCTTCCAGGGCTGTTTAAAGGGTTTTGTTGCATGCATTTGAAACAACATCATTAAGATGCGATAATATGTTGGGCTTTCAGATAGGTTACGATATTTGGTATGCAGTTGTCTTTTGTATATGTTTCATTCAGTAATCTTGGAAATAAATTTGTTTTGCTTAAAACTATGTGGTTGGACCAACTGCATACCTCCTGGAATATCCACGTTACAATTGCTTTAAATAACGAGCACAGTTCGGATCTTGACTACTGTAAGAATAATCGGGTAGTTATGGTCAGGGATTTTAACTTTCCAAACCTTGACTGGGACTGCCTTAGTGTTAAAAGTTTAGATGAAGAGGAATTTCTTAAGTGTGTACAAGGCAATTTTCTGATTCAGTATGTGGATGTACCTACTAGAGAAGGTGCAAAACCTGACCTACTCTTGGGAAAGAAGGCAGGGCAGGTGACTGAGGTGTCAGTGGGGGAGCACTTTGGGGCCAGCAACCACAATTCTATTTGTTTTAAAATAGTGATGGAAAAGGATAGACCAGATCTAAAAGTTGAAGTTTGAAATTGGAGAAAGGTAAGAACTTTCAAAAGCTGATTGGAGGCAGATGTTCGCAGGTAAAGGGACGGCTGGAAAATGGGAAGCCTTCAGAAATGAGATAACAAGAATCCAGAGAAAGTATATTCCTGTCAGGGTGAAAGGGAAGGCTGGTAAGTACGGGGAATGCTGGATGACTAAAGAAATTGAGGGTTTAGTTAAGAAAAAGAAGGAAGCATATGTTAGGTATAGACAGGATAGATCGAGTGAATCCTTAGAAGAGTATAAAGAAAGTAGGAGTATACTGAAGAGGGAAATCAGGAGGGCAAAACAGGGACATGAGATAGCTTTGGCAAATAGAATTAAGGAGAATCCAAAGGGGTTTTACAAATATATTAAGGACAAAAGGATAACTCGGGAGAGAAGAGGGACCCTCAAAGATCAGCAAGGCAGCCTTTGTGTGGAGCCACAGAAAATGGGGGAGATACTAAATGAATATTTTGCATCAGTATTTACTGTGGAAAAGGATATTTAGGGAAATAGATGGTGACATTAGATTAGATTAGATTAGATTACAGTGTGGAAACAGGCCCTTCGGCCCAACAAGTCCACACCGACCCGCCGAAGCGAAACCCACCCATACCCCTACATTTACCCATTACCTAACACTACGGGCAATTTATTATGGCCAATTCACCTGACCCTGCACATCTTTGGACTGTGGGAGGAAACCGGAGCACCCGGAGGAAACCCACGCAGACACGGGGAGAACGTGCAAACTCCACACAGTCAGTCGCCTGAGTCGGGAATTGAACCCGGGTCTCTGGCGCTGCGAGGCAGCAGTGCTAACCACTGTGCCACCGTGCCACTCACAAAATGTCCAGATTACAGAGGAGGAAGTGCTGGATGTCTTGAAATGGTTAAAGGTGTATAAATCCCCAGGACCTGATCAGGTGTACCCGAGAACTCTGTGGGAAGCTAGGAAAGTGATTGCTGGGCTTCTTGCTGAGATATTTGTATTATCGATAGTCACAGGTGAGGTGTCGGAAGACTGGAGGTTGGCAAACGTGGTGCCACTGTTTAAGAAGGGCGGTAAAGACAATCCAGGGAAGTGTAGACCGGTGAGCCTGACCTTGGTGGTGGGCAAGTTGTTGGAGGGAATTCTGAGGGACAGGATGTGCATGTATTTGGAAAGGCAAGGACTGATGCAGGAGAGACAACATGGCTTTGTGTGTGGGAAATCATGTCTCACAAACTTGATTGAGTTTTTTGAAGAAGTAACAAAGAAGATTGATGAGGGCAGAGCAGTAGATGTGATCTATATGGACTTCAGTAAGGCGTTCGACAAAGTTCCCCATGGGAGATTGATTAGCAAGGTTAGATCTCATGCAGTACAGGGAGAACTAGCCATTTGGATACAGAACTGGCTCAAAGGTAGAAGACAGAGGGTGGTGGTGGAGGGTAATTTTTCAGACTGGAGGCGTGTGACCAGTGGAGTGCCACAAGGATCGGTGCTGGGTCCTGTACTTTTTGTCATTTACATAAATGATTTGGATGCGAGCATAAGAGGTACAGTTAATAAGTTTGCAGATGACACCAAAATTGGAGGTGTAGTGGACAGCGAAGAGGGTTACCTCAGATTAAAACAGGATCTGGACCAGATGGGCCAATGGGCTGAGAAGTGGCAGATCAAGTTTAATTCAGATAAATGCGAGGTGCTGCATTTTGGGAAAGCAAATCTTAGCAGGATTTATACACTTAATGGTAAGTGTATAAATCCTGTCGCTGAACAAACAGACCTTGGAGTGCAGGTTCATAGCTACTTGAAAGTGGTGTCGCAGGTAAATAGGATAGTGAAGAAGGTGTTTGGTATGCTTTCCTTTATTGGTCAGAGTATTGAGTACAGGAGTTGGGAGGTCATGTTGCGGCTGTACAGAACATTGGTTAGGCCACTGTTGGAATATTGCGTGCAATTTTGGTCTGATTCCTATCAGAAAGATGTTGTGAAACTTGAAAGGGTTCAGAAAAGATCTACAAAGACATTGCCTGGGTTGGAGTATCTGAGCTACAGGGAGAGGCTGAACAGGCTGGGGCTGTTTTCCCTGGAGTGTCAGAGGCTGAGAGGTGACCCTATAGAGGTTTACAAAATTATGAGGGGTATGGATAGGATAAATAGGCAAAGTCTTTTCCCTGGGGTCAGGGAATCCAGAACTAGAGGGCATAGGTTTAGGGTGAGAGGGGAAAGATACAAAAGAGACCTCAGGGGCAACTTTTTCACACAGAGGGTGGTACGTGTATGGAATGTACTGCCAGAAGATGTGGTGGAGGCTGGTACAATTGCAACATTTAAGAGGCATTTGGATGGGTATATGAATAGGAAGGGTTTGGAGGGATATGGGCCGGGCACTGGCAGGTGGGACTAGATTGGTTTGGGATATCTGGTTGGCATGGACGAGTGGGACTGAAGAGTCTGTTTCCATGCTGTACATCTCAACGACCCTATGACTTTCTTGAAATGTTTTGAGGGTGTCTGACCTGGTTATAACACTCAGCAATCTGCCATGAGCAGATACATCTGTCCATGACAGTGTCAGGAACAGCGATCACCATACAGTCCTTAAGGAGACAAAGTCTCCCTTTCACATTGAGAATAACCTCCATCGTGTTGAGTGGTTCTATCCCAATGCTAAATGGGACAGACTTCAAACAGATCTAACAACTCATGGGTTGACATCCATGGTGTGATGTGGGCCATTAACAGAAGCACAATCTGTGACCTCATGGTCCAGCACATCGTCAACTCAACCATGACCATCAAGCCAGGGATCACCCCTGGGTCAATGGAGAGTGCAGGGGAGCATGCCAGCAGTAACACCAGGCACAGCTGAAGATGAGGCATCAACCTGGTGAAGTCACCAAACTGAACTACTTGCATGTCAATCAGCATAAACAGCAAGTGACAGACAGAGCTAAGCGAACCCATAACGAATGGATCAGATCGAAGCTCTGCAGTCCTGCCACATCCAATCGTGAATGGTGATGGGCAATTAAACAACTCACTGGAGGAGGAGGCTCCACAAATATTCCAATCCTGAATGATGGAAGATTCCAGCAAATCAGTGCAAAAATATAAGGATGAACATTTTGCAGCAAACTTCAGCCAGAAGTACTGAGTGGATGATCCATCTCACCCTCCTCCAATGTTACCCAGTATTACAGGTACCAGTCTTAAGGCAATTCGATTCACTGCACATGACATCACAAAATGGCTGGATACACTGGATGCTGCAAAGGCGAGAGGCACTGACAACATTCCAGCAATAACACTGGAGTCATGTGCTCCAGAACTTGTTGCTCCCCAAGCCAAGCTGTTCCAGTACACTGACAACATTAGCATTTACTCAACCATGTGTAAAATTGCCCAGATACGTCCTGTTTCTATGAAGCATTTTAAATCCAACCCGGCCAGCTACCGTGCCCTTCCATCTATTCTCGATCACCAGTAAAGTGATGGAAGGTGACATCAGCCGTGCTATTGAGCAGCTCCCAGTCAGCAATAACCTACTCAGTGACACCCAGTTTGGGTTCACCAGGACCACCCAGCTCCTGACCTCATTACAGCCTTGGTTCAAATATGGACAAAAGAGCTGAATTCCAGAGGGGAGGTGAGAATATAACGTAACATCAAGACCATTTGGACTGAGTGTGGTATCAAGGAGTCTGAGCAAAACTGGAATTAATGGAGGACAAGTTCCCCAGTGGTTGGAGTCAGGCCAGACACAGAGGAAGATGGTTGTGATTAATGGAGGTCAGCCATCTTAGCTCCAGGACATCTCTGCAGGAGGTCCTCAGGGTAATTTCCTTGACCCAATCATCTCCAGCTGCTTCATGATAAGGTCCTGATAAGCAGCTTCCCTCCATCATAAGGTGAGAAGTGGAGATGTTCACTGATTATTTGACAGTATTCAGCATCACTCACAAGTCCTCAGATATTGAAGCAGTTCGTGTTCAAATACAAGAAGATCTGGATAATGTCCAGGCTTGGCTTGACAAGTGGCAAGTTACATTCACAGCACACACATGCCAGTCTATGACCATCATCAATAACAGACAATCTAACAACTGGCCCTTGAATTTAAATGGTGTGAACATGACTGAATCTTCAAATGTCAACATCCTGGGGATTATATTGACCAGAAACTCCACTGGATTCGCCACATAAACACAGTGGCAACAAGAGCAAGTCAGAGGCAGGGTACACAGTGATGAGAAAATCATCTCTTCACTTCCCAAAGCCTATCCACCATCTGCAAGGCAGAAGTCGGGAGTGTGAGAGAATACTCACCACTTGCCTGAATAAGTGAAGTTCCAACAACACTCAGGAAGCTGACACCATCCAGGACAAAGCAGACTGCTTGATTAGCACTACATCCATAAGCATCCATTCTCTTGACCTTCGATGTTCAGTTGTAGTGGTGTGTAGTATGTGCTGTAGAAAATCACCAAAGAACATCAGACAGCAACTTCTAAACCCACAACCACTTCCATTCAGAAGGACAAGAGCAGAAGATATATCGGAATGGCACCTCCTTCAAGTTCCCCTTCCAGCCCCTCACCATCCAACTTTGAAATAGATCATCATTCCTCCACAATGACTGGGCCAAAATCCTGGAATTCCTTCCCTAATGGCATTGTGGGTCAACCCACAGCAGGTGGACTGCAGCAGTTCAAGAAGGTAACTCACCACCACCTTCTCAAGGGGCAACTAGGGATGGGCAATAAATACCAGGCAGCCAGCGATGCCCAGATTCCACCAATGAATATATAATTTCCTCAACACTCCTCCATGCTGTCCTCAATACAGATTCATCCCCTGTACTGTGAGATACTCTGACTAGTGACATGGTGAATGCCTGTCACTCTGCACTAAACACTGAGATCAACCTGACAGACCTGAAGTAAACACAAAGTGAATGAGCCTTTAGAAAGTTAGCTCAGAGCCAGATGCATGAAATGTCCGCATTCCCCTGACTGTGAACCAACCTGGCAGAAGCAGGTACGACATCATTGTCTCTGAGCTCCACAGTGAAGGGTGAGTTAATCTGAAAGCAGCCAGAATGATGTGGTGAGGCTGGGGTTTGGTGATGCCCACACACACCGACAAAGTGTGGGAGAGGACAGTGTTGATGGAGCATGCAGTGAAATGGTGCTGATGGTGGAGATGGATGAAGACCTGGAGAAGCAAACAGTGAGCTCCTGCCTCCAGGTGACTGCCCAGGCTTTCCTGTTGGGAACTGGCACCATCTGGTTTCCATAGGAACTGAAGGAAGGATTAGAATCACCATCGAAATGAGGCAAGACCAGCTCCTAATGAGATAGAACGGCATGAAAGTGAAGTGGTCACCCCTCACTAGTGAGATTCAGAATTCCCTGTTTAAACCAGAAATGGGAAAATTGGAAATAGGTTTCACAACAAAATCTAATGCTTTCATTCTTGACATATGTCCCCAACTTTCTTGTCTTTGCTCATACAACTCAAGGCAGCAGAAAATCCAACTCTATAAAACTTACTAACAATGTAATTTTTAACCTGCTGACAGGATTGAGGATCCCATAATTGCTCAGGCCAAGCACTCTCAATGCTGGTCATCCTGCAGGACCAAATGGACACCAGAACCATGATCTGACCCCTGACCCCTGAGGGTTTTGACCTCAACATGGAATAGAATTGGCCCTGTCAGTGGCTTAGAATACCTACAGTATAGAAACAGACCCATCAGCCCAACAAGTGCACACTGACCCTCCGAAGAATAACGCAAATAAAACCACATTCCACAGTCTATATCTACCCCTGACTCATGCACCTAACCTACATCTCCCTGAACAATGGGATGGGCAATTTAACATGGTCAATTCAACAAACCTGCACATCTTTAGATTGTGGGAGGAAACCTGAGCATCCAGAGTAAACTTATGCAGACCCGAGAAGAATGTGAAAACACAGACATCACTCGAGGAATCAAACCCAGGTTCCTGGCACTGTAAGGCAGCAGTGCTAACCACTAAGCTACCATGATGATGACGTCCTGGCCATCGAAAACAATATGGATGAACTCAGATCGAGGCTTACCTACCAGAGGGAACTCAGAGACTGTTGTGTGCTCTGCTTCACGGAGACTTGGCTCACCCCTGCCATTCCTGACAGCTTCCTACAAGCTGATGGGTTCTCCATACACCACATGGACCACACAGTATCCTCAGGGAAAGTGAAGGGCAGTGGGATATGATTCCTGAACAACACCTCCAGATGCTCAGTTTTGTGACCCTGACAGACCATTGCTCCCCTCGACCGAGAATACCTTACAGCAAAATGCTGTCCCTACTACCTTCCATGAGAATTCACTTCCGCCATCCTGACAGCAGTCTACATCCCACCCCATGCGAATGTGATGAATGCCCTGGATGAAATTTACACTGCCATAAACATTCTGAGACAAAATTCCCCGAGTCCTTACTCACCTTGACTGGTGACATCAACATTTCAGGATTCCTGATGCTGGGCTTATAACTGAAATGACAATTCTCCTGCTCCTCAAATGCTGCCTGACTGGCCGTGCGTTTCCAGCACCACACTCTTCGATAGTGTCTGACGAGGCAGGAACGGGTCTAAACTTTGTGGAACAATAAACAAACATCCTGAATACTGACCTTATGATGGAGGGATTGTCTAGGATGAAGCAGTTGAAAGTAGGTGGGTCGAGGAAACTTCCCTGATTTAATCTCTCCCTCGCTTCAGCCACATCATCTCAAGTGTGAGATATCTGACTTTCGTCCAATCAATTTTTCCTTAATTAATTTTAAAGGCACTCTAACTCTGTATCCGAATATTAACTCAAAGGGATTACACTGAGTAGATTCATTTGGGGCATCTCTAATGGCAAACAACACAAATGTGGGATTCCTTTATCCCAATCATTCAGGTAATCCTGACAGACAATAAGCTCTGAACGTGGTCTTCAGGGCCTGATGTCACCTTTCCAATGCTCCCTGGGTTTCAGGATGGTATGCACTTGATTTAAAAGCTGAAGGCCTAAATTATCCAAGACTTCCTTAAATAGTTTATCAGTAAAATTAGACCCTTGGTCTGAGTGAATCTCCCTGGGTAGCCCATACCAGGTCAAGAAAGCTACCAACTCCACCAACATCCTTTTAGCTTTAAGACTCTGTAATGGAATTGCCTCAGGAAATTAGATTAGATTTGATTACTTACAGTGTGGAAACAGGCCCTTCGGCCCAACAAGTCCACACTGCCCCGCCGAAGCGCAACCCACCCATACCCCTACATTTACCCCTTACGGGCAATTTAGCATGGCCAATTCATCTGACCTGCACATCTTTGGTCTGTGGGAGGAAACCGGAGCACCTGGAGGAAACCCACGCAGACACGGGGAGAACGTGCAAACTCCACACAGTCAGTCGCCTGAGGCGGGAATTGAACCCGGGTCTCTAGCGCTGTGAGGCAGCAGTGCTAACCACTCTGCCACCATGCCGCTCAAATCTGGTAGCCATGTCCATTATGGTTTGCAAATACTGGTTACCACTTTCAGTTTTAGGGAGGTGAACTAGACAATCAATCATAACCCTCGTGAAAGGCTTTCCAAATGTGGAAATTGACAACAAAAGCTCTGGTTTATTACTAAGTTAAAGATCACACAGCACCAGGTTATATTCCCACAGGTTTAATGGGAAGCACTAGCTTTCGCAGTGCTGCTCCTTCATCAGGTGGCTGTGGAGTATTTTATTGTTGCCTGGGGCTTACCTACCATTTGGCACATATGACATGTACAACAAACATCAACCACATACATCCCTGTGCTGTCCAGGCCAACAGAAGTGGTTTTGTATCTTAGCCTGAATCTACCTCACACCTAAATGATCCCCAACAGGTAATTCGTGTGTGAGCCGTAACACGTCCTGTCTGTATGCTGCTGGCAACACAATCTAGTCCACTTCCCCATTTCTCCTCTGTACTAACCTGCCGTATCTCCACTTTCAACTTCCGATTGTCTCCTTTAGAGAATAGCCCTTTGGAATACATGCTGATTCCGTTACTGAGTATGCATCAGGATATAGATATTTTATTGTCACATATTTCATTAGTCTTTCAGGATTAAACACCTCTGCCTGACCATCTGTCTGGTCAGGTTTCCCTGCACCATTACATCAAACAGGGTGTCAGCTAACTGAACCTCAACTCCTTCATCTTTCTCTTCACATTTTCCTTCTTGCTGTAACTGATGAGAGTGGGATCTTGTTACTCTACAGTCTCGGGTATTTTTCTTTTAACTCCTCAGTTTCCTGTTTTTTCTCTGGCTTCTCCACCACAAGGGCGTCACTCCTACCTTGGATCCTGCTAATTGGTTTTCTAGAACAATCTGTATTCCTGAAAGGGGCACTCTGTCCATCACTTCCATTTTCACTTTCAGTCTTTATTTGACTCTCCAACCTGACCTTACACAGGGCAACGATAGGTTTCTCTCCATCGATTCCATAAATTACCACCCT
The DNA here is from genome assembly GCF_037043375.1 of Chiloscyllium plagiosum. Lineage (NCBI taxonomy): Eukaryota > Metazoa > Chordata > Chondrichthyes > Orectolobiformes > Hemiscylliidae > Chiloscyllium > Chiloscyllium plagiosum. The sequence continues at coordinate 94,216,273 of NW_028270150.1, forward strand.
TTCAGCTAACTGTTCAGAAAGAGGGCAAATACTTTTATTTCTTTGTATTAGAGACTGACCTGATCACGTATCTCTTGAAATTATAGCCACTTTCCTGTCTCCCGCTGTTCTTCCTGAGTAAACTTTGCCCACAGAGGTGAAGACTTTATTGAGATCAGGTATAAACTCAACACCTGGTTCCTGCCTATGCTGTGCACTCTCCTGCAGCTCACCGACCTCTCTTGTGGTTTCCATTACTACTTCCCCTAATCCCACTGGCTTAGCTTCTTTTACCACATCTTTTCCCACAGTGCCTTTCTTCAACAACCAGCACTGGGGCATTTCGTGCCCCACCTTACCACAGGCCATTCACCTCCTTTTCACCCCAATGGGCTTTGTTTTTCCCCTGTGGTAAGCTATTTCCAGAGTGATCTAAGTTTTATTTTCATCCACATCTTGAACTTGCTGTTCATCCACCTAAGGTTTTAAACTCCTCCCACAGAATAATCTCTCTAAGATCCTCATATGTCTTGTCTATTTTGAAGGCCTGCACCCATCTCTCAAAATTACTCTCTTTTTATTGAACTCAATGGAAGACTCACCTGGTTTCTTGTTTATGTTTCTGAACCGTTGTCTGTACGCGTCTGGTACTAATTCATAGGCAATCAAATTAGACTGTTTGACATCAGCATCTTCCCTTGACCTCTAATCTGACAGCGCTGCAAACACCTCACTAGCTCTGCCTCCCAGCTTCGTCTGAACTAGCATTACCCACAAGTCCTCTGCCTAGCCAGCTTTTCAATTGAAATACAATATGGCTTCAACATCTTACTCATCGACATGTGGCAGAGTTTTAACATGTTTGTATACACCCCTACTTCCTCCCTTCATCTCCACCCTGTTACCTTGACTTTCCTGACTAATTCACAACTTCAGAAGCTCAAACTCTCCCTCTTTTTCTCTTTCTCCACACTCTCTCTTTCTTTTTGCTCTGTTAAGAATCTTCTCTCCCTTTCTTCCTCCTCTCACTCAAACTGCTTCATCTACAATTGAATTTTCACCATTTCCAAAGACTCTAATGGCCTTTGCAGCACATTTAAAAGGTGTGTTATTTCAGTTATAACCTCACCTTTTTTTTCAGAGACTCAGACAACCCCAGCTCCAATGTGTCTGCCAATTATAGTAGCTTTGCCTTGCTCACATTTTCCACAACCCCCAAAGTCATGTCTTCCAGCTCTGCAAAACATTTAATTACAGAAAGTGCCATTTCTCGCACTTTTAATTGAACCACCTACAAGTAGCTGAAAATAAACAGATTTTCTCAACTGCTTTATTTAAAGATCTGGGACACCCTAATCCCCAAATGTGTTTAAATCTCTCCAAATCCATTCAGATCTGTTCAGATCCCAGATATGATCTGTGCAAATCCATCTAAATGTACCCAAACCTGTCCAAATCCTGGACCTGAGCTCCCAGTCTGTTCTGATGCAGAAGTCGAACTCTTCTGCTAATTAAAACAGAAACACCCAGAGAAGCTCGTCTCACCGCGTAATCTGTTCGAAATGTGAGGGAGTGAAAGAAAACTCTTGATTTCCACTGTGGAAAGAAAAAATAACAATTTATTTTCCCAACTCTAACAGTGAACACTAAACAAGAACTATTAACAAACCCGATACCGCTTTCTCTCAACTGATGACTAACTGACCCCAACCCTACTAAAATGCTACTCCAATAACACAATTACAAAACATTAAATTCATTTAATCTCTCAAAGTCCATACAGTCACGTATGCTGTCTTCCTTCTGCTCTTCCAAATCTGCTGTTTCCTTCCATCCTTCCAACTCTGCTGTCTGCCCCACTCCCGAGCCATCTTGTATGATTTTCTTTTTGACTGCGAGTATCTTTGTATAAAATTCCTTGGTACCTTAACCTAGGGAGCTTTCTGAGATTTCTTTCAGAGTTGTTCAGTGCTGTTGACTCTCTTTTGCTGGCAGTTGCTCTTTCTCCCTGATTTTCAAAAAACACTTGTTTTGATTCCCCTGATTCCATATGAATTTCCTATTGTCGGATTAGTTTCAGGCTGTCAGTATCGTCAGATATTAAAATCGATTGGCTTTGAAGGGCTGAGTGTTTGGTCTAAATCAATTGGTCACTTTTGAATTGTTGTCAAAACAGCAACCAAAACTCAGGTATCCATTTAACAGTCAATTGTTCCACGTGTCTCTTTGGAACAGCCTGTCTCCTGGCTGCTCTGTAAACTGGCAGCATTTGTGGTACCTTTAGCTCAGAAGAGCAGTTTTTCTCTTAAAAAGGACCATATGTTATTTCCACTCACTATTATTCGAATCAGCATTATAACAGATGACTGCACACACGCACATGCACACGTACACTTGTACATAGAAAGCGACTAAAAGGCGCACACACATGCGCACATACACATACACACACACGCACATTTGTACATATATAGTGACCAAAAGACACATACGCACACACACACACACACTTATTCATATATAGTGACCAAAAGGCACACACACATGCACACACACAGACAGCTATGCACAAATGCAGACACACAGATATCTGTATATACAGAGATAGTAATATACAAGAAGAGAAAATGAGGTCTGCAGATGCTGGAGATCAGAGATGGAAATGTGTTGCTGGAGAAGCGCAGCAGGTCAGGCAGCATCTAGGGAACAGGAGAATCGACGTTTCGGGCATTAGCCCTTCTTCAGGAAGCTTTGCATGTCAGAGTGTAGTAATATACACTCTGACATGCATAGACAGACATACACACACAGGCACATATAAATTTGAGGAGCTAATTGGTTTACTTTTCTCCTGCTTTGTATGTTTTTATGATTAGATTCCCTACAGCGTGGAAATAGGCTCTTCAACCCAATCAACCCTCTGAAAGGTAACGCACCCAGACCCATTTCCCTCTGACTCAAGCACCTAACACTATGGTCAATTTAGCATGGCCAATTCACCTGACTTGCACATTTTTGGATTGTGGGAGGAAACCGCAGCAACCAGAGGAAATCCACGCAGACATGGGGTGAATGTGCAAACTCCACACAGCCAGTCACCCAAGGCTGGAATTAAACATGGGACCCTGGTGCTCTGAGGCAGCAGTGCTTACCACTGAGCCAAGGATTATCAAGTTGACTCACATAGCAGGATAGTTTAATAGACAGAGCCCTGTTCTTGGGAGATTAATAAATCACGTACATGTACTACACCTGTTTCAATTCAAACAAAATAGACCCCAGCCATTTGTTAAGGGCAATGTCCTAATTAGTCAGAGTCAATCTACTTGGTTTAAAATTTAAACAAAGCCTGGAGGTCAACTATCAATCATCAGTAATAAACAGTATAAAGGTTCCCTTTGAATTGTATTCTTGCAGATTGTCCTGATGAGTGTCAGAGAAAAAAACTCCAACAGACATCTTTTTTCCAGTAATACACATGTTCTGCAATACCAAATAATGATCTTTTTTTTTAAAACCAAGTACTTTCTCTTATTTGTATCAGGTATCATTTGTGGGACATGAAGTTTAGAATATGTGAACTGAATATCACTAAATGGTTTCTATCAGTTTTATCAAGAATGTTCACACAGACATTCATTCACACGATGTGGGCATCATCAGTAAAGACGGTATTTGCTGCTGATGCTGAATTGCCTCTGAGAAGGAAGGAGCAAGTTCAAATGGGGTCACATCAGTGACTGTCATCCCTGTCTTTTAAATATTACACAGAGTGAGCAGTTTAAATGCTCCTTGTTGTGAGCACGTTAAATAATATTTGTTGCAATGATTTCAGTGACATTTACTGTAGCTATTGTATAACGTAGCTTTGCTTTTCACTATGCACTGTAATTACTTAAAGTTACATCCATGGTGACAGTTTAAAAAGTATTTGATGGAATCTTGGTTTCTAACTGCACTTCAGGAACTTCACACAGGGACATCTGCTGTAGAGTGTAGGACGTCATGTTGAGGTTGTACAGGATGTTGGTGAGGCCTCTTCTAGAGTACTGTGTCCAGTTCATGTCACTTTGCTATAGGAAGGATGTTATTAAACTAGAAATGGATCAGAAAAGATTTACCAAAGTTTGCCAGGCTTGGAGGGATTGAGATATAAAAATAGAGAGGAAAGACTGGGATTTATTTCACTGGAGCGGAGTAGATTGAGAGGTGACCTTACTGAGGTTTGTAAACTCAGTAGGGACGTGGATAAGGTGAATGACAGGGATGAGGGAATTCAAAAGCAGGGGTTATATATTTCGGGTGAGAGAGGAAAGATTGAGAAAGGGCATGTGGGGAATGTTTTCTTACCCAGAGAGTGGTTCGTGTTTGGAATGCACTGTCAGAGACAGTGATGGATGCAGGTACAGTTACAGCATTTGAAAGACATTTGGATGAAGCTTGACCAGGAAAGGTTTGGACAGATATGGGCCAAGTGCAGGCAGATGGGAATAGTTTAGTTTGAGAACGCTGTTGGCACAGACTAGATGTACTGAGGGTCTATTTCCATGCTGTACGACTCTGATTGAACACAAGGAGTGATGCACAATGTCTAATGCGGCCAATGTATATCATTTACCCAGGGAAAGCATTGTGTTTGTCTCACTGATTCAGGAAGGACTGATCGATTGCACTGTGTCTGTTTCAGGGATCATGGGGAGTGTTGACTGAACCTATTCTCTGTATCTCACAGATGTCAGGCAGAGCAGACTGATCTCACTGTGTATTTATCACTGACCTAAGGAGCCCGGATTGTTGGTTTGTGTGGGAGAGTGTTTAAGGAGGTTCAAAACAAAATGTTTGCAGCTGAATGGATATTGCATAAGTTAAAATTGGGTTTGTGTGTGTGTGTTTGTTGAGTGTGGGAGGGGAAGCAATGAGGGCGTGAAAATTGTGTGGAAAACCAACAGACAGAAGGTTCTAGAAAGAGGAGGGGCTAATCACTAAAATGGCAGACACCTGGAATTTGAATGAACTGATTGGAGGGAACAGAGGGGGAGGGAGTGAGTATAAAATAGTGAGAATGGGAGCCTGGGGTGGGCAGTTTGGGCAACTTCAGGCCAGTCCGGGCAGTTAGAACCAGGAGAGAGTGGCTGCTTGTGTTACATGTGAAGTTTGAATAAAATGCAAAACTAACCATTCCCGGTGGCCTCGTATGTGCTTCCAACCCAATAATTCTCAAACTGCAAAATTGTTTGCAATCCCAGAATGCATCAATCCAACTCATCATTTCATACATCTCACTAATTGAGCCAATGGGTGTTTTACCATGTTCTTCAGCTGTTCTCTGAACTTAGTCTGGGTCACGGCATCTTTACATGTGTTTGTGCAGCAACTCAGGAGCTGGAGAATGAATCCTATTTCTCATAAGCCGTAGTGCAAAACGACAGCCTTATAACCAAAGCAATACATCCGTCTCCATATAGAATACACCAGAAACATTGACCATAACAGGATGAAATTCCCTGAGATAACAAACATTAAAATGATGGATTTCCTTCGGCTCTCCAAGTGTCGGTCCTTGGAATGCTGCCCCCTGCTGTCAGACTGGAGTCTCCTGCGGGCTCTGCTGGCCACTAAAATGTACCTCCCAGTGAGAGCATTGAGCAGCAAAACCAGAACAAATGGGAGCACTGGGGTCAGAATGTAGTGGTGGTGATAAAAAGTGAGGAGGGTACCTGAAACCTGCAGGAGGATATCAATGGACTGGGAAGCTGGGCAGAGCAGGGACAACAGGAACTCAACCTGGAAAAGGGTGCACTAGCCTTTGAGGAGGAACTAACAAGGCAAGGGATTACTCTGTGAATGATAGGGCTGTGGAAAAGACTGAATATCAGAGGGACCTTGGATGCATATCCACAGATCTCTGATGGTAGTAGTTCAGGTGGATAATGTGGTTAAGAAGGCTTTCTGGATATTTGTGTTTTATTAGCTGAGGCATGGAATAAAAGAGCTGGGGAGGTGGGTTTGTGTTGAAACTGTATAAAACATTGGTCCGGCCACACCTGGAGCCCTGACTGCAGTTCTGGTCACCACATTGTAGGAAGAATGTGATTGCACGAGAGAGGAAACAGAGGAGATTCACCAGGATGTTGTCTGGGCTGGAGGGTCTGAGCAATGAGGAAAGATTGGAAAGGCTGGGGCTGTTTACCTTGGAGCAGTAAGGAGTGAGAGGGGACCTGATAGAGTCGTACAAGATTATGAGGGACAGAGATGGGATGAATAGAAAGGCACTTTTTCCATGAGTAGAGAGGTCAATAATCAGAAAGTCAGAGAAGTGAATCTGAGAGATAGAGGCAAAGAGGAAAGTTGAGGACTTTTTTTTCCCAGAGGGAGATGGGCGTCTGGAACTCACTGTCTGAAAAGGTATTGAGTCGAAATGGTTTTAACCCTAAATCAGTCATTAAGTATTCACTTCTGTTTCCATAACCTACAGAGGTACAGGCCAAGAGCTGTACAATGGTATTAGTGTTGTCAGATCTTTGTTGACCAGCTGCCTTCAATGCTGTTTAAGTCGATGAGCCTATATTGACATCACCAGTTTTACCGAGGGATTCGACCTCGTGAGCATCACTGACCGAGTCAATCAAGAAAGAACCCTTGTGGAGGGAGTGCATACGGGGGAATACAGAGTCATCACAACGACCATCTTAAATACATTCAGAACAACAGTCATCAATTCCATCGACAAAGTGTTACCAAGGGAAATGATACATCAGATGGGAACCAAATGGGTAGTGTGAAGGAGTTGGTGATCATCGTTATATTTTGTCTGAACATTCATTGATGAATTTGATGTTTATATCTTTGGGCTTTCTGCTAAAGACAGGATTTACATTAAAATACTGTAACATCTGTAAACTGAGAAAGGTACTCCTTATGGAATCGGGGTGCAATGAAACGTACAACCCACCAGTTCTCTCTGACCTGTTTCACTGTGACCAGTGCTCAGCAACACACTTTAATAAGAACGTGGAAACTTTGCAATGGGTATCAGGACATTTTAACCAGTGCGGGTTCCAGCATTAAGGGATTGCAGATACATAGATAAACTGGAGAAATTGGAGTTATTCTCATGTGAGAAACCTACAGAATGCTTGAAAGGATAGACAAGATAGATACAGGAAGATATCGGTCAGGGAGAGCAGAAATAAGCGTAATTTAAGAATAAGAAACTTGCCATTTCGGATTGAGATGTTGAGAAGGTGTTTTACTCAATACCATTGAAAATCTCTTTCCCATTGGGCTGTGGAAGCTCAGCCTATGAGTCTATCTAAAGTAGTGGCTGATACATTTTTGAGCATCAATCACAAAAAGAGTTAGGAGGATATTGAAGTGTCCAGTCAGCCAGGATTGAATTAAATGGTGGAGAAGACTTGATGGGCTGAATGGCATCCTCCAGTTCCTCCGTTCCCAAATACCTGTAAAGGCAATAATCAGAGCCCACAGAATTAATAAGTTTGGCAAAAAGAAGCAGAGGGTGACTGCTCCACACAATGAGTGATTAGGATTTGGAATACAAAGTGAGTGACACATGTCGATTTAATAGTTGATTATAAATATGGAACTGGAGAAATACGTGAGGCAGGAAAAGTTAAAGTTAAAATGGAGAAACTTAGAGTTTGAGGGAGAGAATAGTGGGCCCAAGACCAGTGTTGTAAGTTTAAGTAAGGGTACATCGAAGAGTTTTAAAGTAGACCGAACTAAACAGAACAGGGAAATGATGTTCAGCAGAACACAGTGGTAGGAGACATTTAAGACATAATTCAGATTACACACAACAAATGCATTCAAAATGAGAAAGGAAAATTTCCAAATGGAACACCCACCATCCGTGTTAAAAATGGCATCGAACTTCAATGAAAAGCCGATAATTGTGAAACATTGGCTGGTAGGTCAGGAAAAGAAAATAAAAGTTAGCACAGAATGGCTAAAAGATGAACAAGGAGTGAACAATTAGAGTACAAGAGAAACCTTGCGAGCAATACAGGGGCAAGAACACGGTGGGCTACAGTGAGAGGCCTTTATTGACAGTGCTCATTATTACCCTCATTAACACCAAATCTCACTTCATTAATATGCGGATTCCCGTTCTACCATCCACTGGATAGAAACTAGACACTAACAATTCCAGTCATGGAAAGAGGTCAGACTGGGAACCTGGTGACTCCAGCTCACTGCTTGTTCCTCCAGCCCTCCAGCTTGGAACCCCAGCACCAACAGCTCAAGGTACGGTTTCTGGGTGGTGACCGCACACAGCCCACGGTCACAGACAGTGGAATCCGACATGTGCCAGTCTCACCACACACCATCCTGGCACATCTCCGAGCCACTCGTAGGGCACTGCCAAGGAGGCCACTCCTGTGGAATAACGGCGGGGAGCATAACAGTGGGAATCGGAGTTGGGAACCTGGGGAATGATGATACTGAAGGGAGACAACTCACTATGTAAGGGGCAGGGGTTCAGTGAGAGTCAGCAACATCCTGGATACAAGGAGGGGGCCAGTGCATTCCCAGCCCTGGCATATCGACCCGACCGGACTGGGGTTAGAGCTGGAGGGTACGTAGATGCAGATGGGTTGGGCAGGGACTTGGGGACGAGTGAAGTCTGAGATGTTACCGGGGTGGGGGAGGCACTAGAAAAGGGGGACATTTAATTCCGGAAGGTTCCTCTGCATGCAGAGGAGGAGGCTGGAACTCAGTGTCTGAGGGAAGCCTGCTCTTGCCTTCCATCCTGCTGTGACTCAGAAATGAAGATGGCTGCACCTGAACATGAGGCCAGCAGGGTAAGTGTTTGGATGTGCAGCCTCGGGTGGGGGTGTGGTATCTGCAAGTCCATGCAATGGGAGGCCCCTTCAAAGGGCAAGGTCACTCAGCACACACCCAGTCACTGAAGGGCAGACCCTTTAATATTGTACATTGCAGCTCCTTCCCCAAACAGCTCAGAGCATTTAGTGTCATACAGGTTGACAGCATGGAAACAGGCCCTTCAGCCCAACTTGTCCATGCTACCCAGTTTGCACAACGAAACCTGTCCAGATTGTATACATTTAGTCCATATACCTCCATACCTGTCCCAACCATGTATCTGTGTAAATGTTTCTTAATTGACAACATTGTACTCACTATCACCGCTACCTCTGGGAGCCCATTCCAGACACTCACCATCGTCTCTGGGAAAATGTTGCCCCTCTGGACCTATTTCTGTCTCTCCCCTCTCAGCCTAAAACTGTGCTCTCTAGTTTTAGACTCCCCGAGCACGGGGAAAATTTGTTGGCTATCTACCTTATCTCTGCCTCGCATGATCTATGAGGTCACCCCTCAGTCTCATATTCTCCAGGGAAAACACGTCCAGCTTATCCAGACTCTCCTGAAAGCTCAAAACATCTAGTCCAGGAAGCATCCTGGCAAACGTTCCAGTGCTCTTTCCGGTTTAATTGTATTCTTTCGACAGGAGGGTGACCAGAACTGCACGTTGTACTCCATTTGTGGCCTTTCCAACACGCTGTACAGCTGCACCAAGACGTCCCAACATTTATACTCAATGCTCTCCCTAATGAAAGCAAGCATGCTGAAAGCCTTCTTGACCACCCTGTCTATCCGTGACTCCAGCTTCAAGGAGTAATAAACCTGTATCCCTAGATCTCCTTGTTCTATAACACTTCCTATGGCCTGACCAATGACTGGGTAAGTCCTGCCCTGGTTTAACCCAACAAAATTTAACACCTCGCATTTATCAAAATTAAATTCCATCAGCCATTCCTCAGCCTATTGGCCCAATTGATCAAGATCTCACTGTATTCCTAGGTAACCTGCTTCACTGTCCACTGTACCAGCAATTTTCGTGGCATCCATACACTTACTATCGTACCTCCTAAATTCTTGACCAAATTCTTTACGTAAATGATGAATAACAGTGGACCCATCACTGATCCCTGTGGCATATTGCTGGTCACAGCCATGTTTCTGTAATAGCTGTAATGTCCCAGTCCCATGTATCCATCCATGCCCTGAATTAACTTCCCTTCCCTGTCAGGCCTCTTGCTTTGAAATAAATGCAGTTTAACCCTGACTTCCCTTGCTTCCTGCCTACTCTTGTCTTCCCTGTCTAGTGCGAGGATTACCAACACGGCCTCGACTGTTTAACTCGCTCCCATTAACTTCTGTACTGTCATCAACCTTCTCTTATGTCTCCCTTCTCCTTTGGATCCCCCCCAACACCCATCCTAACTTCCCTGCCAGACTAGTTTACCCCATCCCAAGTGGCTCTCGCAAATCTCCCCACCAGGATATTGGCCCCCTCAAGTTCAGGTACAACCTGTCCCATTTAGAGAAGTCAGCTCTGTCCCAGAACAGGTCCCAATGATCCAAGAATCTGAATCCTTGATCCCTCCATCGGCTCTCAGTCACGCATCCATCTGCCAAAGCCTCCTTTTCCTATTCTCGCTAACATTTGTAGTCCCCAAATTACTATCCTGGAGATCCTCCATTTTAACCTGTTGCTTAACTCCCTTTCATTACTCTTCAGGACCTCATCCCTTTTCCTCCCTATGTCGTTGGTACCAATGTGTACAATGACCTCTGCCCGCTCACCCTCCCCCTGAGGAATTTGATACAATGTTCAGAGACGTCCTCAGCCCTGACACCAGGGAGGGAGCACACCATCCTGGAGTCTCGGTCACAGCCACAGATACCCTGTCTGTGACCCTGACTAGTAAGTCCCCTCATTTGCTGTTTCAATTGCCTTCCCAAAGGTTTGTGGCTAAGCTAGTCATGATACTACAGGCCTGTCTGCTGCAGTTGTACTCCCCCGAGAGAGTATCCCAAACGGTATCCCTGTTAGAGAGGGGAGTAGCCACTGGAGACTCCTGCACTACCTGCCTCTCCTGGCAGTCATCCATCTCCCTGACTGAACCTGTGGTGCGGCCACATCACTGTAACTAGTGTCTATCACACTCTCTGCCCCCTGTATGCTCCTCAGTGTGTCCAGCTCCCTCTCCAACTGAACCACGCTGTCTGTGAGGAGCTGTAGCCGGTCACACTTCCTGCAGACACAGTCGTCGGGGACACTAGACTATTCCCTGATCTCCCACATCTGGCAGGAGGAGCATATCACTGCCCTAACTGCCATCTCTGTCACCTCACAGTAACACAAAGAACAGAATCTTACCTTACCCTTACCTTGTTGCTGATCACCCTCCTCACCGAGTATCCCAGTATCCTCCAAAACCCACACTTAAACCACCAGCAGCACTTCAACAACAAAGCAGCCCTTCTCAAAATGGCCGCTCCAACAATGGCCTCTCGGCTGGAGCTTGTCTCCTTTTTGTTCACTCCTGGTGGCTGAGCTGATTCCTCCCAGAATCCTCCTCAGTCTCTTCTCAGCAGCCCCTTTTTTCACTTGGGAATAACTTGGATAAGTCGGGAAGTCCAGTCATTTCTGCAGCACATTGTTGTCCCTAAAAAGTGAGAGTGTAGCTGCCAGGGTGACACTGAGCTGTGATGTCCCTATTGCCTGGATACGGTAGCTATGGGTTACCTTCCACTTGGGGTGAGGGAGCGGTGTGCAGTGACAGGGATGACTGGCTCCAGTCCCTGTAAAGTCAGATTTGCAGCCGTACAGAGGCTCAAAAACAGAGCTGATTGAAAAGGGTGAACACATAGATGTGGAAAACTATTTACAATAAAATGTCGCCCGTGCCACCAGGACATCTTCTTTCTCGCTCTACCGCCAGGTCGAGGTGCATTCCCAGGGTCTGTGGCTGGGCTGGAGGAAGCCTGTTCTCCACTGGAGCCCATTGCCCTTGGAGGGTCTGGTTGAGTGACCCTGGGGGTGGGTGTATGTGCAGGGCCCTCACACCCTGAGCAACAGAGGCAGGTGCACCTCCCTCGGTCTGACCACTCAGAGAACAGGGAGACAGTAGAGAGAGAGTTGGGGGGAGGGGTGGGGGGTGAAGTGAGAGAGAGAGAGAGAAAGAGAGAGAGAGTTAAATAGGAAAAGAGGCAGTGGGATAGAGATAAAAATATAAGATGTTGAATAGGGAGAGACAAATCGAAAGAAGTTAATTTTCAGAATGGAATTGTATAAAAATTAGAAGGGGATAGACTTGCAGTACGATGGGGAGAGAACTGAGAGGGGGAGAGGTGCTGTGTCTTTGTGACTCTACTTACAGGACAATAGGGACCTGACCGGGGGTGGGAATAATTGGACAGGTCAGGCTTTGAAGGAATTTGGACTCAAAATGAGAATATTAAAATGAGAAGTTGATGTATCAAGAAAGTTTGTTGTCAATGAGCACAAAGAGAAATGGTAAACCAAACATGATGGGAGTTCAGACTGGGCAGCAGAACTTTGGATGGGTTCAGGTTTATTGAGGTTTGACACTGTGAGGTTAAAGATAATATCAGTGGAATACTCGAGTCTGGATTAATCAAACCCACAGGCGGTGTGGTGTGCAGCATCCCGGATGAAGCAGGCCGGAGACACTAATATTACAGATTCTGATCTGTCATCTCTCCCTGTTTCGGGGAATGTTGCAGCTGAGACTCATTTATTAATAGAAGGAGGAATCCATCCAGAGATTCAGTTAGGGCCCACAGAGATTGACATTAATTACAGTCACTGAACAAACAGGGTCATTGAACTCCTTTCAATCCGGTGCCTTTGTCCCAGAGTAAAGTAAAACTTATACCTGGTCTGGGTAGAATGTGTGAGGGATGCTGAGTAAAGGAACAAGATAATATGGGAGTGGGCCAAGAGGGCTGGATGTTTGTAATAGTGTCCCCTGATGATTCTAGATAAAATATAGGTTTGTTCCTTTGAAGAAGAGTTGAACTAGTGACAGCTATTATGGGCTTAATGGAGTTCTTCGATAAAGGAAAGTGCTTTGGAAATGTTGAGTACAGCGTGTTTCATGTTCCAAAAGGATCATGACTGCCAAAAGGTGTAGTGTAATTTAATTAACTAATTCGGAAAATTCAAACATGTGAATTGAAGGACCTTGGCATTCTGAGTTTCACAGTGACTGAGGGACATAACTCAGAGAGAAATACTGAGCAGGTAATGATTAGCTGCAGGAAGAGGGCTCTTGTGGCGCAGTGATAGTGTCCCAGGCAAGAGATCTTGGGCTGAAATCCCACCTGTTCCAGAGGTGTGTAATAACCTCAGGGACAGGTTGGTTAGAAGGTAGATAGACTGCAAGAAAATATACTGTTCCTCCCTCATGGAGAAATTGAGGACTGCAGATGCTGGGGATCAGAGCTTAAAAATGCATTGCTGGAAAAGCGCAGCAGGTCAGGCAGCATCAAAGGAGAAGGAGAATCGACGTTTCGGGCATAAGCATAGGATTCCCGAAGAAGGGCTTATGCCCGAAACGTCGATACTCCTTCTCCTTTGATGCTGCCTGACATGTTCATCCCTCATGACCAATATTAGAATCAGAGATGTTTATAATACATATATAAATGACATTGGCAAATATGTTATTTATGAAGGACATGATTTCAAGATTTGGAGATAACAAGTGAGACAGAAAGATAGTGAAGAGTGAGGAGGACAGGATCAGACATCGGAAGATCATTTAAAGCAAAATATTGCTGATGCTGCAAAACTAAAACACATACAGAATGCTGCAGAAACTCAGCAGATGAGGCAGCATCCGCAGAGAGAGAAAAACAGAGTTAATGCTTCATTTCAGAGCTGAAAGGTTTGGGAAATTGGCTTATTTTATACTTTCGACAGAGGAAGACATCAGGTGAAATAGTGTCGAGGTCCAGTGTAGAATATAAAGAAATTGTTAATGGGGTTGAAAGAGTAAAAGAAGCAATGTAAATAAGGCACAAATAAGAAAACTGTGTGTGTGAAGGAGATTGTAGGAATCAGAGACATCACACAGTCAAGATCTGAAGCTACGGAGATCAATATTGAGTCCTTGAGGCTGAAAGATTTGTCTGTGGTAACTTTTTTCCACATTCCCAGTAACTGCCCCATCAGTCTCATTCATCACACACCACTTCCAACCAGTTGCCATGACACTGTTTCTCTCTCTCTCTCTCTCTCTCTCTCTCTGTCTCTCTCTCTCTCTCTCTGACTCTCTGTGCCTTTTGGGTTCCACCAGCATCTCCATCACCCCCACAGAAACATGGCCGTTTCCCACACAAGCCACGTCCTCCCCCCGTGAGGACGAGAGGACTGAGGTGAAAAAGGCACCCCACCAGCTCAGACCCTGAGACCTCGGTGGGAAAGTTAGCCTTAGAGTGTGTGGCAGCACAAGCTGGTGAGCACCTCACTGCCACAGCTCCGCAGCTGGCTGAGGAAGAAATGCCCCAGGCCGCTGGCACTCGGAGGGACCGGCAGAGACCAGGCAGCTACTCAGGCAGGAGAGGGGCCCGTGGTGTCTGCAATCAGGACCCACATCTGAATGTAGAGGGAGGAGCGGCAGACGGTGAAATGGGACACAATGGGCTCAACCCTTCACAATTTACACAAATGTTTTAGATAGTTCGATTGTAGGTATGGAGCTAAATTTACTGATGACACAAAGCTTGCTGGGAAATTGCGTTGTGAAGAGGACATGAGGAGCCTATGAGGTGCATGGATTGGTTCAGTGAGCGGGCAAAGATCCGGCAAATGGAGGACAGTGTGGGAAACTGGGAAACTCTCCATTGTGGCAGGAAGAGTTAAAAATGAACACCTTATCTGAATGGTCAGAGGTTGTACATCTCTGAGGTATAGAGGGATCTGGGGATCCTGGTACATGAATCACTGAATGTTAATATGCAGGTACAGCAAGTAATCAGGAAAAAACTAATAGAATATTCTGGTTCATCATGAGGGGAATTGAATGCAGGAATTGAACGCAAGATGTGCCCAGATGAGCCCTTCAAAATGACAAATTCTGCGATTGATTTGATGTTAAATGGACAAGGGCTAAAGCATGCTGGGAAATGGAAACCGGCCTTAACCAAAGTGAGTATCCTAATCCACATGCTGCAGAATGCAGGCAGGCTACAGCTACCAACAGACAGTTTGTAACAAACCTGGTAGCTGCAGACTCTACAATACACACCTGAAGTTGGGGTTGAATGGTGTCGATGCAATGTCATCCTCAGGGTGATCGCAAACATCAAGGTGTGTACCAGACACGGGGGAGGGGGTGCATCACACCCTTATTTGGATGAGGGTATGTGCTCCCAGCACCTCCAGGATTGGAGGCCTAAGGATGACCCTACCATCAACGTGGCAACGCCTGGCTGGGTCGGATTGATTAGGGTGATCGAGCCTGATTGATCCATTGTTTAATGCTGAAGACCCTCTGAAAAGGGCACAAAGACTTTCGAATGTAAGAATTGCCACAACACCACGCTCAGGGCGGTAACTCGAGACCACCCACCGAGAAAGGAAGATACCCCTGAAATCATCAGGAGATGACCAGGTGACATCACGGTGTGGAGCACGGCCTAGGTCTAGTGTGAGGGTATATGATCATCCAGAGTTAGGGTTAAAGCACAAGATAGCATTTGTTGTGTAAATGGTTCATTTATACTGTATTTTGTTATGTTAGTATTAATTGGGTCAAATAACTGAATATTATTGATGATTATTCTTAAGATTCGTTTCAGTTTTTTGCTGAATATAAGAGTTAAAACACACTGTGTGGCAGAGGCAGCAAATTGACCCCCAAGATGGGACTTTCATTAGAAGTGACTTTGTCACTGTGAGATTGAAGCCCGTGGAACCTAATATTCCTTGAGATTTTGCCTGAGACGGCTGTTAAGAGGACAGCTGTCTCATGCGAAGGCCGAGAATTCAAGTAAATGGAAGAGAACAGAATTGTCTCAACTGAACTGTTCTTTCAAAGATAAAACCAACACATGTTTACTCCGAATCCAGGAAATCACTGTTTCCTCTGTTTGTGCGTGTGTGTCTGTGTCTGTCTGTCTGTGTGTCTGTGTGTGTGGGGGGGGGGGGGGGCGGCGTGTGTGTGTGTGTATCTGCATGTGTGTCTGTGTGTGTGTATCTCTGTGTGTGTCTGTGTCTGTGTCTGTGCGTGTGTGAGAGAGAGAGAGTGAGTTGTTACGGTAGAACATTGAAAATCAGTAGACACCCGGGGGGATTAAGACTGCAACATAGCGAAAGCAGTACCCTCAGTCTGATCCCTGATAGAGACTCCTTGGGTCAGTGATGAAGACACAGTGAGGTCAGTCTGCTCTCCCTGGCATCTCTGAGACACACAGAGTCAGTTCAGTCAACACTCCCCATGATCCTTGAACCAGACACAATACGATCGATCGGTCCTTCCTGGATCAGTGAGACAAACACAATGTTTCTCTTTGTTAAGGTACACAAATTATCCCTTATCAACTTATCATGTTGAGGAACACTCTGCAGCAGATGTCCCTGCATAAAGTTCCTGAAGAGCACTTAAAAAAAGGCTTCCATTTGATATCTCTGAAAGTGTCCCCAAAGATGTAACTTTCACTGATTGCAGTGCATAAACCAAGCAAAACTATTATATAAAATGGCTATAGCAAATATTGTTTAACATGCTCACAACAAAGAACATTTAAACTGCTCACTCTGTGTAATATTTAAAAGACAGGGATGACAGTCACTGATGTGACCCCATTTGAACTCGCTCCTTCCTTCTCAGAGGCAATTCGGCATCAGCAGCAAATACCGTCTTTACCGATGATGCCCACGTCGTGTGAATGAATGTCTGTGTGAACTTTCTTGAAATATTCACACTGATAAACATGCTGATGTAAAGCATCTTCGTGGTATTCAGTCTACATGTTTTAAACCTCATGTATTATAAATAATACTTGATATATATAAAGTCAGAAGTCACACGACATGTGGTTATAGTCCAACAGGTTTACCTGAAATCACACAAGCTTTCAGAGCGCTGCTCCTTCATCAGTTGCCAGGAGAGAGCAGGGAAAAGACACAGAGTTTATCGGCTGAGAGATCAAGGGCAGAGAGAGCAAAAGATCATACAACTGATGTGATTGGGATATCGGGTAATATGTCTCTGCAGGTGACCAAGGGTGTGAGACAGTGTGTAAAGTGCTTATGGGAATCGGTTCAGATTGTTGGTTTGTAGAATAGTGTAATACCAACAGCATGGGTTCAGTTCCTACCACCGGTCTGAGGTTACTGTGAAGGACTCTCCTCCTGCACCTCTTCGCTTGTCTAAGGTCTGGTGGCCTCAGGTTAAGTTACCACCAGTCACTTCTCCCTAATGTTAGAGCTGCCCCTATTGGTGTAGTCAGACTATGGTGACACAACAATGTGTTTATAAAGTCAATGTCGGGACAGTCAGGAACAGCGATAGGATTATTAAAAAGGTGAAACTTCAGGTCAGACATTGAATTGTAGGAGCGAGGTCCTGTCCCAGAGCTTTAGCCTGGAATCAGACTGGTTTTATTCCAAAAGATGGAATTTATAGGACACCATATTGGCTGACTGTGACTACAAATTGTGTTCTTTTTGGAAAAAAAAAGTAGAATGTATCTGCAAAAAACAAATATCTTGAATGAAGTGATTCACCCTGTAGATTTGTGAGTGTGTGTGCGTGCTTGAGAGACAGTGTGTGTGAGTGTGGGAGAAAAATATGTGTGTGAAAGAGTTTACGTGAGAGAGGGTCCATGTGAGTCATTTTGTGTGTGTTTGTGTGAGAGAGTGTGTGTGTGTGAGAGAGAGGGTCTGTGTGAGTCTGTGTGTGTGTGTGTATGAGAGAGAGTGTGGGTGTGTGAGAGAGGGTGTGTATGAGACAGGGTCCGTGTGAGTCTGTGTGTGTGTATGAGAGAGAGTGTGGGTGTGTGAGAGAGTGTGTGTATGAGAGAGAGGGTCTGTGTGAGTCTGTGTGTATGTATGAGGGAGAGTATGGGTGTGTGAGAGAGTGTGTGTGTGTGTGAGACAGGGTCTGTGTGAGTCTGTGTGTGTGTATGAGAGAGAGTATGGGTGTGTGAGAGGGGGTCTGTGTGAGTGTGCATGTGTGTATGAGAGACAGTGTGGGTGTTTGAGAGAGTGTGTGTGTGAGACAGGGTCTGTGTGAGTCTGTGTGTGTGTAAGAGAGAGTATGGGTGTGTGAGAGAGAGTCTGTGTGAGTGTGCATGTGTGTGTATTTATGTGAGAGAATGTTTGTTTGTCAGAGAGGGTGTGTGAGAGAGAGGGTCCGTGTGAGTCTCTGTGTGAGTCTGTGTGTGTGTATGAGAGAGAGTGAGGGTGTGTGTGAGACAGGGTCTGCGTGAGTCTGTGTTTGTGTGAGAGAGTGTGGGTGTGTGAGAGAGGGTCTGAGTGAGTCTGTGTGTGTTTGTGAGTCTGTGTTTGTGTTTGCGTGAGAGTGTGGGTGAAAGAGTGCAATAAGTAATTCAAAACTTAATAAGGTGAAGAGATCAGCACAACTGATCAAGATAATGTTGTCTCAACAGGACAGTAAGGATGATTTTACAGATACAGAACTGTGTGGTGGGGTCACCTGTAGCAGGACATGAACCCAAGATTACGGTTAAGGGGGGCTTGATGGATCTGGAACTTGGTTATCAGTCTCTGCTTGGTGATCTTGCATTGTTGTGTATCTCAAAATCTGCCTTGAAGGACACTTACCCGAAGATCAGAGGCTGAATATCCCTGGGCGCTGAAGTGTTCCCTGACAGGAGTGAACATTCCTGTCTGGCAGTTGTTGTGTGGTGTCTGTTCATCCATTGCTGTAGTGTCTGTGTGGTCTCACCGATATACCATGCCTTGTTGCATTCTTGTCTGTAGCGTATGAGGGAGACAGCATTAGCCGAGTCACACGAGTATCTGCCGTGCACTTGGTGGGTGGTGTTCCCACGTGTGATGGTAGTGTCCATGTCGATGATCTGACATGTCCTGCAGAGGTTGCCATGGCAGAGTTGTGTGGTGTTGGGGTGGATGTTATCCTGAAGGCTGGGTAGTTTGCTGCAAACAATGGTCTGTTTAAGGTTTGGCAGTTGTTTAAAGGTAAGAGGCGTAGGGGTGATCTTGTCGAGATGCTGATCATCATTGATGACACATTGAGAGCTGCGAAGAACATGGCATAGTTTCTCCACACCGGGGAAGTACAGTGGGAGCCAGGACCACAGGGCTGTTAGGAAAGTGAGTTGAGCATTTAAAAGCTCACCTTGAGTATCAGGGGCCTCCAATTTTATAGTGCGAGCGAGGACCAGAGGGCTTACGGGAAAGTTAGTTGAGCATTTCAAAGCTTACCTTCAGTATCAGGGGCCTCAATCTTTACAGCAGGTGCGAGGACCAGAGGGCTGCTGGGAAAATATGTTGAGCATTTCAAAGCTTACCTTGAGTATCAGAGGCCTCCATTTTAACAGCAGGGGGGAGGACCAGAGGGCTTCTGGGAAAGTAAATGGAGCATTTTAAAGCTTATCTTGAGCATCAGTAGCGTTCATTTTTACAGCCAGAGCAAGGAACAGAGGGCTGCTGGGAAAGTAAGTCGACCTCATGAATAGGTGGAGCAGGAGAGGACACAGGACGGCTGGGTATGTAAGATCATATATTTGTCTGTTTGCTTTACCTGAAACACTACTTTGGTTGTGTCTCACCCATCCTCCTCCTCTACCCAAAAAACGAGTTATGTGCGTGGGATTGGTAAGTTACTCACTTTATTTCTCTGATATTTCCTTTGGGAATCAAAACACTGGATAAAAAATCAACCACCACCCTCTGAACTACATCGAAGGTACTCAGGCCTGGGCGACCGTGGGATCATCAATCCTGTAAGTAGATTAAAAAGAAATGTTTTGAGTATAGAGGACTTCACAGAGGTTACAAAAATGCATCTTCTTCCTCAGGAGGCTAAGGAAATTCAGCATATTTGTAAGGACTCTCCCCAACGTTTATAGCTGCACCATAGAAAGCATTCTATCTGGGTGCATCACAGCTTGGTACGGTAACAGCTCTGTCTAGGACTACAAGAAACTACAGAAAGTTATGAACACAGCCCAGACCATGACACAAGCCAACCTTCCATCTATCGATTCCATCTATAGTTCTCAATGCCATGGAAAGACAGCGAACACAATCAAAGACCCCTCCCACCCAGTCAGACTCTCTTCCAACCTCTTCTACCAGGCAGAAGATGCAGAAGCTCCAACACACATGACCACAGCTTCTTCCCTGCTGTTCTTACACTGCTAAATGGACCTCTCTAACTTCAAATCTAATGCTGATCTTGCATTTGTGTATCTCCTGTGTAATTCCGTATGTCTCACTCTGTCTGAATAAAGAATAATCTGTCTGTGTTATGGTGCACCTCTACCACCCACAAAAGAAAACATTTCATTGCACTTAGTTACATGTGACAACAATAAATTATATCACATGCTGTACATGGGTCTGAAAGGGTTTATACTGATTGAGTGTTATAAGGACAACCCACAGTGACCATGACACGGTGTGAGGGTCTGGGAGGAGTCGAACAAAAGATCTCTGTTACAATGTACAACGCATCCTTCCAATGTGTAAATGATCACTGAGAGGCAATCAGCCCCACCCTGTTTATTGGAAGAGATTCTGGTACCAGTTAGGTCACAGTTCTCAGGACCCTTGTATACCCAGAAGATTGTAAGTAATTGGAATTATAGGATTTAATGTAAAAATGTGGTGTTTTTAGGAAAGTTTTATGAACATACACAATTTTACAAATTTTACAAACATACACAATTTGTTAATCTTACACTATGGAAAAAAGGCCAATGTTTCCTTTCCAAAACAGTCTACATAAACGAAGCCATCTTGTACAGTCGCACAGCCGCACTGATTCCCAGAACAGAACCACACCAGTCTTTGGGTCACAACAAAATAAACTGCCTGAGAAACACTTACATTGTGCTGGAATTCAAGTGTAAATAATTCAAAATATTAGTGAATTATGGCTGGATTTTTAATAAATTTACAAAAAAAAATAATGATATTTTGTTTTATTGAAAAGGCTATTAATGTACATGACAGAAGATGTCTCCAGTCTTTTTTCAGCTAAAACTGCCCTTAAGACTTAATGCCACAGATACAGCAATGATTAGAGGCCTGTCATTCTGAGGTACAACAACAGACAGTGCAAAAATAAAAGACAACTTATGCAGATGGGAAAGTCAATTAAATTAACCATGAACACGTTATGAGCAGGTTGGTTTTAAATAGTAAGTTTTAATTAACATTGAGCACTGGGCCAAATGAACTACAAAACTAGGGTTCAAGCGCCACATTGTGAGTGCTCCCTATATCCTGGGGGAAGTTGGAGTGTGTTCCTGGACCAGGTTGGGTTTTGCTCGATCAAAGGGATGACTTTTTGGGTTTAGCAACTTTCAAAGACAGGAGTCAGGGCTTTTATCCATGTGAGCACTTGAGGTGTTTTGTCTCAAGGAAGGAAGTGATTTTGTCTCCAGGAGTTAGGTTTCAGACTGAGTTTGATGCCTGTCTTGTACTTATGATGAGGATAACTGGACAAGTGAATGACAATGAGAAGAGCGATACTTAGTACAGGACTGAAGGTCTCATACCTGAATGCACACAGGATAAAGAATAAGGGAAATGAGATTGTGACGCAGATTGAAATTTGCAGGTATGACATGGTGGGGATCACAGACACTTGGCTGTAAGGGGTTCAGGTTTGGGGGATGAATGTTCAGTGATATACATCCGATCAAAAAAATAGAGTCAGGTGGGTCAAGGGAACGGGGATGCCTTATTAGTAAAAAATAAAATTAAATCAATAGTAAGAAACAAAGTAAGTCAGATGACGTAGAATCTATGTGGGCAGAACTGAGGAACCACAAATTTTAAAAAAAAACATGTTTGGAGTTATGTACAGACCTCCAAACAGTAGTCAGGAGCTGGGGTACAAGATGCACAAGGAGATAGAAAAGATGTGTCAGAAAGGCAAAGTTACAGTGATCATGGGGGATTCCAATATGCAGGTGGACTGGGAAAATCAGGTTAGTAGTGGGTTGCAAGAAAAGGAATTGGTGGAATGTCTGCTGATGGCTTTTTGCAGCAGCTTGTGGTGGAGTTGTGTGAATTTAGTGCTGTTCAATGAGGCAGACTCGATAAGGGAGCCTCAGGTGAAAGAACACTTAGGAAGCAGTGATCATAATTTGATTGAATTTACACTGTTATTTGAGAGGGAGAAGAAAACATCAGAGGTACAGGTATTACAACTGAACAAAGACAAATACAGAGGCATGAGGGAGGAGCGAGGTAGAATTGACGAGGAGAGGAGCTGAGCAGGAAAGACAGTGGAACAGCAATGGCAGGAGTTTCTGGGAGTAATTCAGGAAACACAGCAAAGATGCATCCCGGAGAAAAGGAAGCATGGTACAGGGAGGATGAGGGAACCGTGGTTGACTAGGGAAGTCAGGGATAGCATAAAAGCAAAAGGAAAAGCATATAATGTGGCAAAGGGCAGTGGGAAACCAGAAGATTGGGAAGCAGACAAAGAACAACAGAGGGCAACAAAAAAAAAGTACAAAAAAGATTAAATATGCGATTAGATATAAAATAAATTAAGTATTTAGAAGGGAGTAAGGCGAATGATGGGAAATGACAGACCAATCAGCCTGGCCTCACTCGTGGTTGAGATCCTTGAATCCATTGCGAAGGATGAGAGTTCTGATTACTTGTAAGTGTTTGGTAAAATAGGGCAGAGTCAACATGGTCTCATCAAGGGGATTATCAAATCTGCTCGAATTGTTTGAGGAGATAAGGAGCCGGTTAGATCAAGGAGAGACAATAGATGTTATCCACCTAGATTTTAAGAAGGTTATTGACAATGTGCAGCACAGGAGGTTGCTGAGGAAGGTAAGGGCCCATGGTGTTGGAGGCAAGGTGCTAGCCTGGATCGAAGCCTGGCTGTCTGGCAGGGAGCCAAGAGTGGGGATGAAAGGGTCCTTCTCAGGATGGCAGCCAGTGACAACTGGGATTCTGCAAGGCTCAGTGTTGGGACCTCTACTTTTCACTTTATACATTGATGATCTAAATGAAGGGACTAAGGGCATTCTGGCTAAGTTTCCAGATGATACAAAGATAGGTAGAGGGAGAGGCAGCATCGAAGAGGCAGGAAGGCTGCAGAAGGATTTGGACAGGTTAGGAGAGTGGGCAAAGAAGTTGCAGATGGAGCAAAATGTGGGAAAGTGTGATGTCATGCACTTTGGTAGGAAGAATAGAGGCATGGACTATTTTCTAAATGAGGAGAAAATTCAGAATTCTGAAGTGTGATTCTCACAAAGGTAAGCTTGCAGGTTGATTCAGTATTTAGGAAGGGAAGTGCAGTAGTAACATTTATCTTGACAGGACAATAATATTAAAGCAGGGATGTACTTCTGAGGCTCTATAAGGCTGTATAAGGCTCTGGTAAGAACACTGTTGGAGTATTGTGTGCAGTTTTGGGGCCCATATCTCAGGAATGATTTACTGTCCCTGGAGTGTGTTCAGAGAAGGCTCACGAGAATTGTCTCAGGAGTCAAGGGTCAAGGGTCAAGAGTAGCTTTATTTGTCTTTTCTACCATATACAACCAATACAGGAAAAAGGAGACAGAGTTCCTCCAGGACCAAGGTGCTACATGGACAGTACAAGCTACACGATCATACACAGGGCGGCATAAAGTGCATAAGAATCACAAAACATGCAAGACAGCAGAGTAATTGAAATGAAATGAAAATTACCAGGAATGAAAAGCTTACCCTATGAAGAACATTTGAGGACTCTGGATCTATATTTGATGGAGGTTAGAAGGATGAGGTGGGATCTAATTGAAACATACAGAATATAGAATGGCCTTGACACAGTAGATGTTGGGAAGATGTTTTCAATGGGAGGAGACACTAGGACCGAAGGGCATAACCTTAGAGTAAAGGGAAGATCTTCTAGAATGGAGATAAAGAGAAGCTTCTTCAGCCAGAGAGTGGTGAATCTATGGAATCCATTGCTATAGAAGGCTGTGGAGGCCGGGTCATTAAGTATATTTAAGACTGAGATCGATAGGTTCTTGAATATGAAGGGGATCAAGGGTTACAGGGAGGAAGTGGGAGAATGGGGCTGAGAAACCTATCAGCCAGGATTAAATGGCAGAGCAGCCTCAATGGGCCCAATGACCTAATTTCTGTTCCTCTGTCTTATGGTTTTATAACATTTGTGTCTCTTGCATGTTCTTTCAATAGAGCTTTATTGTCAGATAAGTCAGTGTTGCTTAATGAAACTTAACACAATCAGATATTGTTCACTATTTCAGAGACCCTGTCTTGCCTCATGCATAGTTGAGTTAACTCTATAAACTCCCTTTTAAAACTGACAAAGTATTTGCAGCAGCACATACAACATGTGATTCACCTCACTGTACAATAGTGTGTGGAAGGATCTTCCAGATAACAATGGATGCAGGCTCATTGATGACTTGTCTGGAAGCATTATGTGATCTCTTTACGAACAAGGGAGTCACTAGGGTTTGAAAGCAGGTGGAAAAGAGGATTAAGGCTGATAATCATGAACTGATCAAATGGCAGATCAGACTCAAGGGCGAACTGACCCAGTCCTCATTCATATTAGTGTGTTCACATGTATCCCAGAGAGAGCAGACCAAACTCACTGTGTCTTTGTCACAGACCCAAGAGAGGGCAGATTGTCCCTACTGTATTAGTGTCACGTACTTTGAGTAGAGTAGATTGAATGCACAGTGTCTATATCATTGACCCAGAGACAACAGACCATTTACTCTGTGTCTGTGGTAGATCACCAGGACTGCCAACTGAAGATACTCAGTCTGTATCACAAAGATGGGAGAGGGCAGATTCCCCTCACTGTGTCTGTATCAATGACCCCTCGGAGATGGATTGCATAGAATCTGAAACTGAATTCTTCAAACTACCTAATCATTTAATGAATTTCACAATTTGAGTAAAAGGGTATTTTACAATGCTCTTAAACTGTTTCCTGAACTTAGTCTGGGTCACAACATATATACAAGTGTCTGTGCAGCAACTTAGGAGCTGGAGACTGAATCCACTATCACATACAAAATCATGTAAATGTATTGTCTGATACCCCATTTGACTCATGCATTTCCATACAGAGTATGCCATAAACACTGACCATAACAGGATGAAATCCCCTGAGATAAACCCACTAAAATGTACCTGACACTTAAAGCATTGAGCAGCAGAATCAGAACAAATGGCACTGCTGGGTTCAGGATATAATGAAGGCACTCGATTGTTCCCCAGACTGGAGATGACAGAATATCAGTTGTTACTGAACAAAACCAGGGCTGATTCCTGAGCAAATACTGAGATGTGAACATAAAGTACCAGAAAATGTTCTTCAAACCACTCAGCACAGTCACTGTTCCCAGAACCACAGTTGCTATCTTCTCAGTACAAAATTTAATTCACAGATTTGGGCAGCAAATAGCCACATGTCGATCAAAGGTAAAAGTGACCGTAAACCAGACAGAGCAGTTGGTGGCTGCATAAAGGAAGACAGTGTGGATATTACAGATAGGGATGGCCCGTAGGAAACGTAAATCTCTTTTGTAAACAATTGGAATGTGCCTCAAAAGTGGATTGAGGATAATAACCAGTATATCTGCTGCTAACATTGCCACCAGGTATCGAGTAATACATTTTGAAAGACCACACTTTCCTCGTAACAGAATTATAATTGTTTTGGTATTCACTGTGGGGAAGGGAAAAAAAACAGAAAAAAATTATTCCATCTTCTGAAAATGTTACTAATTACACAGAAAACATCGTGTGAATTCTGTATGTGTCTCTCTTTCTGAAAAATATATTGAGGGATTTATTCCTATGTTCATGCAATCTACTGGATCAAAAAAAATATCAATCGTGAACTCATACTTGGGATGAAACAGAAAATGAGGAAATGCAGTTTTTAACAGATGATGGGATGATTGACACTGCACTGACAGGTTATTGAAATGTCAACAAAGGAATGCAGGAAATATCACAAAGACCATGAGAGATATGCTTTAGTTTCTGAAGTGGAACAGAGATCACTGACCCTGTATTGGGGTGGTGGAAATGTCCAGGTTCCTGTTCTTCATCTTTACAGAGTCATTCAGAATTAGTTTGGAAAAATCAGTCCCAGTTCTCCTTCATTGGTATCTGGTGATCATGGTGGGTATCATCACACATTTCCTGCTCCTGATCATCATGCAATGAAGGACAATTAATACAGGGCTATCTCAGTCTATGTTATAGTCTGACACATATTCAGAGGTAGTTTCCTTGTGTAGCTGATTGCCTATTGAGTTGAGATGGTAGACGTTGCTACTTTGGAAGATTCTATCAAAGGTCTCTTACACATCTTCCACATGCCACACACTGCTGCTAGGGTGCATTCATGGTGGAAGCCGGCAATGTTTGTGGATGTGTTGCCAGTCAAAGGCACTGCTTTATTATCAAGTTTATAGAGTGTTGTTGGAGCAGACCTCACCCAGACAAATGCGGAGTATTCATTCACATTGCTGACTTGCCCTTTATAGATAATGGGCAGACTTTTGGGGATCAAAAGGTGAGGTATATATCATAGAATAACCAGTTACTGACATGGTCTTGTAATACTGGTAATTACAGAACTAGACCAGCTCAGTCTATGATATAGTTCAACCTCTCCCCCCCCCCACCTCCCCCAGGACACTGACACTGGGGAATTCATTGACATCAAGAGAAATGATTACAATCTCTCTTTTTGGAGAAACCTGACACTTATGTGGAGCAAATGCTACTTGTCAGCTCAGGCCTGAATATTGTTCAAATGTTGTTTCATATGGACATAGTGTCTGACAAGGAGAAAGGGAGGACTGCAGATTGTGGATATCAGAGACACAGAGCGTGGTGCTGGAAAACACAGTTGATCTGGCAGCATCCGAGGAACAGGAATGTGGACATTCCTGTTGAAGGACTTATAACTGAAACGTCAATTCTCCCACCGCTCGGTTGCTGCCTGACTGGCTGTGCTTTTCCAGCACCACACTCTTCAATAGTGTCTGACAAGGCAGGAATGGGACTAAACATTGTGGAACAATCAACAAACATCCTAAATGCTGACCTTATGATGGAGGGATTGTCAATGATGAAACAGCTGAAGATAACTGGACCGAGGACACTTCCCTGAGGAACTCCTGCAGAGATGTCCTGGAGCTGAGGTGACTGACTTCCAACAACCACACCCATCCTCCAATGTGCCAGGAATGACTCCAACCAATGAGAGTTTCATCCCATCTCTCGTTATTTTAGGTTTCTTTCAGGTCAGACTTGGTCACTTCCTGCTTTGATGTCAAGTGCAGACTCTCTCACCTCAGGAGTCCAGCTCTTTTATCCTTGTTTGGATAATAGTTGTTATGAGGTCTGGTGCTGAGCAACCCTGCAGAGCTGGACACCAGTGAACAAGTTATTGCTGAGTGAGGGCAGCTCAGTAACACTCTTGATGACACCTTCCACAATGTTGCTGTTAATTCCAATGAGACTAATGGAGTGGTTTTATCTGGATTTAATTTGTTCTACTCTTAGAGATTTAACCATTTAAATCCCTATATTAATAGGTGGTTGGCAGTTTTGTAACTGCATTGGACCAGTTCAACTCAGGGCATGATGAGTATTGGAGCCATTTACCACTGATAAGATATTTTCAGAACCATTGCTATATACACTGCCTTAGCTGTTTGTTGTGTTATTTCCTGGTGAGCACTGGAGAGCCTCTACTGAAGCACAATCCAGCATGTGGACTACACACCCAGGAAAGGAAAAGGGAGATCAGGTTTAATAATCACCCAGTTACCAGAAGGAAGCCATTCAGCCCATCATATCTGCACAAGCTGTCTACACGTTTTGCCTTCGTGACAACCACTTGCTCTTCCCCATCACCCTGCACATTGATTCGATTTCAATAACCATTTAATCCCTTTTCATTGTCTCAATACAACCTGACCAACCTTCCTTCTCCATCAACTATCAAGTTAATAACTTATTAGGAATGGGACCTGAAAATTTATTATTTGTCGGAAATGGAAACCATCAGCTCAACATACTCTCTTTCACAGGATATCTAGTGATCCAAATTTACAGCAATCTTCTATTATTTTATTAGATCAGGCTAAACTTGTGGAGAGGTAAGTTAGAATTTCAGGGTGATGACGTTCTGTGAGAACTCCCGGCCTTTTCTGTCCTTATTTCGGATTTCCAGCATCTGCAGTATTTTGCTTTAGTTTGATCTTTTTATAACTTTGACAGAATTTATCCGAAATCTCAGGAACTGTTTTGAGTGACCTCAATGCAATTCTGGGAATGCTTTCTCAACCCCGTGGTGAATGGCGAGACTTTTGAAGAGTCTTGGATTGCAATACATCTCAAACTGGTAACAGGTCTCTGTACCTCAGTGTAGGATTCATTTTATTATGGCACTGTCAAATTAGTGATCATATTGTTCAGTATAAAATTATATTCCATATTGCCAGAGAAGTGAGATGGATAGACTCAACTGAACATTAGTTACAGTTTTGTACAAGTCATGTGATGCGGTAAAATGTTGGAAAAGATTAATTCAGAGGATGTAAAGATCCTTTATTTCAAAGTTGATAGAATGTGGATTTGCATATTAACCCAGTAACAGCTGCAGACTGGAACAGCCAAAACAGTCATGAAGAGGGACAAGTGCATCGTCGTCTCACTAATTGGTCATTTTAATAAATAAACAGCAAGGGGAAATGGATTTCAAAACCAGAGTATTATCACGGAAAGGACAGTTAGGTAATAAATTAATCAACTGATTGAGTAGATACAGAGCTTTACTCAATATAACTCAGAACAAAGTGGCAAATTGTGGATAAAGTAATAGTTTGTAAGACACTAAACATATATCCTGAGTGAAAGGCAGCGATAGGCTGCAGTTAAGGGACAAGGTTGAGGACTGCAGCTTGAGGACGGGTGTTCCATTGTGAATGTGACAACTGACCACTGCCCTTTGCTTAGTATCACAACTTGGTCTATACTGTGGGAAATATAATCAAGTCTGTGAAACTTATGAAAACACTCATTATATTCCTGTGGTTTTGGAGCTAATCCAACTGAAAGTCCCTTTTGATTTGCTCTGCCAACTTGGTGTGTTCTTGTAATTGACTTATGGCTTGCAATGACATGGTAGCAAAGGTCAGAAGTGATATCAGTTTAAATCTGGTTAAAATCTTTACAGTAACAACAAGAAGGAAAAAAAAGAAAGCAAACAGGAAATGCTGGAAATTCTCAGCAGCTCTGGCAGTGCCTGTGGGGAGACAGAGTTAACATTTCAGGCTGCTAACCCTTTGTCAGAACGGGAAATGTACTGAAACAGGATGTAAGCCAGTCATGGAAAGGAAGGGACAACAAATGAAAAGATCTGTGGTAACCCGGGAGACAGGAGACATTAGATGGGAGAAGGGATGAAAACGAAAAGCAAAATGGGATTGTACCAGGACAAGTAAAGGGGCAAAAATTATAAATAGGAAAATCCAAAATCATCGTCAAAGATGGTTCCCAAAAAATGGGACAACGTTTAAATTTAACACTGAGTTCAACAACTCCAGATCAAAAACTCGAACCCCTTCTTTTGTTGTGATAGAGTGATGATTTTGGATTTATACTTCTTCAAGATATATATCTTTTCTCTCTTTACCATTGTGTCTTTCATGACAATTCTTTTTGTCCTTTAATCTCTCCTGTCTTCCACCCAAGTACAGACCTTTCCATGTTCTCCCCAGCCATCTCATTTCCCTGCCTAATTTAAATAAACTGTTCTGACCACTCCCAGTTCTGACTCCAGGTCTCTCACCTGAATTCCTGCCTGTCCCCCTCTCCTTGGATGCTGCCCGATCTGTTGAGCACTTTGAGAGTTGTGCTTTTATTTCAGATTGGCAGAATCTGCAGCATTTTACTCCACACGGGGAGTTAAATGTTGGATTGGCTGAAAGATTCCCTCACCTCTAACTGGGCATGCAGAATTCAATTACGACAAAGCTATGATTGGAAATCACTCCACTGCAAAATCAATGAAAACATAATCACAACTGACACCTCATTGGAAATCAGGGAAGTTGTACATCAGGTTCGGAGCAAAAGGAACACCTGAGGATGAGACATGGATTTCCTCAGTCTATTGAGGAGTAAATAAACTAACAGGATCATATTGAATGGGAAAAATAACAGGTTTCACCATATCATTGAGGATTGTGACAATGTTCCGATGGACTTTAATCAGGGTTGTGTTGAACTGACATTTTACAGACTGGAGGCTTATAAACATCAGTGCTCCCCTGTTGTTCCACTGGGACTGGTGAGGTACACTTATGGCTCCAACTCTGAGTTGTAGGACAACATTTCAAACTTTAATGACATGATCCGTGGAAATAAGTGAGGAAAATTGTACAGGAAATCAGGTTGCGAAATGAGCAGATGCATGGCAAATGTGTGAGGAAACACATCTTGTCCAGAAGAATATTTATTATCTATGAGCACACAGAGTCACAGAGCCCAGCAATAGCTTTGTCAGTGACTAGACCGAGTTCTGGAAGCCCACCATCAGGTTTAGACAGTGGACACTCTTGTTCAGTCAAAGGTATTGTTTGGACAGTACTATAGCTATAGCCTCAGATGGTTTCTGCATTCTCAGTGATGTTGGTATCTGCACATAGGGCTCAGCCAGGCTGGAAACAGTGTAAAACACCCACTGTTGCTCATGGGAGATGAAAGCGATTGGGTATGTAGTGCGGTGTATAATGAGGGTTTGGTTTCTGGTTGATGTTCTCTCCTGCAAATCCTCCTGCCACATGTCTCAGCTCTGGGCCATAGAGTCATAGAGTCATAGAGCACACAAACAGACCTTACTGTCCAACTGGTCCATGCCAACCATGTTTCCTGAACGGAGTTCGTCCTACTAGCCTGTATTTGTCCCAAATCCCTCTGAACCTTTCCTATCCATATATCTGTTCAAAATTACTTTAAATTTTGCCATTGTCCCAAACACTAACACTTCTTCTGGTAGCTCTTTCCATAGAAACACCACACTTTGTGTGATAAAGTTGCCCCTCAGGCCCCATTCAAATCCTTTCTTTCTCACCTTAAATCTGTACCCTCTGGTTTTGGACAGGTTTGCCAAATGCCTTCTTCATCACCCTGTCTACCTGTGATGCCAGTCTCATGGTGCTATGTGCCTGCATACCTTGGTTTCTCTGTTCGACAGCACTCCCCATGGCCCTACCATTAACTGTGCTGACTCCTTGGTGTGGTTAACTACATGGGGGTGGTGTGGAGGAAGGAGTATTGCAGGTGGGGTTAAGCAGGTCATTGAATAAGCTTGTGTTGGAGTAGACCTTCTCCAGTACAAATACAGGAACATTCTCTCATGGCCAACAGGCATGGCACCGAGACACTTGCCTGGTTTTGGATTTTGTCTGACATTGGTTTGGACACACTCAGCAATTTAAACAAAAGAGGGGTCATGGGTCACTTGGAGCATGAGAATAGATTGGCGCACAAGTGGTGAAACCAATAACAAGTCCAAGAACAGGCACTTTCCTCATTCCTGAAGAAGGGCTAATGCCCAAAACGTCGATTCTCCTGTTCCCTAGATGCTGCCTGACCTGCTGCGCTTTTCCAGCAACACATTTCCATCTCTGATCTCCAGCATCTGCAGACCTCACTTTCTCCTCAAGAATAGGCATTGTCTGGGTAAGTTAATCGTAATTGAGCAACAACTTTGAGAAACAACGCAAGGCACATTCTAAAAGTATCCATGTTGCCTACAACTCTGTTTTCTTGGCTGCTAGTCTTGAGAGAGCATACTTGTTTACGCCTGATGTAGCAGGAATGGGGGTGGGTGGGTGGTGGGGTTTGGATATGTTGGTCAGGATGAGGAACTGAGAAGGTGAGTTGACTGTAAAGGTCCCTGTGATGAGACACGTTGTGGAAACGGTGGCCAAAATCAGTGCCAGGAATGAGCATGAGATTGGCAAAGCTTGGGTTCAAATCCCTCCTATCGGAAGGATGTTGTGAGACCTGAAAAGGTCCAGAGAAAGGTTACAAGGATGTTGCCAGGGTTGGAGGATTTGAGCTTCAAGGAGGGTCTGTTTTCGCTGCAGTGTTGGAGACTGAGGGGCGACCATACAGAGTTTATAAAATCATGAGTGGAAAGGAGAAGGTAAAAAGACAAAGTCTTTTACCTGGTGCAGGCGAGTCCAGAACTGGATGGCAGCGTCTTAGGGTGAGAGGGAAAAAGTTTAAAAAGAACCTGAGGGGCAACTGTTTCATACAGAGGGTGGGACATGTGTGGAATGAGCTGCCAGAGGAAGTGGTGGAGGCTGTTGTACAATTACAACATTTGGATGGGTGTATGAATATGAAGAGTTTAAAAGGATATGGGACTAGATTAGGTTGGGACATCTGGTCCCATGGACAAGTTGGACTGAAGGGTCTGTTTCCACGCTGCACGTAATTCTAACTCTTTGACTCGAAATGGATTGGTAAGATTCTGAGCAATCTCACTGATCGTCATGACTTGGCCAAGGATGGGGTGAGCGTCAATGGATAACGATGAATGACAAGAACATTAATAGAGTGAAACATGATTTTCAGATCTAATGGGTGGACATATCCTCAGCAGGGACTTCAGTAACAGCATTGAGGAGGACAGAGGAACTGGCAGGAAAAGCACTGCAGTTAGTCATGACTTATAGAGCTAATAGCAGGGCTAGAGACTTACCTGGAACACCAACAATAACAAGGGTGGGATAGTAAATGTGTTGAATAACCAGGAGTATATAACGGATCCGAGTTGTTAATGACATCAAGTGGTAATTTGCAGAAATATAATCAATTGTTGCTGAGAAACTCCTGCCCATTGTTGTAAAATTCCGATCTTCTGTGTTCAGATTCCAACCCATGGTTGTAAAATTCCAATCTATTGTTCTCAGATTTGAATCTCTCTTCTCCCGAGCTCCCAGTCTCTGGTGCTGCCGGTCCCTGTTAGTGCTGGGGGTGATGCTGGACGTGATGCTGTCACTGATACTATAGCTTTTTACAGTCACAAAACAAACAGGGTCAGTTCATCCGTTTCAATCCAGTATAGTATTACCCAATGGAATAGGACTTGTACCCACCTTGGACTGCATGTTTGTGAGTTACTGAGAGGAGAGATAGAGGCATTCAGCATAATGTTTCATTTCTCTGGAGATACTGAAATGGTTCCAAAAAAATGGATGTTTATAAACAATGGACACCTCCTCAAAAAAAATGTGAGAGGAATAATTGCTGTTCCTCCAGCCAATAACAAGGAGAGAAGAACGAGGAGCAGGGGTAGGCTGTCTGCCCGTTCAAGCCTGCTCCGCCATTCAATAAGATCATGGCTGGTCTTTTCATGGCCTCAGCTCCACTTACCCGCCCTCTCACTGTGTCCTTTAATTCCTTTCTTTTTCAAAAATATCGATCTTTGTTTAAAAACATTTACTGAACTAGTGTCAACTGCTTCCCTGAGCAAGGAATTCCATGGATTACCAATCCTCTGGGTGAAGACGTTCCTTCTCAACTTAGTCCTAAATCTGCTCCCTCGAATCTTGAGGCCATGTCCTCTCATCCTAGTTTCACCCTCCAGTGAAAAAGTCCTTTCTACTACTATCTTATCTATTTCCTTCATAATTTTATATGTTTCCATAAGAACCCCCCCCCCCCCCCCCCGCCCTTATTCTTCTGAATCCCAATGAATATAATTCTAATCCACTCAGTATTTCCTCATAAACCAACATCCTCAACCCTGGAGTCAACCTAGTCTCCTCGAGGAACCCCCTCTGCACCCCCTCCACTGCCAGTATATCGTTTCTCAAGTAAGGAGACCAAAACTGCACACAGTACTCCAGGGGTGGGATCACCAGTACCTTGTACAGCTGCAACATTACCTCTCTGCTTTTAAACTGAACTCCTTTAGCAATAACGGACAAAATTCCATTGCCTTCCTAATTACCTGTTGTACCTGTAGACCAACCCTCTGTGATTCATGCACAAGGACACCCAGGTCCCTCTGCAGCATGCTGCAACTTTTTATCATTCAAGTAATAATCTGTTTACTGTTACTCTGACCAAATGGATGATTTCACATTTATCAACATTGTATTGCATCTGCCAGATCTTCGCCCACTCACTCAGCCCACTCACTCAGTGTATCTATGTTCCTCTGCAAAGTTTCACAGTCCTCTGCACACTTTGCTCTGCCACTCATCTTAGTATCAGCTGCAAACTTTGACACCCTACACGTGGTCCCCAACTCCAAATCATTGATATAAATTGTAAATAATTGCTGTCCCAACACCGATCCCTGAGGCACACTGACTAGTCAATGGTTGTCGGCCAGAAAAGCACTCATTTATCCCCAATCTTTGCTTCCTGTTCATCAACCAATCTTCTATTCATTCCAATACTTTACCCGTAACACCATGAATCTTTATCTTATGCTGCAGCCTTTTGTGCAGTCCCTTGTTGAAGGCCTTTTGGAAATCTAGGTACACCACATCCACTGGGTCACCATTGTCCACCTTGCTCAAAATGTCTTCATAGAATTCCAAAAGATTTATCAAGCGTGACCTGCCCTTCATGAATCCATGCTGCGTCTGTCCCATGGGACAAGTTCTATCGAGATACCCCACTATTTCTTCCTTGACAATAGAGTCAAGAATCTTCCCTCTACAGAGGTTTAGCTAACGAATATATAATTCCCCATCTTTTGTTAATCTCCCTTTTTAAACAATGGTGTTACATTTACTGTTTTCCAATCTGCTGGGACTGACCCAAAGTCCAGCAAAGTTTAGAAAATTACCGCCAGTACACATGTTATTTTCCTGTTATCTCTTTTCGTACCCTGGGATGCATTCCATCAGTAGACTTATCTATCCTTAGCTCCATGAGCTTATCCAAAACTAGTTCTTCCATAACAATGATTGTTCCCAGGTCCTCATCTACCTTCATCACTTTGTGAATTACTGGCATGTTATCAGTGTCCTGCACTGTGAAGAACAGGACAAAATACCTGTTCAATGCCTCGGTCATTTCATCATATCCCATAAGTAAATGCCCCTAAAGTACTCTAAAGGACCAACTTTTACTTCAGTCACTCTTCTTCATTTTATATTTTTATAGAAACTTTTGCTACCTGTCTTAATATTCTGCACGAATTGTTTTTCTCGTGTTCTATCTTACTTTTCTTTATTGCTCTTTTTGTGGTTTTCTACTGATGCTTAAATGTTTTGCCAATCTTCTAGTATCCTGTTGTTCTCGGTCACTTTGTATGCTTTCTCATTCACTTTGATAGCCTCCATTATTTCCTTAGACACCCAGGGCAGATTACCCTTTCTCTTACAGTCCTTTCTTTTCACTGGAATATATTTTCGCTGAGCACTTTGAAAGATTTCTTTGAATGACCTCCACTGCTCGTCAACTGTCCCACCATGAAATCTTTGTTCCCTGTCCACGTTATCCAGGTCTTCCCTCATTCTATTGTAGTCTCCCTTGTTCAAGAACACGACCCTGGGAGAGGATTTTATCTTCACACTCTCCATCTGTATCCTAAATTCACCCATAATGTGATCACTCTTTCCAACAGGATACCTAACTATGTGGTCATTCATTATTGAGGTCTCATTACAGGACCAGGTCGAGGATAACTTGCTCCCTCACCAGTTTCATTATATACTGTTCAAGAAGACTCACAGATACACTCAACAAACTCCTCCTCAAGGTGACCCTGACCGAGCTGGTTCGACCAATCTACATGTAGATTAAAATCACCCACTATCATAGCCAACCTATTTTTACTGGCAGTAGTTATTTCCTTGTTTATTGCCCTCCCCAGTGTGATGTCATTATTTGGTGGCTGATAGAATACACCTATCAGTGACTTTTTATTCTTAGAATTTCTATTTCCCACCCAAATGAATTCAACCTCATTCTCCACAGAACATGTATCATCCCTCAGCAGTGCCCTGATGTCGTCCTTGAACATCAGAGCTACACCACCTCAGTGCTACACAATGGCTGGGTAGAAGCTGTTCCTGAAGCTGCTGGTGTATGTGTTCCAGCTTCTGTATCTTCTGCCTGACTGGAGAGGTTGTAGGAGCTCATCACCGGGGCGGGAGGGGTCAACGATGATGTTGGCAGCTTTTACATGGCAACGAGCCGTGTAAATGGAGTCCATGGATGGAAGGTTGGCTTCCGTGATGGTCTGGGCTGTGCACACAACCTCCTGTAGTTCCTTACTGTGCTGGGCAGAGAGGTTGTTACACCGGGACAGGATGCTCTCTGTGTTGCATCTGGAGAGTTTGGTGAGGGACCTTATGGACAGGCCAAATTCCCTGAGCTGCCTGAGGAAGAGGATGCGTTGTTGTGCCTTGTGGATCATCACAGCTATGTGGGAAGGCCAGGACAGATTGACAGTTACTGTCACTCCTCGGAACTTGACACTCTCCACCCTCTCAGCCTCAGCTCCATTGATGTAGAAGGAGGCATGTTCTCCTCCTGTCTTTCTGACGTCAATGATCAGTTCTTCAGTTTTGCTGATGCTGAGAGAGAGGGTGTTCTCATTGTACCAGGTCACCAAGCCCTCTATCTCCTTCCTGGTGTTTGATATCCATCCTCCCACAGTGGGGTCTGCAGCAAACATGGAGATGGAGTTTGTACGGACTTTAGCCAGACTGCCGTGGGTGTACAGGGAGTACAGTAGGGGCTGAGAACACATCCTTGCAGAGCTCCAGTGTTGAGGGTTATCGTGGAGGAGGTGCTGCTGTCTATCTTCACTGATTGTGGTCTGTGGGTCAGGAAGCTGGGGATTCAGCTGCAGAGGGTGGAGCCGAGACTCAGAGTCTCAGAGTTTTGTGATCAGTCTGGAGGGGATAATGGTGTTGAAGGTGGAGATGTAGTCGATGAGCAGGAGTCTGACGTCGATGTTCTTGTTGTCCAGAAGTTCCAGGGATGAGGGCAGGGTTGGGAAATGCTGTGGAACTGTTACATCGGTCAGAAAATTGCAGGGGATCGAGGCAGGCTGGGAGACCAGGGCTGATGTGAGCCATGACCAGCCTTTCGAAGCACTACAGCATTATGGAGGTCAGAGCCACTGGGCGGTATTAATTCAGGCACATTGCATGTGCTTTCGTAGGTACTGGGATGGTGGTGGTCTTCATGAAGCAGGTGGGGACTTTAGGGTGCAGTAAGGAGAGGTTGAAGACTTCAGTGAATACCTCCACCAGCTGGTTCACACAGGATTGGAGTGGATAACCAGGGACTCCGACTGGGCCTGTCGCTTCCCTTGCATTGATTCCGAGGAAGGCTGATCTGGCATCAGCAGCAGTGATGGTGTGAAAGGTTCCCCTGGAGCTATTGGGGCAGGTGACATCGCGCTGCTGGCATTCTGCTTGAATTGAGCATAGAAAGCGTTGAGCGCAGTGGTGGGTGGGATGTGTCTTTTTCCGCTATCTTGCTCGTTTGATTTTGTATCCTGTCATGCTGTTTAGGCCTTCCCACAGGCAGTGGGTGTCTGGATGGTTGGTTTGGAACTCTAACTTGGCCCAATATTGCCCCTTGATATCTCTGATGGCTTTGTGGAGGTCATATCTGGATATTCTGTATTGGTCTGGGTAATCCAACTTGAATGCTGAGTGCCTGGTTTTCAGTGGTGAGTGGATTTCCCAGTTCATCCAAAGTTCCCACTGGCGGAACACCCAGAATGACTTTGGCATGCACTCCTCCATGGATTTGCTAATGATGTCCGTGACTGTGGTGACGTACTCGTCCAGTTTTTCTGCTGAGTACTTGAATACAGTCCAGTTCACTGATTCCAACCAGTTTCACTGCCTTGGGTAAGTATTGTATTTCTTTCTGTGAAGGGTCCTCTCACTTTACCTTTTGCTTGTAAGCTGGGAGGAAGGACACAACATTGTGATCTGATTTTCCGATATGTGCTGCGGGGGGTGGAGCGGTCGGTGTGTTTGATGGTTGTGTAACACTGGTCCAGGATGTTGTGTCCTTTAGTGGGAGCAGGAGATGTGTTGGTGGGACGTTGGCAGTGCCCTCTTGAGGTTGGATCAGTTGAAGTCACCGCCATGATGAGTAAGGCCTCGGGGAATTTTGTCTCAGAATATTTATGGCGGTGTAAACTTCATCCAAGGCATTCTTCACATCCACAAGGGGTGGTATGTAGACTGCTGTCAGGATGGCAGAAGTGAACTCTCACGGTAAGTAGTAGGGATGCCATTTTACTGTGGTTTGGGGGACCAATGGCCTGTCAGGGTCGCTACATCCGAGCACCAGGAGGCGTTGATGAGGAAGTAGTTCCCACCGCCCTTCACCTTCCCCGAGGATGCTAAGTGGTCTATGTGGTGTTTGGAGAACCCATCAGTTTGGAGGGAGCAGTCAGGAATGGAAGGGCTGAGCCAAGTCTCAGTGAAACAGAGCACGCAACAGTCTCTGTGTTCCCTCTGGTAGGTAAGTCTGGATATGAGTTCATCCATTTTGATTTTGAGAGCCTGGACATTTGTGAGCTGGTAAGGGGGTGTCTTGAAACTGCATTGTTTCAGCATCACCTTCAGGCCAGAAGGTTTTTCCTGTTTCATTGCAGTTTTCCGGACATTTCTGGGTGTTGGTGAAGCGAGTCTGCTGCTCCTGGAGGTGAGTGAGTCGGGCCCGGTCGGGCAGGGCCTCCTCGGGTTGGAGTAGTCGTGGGATCTGGGACTGGACAAAGGCTAGTTAAACCTACTCTGGGTGGCATGGTAACTCAGTGGTTAGCACTGCTGCCTCACAGCACGAGGGACCCGGGTTCAACAACCACCTCGGGCGATGTCTGTGTGGAGTTTACACATCCTTCCCGTGTCTGCATAGGTTTTCTTCAGGTGCTCTGGTTTCCTCCCACAATCTGAAGATGTGCAGGTTCGGTGAATTGTCCATGTAAAATTGCCCATCCCATTGTTCAGGGATATGTAGGTTTGGTGCATTAGTCAGGGGTAAATAGGGATAGGAGAATGGGTCTGGGTGGGTTATTCTTCGGAGGGGTGGTAAGCACCTGTTGGGCTGATGGGCCTGTTTCCACACCGGCGGGATTGTAATTCACTGACAGGGCCGATTCCATTCCGTGTCGAGGTCAGGACGCTGCGGGTTCAGGGGTCAGATGATGGTTCTGGTGTCCACGTGGGTCCGACAGGAAGTCGATAGATCTGCTCTGGGTCCTACAGGATGACCAGCATCGAAAGCACTCAGGTATGGGCGACCATGGGATCCTCAATCCTGTAAGTAGATTAAAAGGAAAATTGTTAATAATTTTTATGGAGTTGAATTTTCTGCTGCCTTGAGTGACATGAGCAAAGACAAGAAAGTTGGGGAAATATGTCAAGAATGAAAGCATTAGATTTTGTTGTGAAAAGTATTTCCAATTTCCCCCTTTATGGTTTAAACAGTGAACTCTGAATCTCACTGGTGAGGGGTGACCACTTCATTTTCATGCTGTTCTATCTCATTAGGAGCTGGTCTTGCCTCATTTCGATGGAGATTCTAATCCTTCCTTCAGTTCCTATGGAAACCAGATGGTGCCAGTTCCCAACAGGAAAGCCTGGGCAGTTACCTGGAGGCAGGAGCTCACTGTTTGCTTCTCCAGGTCTTCATCCATCTCCACCATCAGCACCATTTCACTGCATGCTCCATCAACACTGTCCTCTCCCACACTTTGTCGGTGTGTGTGGGCATCACCAAACCCCAGCCTCACCACATCATTCTGGCTGCTTTCAGATTAACTCACCCTTCACTGTGGAGCTCAGAGACAATGATGTTGTACTTGCTTCTGCCAGGTTGGTTCACAGTCAGGGGCATGGGCACATTTTATGCAGCGACATAGGATGCCATCATCTAGCTATGAGCTAACTTTCTAAAGGCTCATTCACTTTGTGTTTACTTGTGGGCTGTCAGGTTTATCTCAGTGGTTAGTGCAGAGTGACAGGCATTCACCATGCCACTAGTCAGAGTATCACACTGTGCAGGGGATGAATCTGTATAGAGGACAGCATGGAGGTGTGTAGAGGACATTATTTATTCATTGGTGGGATCTAGGCTGGGCCAGTATTTATTCCCCGTCCATAATTTTCCCTCAAGAAGGTGGTGGTGAGTTACCTTCTTGAACTGCTGCAGTCCACCTGCTGTGGGGTGAGTCACAATCCCATTAGGGAAGGAATTTCAGGATTTTGCCCCAGTGATGGTGTTGGAACAGTGATGTATTTCCAAAACAGGACCTTGGTGGAGAACTTAACAATGGTGGCATTCGTATATATCTACTGCTCTTGTCCTACTAGATGGAAGTGTGTGTGGGTTTGGAAGGTGCTGTCTGATGATCTTTGGTGATTTTCTGCAGCACGTACTACACACTACTACCACTGAGCATCGGAGGTGGAGGGAATGGATGCTCGCAGATGTAGTGCTAATCAAGTGTGCTGCTTTATCCAGGATGGTGTCAGCTTCTTGTGTGCTGTTGTAGCTTCATTTATTCAGGCAAGTGGGGAGTATTCTATCACACTCCTGACTTGTGCCTTGTAGATGGTGGATAGGCTTTGGGAAGTGAAGAGGTGGTTTACTCACAGTGATATACCGAGCTTCTGACCTACTCTTGTGTCACTATGTTTATGAGGTGAGTCCAGTGGACTTACTGGTCAGTGATAACCCCCAGAATGTTGATGGTAACACTATTGAAATTCAAGGGTCAGTTGATAGATTGTCTCTTATTGGTGATGGTCAGAACCTGGCATTTGTGTGCCACAAACATTACATGCCACTCATGAGCCAAAGCCTAGACATTGCCAAGATCTTGTTGCATTTGAACACGGACTGCTTCAATATCTAAAGAGTCGTGAATGATGCTGAACATTGTCAAATTATCGGTAAATATCCCCACTTCTGACCTTATGAGGAAGCAAAGGCACTTATGGGGACCTTATCGTGAAGCAGCTGGAGATGTTTGACCCAAGGACATGACCCTGCAGAGATGTCCTGGAGCTGAGATGACTGACCTCCAACAACCACAACCATCTTCCTCTGTGTCTGGTCTGACTCTAACCACCAGAGAGTTTGTCCCCCATTGATTCCCGTTTTGCTCGGACTCCTTGAAGCCACACTCGGTCCAATTGGCCTTGATGGCACAGGCTGTCACTCTCCCCTCCCCTCTGGAACTCAGCTCTTTTATCCAAGTTTTAACCAAGGCTGTAATGAGATCAAGAGCTGAGTGGTCCCAGTGGAACCCAAACTGGGTGTCACTGAGCAGGTTATTGCTGAGCAGAAGCTGCTCAATAGCACGGCTGGTGTCACCTTCCATCACTTTACTGGAGATCGAGAATAGACTGATGGGATGGTAATTGGCTGGGCTAGATTTGACCTGCATTTTCAGTACAGGGCAAACCTGGGCAATTTTCCACATTGTCGGATGGATGCCAGTGTAGTAACTGTACTGGAGCAGCTTGGTCACGGAAGTGACATGTTCTGGAGCACGTCTTCAGTAATATTGCTGGAATGTTGTCAGGGCCTATAGCTATTGCAGTATCCTGTGTCTCCCACCATTCTGTGATATCATATGGAGTGAATTGAATTGGCTGAAGACTGGTCCCTGTAATGCTGGGGCCCATTGGAGGGGGGTGAGATGGATCACAAACTCAGCACGCTTGGCTGATGATTCCTGCAAAGATTTCATCCTTACCTTTTGTACTGATGTGCTGAGCTCTTCCCTTATTGAGGATGGGAATATTTGTGGAGCCTCCTTCTCCAGTGAGTTGTTTAATTGTCCACCACTATTCATGACTGGATGTGGCAGGACTGCAGACCTTAGATCTGATCTGTTGGTTGGGGAACACTCAGCTCTGTCTATCACTTCCTGTTTATGCTGATTGGCATGGAAGTAGTCCAGTTTGGTGGCTTCACCACGTTGAAGCCTCATCTTGAGCTATGCCTGGTGTTGTTCCTGGCATGTTACCCTGTACTCTCCATTGAACCAGGATTGATCCCCTGGCTTGATGGTCATGGTTGAGTGGGAGATGTGCTGGACCAGGGGGTCACACATTGTGCTGCTGTTCATGACCCAATCATATCATGGATGTCAATGTTTTAGTTGCTCAATCTGTTTGAAGTCTGTCTCATTTCTCACACACATTTAGAGCCACACAACACGTTGGAGGTTATTCTCAATCAGAAGACAGGACTTTGTCTCCTTAAGCACTGTATGGTGATTGTTCTTACTGATACTGTCGTGGACAGATGTATCTGCAGCTGGCAGATTGGTAAGGATGAGGTCGAGTATGTTTTTTCCTCTTGTTGGTTCCCTCACCACCTGCCGCAGACCCAGACTAACAGCTCTGTCCTTTAGGACCTGACCAGCTCAATCCGTAGTACGGCTGCTGAGACACTCTCAATGGTGAACATTGAAATCCCCCAGGGTACATGTTGTGCCCTTGCCACCTTCAGTGGTTCCTCCAAGTGTTGTTCAACATGGAGGAGAACTGATTCATCAGCTGAGGGAGGGTGATACATGGTAATCAGCAGGAGCTTTCCTTGTTCATGTTTAACCTGAAGCCGTGAGGATCCAGAGTCAATGTTGGGGACTCACAGGGTAACTCTCTCCCGACTGTATCCCCACTGTGCTGCCTCCTCTGCTGGGTCTGTCAGGACATATCCAGGGATGGTGGTGGTGCTGACTGGGACATAGAATGTCAAGTAGGGTACTGTGAGTATGCCTATGTCTGGTTATTGCTTGGCTAGTCTGTGAGACAGCTCTCCCAGTTTTGGCAGTATCCCCCAGATGTTAGTAAGGAGGACGTTGCAGGATCGACAGGGCTGTTCCTGCATTTTCCGGTGCCTAGGGCGGTGTCAGGTGATCCGTCCAGTTTCATTTCTCTGAGACTTTGTAATGACTGGTACAACTGAATGGCTTGCCAGGCCAGTTCAGGGAGCAATTGAGAATCAATCACATTGCTGTGGGTCTGGAGTCACATGTAGTACAGACCAGGTGAGGACAGTGGATTTCCGTCCCTGTCAGGTATTAGTGAATCAGATGGGTTTTCCCATGGTCATTGGAATATTTCTTTACAACTTATTTGCATATTTTTAAAAATAGAGTACAAATTTCACCATTTGTCGTGGCAGGATTCAAACCTGGGTCCCTGGAGCATTAGCTGAGTATCAATCTGAGATTGATAGTCTCGCAATAATACCAGAAAGCCATCACCTCCCTGCCTCCACTGCCTGGAGGGGTATGGGAGACTGCATGGAAGAGTATGGGGGCCTGCATGGAGGGGTATGGGAGACTGCATGGAAGAGTATGGGGGCCTGCATGGAGGGCAATGGGGGACTGCATGGAGGG
Source organism: Chiloscyllium plagiosum (assembly GCF_037043375.1). Taxonomy (NCBI): domain Eukaryota; kingdom Metazoa; phylum Chordata; class Chondrichthyes; order Orectolobiformes; family Hemiscylliidae; genus Chiloscyllium; species Chiloscyllium plagiosum. Next base: position 94,259,724 of record NW_028270150.1, read on the forward strand.
GAATGGGGGACTACATGGAAGAGTATGGGAGACTGCATGGAGGGGTATGGGAGACTGCATGGAGGGGGATGGGGACTGCATGGAGGGGTATGGGGGACTACATGGAGGGGTATGGGAGACTGCATGGAGGGGTATGGGGGCATGCATGCAGGGGTATGGGAGCCTGCTTGGAGAGGTATGGGGGCATGCATGCAGGGGTATGGGAGACTGAATGGAGGGGTATGGGAATGGGGGACTGCATGGAGGGGTATGAGGGCCTGCATGGAGGGGTATGGGAGACTGCATGGAGGGGTATGGGGGCATGCATGGAGGGGTATGGGAGACTACATGGAAGAGTATGGGAGACTACATGGAGGGGTATGGGAGACTGCATGTAGGGGTATGGGGGACTGCATGGAGGGGTATGGGGGCCTGCATGGAGGGGTATGAGGGCCAGCATGGAGGGGTATGGGAGACTACATAGAGGAGTATGGGAGAATACATGGAGGGGTATGGGAGACTGCATGGAGGGGTATGGAAGACTACATGGAAGAGTATGGGGGACTGCATGGAGGGGTATGGGAGACTACATGGAGGGGTATGGGGGCATGCATGCAGGGGTATGGGAGACTACATGGAGGGGTATGGGGGACTGCATGGAGGGGTATGGGGGACTGCATGGAAGAGTATGGGAGACTTCATGGAGGGGTATGGGAGACTGCATGGGGGGTATGGGAGACTGCATGGAGGGATATGGGAGACTACATGGAGGGGTATGGGGGACTGCATGGAGTGCTATGGGAATGGGGGACTGCATGCAGAGGTATGGAAGACTACAGGGAGGACTGAATGGAGATGTACAGAGGACTGAATGGAGATGTATAGAGGACTGAATGGAGATGTATAGAGGACTTCATAGAGGTGGCAAGAACGCATCTTCTTTTTCAGGAGGCTAAGGAAATTCAGCATATTTGTAAGGACTCTCCCCAACGTTTATAGCTGCACCATAGAAAGCATTCTATCTGGGTGCATCAAAGCTCTGTCCAGGACAACAAGAAACTACAGAAAGTTATGAACACAGCCCAGACCATGACACAAGCCAACCATCCAGCTATCAACTCCATCTATAGTTCTTGATGCTGTGGAAAGACAGGGAACACACAATTCACTGAATATAGGTACATGTGACAACAATAAATCAAATCAAATATCGTACGTGTGTCTGAAAGGGTTAATATAGATTAAGTGTTATAAGGACAGCCCACAGAGACCATGACATGGTGGGACGATCTGGGAGGAGTCGAACAAAAGATCAGATCCTTCTAACAGTCTCTGTTACAATGGACAACACATCCTTCTAATGTGGAAATAATCACTGAGAGGCAACGAGCTCCACCCTGTTTATTAGAAGAGATTCTGGTTCCAGATAGATAACAGTTCTCAGGGCCCTTGTATATCGAGAAGATTGTAAGTAATTGGAGTTATAGAATTTAGTGTAAAAATGTATTTAATCTGGTGTTTTTAGGGAAATTTTGCAACATACACATTTGTTAATTTTACACTATGGAAAGTGGCAAATGTTTTCTTTCCAAAGCAGTCGACGTAAAAGAAGCCACCTTGTACAGTCGCACAGCCGCACTTATTCTCAGAACAGTACCACACCAGTCTATGGGTCACAACAAAGCAACTGCATTAGAAACACTTACATTATGCTGGAATTAACAAAGAATTAATGCATAAGTATGAGTGAGTAAAAGCTGGATTTTTAATAATTTTATGATTTAATATTAATGATGTTTTGTTTTATTGAAAAGGCTGTTAGTGTAGAAGAGAGAAGTTGTCTCCAGTCTTTATTCAGCTAAAACTGCCCTTGAGACTTAAAGCCAGGGATACAACAATGATTAGAGGCCTGTCATTCTGAGATAGAACAGCAGACAGTGTAAAAATAAAAGACAATTTATGCAGATGGGAAAGTCAATTAAATTAACCATGCACACATTATGAGCAGGTTGGTGTTAAACAGTAAGTTTTAATTAACATTGAGCACTGGGCCAAATGAACTACAAAACAAGGGTTCAAGCGCCACATTGTGAGTGCTCCCTATATCCTGGGGGAAGTTAGAGTGTGTTCCTGGACCAGGTTGGGTTTTGCTCGATCAAAGGGATGCCTTTTCGCGTTTAGCAACTTTCAAAGACAGGAGTCAGGGGATTTTATCCATGTGAGCACTTGAGGTGTTTTGTATCAAGGAAGAAAGTGATTTTGTATCCAGGAGTTAGGTTTCAGACCCAGTTTGATGCCTGTCTTGTATTTATGATGAGGATAACTGGACAAGTGAATGACAATGAGGAGAGGGACACTTGGTACAGGACTGAAGGTCTCATACCTGAATGCACACAGGATAAGGAATAAGGGAAATGAGATTGTGACGCAGATCAAAATTTGCAGGTATGACATGGTGGGCATCACAGAGACTTGGCTGTAAGGGGTTCAGGATTGGGAGATGAATGTTCAATGATATACATCCTATCAAAAAAAAGCCAGGTAGGCCAAGGGAGTGGGATTGCCTTATCAGTTTAAAATGAAATTAACTCAATAGTAAGAAAGGATGTAAGGTTAGAAGGTGTAGAATCTGTGTGGGTAGATCTGAGGAACGCCAAATTTAAATCAAAACCTTCTTGGAGTTATATACAGGCCTCCAAACAGTATTCAGGAAGTGGGACACAAGATACATCAGGAAATAGAAAAGAGGTGTCGGAAAGGCAACGTTACAGTGATCATGGGGGATTTCAATGTGCAGGTGGATTGGGAAAATCAGACTGGTAGTGGATTGCAAGAAAAGGAATTTGTGGAATGTATACTGATGGTTTTTTGGAGCAGCTTGTGGCGGAGCCCACTGGGGAACAGGCAATTCTAGATTTAGTGTTGTTCAATGAGGCAGACTTGATAAGGGAGGTTAATGTGAAGGAACCCTTAGGAAGCAGTGATCATAATGTGATCGAATTTACTCTGCAATTTGAGAGGGAGAAGATAAAATCAGAGGTAACGATAATACAGCTGAATAAAGGCAGATACAGAGGCATGAGGGAGGAGCTGGGGAGAACTGACTGGGAGAGGAGCCGAGCAGGAAAGACAGTGGAACAGCAATGGCAGGGGTTTCTGGGAGTAATTCAGGAGACACAGCAGATATTCATCCCGAGGGAAAAGGAAGCATGGTACAAGGAGGATGAGGTAACCATGGCTGACTACGGAAGTCTGGGATAGCATGAAAGCAAAAGAGAAAGCATATAATGTGGCAAAGGGCAGTGGGAAACCAGAGGATTGGGAAGCATGCAAAGACCAACAGAGGGCAACAAAAAAGAAATAAGGAGGGAGAAGATTAAATATGTGATTATATATAAAATATATTAAACATTTAGAAGGGAGTAAGGCTAATAATGACAATGACAGACCGATCAGCCTAGCCTCAGTGTTGGGACCCCAACTTTTCACTTTATACATTAATGATCTAGATAAAGGAACTAAGGGCATTCTGGCCATGTGTTTAGAGGATACAAAGATAGATAGATGGACAGGCAGCATTGTGGATGCGGGGAGGCTGCAGAAGGATTTGAACAGTTTCGGAGAGTGGGCAAAGAAGTGGCAGATGGAGCACAATGTGGGAAAGTGTGATGTCATGTACTTTGGTAGGAAGAATAGCAACATGGACTATTGTCTAAATGGGGAGAAAATTCAGAAGTCTGAAAGACAAAGAGACTTGGGAGTTTTAATTCAGGATTCTCTCAAGGTAAACTTGCAGGTTGAGTCAGTAGTTAGGAAGGCAAGTGCAGGCTTTTACCTTGAGAGGATGAGAATATTAAAGCAGGGATATACTTCTGAGGCTCTATAAGGCTCTATAAGAGTCTGGTCAGAACACTTTTGGAGTATTTTGCTCAGTTTTGGGGCACATATCTCAGGAAGGACTGTCCCTGGAGTGTGTTCAGAGAAGGTTCACGGGAATGTTCCTAGGAGTCAAGGGTCAAGAGTAGCTTTATTTGTCTTTTCTACCATATACAACTGATACAGGAAAAAGGAGACAGAGTACCTCCAGGACCAAGGTGCTACATGGACAGCACAAACTACACGATCATACACAGGACAGCATAGAGTGCATAAGAATCGCAAAACGCACAGGACTCCAGAGTAGTTGAAACAAAATGAACATCAACAGGAATGAAAAGCTTACCATATGAGGAACATTTGAGAACTCTGGGTCTATATTTGACGGAGTTTAAAAGGATGAGGGGGGATCTAATTGAAACATACAGAATACAGAATGGCCTGGATAGAGTAGATGTTGGGAATATGTTTCCATTGGCAGGAGAGACTAGGACCCAAGGGCAAAGCCTTAGAGTAAAGGGAAGACCTTTTAGAACAGAGATAATTAGAAACATCTTCAGCCAGAGAGTGGTGAATCTATGGAATTCACTACCACAGAAGGCTATGGAGGCCAGGTCACTGAGCATATTTAAAACTGAGATAGATAGGATCATGAGTATCAAGGGGATCATGGATTATGATTAGATGAGATTAGATGAGATTAGATTAGATTAGATTACAGTGTGGAAACAGGCCCTTCGGCCCAACAAGTCCACACCGACCCGCCGAACCAAAACCCACCCATACCCCTACAGGGGAGAAAGTGGGAGAATGGGGCTGAGAAACTTATCACCCATGATTGAACGGTGGACGAGACTCATTGGGCTGAATGGCCTAAATTCTGCTCCTCTGTCTTATGGTCTTATAACATTTGTGTCTCTTGCATATTCTTTCAATAGAGTTTTGTTGTCAGATGAGTCAGCTTTGCTTAATGAAACTTCACACAATCAGATGCCTGACACTTAAAGCATTGAGCAGCAGAATCAGAACAAATGGCACTGCTGGGTTCAGGATATAATTAAGACACTCGATTGTTCCCCAGGCTGGAGATGAGAGAATATCAGTTGGTACTGAACAAAACCAGGGCTGATTCCTGAGCAAATACTGAGATGTGAATATAAAGTACCAGAAAATGTTCTTCAAACCACTCAGCACAGTCATTGTTCCCAGAACCACAGCTGCTGTCTTCTCAGTGCAAAATTTAATTTGCAGATTTGGGCAGCAAATGGCCACATATCGATCAAAGGTAAAAGTGACGGTAAACCAGACAGAACAGTCGGTGGCTGCATAAAGGAAGACAGCATGGATATTACAGATGGGGATGGACTGTATGAAACGTAACTCTCTCTTATAATACTTGGAATGTGCCTCAATAGCAGATCGAGGATACTAACCAGTATATCTGCTGCTGACATCGCCACCAGGTATCAAGTAATACATTTTGAAAGACCACACTTTCCTTGCAAAAGAATTATAATTGTTATGATGTTCGCTATGGGGAAGGAAAATAAACAGGAAAATTAATCAAGCTGGTAGAAAGGTTACCAATTACAAAGAGCACATCATGTGATTTCTGCATGTGTCCCTCTTTCTAAAAATGTATTAAGGTATTTATACCCATTTTCATGAATTCTACCGGATCCAAAAATCAGCCATTAATTAGGAACTCATGTTTGGAATGAAACAGAAAATAAGGAAATACAGTTTGTAAGAGACACTGTGAAGATTGACACTATGCTGACAGGTTATTGAAGTGTAAACAAGGAAATGCAAGAAATATTACAAAGACCATGGGAAGTGGAACAGAGATCAGTGACCCTGTATTAGGGTGGAGAAAACATCCAGCTTCCTGTTCTTCATCTTTACAGAGTCATTCAGAATGAGTGTGGAAATGTCAGCCCAAGTTCTCCTTCATTAGGATCTCGTGACCATGGTGGATATTAGCTCACACATCCTGCTCCTGATCATTACCCAATGAAGGAGGATTAATGTGGGGGTATCTCAGTCGATGTTATCCTCTGATACCTACTTAGAGGTAGTTTCCTTGTGCAGCTGATGGCCTATTGAGTTGAGACGGTAGAGGTTGCTACTTTGGAAGGTTCTATCAAAGGGCTCTTACACATCTTCCACATGCCGCACATTGCTGCTGGGGTGCAGTGATGGTGGAAACCAGCAAAGTTTGTGGATGTGGTGCCAGTCAAGGGTGCTGCCTTATTATCAAGTTTATAGAGAGTTGTTGGAGCAGACCTCACCCAGACAAGTGGGAAGTATTCATTCACACTCCTGACTTGCCCTTTGTAGATAGTGGACAGACTGAGTCAGGACAGTGAGGTATATATCATCAAATCACCAACCTCTGATATAGTCTTGTAACACTGGTATTTATATAACTGGTCTGGCTCAGTTTGTGGTCTATTGCTATCCTTGTCCCCTCCCCCATGATACTGACACGAGGGAATTAATTGATATGAAGAGAAATGGTTACAATCTCTCTTTTTGGAGATACCTGACAGTTGTGCGGAGCAAATGCTACTTGTTAGCTCAGGCCTGAATATTGTTCAAATGTTGTTACACATGGACATAGTGTCTGATGAGGAGAAAGTGTGGATTGCAGATGCTGGAGATCAGTGTCAAAGACTGTGGTGCTGGAAATGCACAGCTGGTCTGGCAGCATCCGAGGAGCAGGAGAGTCGATATTTCAGGATTCCTGATTCAGGGCTTATGACTAAAATGACAATTCTCCTGCTCCTCAAATGCTGTTTGACAAACTGTGCTTTTGTGGTGCCACACACTTCGGTAGTGTCTGACGAGGCAGGAATGGGACGAAACTTTGTGGAACAATAAACAAACATCCTGAATTCTGACCTTATGATGGAGGGATTGTCCAGGATAAAGCAAGTGAAGGTAGGTGGGTCGAGGACACTTCCCTGATTTAATCTCTCCCTCACCTCAGACACATTATCTCAAGTGCGAGATCTCTGACTTCAGTCTTATCATTTTTTTCTCAATTAATTTTAATAAGTCTGTGTCTGAATATTAACTCAAAGGGATTACACTGAGTAGATTCATTTGGGGCATCTCTAATGGCAAATAACATAAATGTGGGATTCCTTTATCCCAATCATTCAGGTAATCCTGACAGACAGTAAGCTCTGAACGTGGTCTTCAGGGCCTGATGTCACCTTTCCAATGCTCCCCGGGTTTCAGGGTGGTATACACTTGATTTAAAAGCTGTAGGCCTAAATTATCCAAGACTTCCTTAAATAGTTTATCAGTAAAATTAGACCCTTGGCCTGAGTGAATCTCCCTGGGTAGCCCATACCAGGTAAAGAAAGCTACCAACTCCTCCACCATCCTTTTAGCTTTAACACTCTGTAATGGAATTGCCTCAGGAAATCTGGTAGCCACGTCCATTATGGTTAGCAAATACTGGTTACCACTTTCAGTTTTAGGGAGGTGAACTATACAATCAATCATAACCCTCATGAAAGGCTTTTCAAATGTGGAAATTGCCAACAAAAGCTCTGGTTTATTACTAAGTTAAAGATCACACAGCACCAGGTGAGAGTCCCACAGGTTTAATGGGAAGCACTAGCTTTCGCAGTGCTGCTCCTTCATCAGGTGGCTGTGGGGTATTTTATTGTTGCCTGTGCCTTACCTACCATTTGGCACATGTGACATGTACAACAAACATCAACCACATACATCCCTGTGCTGTCCAGGCCAACAGAAGTGGTTTTGTATCTTAGCCTGAATCTACCTCACACCTAGATGATCCCCAACAGGTAATTCGTGTGTGAGCCGTAACACGTCCTGTCTGTATGTTACTGGCAACACAAGCTGGTGCACTTTCCCCATTTCTCATCTGTACTAACCTGCCGTGTCTCCACTTTCACCTTCCGATTGTCTCCTTTAGAGAATAACACTTTGGAATACATGCTGATTCCGTTACTGAGTATGCATCATGATATAGATATTTTATTGTCACATATTTCATTAGTCTTTCAGGATTAAACACCTCTGCCTGACCCTCTGTCTGGTCAGGGTTTCCCTGCACCATTACATCAAACAGGGTGTCAGCTAACTGAACCTCAACTCCTTCATCTTTCTCTTAACATTTTCCTTCTTGCTGTAACTGATGAGAGTGGGATCTTGTTACTCCACAGTCCGGAAAAATTTCAGGGTATTTTTCTTTTAACTCCTCAGTTCCCTGATTTTTCTCTGGCTTCTCCACCACAAGGGATATCAGTCCCACCTTGGATCCTGCTAATTGGTTTTCTAGAACATTCTGTATTCCTGGAAGTGGCACTCTGTCAATCACTCCCGCTATCACTTCCTCAGTCTTTATTTGCCTCTCCAACCTGATCTTACACAGGGCAACGATAGGTTTCTCTCCATCTACTCCATAAATTACCACCCTTTCATGTAACTGCTCAGAAAGAGGGCAAATACTTTCATTTCTTAGTATTAGAGACTGACCTGATTCTTTCTTTATGTTTCTGAACCGCTCTCTGTATGTGTCTAGCACCAATTCATAGGCACTTAAAGTAACCTGTTTGACATCAGCATCATCCCTTGACCTCTAATCTGACAGCGCTGCAAACACCTCACTAGCTCTGCCTACCAGCTTCGTCTGAACGAGCATTACCCACAAGTCCTCTGGCCACTCCAGCTGCCTAGCCAGCTTTTCAATTGAAATACAAAAAGGGCTTCGACATCTTACTCATCGACATGTGGCAGAGTTTTAACATATTTTTAACATTCCCTACCTTCTCCCTTCATCTCCATCCTGTTAACTTGACTTGCCTGACTAATACGCAACTTCAGAAGCGCAAACTTTCCCTCTTTTTCTCTTTCTCCACACTCTCTCTTTCCTTTTGCTCTGCTAAGAATCTTCTCTCCTTTCTTCTACCTCTCACTCAAACTGCTTCATCTACTATTGAATTTTTATTATTTCCAAATGGTCTAATGGCCTTTGCAGCACATTTAAAAGGTGCGTTATTTCAGTTATAATCTCACCTTTTTCTTCAGAGACTCAGACAACCCCAGCTCCACTGTGTCTGACAATTACAGCAGCTTTTCCTTGCTCACCTTTTCCACAACCCCCAAAGTCATGTCTTCCAGCTCTGCAAAACATTTAATTACTGAAAGTGCCATTTCTCGCACTTTTAATTGAACCACCTACAAGTAGCCGAAAATAAACATATTTTCTCACCTGCTTTATTTAAAGATCTGGGACACTAACCCTCAAGTCTGTTTAAATCTGTCAAAATCCATTCAGATCTGTTCAGATCCCAGATATGATCTGTGCAAATCCATCTAAATCTACCCAAACCTGTCCAAATCCTGGACCTGAGCTCCCAGTCTGTTCTGATGCAGAAGTCGAACCCTTCTGCTAATTAAAACAGAAACACCCAGAGAAGCTCGTCTCACCACGTAATCTGTTCGAAATGTGAGGGAGTGAAAGAAAACTCTTGATTTCTACTGTGGAAAGAAAAAATAACAATTTATTTTCCTAACTCTAACAGTGAACACTAAACAAAAACTATGAACAAACCCAAGCCCCTTTTATCTTAACTGATGACTATCTGACCCCAACTCTATTAAAATGCTGTTCCAATAACACAATTACAAAACATTAAATTAATTTAATCTCTCAAAGTCCATACAGTCACGTATGCTGTCTTCCTTCTGCTCTTCCGAATCTGCTGTTTCCTTCTATCCTTCCAACTCTGCTGTCTGCCCCACTCCCGAGCCATCTTGTATGATTCTCTTTTTGACCACGAGTATCTTTGTATAAAATTCCCTGGTACCTTAACCTAGGGAGCTTTCTGAGATTTCTTTCAGAGTTGTTCAGTGCTGTTGGCTCTCTTTTGCTGGCACTTGCTCTTTCTCCCTGATTTTCAAAAAACACTTGTTTTGATTCCCCTGATTCCATATGAATTTCCTATCGTCAGATTGGTTTCAGGCTGTCAATATCGTCAAATATTAAAATCGATTGGCTTTGAAGGGCTGAGTGTTTGGTCTAAATCAATTGGTCACACTTGAATTGTTGTCAAAACAGCAACCAAAACTCAGGTATCCATTTAACAGCCAATTGTTCCATGTGTCTCTTTTGGAACACCCTGTCTCCTGGCTGCTCTGTAAACTGGCAGCGTTTGTGGTACCTTTAGCTCAGAAGAGCACTTTCACTGTTAAAGAGGACCATATGTTATTTCCACTCACTATTCGAACCAGCATCATAACAGATGATTGCATGCAAACACACACATATAGATTTGAGGAGCTAATTGGTCCACGTTTGCTCCTGCTTTGTATGTTTATAAGATTAGATTCCCTGCAGCGTGGAAACAGGCCCTTCAGCCGAACCAACCCTCCAAAGAGTAACCCACCCAGACCCATTTTCCCTCTGACTAATGCACCTAACACTACGGGCAATTTAGCATGGCCAATTCACCTAGCCTGCACATCTTTGCACTGTGGGAGGAAACCAGAGCAACCAGAGGAAATCCACACAAACATGGAGAGAATGCACAAACTCCACACAGACAGTCACCCAAGGCTGGAATTGAACCTGGGACCCTGGTGCTGTGAGGCAGTAGTGCTAACCACTGAGCCAAGGATTGTTAAGTGGACTCACATCGCAGGATACTTGTGCATACTGAAAGTCACATAGTTTACTAGACAGAACCCTGTTCTTTGTAGATGAATAAATCATGTACATGCAATAAACCTGTTTCAATTCAAACAAAATAGACCACAGCAATTTGTTAAGGGCAATGCCCTAATTAGTCAGAGTCAATCTACTTGGTTTAAAATTTTAACTTTTAAAGCCTGGAGGTCAACTATCAATCATCAGTAATAAACAGTATAAAGGTTCCCTTTGAATTGTATTCTTGCAGATTGTCCTGATGATTGTCAGAGAAAAAAACTCTAACAGACATCTTTTTTCCAGTAATACACATGTTCTGTAATACCAAATAATGATCAATTTTTTTCAAAACCAAGTACTTTCTCTTACTAGTATCAGGTATTTTTGTGGGACATGAAGTTTAGAATATGTGAACTGAATATCACTAAATGGTTTCTATCAGTTTTACCAGTGTCAACTCTTCAAGAATGTTCACACAGACATTCATTCACACGACGTGGGCATCATCAGTAAAGACGGTATTTGCTGCTGATTCCGAATTGCCTCTGAGAAGGAAGGAGCAAGTTCAAATGGGGTCACATCAGTGACTGTCATCCCTGTCTTTTAAATATTACACAGAGTGAGCAGTTTAAATGTTCTTTGTTGTGAGCACGTTAAACAATATTTGCTGCAATGTGTTCAGTGACATTTGCTGTAGCTATTCTATCACGTAGCTTTGCTTTTCACTATGCACTGTAATCACTTAAAGTTACATCCATGGTGACAGTTTAAAAAGTATTTAATGGAATCTTGGTTTCTAACTGTACTGCAGGAACTTTACACAGGGACATCTGCTGTAGAGTCTAGGACGTCATGTTGAGGTTGTACAGGATGTTGGTGAGGCCTCTTCTAGAGTACTGTGTCCAGTTCATGTCACTTTGTTATAGGAAGGATGTTATTCAAGTGTAAATGGATCAGAAAAGATTTACCAAGGTTTGCCGGGCTTGGAGGGATTGAGATATAAAAATAGAGAGGAAAGACTGGGATTTATTTCATGGAGCGGAGTAGATTGAGAGGTGACCTTACTGAGGTTTGTAAACTCAGTCGGGACATGGATAAGGTGAATGACAGGGATGAGGGAATTCAAAAGCAGGGGTTATATATTTCGGGTGAGAGAGGAAAGATTGAGAAAGGGCATGTGGGGAGTGTTTTCTTACCCAGAGAGTGGTTCGTGTTTGGAATGCACTGTCAGAGACAGTGATGAATGCAGGTACAGTTACAGCATTTGAAAGACATTTGGATGAAGCTTGACCAGGAAAGGTTTGGACAGATATGGGCCAAGTGCAGGCAGATGGGAATAGTTTAGTTTGAGAACACTGTTGGCACAGACTTGATGTACTGAGGGTCTATTTCCATGCTGTACGACTCTGATTGAACACAAGGAGTGATGCACAAGGTCTAATGCGGCCAATGTGTATCATTTACCCAGGGAAAGCATTGTGTTTGTCTCACTGATTCAGGAAGGACTGATCGATTGCACTGTGCCTGTTTCAGGGATCATGGGGAGTGTTGACTGAACCTATTCTCTGTATCTCACAGATGTCAGGAAGAACAGACTGATCTCACTGTGTATTTATCACTGACCAAAGGAGCCTGGATTGTTGGTTTGTGTGGGAGAGTGTTTGAGTAGTTTCAAAACAAAATGTTTGCAGCTGAATGTATATTGCATAAGTTAAAATTGGGTTTGTGTGTGTGTGTGTGCGTGTGTTGAGTGTGGGAGGAGAAGCAATGAGGGAGTGAAAATCGTGTGGAAGGTTCTAGAAAGAGAAGGGGCTGATCACTAAAATGGCAAACACCCTGTTATTTGAGTGAACTGATTGGAGGGAACTGAGGGGTGTGGGAGTGAGTATAAAATAGTGAGAATGGGAGCCTGGGGCGGGCAGTTCGGGCAACTTCAGGCCAGTGCGGGCAGTTAGAACCAGGAGAGAGTGGCTGCTTGTGTTACATGCGAAGTTTGAATAAAATGTAAAACTAACCATTCCCAGTGGCCTCATGTGTGCTTCCAACCCAATAATTCTCAAACTGCAGAATGCATCAATCCAACTCATCATTTCATACATCTCACTAATCGAGCAAATGGGTGTTTTATCATGTTTTCAGCTGTTCTCTTAAATTAGTCTGGGTCACGGCATCTTTACATGTGTTTGTGCAGCAACTCAGGAGCTGGAGAATGAGTCCTATTTCTCATTAACCGTAGTGCAAAACGACAGCCTTATAACCCAAGCAATACATCCATCTCCACATAGAATACACCAGAAATATTGACCATAACAGGATGAAATTCCCTGAGATAACAAACATTAAAATGATGGATTTCCTTCGGCTCTCCAAGTGTCGGTCCTTGGAATGCTGCCCCTGCTGTCAGGCTGGAGTCTCCTGCGGGCTCTGCTGGCCACTAAAATGTACCTCCCAGTGAGAGCATTGAGCAGCAGAATCAGAACAAATGGGAGCACTGGGGTCAGAATGTAGTGAATAAACTCAATCGATCCCCAGACGGGAGATAACATAATGTATTCTTTTGCCAAACAAAACCATGGCTTGTTCCTTAACTAATACCAAGGATGTAATATAAAATACCAGGAAATGTTCTTTAAACAGCTGAGCACAGTTATTGTTCCCAGAACCACGGCTGCTGTTTTCTCAGTGCAATAGTTGCCTTTCATCTTTTGACAACAAATGGCCACAAAACAATCAAAGGTGAAAGCGACAGTGAACCAGACGGAGCAGTCTATAGCTGCAAAAACCAGGATGGCGTGGATGTTACACACGGGGACGGTCTTCAGAAATGTAAATTCAGTTTTATAAATAATTGGAATGTGTCTCAATATCAGATCAATGATCATGAGCAGTAAGTCCACTGCTGCCATGGCCACCAGGTAGCGAGTGATACATTTAGAAAGATCACACTTTCTCTGCGACAGAATCACTATTGTCAGTACATTAACTATGAGAATAGAAGATAAACAAGAACATATTATGTTAGGCTGAAATAAAATTGCACTTATTACAGTTCACATTAATAATTTGCAACAGATATAATATTGGAATATAAAGAAACATTGGGTGTATTGAACAGGTATGTTTTGCCTGTCTCTTGAATAGCATTCCAAAAATAAGTATAAATAAGGCATTGAAAGGAATGGATGAATTATAAAACAATTATAATCATTGAGAATGGTTGCTCAGAAAATTACTAGAAACAAAAGCTAACATGTCCCGGGTTCTGATGGTTTTCAAAGGAATGCTGGATGCGATAGCAGATGCGCTGGTTTTAATTTTCCAAACCTCCCCAGAAGCTGGTGAGAATGGAGAGCAACTGCTTCTCCAATCACAGGCTGGTTCTCTCCATGCTTGCTCTTGATAGGTTTACTGATGAGCTGATCAATGACAAATTTAAAGAGAGAAATAATTTGTGATTGGTGATTGTGTGTGTGTGTGGGGGCGGGGGAGGTGGGACAAGCATGCCGGTTGGTAATTGCAACTAGTGAGGGTCTCTCTGAGGGAAGGTGGGCTGAGGGCTAGGAGCAGACAGATGGAGGTCAGGTCTGGGAGGGAGAACCAGAGAGAGGAGTCAAGCCAACCTTTGTCAACAGGTCCAGGAGTGTTGTAGGGGCAAGAGGGAAGCTGCAAGGAAATGTTGTGTTTGATAACTTTGCTGAATTTATTGAGGAGGTAACCTGGCATGTTGATGAGGGCAGTGCATTTGATGTGGTCTACATGGACTTCAGCAAGTCTTTTGGTAAGGTCGCTCATGCAGATTGGTCAAGACAGTAAGAGCCAATGGGATCCCAGCTAAAGTGATGCGCTGGATCTAAAACTGGCAGGAAAGAGTGGGGACTTGTTGAGAGATGTTTCTGTGACAGGAAGTCTGTTTCCAGTGGGGTTTCACAGAGCTCGGTGCTGGGAGCTTGCTGTCTGTTGTATAGATGAATGATTTAGACTTAAATTCAGGGGAGTATGGTAAAGATGTTCACAGACGGCATGAAACTCGGCAGGGTGGTAAAAAGTGAGGAGGTACATGTAACCTGTCGGAGGAGCAGGGACAACAGGAACTCAACCTGGAAAAGGGTGCACTTTCCTTTGAGGAAAGGCGAACAAGGCAAGGGATTACTCTGTGAATGATAGGGCCCTGGAAAGGACTGAAGATCAGAGGGACTCGGATGCATATCCCTGATGGTAGTAGTTCAGGTGGATAATATGGTTAAAATGGCATTCGGGATCATTGTCTTTTATTAGCTGAGGCATGGAATAAAAGAGCTGGGGAGGGGGGTTTGTGTTGAACCTGTATAAAACATTGGTCCGGCCACAACTGGAGCCCTGACTGCAGTTCTGGTCACCACATTGTAGGAAGGATGTGATTGCACTCGAGAGGAACAGAGGAGATTCACCAGGATGTTGTCTGGGCTGGAGGGTCTGAGCAATGAGGAAAGATTGGAAAGGCTGGGGCTGTTTACCTCGAAGCAGGAAGGACTGAGAGGGGACCTGATAGAGTCGTACAAGATTATGAGGGACAGAGATGGGATGAATAGAAAGGCACTTTTTCCATGAGTAGAGGGGTCAATAAACAGGAAGTCAGAGAAGTGAACCTGAGAGATAGAGGCAAAGAGGAAAGTTGAGGACTTTTATTCCCAGAGGGAGATGGGCATCTGGAACTCACTGTCTGAAAAGGTAATGAGTTGAAATGGTTTTAACCCTAAATCAGTTATTAAGTATTCACTTCTGTTTCCATAGCCTTCAGAGGTACAGGCCAAGAGCTGTACAATGGTATTAGTGTTGTCAGATCTTTGTTGACCAGCCTCCTTCAATGCTGTTTAAGTCGATGAGCCTATATTGACATCACCAGTTTTACTGAGGGATTCGACCTCGTGAGCATCACTGGCCGAGTCAATCAAGAAAGAACGCTTGTGGAGGGAGTGCATACGGGGGAATACAGAGTCATCACAACGACCATCTTAAATACATTCAGAACAACAGTCATCAATTCCATCGACAAAGTGTAACCAAGGGAAATGATACATCAGATGAGAACCAAATGGGTAGTGTGAAGGAGTTGGTGATCATTGTTATATTTTGACTGAACATTCATTGATGAATTTGATGTTTATATCTTTGGGCTTTCTGCTAAAGACAATATTTACATTAAAATACTGTAACATCAGTAACCAGAGAAAGTACTTTGTCTGGAATCGGGGTGTAATGAAACGTACAACCCACCAGTTCTCTCTGACCTGGTGCACAGTGACCAGTGCTCAGCAACACACTTTAATAAGGATGTGGAAACTTTGCAATGGGTATCAGGACATTTTAACCAGTGCGGGTTCCAGCATTAAGGGATTGCAGATACATAGATAAACTGGAGAAATTGGAGTTATTCTCATGTGAGAAACCTACAGAATGCTTGAAAGGATAGACAAGATAGATACAGGAAGTTATCGGTCAGGGAGAGCAGAAATAAGCATAATTTAAGAATAACAAACCTGCCATTTCGGATTGAGATGATGAGAAGTTGTTTTTCTCAATACCATTGAAAATCTCTTTCCCATTGGGCTGTGGAAGCTCAGCCTATGAGTCTATCTAAAGTAGTGGCTGATACATTTTTGAGCATCAATCACACAAAGAGTTAGGAGGATATTGAAGTGTCCAGTCAGTCAGGATTGAATTAAATGGTGGAGAAGACTTGATGGGCTGAATGGCATCCTCCAGTTCCTATGTTCCCAAAGACCTGTAAAGGCAATAATCAGAGCCCACAGAATTAATAAGTTTGGCAAAAAGAAGCAGAGGGTGACTGCTCCACACAATGAGTGATTAGGATTTGGAATACAAAGTGAGTGACACATATCGATTTAATAGTTGATTATAAATATGGAACTGGAGAAATACGTGAGGCAGGAAAAGTTAAAGTTAAAATGGAGAAACTTAGAGATGGAGGGAGAGAATAGTGGGCCCAAGACCAGTGTTGCAATTTTAAGTAAGGGTAGATCTAAGAGTTTTAAAGGAGACCGAACTAAACAGAACAGGGAAATGATGTTCAGCAGAACACAGTGGTAGGAGACATTTAAGGACATAATTCAGATTACACACGACAAATGCATTCAAAATGAGAAAGGAAAATTTCCAAATTGAACACCCACCGTCCGTGTTAAAATGGCATCAAACTTCAATGAAAAGCTGATAATTGTGAAACATTGGCTGGTAGGTCAGGAAAATAAAATAAAAGTCAGCACAGAATGGCTAAAAGATTAACGAGGAGTGAACAATTAGAGTACAAGAGAAACCTCGTGAGCAATACAGGGGCAAGAACATGGTGGGCTACAGTGAGAGGCCTTTATCGACAGTCCTCGTTATCTCCGTCATTAACACCAAATTTCACCTCATTAATATGCAGATTCCCGTTCTACCATCCACTGGATAAAAACTAGACACTGAGAATTCCCAACGTGGAAGTCAGACTGGGAACCTGGTGACTCCAGCTCACTGCTTGTTCCTCCAGCCCTCCAGCTTGGAACCCCAGCACCAACAGCTCAAGGTCCGGTTTCTGGGTGGTGACCGCACACAGCCCACGGTCACAGACATTGGAATCTGACATGTGCCAGTCTCACCACACACCTTCCTGGCACATCTCCGAGCCACTCGTAGGGCACTGCCAAGGAGACCACTCCTGTGGAATGACAGCTGGGGAGCATAACAGTGGTAATCGGAGTTGGGAAGCTGGGGAATGATGATACTGAAGGGAGACAACTCACTATGTAAGGGGGAGGGGCTCAGTGAGAGTCAGCAACACCCTGGATACATGGAGGGGGCCAGTGCATTCCCAGCCGTGGCATATCGACCCGACTGGACTGGGGTTAGAGCTGGAGGGTACATAGATGCAGATGGGTTGGGCAGGGACTTGGGGACGAGTGAAGTCTGAGATGTTACCGGGGTGGGGGAGGTACTAGCAAGGGGGAACATTTAATTCCGGAAGGTTCCTCTGCATGCAGAGGAGGAGGCTGGAACTCAGTGTCTGAGGGAAGCCTGCTCTTGCCTTCCATCCTGCGGTGACTCAGAAATGAAGATGGCTGCACCTGAACATGAGGCCAGCAGGGTAAGTGTTTGGATGTGCAGCCTCGGGTGGGGCTGGGGTATCTGCAAGTCCGTGCAATGGGAGGCCCCTTCAAAGGGCAAGGTCACTCAGCACACACCCAGACACTGAAGGGCAGACCCTTTAATATCGTACATTGCAGCTCATTCCCCAAACAGCTCAGAGCATTTAGTGTCATACAGGTTTACAGCATGGAAACAGGCCTTTCAGCCCAACTTGTCCATACTACCCAGTTTGCACAATGAAACCTGTCCAGATTGTATACATTTAGTCCATATACCTCCATACCTGTCCCAACCATGTATCTGTGTAAATGTTTCTTAAATGACAACATTGTACTCACTATCACCGCTACCTCTGGGAGCCCATTCCAGACACTCACCATCGTCTCTGGGAAAATGTTGCCCCTCTGGACCTATTTGTGTCTCTCCCCGCTCAGCCTAAACCTGTGCTGTCTAGTTTTAGACTCCCTGAGCACGGGGAAAATTTGTTGGCTATCTACCTTATCTCTGCCTCGCATGATCTATGATGTCACCCCTCAGTGTCATATTCTCCAGGGAAAACATGTCCAGCTTGTCCAGACTCTCCTGAAAGTTCAAAACTTCTAGTCCAGGAAGCATGTCTATCTGTGACTCCAGCTTCAAGGAGTAATAAACCTGTATCCCTCGATCTCCTTGTTCTATAACACTCCCTATGGCCTGACCAATGACTGGGTAAGTCCTGCCCTGGTTTAACCCAACAAAATTCAACACCTCGCATTTATCAAAATTAAATTCCATCAGCCATTCCTCAGCCTATTGGCCCAATTGATCAAGATCTCACTGTATTCCTAGGTAACCTGCTTCACTGTCCACTGTACCAGCAATTTTTGTGGTATCCATACACTTACTAATCATACCTCCTAAATTATCAGCCAAATTCTTTACGTAAATGATGAATAACAGTGGACCCATCACTGATCCCTGTGGCACATTGCTGGTCACAGCCATGTTTCTGTAATAGCTGTAATGTCCCAGTCCCATGTCTCCATCCATGCCCTGAATTAACTTCCCTTCCCTGTCAGGCCTCTTGCTTTGAAATAAATGCAGTTTAACCCTGACTTCCCTTGCTTCCTGCCTACTCTTGTCTTCCCTGTCTAGTGCGAGGATTACCAGCACTGCCTCGACTGTTTAACTCGCTCCCATTAACTTCTGTACTGTCATCAACCTTCTCTTATGTCTCCCTACTCCTTTGGATCCCCCCCCCAACACCCATCCTAACTTCCCTGCCAGACTAGTTTACCACGTCCCAAGTGGCTCTCGCAAATCTCCGCACCAGGATATTGGCCCCCTCAAGTTGAGGTATAACCTGTCCCATTTGGAGAAGTCAGCTCTGTCCCAGAACAGGTCCCAATGATCCAAGAATCTGAATCCTTGACCTCTCCATCGGCTCTCAGTCACGCTTCCATCTGCCAAATCCTCCTTTTCCTATTCTCGCGAACATTTGTAGTCCCCAAATTACTATCCTTGAGATCCTCCATTTTAACCTTTGCTTAACCCCCTTTCATTACTCTTCAGGACCTCATTCCTTTTCCTCCCTATGTCGTTGGTACCAGTGTGTACAATGACCTCTGGCTGCTCACCCTCCCCCTGAGGAATTTGATACAATGTTCAGAGACGTCCTCAGCCCTGACACCAGGGATGGAGCACACCATCCTGGAGTCTCGGTCACAGCCACAGATACCCTGTCTGTGACCCTGACTAGTGAGTCCCCTTATGTGCTGTTTCAGGTGCCTTCCCAAAGGTTTGTGGCTAAGCTAGTCATGATACTTCAGGCCTGTCTGCTGCAGTTGTACTCCCCCGAGAGAGTATCCCAAACGGTATCCCTGTTAGAGAGGGGAGTAGCCACTGGAGACTGCTGCACTACCTGCCTCTCCTGGCAGTCACCCATCTCCCTGACTGAACCTGTGGTGCGGCCACATCACTGTAACTAGTGTCTATCACACTCTCTGCCCCCTGTATGCTCCTCAGTGTGTCCAACTCTCTCTCCAACTGAATCCCATGGTCTGTGAGGAGCTGTAGCTGATCACACTTCCTGCAGACAGTCGTCAGGGATACTAGACTATTCCCTGATCTCCCACATCTAGCAGGAGGAGCATACCACTGCCCTAACTGCCATCTCTGTCACCTCACAGTAACACAAAGAACAGAATCTTACCTTACCCTGACCTAGTTGCTGATCACCCTCCTCACCGGGTATCCCAGTATCCACCAAAACCCACACTTAAACCACCAGCAGCACTTCAACAACAAAGCAGCCCTTTTCAAAATGGCCGCTCCAACAATGGCCTCTCGGCTGGAGCTTGCCTCCTTTTTGTTCACTCCTGGTGGCTGAGCTGATTCCTCCCAGAATCGTCCTCAGTCTCTTCTCAGCAGCACCTTTTTTCACTTGGGAATAACTTGGATAAGTCGGGAAGTCCAGTCATTTTTGCAGCACATTGTTGTCCCTAAAAAGTGAGAATGTAGCTGCCAGTGTGACAGTGTCCTGAGATTTCCCCATTGCCTGGATACGGTAGCTATGGGTTCCCTCCCACTTGGGGTTAGGGAGCGGTGTGCAGTGACAGGGATGGCTGGCTCCAGTCCCTGTAAAGTCAGATTTGCAGCCGGACAGAGGCTCAAAAACAGAGCTGATTGTAAAGGGTGAACACATAGATGTGGAAAACTATTTACAATAAAATGTCGCCCGTGCCACCAGGACATCTTCTTTCTCGCTCTACCGCCAGGTCGAGGTGCATTCCCAGGGTCTGTGGCTGGGCTGGAGGAAGCCTGCTCTCCACTGGAGCCCATTGCCCTTGGAGGGTCTGGTTGAGTGACCCTGGAGTGGGTGTATGTGCAGGGCCCTCACACCCTGAGCATCAGAGGCAGGTGCACCTCCCTCGGTCTGACCACTCAGAGAACAGGGAGACAGTAGAGAGAGAGTTGGGGGTGAGTGGGGGGTGGGTGAAGTGAGAGAGAGAGAGAGAGAGAAAGAGAGAGAGATTTAAATAGGAAAAGAGGCAGTGGGATAGAGATAGAAAAAATA